>NC_139985.1:7494923-8816173 GCF_963993115.1 Abramis brama
TGAAACACAAATGTTTTAAAGTTAAGTGAAGATGGACATTTTTTATTTAAAAATTTACATTGATTTATTACATGGAATGTTTCCATGCATTTTGTTGAGATGTATTTTCTTGTGTAGCCTATTGTATATACATGGTTGATTATTCATGTTGCTTATGTATTATACTATTTTTTTGTGTATTCATTGATATTAATCTATTACTAGCTTTTTTCCCAAGTGCATGGAAGTGTATGTATTAAACATATCTAAAATATGTAATAAACAATTCTTATTTTGTATTTGGTTCAGTTTGTTTATTATAATAGAAGTCAGTGGTAACCATAGTAACAACATGAAATAAAAAAAATAAAAATGAAATTTGGTTCCTGGAGGCACCCAAAGTGGTTCCACACAGTGCCTTATATTACCCTGGTAATCCGGAGTTCTCGCGAGAGCACAAGTTGAATTTGCTCAGCGAGTTACTCTGGTGTCGAATAATGATGCCCCTCGATCTGAGCTGCACCAATCACATCGGGTTATCAAATCAAATCAAGTATATTTGTATAGCGCTTTTCACAATACAGATTGTATCAAAGCAGCTTCACAGTATTAAATTAAAATAAAATAATACAACAAGGTTTGTTTCTAGTGGAATTTATTGATTGATAGAATAAAATTAAATATCCCCAAAATATCCCCAAATGAGCAAGCCAAAGGCAACAGTGGCAAGGAACCGAAAAACTCCATCAAGTGACCTAATGGTGTCCTAAAACTCCATCAGGTGACCTAATGGAGAAAAAAAAAAAAAACCTTGGGAGAACCCAGGCTCAGTCGGGGGCCAGTTCTCCTCTGGCATTTATGAACTAGAGGCCGGATTGTAGTTTGAACTGTAAGATTAACAATATTATATGAATGCCTGGCCGAAAAGATGCCTCTTTAATCTAGTTTTAAACTGGGAGAGCGAGTCCGAGCAACGAACAGTATCAGGAAGGCTATTCCAGAGTTTCGGAGCCAAATGTGAAAATGCTCTCCCTCCTTTGGTTGATCTGGATATCCTAGGTATGACCAAAAGCCTCGAATTTATTGATCTTAAAGAGCGCGATGGATTATAGGGCGATAGAAGATCCGTTAAATAGAAATAGACAGATAGACTGGTTATCTGATATAGGCGGGCCAGAGGCGAGCTAAACAGATGACGACAGCGCTGTGACGTCAAAGTCATTAGTAAACATTGCAAGATGGCTATGGATGAATACCAGTTGTTTGAAACGGCTTTGGCCGCTACAATGAACGAGTTAGACAATGAACAGAAGACGCCGCTCGAATCGTTCCTTTGCAAGAAGGACGTTTTTGCTGTTTCGCCGACCGGATACAGTAAGAGTATAATCAGAGAATGTCTAATAAGGTTAGCTCCGCTGGTAGCTGGGGTTTATTGTTGTGATTGGTCGTAGTGTTATCCAATTGCGTGCAGCGAGATTTTCAAATGTACGCTTGGTGCCGCCCCTCGAGCTGGGCGATTTTCATTAGTCGACGCCAGACCATTAATCTTTTAGATTTAGGTCTGGATTTCCAGGCTAGCCTTATATAAGAGTTCCTCAGGAAACCTGTGTGGTTCCTCAGAGAACCACCCCTTTTTAAATGGTGCCTAGAGGATCTACAGACGGTTCTGCCGGTGTGGGAAAGTGAAGAACCCCAAAAGGTTGCTCCAGGCACCTTTTATTTTTACAGTGTACAAGGAATAATTTACTCATAACCTATTTTTTTGGCCAGTATTTGATTTCAGGGTGAAGTCTACCAATTCATCAATTTGTTTTTAATCATGAGCAGCACAATGTTGACACACATGGGTGAAGCAGGTCGCATAAATGTAGATAAGACCAATAAATGTACAGTGCGATAAATGTGCAGAAGACAATTTTTCATGGTTTTATCTGAAAGGGCAAAGTCCCTGTTTCATTCAAACAGAGAAAGAATAATGGATTAAATGTTAATAATAGGTGGAGGACTTTCAGATAGAGCTATAAGGCTGAATGTGAAGTATCATTATTTTGTATCACTCGCATATTGCTGTAACTATTGATTTTTCTATCTTTATTCAACAGCTGCATTCTTTGTCTAGTTTCTTGAGTTCTTGAACTCACGAATTCTCAAGTATACTTGAGTATTGAGTTTGCAATTCCTTTTGTATTATGTATTACGTACCCTTTTCGATTGCCATCTGTCCTGTATTTTTCCGTCTTTAGAAAACCCAAAATCTTGTTTCGTTCACCAGTGTTCCTAGAAATGAAGCCAAAATACAGAGCAATTACATTCCAAACGCATAGATGTTGATGTGCATGAACACTAATTTATTGCTCTCTTTTGCTGAATTTCTGAAACAAATACTATGAAGCAATGCATTTCTTTCATTTAATTCAGCTAGGCAATGTCTTCCCAGGAAGGAAAAGCATCCCAGATAATATGGCAAAAGCATAACAATCTACATGCTGACAGCAACATTATTAAATTGGAATGTATATAAAACATATCTCTTTAACAGTTTGTGTTGCACTTTTGAAATGAAGCCACCATGCAAAGCTATTTGAATCTCTTACTATGAAAAATATGATAATGAGGAACAGAATGTCTCACCTTCACCCAGCAGAATTAATCCTCCAGGCACTGTTTACAGCAAAATTGCTAGTAGACTAATGTCATTCTCCATTTTCAGAGATATTTCATGTAGACAGAGGAAGAAGGCTTTTGTTTTACCAGATGCAGTAGAGTAGAGAGAAGGTGGAAGAGTGTGTTTGCTGGTGTGTAAACATTAACTGAGAAGGATTAAACTTTGGGTCAGTTGTTGTTGAACTTTGGACCAAACCTTAAACCTGACTCTGTATGTAATTGATAACTCCAATATAATTTATAACTGATATTTATGTATTTATTGCTACATTTGTTAGTGATAAAGTCATACAAGTTTAAAATCATCCAAAAATAAAATGGATCACTATTGTACAAAGCAGCAGAACTGGCACTATTTCATTTCTGTTGAACTTTTTTATTTTTACTGCATTTTAATTCTATGATTTTATATTGAATATTATTCTTATGTAGCAGGGCTCAACAGTAAGGATGACCTGCAGGTCAGAGGCCAGTGTGAGAGGTTGGTGCCAATTGATGTTGTTTTTTTCCACAGTTTGTTGCATAAAATTTATCATGTACTTTTGTACATAGATTTCTGTAACTTGCGAACATTAGGTTGTGACATTTAGTTTGAATTCTGCTTGTTAGCTAACATAGTTGAGGTTTTGTCGAAACTGCAAGAATAACTTATGAAAATCTTGGTGTGGTAGCATCAGTAAGAGTGGGTTGAAAATTACAAGCTACTTGTACTATGTTTACTATGTTTTTTCTTGTATTCCATCCTTTTCCATTTTTTTCATGAATTTATGGCTGTCTTTAAATTTCCTGTAATTGTAACCACTGTATACAATTCACAAAGATGATTAATGTTGGGACATTTGAAAGGTTTGACAGGGCAAGTAGAATACTGCAGTAGGAAAAAATCATAGCATCGAGGCTTAGGTATTCTTCTTTGTTCTGAGGCAACTTACAACTTGTGCCCTGTCCCAAATGGCACACTTCATGTACACTCGCTTGACTTTTGGGGCCCTATTTTAAAGATTTAAGCGCATGGTCTAAAGTGCATGGCCCAAGTGCACTTAGTGCGTGTCCGAATCCACTTTTGCTAGTTTAACTATGGGAAAAAAGGTCGGCGCGCCCGATGCATGGTCTAAAAGGGTTGTCCCTATTCTTTTAATGAGTAATGGGTGTGTTTTGGGCCAAAATGGCAACGCGCCAACAATGCGCCTGAACACACCTCGTTTTCAGACCAGCACGCCCATGGGCGCACAAATGGGTGCAAATGCATTTGCTGTTTAAACAACATGGTGCAGGATGTGAAAATGATAACTGCGTCCGGCTGAAACTAGCAAAAAACACTTGCGTCGCGCTTGGCGCTGCATTGCGCCGGGTGTAAGATAGGGCCCTTGGACTGCCATGTGAGTGTGTTCGTTCAGTCCACAAGACCATAGGGTGTCCCATTTGTCATTTTAGGTTACAGATGCATTTTATGGCCAATATATGTGTCCTCAATGCACACTTGTGCTGCAGACTTCTACCCGACAGTCAAAGCGGCATTTAGTCATGAAAGTTTAGACTTTAAGGGTTCCATTTGGGACAGGGCCCAAGTGGTCTGATTTGTATGGATCCCCTAAAGAGATATGGTGGTGGAAAAAACATTTAAAAACTTTTGCATTTGCTTGCAAAACTATTGCATTCCCCCATGAAACTTTCTTGGGGGAACACAAACATTTTGAGAGCAAACGTAAAGTTTCTTCGGGGAACGCAACATTTTGCAAGGGAATACAAACTCCCTATATCTCATATTCTTTTCCCCACCACCATGTCCCTCTGTAGATTTGACCCAGCTACGGTAAACCTGAATATGCATTACTTAAAAACATGATGGAGCCATTTGTGAGCTGCACTTAGCTCTGATAATGCATGCCAGTATAGAGTCTGAGCCACAAGTGCCACAGATTTCAGCATGATTACCACATGCTATCTGTGAGCTCTCCCAAACAAAGATATTAAGAATTTGAGTTTAGGAACTGTATTACCATTATAGTTTGATGTATGTTAATCACTGTATGATTTCAACAATTTCAACAGTTTTATTCTGTTATAAGTCTACAATCACATTTGCTTCTGTGTATTGTATTTCCTGCAGCATGATGCAATAGAGCAGCGTAGAATATAACAAGAGAATATGCTGTGTTTCTATGAAGGATAATTTCTGTATTTTTCCTTGAAGGCACATCTGTCATAGTTGTCGAGGATACAAACAGAAGAGGGGAAAAAGCTCACCACAAACTTAACATGCTATTACGACTCTAAAATAGCACAATATAAAGAAAGACAGCTCTGTGGCATTTTTAAAATAAATAACAATAAGTATTTACATGACAGGTAATACATTCTCAATTCACAATACCACCTCCCCGGTTGTGATATTTCTAAAACCAAAATCTCGTAGACATTTTGAGGTATTAACATTTTGAAAGCCCTAGTTGCTTTTTATTGGAAGACCGTGTTTAAAAATGCCTCAAGCTAATTCACTGCAGCTCTATTCAGCATGAACTTTATATTGAAAATGCTTGAATGACTGGTCCTTTGTCAGGAGCTAATAACAGTTGGCTGTGCTTTCATGACTCTTTCAAAGTCACTTTTTCATTGAAGGTGCTGGATTTCCCTTTGTAGAGAGTGTGGGATTCTGTACATCTCTGTAAATAGATTTCCCAAATTAGATTCCCTAGGCTAAATTAAGTGTGCTAATTGGAAGTACAGCACCTCCAAAATGTTTCCCTTAGGATTAATTACAATTGCAGAGACAATCTATCCTGCCCGTGTTCTGCTGCGTAAGATACGGAGGATGTTCCCTGAATGGGTCATTGTATTTCCTTGTATGCATTACAGGAGCAGCGGTTTTCTGTGAATGCAAACCATAGAATTGTGTTCGGAGCTGTTCATTGCTCTTGGAAATAAAAACGTATGAATGAATGACTGAAAAAAAGAGGCTCGAGTCCAGAGTCAAGAGCACATTATTATTCATCAAAGAAAGTCATACCAGAGGGGGGCTGTTCATATTGGACTTTTGTTTAAAAAAAAAAGTCTCTTTACACGCTTTAGGTTTTAATCATAGGTTTACCACAATCTAGATCACTCTGAAATAAGCCCATCCATCATCTAAGACAATCAGATTGCTGTTTCCATCATAGCTTTCCTCAGTAATTGCCACAATATTACAAAATTAAGGCTTTACGACTCTTTATTCTACCTCGTTCTGCCTCGTGACTCTCAATTATAGCCTGAAATGAGACGTTATAACCTAAATAATGTTTTTATTCTTTTCTTGAAAGATTCTTCTCCTGGTTTCCATACTTTTAGGGTGTTACATTTTCAACATTGCAGATGTTGCATGCCAAAGTGAATAAATGGGAATGCATTCAAAAGAGAAGGCTGTCTGGATGTATTGTAATTTTGGTACACCTGGTGTGATGTATGGACCCTGGATTCCACTTCCAGATTCATTACTGAGGGTATCATCTGAATATGCTGTAGAAACAGTACTTTTTATAGACAATAGCACTGCAACGCAAGGTCATATTTCTTTAAAATGATATCTCATTAGCATTGCATATCCAACATATATATATTTATATATATAAAAAAAAAATCTACTAATGTGACAGTGTCTGCTTGCAAATGCCAACTTGAAATTCACTTCTTTAGTATTCCAGAGGCAACTTGCACAGATACTTTTTTTTAGCTGTATTGCTGCATTTTAGGTGTGTCCCGTTTTATATTTTGGTCATTGTTTAAAAGCTGTGCACCAGACGGTCAGCCAGCGTCTGTAGGGCTAGTTTTTGCGGTGTGTTCCACACGTCAGCTCTAGTCGGACTCACTTCTGAGGGAGTTCGTCTGATTCAACATGTTGAATCGGCATTGGTCATCGGTGAGAGAGATGGCTCTGATTGGCTTGTCAGTTTAGCGAATGAATCAGTGCAGGAGGAATAAAAGCGAAAGTGATGAAAGCGAGCAAAGAAGCCAAAACGTGTACAGAAGGCTGTTCTCATTTTACGTCATCTTACATGAGCATTCTAGCACGTAAATATGACAACATATGAGCCGCCTGAAATGAAGAAATTGATCTGCGTGATTGATATTCAAAATGGTTCTGCAGTTCTAGTTTGGGTTTCTCTTTTTGAATGATGAATATACTATTGATAGGCCTACCTGCTAATATGGACAGTTATTTCCTTAGTCGTAGGCACAGAAAGCACATGCTATTGGCAGTTGCTTGTAGTCCTATTGTACGGTGGCCGAGAGAGCTCAACACACTGCAACTGAAAAAAAACACATGGAAATAGAAAAAAAATACCAGAAAATCAGTTCGACACCACGTGTGCTGCAAATACTCACAACACAACCAAACATGCTGCAATCCAGCTAACAATTTTTGGTTCCCAGAACGTTAGTTTTTGGTTTGTAGATCGTTAATCTAACATTACTTTAACGTTCCCCTAACATTACTGTAAAGTTGCTCTAACGTTACTGTAATGTTCCCAGAACTTTCCAGATTCTAGGCCTTATGTAGGCAACTGCGCTTACGCACATGTGCACTCTTCGAAAACGACTCTTAATCTCTTGACAAACTTAAAAGACGTAAATAACATTTGTATATTCTAAATAAAGGATACAGATTGTACTGGATGTCAGCTTGCTTATTTTGTTCAAGGATTTATTCAGTCCACATGTAATGCAAACAAGAAACTATGCTTCTAACCACAGGTCGAGAGCTGTCATTCCAACCACATAACTTTGCAATGCTGTTTGCGAATGTTCGTTATAATGATGGTTTTGGGAAACACCAACTCGTTGAACTATGCTGATAACGACGGTACTTGGGACCATTTGGCTAATGATGCTTTCGGTAAACGCACCCCAATATACAAGCTGTATGGAAGATGGATGTGTAGACACCTGATCAGTAGGCACTAGGCTTCCACCATCATATGGAACAACTAAGATTCATCTATTAATATTTAAGATTTAAGGTCTTTACACACCGAGTCCGAAATTTTCATATGCGTTTTTTTTCATTTGGTGGCTCTGAATTGTCAAAACACCATTCAAAAGCTTGTTACGGATGCGAAAAACGCAGAATAACGAACCCGACCTGAATTTTTTTATGACGGCCGAAATTTTCGGAGGCAGTGTGTAAGCGTG
Source organism: Abramis brama (assembly GCF_963993115.1). Taxonomy (NCBI): domain Eukaryota; kingdom Metazoa; phylum Chordata; class Actinopteri; order Cypriniformes; family Leuciscidae; genus Abramis; species Abramis brama. Next base: position 7,502,736 of record NC_139985.1, read on the forward strand.
ATTGACATGACGTGAGGTCGTATTTATTTTTGAACGTGCAAAAATTTCGTACGCGAATTTCAGTGTGCAAAGACCTTTACGCCGCCTTTACACTGGCAGTTGAAATCAGCTCCGTATTACGCAATACACCCCCAGCGGACGTCGTACTACACCGTTGAAAAGCGTTGGAAGCTTCAGAAGCGAGTAGAACAATGGCGGAGAGATTAGAAAGGTTGATTTTGTCAGTGTCAGAATGTACAATTCTGCTTGCGTCTCCAGTATAGGAGAGCAACAGCAAGACTTTCACAGTTCCATGCTGGTGGAACACTCTCCCCACCCTCATCCGGAATGCAGAATCCCTGACAACATTCAAAAGACAACTGAAAACCCATCTCTTCCGTGAGCACTTAAAGGAGAAGTTCACTTTCAAAAAAACTTTTGCTGATAATTTACTCACCCCCATGTCATCCAAGATGTCCATGTCTTTCTTTCTTCAGTCGCAAAGAAATTAAGGTTTTTGATGAAAACATTCCAGGATTTCCCCCAGGGGCGATTCTAGGATTTTCATTTTAGGGGTGCTCAGCCCCCAATGAGGGTATGATTGAAAAAAAAAAGAAGTTTTTTTTTGTTTTAATGCGCATTATTAACTAGTTTCATTCATTCATCCATTAACATGGATATGGCAGGGTTTTATAATCACTGAGGTACCGAATGTGAGGTATTTAGGGGGGTTCGGGGGCATGCTCCCCCGAGAAAATTTTGATTTCTCTGATCTACATATGTGCATTTTAAGATGTTTTGAAGGCCAAAAAAATTGAATAACAACAGCTTTAAAACCATGTGCGGGCAGCTGTTTATTTTTCTCACCTCATCAGCATCACACTCTTTTTCTCTTTGTTTTTCTCTTGCTCTGTCTTTTCCCCTCCTAAAGCTGAGCTTTGACTGATATAGGCTTTTCATTTTTGTCTGTCAGTGAAGAAAGTAAACATAGGGTCAACTGATAGGTTGATTCATGAATCATTTTCTCAGACAAAGCTACCAGGAAAGCTAGGTAACTAAGTTTATTAAATTCATTCACAATATGTACACATTCATTATTGATCTAGGCCTAATACATGGCCGTAGACAGGGCTTTATAATCAAAGAGGTCATAAATTTGAGGTTGTTATGGGGTTAAACATTTTTATTTCTCTGATATGTGCATTTCAAGACGTTTGAGGCCAAAAAAGGATAAGAAATAGATTTAAAACCTGCTCTCTCCTCATCTCCATTACTCTGTCTTTTTCTCTCAGTCTCCTGATCTTGCCCTGTCTCTTCCCCTCTAAAGCTGAACTTTTTTAATTTACTGAAGGCTACAAATTGTATTATATTAATTCTCAACATGTACACATGCATTATTAATCTTGTGCCTATGAAAACGGCTTTGTTAATGTTTCTTGTCCCCTCACAATGACATAATTACACGTTATAGGCCTATTTTCAGCTCAAAATGGCGAAATTAGACAAAGGTTTATTAGTTTTCTAATTATTTTTGTCATTCGTTTAACATTTATGACCTAAAAAACTGTCAAATATAAAATGTTTAGTTTAGCTACTTACATCTTCTTAACTCGCACTTGACCGTAAACTGAAGCGTCAGTCGTGCTGCTAAAATTCGCGCTCAGCAGCTTCTGTGAACATAAAGCCCGCCTACTTTGATTTGATTGGTCATCTCAAATATTCTGACATTGACGAGAAGTGAAAGACCAATGAGGCTCAGATGAACAAACACACACACACACACACACACACGCCTCTGTTTCTGACCTGCGCTCTGCTTGGCGCTGCTGCGGATTGAAGATGAAGAACATTATTTAACCTTGTCAAAGACAAAAAAAATATATATATATTTTTTTAGAATAACAACATTTCTTACTCCAAGTTTTAGGGGTGCTGAGCTCCTTTTTAGGGGTGCTGAAGCACCCCTAAAAAGGGGCTAGCCTCGCCCATGATTTCCCCCCATGTAATGGATTCTATTGGGACCCAAACGGTAGAAGGTCCAAATGACAGTTTAAGTGCAGCTTCAAAGGGCTTTAAACGATACCAGACGATGAATAAGGGTCTTATCTAGCGAAACGATCGGTCATTTCCAAAATAAATAAAAAAGTTTAAGTTTTATAAGCACAAACGCTCGCCTTGCTCTGTTCTGTGATGCGCGTTGAAGACGTCACGTAATACGCAATTACGTTGAAAAGGTCACACTTGACGTGTTTACAAATGTGCGGAAGGAGGACCATATACACATTTTCAAATGTATTTGTGTCAGTTTATCGTTTAAAATGCCCATTTCGTGTGCGTATCCTGGGTGTTTTAATATTAAAAAGCCAAAAAGAACATTTTCTTCAGGACAGAAATTTTTCAAGCGTGACCTTTTCAACGTAATTGCGTATTACGTGACGTCACGAACGCGCATCACAGAACAGAGCAAGGCGAACATTTGTGCTTATAAAACTTAAACTTTTTTATTTATTTTGGAAATGACCGATCGTTTCGCTAGATAAGACCCTTATTCATCGTCTGGTATCGTTTAAAGCCCTTTGAAGCTGCACTTAAACTGTCATTTGGACCTTCTACCATTTGGGTCCCAATAGAATCCATTACATGGGGGGAAATCCTGGAATGTTTTCATCAAAAACCTTAATTTCTTTGCGACTGAAGAAAGAAAGACATGGACATCTTGGATGACATGGGGGTGAGTAAATTATCAGCAAAAGTTTTTTTGAAAGTGAACTTCTCCTTTAACCTCTTAAAAAAAAAAAAAAAAAAACCTTCCCTTTCCCTTTAAAAACCTCGCTTACCGGGCTTATGCTACTCTGAATAATGCCGGAACTTCGTATTTTGAGCACTTCTTGCGTTGTTTTTGCCTCTTCATGATGACTCGCTTAACTTAGTCCTAATCTGTAAGTCGCTTTGGATAAAAGCGTCTGCTAAATGACTAAATGTAAATGTAAAAAATGTAAAAGGGAATGATGAACGTTAATTTTTAAATTACGCGAGTGCGCGGTTGAGAGGCGCTTTATCTGCGTGCACATTGGGTGTGAGCACAAAATCTGCAGGAATGAGTAAAATGATGCACCAATAACAGTAACGACAAAGAGGCTAGTTTTAAAAATCATCCACGACACAACTATTATGATAATGGCACAGAGAAACAATATGGAATCACTTTCACAATGCAAAAAATAAAAAATAAATAAAAATAATTCTAGCTGAACTAGAACGATATTAGCCTAATACTTTTCGTTATAGATACCTTTATAGTTATCATTTATATTATGAACGTTTTTTGTTTCTGTTTTATGTAGCTATTGGTAGGCGCAGACAGAATCCGTGGCCTTGTTTTTGCATTTTCTACAATCATTTTGAAGGAAGTCTTTGGAATTTTGCCTAAACATGGTCAAATGTGTTAAAATGATCTGAGAGTGCATTCTTATCACTTCCTGAAAGGATTACAAAATTTGCCTAAGGCACAATCTTTAATGGCATCTTTGAGACAACTCCTGACATTAAAAAGGATTTGATACCTTTCTAAACGCCTCAACTCCAGAACCAGAAAAGCCCTGTGTTAATGTCATGCTGCACCCTGTTATGAAGAGTGTAGTGCTTTGAAATCTGAACTTTCTCTTGGACAATACATTCTCTACACAATACTGCCCTCATCTGTATGTACTGTGAAATCAGATTAAGGCTCATTTGTATTTGAATTGAAGTTTACACACTTTTAGGAACATTTAAAGGCGTCCAAAACACATACACTATCTCAAATGTGTTATTAGAAAAAACTAAAATAAAAAAATTCTAAAGAAAATAGAACAAGTGGATAAGAATTATAATCCAGTAGCAGTGTTGGGTAAATTACTCCATAAAAGTAATTTATTTCTAGCTACTAATTAAATCTTCAACAGTGTAAAATTGCATAAATTATTCTTGAACTGACCTAAGTATTTAAAAGGAGGTTAGATAAAAAACAAAACAAAAAAAACGTAAATCCAGTTAATCCTTAAATAGAAAAAGAATTTTTCTATACAATATTTAATCCAATTACATCAGAAGTAACTGTACTAAATTACAGAAAATTAAGATTAATCCCTAACTTTACTTTTTCAAGGGAAAAGTAATTAAATTACGGTACAGTAATTACACCCAACACTCTCCAGTAGCGCCATAAGAATACTGACCATGTAATAGCCTATCAATCCTGGTTCTGTGTTTTTGAAGGGGAAGAACGTGGTTAAGCAAATGTCCCCATCGTGTACGCAGTGTGAATAAATGCTATAGCTTAGCATCTGCTGAATTCACTGAAAACCCTGTGTAAAATTTGATTTGCATAATTAAAAGCTCAAACTGTCAATCAGTGAGCAATTTATAATCATGCTCGTGACACGATGATGAGATTTTCGCTTAGGCTGACTAATTTTGAATATTAATTCAATGAGCAGCACTGAGTTCATGTTGACAACTAACGTTCGGCCCATGCGGTCTCAAGCAGCTTGTGAGCAGTGGGAACTGAATGTGTTGATGGAAATAAGCTCCCTTGAGCCTGAACGTGCAAGTGATGTCCATTATGATTCTGGCTGGCTTCCTGACAGCGGATTGGTATGTGACTGATAGCGTTTGCATGAAACAAGTCTTAATTGAAAATTCTGAATGTTAAATGAACAAATGCTGACAAAAAGCAAATGCTGAAGTGGGATAAACTGGTTAGATAGGCTACATACTGTTAATTATTTGTTTTAATTCCTGCGCTTTTATTCAGCAAGAATGCATTATTTTGATCATTAGACAGTAAAGACATTTGCAATGTTACAAAAGAGTTATATTTCAAATGAATGCTGGTTAAGTTTCTATTCATAAAGGAATCCTGGTGTCACAGTTTTCTGCGAAATTGGTTATGAAATGTATCTTGAGCAGCAAATCCACATATTAGAATGATTTCTGAAGGATCATGTGACACTGACTGGAGTAATAATGCTGAAAATTCAGCTTTGCCATCACAGGAATAAATTACATTTTAAAATATAATATTAATATAGAAAGTTATTTAAATTGAAATAATATTTTACAATTCACTATTGTTTTAACTGTATTTTTAATCAAATAAATACAGCCTTGGTGAGCATAAGAGACTTCTTTTAAAAATATGAAAAACAATCTTACCAACTTATGTGTGACTACAGATATTTAGTGGCAATGATTGCTTTTTATGCTGAAACTAATTTTTATTATTTAAAATATCAGTCTTATTGTGCATTTCATTGGATTTTCAGCTGTATTTAAATCTGATGAATTAAAAGCGAATTGCTTTTGTTTTTAAATGTAATGCAATGTCTTGACCCAACAAATACAGTTTTGTATGGATGCAGCATTATGTTGTTTACCAACCACTGCAGGCAAGCATATGAGCGCTCGAGGGCACGCGGCTTTTGGAACCGGTGCTGCTGGATCTGGTCAGCTCTGAGGCAGGATATGAATTTTAAAAGTCGTCCAAGAGTCATTTGAAAGACTGTTACATTCACCTTCAATGTTTTGCCATAGGAAACCTATAGTCAAACCTAGTCATTTTTCATGTTCATCACACTTCTTAGAAGGTATTTCTTTTAGCTCTTTTCTATCTGCGGCTTCCCTGGATTCTGGTCAGCTAATTTTTTTACTGAGTAGTCTAAATGAATGTTTTTGCAGGATGCAAGGAAATGATGGGACTCTCTGCATGAGCAAGTTCTCATCACTTTCCCTTTCACTTTGCAGAACCTGTATAATTACAGGTAAAATAAGTAGTCAAATGTAGAGGACTACATTAAATTTTAAGTTCAGTTCTAGTGTTATATTGTCACCACTATCATTATCACACAAGTCTTATTAACATTATATTTGATCTGTTGGATCATGACCAAAAGGCATCAGGTCAGTCTCACATAGTCATTTGAGAACATGTCTCAAACTGGTGAGGGTAGGCCTAATCATGATTCAAAATGCACTTTTTATTACATTGTGTGGGTGTGGTGGTGAACTCATTTTTTTTTTATCATTCAGTTTATACTCGAATGTCATCACTCTCTAACCCAGGAGTGTGCTGCACAATTTGAAAACCACTAAACAAGTCGATGTTGGTGATTTCTAAGCCCCCTCTGATCTTCCCTTACTCCAAGCTCTCCATGAAGTGAATGAACGAGCACAGTCCCCTTCTGAAACGTTCCAGCTGCCGACTGACTTGACGATGAGATTCTTCACCAACATAAAGGTAAAACTCCTACTATAAAGAAGGGCAAAACCACACATAATGGCTTAATACGGTGAGCTGAATTAGAATGAGGAACAATTTAATTTTTTTAATTTTTTACTGTATATTTCAAAAAATCATATTAAATTGTGTTATGCTTAACCAGTAACCTCTAAAAAAAGAGAAACAACAGCTTGTACACATTAGGATGCACGTCCCTGCTCAATTTTGCTCTACATAGTGTAATAATCCATGTTTGCTAGGGGCTGTTCTGGCTATTTAATATACAAGGAGTCATATATGCCATTATACTACATTGACATTTGCTAAAAATAGTTTACAACCTGGTATAAAATGGGATTAAAGTAATTAACTTTTTTACTTATAGTTATTCAGTATGTGGGCTGAAAGGCTGTAGAAACTGTATTCTTCTGCGGCTCTGTAGTTATGAGTCACAAGGCTATATATATATATATATATATATATATATATATATATATATATATATATATATATAATCATGTGATGGTTATGGTAAACAAGCCAAACCTTGACCCATATAAGCAGACTTTACCAGACTGAGTCATGACTCATTGATTTCTCAGAATAAAACAGAATAACTCTACTGCTCCTAGTGGTCAACATCGGATCTGCATGTTTATATTTCGTAAGAACAAGGGTTTTTATTAGTATTTATGTATTTTAGTTTTTCTCCAAAGAGGAATATTATATTATTATATCATTCAAAAAGATTGCAATCGGTGAGATAAGTATCTTAGGCTCATCAAGGCTGTATTTGTCTGATCAAAAATAAAAACAGTAATATTTTGAAATATTATTGCAATTTAAAATAAGCTTTTTTTTATTTTAATATATTTTAAAATGCAATTTATGAAGCAAAGCTGAATTTTCAGCACCATTACTCCAGTCTTCAGAAATCATCATAATATGCTGATTTACTGCTTAATAAGCATTTTTTTTCTTATTATTGTTGAAAACATGGTTATTTTTTTCTTTATTGAATCTTTGATTTATAGAAATTTCACAGAAATCATTAAAATTGTCTTTTTTCCCCACTTTTTATCAATTAAATAAATTGTATTGCTTTTTTTATATATTTTTTTAATTCTTTTTATCTAATACTGACTCCAAACTTTTGAACTGCAATGCATATAAATGTATTGTATTATATTATTAAAGCACGACCCTGATGTTGTTGGTACTTGTTCAAGAAATGCAGCCAGCTCTCATAGTTTTAGCAGCCAGAACTGTCGACTTCCAATGGCACAGTTAGTTTTAGTGGTGCAAAATCCATACAAATAGTGTATACTATAGTGCTTTTGATTTTTAGGACCTAGATGCCTGATAGAAGTCTGATCTTTCCTTAACAACTTATTGCCTTATATCTCTCCCCAGCATATTGAATGGATTTATTAACCAACATGTGTCACTCAGACACAAACATTCATTAATAGTAGCAGGGACGTTGCAATATAAATGTAAAGGCTCACTGTTTCAGGGAAAAATGGAGCCAAATCAAGCTGGAGCGTTTGGAGGTCCAGTGAGTTAAGAGAGAGGTGTAGAAACAAAATACAATTACTACTAAAAGAAACTAAATATGTACATATTTACATGATATATTTACAGTCATCTATGCACACTCTATGATATATGTCTTGCATATCACTGGCAAAATAGTTATTTTTAAAGGTCTGCAAATTTCAACTAATTTGAGCGAAAGTGTAGCATTTATTTTTATCCTTTAGAAGTCTGTTCTAAGAAATTGAATGACTTAGAGGCAGTTAGCTGATCATATTAATTACTGGGAAAAGTAAACATTCATGTTAGATTTGCCACAGGGTTAAAGTTTAATTCATTCTGTTATGATAAAGATAATATGCAGTCAGCACTCTCATTAGTTAATTTATTTGAGGTTTGTATTGCTTTAATTAAAGCAGATTACAGTGATGATTTGAGAAAGGAGAGGGAGATGAATGAATAGATACACTTTCTAGCCTTAGTGCTGTGCATATGAATATAGAATACAGTAAAAAAAGTGCAACATGCCCTTAAAGGTGAAGTGTTTATTATTATTATTATTATTAAAATGTTTGAAATAATTTCCTATCCCAGCTTAATATGCAAAGACAATGATTCATTTCCATGAAGAAACTGTGTACCTTTAAAAATTCAAGCAAACTCTATTTGTTTGAGTATCCCTTAGTACAGCAACATTAGACAATGGTACAAGTTTAGGGGCAGGGACTATGTTTTATGTTTTTTTTTTGTTTTGTTTTTTGTGTGGCCAACACTGTAAAAAGTGAATAGTTGGATCAACTTAAAAAAATTACTTCAATTGGTAACACCTAAAGAAATTAAGTTTTCTCAACTTAAATGATCACGTTTTATCATGAAAAACGTGATAATTTAAGTTGAGTAAACTTAATTTCTTTAGGTGTTACCAATTGAAGTAATTTTTTTAAATTGATCCAACTATTCACTTTTTACAGTGAATGCAGATTTTGACCATTATTTTTTGCACAGAAATTACAAACAAACAGATCTGCTGTAAGTTTTTTTTTTTCATATTTGATACATATGCAAAGTTTATATAAAAAAAATTGATTTCACAGCAAAAGAAGCATGTGCCACAAATTGAATTGCATTTAAAATTTTACTTGCTGAAAAAAAAAGAACTATCAATCAAAGAGAAGACATGTAGAAGATTAAGTAGCCTACAGTAGTTTTGATCACGTTGATAATTTAGAGGCCAGAATGCAAGTTTCAAATATGATACAGGAACGTTAAAATATTACAATAATAGTGGATTATATTGGTAAAAAAAAAAAAAAAAAAAAAACTTCCTAGAGGTCAGAGTCTCCTGCAGTGATGATTTTGGCCTGTAGGTGGAAGTGCAGCACTGTAATTCTGTTCTGATCAGGCGTAGCATTCTGATTCTTGTTGTGTAAAGCTTTCAAATGGTCCAAGATTCACATCTTAGTTTCAATTTCATGTGAAATGTGATGTGTCTGATGGAATGTTACAATGAAATAACATCCAATTTTATTTTGTTCTTAGCGGCTGAATGAGTTGAATCAAAAGCCTTAATCAGATTTGTTCATTCAAGCATCGCAGAGCCCCGTGAGCTGAGATTTCCCGTAATAAAACAATAACCAAGACTGGCTCCATTTTTGACATCAGAGGTGTAGATGAATGGGAATGCTTAAGTGTCTCATTTTAATTTTTTTGACCCCGTTTTAAATGGGCTTTAATTGGTGTGCAGTGCAATTTCTCTCTGTGTTTTTCTGTCCTCCATCTCACTAACATGATGTGAAAGATTGAATCCACTCTGGAGATCCAGATCTACGCCTCCGTGTAAGGCCTACGCAAGCAGGTTGGTATGATTACCTTGTCTGTCTTGCAAATTGGATGTGTTTGATAATCACAGTCCTATGAGGTGTGCATTCTCTCTCTGTGTGCGTGTATGTGTGTGAACTTCTCCCGCCTAGTGTTCATCCAGCCGCCCCCCACTCGTCTAAAGGATGAACATATTCCAACTCAAGTTGAGCTATGTGGCTCAACAAGCAGGATGTGAGGTGATTATTAAACACCGGTGCAATCTCCCCTGGCAAGATAAAGCTGGATAAAGGGAACAGGTATGTGGTAGAATCCTGTTTCCTTCTCCACTTCCTCATTACGGACTGCGGCACCTACTTGAAAGTCCACACGCATCTCCCGCTCCCCGTGCTCCTGCGCAACCAGGAATACCTTTATTAAATCAGAAAGGGAAGAAATCTAATTTAGGCTTGATATCATGAACAGGAATGTCCCTGGTCTGCCATGATGTCTGGTGAGAACATTTTTCCAACCTTTTTTTTTTTTAGTGGCTGCTTTTTGTTTCAGGTCACTCAAAAAAAGAATTAACTTTCATTTTTCCTCAAGCTTGTTCTCTGTCTATAAAAGGTTTAGAGCTCACAAACTAAACGTTTTTTTATTTCCTTTTTACTTTCCTTCGTTTGCTAATATATTTTCAGAGACTTAAGTAATTCATTTGAAGGTTAATTTCACTGTAAAGTGTTAATACCGTATCTCTGTGGCACTTTCACAATCCCAACCAGCCCAACAACAGCAACATTGGCTCAACCAATAACGTGAGTGTGGGGCGGGATCTGTTTTTGTATGACCAATGGGAAACTGCAGGAGGGTTTGTTTAAAAGCAATCACTATTTTTATAATTCTGGCGCCAATGGTAGGGCAGAAATTACACACTTCAACTTCAGTGGTGCCATATTTTACTTTTTTGCCCCCAGTTGTTCGATTATAATGTCAAGAATTTTTTTTTTCATAGCATTTTCCTCTCTATGATGCTTACATTTACACGGACTGTGGTTACTGTGCCTTTAAGACTTCTATAAGTAGATGCTTTTTTGTTATAATTGGCTATCCTCTCCTTATTGGCATGTTTGCATTGTTGTTGATGGGCCACTGAATATAATTATACATTAATATGTAAATGTGGGCAGTCAAATAGTTAAAGTGATAGTTCACCCAAAAATGAAAATTCTGTGATCATTTACTGACCCTCATTTTGTTCCAAAACTGAATGCGTTTTCTCTGTGGAACACAAAATAAGATTTTGCAGATCTGAAAAAGGCCTTTATTTCTATTTTTTTGTCCATTTAATGACATTCAAAATATCTTATTTTGGGTCATAGGTTTGAAACAACATGATGGTGTGTAAATGACAACTTCATTTTTAATTTTCAAAATGTATTAATGATTGTGACACTATAACCTTGACAACTGAATTTTAATGAGCTGTTTTTGCATCTTAGCTTTCATAAATGGACTGGGAAGGGAGCTTTGCTTTTGAATGCATGTAAAAATAGTTCAGTAAACAAAAGAGCAAGACTTATGCTTTCAAATATTTACACTTTAAGGCTAGAAATGATCAAGTCCACTGAGGGAAATCTCAAGATCACAGTATGTTTCTTGAATGCAACCTAGGAGATTACTTCAAACGTGCAACTTTGTTTTCTCTTATTCGTAGTGTGAAGGTCAGTACAATATCTGAGAGCAAGAGCAAGTTAACAGGCATCGGTGTCAGAAATTTTTTACCTCCGTGACCACTAGGGGTCAGAAAACATTCTTGTTTTAGCTACTCTGAGGTTGTTGGGATGTTATCCTGTAATGCAGCTCTAATCTCTCAGTCTTTTGCATTGTTTTTGTTTGCTCATTCAGGTCATGTATAAAGACTTGTTTCCACAACAGTTGCATAATGTAGAAATATTAAGTCGTAAAATGTTAAGATGACGAGAATGTTGATGAAGTGCTGTGGGATTTGGTTTCAGAAAAGTGGGAGAGAGTGAATGAATTATGTTGGATGACTCATTATTCTGGGATTTAAGACGTTCCCTATCGGAAAAGACAGAAAGCCAGAGAAAATGTGAGGGAGCGATTCTTCATAATCCATTGTCATAGATGGGATTAATTTGCATAATTCCCTCATTTTCTGGGATAGTCTTATTCAGAGTGGACCACAACCTGTTGTACAGAGAGTAGAAGAGAGGGAGATCAGAAGAGGAGACTGCTCTGAATTGTGAGCACCAGATCAATAAGTTGTTAAGGGAAGATCAGACATGGCTGAGAATGCTCATCGTGCACTGATGCCTAAAACGAAATCTGCATATGTTTGTTCATGCAATCGGACGTCTAGGCATAGAGCAATCAATGTCTCAAAGCAGGCTTTGAAGGTAGGGCTGTATTAGAAACAGCATACTTTTATAACGCTATTGTAGGCTATTATGTATAGGCAACAGATGCCAATTTTCTGCAGGACTATCTGCTACACAAACATAAAGGTTCTATAATGGCATCGATGGTTCCATGAAGAACCTTTAACATTCATGGAACCTTTCCATTGCTCAAAAGGTTCTTTACAGTAGAAAAGGTTCTTTAGATAATGAAAGGAATCTTCTCTGAAAGGTTCTTTTGGGAGCCAAATATGGTTCTTATAACATCGCTGTGAAAACCTCCTGTACATTTTCCAAAAGCGCAGGAATATGGCATCCCATAATGCAGTTCGCTCTTGACATTTGGCGCTGAATTAATTTGAATATATATCCTTTAAAATATATACAATGTTGCATTGTATTTGGTATTTCAAGCTATTCCATTCCAAAAATAGCCTAGGTCTACTCTGCAGTTGAATACTAGTGTCTCCCCAAACCTGAACATGAATCTGTAGGTGGCTGGAGCACTGTTACCCTTGACACTTAACGTGATTTACCTGAGTAGGACATGTTCCTGGATCAATATCCTTGTCGGTCCTGGAACTGCATTCTAATCAACCAATCAGGCTGTAGGTTTAAGGATAGTGTTTGCTTATCATTTCCATCTGATTTTTGGAGAAGTTGTAGGTTTTGGTGTGTGATCGTTTGATAGGATTGTTCTGAGAAAGAAATTGAATGAATCAGTCAAGCTGACTGCTTGCATCAAGTGTTGGAATCGTGCTGTGATTTAATTAGTGATTTGCCATAATTACTGAAAATGTATTAAAGGAAATGGGACCCCTGCTATACAACTCATAACCCCATGGCCAACAACTTCCGCTTTTATCCACCCTTTTAATATGAAATAATATTTAATATTATATATATATCCACCAATTTAGATATATAACCACCCTAAATAATATTTTGGTGCAGAATAAACATTTCTTCTTATTATAAATGTTGAAAACAGCTGTACTGCTTGATATTTTTTTTGGAAACTGATAAAAAAAAAATTCAATAATTCTTTGATCATAGAAAGTTCAAAAGAACAGCATTTATGTGAAACTGAACACTTTTTTAACAATATAAAATTGTTAATTTTTTAACAATTTAATATATATTTGCTGAATGAAGATAAATAACGACCCGGACTTTTGAATGGTTGTATATATTATCAGCATAACAACATAAATATACAATTTAATAATTTGCACTCTGTAATTTTTTTTGTAAATTAGTTATAAAACAACTTAAAATTTGTAGAAATAACTTAAATATCCAACTAAACTGAAGTTAACTAAACTTAATATTTTTAGCCAAGCACGAACACATACTTTTTTAAGTTGAAACAACACATTATTTCTTGTTCTAATGTTACATTTTAAGCAATCATTTTTCACAGTGTAGGTCATTTCTTTTCTTTGCCTACATTTAGCAAATTCTCACACATTGTGTTTTATTGTTGAAGACATGAATGAGATTTGTTGAATTGCATGGCATAATAAATGGTAGGAACAATTATCTCCAGTATTTCTAGAAAATAAAATGCTTGTCTTAGTTTATTGTGAATATGCTAATTTCATGAAATAGTCCAGAAACTGTGTATGTAGATGTCTTTCAGAAAATTGGAATATAAACAAACAGTTTGCCTAGATAGGAATAAACACTAGTGCACTGTACATTACATTTCAAAACACTGAATCTAATAGGACATTCGCACAGCAGCAAAAAAGGCACTAAGACCTCATTATAGTTAACCAGGCCATTATAGCTCCCTGTCCAACAGAGGTGTAGTATCAGTACTGGATCCCAAAATCACAAAGGTCAGAGAGCTTCACAAACAAGAAGGACTCATTAGTTCGTTGTCCCATTAGCTTTGGCGCTAAGTGTTTTATTTCAGGTCTTTTGGGGTGAGTATGTGTTCAAGAAGGAGAGTCATAAATCATAACATCATCCTGTATATCCAAGGCTCATAAGTATCCTAACTGGTCTGAATAACTATAATGTGTTTTGAGCAATCTGTGATATAGCCATTTTTCTCTCCTAATCACACCTATGCTTAGCTCTGATGCCTCATAAAAATAAAACATAATTAAACTGACAAATAAAATACCATTCGAATCGTTCACAGAGTAAACATCAGCCTTGGAAATTGCAACTTTATTTGAACGAATAGATTCTGTCATTATGTATTATGGCCCTCAATGTTGTTCCAAGCCAGTATACTGTTTTTTTTCTTTTCTCCATGGATCACAAAAGAAAACGTTTTTAATATTCATGCAGTGCTACATTGCTTTCATCAAGTTTGTTCTTTTACATGATAATTAATAGTGCCCACTGCTACCGGAAAAGTATCATAAAGGTAGTAAATAAGATGTGCGCTGTGTTTTGAGTCTTCCGAAGCCATAAGATAATAAGGAACAGACAGAAATGTAAGTTGTTATTTTCAGAAAATCTTTCCGTTAGCAACGGTTCTGTTCATTTAAACTATTTTTCTCACTTCTAATAATGTTCAGAATTAGGTTTGCCTCAGTTCTGATTTGCAGTCAGCACAGTTTGTAATTGTTACTGCATAATTTAACAGTTTCTTCAAAGATAAATGGCAATTAGAAATGCAATGTCAAAAGTCCAATGTGTTCCAGCCCCATGTGAATCAGTTTTTATAATTTCATGACCACATTTGACTGAAAATCTACTATTTTATTTGTTTTATTCAACTACCTTTTAAAAATGTAATTTTAAATGACAATTTATTTCTTTATTAAAATGATTTATGTATTGGTTTATTTTAACCATAAAATATGTATTTTATACTTTTGTCACCCCTAGTCTTAGAGATTCCCTGTCCATTTAACGAGATTAAGTTCATCTTTATGAGAAAACAATTAGGTCTATTTTTATTGGGCTTTTACAGCTGTTTCTCTCCTTTTTGTAGACACTGTCAAAAAAAATCATCGATTTCTCATTTTGTATTCCCCATAAAAATAACCCAATACAGGATGAGTAAATAATGATTTGTTCACTTTTGATTGAACTATTCCTTTAAGCTAAAGAAGCATGACTGTTGAAACAGGACACGTTCTGAATGTAATGAAGAGATGAATAAAACCCAGTCTACCCTGTCTGCCTTCCGCCTGCAGGTCTCAATCTGCGAGACAGCGAACCCACCCCGAGGAGAGACAGACAGCTCCACTCAGGCAGAGATCTGAGCTCACCATGGCTGCAGAATGTGTGGTGATTAGAGTAATGTGGGTTTTTTTCGGGCCCGTCGGCAGCCGTGGCAGGTCGGGGAGAAGAACAGGCAGATAAGAGCCAGCGGTGAGGAGGTTTAATTAAATAACGGGACATTATACGGCTGGATTATCCGAGTCTCTAGCGTGCGGACGCAGAGCGGTAGGACGACCGGACAATGGCAATGCTGAGCAGAGCAAGACTGGACATGGGCCAAAAGAGGACAGGGAGAGAGAGAGAGAGACAGGAGAGAAGGCTGAAATCCAGTGGTGTGGGTGCAACAGACAGCGAAAGGGAAGACACAAACCATAGACTTGCATGCACACACACACACACACACACACTGAACCGAGCTGGTGCAGCAGAGCTCTAATGAGGCTGAACAGAAGATCTGGACTTGAGGTTAAATCAATGATGTGTGTGTCTGAGCCACCGACACACTAAATGCCAGTTACTGCACACACACAGGTGAAATAATTAGCCTCTCCGCTACACACCGTTATCAAAGAAATGGCATCATTACGTGATCACTTTTTTTCCCCTCATTCCTGCTGCTAGACAAATAAAAGTCCGGCCCTCACCAGGGTTTGGACTAGAGTTTACTTCATTTACATTTTTACTTTGCTTTCTTATCGAAGCGACTTAATAAGGTGCACAAGTCGCAACAATACCGCCAGGACAGGCAGCTGAGAATGCAAATACAGTGCCTCGAACAGCAAGAAGCAGCTTGACGCAAGTGTAAATACATTGAACTTCTAATCCTGTTGCCGATAAATGAATACAAAGCTGGGCTGCTACTGTACAAGTGCTGACTTAGAAGATACAAATGAGTCCCTAAAGACAAGTCAAGACAATGAAGGCGAGGCATTTGCAATGCAAGTATGGAGGTGATTACATTTTATTAACAACACAGGGCTGGACAGAACAACATCAGTGGTGTGTTAGGGGCCATCCCAACCCCTTCTCATGAGAAAACGTCTGTTTTGCAAGGTGGCGATTTTGAATGTATTTGCACTATTTTATCCATACAGAAATGTACACATTTTAAGAAAAAAACAAAACAAGCATAGGTTCACCCACCTAACTGTCAGTGATGTGTAAGCAGATCAGGAAAACGTATACTGGACAGATTCATATGAATTAGCCACCAATTCAATTTATGCCATGTTGGCTTTTCTCACGTTTTTTGCTTCTGTCCATTGTTTTTCGATGTAGAAATGCATTAGACTGACATGTTTGACATCTTTTAACGTCTCGCACATGATACAGCATTGTAAAAACACAGGGCTCAAGTTTAAAGTTCAGCTTTTAAAAGCGTGTCTCTAGACCTTTCGTGTTTTTGCATTGATCGGAAATGGGAAAAAAGGTCTCGAGGCTCTTTTTTAAACGTTGACCAACAGCATGTACACCTGAATAATGCCTGTTTTAAAGCATGTATGAATGAAACAATACATGGAAGAGGTTTGCCCATGTCATAAATATCCCATTCCGCTTAATCCTACTATTGGTGTACATGTAAACATGGTTATTTTATGCTACTGGCAATGGTCTCCTGTTTGACATTTATAGATGATGCATAAGGATTCAAAACTCATCTCATATACAGCTTTGTCTAGAGGCAAATAAAACGAGATTGAGAGGTTACAGGATGTAGTCTGTGACATCTGATGATGGCAAAAACATTTACATTATGTGTAGCACTCTATGTTATAGATTAAATTACTCTTTAGTTTTCTCTGAGATAAGATATGTTAAAACTTTGGGTGTTTATGCACCGTGTTCATTTCAATTTTCTCCGATTTCGTTTTGTCTTGGTTCGAGTGCTGAATTCTAGGAATCCAGGGCTGTTGCTGTTCACAGCATGATTGATTATCCATAAAACATGCTTGGCACTGCTGAGTTATGGTTGAAGAACAGCCAATAAATTGTTTTAGATGGCTTATTACAACAATGTTACTGGACTGGCATATTAAATTATCATGGACTTGTAAACCAGGGTGCTTTTTTTTTGGAACGAGCTCATTAAATTGGTGATAATTATGTTCCTTAGTCTTTCTAAACAGTACCGCTGCTGTCAATGTGTTGGCCTATTTTTTAGGCTGATGTAAATATTGTCATCTATCAGATATGATTATGGTCATAATGTGGCTTAGTTAAACACAACCACAAAGCTTTTATGTCTGATATCTGTTAAAAGCCAGTGAACTTAACACTTCTTTCAAAAAATTATTTAGTGACAGCACAAAGTTGACATGATGTAATTAGTAAAACTGCACAGATTATTAATGGAAAGCAAATAAAATTTATTTTTAAAAATACTGAAAATATAGTCAGAAAATAAAATTCTCACAGAATTTTTTCAGTGATTTTTTTTTCTGTCTTTTTGAGTCTTTAAATCCATTCAACCAATCCTGAAAGGATTAAATTTAATCCTTTTTGACCAATTTAATTGAATCAGTCATTGAATCATTGAATGAATCACCTGAAACATTCAAAAACACTGATTCATTAACAAGTGACTTTCTTTATGAGTGAATCATTGATTCATTCTAGAACACCTATGGCTGAGTCCGAAATTGCGTACTGTCTTGAGTAGGTACTTATTTTGAATAAGTAATTACTTATAGGCCGCTAAATAAGTAGTTGTAGTATGAATATAATCTGGACGTACTATATTTGCCATGTTGTCATTATCATGTGACCTACCAGTGGCAGTTATTTCACTGTCAAAATCGCAAAATCGCCTACTTTCCAACTAAATAGAAGGCGAAAAAACAGTATGTGACAAAAGAAGTATGTCCGAATTCACAGCACTCAAGCAAATTGTACCCGGATAACCTACTACTTCCAGGAAGATTTTGAAGCATAGGATGGACAATTTTTACACTTTAGTGATGTAACTGACGCTGGTACAGTAGGTCAAATGATAACACGACAACATGGCGAATTTAGTATGTCCAGATTACATTCATACTACACACATTCATACTATATAGAACTTGTTTAGCGGTCGTCTTATTAAAAATAAGTACCTACTCAACAGAGAATGTGATTTCGGATGCAGCCGAAGATACAACATTAAATGGCTTCGTTTGGAACTAGTAACTGCCATTAAACTGTAAGTTACTCTTTTAACTTCTGGTTAATTGAACTTTTGTGTAAAATCAGTGTCTTGTTGTCTTAATTTGAGATATTAAACTACAGCACTCATGTTCATGTCATATTGCTTAACTATTTTCTGAGTTTTGTCTGTGAATTAATAGAGAGAGAGAAAAAAGTTTACCCACTTCACTTTTTTTATTATTATTTATTGTTGTTTCGCAAGGTTCGCAGTGACTTCCAAATCTATTTTTGTAATATCACTTGCATCAGATAAAACCACTCATGTAAAAACAAACCAAAGTGTGGTTGCTTACTTCACATGTCCGTCAGACGGTGTCTTGTTACTAGGCTAGAACAAGCTGCAGTCTGGACCAGACAAAGAAAACAAAGGAACGACAAACCTTTCCTTCTCAAATTATATCCCCTTCAAACTAATTTGAAAAGAGCAACTGCGTGCGTTTGTGTTTGCTTGTGTACATGTGTGTCTTTGACCCTCCTTCACCCGGTCTGTCCCATGATGAGTCCACAAAGAGGAGGGGTCTTCACCTCCAAAACCGTCAACAGCCCGGCTCTCCCGGGACTCTCGTGCAACTCCGTGAAAAAGACATGTCGAGTTTGAAAAATAGAGACAACATGTAGAGGAGAAAGGGACAGGTGGACAGAAAGAGAGCAAAGGCAAACAGAGAAAAATAGCTGGAGAGGAGAACATTTCAAATAAGACAGCAGAAATGAAAAAAAAGTATAGGCCTACATGACAGAGAGCGAAAGAAAGAAGCTGACGAGGATTGTGTGGGATGTTGTGGAGGACAAAAGGAGGGAGGGTAGAAAAAGGGCGAGAAGGTTACATACCTAGAAATAAAGGGGATCGTGAGCTGAGAAGAAGTGAGTCATAAGTAACAGGTACAGCGCCTGATTCGCCTATTTCAGCCTTGAGACTTCAAGCAATGAACTTTACCTGTTGTCAGACGTTCACAGATAATCTATGCCTTGATCAAAATTCTGCGCATTGTGAAGTAAAGCCAATGTCAAACTGAGCAATTGAAATTCATAAATTCAGCTGATGTAAGATTCAGAAATCTGAAAAATGTTCACCATATAAATAAACCCAAACTGACAATGACTTGTTCTAACTGCAACAAAAATATGTTTTAATTGCTTTTTGGATTCAAATCTACCTTTACAAAAAGTACTGTGGTTGTGCAGTCATGGTATCAGATTATAATACTATGGTACCATAGGACTTCCAAAAATGCATATTAAAAACATTGTACTGCCATGTTACCATGTCCTAAAACATAAAAAAAGCATGATACTGTATGTGTTCAAAAATATAATATTGCTATCGTCATTTATGTTGTTTTGTTAACTGTTAATCTATATTACAAATAACCAGTTTGGTATTAATGCAAGTGTACTTTTTTCCCTATCCCATCGATGCATCTCTAATTTGAATTCTGAACATTTTCTCTTTGGTTTTGTGCAGCAGAGGAGAGAAGGACATTGTTAAAAAGAAGAGACAGGAAAATCTGGACCTGACTGGGCAGAAGTCCACCCAGGGAAGGAAAGGTGAGGAAAGGGCGGAAATGAAAGATAAACAGACAAATTGGAAAGTCTTAAAAGTGACAAAAGGAAAAAAGTTAAGGGGAATTAATTCAGACTTTTTAAACTGATATGAAATAAGACATTTTGAGCATTCAGAGTAGATATTGTGGTGAATATTTAACTGGTTAGAAGTGCTGATACCTGCTAAATACTAATACTATTGAAACACACAACATTTTTTTGTTTCTCTTTCTGTGGTGTTGTAATAGTTAGGCCCGCCCACAGTGAAATATCATTGGTCCAAGCATAGCAACAAGCTAACAACCATGCAGAACACCATTCATTCAATGGGCTTTATTAAAGGGGTCCTATTATGCCCTTTTACAAAGTCTTGATTTTGTTTTTGGGGTGTACTAGAAATGTTTTCATGCTTGATTGTTCAAAAAACACATTATTTTTCACATATTTTACATTATTACAGCACCTCTCTACCCAGTCTGTCTCGAGAGTGCCATCTAGGTCCTGTTTCGATGAAGCCCCTCCTTCCAAAAAATGAAATGTGCTGTGATTGGTTAGCTGGCCCAGTGTGTTGTGATGTGTTCGGGAAATGTCCCGCCCCTCCATAACTGCGAGTTCTTCTCTAGTGTAAATATTGAGGATATTGTCAATTTCAAAGCAATTCAAGCCCGATTCAGACCCTGACAATGTTAACAAACAAGAGGATCATGCAGAATGGATTTCATGCACAGACTTTGCAAGCACGGATTTCACAGGATGTTTCAGAGTGGTATGTTTTTAGTAATTTTCTAATACATTATAGATACGATGTAATCCACCACTTAATCGTGATATTTGTCGGAAAACTAAGGTAATACAATCAGTAATCGGTAACAAAACCATGGTTAATTTTCCTAAGAAGCAGTGAACCATCTTACAAATGCGAGAGCTTACAAAAGTAACAGAAAACAAGCTGTTCTTCATAAAATGTGCAGCGCACAGATACATGTTGGGGTTACAATGTTCAGGAACAGTATTAAAAATATATTTGAAATACTCTAAGTTCAAACAAAGGGTTTCGTGTCGTAGTTCAAACGAGCCATTTGTTGTATTTCTTGGAAAGTGGATTCTATTAAATAAATCATCTCCCTTTGTATTGGACTTTGTGCTTCATAACCTTGCAGGTCTTTTTTATGCTCTAACAGCAACATTACACACTAACTAAAGCAGAAAAAGTGAAACACTCCCAAGGCGTCAAAAACTGAAGCATGGTCAAGCCCCCCGGTGTCACAATGAAGATGCCAAAAGCGCCCCTCGGCGTCACTCTATCGACGAATTGGAAACTCAATTGCTTTCAATTGGAAACCTGTGGCGTCAACAACAGATGCAAATTTTATCAGTAGGAAATCGCGCTGAAGAAGTCTCATATTGAACATATTGCGATATTTGGCATCAGTTCATGTGTGCCATGTGTTGGTAAGTAGTCGTAAATACACTGTCCTAATAATGTTTCATATAATGTCTTTTCTGTTTGTCGATATTCATCAGATTAGCTCCGTCATGTTCAGTCACTGCATTATATCTGTTCCACTGAGGCTTTGCGTTTCATTGCTTTCTAATCCTAAACACCTTACTAAACTAGGGTGATTAAACACAATCTGTCACATCTGTAGAGACATGTACAGGGTAGAGCAAGAAACCAGTTTAGCTGTGAAAATAATGAATCATTATTTTCCAACACAATATCAAATCACTCATTTGTGTGGCTTCAGCAGCTGTGAAGGGATTAATATGATGTTAATGTATTTTTGAAGACCCATTTTTATTTATCTTGAATCTCGTTTGTCTTTATGTTACTTAATCAACTTTATGCTGTGTCCTGCAATAAAGTGTTGTGTAATAATATGGTGAATATTGTGTATTGAAAGTGGTGTTTGGTACAGTAAATAGAAAATTTTATTTGAGAAATTTTAATTTCTTATGAGTTTATTTCAGAATTTAAAAATAACTACATATAATTAATTACCATGATTATTTTATGTTTCTTTGTTGTTTTACTGAATGGTGCATTATCCTCAATAGTGTAAATATATAAATAGATTACTGCCAAGGTTCATCCATTATATTTATTGGTGTTCATACAAAAAATAATAATAATGATTATTATTATTATTATTAAAAGTGCTCAGTGTAAAATATCAAATTTCAGCCTGTCCCTCATGTCATAAAGGTTTGCACAATAAACATATTTAGATATCCAGTTGTCCATTAAAGATATTATTTATTTAACATTTATTGTTTAATTACTAAATGTTTTAAACTACATTACCCACATATCTCTGTCATTCTATCAGTGGAATAGAAAACATGGTGCTGTAGTTCATTGAAATGTGCAGAAATGCTTAGGGTTAGGGTTGGGATCTCGGTAAAGGAGTAATTTCTCACAACATAGAGACACTTTACAGTTAACTTAATGTATAACTAATGCAATAATAACACCAAAACATACTTTGTAACATGAAGCGCCGTTTTATATGGATTAAGTGATAGTCCAATCACAGCGAGTTCTGTGATAAAGTCACAGCCAATAACAACCCAGCTAAACGGATGCGTCACACTTACTTGCCCATTTATGGTAAATGATGACAGATCTCTCCCGGTTCTGGCTGAAGGAATAGATTCCTTAAATATTTAATATTTAGGCTACTAAATATGTATTCCTTCTAATTAAACAGCACAACTCACATTTAAAAAAAAAGACTCCTCTGTGTGGTTAAACTGATGCATAAATACATTTGAAAGAGAAACTTTTTTTCTAAGCAATTGCCTAGGGCAGGGGTAGTTTTGCAATATTTTAATTAAAGATAATTCCAATGACTAAAGTGCTTCTAACATTTACAGTGTATGTATAGTATATAAAATGTATAAATTTAATCATTTAATTATGCCATTCTCCACCATTTGAAATCTTGGAATTAAAATAAATGTAACAAAAGCATAATGCATGCACACAATTTTGAAAGCATATTCCAATATTTTATGTTAAACTGTTTAAAGACAAATGTAGTGCTAAAACTACTGCAAAACAGTAAAAAAAAAAATCTGTTAATTATATAAAAACAATTATCCAGATATAGAGGCAATTTATTATAGTGACACATAACGTTAAAAAAAAAAATCGCTATGATGAAGTAATAATATTTCTACAAACCAAGAGATGAGATTTAACTTTGTAACGTGAAAATATATTTGTTTCTTAGAACAAATAGGCAAAAACTTAAGAACAACATTTTACATTCTCAACTTTAATTCTATATCCTTGTGATTATTGTTCACTTTGTAACTAAATGAAAGGCAAATTAAAATAGTTGATGATTATAAATGTCAGCAAGAAAATGCTTCTAAATACATTCACAGGTATATTACAAACCAGGTAGTGATATAATAGATGTAGTTATGGTGGACATTTACTATAGTGACCACTGTAATAAAAGCTTAATGAAGCTAAATGCAAGACATTAAGTCCATCTAAATGTAAAGATAACAAACTCACAGAATAATGTCCAGTATGTCAAGTGTGTCATTTCTGTAATACTCTTTCAGCACCAAACAGAATTCCATAAATATTGATTGTTTTCAAAAGGTTTTCCTGAACACTCTCACTACTGTATTTTCAATTGTTCAGACAAACACCATATATACACTTGCAGAAATATACATTTGACTATTGCACCATGAAGTCGCTGCATGACTAGAACTAATGGATGGCAATGAATATGTCCTTTACCAAAACTCCTGATGAACACTGACACTTTTTTGATAAAGGCATTAGGCAGACATCAAGTACAGTTTATGAAGCTGAAAAGAGAAAACAAAATGCTTTAACAATATGGAAAAAGATAAATTACTATTTTCAATATTGGTTCTGCATACAGTATATCAAAGAGATCATGAGGAGGAGTGGGACTTCACATGAAGACTTGAAACTGAGACAGAGCAAAGTGTGCACCTCGCTGATCCCGCGCATGCCCAAACAACACCACCCAATGACAGTTATGAAGTGGACACCACCAGGAGGATGCAGGAGACAGGGAAGACCAAGGGAGACACAGAGACAGATGTTTCACGAAGACCTGAAGACCAGTGTCCCATGGGAAGATGTGGAGAACCTGGCTACGGATCGAATACGTTGGAGGACACTTCTTGCCCAATGTGCCCAGCACAGCACTTGATGATGATGTTCAACGCATTCTCATCCCCAAATCGTCACTTTCCGTCACTTTCAGACATTCTTCAATATCCGACGCACAAAGCACCCTTTAGCGTCCATATGAGACGCTTTGGTTATGGGTAGGTTTAGGCGTCATGTAACTGACGCTTTCGAAAGTTCGTCAATATCCGACGCACAAAGCACCCTTAGTGTCAATATGAGACGCTTCGGTTATGGGTAGGTTTAGGTCTGTGGTAGGGTTATGCGTCTCATATGGACGCTAAAGGGTGCTTTGTGCGTCAGATATTGAAGAAATTTTGAAAGCGTCAGTATATGACGACTTGGGATGAGAACGGGCTGTGATGTTGTGACTTTATCCATAACTGTGGGATATTTTTCTGTAAAGAGTGTTGCATAATTAAATGTTAAATGCATTTATGTAATAAGTTCACTGATATGTGGGCCTGATTAAAAGTATATCTTTAATTGCAAGCAATAGGTCTATATTCATATATGAACTTGTTTAAAAAATAATATGATTTGCATGCAAACGGGACAGTTATCAGCAGTGTAACTGATCTGATTATGATAAAATAATTGAATATCTGATGTCATGTGACAAGTCAAATTAGCTTTTCCACTCTTGCAAACAGAGGTAGGTTATGAGGTGTGGAGAGACATCATATATCAGTGGAACATGAACAGACAGGGCCCAATTTGTAATAATTTTAATGAATACAATGCAATTAATATAAACTTTCTGACAGTGTGTGGGACATCCGACTACTTTCCAAGAAGGGGCGCAACTGATTTACAAATATCGCAGGATATTCTGCAGGATTATGTACGAGTATCGTACGAATTTGACAACTTGTTAAATCTTGTGAATTATTAAGACTTTGAGACTATGTTCGTACTGATTGGGCTATATGGGTTTTGTAAAGTACGTTTTAAGAAACAACAAATGCTTGATAAAATGTTTGATTAACACATACATACCATTGCGAATATTTGCCTTTGCAGCTTTCCGTCTCCTCCGTTTACTTCTCCTCAAACAATAATAGGCAGACTGAGTCCGAAAGGCGCTTTTGGTCTTTTCAGCTGAAAAAAAGAGAAAAAGAAAATATCATTATGTATAATATATAGGATTATTTAAAGGAAAAAGGTACAGATTTACCTTACAATTTTGGGATTTTAAATGATTAGACATTATTATATTAAATTATTATTCCTTTACTACACCAGTCACAGTAAAAGTAAGGTCACTGAGGTAAAAAAGCAAGGCAAGTTTTGTGGCTACTGTCCTTTTACCACAACTATCACAGTAAAACGTACTCGGTTACTAATGTAACCTCGGTTCTCTCTAGAAGAGGGAACGAGTATTGCGTAAGTAGCTTACGCATCGGGAAAGTCTTCTTTCTTCGAGATCTGAAGCCAAAAAATTATCCTTAATTTTGTATTCATTGTCAACGCAGTGCAGCAGCCGACAGACCTAGGCAGGCTAAATAAGCGTGCTCATTGGCTGCTCGGCTGCAACTGCTTAAGCCTATCGGTGAGCGCTCTGAACGCGGCAACCAATGAGGGCGCTTCGCGCCCTCCATACCCTTCTAACCGTCAGAATGGGCGTGGCCAGCGTGTATATATTCAGCGCTCACAGGCTAAAATTCTGGTTTTCGCAGTCTGAAGCGCAAAAGCTCGTGGCGCGACACGGCAGGTTACGCAATACTCGTTCCCTCTTCTAGAGAGAACCGAGGTTACATTAGTAACAGAGTACGTTCTCTTACGAGAGGTTCTCTCGTATTGCGTAAGTAGCTTACGCATCGGGAACCCTTTGTCAACGCCGTGTGCGCCGAGCATCCAGCCCATGAATCCCAGGGGAACCGGGGAAAACACTCTGCTGGGAAATGTGGCCGGTCGGAGAGACGGGCCAGCGCAGTACATGCACTTCATGCAGCATATGAAATAGAGCGGCGCGGCCGGTCTATAAACATAACAGTACAAACAGTAGGGCCGGCGGAGCGAGCCCATACAGTACATAAGCACTCATAAGGGTAGGAGAAAACGACATAGTCGGTCTCACATGAAGAGAAAAATTCCCGCGCGGCAGAGAATAATGCGGGCGGCCAGCAGCGCGGGCCAGCACCGATAACAGCGCGTAACGGGAAATAGGAAACAGAACGGATCAGCCGGTCTGAGTCAAACACTTCACCCTGAGTAGTTACCAGAATAGCGCCAGCATATGAACGTAGTCTGCACACGGGAGCTGGGCAGAGCATACATGTCACTTATACTGACAATATTTTTGCCTGTAGGGCAGGAACTTCCAGGTTATAAAACCTCACGAATGTTGACGGGGAGGCCCAGCTCGCCGCCATACAAATGTCGTGGATAGAAATTCCGCTGGACCAGGCCCACGACGAGGCCATGCCTCTAGTGGAATGGGCTCTGATGCCCAGAGGGCACTGCAGGTGTTTGGAGGCATAAGCTGCTGCTATCGCATCCACTATCCACCTGGACAAGCTCTGCTTCGAGGCGGCAAGACCTTTGGTGCGTCCGCCGAAGGAAACAAAGAGCTGCTTTGAACGCCTGAAAGCGGCGGAGCACGTGATGTAAACTCTCAGCGCCCGGACAGGGCATAGGAGGTTATCACTGTCCCCACTATCGGATGCTGGCAGAGCCGAGAGGGAAATAACTTGTGCCCTAAACAGGGTTCCAATCGCTTTGGGGATGTAACCGTGCCTCGGTCGGAGAATGACTTTCGAGTCATTCGGCCCGAACTCGAGACATGCAGGGCTAACAGCAAATCACCCACTCGTTTGACTGAAGACAGAGCTATCAGAAAAACGGTTTAAAGCGACAGATACTTTAAATCCGCGGATTCAAGCGGTTCAAAGGGAAAGCCTTTAGGGCCGCCAGGACCAAGGACAGATCCCACGAGGGAACCGAGGGGGGCCGCGGGGGATTCATCCGTCTAGCTCCTCTGAGGAAGCGGATAATGAGCTCATTCCTTCCCATTTCCCGGCCGCGCGTCGTCTCAGCGAACGCTGTAATAGCGGCTACATATACTTTGAGCGTGGAAGGGGATATGCCCTTTTCCAACAGCTCTTGTAAGAAGGAGAGCACCCGCGGGACCCCGCATGCGCGCGGATCCAGGTTTTGAGTAGCGCACCATTTAGAAAACACCGACCATTTAGACGCATAGAGCCGTCTCGTGGAGGGGGCTCTCGACTGTGTGATCGTGTTCACGACCCCTTCTGACAGGTCAACGGGTATCCGTTGATCACCCATGCATGCAGCGACCAGCGCTCTGGATGGGGATGCCAGATCGATCCAGCAGCTTGGGAGAGGAGATCCTTTCTCACCGGGATCGGCCACGGGGGTGAGTGCGACAGCCTCACTAGCTCTGGGTACCAAGTTTGGTTTTCCCATCGCGGGGCTATAAGCAGCACTGAGTGGTGCGTTTCTCTGATCCTCGAAATGACCTGTGGCAACAGGGAGATCGGAGGAAAAGCATACAGCGGGAGGCTGGGCCATGTCTGGGACAGCGCGTCCTCGCTCTTCAAATTAAAACTTCAGGCATTGAGCATTGTCTTTCGACGCAAAGAGGTCGATTTCCGCTCTGCCGAATAGGCGCCAGAGAAACTGGACTGTCTGGAGGTGCAGAGACCATTCTCCCGGGGGAATGTTGTCCCTGGACAGTCTGTCTGGACCGACATTCAGGTGGCCCGGTACGTGCGCGGCTTTCAGCGAGCGGTAAGCCCACACGAGAAGGCGTTCTGTCAGCCTGCACAGATTCCTGGATCTGACACCGCCCTGTCGGTTCACATAGGATACCACGGACATGTTGTCCGAGCGGACTAGCACATGGTGATCCCGTATGAATGGGAGGAAGCGCCTGAGCGCGTTCTCGACCGCTATCATCTCCAAACAGTTTATGTGGAGGCATTTTTCCCGGTCTGACCATAGGCCAAAAGCCGGTTTGCCCTCGAACAGAGCGCCCCAGCCTGAGGTGGAAGCGTCCGTCGAGATAATTTTGCGGTGTGAGATAGCTCCCATTGTCACTCCCCGCTGGTACCAGTCGACCGCTAACCAGGGCTTCAGAGCTGAAACGCAGCTCTGAGTCACTCTGATGCGAATACCGCCGGAAGCCCATGCTCTGTGAGGCACTCGGGCATTCAGCCAGCGTTGTAGCGGGCGCATTCGTAAAAGACCCAGCCGAAGCACTGCTGCGGCTGAGGCCATACAACCCAGTAGCCTCTGAAATGTTTTGAGAGGTACGGTGCTGCCCGGCCGGAGGGACGCGGCCAGGCGTCGAATGCAGCGCGCGCGCTGTGTCGACAGGTGGGCCGTGTACTGATATACCTGACCGTCGAAGGCGAATCTCAAGAATGGCCTGTGACGGGGTATTATCAGGATCTGAAAAGCACGCGTCTTTTAGATCGAGAGATATAAACCAGTCCCTCGGGCGAATTTGCGCGAGAATTTGTCTGGTTGTGAGCATTTTGAACGGTCTTCTCATAAGAGCCTCGTTCAAACGTCTCAGATCCAAAATTGGTCTGAGTGCTCCGTCCTTCTTGGGAACGAGGAAATAACGGCTGTAAAAGCCCGACTCGCTCATGGAAGGGGAAACCGGTTCCATAGCCCCTTTGCACAGAAGTGTAGCTATTTCTGCTCGAAGTAGATGTGCTACTTCCCCATTCACTCTGGTCTCGATACGCGCTTGAAAGCGCGGAGGGCGGCGAGCGAACTGCAGAGTATAGCCCTGTTTTACTGTGCTTAGCACCCGTTCTGATGCGCCTGGAATAGTTTCCCACGCTTTTGCGTGTGCAGCCAGGGGCAGAATGGCCTCCGGGCTCCGATCGCCGCGCATCGCGGGCTCGAGAGCTCGAAACGGAGGGGCGGGCGCGGCGCGCGCGCTCTTGGTGCTTAGATACGGCAGATCGCACGCAGCGATAGCTGGCCGTTTTACACACAGTGTCCCGGTGGCTTTAGACGGGGAACATAAAGTGTGAGGCACGACGCGCGATGGCGGCGTCGGGGCGAAAATGTTCGTTAGTATGTGTGAGCGCTCGAGGGCGGGCACAGGAGTTACATTCAGGGGCGGGCGCGGCGCGCGCGCTCTTGGTGGTTAGATACGGCGGATCGCACGTAGCGATAGCTGGCCGTTTTACACACAGTGTCCCGGTGGCTTTGAACGGGGAACATATAGTGTGAGGCGCGAAAATGTATGTGTGAGCGCTCGAGGGCGGGCACAGGACTCACATTTAAAACATGACCGGTCGTGCGAGGCCGTGTGACAGAGCGGGCAGTGAGTAGGTGTGGGCACGGAGAAGTGGACACGTGACCTACTTTTAACACTAAAGCGGCTTTTGCCTGCTTCATGAGAGTGGGCTCTGTGAGAGACACGGGATGTATAGTGCTTGTGTACAGGGGTGAGCACAGAACGTGGGCACATTCACTGTACTAGAAACACATACGGCGTCAGCCGTGCAACCAGACATTATGCTCTTTTGACATTTTTCTGGGTTGCCGTGAGAACGGCGGATGCGCGCAGGCGAGCGGGTAGATACCGGCTCGTTGACTGCGGGGTAAACAGCTGCAGTAGCCGTGGCAACGGGGACTGACAGAGCGTTAAGCTTCGACGGTGGTCCAGCCGCAGGGCTGCGGGATTTAACCGTCTTTTCTTCTCTCGTGTTTAGACGCTCAAAAAATACTCGAGCACCCTGAGAAGGTGTGGTGCGAGGGGCGGGTTCGCTTTCTGTAAGTAAGAAAGACTGGCCGCGAGCTCGGAGAAGCAAGCAGCATAAATTTTATTTTCCCCGAGAGCTGGGCTCGAACGCGGGTCTCTCGCATGAAAGCGTATGATTCTGCCACTGAGCCACAGGGGAATCACATAGGCTTTAAGTTAGCGCGAGCATATAAAAAGCGACCTCATGTGTCGCGTCGGCGTTCGTTTGCAGGCGAGCGTGTGTTTAAAACAGGCTCGTTTACTGCAATAGTAATATTTCCAGTCGCCTGAACTTAAGAGGGGACTGAGAAATGTGTGAGAATTGGCGGTTGTCCAGCCGTTGCGAGACTAACACACTCTCTTCTCTTTTCGCCGGTGAGTGAGGCGCGTACGCTGAACGCTGCTCGTGACCGTCCGCTTTGTCATCCCTTGAACGGCGCAATCTGCGCGGCCCAACGAGGGAGAGAGCGGGCTTGTTTTCTGTATGTAAGAAAAACTGGCCGCGAGCTCGGAGAAGCGAACAGCATAAACTTTAACTGCCGCGAGAGCGGGGACCGAACCCCGGTCTCTAGCTTGACAGTCTAGGATTCCGCCACTGAGCCACAGGGGAGAATACATTAGTATCATGTCTTGTGACGGCTTTGCTTGCAGGCGAGCGTGTATTATAACAGGCTCGTATACTGCAATAGTAACAATTCCAGTCGCCTGAACTTAAGAGGGGACTGAGAAATGTGTGAGAATGGAGGTTATAGTCCAGGCCACGGCGGGACGAAAACACTCTGTTCCCCTTTCACCAGTGACGCGCGAGGACGGAGTAGCTTTCTTGTAACGTAAAGAGAGCTCAGACCGTCCGCTCCTGCCATCCCTTGTGAGCGGCGCAGTTTGCGCGGCTCGAACAGAGGGAGAGGAAACTCGCTCCGAGACCGTCCGCTCCTGCCATCCCTCGTGAGCGGCGTATTGCACGGCTCGAACAGAGGGAGAGGAAACTCGCTCCGGGACCGTCCGCTTCTGCCATCCCTTGTGAGCGGCGTACTGCACGGCTCGAACAGAGGGAGAGTACGGGTATCTATCACATTCTCCTCATCTCCTGACGCGGCGGCGACGCGGGCAGAGCCGGCGGTAGAGCGGCCGGGAGGGAGAGGGCGAGAGAGAGCTCGAGGGAGAGGTTCCGGCGAGCTCCTCAGTCACAACAGTCTCCGGTGGTCGCTGCGAGCGGCGCTTCTTATTGCGCGGCCCGGCAGGGACAGGCGGAGCGACAG
Source organism: Abramis brama (assembly GCF_963993115.1). Classification (NCBI taxonomy): domain Eukaryota; kingdom Metazoa; phylum Chordata; class Actinopteri; order Cypriniformes; family Leuciscidae; genus Abramis; species Abramis brama. The sequence goes on from NC_139985.1 coordinate 7,533,814, forward strand.
CTTGGTCGAAAGCTTCAAGTCGAGCCCGCAGGGTCGACATTGAAAGCTCTTCGCACTCGGAGAGTGCGGTGGCGGCGTGCCCGCGGCCCAGGCGGAGAGCGCAGAGAGGTGGCGGTCTCCGTTGCTGAGCGGGGCGCGGCACGAGCCGCAAAAACGAGGCGTTTTTACAAAAACGCGGCGTTTTTACAAAAACGCCTCGTGCTCTTTTAGAGTACACACAGAAACAGTAATAATGTAAAGGATATGTCGCCGGATAGCGTAGCAGGCACGGATGGCTGAAGGCGGCGAAGACGGCCGGCTTCCTCAGGCGCTGTCCTAAGCTTGCTGGTCGCTGGTTTCAACGGCGGCGGCTCTCAAGATCCAGCGATGCGAAGAGCGTCGCTGAAGACAAGAAAATCAGAATTTTAGCCTGTGAGCGCTGAATATATACACGCTGGCCACGCCCATTCTGACGGTTAGAAGGGTATGGAGGGCGCGAAGCGCCCTCATTGGTTGCCGCGTTCAGAGCGCTCACCGATAGGCTTAAGCAGTTGCAGCCGAGCAGCCAATGAGCACGCTTATTTAGCCTGCCTAGGTCTGTCGGCTGCTGCACTGCGTTGACAATGAATACAAAATTAAGGATAATTTTTTGGCTTCAGATCTCGAAGAAAGAAGACTTTCCCGATGCGTAAGCTACTTACGCAATACGAGAGAACCTCTCGTAAGAGAACTAAGGTTACTGTGGTAAAAGCATGGTAAGGGTTGTGGTTACTGTGCATTTACAACAAATATCACATTAAAACTACCAATAATGTGATAAAAGCATGGTAAGTTTTGTGGTTACTGTTAATTTACAACAAATATCACAGTAAAACTAAGGTTACTGTGGTAAAAGCATGGTAAGTGTTGTTTTTACTGTGCTTCTACTACAAATACCACTTTGGAACTAATTGTAGTACTACTTTGAACCTGATATGAATATGATTAACTGATTGAAGATCAATAGCATGTCATGTGACAGATTGTGTTTAATCACCGTAGTTTAGTAAGGTGTTTTGGATTAGAAAGCAATGAAACGCAAAGATATAATACAGTGACTGAACACATTATACATTATGGCACATGTGAAGTGATGGCAAATATCGCGATGTGTTCAATATGAGAATACTTCAGCGCGATTTCCTACTGATAAAACTCGCGTCTGTTGTTGACGCCACAGGTTTCCAATTGAAAGCAATGGAGTTTCCAATTCATTTTTTGTCAAGTCTTCATTGTGACACCGGGGGCGCTTGACCATGCTTCAGTTTTTGACGTCTTGGGAGTGAGAATGGGTTGAAAAGTTTATTAGGACCCATTTAAAACACCATTCTTGAAATCTCATTGGTCCAATATTCATTAATTCTTTCTTTCTTTCTTTGACAGAGAGAACATGACACAGCGGTTGGAATCAGTGGATTCATCACATCAGTGAACTACATACAGTAGAAACATCACTCCTGTCATCAATAACACACATGCACTCAGATAGGAGCACATGACAACTAAAGCTGTAGGGATGTAATGTCATTTGTTCATAGTTCAAATTTTTACTGCTCTGCACAAAAAGGTCGAGGGATGAACGAACACACAGAGCGTTTGATAATGCCGCTCAGAGGCGCATTCGATGTCTGAACACATGTGACAGGCAAACAGGGGGGCCGCCCGGGCACATATCACTCAGTCTGAGCTAAAGCAGATCCCCTGTGGCTTGAATCTCTCTGTGAGCTTACCCTGCTGGGTGGCAGAGAGATAATAACTAGGAATGAAAGGCAGATAAAGAGAAAGATCCGTCTATTTTGCACATATGTTAAGCATGGCCTGATATGCGGACGTGTCACATTGCAGCCGCATTAGTGTCTTTTGTGCATGTGTGGGAGATAGGAAGAAAGCTGCTACAATGAGACAGTTTAACCATGTCAAATAAAATCCTTCGCTTTGAGTTAAAGAGGGGGCAGAGAAAACCCGCAATAAAACCTCAAAGAACAATGTTTTGTGATCTGCTGTTTTGTGAAGGATTATGAAAAGCTGTAGGCGAAAAAATGGAAGCATTTTCTTATAAACATTATATAATTATGCTCTCTCTGGAGTATTATGCTTTTTTAAGTGTAAATGTTGAAGATGGGAAGCTGAGGGAACACAGTGAGTCAGTGTAACTTATTTTAAACTTTCTAAGAGAACTAAAAGTATGTAGTATGTGGTAAAATAGGTTGCGAGCAGCCGAGCACCATTTCATGTTGACTTTAAAGGGTAAGTTGAAGATGAGAAGCTATTCTAAATATGCCAGCGTAACTTATTTTGAACTTAGTAAGAAAACTGAATAAATTTACTTTAAGTGTTGTTAATGCTTGCCTTTAAAGTGATTTGCAGTATTAAAGCCTTAGTTCATCTACAAATGAAAATTTATATATCAAAGATGTCTTAGTGTTTAGTTGTTTTTGTACATACACTGTTGTTTGGACCCCATTGACTTACAGAATATCTTCTTTTGTCTTCCACAGAACAAAGAAAGTCATACCAGTTTGAAACAATATGAGGGTGAGTAAATGATGACAGTGTTTTGGCTGAACTATCACTTTAATATGCATTCACATTACTGGTGTATACACTCATTTTTTTTGTTTTCATAGCATTTTATCATTTGACATAATTTATATTTCAACCACCTGTCACACTAAAATTTTCATGATCCAATCAATTCCTGAAGTATTTCCTCATAATTTTTTTTTTTATCGTTGAATATCCTGTTTCCTATTAAAATGTGTCATATTTTTAAAGTAAAATGGGTTGTGAATGGCATTTTTTTCCATTGCAAGGAATAGTTTCCAACAAGGAATAGTTCACCCAAATATAAAAATTTGCTGTTAATTTAATCACCCTCAGGCAATCCAAGATGTAGGTGACTTTTTTTTAGCAGTAAAGATTTTTAGCTGAAACCATGGTCCTTGGTGATTCGTATAATGCAAGTCAATGGCTACCTTCATTTTGAGTGTCAACAAATACATAGTCAAAACAGAATTAATACCCATGGCTCAGCCTTTGTTGATAGATTGAGTTCTTATATAATTATGCTCTCTCTGGAGTATAGTGCTTTTTTTAAGTGTAAATGTTGAAGATGGGAAGCTGAGGGAACAGAGTGAGTCAGTGTAACTTATTTTAAACTTTCTAAGAGAACTAAAAGTACGTAGTATGTGGTAAAATAGGTTGCGAGCAGCCGAGCACCATTTCATGTTGACTTTAAAGGGTAAGTTGAAGATGAGAAGCTATTCTAAATATGCCAGTGTAACTTATTTTGAACTTAGTAAGAAAACTGAATAAATTTACTTTCAGTGTTGTTAATGCTTGTCGTATAATTCGTATAATGCAAGTCAATGGCTACTATTATTTTGAGTGTCAACAAATACATAGTCAAAACAGAATTAATACCCATGGCTCAGCCTGTGTTGATAGATTGAGTTCTTATAAAGCGAAACAATCAGTCCGTGCAAGACACTAAACATTTCTTACAACATTACCTGTAATCCACAGCCTCTAACATATTAAAATTCACATCATTTCATATTTACATGCAGTGCTGGGATTCCCCAACTTTTTTGTCAACTGGACCTCTTTGATCGAATATATTTACTTGTAGTACCCCTTGAGATGTTAAGTTAATAAGTTAGGTCAATAATAGAATTAATAAGGGTACCGAGGGTGCGTAAATTAACAGTAAATTAACAGCAAATTTATTAAACAAAGTCATGAAATCTAAATTGACAATATTTACGTCATTAATTCATGTTTTTTTTTTTTTTTTTGCCTTATTTTAACCATTTCATTAGTGTACATTATTTCAAAGAGCAAACTTTTTTCATTTATTGTATGGTATTGTTACATAATTTATCGTATGATTATGATACATTATACCCACTTTTTACCATCCAATAAATTCCCAATAGATACACTGCCATTCAGATGGTTGTTTTAAAGAAGCTTCTTATGTTTACCAAGATTGCATTTATTTGATCAAAGATACAGTAATATTGTGAAACATTATTACAATTCAATTTTTTTTTTTATTCTATTTTAATTTATTTTAAAATGTAATTTATTCCTGTGATGGAAAAGCTGAATTTTCAGCATCATTACTCCAGTCTTCAGAGTCTGAGTCAGATCCTTCAGAAATCATTCTAATATGCTGATTTGGAGCTCAAGAAACATTTATTCTTACCAATGTTGAAAACAGTTGTGCTCCTAATATTTTTTGTACAAACCGTGATCATTTTCCTTGATGAATAGAATTCAAGATGGGAAGTGCAACTTGCTGTGAACTTCCTAAAAGAACTTAGACATAAATCTACTTTTCAGTGTATTAAATGCACCCCTTAGTACTGAATGAGTGAGCGAGGTCAGATGATGCTGGTTGATGTGGCAGTTGTAATATCCTGCTGGAGGCTGCACTCAAACTCAGGGTGAGATGGGAAGATGGTGATTGTGGGATAGCACGATGATAGTCATCTGCCTCCCCACGTAGTTGACAGGGCTGGGGTCACGAGGTCAGGGGAAGTGAGGATGCTCCTTGTGTAGACACGATGACTGCTTTATTTGTAAAGAAATCGGAAAGGCACGACCCATTTACAGCTCTGCCTGTTGACACGCACTCCTATCCTGATAAGACTAGCACTTCATATGCTGGAGATGCCTGTCTAATGCGGCGGCTGGGGAAACAAATAAAAACAAGACTGGAGAAGCACCTGTGAAATTAAATAAGAACAAAAGAGAGATAGAAAGAATGAGATCCAGAGCTCAGTGGAGTGTGACGGAGGGACTGGCACTCAGTACAGGACTATATAAAAACTCTCTCTCTCTTCCCTTTAAAAGAGCCAAACCTATTTTATTGAGAGATATTTCACTTCATTTTTCCTTTCAGAAATTTGAATATTCCCCCACAGAGGCAGAGCTATATGGCTTATGAAAATCAGTTCTGTTTTTATTTAATTTTAATTTTATTGTTGTTATTATTATTTAGGGGGGGTTCTTTGGAAGCTTGTTTCCAGTAACTCGCAAAGGTAATTGCGACTTTTTTATCTCACACATTTTACAGCTCGCAATTCTTTTTTCTCAGATTTGCACGATATAAAGTTGCAATTGCGAGTTACAAAGTCAGAGTTGTGAGTTTATATCCCACAATTCTGACTTTATAAATCGCAATTCTGACATTATAACTAGCAATTGCGAGTTTATATCTGTTTACATCTGAGATAATAATAAAACTGATAATAAACCACTGGACAGGAAGTTACAGGCAAGTACAGAATTGTGTTGTTTCAGGTTAACCTGCTACAGTTTGTCACATTATCTTAACTATTTCCAGCAGACACAATCACTTCATTGCTTCTGACTTACTGTAGATGTTTTAGTTTTGTTAAACCCTGTTCTTACTCTACTGACACAGTCCATATATGTGTGGTTTTTGTGTGTGGGCACAGTGTGCGAACAGCTCAGATGTACATGTTTTATGGCGGTACTAAAAACAGCCATGGACCGTCTGTTCAGAGAACCCAAGGTCAGGATGTTTATGGCCATGAAACACAATAAACCAGCGGACATTGCCGGTCTATCAACTTTGACGCTCACCGTCCCTGAGGAGAAAATCAAACCCTTCAAATCTCACACTGCTGTGCACAGTCACTATGGTGACCGTTACTACTGTTGCTGCTATCACCTCAGATACATATTCAATGTCATACTGAAATGTTCCTTCTACAACATTTATTTAATCATCTGGGCTGCGTTTTACAAATTTAGTATCGTTGATGCAACGCTACTGGTGTTTTCAGCTATTCCCTGATGGTTTGCTGGTCTTAGCTGGTTTAAGTTGGTCTCCTAACCTGGCCAAGCTGGTGTTAAACTCTGGCGTAGGAGGTGGGTGCGCTAACAGTGACGCTAAAGATCGCAGCCGTGCCTCTTGAGGGCGGGGAGCGAGGTTTACATGCACAGCTCTTACTGGCTTACATCCGTTACATTCAGAACCTGTCTCAGACCATCAACCTAGACTATCTAGCTGGCTAGTTGAGACCAGAAAGCCATATTAATCCATTTTTGTTAGGGTTAGTATATGATTATGCTAACAGCATTTTGTTTGAAGTCTTCAGAAATACATCATCATTAATCAACACCGATCTTCACAGTTTTTAATTGATTTTATAACATTTGTAAAAAACATGTATTAATCAGATGTACCTATACAATACATAGTACCTATACAGTACCTATATACCTATCCCTAAATCAATTATCTATACATATCATTGAAAAGAGAAAAATCTAATTCCTCATTCATGCCATTAGAAGCCAGTGGTTTTAATGTATTAATCCAAAATGCTTCTTGTTTCAATAATTCTTTATTTACCTCCTCTAAGTGATCCTAAGACTTCCTATATCATAATATTATAAAATTACATCCCAGCTCATTGAAATGTTTAGCTACTGGAGAAGTTATGTCGTCTAAAACTTGATCTATGTTCGTTAATCCGTGATTGATGATAATTGTCGTGATGATTTTCCAATAAATATCTTTTGGCAAGGACACTTTAGCATACAGATCACATTGTGAGTAGTACAGGTGATACAAGATTTAATTTTGAAGCATTCTTTTGGTCATTGGATATATAAATTGATCACATTTTTTATCAAATTCTGCCACACGGCACAACTTACATTTTATATTGTACATATGTACCATGAAGCACCATGCAAATATCATAGCAGGTAAATAAATAATTGTGTGTATGTAATCTTTTATTCAGCAAGGACACATTAAACTGATAAAATGTGACGGTAAAGACATTTATTATGTTATGCATCTTTCTATTCCACAAAAATATTAACCAGCACAACTGTTTTCAACATTGATAATAATAAAATGTTTCTTGAGTGATTTCTGAAGGATCATGTGACACACCGAAGACTGGAGTAATGATGCTGAAAATTCAGGAATAAATTACATGTACATTTTAAAATATATGACAAAAGTTATTTTAAATTGCAATATATGTTGTTGGTAAAATAAACGCAGCCTTGGTGAGCATAAGAGACTTCTTTCTAAGACAAAAAAACCTACCATTGTGCTTTTCTAAATAAAGAATTGTATCTAATGAAGTAAAAAAAAAGAAAAAACACAATGGGTCTCAGTCAGATTATGAACATCTGTATATTTCTCTCCATGGATCATTTTTTTAAAGATGACTGTACGCAAAAATCTTTCTTTGTGTTTCACACACAACCAGGTGTGTGCCGACAGGATCAAAGTGTGTTTTACAGTTCAGAGCAGACGAACTTAAGACAAACGTCTGAAAAAAGATCAACAGAGCCCGCTCCGCCGAGGTCACCGTCTGCACCTGCAGTGCTCCACTTTTTGCACTCTTTTGAACCCTTTAAACTCTATTGACGCTTTCCTTTTCACCCCTTTCTCAACTGAGATCAAAGGAAAGTTTGAGAAAGAGTGCCGTGTCTTATGACTGTGACAGATATAAACAACGGCTTGTTTACGTCTGTCTTTGTGGCTTTTTGTGTGTTAGGAAGAGTGATGGGGAGAAAAATGGACTTCTACAAAAAAAGTGCCATAGTATTTTTGGACATGAAGCATGGTATTATTTGTAGTACCTTGCAAGGTTGATGTACAAATATGTCAAAGTACCACCATGGATCTGATACAATCAATGTATTACATTATAGCCACATTTCTTGTGTAGGGGAACTTCACAAGTTTCTATTATCATATAAATCACATAGAGATCTACAGAGAGATGTGTTTGAATAATTATATAAAATTGAGTTTGTGTGTATGTGTGTTTGTGTTTTCAGTGGTTGTTTGGCCTGGATCCCTTGTCCTGTAAGCTGCACTGAGGAAAGCAGTTGATTTATTTGGCTATAATTACCTAATTCAACTGGTGAACATCCACTCAGAGAGACTCGTCCCCTAGTTCACTGTCTCCCTCAGTGGAACAGTCCACCAATGTAACGCTGTCAAATCCAAATAGTGCCTGCTGTGATTGATCACCTCCTCTCCTGCTTTACTTTCCGGACAACAAACCGTTATTTCAACTGAAACCTGGGGAGTTTAAGCAGGAGCTGTTGAGAGGAATGTAGTGAGTCCCTGATGAAAAAGCTTCAGTAGTCTGTGTTGATGCAGCCTGTCCAATCAGAATGCCTGAAGGTCATTTCTAAAAAAATGTATTCATATTTGGTGCAAATATGTTTGATTTTTTTTTTTTTTTTTACAGCATGCTTTTTGGATTTGATGTGTGTGTGTGTATACATATCCTCATAAACCATACAAGAACACACACACATTGCGTTTTCATGTTTTACAGGGACTTTCCATGGACATAATGGTTTTTATACTGTATTCTATCCCTTTACACTAACACTAACACTAACCCTACCCCTAAACCCAACACAGAAAACTTTCTGTATTTTTACATTTTCAAAAAACATCACTTAGCATAATTTATAAGCTGTTTTCCTCATGGGGAGCAAAACATGTCATGTCATACATTTTGTTTAATGTAGGGTTTACTCAACTTTAGGTGCTTTTTAGGGCACTTTATGGGCACACTGTAAAAATATTTTCATGATTTATCATCACAACTTTCCACATATATTTTTTCAAACCAGCTTAGGTTCACAAACGTTTTTCAGATGACATAATATACTGTTAAATAAACTAATCTCTTTCTTTGTATCAACTCACATTTTTTTGTGGCAACCAGGTTATACTTTAAGTTAAATCAACAAATCATTTTTACTGTGCAAATAAAAATCTCAGAGTCATTACAATTATTGAAATATTGATGAATTTGAATTATACCATGCTATTCTTTAAAGCACCTTGGGGTATTATGTATAAATTATATGTCAGCGTACCATGGTTTTACCATTTGAAGCTGTACCATGGTACCATCATAGTATGTTTTTGTAAATGTTTCAGGACAGGTCCATTGCAATCTGATGTGTTTCCAACAGCAGCAGACCAGATATTGAGATTTGAAGTCCTTGCACTGGGATTGCATGTTTATTCAACTCCACCTGAGGCTAAAAAGAAAAGGTGGAGGTGAGGGAAAATGAGTGAGTCACGAGATAGCCAGATCTCAGTAGCGATTTCTCTTGAGCTCTGTGCTATACCTTCTGTCTTTACCCAACTTCCTATGCCCCTCATTTACATTTCATTATTTAGCCTGGAGTGCTATTTTGCAGCATGGGCTGCATCTGCCTCCATAGCAACAGTGTAGCGCTGTGTTTGGCAAAGTGACTGCAGGAATCAGAGGAGCATTATTCAGCCTCCCATCTGTCAGTCAACCGCGCATGCCTGACTCTCTTATGGACTTGTGTGTGCAGACCTCGATTTCGCTTTGAGCAACATCCCTCTGAGGGCGCGACGTAACGAACACCACAAAGTCATGAATCTTCAACAAGTGGGACAAATAAAAAAGGTACACATCACAGTTTTACTATAATATAATATTTGTTCGCTACATAAAATAGCAGTTAAGTGAATCAATCCAAACTAAAAGAAATAAGAAATCATATTTTGCATTAATAAAATGGGACCTATTATTGCATTGTTATTAGTTATATATATATATATATATATATATATATATATATATATATATATATATATATACATATATATATTTACATAAAGAAAATAAAGTATGCATATATATATATATATATATTTATTGTTATTTTTATTTATTTATTTTTAATTTAGGGGTAATATATGAACTGGACTGTACTGCTGTACTGCTGAACTGTTTGTGATGTCCACATGTTCACATGTCAATACAATTATTCAGTAGAATGTGTGTGAACAGATTTGGCTTGCTGTCCATGATGGATGGAAGAAACTACACTGTAAAAATGTTGTTGGTTTAACTTAATGTAAGTAACCTGGTTGCCTTCAAATTTTGAGTTCACTGAAGTTAATTTTGAGTTAATACAATGAAGGAGGTTTAATCAACAGAAACTCAAAATATTATGTTATCTGGACCACATAAAGGATCTCATTGTATTAAGTAAATCTTTTCATTTCAATCAACTCAAAGTTTTAAGACAACCAGGTAACTTACTTTTAAACCAACAATATTTTTTTTTACAATGGCAAACACATTGGTTGAGAAATAGATGTGTTTAGTAGTATGAACAAGTACTTGTCAGCCCATTGAAATGATGGTTTTAGCTTTTTTTTTTTCTTCTCAAATTAGAGAATAAAAAGATGTTATAAAATGTGCCACACAGATTTTAAACTGAATGATAACTAGCAGTAGAGTTACATGGAAAACAGTTGTGCTATTTATTAAGTGACTTTTTAATCCATTTCTTCACTTCAGAAATGCAGCAGTTCTCACTCTTTCTTTATTTTATTGTTTTAGCACATCTGTGTTCATGCAGCATATTTTCATGGGTTTAAATCACACCTTTATTTCAGCGATTTGTCACACTGACTGGCTGCCGTCTGTCGCCTGGATCTCAGGAGAGTGTATTAGAGTGAGTATGAATGATATTTCTGTCTGACAAGTAAATCTCATAAACTTCAGTGGAAATGAGCCTTTCGTAAACATGTGCCTTAAGAGGGTTAGTAGAGCTACAATTGAGAGAACAACAGAAAGGTACTTAATATTAATTGTATGATATATTATTTGGATAAAAATAAAATTACATTTAAAACACCATTCTTTGAACCTAAAATTGACACTCTTAAATGACCAAACAAACAACTGCAGTGTCTAAAGTCTAAAAAATTACCCAGTTTTTTTTTTGTTTCGGGTTATGACAACTGTACATGAAATGTCTGTTAATGTCGCGCTCCATTGAACATCTACTGCTGTGCACATGCAAGTTTCTCAGAAACCCTGACGTTCCTCTTTCAGCATCATCCTTTTCCTGAGTCACACGCTTTCCTCCTTCTCAGAATGATCTCCGTCAGTCAGAAGATGAATTTATGCAATGTGAAGTTCAACATGCCAGCCTTTGCGTGCATGTTCGCAAGTTCTTATGCAAAACCATAGCCTGTCAAGCTGATTGAGTGGTTTTCACAATAAATTAGCAATTGTAATCTTGAGCATTTTAGAGGAACAAGCTGTTGCTTCCTCTTCATTTCTCTCTCTCACACACACTTTCCAATCTCTTTTTTCTCTTTCTCTCTCTCTCTCCTCCACTTAACTCTGGGTCTTAGCTGTCTTCATACATAATTAGGGCATGCCAAGTCACATTACCTGTCTGTTTTTTCAGCACTCATTTTCTTTTTCTGTCGTTGACGTGTCAGAGAATATTCGTCAAAGTACCCCACTAATGGAATCGAGGGAAAGCTTAAAATGAAGAAAGATTTATGACATTTTGCTCCTGAACTTTTTTCAATTGTCTCCCCCACCCCAACCCCCAACCCCCAACCCCCTCCCCCTCTCCCTCTATAATTCCCTCTATATATGATAAGAATATAAGGGCTGCATTGTGAACCATTCTGCACGAGGTTGAGCTGTTCTCACCTGGAGTATCAGTGTGTCACTGCTATTCACTCGAGAAAGCCTCACAATGGCCACAAGTGCTGACTGACTTATCATTTTAGAACCCAGCGGGGCTCACGTTTTGTGTCTTAGTTATTCACACAAGTGCAGTGCTATTAAAACAATAAGAAGCACAGTATGAAATGAATGCTCAGAGACTCTTAAATATAAAATATAAACTCAAAAGAGTTTGTCTTGTGTGCAAGGACTTTCAAACAGCCCTGGATATTTCTGACCTGTCTTAGTCAAACATAATATATATAACAATACTGCATTTTATAGGACAAAACAATGGCAATTTATTCACTTTCAAATCACGCCAAAATATTGATCAACATACATCAATTATGGTGACACGAACTTCAGACAAACCTCAGTGGTTCTCGCATGTCACATGACCTAAAATAATGATGTTTGAGCTTTGTTGCAATATTTGATGTAGTCTGTGTCAGGTTTTATTATTGATATTTTTGTTAATTGAAACAAAGTGGAAATAAAATTCATTTGAAGAAATGTTTTAAATCAGCTTAAGTTGAAGTGCTAAAATAGTAATGTTTAAAAATGACAAAATTACTAAATAAATAAATTAAAATTAATTAAAAATGAAAATATAAAAATAAAAGCAAATTCAAATATATATATAATTATATATATATATATATTTGTAGTACCATGCCATAAATAAACACTGGCATGTTTCAGTGTTTGGATATTAGTGAATAAAGGCTTTAATTACAGTACAAAGTGATTGTATTGCTTCAGAAGTCTTTTTCTTCAGTTTTGGCTCACATTGTCATTCATAATATGGACAAAACCAGCTGAAACCTTCTTTTGTGTTTTGCAGAATAAAGAAAGCCATAGGAGTTTGAAAATACATGGAGGTAAGTCAATTATTAAAGAATTTATTTTTATTTTTGGATGAACTGTCCCTGCCACCAATGCACAAGTCATAAAACATAACATGCTTCATTATTGGAAAAGCAGCATCAAAATCCATGCTAACTGTCACCTTTATGTTTAATTGTATTCAGTTCAAGGACTTTTAGTTTGTTGTCATTCCTGTCTCGTGTTCCTTGTTCCATTTTGCCGCCACTCATCTGTCACCATGCACACTGACACAATCATCACAGCTGTTCATCGTTTAGTTAATCTTCTCTGTGTATTTAAGTTCCTGCCTGTGTTCTGTTTATTGTCCGGTATCGTCTATGTTAAGTATACGTGTCACTTCCTGTTCGCCCCTCTGTTGGATTATTGTTAATAAAACTTTGTGTTAGATTATATTCGTCTTCCTCGCCCATTTGCCAGCACCCACCCGTGTGACACTAAAATTGATATCAGGTTAAGAGGACACATGCCTTGTCTGTAATGTTATGAAAAACCTGTTCATTTAATTTGTTCCCTCCATTTTGATTTGGTCCTTTTTGTATTTTCCTCTTGAGTGCTGCAGACTTTAGTTTTACCTCCACACACACAGAGAGAGAGAGAGAGAGAGAGAGAGAGAGAGAGAGAGAGAGAGAGAGAGAGAGAGAGAGAGAGAGAGAGAGAGAGAGAGAGAGAGGTGCAAAGAGAATATTTCTCATGTCTGCCATCGCTTTGAGACAAAGCCTGTGTGTGTGCAGATAGACCTCTCTCTCCTCACCGATCTCATACTCAGACGTGTGTGCGAGCACGCAGGAGAAAGCTGATAGGACAGGGGAATGATGTGGGCCAGTGGCCATTGTAATGCTGTGTGCTGCGTGTGGCAGTAACAGCTTCACCTCAAGGTCAACTTCCTGTGAGGAGAATACACATCAGACCAGTTGGGCTAGAGCCCACCTTCTCTCCTTCTCTCTTTATCTTTCCAATACTAAATATGAGTGTGCGCGCAAGTAGTCAGAACATAAACTATGGATTAAGAGTTCATGTTAGGAAGGGAGAATTTATTGCACATTATTATGTACGCTGACTGAACATTATTCCTCTTTTTACATCAAAAAGATTCTTATAAATTAATACTTTTATTCAGCAAAAATGCATTGATCAAAAGTGACAAGAAAAATTTATAATTTTGTACGTATCACAGTTTCCACACGCACACACACACACACACACACACACACACACACACACACACACACACACACACACACACACACACACACACACACACACACACACACACACACACACACAAAAACACAACTGTTTTTAACATTGATAATAATAAGAAATGTTACTGGAGCACCAAATCATCATATTAGAATGATTTCTGAAGGATCATGTGACACTGAAGACTGGAGTAATGATGCTGAAAATTCAGCTTTGCATCATGGGAATAAATTACATTTTAACATAAATTAAAACACAAAACAGTTATTTTAATGTATTTTTAAAACCTTAAAAAATCGTACTGACCCGAAACCTTTGAACGGTAGTGCAATTAAACATGAAATATTATTCATGAATGTTATCGGATAGCTTTCACCAAGGTATTTTCAACTCTTTGGCTGACAATTTTGTTTATAGCTCATGTCTCTCGTAAAAATAATAAAAGAAAAGAAAATAATTAAACTCAGTTAAACAGTTTGCAACACCAAGGTCATGGGTTCCTTTTTTCAAGTAATGTGTAAGCTAATAAATGCATAACTTGAATGCAATGTTGGTCATTTTGAATAAAAGCATCTGCCAAATGCATACATGTATCAATTTGAGTTAAGTTGTGTTTTTTATATGAGAAGAAAGATACTGCATAGAGAAATTCTACTGGAGAAAGCTTTATCAATTACAATTTGCTTTCATCTCAATCATGTAGCTTGGAAAGGAATCACCTGGAAGTACACAATATTTTCACTCTTGGTATTGAAGCATTTTACAAACTACTCTAAAGCCTCAGGAAAATGGAGTCATGCTCACTAGCCAAACCTTGACATCTTGCTTAGGACAACAGTAAGTTTAAATTTAGAGGTCGTTGTAATGAAATACTTTACCACCGAAGCGACTGACCAATCAGAATCAAGAATTTTACATAGTCTTTTAATGAAAAATGACAACGCATTCTCATCCTAGGGCGTCATATACTGACGCTTTTGAAATTTCTTCAATATCCGACGCAAAGGGCACCCTTTAGCGTCAATATGAGACGCCGGTTATGGGTAGGTTTAGGTCTGGGGTAGGTTTAGGGTTAGACCGCTAGGAGGCGCCTCCTAGACTCTAGATTTATCTGCGTCTCATATTGACGCCTAAGGGTGCCCTGTGCGTCGGATATTGAAGAAATTTCAAAAGCGTCAGTATATGACGCCTTGGGATGAGAACGGGCTGAAAATGAAAATGGCTTCTTTTACCCTTTTCTCTTGTTCTTTGTTCATACCACAGAAAATCACAAGGGGAAAAGGTCACTTTTGTTTTCTGATGTTTATATTTAAAGAAGCCCATAATAGCCATAATCATTGCCACAATAATGTACATGCATGTGTTTGTGAAGCACATGGCTCCAGCTGGTGACTCGGTGCTGTAATGTGTCGCAACGGGGGCCACTAAACCACCTGAAACCTTAATTTGTTGTGATAGTAATTTTCTCTGCTCCATGCTGGCCTGATACAGTCTGTACCTAAACTACCGTGAACATACAGAGAGAATGAGGGGAATAAGAATAAAAATAAATAGAAAAATGATTCATGTAACATGGGTTCAGCGCATTCAGAAACTGCTTTTCTCACTCCTAATTGAAGGCGAAATTCAAAATAGGCATTTTTGACCCAGCGTAACACAACTGGACTTGTTTGCACTGAAACAAATAAGAAAAAATTGCAGACTTCCCAGCGAACAGGGAACGTTCTCATAACCTTGGCTAACGTTCTGGAAAGGTTCTCTCAAAGTTGTGAACAAACATTCTTCTAGTAAGATTAATCGAATGTCCGTTCAAAGTTATCTGGTCTTTATTAATGTTCTCAAAACTTTAGCATGGAAATGTTATTTATACATTGTTCATTGTTCATTCTCATGTTTAGTTGGATTTTCGTCCTATATGTTTCAGAATGTTCAGAGAACTTTCAAAAGTTCCCATAATATTCGCAAAATGAAATGGAATGACCCCTTAAAAGGATAGTTCACCAAAAAATTAAAATTATCCCATAATTTACTCACTCTCAAGCCATCCTAGGTGTATGTGACTTTCTTACTGCCAATCACAATCTGAGTTCTATTAAAAAATATCCTGGCTCTTCCAAGCTTTATAATGGGAGTAAATGTTCTTTGAAGCCCATCATTTGCATCCATCCATCATAAAAGTAATCCATACGGCTCCGGGGGGTTAATAAAGGCCTTCTGGAGTCTACAGCCATACACGAGTCTAGGTCCGGCGGGAGAGTGACCTCTGACCCGATGTATGACGTATGAGCCAGGATATATTTTAATATAACTCCGGTGTGTTTGGTTGAAAGAAGAAAGTCATATAATGTTACACCTAGCATGGCTTGAGGGTGAGTAAATTATGGGATAAAAAACGTTCACATAACCAAAAAAATAAAAAATAAAAGGTTTTAAAAAGTTTAAAAGACGTTCAGAGAACATTCAGAAATAAAGTTTTCATAACTTAATGGGAATATTAACGAAACGTTCATAGACCATATTTTTGTTAGCTGAGTTGTAGAAGATAATTGATATTTTTGCAGATTTTAAAGAAATGGTTCATTTAAAAAAATAATGTTCTACCATCTTGTTGGCACCTTCATTTCATTCCAAACCTGCGAGACTTACTTTTTTTTTTTTCTGAAGCATACAAAACAAACATATTTGATAAATGTTCACACTGTTCCATAATGCAAGAATATAGACTATTAATTAGGACAAATAAGCATAATAAAAGTTAGTCGATTTGGACAAATATGTCTGCTAAATGAAGTAATGTAAATGTAAATATGACTCAGATGCTTTTTTTCAAATCTTCTGAAGCCATGCGATAGCTCTGTGTGGGGAACGGACTAAAATGAATGTCATTAATCACTGACAACTGCACTTCTGCATATTCTAACAGGTTGCAATACATGAGAACCAGCAGCGTTTGGTGTCACCAGAAATATGAAAATGTTATTGGAGAAGTAAGATTGTACCATGACATTTTTCAAGTGCCTTGCTAATGATATATGTCGAAATACCATCCTGTTATTATCTGATAGCATCACCGTACCTTGGTATCTCTGCAGTACTCTTTTGTGACAAATTGTACAGTCTTCATGCTTCATATAGGCATTCCATATTTCATCCTTTTCCTCAGTGAAATAGGATTGACAGCTTCACATAGCCCAAGGTAATTTCCCCGTTTGCACTGTAGGTGTGCATTTGGTATGATAATAACCAAGCAATGTTGTTAAGGGCTCACATATTATGGCTGAAATATGGACCCTTGAAAGCTCACAAAGAATCCAAGAGTGAAAACTAAACACATTAAATAATGGTTGAATCTGCTTTCACACATGCTCTCTCTTAGCTCTTGATTTAGATGACCTCATGAAGACATTTTGATGTGTAAAAGCTACTTAGAGTATGTCAAAAGTCAGATTATCTAGCCAAAAACATACCTAAGTAAAAGTACTTGTGTAAAGATTTGACATTTAGACCAACCGTGTTCACACACGGTCAAGTTAGTCCATCTTCAGCAGTATCTATAATTAAAACGCATTGCTTTAAGACTGTGTCATTGACATGTCTCTTCACAAGAACCACCGACCTTGGTTTTGTCCAAATACAGCTTTTTAATGTTGTAATACTATTATTATTATAGAATAATTGTATTTGCAAATTTACAAGTGTCATTTTATGGAATTTGCAAAATATACAAATTTAATTACAAACATAATTATTAATATAAACGCATATTTGCATTTGTAAATGTTCTATGTTGTATTGCAATTTTTTAAGTACTTGTCGGTTGAGATACGCTTGGGAAAACTATTGATTCCGAGTCTGACCTCACTAACCTTGAAGTGGGCCTTAAAATGTAGCTCAAAAATGTCACCATGTTCAATTTTTCATTCCTTTTAAAGTAAAGAACCCATCCAATAGCGCATGAATATATTGGACGGACTCTTAGAGGAGATTAGATACTCTCCGTCGCTCTCATCCTGAGCCTCTCTGTATGTCAGCGGGCCCAAAGCTTTTGTGTCCCGTTCTGAATTGAACTGGCGTGCAAATAGAGTTTCAGTCTGGCCACAAGAGGGCAGGACATCTCTCCAAATGCCCATGCAGGTCTCAGAAAGTTTCCAATCCAACAAACGTCTGTTATTCACTGCCTCTGACGGACAACCTGTCCCCAACAGTCAAGACGACTCTCTAATTAGAGACTTTGTAGAAGATTGGTAATTCAAATTCAGAAAGATTTTAATTGCTGACATGTTGGTGGTTTAACAAGCAGATTCAGTGCCTGACTAATGCACGACAGTGAACACACACCCTCTCGCATGCGGACGTGCTCACAAACCCACGCACTTGCAAATGCTAAAAGGATGCAAATCTACTCTGAGAAGCCCACTGACCACTCTACAAGCCCCCTACACAAACACGACCAACTCTTACCATGTCAAGCTAATGACATTAGAGGAAAGAAAACATCAGACAGACTCTCTGATCATCTTTCCTTCCATGACTGAGCACACAGTGCTGAACACTTTATATGATTCAATGTTTATCATTGGAACCCCGCTGCTTCTGGAACTGGAAACTGGAAATGGAAATCAGAGAGGTCCGGCTCTCTTTAGTATCAGATGAGAAGCTTATTCCGGCCATGAATCATCCATTCCAATATGAAGAGACCATATGACTGACATGGTAAACCAATCACACTTTGCTTGATTTTATGTGGGGTTTTTTTTGTTTTTTTTTACAATTTTACAATTTATATAAATTGTAGGCTATTTGTAAATGTACAAAATTATGAATGTAGAAAATAAACTATAGGCTATATACATATATACAGAAACAAAATATAAAGTATAATACATTTCATAATATAGCTTCATTTGCTATTAATCAATTATTTCTCACTTTAAGTGCTCATTGTCTGCCTTTCAGTTATTTCACTTCCTCTGAACTGTGCTGAACGGAAACTTCTCTCATAGTCGGTGGTTGTGCCAAAGCTAACTCTCATCCAGGGAATCCAATGACCTTTTCCTGACCATTTATTCATTGGAATGAGCCTCATAAAAGTGGATAGAGGCAGAAACATGGCAGAGAGGTGCTAAAAATGTCAGGCCTTAGAGTGAATTTTCTCTCCTCGTTGCTCTGTTTCTCAAAACTTTACCCTGTAATGATTTTTGGAAGGTAGACTGCTGCGTTTGGACCAGAGGGGTGCAAGTGAGATCAGAAGGTGTGTGATAGGACGTGATGGCTAACTTTTCCTCTCATTATTTACTGCTCTTTTTCTTTAAAGGGTCTTGAACTCTTATAGAATAACAGCTTTGAACTTTCACTTTAGGACAGACTATAAAGCAAGAGTGTAGATTTTATGGTATTCATAACTTTGTGCTGGCTTCTTGTAACTCACAATGCATGAAAAGAAACCCGCCATGTATCACATAATTTATAAAGCTGCTTTATGTTCTAATTTTCTCTCTTTTTATGTCCTAGATGCTGAACCATAGGCTGAAAAACATGCATAGACCAGCTAAAATAGTTTAGTTAAACTGGTGAGTATAGTTTGAATGACCAGCAAACAGTTAAAATATATGTTTTTGGACACTTTCGTGTTTGTTTTAGCATGGCTTCACTGTCCAGTGTTTGTTTACCTGCAACAATAGCATGCAAACCAACTCAATCATATTTGTTTAGCAGGGATGCTAAAGTGTCTTCATATGCTATCCTCACAAACATAAGCCTAATTAATATCAATATCACTATCATGTCTGAAACCAGCCTAAACTAATATTGAAACTTTATGCCGTGATTATATTGATTTAGACCACCAAATAATCTCTAGAGTTCCCACTCCCTCTGAACCAGTGTTAGCGCCATGCTAACTCAGTTAACCCAATTCTCCAGTTTAAGGCGGTTTTGACTGATGTTTCTCATCATTAGTGTCCTCTCATGGGGCCGGATAAATCGCAGGCATTATGAAATCCATGCAGAGAGTGAACCTAACCAGAATGTATTTCAGATTTAATTTCATGAGGTAAAATATTATTCTCCATTTGTGTCTCATTTTGTCATATTAAGCAGGCGCGATAGCTAAAACAGATCGACTTCAATTAGAGGGACGGGATACAAATGTTCAGCAAAACGGTTAATAGAAGAACAAAATGTATCAGGGATCATTATGACATAAATATGCCACCTCTTCAAAGTCTTTTGTCTAAAAACAGTTATCTAGTTAGCTGGGGCATCACTAGATATATGACAACATGCGGGGCTAAACCCATAGTGCCATTATCATCAGCTAAATGTAAATTATTCAAGCTAGACTTTTTATCTGAATTTTTAATGTGCCTATTAGTGATGTCGAGAAGGTATGCTAGAAAAGATTAAATGAATAAAGGTGATTTTTATTTAATTATAGTTTAATTAATTAATTAATATTTTAAGTAAAATTGTAACTGTATGTTAGTTGCATGACATATATACTTTAATAACTATAACTATGTGATTTTATAATCTTATTTAAATAGATCCAATAAAATTGTAACCATAAAATATGCATTTTTATGTAATTTATTTAATTGTAATGTTTTTTAATTATTTTGTATTCAGTCTTTTACATATTACACAGTTAATCAGGTTTAGATAGATACACCCCTGCTTGTCAGTTAAAGCCAAGGCGAACGATGATACCAGGAGAATACAAAAATGTGAGCGCAACACTGACAGACGAAAACAACATCAGCATTCATGCTTTGGGTATTATGGCTACATGGGAGAACAGGAAGTCCTCCCAGGCAGAAAATCCCTCCTTTAGCATCTTCCTTCGCAGGATCCATGGCAGAGCCTGAAGTGTACCTGGAGGGTTATTGGCAGTTCTAATCAAGTTAAATATCTTCCAGGCTCTTGAAAAAAAAGCACATTGCTGATGTTGGATTCGTGCTCAAGTGTAAGTCAGCCAACAGCATCTCTCCTTGCACCAACCAGAAGGCCATTTATGTTCCTTTTGTCCGAGTTGGCTGCAATTAAGGGCCAATTCCATATTGACAGTTTGACTTACTCTCTCTTAAGCTGCAGGTTTGTTCACTGTTCTCCCTCTCAAGGATGGAGTTTGTCAGATGGAGGACTGTCGTGCCAAGTGAGGGTAAAGGCTCGAATGTGGAGGAGGCAATCGGAAGTTCACGTTCAGATAAAACCATCAATATCCTCCTCTGCATTACCTGTCTACCAAACACTGCAGAGGAGGAGAGGAAGACAGAAAGAGAGCAGCCACTTCATTAGAGAGAAAAGATCAGTGGTCAGAGCAAAGATCATCGACCCGAGCAAAGATTGGTAAGTCAGAGAAAAGATCATATTTTGTGTGATGTGCATTTGTGTTAAAAACATGGTAAATGTTGCCTTTGGATACATAAGTGAGCATTTTAAGGGGTGTGACACTTGGTCTTTAAGTTACGGCCTCATGAATACAAATGTATGGAGTATCAGCTTCATTAAAGATACGGAAAAGAGATCTAAAAGGGCTTTGCTCTTCTCTATGACTCTAGACTTCAAGCTCTTGCATCAGCATCTAGAGGTGACAGCAGCTATAATATTATCATGTCAAAATTCAAGTTTGCGTGACCCCTCGTGACAACCTACGACTTCCTGCGTGACTCGCTTAAAGTGTGTATGATTTACTTCTAGAGGTGGCAAGGCCACAGTAGAGCATGAAATGAAAATTACTCGGCGCCATTAGCAAGAAAAAAATGGAGAAATATTTCAGGTCTGTGACAAAATTACACTCCCAGTTCTCATGCCATTACACAGCACCGCTTATGAAAAGCGTTCTGAAAGACTGCGACTATTTAACATTTTCGTACAGCTGCACTCGCAGACCTGTCAGCATTGTTGCATCCAGGGCTGAGGTAAGCAATAAAAATAGCTTGGTTCGAAAGGGGGGAAAAGTCTGGATTTCCTTCTCACATTAGCATATAAACCTCATTAATGACCATGTTATTGTTCGGTTCAATTTATTTAAATTGCCAGGCTAAATCCTGTGAATGCGCAAACTGCCCTAAATCAAACATTTACTCTAAAACTGTGATTCTCAAAAGTTTTTGCTACAAGACCCTTCAAGAGGTTTTACATCGGACAACGTACAAGTGGTGTCCCAACAACATACTAAACCTATAACCTATAGAATATGTATGGAAAATAAAACAGGGTGTTAAGAGTTTAGAGTTTAAAATAAATGTATTTCATTTTGTTTATTACATGCCCTTGTTGGCATCTATTTTATAGTATGATTACTATTATTGATAACCTGCACGTGTTGACATGTTTTACTAATCTGCCCATTTTTATTATTATTATTATTATTATTATTATTAACCGGCCCATTTTGACACATTTTATTAATCTGCCAATGTTGACTTTTAAGTTATTGTTGTTGTTTTTTTTACCTGCCCATGTTGGGATGTTTTATTATCTGCCTATGATGACTTTTAATTCTTTAAATAATCTTTTAATTTTAATTTTATTAACCTGTCAATGTTGACATGTTTAAGTAATTATTTTATTTTATTTTATCATCTACAGTACCTAATTTGACTAACTTCTGCCAAGTGTCACATGAATTTGCTATAAAGCAAATTTATATAAACAATAAAGTTGATCAGCTTCACAGATCGTCAACATATCGTTCATTTTCTTTCAAATAAAATGCACAATTATATGTTTAGTTGCATTGTATGCATTGAACATTATTTGTTTCCTCTCTCCAACAGCCCTGTTGATGTAGGAACCGTTAGGTAGGAACCACTGATTTAAAAAGTTTGTTTGATATTTGTGCATGGGGAGGATGACATTTAACTTCACCATCATGTCATCAAGCTACACAAGCAAACCCAAACAAATGAAAATGCCTGTGACTTTGATTATTTAAGCCTCATCTCACATCAAGTACATCTCAGATTTATATGCGTTAAATCACTGAGCTTCAGTCTTTGTGACATTGTGACATCTTTTGTCTTGAACTAATTAAAGAAGAAACAGAAATGACAGCTCTCCCTCCCTTACGTAGCTATTAGCATCCGCAGAGACCCAGGGAGAAAGGTTTCCCTTCATTAACAACAGTGGAATTGTTAATGTCTAATAAAGGAAAAAGAGGAAGCTCTGTTTAATGCAACAGCCAGAGGGACAGAAAGAAAGGAGAGTGTTTTGGAGACACACTCCCAGCTCTGCTTGCATGGCACATTAGTACATCCCCTCCACTGCGTTCGGTTGCCAGGTCCTAATTTACAGAACTAAGTCAAAAGGAGGCAAATCATATGTTCCCATGAAATTAATTATTGAAGCCCTGCAAATGTGATTTGGCTTTCATAAAGGAGCAGCCCGGGAAGAGGAGGCTGGAGTGATGAAGTCCTGTCTGTGGAGAGGAGCTTCCGTGTGGGAACAGTCGACAACGAGCACAGCGGTGTAATCCCAACATTACACGCTCCGTAATGGCTGATGTTTGCGCCACAGGCTGGAACGGTGCGGTCCGTTGGGGACAGACCTGTGAGGCAGGAGCCGAATAATGGATGGATGATGAGGTGACGAAGAGAGGAACGGATTGATGGATGGATAGCACACGAATGGATGCGTGTACTGGAAGCCTAAGTGTGTTTTAATGCATGGCTGGTCACTCGAGTCCCGCAAGACAGTGTTAAAAATGCACAGCATCCCACACCAGCATTCTCTCCGTTTCACTCTCTTTCGCCCTTTTATGCATCCAGACCTAATGGTAGAGCAACGAAAGGCCGTTTTGACCTCGTCTCGTCTCTCACAAAGCAGCCTGGAACCCGCTTACAATATCTGACCTTGGGAAAGTGCCGTCTCTCCGCATACCAAACAGACCTCTGGCCTCTGGCTGAACAGAATGATTTCATTTCTCACAATTAATAAAACCAATCGTTTAATAAGGGAGCTAATGCATCTTTTGATCTGTTGAAATATTCATTCAAGACAAAAAAAAAAACCTACCACTGTGATAATGGTGGCTGACTCAAATGCATCATGGGATACTTAAACCTTAAATGTTCTACAATGACCATCTATGTTGCCTTCAGCCAAACAGCTGGACATCAGAGCATAATCATTTGCCAGCAATATTCAGATTATGCATCTTGAATAGGACTATTATCTTCATGGGCTGTGATCCAAAACCTTGAGAGCTGCCTGTGCTCCGGATGCAAATTCTTCATTATTGTAATTATTATTATCATTATAAATATTAAGTAGTAAGTGTTTTTAATTTTATGAAAATAACAAATATTTTCAAAAAATTTCAATAAAATATTAAAAATGCTTAAAATATATTTTATACATTTCAGTTTAATTGGCATTATTACTACTAATAATTAATGTTAATAACAATTTAATTAAATATTTATTTAATTTTATATTAACAGAAAATATACAAGTGTAAACTATACAGTGTCAGCATCATTGAAAGTAAATATTTTACTTATATTTCACAGTATAAAGGCAGCATCATATGTACCTTTCAAGAAAAAGCCAATCCCACAATGCACCGTGACAAGGTCAAGGTTTTAGAAAAGAGCTGTAGAGACTTAAATTAATATTAATTGGTCTTAAATAAGGAATGTGCAAATGTATGAAGAAATGGTGGCAATAAAGTGTCTGATATTTCCCCTAAGCAAGCTCAAAATATCTTTAGCCTCATTCACAGCACCTTTGTCGTTTGTCATCGTTCCTGTCATCATGTTATTGGCATAGAGTTGTTTTATAAGCTACAGTAGTGCTAGTGCATTAACAAGATGAACAATCAATCAAAATACAATTTAAACTCAATCATACTACCAGAAAATTCCAAAACATCTTTTGAATTTTACAAAAAAATCGGTTTTCTTGTCCATAATAAAGACGATTATGCAGAAACTGCTTTGAACTGCATCAGTGCTAAATTGCATTATATAATCAACAAGAACTATCAATGTATGAGGCATTGAGACTGCAGTCACTGCCACAAGACTTTTTCATACTTCTTTTTTTATAACAATGTAATGCGTTTACAGACAAGACAGACAGAACAGAGAAATTGCTCCATAAATGATCTGTTCTTTGCTTGCACTCGAGATGGGTGACGTGTGACTGACAGTCTTCACTTCTATTAGTTGTCGCCCCTGAAAGTCGCTCTTCATTTGCATAGAGTTAAACACAATGGCCTTGTTGGACACGCCATCATCCTGTTGCCAACGGTCACTATCATTCGTGTCACCGGAAATCAGCTCTCCATTATATGTATGAGATCTTGACACTGGCTGCATCAGAAATCGCATTCTTCCCTACTGTATAGAAGGTGAAAAATTGTGTGTGACAAGAGTAGTATGTCTGAATTCACATGACTTGAAGATTCTGAAGTGTGCATATGGCCACGAGAGAGGATTTGTGAATGGCAGCGAAGCAACAAAGCTGATGCCGTAGGTCACATGACAGTGTCAACATGGCGAATATATACAGTCCGGATTACATTCATACTACACACATAGAACAGTCACCAAGTAAGTATTTAAAATAATTATCTACTTAAAGATATCTTCATTTGTGTTCCGAAGATGAAAGAACAGATTTGAAATTACATGAGAGTAAATGATGACAAATTTTCTGGTGAAAATTAAGCAATTCAAAAAGCTATTTTCAGAAATACATGCATGATTTACATGCAATAATGAGTTGCATTTACTCATTGAGTGCCCATTTAAGTAAAACTTATTTGTAAGTAATTATTCTTAGTAGGAAGTCAGGGTGTTGTTTTGGTTGCCTTGCCACAAAACACAATTACAAGCATATATTGCCACATGTTGTCAAGAGTGAAAATGAAGTGTGTCTCATCAGCTGTGTGCGTGTGGAGGTGAGATCTTGTTCTGAAGTGATTATTATTCATTACAGGAAACACCCACTGTGTCTATCAAAACACCGTTGAGAGCAAATGAATACAAGTCAAGTGTCAACACATGGAGGAGAAGGGTGAAGGAAATAAATGAAGAAAAAAGAAAGTTGGTAAACTGCACATGCATTACTCAACAAAAGTTATTATAAAACAGAATAAATGTAGAATAAATGTTCAGTGGTTTAATCTAGAAATAATTGCAATAAGAGCAGAAATTCAACCAAGCACATGTTCTTCAAGGGTTCTTTGGCAATGCCATAGATTCAAGGTTTCATCTTATCAAGAAACATTTTCTCTGTGCAACATCCGGAAGTAAAAATCCCATTTATTTTGTAGAGGAATTGATTTTGAACGATAACTACGAGATTGTTGATCAATACTTTTGTAGAAAAGGGGAGAACCATCCCTTTAAGTTTGCAGCGCTCTTGACCAAATGTGAATTGTGCAGATTGGAGACATTATTTTGCCTGTGAGAAGTGGGTTCTCCAGACTGGTTTGTTGGTTCCTGGGTTCTTTAAAGCACCAGTACTTGGTGCTTTAAAGATGGTTATATATATACATATATATATATATAAAGAATTAAACTGATTCTAATTCTTAAAAATCTCTAATGTGTCTTCTACCAAGTGCTAAACCTGCAGTCCCCATTGAACTTCATTCATCTGATCCTCATGATCACTCAATGATGCGTTTCATCTCTACACGAGACACCTCTTCCAGTTTGAGAGGTTTTGCTCTCTCAGATAGGAGTCTTTGTTCGTTTCCTGACTTTTCTTTTCACCGCTTGGCATTAAAAGAATAAAGAGAGAATTCATTACTTTGATAGAAGCATAATTAGGTGACAGAAAGCATTCGGAACAATTAGCAAACTGGTGAAACACAGAGAACTGACGTCCGTCTCTCCTCCCCACCGATCTGAGCAACAGCCTGGTGAGCATCTGGTACACCCGTCCACTGAATCTGGACTGACAGCAAAGTGACTGAAAGAAAAAGCTATCGTACGGCAGAGAATAATATTGTGAACGCCAAGAGGAGGTGATGTTTGACTGATTCAGGCGAAATAATCAATGTTACGCGGCACATTCGGTCAAAAACGGGTCGTGGTAATGTGCTCTTATAAGAAAGACGAACAAAAGGGGAATGTAGACTTAATCTGTTTCTCTGTAATAACACATTTGTGAAACTTGTTACATACGTACGGTTCTGCCAAAGATCCTGATTGATTTTTTTCAGAGGGAGATTTGAAATGGCATCCACAGGGGGTCATTTTGATGAACAGATGCAGAGGAATCAGACTGGTGTTGAAGACAGATTGGTTCTGCTTTCATTTTTGGTCTCTCTGATCCACATGCAAGAAAAAAAAGGAAACAAACTGACAAAAAATGGAATCACGGACTGTCAAACCACATCAGTCAATCGTATCAACAGACCTCACGCGCTCATGTGGAGAAAGCAGTACCTTCTTTAAGGGCATTGCCGCTGGAAATCAAAACTTAACAAAGCTGACTTTCTGAGAAATACTAAACCGTTTTTCTATCATCAGGTGAAGACAATCCCTCTGTTATTGTCTGTCTGGAACGTGGGCCAAACAGAGGTGAAGAGGAGCAAGAGTGCAGAGCGATATTTGGTCTGACTCGTTCCAGTGAACTTTACCAGACAAGAGGTACAAAGGGAGAGACAAAGCAATCAATTACAACAGTGCACACACACACACACCACTTTGTTACTTCCATATATGATTTTAGACACAAATACATGTTGATGAGTTAAAAAAAAGACCAGTGAACTGTTAAATCATCTTGCAGACCTCATTCATAAGCTCTGGTCCCAAACGTAGGGAGTTGTCTCAATGTGCACTTCTTAGACAGCAAATAAAACTTATTATTCTGTACTTTTGTCTCGTTTGGCAGTTAAAATATCTGAAAGTCTTTGAAACGAGACAAATTAGTTTGAGAAGCAATGCTGCATATGCTTAAGACTTTAATAATGTATCTTTAATACGAGTGTACTATGCCATACTGCACTGGCAGATGTTTTTCACTTGTTTTAAGTGTAAACGATTTAAAAACAAGTGAAAAAATCTGCCAGACAAGTAAGAAAAGATATACTTATGTTCAAGACACAATCTTTGTAAACATCCTAATTCTCAAGTAAATCTGTTTTGTTTTAAGTACTTTTGATTATTAAAAAAAAAAAAAAAATCATCAATAATACTTAATAAATGCAGTATTATTAGACATACACAGTGAAACAACTCAAGATGTTAAAGAATATAATTTATTGTCAGTTTGTTGAAATAGTTTTTTGTTTTGTTTTGTCCATCTCGAGACACCTGTATTTTGTTCCATGTCATTGCACTCTGTTTAACTTTTGTTAAACACGAGAACGCATCATGTGAGAGCGGCCCCTCGCTGTCTAGATAGGCAGTCAGACCAAGAATAGCAAAAAAACTGTTTTTAAAAATCGTATGACTGAACTTTTGTTTTTGTTTACCAAACTCTCACCAAGCTTAGAAAAGTATTTGAAAAGAAACAACTCTCTGTGTAGCTGTCCTACGGATGCTTCTGAGTTTAGAAGTGCAGTACAAGTATTTTCCATTGAGGCGGGTTGGTGGTAACAGCGGATATCACGGTGATAAAATCTAGCTGACTTACAATCATGTTCTTTACTTTTCCTGAGAGGTGCACACTTTGTTCCTTTCACATCTACAGGAGAGGCTTAGAATGATCTCTTGATCGCCTTCACTCCTCTCTTCTAAGAACCCGTGTTGAAGCAATACACCTGCCAAAACCTACAGCCTCCCATAAGCGAGAGATGCTTTGAAACCAGGAAGTGCAAGAAACGACATTTGGAATGAAATATGCAGCTTGCCGGAGAGAGTGAAAAGCTGTCTCGCACCACATGATGAGAAATTAAAATCCGACGTGAAGGTTAGAACAAAAAAGCGGCATAAACAGTGAGAGGGGACGGCTTGTTTTCAGAGGGCTTTATAGAGGTTTTGTTAGGAAAATTTAAATAAGTTTTTCACATACCTATAGCATGGACTTTTCCTCAGTTTGAGCTTACAATGAGCAGATGCAGATAACAAACCAGGGGTCTGTGTTAGACGGTGAAGGTCAACTGTCAAAGAAAAAGAATAAAGATGTGGAAGACTGGATGGACAAGCAGCTAGAATCAGTAATAAGTCTGGAGATTTCAGTCAACCAATCCCAGGAAAAGGTAATTGAAAGAAGGATAGATGGATGGACAGATGACCATGCGTATGAAGATTGATTGGCCATGGAATAGCCGTGGAAGATTGATAACCCTGCTCGCATCCACACGTAGACATGGTACAAAAGAGCAGAGGTCAAGGCCATTAAGTCTCAATGATGAGTGGCAACTGTGCGTGTGTTGTAAACCAAAGGAGACTAATCAGGAATTTTGAAGCTTAAATCAAACAAATGTATATGAGACTAGATGTAAAGAGACTAGATCCCCATGTGCCATGAGACTTGAACTATAATGGATAATTGTACTAGGTGGTTGCAAAGACGTTCTGGGGGGTTGCAAAAGTATTGCTAAGGCTGTTCTGGGTTGTTGCCAGGTGGTTGCAAGGGTATTCTGGATGTTTGATAGGGTATTATATACCATATGTAGCCCTGCTCCTTTTTCAGCGCTGCTCTCGTTGTGTTCTGTTTTCCAGTTTGTATTTCCATAGGCAAAGGCAAGATCTTTTGGATTAATGAATGAACCGCTTGTTTTAAAATCGTCCTAGTGTACTGACATTTGTTAGGACACCCGCTTCAAACATTACAAAGCTCAAGAGAACTTTCATTAACTCTACAATAAGTAAATCTACTTCATCAGCTAATTACTTATCGACAGCGATGCCATAGAAATATACAAAGCTACTGTAAGGGTGGATTTCCTGCAGGGGTTCAGGCTGCAAGACTGCCGAATGACTAAAGAAACGTTGTCAGCAAGATGGTAGAAAACTGTACATTTCTTGTCTATCACCACCCACTGCTACTTATACCAACGACGGAAATAAGCGCAGTTACAATAGCTTAATATGTGGGAGAGCGTTGCTATAGAGAGTAGGCGTTGCAAAGTCAATAGCAAATCAAAACTAGTTAGCACATTATTTGTAATTGAAAGGGTTTAATGACAATATATGGTTATGGTTACACTTAAAATAGTTACAAAATAGATGTATGCGATTATACAAACTTATACCATTAACTGTACCCAGCATATATGTAAAATGTTTCCTGAGAGATAGAAAGAGAGGGAGAGGGGGAGAGAGAGAGTAAGAGAGAAAGAAAAGAGGAGGCAAAGAGAGAGAGCCCCAAGAAAGGGACCCAGAGAATCAAAAGAGACAGAGCATAAAAGAGACAAAGTAACAGTTACAATCTTCTTTTATCCTTTCCCTGACCATGTGACTAAAACCCAAATGTGAGACATTCAAGCTGACCAATCAGATAATTACAACTTCCCCCATTGTACTAAAGGTGTGACAATTCATCGACCCCCGAAGTACACACATCTTGGCCTACAGGCCTTGATCACTATCAGCCCCTCTGTGCCTTTAGGAACTCCAAATGGTCACTGGGGAAAGAGGGGGTGGAAAACAGTAAAGCAAATGTCTTTGTTCATTTCAAATATCTTGGATTATTTTCAATCCCACATATTCCACCCTTAGCACCGTTGGCCACACACATGGACTCCAAAGGTGGCACAGTCCATAAAGACATGCTTTCTGTTGTGTGTAGAATAGATGTCATCTTCAGACTTTCTGCCCAGGCTTGTTGCAATAGCATTTGGTCCGTCTTCAGTCTTTGTTCTCCTTTCAGCCCTGCATGAGGAGACTCCAACAAATGTGTTGCACCATTCATAGATATGCAAATCATCCATCGAATACTTCACACCTCCACAAGAACAGGCACTGAATCGGGGAGCAAACGAGTGGGACAGTGGGACAGCAATCTGGGAGCTGTCTCTTTCTGAGACAGGACACAGGATATGAACTTAGATAAAGCAAATGTCTTTGTTCATTTTCAAATATCTTGGATTATTTTCAATCCTACAAATTCCCCCCTTGGCTAGGGGGTAGCAGGGCTTCTGTGCTATGCCAAGCTTAACTTGGTAGCAGGGATCCTGTGATTTAAAAGAGCATGTAGCACAACAAACAGCAAAAGCATACATATGACATTTTTCATTGATCAGAGGTTTGATATGGTCAGATTAAAATTTGTGTCTGGCAAAAAGCCCTTAAATTGATGTGCTTAAAACGATGGTCAAGGGAGAATAAAAGAAGATTTTACAAACTCTTACATTGTTTTCTGAAAATATAATTGTATTATAACAAAACAACAAATTGCTGGTTTAAAACCTTTTTCATGAAGAGTATCAGCAAAATATTCAGTGTAACCAAACAGAGATTCAATTGAATTAATGTGCAAAAACATTGTTGCAAGTCAATTCGACAAAATACAAATAAGCAGAAATCAAATACGTTTCAGAAATGTTTCAAAAGCATTAATGAGAATACAAATATTTGTACTTGGGTAAAAATGATAAATACTGACATACATTTCACTTGGTGAGACAAATGATAACTTAAGTGATTAAGTAAATCCAAAGAAAAACAAAACAAACAATTACTGTATGAAATTCACAGTTATAGTCTAGATGAGACTTAATTAAAATTGTATGCATTACATTTTGTGAGGATGCAGATTTGACTTTGTGTGAAGATCAAATGATGTAATCTATGTGGCTGCATTTAGCTGTGGCTATGTGTAAATTCAGTCATCCCCCTAACAAATGTGAGTGGGTTTTACAATTGTGATGCAAATTTGATCCTGTTGTTGTAACAGGGAGCCAGCATGAGAATGTGAGTATGAGGTGTGATCTGGCTCAAAATCTTTCCCCACCAATGTTTTTGTTAAAGGGCATGATAAGGTGCAAAGTTCAGAGTTACTGAATCCTGTTGTGAGGACAGCATTTTCATGGTTAATGCAATTGTGAATCACATTGTAGCCACATGGCAATTATATTCTCCTGTAAATGGTTTTACTGCATCTATATGTAAAATAGCAGAGTTTTCCACTAAGGAGACAAACAAATTCAATATGGTCACACATGCAACTTGAAATTGCTATGCAATTCCAGTACAACAATTATTCCAGTTTACACTAGATACATGGCCTATACATAGCATCTACAACCTTTAACCTAAGTGTTTTCATACAGCACTTACAGTAAAGCAATCATGTATTTTAAAGAATAAACTTAATTAGCCTATGTGTACATGTAGTAGCACAAACAACTATGAAGTGTGTTCTATGAGCACAGTGTGTTACGCACAATTACAATTTTGAAAATACAAATGTGATCAAAGCAATTTGGATGTTTAACTATTAAACTTGTTGCTACTGGGCTGCTAACCCACTAGCAAGTGAAGTTAATAGCTGAAGGCCTTGCATGAACAATGTAGTTAACTCGCTAAGAGTTTTACCTGTACGTGCAGATCGCAGATTTTTGCTTTTAGAAAGTACTTTTGTATTTTTCTGAATATAAGGTGGAGGTCTACCCCTACCCAATGACCAGCATTTTCCCACTTTATGGCCTATTTTCTGACAGGTACTGCAAAACCTGCTTTCTCTACCATAGGGATGTTTGCTACATTCTCCTGGAGTTTGAGGATTTTCACGACTCTCTAATGCTTGTACACCATGTGTTCTGGTACATGACTCTGCGCTATTACGGTGTTGCATCACCTTAAGAACTGAAATAGGCACTTGAGCAGTTGCACATGCATTTTCTGAACTAAACGTTTCAGATTCATTAGAGCAAGTCACCTCCTCTAAGAAGTGAACATGCTTTTTACTCCCATCGCTGTTAAGCATTTTAGGAGACATGGACTATTCAGCTTAGTCTTGAGATCTGCAATGGTCTCTTTGTGATTTTTACACTTTTCAGTCAGGGCTAACTGCTCAGCTAGTAATTAGCTGTGTTTGAATATCTTGAATCTTTGCCTCAGACTTTTGTGCCTCTGCATTTTTAGATTGCACTTCTTTACATTTAGCATCTTTACTTGAAGATAGACACGTTGTTAACTCACGTAGCTGTGTACAACTTATGAAGTTTAAAGCCTCAATTATTTCACCATGTTTTGATTTCTTTTGATGTTTGCCAATTATGTCCCACCATGGAGCATCCTCATCTGGACATTTAATTCCGATACGTCCAATACGCAAACAATACGTCACTATTATTAGAAATTGTCCCTTCCATCCCTGAGGAGATCTGAATATTCACGGATTGGGACTATTGAAGCTATTTAAAACCTTCTAAATTCTGTTTCATTCAATTCTTGCAAATGGAGGCTTTTCCTATCATACCATTTAACAATGAAAACAGACTTACCCATTCCATGGTCAGAAGGTCAGCTTTAATCCATTCTCAAAATCAACTGTGAAAAATGTCCTCATTCTGATGACCGATCAAAGTAGATTTCAGAAAACTCACTGCAAGGGATCCCGGGTTTCGGCACCATCTGTAAGGGTGGATTTCCTGCAGGGGTTCAGGCTGCAAGACTGCCGAATGACTAAAGAAACGTTGTCAGCAAGATGGTAGAAAACTGTACATTTCTTGTCTATTACCACCCGCTGCTACTTATACCAACGACGGAAATAAGCGCAGTTAGATAGCTTAATATGTGGGAGAGCGTTGCTATAGAGAGTGACAATATTGTATTGCAATTGGTAGCACTTCAAAGAGAGAGAGATAAAGAGAGAGAGAGTAGAGGGTAAGAGTGAAAGAAAAGAGGAGGCAAAGAGAGAGAGCCCCAAGAAAGGGACCCAGAGAATAAGAAGAGAGCCAGAGCAACAGTTGCAATCTTCTTTTATCCTTTCCCTAACTATGTGACTAAAACCAAAATGTGAGACATTCAAGCTGACCAATCAGATAATTACAGCTTCCCCCATTGTACTAAAGGTGTGACAATTCATCGACCCCCGAAGTACACACATCTTGACCTCTGTGCCTTTAGGAACTCCAAATGGTCATTGGAGAAAGAGGGGGTGGAACACAGTAAAGCAAATGTCTTTGTTCATTTCAAATATCTTGGATTATTTTCAATCCTACACTACACTCTCAGAAAAAAAGGTACAAAAGCTGTCACTGGGACAGTACCCTTCAAAAGGGTTCTAATATGTACCATTTAGGTACTAATATGTACACTTTTGGAACTAATATGTACCTTTTGGCTCGTTTCCACTGAGCGGTACGGTACGGTACGGAACGGTACGCATTTATTTGCGTTTCCACTATCAAAAGTTGTGAATGGTACCAAAATGCCGAACCGTACCGTACCACTTTTTGGGTACTAAAAGGTGGAGCTAAACTCACTGCAGGACGTTGATTGGTTGACAGAGAATCGTCACTGCGCGTGCTACAAGGGGAATGACAACATAAGAAGTGCCATTTTTTAATATACAGTTTAATATAATACTACTGTTACTGTGGTTTATTTATAAAGATTTATGAAAATTTGAGATCCATGCAATCACCGGGCGCTCGGCGCTCATGTACCCTGCCTGGAACAGCCTTTCCTCGGCTGGTCCTTCTGACGTTTGCTGCCGACTCTGACGTCTCTGTAGTGGTTAAACGAGATATAATTCGCCTTGTGTAGACCTAACCGGCGATCTTTGGTCTTGTGAATCTATAATTTGTTCCCTGGCCGAACTGAGGGCTAAATGAAATTTCATAACTTTATATTTAGGCTATTTAACTTTACCGTTGTATCGTTAGACTAGAGCGCTGACTTTGTATGTTTGACTGAATTGTTTGCTTTATTTCTTATTGTATAGCTTCTTGTACTTTTTACTTATACTTTTATAATGGCTATTATTGATAAAAACTGATATTTAACAAAAAGATACAGTGTTTAGTTTTGTAATTTTTTATTTTATTACAGTGAAGATGATCACAGTACAAATGCACATATTGCCTGAACCATATTAATAATTTTTATATTTTTAAAATTCAAACGAAAAGAGGCAGGTTTGTGTTATATATATATATATATATATATATATATATATTGTTATAAATAGGCTAACGTTACATGCAGTGAATATAATCAATACGCGTTGCCTGAACCACATTTGTGTGGCTATAATGTTTAAGATTTCTTTAAATGAAAACGTAAAGAGGCAGTGTGGTGTTTTATAACATATTTCGTTTTATTGTTGCCTAAAATGAACATACAGAGATAACCGGAGTAACGTAGCAGAGCGAGCTGACTGACGCTTTGAAGAACGCGCTGTTCCATTTGCAGAATTACCGGACTCGCGTCCTCGGGAGTCATTCTCCTGAGCTGGACTTGGCAAGTCCGAACTTTGCGTACTTGCAGTTGAGAAACGCTTAATGTCGGCGGCGGATCTGCTGTATGTAATCCATTGATGTTTATGTAGCTTTCTTCTTCGTGCGAAAATGACGTCGATCGCTTCTTTCCGGCATAGGCTACACCACGCCTATCGTTGGCAGTGGAAACGCAAGCCGATTCATGGTTTGCCGACCCGAACCATACCGTACTGTACCGTACCACTCAGTGGAAATGAGCCATTTGAGGGACTAATATGCACTCTTTAGGTACAAAGGTGTACCTTTTGAAAAGGTACCGCCACAGCAGCTTCTGTACCTTTTTTTCTGAGAGTGTACCGCAAAACGGAAGTTCAAAGACAAAATTCTAAAGATGGCTGCGCGCTTGTTTGTCTGGTGCATAAGGTCTATATGTTGCTGTAAGAATGTTGATAAAGGCTGCCAGTTAGTTGCTATGTTGTTTTGGGTGGTTGCAAGGATGTTACGATTAATAATTAATTAATTTGTTATATTTATATAGCGCTTTTCTCTGAGAGAGGATAATCTTCTCAACTACGACCAATGTGCAGCATCCACATGGATGATGCGATGGCAGCCATATTGCGCCAGAACTCCCACCACACACCAGCTTATTGGTGGAAAGGAGAGAGAGTGATGAACCAATCAATATATGGGGATGATTAGGAGCCCATGATGATGAACAGAGGGCAATGGGCAAATTTGGCCAGGATGCCGGGGTTACACCCCTACTCTTTTTCAAAGGACATCATGGGACCTCGGTTTAATGTCTCATCCGAACGATGGTGTTTTTTGACAGTATAGTGTCTCCATCACTGTATGGGGCATTAGGACCCACACAGACCACAGGATGAGCACCCCCTACTGGCCTTAGTAACACCTCTTCCAGCAGAAACCTAGGTTTCCCAGGAGGTGCAGGTACTGACCAGGCTCAACCCTGCTTAACTTCAGAGGGCAACCAGTCTTGGTCTACAGGGTGATAGCTGCCGGATAGATTAGTAGCTGGGGGAATTTTCAGAATGTGTCTTATTGGTTGCTGAAGTGCTTTTAGAAAAATAGACAGATGGACAGAGCAAGTGGGAGAGAGAGATCACAAGTTCAAAGAAATGCCAGGATCCATTAACATGTGTTAGAGACATGTCCCCTGTGATTCTCTCTCACTTTAACTATAGCCTTCAGATGGATGTGGCTTCACTTTGTGGTGTATCTTGACATTCTCTTGCTTTTTTGTCATTTTCAGCTCTATTTTAATAATTGTTTGCCCAAGGCAGTACAATGAAGACATTGAAATGGCCCCCATAATGATTTCTGGCAATTATAACATATCTTTCTTCTGTGAATAATGTACTGGCTGCTCTTTTTCACGCAGTGAATGGGGCTGACACTTTTGAAATTAAAATAGAGTGTAAAAGCATCATACAAGGATCATGAACGTAGTCCATGTATAAATGTTCCGCGTTTGTTTTCATTGTAGAAAGAAAGTCGTACCAGTTTGGAACGACTTGACGGTGAGTAAATGATGGCTACATTTTCATTTTTATGGGAACTGTTCCTTTAAATGATGATGATGACACATACACAAACTTTTGTGTTTTTTGTCTTCATCACTCAAGCAAACATATGCTTGATCTAAAGTTTGTTCTTCGGATACAACAGCTGTATGTATGCTTGGATGAGTTCTCATTGATGAAATGAAAAACATCTGTCTGCCATTTCTGATTGGTTTTCTGTCAGACCATAGTGTTGTGCTATGGTACGAGCTTCCAGCTGTTCAACATATGGCCACCAAAGTACATATGTAGAGATAATCCCACATTATAGAGCACAAGTGATCAGACTTCTGTCTAAACGCCACTCTGCTCTCCAACCAAAACCGTTTTTTACCAGAAAGAATCAAAAGTAAGAGGATCCCAAACTTTTAATTGATTTGGTCTGTTTCAGAGAGTCAGTGTCAAGTCTCAGGGTGTTGT
The DNA here is from genome assembly GCF_963993115.1 of Abramis brama. Lineage (NCBI taxonomy): Eukaryota > Metazoa > Chordata > Actinopteri > Cypriniformes > Leuciscidae > Abramis > Abramis brama. The sequence continues at coordinate 7,570,776 of NC_139985.1, forward strand.
AGCTTTAGTTTTCTTGTCTGCTGCCTTTAAAGTCACAGGTCAGGATAGTCACTAAAGGTTTTGGACTGTGTACATTTGTATGGTGCCATCAAGGAATCAGTGTTGTCATGAAGTCAACCATCACATGACATTTAAAGCTCAGCTGATCCAGGTCTTTGTTGAATATACCCAGAAAATTTGTCATTATAGATATAAAATTGGTTGCAAAAGTTGTTTCATAGTGCCTTTACAATTTATTATTTTATATTTGCATATATTCATAATTGTTTTTATAATATTTAATAATTTATATATCAATTTATGATATAATTATATAAAATGTATCTTTTATTATTAATTTAATTTTTAGGTTTTATTTAAAATATATAATATAATATAATATAATATAATATAATATAATATAATATAATATAATATAATATAATATAATATAATAATAATATAATATAATATAATATAATATAATATAATATAATATACTGCCTATATACATTTTCTCTGATCACTGTTCTCTCTTTCTAACTCTTGTAAATACATTTAAATAAATGCATGTAAATAATTTAAATGAATACATTTAAATTCCATTAATTAAATTTTAATTGTAATGAAGTTCTCAGTTTCATTAATATAATATAATATAATATAATATAATATAATATAATATAATATAATATAATATAATATAATATAATATATTTATTATAATATAATATATTTATTATAATATGAATTACTAATAGAATAATTATTGTCTCTGTACATTTTAGTCTGTGCTCTGCTAACCTCTCTTTCCCTTTCTAAGTCTTAATTTTGTAAATACATTTAAATTAATATTTTTTTTTATATAATTTAAATGAATACATTTAAATGTCGTTAATTAAATTTAAATTTGAATGAGCTTCTCAGTCTTTTATTTTATATTTATTTCATACATTATTGTTGAATTCATTTTCATATGACTGTGCAGTTTATAGCTCCTCTTATTTTGCTCCTTCACTTTCCATCTCATAAATGAGGCAAATTTTCCGTCCTGCGGTACCTGCTGCTCATGTTTGGGTTGCTAAGGAACTCACTGCATACGCCGAAATTGTCCTGACAGCCCAAGGTCATATTGTTATTTTTTTCACCTCCTCTCTCTCCTCAGCAACAGCCGTAATGAAACTGTCCCCATTACAGGGCTCTTTTATGGGCCTAAAATTGGAATATTGCCAGTGTCGGACCCGGTGATGGTCTTGTCAGGCCCAGTGTGTGTTCGGTGTGTGTTTAGCTGAGAACACCGCGGAGTGATCATTTTTAATGGGAACGCAATAGTCCACACCTATACTCATCCGGCAGGATCCATGAGCAGGGGAGAGGTGATGACAGATTATGAGAGAGAGAGAGAGAGAGAGAGAGAGAGAGAGAGAGAGAGAGAGAGAGAGAGAGAGAGAGAGAGAGAGAGGATGTATAAAAGACGTATGAAAAAAAGAGAAAGATTTTATTTACTTACTGTTGGAGGTTGTGGGAATGTGTTGGGAATTTACCTTCTTTTGATTAGTTCTCCTGAGAAAATCTGTGCCAGAAACTTCGACCCTTTTCCAGTGTTATGCTTTCAATGGCATTTTCAAGCTAAATATTTAGTTCAAATCAGAATTACTGCAGCTTTTACACCGTGTACTAATTAACAAGACAGGACCAGACAAGTTTTCAGCAATTTGTCTATCCACACTGAACGAGAAACTGCTGTGCGACGTGACACAATCACAGCCAAAGATATTTAAGGTTTAATCAGTTATTTGCAGTGAGATTGTTGACCAGTGAGATTCCGCAGATTCCGCTAATCAGGGTAAACAAGACAGAAATAGAAAAGAAACGATTGAGAGAATGATCAGATGTTGTGGATGGTTAGGTTTTTCTCTCTCTCTCTCTTTTCAGGTACAGTGCAAGCCGAGACCGAGTTTTAAAAAAAATGCCACATTTATGTGGTCTCAAGACCATAAACGAGGTCTACACACTGTAATGACATGAAGGCCAAATTGAAGAGGATAATCCAGTAAGACGATGTTACATTGACATTTATCTCTAAACAAGCATGTACGGAAGTTTGTTCTCTCTCTCAGTTTTAATAAACATTCAAACTTCTCTCAAATAGCTGATTGTAAATACATACTGACAGGGCACCACTTAGCACCACGTGGGCATTAGCAATAAATGGATAAGGTAATTGGATTTGTCTTTCACTCCGTTAATTCTTTCGCAGATTATACAAGACAACCGGTTTGTTTATTAAAACAGAAAGACAGAGGAAGTGATTTAGATGCTTATAGCGAGCTAAACACACGTCCCCCTGAGCTCTCAGTAGATCCAGGCGAGCTTTTGAGCGGCTTTGTCTGAAGCCTCACACTCCTAATTGGTTTTGAAAGTTTCGAGGGCTACTGTTTGTTCTTGAACTTCTTGTCACCATGATTTCCAACAGAGCTGCAGCAATCAGCCATACTTTCCAGAGGATGGCTAACATCAAAGTTCTGCCCTTTTTACTCCCATCATGCTTTAAAATGGACCCCATTTACTTCCTTAAAGGGATAGTTCACCTTAAAATGAAAATTCTGCCTTCATTTCATTTCCAAAACCTGTCTGTGTATCTTTCTTCTGTAGAACATAAAAGAAAAGAGTTTTTTTTTTTTTTGTCCATACAATGGTAGAACCATAACTGGTTGGTTACCAACATTCTTTGTGTTCCGCAGAAGAAAGATAAACATACAGGTTTGGAACAACATGAGGGTGAGTAAACAATGACAGAATTTTCATTTTTGCGTCTATGCCTTTAATATACATTCCTAGCCTTGAGGCGAACGCATTTGTTGTGCAGTTGTTCTGTCCTTTTTGATAGCTGCATTTCAGATACACTGACGACGTTTTGACAGAATTTGGCTCTGTGTTTTGCATCATCCATTATGCCATGTTCTGAAATCCTCATTGACAAGTGACATTTAAATGGGACTAAGCCAAGCAAGTCCTTCTGCTAGTCTGAAGGATGTTGATGAAAGAGATCATTTGTGCAGCCTTTATTCTTCAGTTATTTAGCACTATTTCAACCTTTTATCAAAATTTATTCTATACTTATTTCCCTCTCTTTCCCAGGACTTCAACCTCAGTTCCCTTTCAAGGGAACTCGCGTTGCGTCGAGTTTGACGCTATGGGAACGCTTTGCGTGATGACGTCTTGAAGCACATGTAAAATCAGTCCAATGGTGTAGCGGGACGTCAGAGGCGGGTGACGTCACGTACCAGGAAGCTATAAAAGCCGGCCTGAAGCAGGAAACAACAGCTTTCTGAGTCTTCAGTAGCGCTCTGTGTTGAAATCTGTCTGTCTTATTTGGTGTTGTCTGATATATATATATTATTCAGTATGGCGAGCAAGCAGCAGTTTAGAGTGTGTGTCCATCCCTGCCCGCGTTATTTAACGGGAGGTGACACACACACTCTTTGTGTTGTTTGTTTGGGAGAGGAGCATGCCCAGTCAGCACTCGAGGGTGGTGACTGTGAGCATTGCTGTGCGCTTCCTTTGCGTACGCTCCGATCCCGCTTGGCTCGGTTCAATCCCGACCACGTTCCCCAGGGCTTTGGTCCCGCCGCTGCCGAGGCACGGCGTCGATCTCAGACCTGGGGTTCGCAGATGGATCTGTCAGTGGATGTTGAGACGGGCTCTGCCTTATCTCAGCATCCTTCTGATAGATCCAGTGCCTCTCATCAGGGTGTGGAAGCACGCGCTGCGGTTTCTTCCCCCCCGGTGGAGGCACCAGTACTGCAATTGTCCAGCTCTGAGGAGCTGGACGTTGTTAGTATTGAAGCTGAGTCTGAGGATTCGCCACCTCAGTCTCACGCTTTTGAGGAATTGCTCGATGTTGTCACTAGAGCAGTTCACAGATTATCTATTGAGTGGCCAGAGGATAGGCAGGACGTTCGTTCGAAAAGCAAGCTCGACGAACGCTTCCTGCCATCTCGTACACAGCCTCAGCGAAGAAGCCTTCCGTTTTTTCCCGATCTCCACACCGAGGTGTCGAGATCGTGGGGAAAACCGGTTTCATACAGAGTGTATGCACCACAAACATCCCACTATTCTTCCATTCATAAATATAAAGAATATGGTTATGGGGAGATGCCGAAGGTGGAGGAGACGCTTGCGAGCTATCTCTCTCCAGCAACGGCATCTTCCCTGAAAGCTCCTTCACTTCCCTCTAAGCCAGTAAAATACACATCATCTCTGGTTCATAAATCGTATGCAGCCGCTGGTCAAGCTGCAGCGTGTCTGCATACGATGTCTATTATGCAAGCCTATCAGGCAGAATTATTGGGGGATTTAGAGGAGGGCGGGGGAATTGGTCCTGACACAGTGGCTGAACTTCGCAGAGCCACAGATCTGTCTCTCAGGGCCACCAAGGAGACCGCTAAATCAATCGGGCGGTCTATGGCAGCCCTGGTGGCCACTGAGAGGCATCTGTGGCTCAATCTGAGCGATATAAAAGAGAAAGAAAAGCACGTTCTCTTAGATGCTCCGGTTTCCACTGTTGGTTTATTTGGTGATGCAGTAAACAGTGCGGTAGCTAAATCTCAGGAAGCTGCTAAACAGGCAGCTGCATTGCAAAAGCTTCTCCCCCGCCGTTCATTCTATGAGGCTGCTGAGCGGGAGCAGCCTCACTCCTCTAAAAAGAGCGCTGAACACCGTGCCACTCAAAAACAGAGTGTGTCCTCTCGTGCTCCCCCACAAAAATCTCGGGGACACGGAGGGCGCGCTCAAACCCAGCAGTCTTCGAGGGGTAGAACGGATCTGCGGACCGTTATTACCGCCAAGAAGGCTGCTGGGAAAAAATCCTGACGTCCGAGGGCTCAGGATTAATGAGGGTAGTCCCCCCCGAAGCAGAGCGGTTAACACCTCTTTTTACGGTGCCCGTCTCTCTTCGGTACCCTCAGGGGACCGTTCTGCCAACCCTGCCGCCTCAGGTGTTACAGGGCGCAGCGGTCTCCGGCGAGCACATATCTCAAGGACCACCCGGAAACGTAGTGGCCTCGGGATGCCCGCCCCCTCCGAGGAGGGTGTTAGAGCAGTCTGTTCGGTCGCTCCCTGCCGGTGCGCCGTTACAGGGCGTCGAATTGACTGCTCAACAACAACAAAATCCAGAAACCAGTCTCGAGAGGCTGGTACCTCTAGTAGAATCTTTGACAGCGTGGAAGCTACTGTCAAATGTTTCTCGTTGGGTCCTGCAGACCGTGGAAAAAGGGTATCTGATTCAGTTCGGGAAACGCCCACCTCGGTTTATGGGGGTTCTGCCCACTGTGGTGGCCCCCGAGCAGGTTCTGGTTATGGAACAGGAAGTAAACACTCTGTTAGAGAAAGGGGCCATAGAATATGTACCTCCCTCCGACAGGGAAACCGGGTTTTACAGCCGGTACTTCATAGTTCCAAAAAAGGACGGGGGATTGCGTCCCATTTTGGATCTTCGAGTTCTGAACGAGTCAGTCATGCAGCTCAAGTTCAAAATGTTGACATTGAGACAGATCGTGCCACAGATCAGGTCCGAGGACTGGTTTGTCACGATAGATCTCAAGGACGCATATTTCCATGTTTCCATCCGTCCTTGTCATTGGAAGTTCCTGAGGTTTGCTTTCGGGGGCAAAGCATACCAATATCGTGTTCTTCCATTCGGCCTAGCTTTATCACCCCGCACTTTCACGAAATGCATGGATGCAGCTCTGGCGCCTCTGCGCCTTCAGGGGATTCGCATCTTGAACTACATCGACGATTGGTTGATTTTAGCTCAGTCGCATCAGTTGGCGGTTCAACATCGAGATGTTGTTCTCGCCCACATGAAAGAGCTGGGGTTACGGCTGAACGCCAAGAAGAGTGTGCTTTCTCCACTCCAGAGAACCACTTTCCTAGGCGTGGTTTGGGACTCAGTGTCGATGCAGGCGCGCCTGTCACCGCCACGTATAGAGTCCATCCTTGCAGCTGTGAAAAGTGTAAAGCTAGGCCAGCTACTCACTGTCAAACAGTTCCAGAGACTGTTGGGTCTCATGGCAGCAGCTTCCAACGTGATACCTTTTGGACTGCTGCACATGAGGCCCCTGCAGTGGTGGCTCAGGACCAGGGGGTTTTCCCCGAGGGGCAACCCATTTCGCACAATCAAGGTCACGCGGCGATGCCTACGTGCCTTGGTTATGTGGAAGAAACCTTGGTTCCTGTCCCAGGGCCCAGTGTTGGGAGCTTCTTGTCGTCGCAGACTGCTAACGACGGATGCTTCCCTCACGGGTTGGGGAGCGATCCTGGAGGGTCGCTCAGCTCAAGGTCTGTGGGAAGACCATCATCGTTCCTGGCATATCAATCGCCTAGAGATGTTAGCTGTCTTCCGGGCTCTGAGGAGCTTTGTCACAGACCTCAGGGGACACCATGTGTTAGTGCATACGGACAACACGTCGGTAGTCGCCTATATCAACCACCAAGGGGGTTTGCGCTCGCGCCCATTATCAAATCTGGCACGCCATATCCTCTTGTGGTCCCAGGGGAAGTTGCTGTCACTCAGAGCAGCCTACATCCCCGGGGTTCAGAATATAGGAGCAGACACTCTGTCGAGGCAGGGGCCGAGGCCCGGGGAATGGAGGCTCCACCCCGAGGTGGTGGAGCTGATATGGAGGGAGTACGGCCAAGCACAAGTGGATCTGTTTGCGTCTCGAGAGACGTCTCACTGTCCACTTTGGTTCTCCCTCACGCATCCAGCTCCTCTCGGACTGGATGCTATGGTACAGGCGTGGCCGAGGCTTCGTCTGTACGCCTTTCCCCCAGTTGCTCTGCTCCCGGGAGTTCTGGAGAGGGTTCGCAGGGACCGGGTTTGCCTGCTTCTTATAGCCCCGCGCTGGCCGGGCAGAGTATGGTTTCCCGACCTTGTGTCCCTCCTCGACGGGCCTCCTCTGGAGCTACCTGTCAGGAGGGACCTTCTGTCCCAAGCAGGGGGTTCAATACTTCACCCCCGCCCAGAACTGTGGAACCTGTGGGCTTGGCCTCTGAGGGGGCCCAGCTCATAGAGTCAGGTCTCTCAACTGAGGTTGTTGAGACCATTCTGCAGTCCAGAGCTCCCTCCACGAGGAAACTTTATGCCCTGAAGTGGAGAGTATTCACTTCTTGGTGTAGTGACCGTCGGCTGGACCCAGTCCACTGCCCAATTGGTACAGTGCTGGAGTTCCTGCAGGACCGGTTCACTGCAGGTCTGACCCCGTCCACTTTAAAGGTCTATGTGGCGGCCATAGGTGCTTACCACATTCCTTTGGGTGGAATGTCTGTGGGGAAGGACCCTCTGGTATCTCGTTTCCTTCGTGGCACTTGGAGGCTGAGGCCTGCAGTCCGCTCTAGGGTGCCGCCATGGGACTTGTCCATTGCTCTACAAGGCCTGTCCCTGGCCCCCTTTGAGCCCATTGAGGAGGTTTCGGAAAAGTTTCTGACTTTGAAAGCTATTTTCCTTCTTGCCATTTCTTCTCTTAAGAGAATTGGGGATATTCAGGCATTGTCGGTTGCTCCTTCCTGCTTAGAGTTTGCTCCGGGTATGGTGAAAGCTTTTCTCCATCCCAGACCGGGTTATGTCCCCAAGGTCCCCACTAATGTGGCCAGACCTATTATTCTGCAGGCCTTCTGTCCTCCTCCCTTCCAGAATGCGGACCAGGAGGCTAATAATTTGCTTTGCCCAGTTCGGGCGTTAGACGCCTACGTCCACAGAGCTGCCCTGTGGCGCAGAAGTGATCAGTTGTTTGTTTGCTTTGGCTCCCCTAACAAGGGAGGGCCGGTGTCTAAGCAAAGAATGAGCAAGTGGGTGGTCGAGGCTATCTCACTTGCTTATGAGGCGGCTGGGCAGCCTTCTCCTTTGGCTGTCCGGTCACACTCTACAAGGAGTATGGCGGCCTCTAAGGCCCTTATTTCAGGAGTTTCTCTACAGGATGTCTGTGATGCGGCAGGCTGGTCCTCACCGCACACTTTCGTCAGGTTCTACTCTCTGGATCTAGACTCTGCTCCAGGGTCTCATGTTTTGTCATCCTAGTGCTGCTCTTCATGATTTCACACAGGACAGACTTTTGTAGCTATGGAGGCGTTGGTATAGACGTTCCCATAGCGTCAAACTCGACGCAACGCGAGTTCCCTTGAAAGGGAACGCTCCGGTTACGACTGTAACCTCGGTTCCCTGAAGAGGGAACGAGCGTTGCGTCACCTTGCCATATCTCCTTCATGCCTGTCAGCACGACTTCAGACTTTACTAAGCTGTTGTTTCCTGCTTCAGGCCGGCTTTTATAGCTTCCTGGTACGTGACGTCACCCGCCTCTGACGTCCCGCTACACCATTGGACTGATTTTACATGTGCTTCAAGACGTCATCACGCAAAGCGTTCCCATAGCGTCAAACTCGACGCAACGCTCGTTCCCTCTTCAGGGAACCGAGGTTACAGTCGTAACCGGAGCGTTTTCACATACTGTCTGAACTTTGTTGGAGGCGAATATTAATCATATTCAAGGCAATTAATCACCCACTAATGAGCATGTAAGTGATCAAAAACTGACAAACCACCTGACTGAATTCTCATAAGTTTTTTTTTTTTTTTAAATCAACCCATACTTTTAAATAAAATGGGTTACAATTACCATTCTATTGTGATTTTAAGAGAGGCATCTTACACACAACCAATCTCAACCATTTCTAATACACAACTGATTAAAAGATTGGGGTCGGTTTTTTATTTTTTTCCGACTTTTTTAATATTTTTGAAAGAAGTCTGTTATGCTCACCAATAAGGCTGCGTTTATTTGATCAAGAATACAGTAATATTGTGAAATATTATTACAATGAACTATTTTGTATTTTAATATATTTTAAAATGTAATTTATTCCAGTGATGGCAAAGCTGAATTTTCAGCATCATTACTCCAGTCTTCAGTGTCACATGATCCTTCAGAAATCATTCTAATATGCTGATTTGATGCTCAAGAAACATTTCTTATTATTATCAATGTTGAAACAAGTTGTGCTGCTAAATATTTTTGTGGAAACTGTGACATATTTTCAAGATTCTTTGATGAATAGAGATTTTAAAAGCTATAAAGATATAAATAAATATTTTGTAACATTATTTATGTCTTTACTGTCATTTTGGATCACTTTAATGCATCCTTGCTGAATAAAAATATTCATGTCTTTGAAAACAAAAAAAGAAACGAAAAGAAAAAATCTTCCACACCCCAAAGTTTTGAACGGTACTTCATGCTGAAATCAAGGCATCTCAGTGTTGTTCAAATAGACTATTCCACTCCTCTGGTAAAATTTGTTCTTCTATCTCTCAGGAAAAGAAGCCTTTCTGTCCCGTTGTTAGGAAAACTGCACTTTTCAAGGACCTAAATGGTTTGGGCATTCAACAAAGATAGGAATAAATGTTTTATATGCAGTGTTATGGCAGCGGTTGACCAGCTTTCATTGCGTTTCAGATGTCAAATTGCTCTCATCGAGGCGAGTAAGATATTGAAGTAATTGCTCAGTTAGGGAGTTTTGTTCCTATGAATTAATACAGACCGGGTTGGATTCCTGACTAAATAGACAATGCTACAGCTCAATGTCTTCACCCTCAGGCTCATGTTGACATAAAATCAAAACTAGCACAAACTGTAAATATAGCGAAACGCACACACACGTACACAGATTCACAAATAACAGAGAAATAGGCAGACACTATGTGACATGTTTTATTCATTTGCCAAATCGTCTACGGCTCAACACTGCAGAGGCCTCAAAGCATCAGATATTTCAATAAATGAGAACAACAAAAACAAACACGGGGGGAAAAAAATAATACACTTAAGTTAAAAAAAAAAAAAAAACGTTTCAAAAGATAAAGCTGGGCAAACCGGAGGCGAGGCAGGAGGGCTGAGCGGAAGAAGAAAGCGAAATAGTCAGCTCCTCGATTCGGCCGACGACGCCATTATCACAGAACACCACCGTGGATGTCACACCCGGCTTTGGCTGTGAACATGACACCTTCCCGCTCCTCTCCTAATCTCTTTCTCTCTACCTCGCGCACACGTACTCTATATTTAGTTTTCCCTTCATTTCCTATTCACTCTTATATTGGCTTTCTCTTATTTGTCTCTGTCATTTTTTAGTGCTTGTCTCACCGGCTCGTTCCCACTCTTCTCCTTACCTCTCCTCATCCCACACCGCGATGGAATATTAATACTGTTTTTTCATCTCGCTTTCTACATCTTTGTGGACTTGACATTTCTTTCACGTTTTTTATGCATTATCACTGAGCTACGTTCTTCTCGAGTGTCCCGTCAGGCAGGTCGTCAAACTTTCCTTCTCCTCCTGGATGACCTCAGTGGTCTGGCTGGGATCCAGAGAATTTTTTATTTATTTATTTATTATGATAAGCAGAAATGACTTCTGCCGGAGAATGGTATGTTCCGGGTTATTTACAGGCACGTAAACGCAAAACAGAGTGGAAATTCAGTGGCTTGTAGAGAAACTGTGCCGCATGGGAGTGAAACATGTTCCCAGCAGCACAAAACGTTTGTACAACATTTACAACATTGCAGTTTGGTTATTAGTTAGGTAACTGTTCTAGCTACCTCATCCAAAAAACTAAAAAAAACTCAATGTAACCAAAATACATTGTCAAATCAAACTGCAAACTGCTAAGGATTTTACTTAGAAGAGCATATTGTGTAATGTGTACACTACTGTTCAAGCGTTTGGGTCTGTAAGATTATATATAGTTTATTAAAAAGTATCTTCCGCCCACCAAGGCTGCATTTATTCGATCAAAAAACAGTAAAATCTGTAATATTGTGAATTTTCAGCATCATTACTCCAGTCTTCAGTGTCACATGATCCTTCAGAAATGCCTACTATGCTGATTTGCCAATCAAGAAACATTTCGTATTATTTTGTTGAAAACAGTTGTGCTGCTTAATATTTTTGAGGGAACCGTGATACGTTTTTGTTCCCCAGGATTCTTTGTGTTTTCGAAATGGAAATTTTTCTGTAACAATGTAAAAGTCGCTATTGATCAAGTTAATACACCCTTTCTAAATATAAGTATTATTTTTTTCTTTCTTACTGACCCCAAACTTGAATGAAAGTGTACATGAAAAAATTACATTGAATGAGAGGTTTAAAAATGTCATGTAAAATGTAAACATACTAAAATACAAACAGGCCACAAAGTTTTCTGGAATGTTATTTGTCTACCTTTTTGTAAGCTTTAGGAGTATTAGGAGTATAAATATAACATTGTTCTTTTTTACTCTGAATTGAAGATATTTTTCATGGGATTTCCTCCAACTGTCATGATTTCTGACTTATGTTGTGTGGACTTTTATGTTATTTCCTGTTCTGCGTCATGTTTTGTAGTCCTTTGTAGTTTTTCTTGTTGATTAGTTCTTCGATTGTTTCCAGGTGTATCTTATTTGCCAGTTACCCATATGTATTTAAAACCCATGTGCCTACTTATACTACGCTCTAAAAGTATGTTTTCCTTTCATTTCCTATTCATATTATGAAGTTTTCATATTATGAAGTCGCATATTACATGCATCCTGTCACGTAAACTGACCTGTCAATCATCTTGTCAAAGATAAAATCCTCCACACGTAATTTCATTTAATTTCCCAATGTATCGGAGAGAAATGCAGAAGCACGTTGATCTGCCAGTCACGGGTCTTCCATGCGGATACTCCTCATATTCATGCATAACGATGCATTTAAAATTTAATGGCCAAACAGATCTTTATAAAAGTTCTAACTCATGTTTGTTGTTCTGAACTGAATCCTCTTCCAAAGCACAATGGGTTGTGTGGGCAATATTAGCCATTATAGTGAGCACGGATGCACACTTTAAAAATCGACCGGAAATAGTATACCATCCCGGGACTTCTGGCATACTCTTTTCAACATATGCTTTGGGACACACTTATTTTAATATCACATACTGTTTAGGATGGATAGTATGGACATTGAGACGCAGGGCCAGTGTTTCTCATGTTCCATGTTCAGTCTTCAAACGATTTACACTGTATCTTGTTTACACTGTATGTTTAAACTGCCCGTTCGTCGATTATAAGGATGTTTCATTCACATTCAGCTCAGCCTCGCCTTTTAAGCTTAAGTAGCTTTGTCCCCTTCAGATCTTTTTAATACTCTGCACATAGGGTCTGAAGAAAAGGTCACCTAGCTGAATTAGAGGACCAGCTGTTTCCAGTTAGGGTTTGTTGAGCAATCATTTCCATATCTGGTTAACTTGGTCATTCATCTCTCAGGTGAATGCCTTGTCAGAGAATGAAAGCTGTAAATCTGGAATGAATCCTCACGGGGACAAGCAAGGCATGCTGGGATACTTTAACCTTGACGATGAAAGGCTACGGAAAACGCTACATTATTTCCATAATTTATGGCGCTATTAAAAAACTGTATTTTGAAACCTGGACATTATGTGGTGTAAATATTAAAAAGTTCCCGAGAAGATCTTTCTCTTTCATCTTTTGAAAAGGGTGGAATGAACTTTAATGAACCACAGTTATCACAACAAAAGCTAACCTTGCTTGCACAACTTTGACAGCTGTATATAAAAGTTCCACTAATGTCTCTCACTGCCTCCTGGTCCTTGTCCATCACCAGCTCCTCACCCTCCTTCAAAGCCAGCTCCTACTGGCTGTAGTCTCTAGCCTCTGGCCAAAAAAGCCTCCGATGATGCAAAATTACGATTTTTGCGTGATCTGAGGTTTTTTTCCAGACCCACAATACAGAAATCTCTCGTCTCAGGGGGACATGAGGGAGGGAAGCACGGTCATTCGAAAATACTACCGGGTTACTACTGATACAAAGCTTAATGCTAATCGGTGAAGTATCCCTTTAAAGTCAGTTTAGAATATTCCTATCTTGTGCGTGTAGCTTACAGACATGCACTGTAAAAAAAAATTACATCCCCAAGTCAAAAATTTCAAGTGACCGATAACATCTAAATTTTTCAATTAGTCTGACGTATTATTTCTCATTCAGCCAATGTTAACAGACTATTGCAACAAGAATTTCACTTGGGCCAATTGAAAAATTTTTATGTTATCGGTCACTTGAAATTTTTTATTTGGGAGGGTTAGAAATTTTTTACAGTGTGTGACACTGCACTATGTTATTATTCACGTTATTTCCCTATAGCGGCTAATGAAACAGAAGTCTTGCACGTCTACAGAAAACCTCTTACTTCAACGTAAAAAAAATAAAAATAAAGTGGATATTGAAAAAGATGAACTTTGGATACATGTTTATGTTTAAGAGTGCTGATGGGTGAACTCATGTGTGAATCTTAATGTTCCAGCATTAAGGAAGAGCGGCCTGAAGTCCAAAAAAGGGATAGTCAAGGTTGAACTGAAGCTTCCAGGGTGTTGCAGGATGTTAATGCGATTCCCCTGCGACATTCAGGCCTTGACTGTTTAACATGTATTTTCAAGCATCCTTTTCTAATGGAGATACAGTGATAAATCTTCAGCAAATGCCTCTGAATCCGTTCTGAGACCCCTGGCAGGCTGATGCAAGAAGAGAAGAAATAAAAAAAAGAACACAAAATGGTTTAATTGGGGGAAATCTCAACGCTATGTTCTGAGAGCGGTCCCATGGTCACAATTATAACTTTATCTTGACAAATTCAATGTAAAGGAGAGTGATAGGGCTCTTTTGGGTTCTCCCATTCCAGTGAACCATCCAGCTAATAACCTAACCACTTTCAGATTTCAGTATCTGCATTGTGAATCGGTTTCTATTAGTTTGGCTTTAATTTTTTAAGCCTATATTATTGCAAGTTTGTTTTCCAATCCAGTCCAACTACACACGCGCGCACACACACACACACACACACACGTGCAAACACATCATCATCATCCTTTGATGCTAATTTATATGGTGAACAGAATGTGATGCAAAAATCTTGCTCGATCATCTTGGTAGACCTACACGATAAAACCTTCAGAGGTCAAAGGAATTCTTGAGTCATCAAAACAGGACAGGCAATCAACTGACAGGTGGCAGTGTTTGATGATGTAATTTCCTGCACCTGTCATTCTCGCAGGAAGGTGCCGCTTCTACATTTCATTATGATGGCTCGCTTCATTCGTATTGCGAAGGTCAGGGAGTTTGGGTATTAAGTCCATGTGATGCATCTTAAATTGAGCGCTTTAAATTTGCAGAGTTTGCCAACGGACCCGGTAATTCAATTTATTCACAGTCCAAACTAGGGCTGTTTTATTTCTTATTTTGCAAATACTTCATCTAACCTCATTCCTCTATAACTAATGAGCCGTGTGCAGAAACGTGGTAACAGAACAAGAACATAGCATCCTGTGTTGCATGGGGAGATTTATCAGAGGGCATTTTAAGCACAGGAAGTAAATGATCCAACAAAATACATTAACCTTATTTACTAGATAGAGAGGCTTATTAGATCGCTCAACACAATGAGCTCAGCTTGGTGTCTCTGTCATTTCCAGCACATTAAGAAACACACAAATCAGGCGTTTGCTAAAGTTTATTTCATTATTTAGCCGAGAGAATGACCTTGATGTTTCCTTGGAACATTTAACCAACCCCAAGGTAGACATTATAGTGATGAATACACAGCAACACTGACAGCAGCCAAATCTTATCTATTTAGAGAGCATGAGGAAGAACCTCTCTCTCTCTCTCTTCCTCCCTCCCTCTCTCTCTCTCTCTCTCGTTTGCACCTCATGCTGTGGCCTCTCCACTCATTTGTCATTACACCCTGCTCATCCACTGTCAGCTCAGCAGTGAGTGTCGAAACCCGCCAAGGCTGCTCATTCTCTCCATCTCTCTTTTTCTCTCTCACACGCCCCTCCTTTTCCTCTATCAATAACCAGTTTCCAGGGCCATCGCGGTAATGTTTAATGCGTTCAATCGTAGTCGGAGCGTTTATTAGTCTCTGGTTGGTGGGCCGAGCGCACACTCGTAAGCCTGATAATTAAACTCCAGGTAAGAGTTCGGTTACACCTCTATAAAATCCGAACTAATATAACTGAGGTGTTGTGCTTAGACTGTGTTTGTATTAGTATCTCCAAACTGCAAGGCAAAAGCATCATTATGATGTTTGTAAATCTGTAAGTGGACTGAAAAAGTTGATATTGTTACTGTGGAGTTATGGAGTTGTAATCAAGGCTAGGTCTGTAATGTTGACCTGCTGTAAACACCAGTTTAGCAGGTAGACTAACATAGCCGTGCTGTTCATGACCAAAACATTGCGCTCAACCAGAAGTCTTTCTGATGAAGTGGGTTGACCAAGGAAGACATAGAGCCAGTTGCATATTAGCCTCTGTGTTAAAAGCCCATTCACACCAAGAATGATTACTATAAAGATAAATATAACTAAGTATATAAGCGTTCACACCAAAGCGCAATAACATTCTGTTTATTATAAGGTTTTGTCGTCTGCCGCTTTAAATGCCCAAGCCCTTCAAAGCAGGAATGGATTCTGATTGGCTGTCAATGTATTTTATCATTCATGAGCTGGAAAAAAATGGTTCTGAAAGTGATTCCAACAATATTGTTTCTCTGTGTTGTTATCATTATTGTTGTGGTGTGGAATGTATTTGTTTACCCATGTCCCCATAAGGGCAAAATTGACAGTTATTACTATCATTGTAGGGACATTTGGTCCACACACACACACACGTATTTCAGGCTTATAGATTGCACTTTTTACACCACATAGCACACCACTGAACTTTTACAATAGGTATTGATGTTTGTTATTCACAGCGAAAGTCCTTGACTTTGATATTATAAACTTCACACAGACATATTGCATTGTAATTTTAGATTTGCTGATTGCTTTAGATCGCTCATCAGTTCAACAAAAATGTTCATAGTATTTGAAAGCATTTGTTATTATAGTCATTATTCATGATTTTTCTGCATAATATATTCAGGCACAACACTTATAGCTGTGTAGGTCAGACCAACGTTATATGACAACATTTTCTATTTTTGTGTTTCTCACAGGTGGTGTGACACTCATTCTCAGTTCAATTAAAACATTAACTCCTGCTCTCAAAAACGTCAAATTATTATTGATATCTGTCACAATTTTTTGATTTTTTTTTTTCATATTCAATACTGCACTTGTAACCCATCATAAAATATCAATTTCTGATGGGAGGGTCAGGAAGGCAGAAGTGTGTGTTTATTTACAGAGACCCTTCATTGATTCACACAGGGATGAATAAAACCCCCTCTGCAAATACACAGTCTCTTCATCATCTCAGCTACGTTTTTTTGTCCCCACCCTCGCTTAAACTCGCACTGGGATGCGTAACGTGTCTCTGACCTCCTTAACCTTGTGTTGAGGGAGCCCCCTCCGCCCCGTTACCTCCATCCTGACTTCAGCGCACACCTTCTCCTGATCAATACGCAATCAGCCGTTCTGTTCCTCAGCTACCCGGTCATCAAAACTGTTTACAAAGCTAACAATTACTTTCTGAGATAGCACTCTAAATTACTGGCATGAACTGCGATGCTACTAAAGTGCATTAGGATTAAAAATAAACGTGGTATCTAAGATTTGGTTATCTGTTTTTGTTTGTTTATTTGTGTATATTAGATTATTATCCTGCTTTTCATATTGATTAATTGCTGAGAACTATGGGATTATTTAAAGGAACAGTTCACACAAAAATGAATTCATTTACTGATTATGTCATTCCTAACCTGTTACTATCTTTCTTAGATGGAATACTAAAGCACCAGTACAATTAATATGCACTCAAAATAATCTTCTGTATTGGTCTATATCTATATCTGTGTTTTTTTTTTTTTGTTTTTTTTTTTTTGTCTTAAAATACATTGAAAGGTATTGTTACAAGGTCAGGTATGCATACCATTTGAAAGTTTGGAGTTGGTAAGTTTTTTTTATGTTTTTGAAAGTGCTCAGAGGCTTCATTTTTTAAATAAAACAATACAGTAAAAACAGTAATACTGTGAAATATTTTTACAATTTAAAATGTGATGGCAAAGCATTTTCAGCAGCCATTACTCCAATCTTCAGTGTCACATGATCCTTCAGAAATCATTGTAATATAGCCTACTGAATTTGCTGCTCAAGAAACTCAAGAAATGTATTATGTTGAAAACAATGGTGCTGCTTCATATTTTTGTGAAAACTGTGGCACACTTGGATTCTTTGAAGAATAGAGGGTTAAAAAAAAAAACGGCATTTATTTGACATTATAAATGCCATCACTGTCATTTTTGACCAATTTAATCCTTGCTGAATAAAGGTCCGTTCACACCAAGGTTGATAACTATAATGATAACGATAAAGACATAGTTCTAAAAGTCCACACCACAACTATAACGGTAATGGCACAGAGAAACGATATCATTGGAATCACTTACAGGACGATTTTTTCCAGCTGATGAATGATAAAAACATTGACAGCCAATCAGAATCCATCCTGCTTTAAAGAGCTCCAGCATTTAAAGTGGCAGTGCTTAAAATAAACAGAACGTTATCATCTGCTGTTGTGGATGCTAATATAGTTATTTATTGTTATACTGTAGTTCCGTTCACAGCAGGGAGGATAACTATAATGATAAATATATAGTTCTAAAAATCGTTCTAAAAATAAAAGAATAGCATAGAGTCCACACCACAACTAACGATGCAGAGAAAAAACATCATTGGAATCACTTTGAGAACCATTTTTTTCCCCCCATTTGATGAATGATAAAAACATTGACATTGACATTGACACTCGGAATCCACCAGATTTTAAAGATTTCCGTCTGCTGGTGTGGACACTAATATGGTGATCATTCTCGGTGTGAACGGGACCTTCAAAGTGTTAAATTCTTTAAAAAAAAAATTGTACTGACCTCAATTTTTTTAACAGTAGCGCCCATTATGACAAAAAAAAAAAAAAAAGGAAAAAACGTTATGTTTTTAAAATCCCAATCTTTTGATAGCACATTACTGTATTTATATGTGAATTTATGGTTGCACTATATTTACACTACGATTACAGCTATAAAAAAGTTC
Organism: Abramis brama; assembly: GCF_963993115.1. Classification (NCBI taxonomy): domain Eukaryota; kingdom Metazoa; phylum Chordata; class Actinopteri; order Cypriniformes; family Leuciscidae; genus Abramis; species Abramis brama. Next base: position 7,588,873 of record NC_139985.1, read on the forward strand.
ATCCACTTGACAAGACAGTTTGTTTACAACAGTTTGGAGGTTATACAGACAGACAGACAGGCAGAGACAGATCGACAGATTCAAGTTCAAATTTACGTGTTTCAGTTACTGATATTAACTTACTCTCTGGTATTAAACGGGAGACATCGCTGGTAGGAATGAATGAAAGCTATCAACATGTCAGATATAATGCAAAAAGAAGATCACTGCGTTCTTGCAAGATATTGCAGCATTAATACACTTGAAGAGCTGAATTGTATACGTTGAGGTATAGATTTAATTTCGTTCTCTGTGTTTTGAAGCGAAGGTATTTAACTGCTATTCATTTCAGAAAGTTTTTATTGATTTTAAAGGTCTGAGTGGAAGCTAATGCAGCTTCTTTACACTGTCCTGACCTCGTGCACATTTTTTTGCTGGCTTTACTGTTCGAGTTTAAGTGTTTACCACACTCACCACTTTAAATGAAGGAATATTTCTTAAAAGACTGAGTCACAATATCCTACACTAATAATGGATGACATCTCCTAATGCCTAATAATCTCAAATGAGGCAGCTCTATGCAAATTATTTTCGTTGGTGGCAATTTGTGCATGGTTAATTGCCCATTAATATCCATTAGTTGGGTTGCTTATATAATTCATTATGTGTTGTGTATGCTCTTAGTGGATGCGTGCATTTCCCTTCAGACCGACTTTATATATAATCCATTAATATGAGCCCAGCTATTCTTATTGGTCCCTAAAAATCAAAATTTGAAAAGCATCCAGAATCATGCAGCTGTCAAACATGTTTTTTTTTTTTTTTGCAGTTACAAGGCTCTAAAGGGTTGTGTTTTGGAAGCACACTTCAAAGATCATGTTCTTTGAAATGTATCTTATTTTTCAGATGTTCTGGGAATGTCTGAGAAAAGGGAACAGGGTGGAATTCTTGTTTATTCGAATAAGTGTTAATTTGTGGAAGCAAGGTAATGAGTTTGAGAAGAAACCTGCAATCTGAAAGATGAAAACTGTTCTCCTCTTACTTGTTTTGAGACTCTTCCAATGGAGGGAGGTTGGATTGTCTTTTTCTTTCCCTTCATTGTTCTCCATTCACTTTCATCCTCACTTTGGAGAAAATATAAAACAGAAAAAGAAAGTGAAATTGGATAGTTAAATTAGATGAGGGAAAAGTGGAAAATGCATTTCAGTCATTTCACTCCTCGGGTCAGGGTCACCAGATCAACAGAATCTGCCAGCATTTTACAGATCTCACTGTTCAGAAGTAGTCTATTCAAAGTTAGTGACAATTTTTCTGTTGTATGCACTTCAGCAAGGTTGCAGGTTTGGTTTACAACTGTGGTCGGGACATTTGAAGCCAAACTAATAGGATTTTTCACATTACCATTTGTAAACGTAAATTGGATCATATTTTACACTGTTCACACTGTAACCTGGGTTAATAATTAATCTATAGGCCTATTAATTAAAATATATTTAGGCTTCATAATTTAACGTTATAGCCTTCACCCTGATTTAACATTTGCATAATTATCAGCTCAGCTACATGAATATTTTTGTTGAATATCTGTTGAAATGTCATTACTTAAATAATAACAAAGTTCAAAAACAACTCTTTGTGTTTGGTGTCACCGTTCAGTATTTTCATTTCAGGCCAACTGGATTGTGTGATTCAGCAACTTTACAACGCACATGAATATGCAATGAGGTGATTTGATGCCACTCACTGAACGTGATAAGCTTGCCAAAATGGAAAATTATTCTGCTTTGTTGTCATTTATTTGGAAACGCGTATGCTATTTAAACTGTTTGTGGAGACTCACATCCTAGCTGTGTCAATTCTGAGGCTGCATCCTTCGAAGGACAAGACAGTCACTGAAAGAATCATCGAATTAATCTTTTTTTGAACAGATTCAAATTATTCGAATCATTAAGATAAATCAAACTCCACCGCCAATCACCGCTCAGTCGCAACCATTTTTGCAAACTGTATACTTCATTTTCCGCGTTCGGTTCATAGACTGTAAAAAATAGGTTCCGTTCCGTCTCCCGTAAAGTTGAGAGCGCGAGCCTTTCAAAGTGTACTCCTTTGGCCCTGAGCGTGGAAAGACGCGTTCGGCGAGTGCACACTATTTAGTGGACTTTGTTTTTAAGCGCTTAAGTCACTCGCACATGCGCTGTTGTTGTCCGCGCACGGTCTAGCGTCTGCGCTGTCACAAAAATTGGGACGCTCCTGATGACGAAAATAACGTCGCACGGACAGAAGTATAGCTACTTTGGCCTTAAGGTAAGATTTAAACATTTAGGGCCTCTGTTGTATATAAATGTTTATAAGTTTCTCCAACTGTTTTTGTGACTTGTTGTTGGAATGTGAATTCAACAGGTGCTTTGTGGATAGTCCTTGTCTACAGAGAGCATGAAATCCATTTAAGCAGGACTTTACTTTTTGATAAAGTCGTGAGGCAGGATAACTTCAGCCTGTCTGCAACATGAAGCAGCTCTAGTCTATTTATCATGCTTCCCTCAGTCAGTCCTGTAAGTGTAAACAATCACATTCCCCAGACCCAATTCACAAACGGAAAACAAAGGTTGATCACATCAAATGGCTGGAGAAAGTGAACAACACAGAAAAATGCTCTGTTGCAGGAACTGGTGAGCTGCCTGTCGGCAAGGAAGGTTCCAACAGGTAACAGTTAGGCAATCTTATATGCCTGTTTTTGCCAAATACCAAGGCAGCCGCTCATACGTCTTTCACGGAGAAAGCAGAATGCGGTGCAACATGCCGAGGGGAAAAATAAATACATTGAAATTGATGGACGAGGTGAGCAAGGTGTCAATTATACATATACATATACATATTGTCTTTTGACATATTTTAATGCATTTGACTGGCTAGACTTGCTAGTGACATGCTCTCTATGTACTGTTCACTACCATTCAAAAGTTTGGGGTCAGTATATTTTTTAACACAGTGTTATTCAGCTAGGATTAAAATTGATCAAAAGTGACAGTAAAGATTTATAATGTTACGGAAGATTTATTTTTTCAAATAAATGCTGAATGTTCTATTCATCAAAGGATCCTGAAAAACAAAAAAGATCTTTCCACAAAAATATTAAATATTAAATTATATGTCAAACTCATTTGAAATCTATTGTAAGTCTCAGGAATTATCCTATATCAGTCACTTATGATGTTTAGTGATGGTTACCTTAGAAACCAGGTTCCTATTTAGACAGTAGGCAGCGATGCTGCTCTCTAGGTTTTTGGAACGGAACTAAAATCTTAAATGAAAAGACATGGTCAGAGAAGGGTATTTATCCAAGTAGAAAGAACGTGTCACTCTATTGAGAGCAGACGGCGTAATCCCCTTCGAACTCAGCAGAAAATATGATGGAATTAAAACCTGTCAGTCTGTGCTTTCAGAACAGGAGAGTTGGGGATTTATGAGCCAAATATCACCAAGAGCAAGGACTTGTGTTGGGCGATTGGTGGGTTTGTGCGCGTCTGGTCCTGTCATGTGTTTAGGAATGTATTGGGTTTATTCACCCAATGGCGGTTTATTCACTCAATAGTCTGCGGCGCTTCAAGCCCTGGCGTTGCTGTGTAAATCATCCTTTATTTCTCCAGCTGCCCGCGCTAGTCCCCTCCAGTGCGCTTCTGCTATTTACTGTTCCCGATCCGGAGCCGTCCAATCTCTGCAGCATAGCAAATAATGTGAAAAAGGGACATGGGGAGAGGTTTTGAAGGTAAAAACGTGGGGGCTGGTTTTTTATGAGATTTTGTATAAATCTAATTCATACATAGCGGAGGTAATGGAAGGTAGAAGAGACACCTGCTCGGATTCAGAGCTGTCATCTCCACATCTCCCAGAACAGATTGGATGATGGCATGGAAATGTTTGCTGCAATTTTCCTTTGCCGTACCACTCCCTCTCTCTCTTTCTCTCTTATCGGTCTCTCTCCCACTCGTCCTAGCTGCCGCTCGCTCTCCCTCTCTTTTGATAACAGTTCAGTGTGACTTGTACCATTTATCAAAACACCTTGCAGAGGCGCAGAAACTCAATAAATTATTCTGACAAATTATGGCATCAGTGAAGATGTGTCTCTGCTGTTTTCTGGGTTTGCAAAGATCTGTGGTCAATGTCTAGAAACCTGGATAATATTGCTTAGCATAATCTTAAAGCTTAATCTGTCGAATCACGTAGAACACCGTTGGGGAGTAACTAACTAAAGTAGCGGCTTTACTAACTTAAAGTTCCATCAAATGGAAATGCACCCTATCTATTTTCTAAATGCATGTAATTGATCTTTCTGTGAATGATTCATCCATGTACTGTGTATTTTTAATTTGTTTGTCAGCGTAATTCTTAATGTAAATGGTCATATTTGGATCTATTGATTCCTCCACAATAATCCCCCCCCCCCCTTTTTTTTGCAATCGTTTGCCAGCTCACATTCAAATCTGCCTCCATCCAATCAACAGTCTCTACCCTATATTTGTCTTTTTTGATAACCTGCTTCCTTCAGATGTGTCACAATACGGAAGAAAGGATCTGTTGCTATTTCCGTTACATCTTGACCTTAGTAGCCCTTCTGTTTTCAAAACAGCATAGTTTTTTTGCTGACTAGCTGTGAGCTGTAGCAACTAAATGGTAATTTTTCGTAATTTCGTAATTGTGTTTCGTACACAGTTCTAAATCCGCCGGAACTGAGGGAATAATAAAAGTGCCATTCTAGAATGTCATATGTGGAACGTTTGTTCAAAAGGTTCAAATACATGAGCCAATTAAAAAAAAAAAAAAAAAAATAATAATAATTGATTTAAGTCTCGGAGCATTCTGCCATTAACTTTTTTTTGTAATTTGCTAGTTTTTGTATTTGTGTCAAAAGAGTAGCTGTAGTTTAAAATTGCACAATGTAACAAAAGTAGAGAGAGATTTCTTTTCTTCATTGTTGTGAAGTACATCAGAGTAAAACAGACTATCAAAAAAAAAAAAAAAAGTAGAGCGCGGACTCGTTCAGATCTAAATGCTAGCTTGTGGTCCATTGTAAGAAAGGGATGGGGCTTAACTCTTTCACCGCCAGGGATTTTTTTAAAAAGTTGCCAGCCACCGCCAGTGTTTTTGATCATTTTCACCAAATTTTCATGGCCCCCAGAATATTTTTTTTTGTATGAATATCTGAACATGCAATATATCAAAAGAAAGAACAAGACCCTCTGCTTTAAAAAAACAAACAAAAAATAAACTTTTATTCTACCTTCATGCATTCTTTTTTTATCAACACTTGACTGTGGGTTAGTTTCATAAAAAATATATGTATTTTGAGCAAAAAGCTGAGAAAATTACGTTTTTGTAAAAAACTACATCCAGATCAGATTCAGAACGATGATCAAAACATAGATGGAGTAGATCGAGTCCATCAACCACTAATGCTTGCACAGTCCTATAGCTCATCCTGGGTCGACATTTCATTCAGTAACATTAGGCAGTTTCGATTTATATGCTGTTTAATGTTGATGATCGCGTTATTTTACATATTTACACATAAGATCGCTTGTTCCTGCATTTTCTTCGCCTGTGTTTTGATCAGGAGATTCTGTACTCTTTCAGAAGATGTAATGGCGCCCCCTACTGTATAATAGTGAAAACACGGAATGCCAAGAAATTTTCGCCAATGGCGGGCAAAGAGATAAGTGGACTAAATGATCCTTTCATTTCACATTTGACTTTTTTTTTTATTTTATTTTTATAAAAATGGTCAAAACAAACATAAAAGTTAAAGGAACACGCCAACTTTTTAGGACTTTAGCTTATTCACTGTATCTCCCAGAGTTAGATAAGTCCATACATACCCTTCTCATCTCCGTGCTTGCCGTAACTCTGTCTGAAGTACACACCGCTAGCCTAGCTTCACACAAAGACTGGAGGTAAACGGCTCCATCTAGCCTACTGCTCCCAATAAGTGGTCACATGAGACACAGCCATCTTCTAACCGTAAACATACTGGGAACTATATTCTCAGAAGGCGAAGCACTGCTACTTGGGCGGAGTGATTAGCGCAACACCTGAAAAGCACCGTTGTTACTTCTGTCAACAAAACCAACGTGACTAGCTAGCTAGTAGCGAACGTGACTGGTGATCATGGCTGCCTTCTGATAATATAGTTCTCAGTATGTTTACAGTTAGATGGCTGTGTCTCGTGTGACCTTGTTATTTGTACAGTGACTATACAAATCACAACATGTAAATTGGAAAATGTTGCCGTTATTTTGTCACTTATTGGATGCTGTATGCTAGCTGGAGCCGTTTACCTCCAGTCTTTGTGCTAAGCTAGGCTAGCGGTGGGTGCGTCAGACAGAGTTACGGCACGCACGGAGATAAAAAGTGTATGGACTTATCTAACTCTGGGGGATACAGTGAATAAGCTGAAGTCCCAAAAAGTTGGCGTGTTCCTTTAAACATGCATGGATGAATCATTCACTATAAGATCAATAGGCTTTATGCCGAACGCCCCATGAACAAACAGGAAAACTCCTTTGGTATCTCCTTTGAAGGAGTCTTGAGTAAAACAGCTTTATATATAATGAAGCGCATAAAACAATACCTAAACTGGAAGTGATATAGCTTGTTATACAAAATGCAGAAGTTTGTTGCGCATAATATATATAACATGCATTTAGAAAATAGATGGAGTGAATTTTCATTTCTGGGTGACTTTAAATGTTGTGAGTAGCTTGTTACTTAGCATGCTTGTTTGAAAATAGCTAACACTTGTTCAGAGTTATGCCTCATTTAGCAACCCTTTACTTAGCCTATTAGCCATTAGCCTGAAAGTTTGTGAAAATCTCTTTTCCTTTGTAATCAACTATATTGTTAGCCCGGTTTCTTGGAAAAGGAGGGCCAGTGCTACAGATGATGACAAATGAGCACAAATAGTGTGGGTGTACACATATACAAACTAGATTTGGCATAAGTGTTTTCAAGCGCTTTTGGCTGGAAAATGCATGGAGCAGAGGCGTTGCTGCATCAACCCCCCGGAGTAACAGGAGAAATTGTATGAGGAAGGGATTGATATTGAGCAAAAAGGAAGTGACAGTCTCATCTTTGGGAAGAATGAGAGGGAAAAGAAACGAATAACTGGAGTCATGTACACAGACAGCGAGAAAACTGTGAGGGGCCTAGTTTTTTTTTTTTTTTTTTTTACGGAAAGATTTTTATCCATACTGACAGCAGCAAAACGATTAAGGGAGTTCTTAAATTAGTCTAAATGAGTCTTTCTAACTCAGGTTGTCGTTTTTTTTATTCATTTACTTATTTTTCATTTCTTGCCACCCTCACCAGTGATATCTGTGGAATGTATTTTGAGATGCATCCAAACACAGAGGCAAATTATGTTTCTAATGAATTAATTTACTCCGATACCAGCTGAAACATAAAAGCGTGCATTTCAAATATTGCACTGCATGGCTAAAAAAGTTGATCTTAATCATCACTCTTGAAGGAATTGTCATTCAGAGAAATCAGGTGCCAATTAATATGCTAATGAGAGATGTTTCAAGGACCCTTAAACGGTCAATTATCACATTTTCTAATACATGAAAATCCTCTAATGGATAAATAAGATGCACATAATAATGCACATATTTGTGTTTTTCTCAGGGAGCCTGGCATCAACATTAACATCCATGGGAATAATTATTTTTTTAAGGCTGTTTGTCATTTATTTCTATTCATTTGGCTTTGATGCAATGTATTTAACATTGCTTTTATTGATTATATAAATGCAGTAATTAGTACATTAAAAATAGTACATTAATTGAAGAGCAGCCTTTCTTATATTTTGAATTCCTATAGTCCTTCAGTAACTAAAGTAAACTACATTTTCTGAACAAAAGGAGAATGGTGCTGTTGGAGGCTTGCTAAGGTGTTCTGACTGGTTTTTAGCATGGTATGTGGTTGCTAGGGCATTCTGAATGGTTGCTAGAGAATTGCTGGGAGGTTTCAATGGTGTTCTGGATGGATTAAAAAGAATTGTATATGTATCTCTCAGTTAAATTCATATTTAATATTTGTTTATACTTAATTTTTTAACAGCCCAAGCATACATACAGGCCAATAGAATGGTGTATAAAACAAATTCATATGGAAAATAATAAATAAATAATCAGCTTCATAGCAGATTCCAAGTGACCAAGGGCTTAAGGCAGGGCTATTCAATTAGTTTCATTCGAGGGCCGCATTATCAAATCGAAAAGTTGAGGTGGGCCGGTTTGGGGGTTTATCTTATTTATTGAAACATAACAGTTTCAATAAATAAGTTAAAGTAACCCTAAAAAAGTGTGGTATTTACTTGGAAATGTGGTACCCAACAGTAGCCTATGCAAATATATAAAACCATAATAAATAAAAAACTTGATAATTTACAGCTGTGTACAACTATTTTCCTTGGAACAAATAAATTATTTATACAAACTTATAGCTGTTGGTGAGAAATAGTAATTATTTTATTTATAATTGTTATGCTTAAATGAAAATATTCTGAGACTTGATAACCACAGGCTACTCACTCCCACTGTATAAAAAATGCCTAAACACAAGTTAAAAACTATACACACCTTTACAAAGAAACTGACATCATTTCATAACAAGCATTAATTATATATTCCTCTACCCACCTAATAAAACTAATGCATTATAAATCACTATATTTACTATTATACTATATGATATTATAGTATATATATATATTTACTATATTTATTTATTACTACATAGTATTCAATATAAATATTGCACATTTCTGCCCAAGCATGGTAAATTACTACAGTAGCCTACATTCATGGTAAATGTTTGTAAGGGTGATTAGGGGATTTAAAGTTTTCTAATTTCGTTCATGCCACAATGTTTCTCCTGCTTTCCTCATCAGACTTGTTGGGAATGTTGAGGCTGTTTCATCCGATTTAATACTAATTAAATCATCGAGTGATTTGTGGTTTGTAACAGAGAGGTTTCTGTCGAACTGAAACACTTCCCACTGGTTGTCGCAACGCTGTTTAATAGTGTCCGGGACCGGGAGTAAACGCAACTCCGTGCTGGGCCGTGTTGAAACAACTAGTGAAACAACTGAAAACAGCGCTATTTGCTGTTATACTGTACTGAACGAGAAACCGCTTCAGATGATTCAGTGACGGAGCGGTCCGAATGAATCCGAATAGTTTTAGACCGTTATGCAAGCGCGTTTAGAATCGAACCAAAAGAATGATTCATTCACGAATGATTGGTAGCTTATCGCTGGTTCAGTCAACATAAATTCGGGACACATATAATAACTGCTGAAATATTCGCACGTAAAACGTTTGTCAGGTCAATCGGAGCGAGTATCAAACTGAATTAGCCGCACCATCAGGAAAAGAGGAGGGAGGTTGGTGCCGTCGGGCCGCATGGAGATGATTGGCGGGCCGCATTTGGCCCGCGGGCCGCCAATTGAATAGCCTTGGCTTAAGGTGTTCCATTTAAACACATTGCAAGGGTTCCGCCAGTAGTGGGCGACGTAAGCAATGACGCACATCCGAGTGAACGAGACTGAGGGAAGTTAGCGAGGCAAGGGCATTAAAAATTTGACTTAAACGCAACCCAGTGTCATGACAAATCGGGTCCTCCCTCGAAATCGGGTCTCTATCGACTATCAGTCAATGATTATACTACCTACATACGAATACTATTCGTTTAAAATATGTATAGGTTACTACATAATGCATAATAAAACAAATTGAAGGTTTCTTTCACTTGATAAACTGATAATTAATAATAATAATAATAGCATATTAAGTGAATACATGAACATCATACGATTCTTTGTATAACTGAAATATTTGGACATTTAACACTTAATTTAAAACATAATTATTAAAGATGATTGTGAAAACACGTAGGGCAAGAGCAAATGTGTGTATAAACTAAGCTATCAAGCTAATTCGGGAATCTGTATGCTATGCTAGGACATAAGCTAACTAATACAGACATTAATGGTCATTATTACGTAGTTCAAACAGCATTTATCATAACATGATTTTGTTGGAATTGTAATCAGGCCCTAAGAGAGTACCTATTAAAATAAATTTGAGCCAAGATCGCTTGGGGTCCTAACAGAGACCTGATCTGCAACCTTAGTTAGACGCATCGTATCGGCTAGAATCAATGAGGTTTGTTTTGGCGCGTCAAGCAATACGGTTAAGCTTCTGTTTATGTTCGCTGATCAATGTTTACATGTGAATAAGAGCCTAAATTTAATCCTGTTCATCATAGAAATCGATCGTGTCTCTTCAGAAATTTTGGAATAAACTGCTTAATTGATATAAATTACTTTTTGAAACGCCAAAGTGGTAGTTGCGTAGCTGTCTATGGAGGGACAGAAAGCTCTCAGATTTCATTAAAAATTTCTTAATTTGTGATCCGAAGACTAATGAAAGTATTACGGGTTTGGAATGACATGAGGGTGAGTAAATGACAGAATTTAAATTTTTGGGTGAACTGTCCCTTTAAGGGGTGAGGAGGTGCAGACTTGAGAGTTTAACTAGCTACATGTTATGTTTACATAACACATCTAATAGGTTTTGCATCAGAAAAAGCATGTGATTTGCGACTCTAATTAGTTTTAAAGTGTATCTTGTTTTTGTAAAGGTGCATTTTATGTAGATTAAAAGTAATTCACACTTCATAATGTTTGTGACTCTAAAAGTCCCATATGTTGGATAAAATGTAATGGGTTTTTTGACAATTTTTTTCACTTATTTTATTATTACATGTATATTTCATGCTGGTTTCCTTCCACTGTTCTTTAATATTCCTGTGAGCAGCATAGCCTATCTGCGGCTGCTTTGGGTATACAAATGTAGCGTTATTTGTCATTCCAAAAAAGCAGAGTGAAACTGAAAGGGAGAGAGAGAGGGGAATGAAGTGTAGTGAGTAGTGATATTACTGCAGTAATCAGTAAGCCTCTCTGTCCTGTGGGATAAGGCTGCTGAGAGAGGGAATGAGAGGAAAGGAGAGCGAGAGGAGATGCTTGTAGTGGGAAGTGAAGAAGGGGAGGAGGCTGAGAGGAGAGGGGCCCGGGATAATTCATGTTCTGCATCTCAAGTGGGGCGGCGGAGAGACTATAAGCGCTGAATAATGAAACCTAGATGAGGTATTAAGTATGCTGTGGAGGCCTTTGTCGGAGAGCTCTCAGAATTATTTAAAAAGGTTAGTCTATGAATAAACATGGCTCATCAAGGTTCTATACATGGCAAAAGAAACACTCTAATGCCTAATAAGGGGAGGGATGTGGTCATGTATAAAAAGCAAGTGTTCTTTCTTTTTCTCGCCCTGCATCCTGGCTGATGGTGTAATGTGTCCAGGGGGGTTTCTAAGGCAGGACGACAAGAACCGAATGATGAAAGACAGCACAAAACCCAGTTCGGAACACATTTTACTTCCATAATGTGAGCAAAACGAGTAAATATGTAGGCGGGGCTTAGTTTAATCTAAAGTGGTCTATATATACCGATGAGGCACCATAAAGACAATAAATAGGGTCAGTTTTGAGCTCATGTTGACTTTAAAAAGAGAACTGTTGCTATTGAGTTGTTCTCAGATGGTTTTCTGGGACATGATGCTTGCATCATTGGTCAGCTGACAGCTGTTCTCCTGTGTTCTCCTTTTTCTGCTTCGCCCTGCACTTCTAAATTTGTTTGTTTGTTTCAAATGTAGGGTGGCTTGAGTTTTCTTGTGTTCCGATTCATTTCATTGATGTTTTCTTGTATTTATCTGTGCATAGCACCAGTCAAAAGTTTGACGCATTTCAGTCTAAAATATTACTGTTTTTCTCATATTTTGTAATACTGATAAAGTCATTGAAACATGGCACAAGTGGAAATATGTAAATTATGTTATGACCAAAAAACTGTATCAAACTGTATCGAAGGAGTCCACGTGTGTACTAGACACTTGTCTGCTTTTCCTTCACCATCTGGTCCAACTTATCTATATAAAAAAAAAAAAAAATCATCTATAAAAAAAAAAAAAAAATCAGAAATAGAGCACAATTTATATAGTCTGCACAACTAATTTCAATTTCATTTTAGCCTAGGCATTCAGATCAAAATGTTTATAAGATCATAAGAAAAATAATTCAGTAATGTGAACTGTTTGTCACAAATATGCAAAGATTTTTTTTATATAATTTGGAAATGGTAAAATAAGAAAGTAGCAGATGATATGCTAATTTGACCTTTTCTTACCAGTCAACTGCCTTTTGCAATATATATACAGTAAGTATTTTCTTTGATAGTCGGTGTTACACGGTGTTCAGCCACACACCGATTACTTGACCACAGCAAACTGTGTCATTTTAATTTATTTTAGTAATACAAATAATTTAGTTCAGTTAGAGAACAAACAAACTGAATGTGTCTGCTCAATTCAGCGTGAGCTGAACGAGAGTCACAGCACAGATCAGAAGCAGAAGACAGATTTCATCACGTGAGAGTGACTGACAAGACGATGGTGGAAAATTTGGTTTCAAAGCCAAATGTAAAAGTGTCTATTTAAGCGAGTTTTGTACTGTTGCTCTGTTTTGCTGTTGTGTTTTTCATTAAGAATAATAATGAACCCACCATTCAAGCAAGTGACCATTCGCAAAGACCCGCCCCCTTTAGTTACTGTTGCTATGTCCGACAAGCCACGCCGCTCTCGCGCCACACCATGTTCTCACCAAGGGGGTAATCTTTCAGAAAAAAACTGAAGCTTCCCCGGGGGCCGCCATTGAATAGCAGACCATCACCTGCTGTTAGCATTCCATTGACTCCCATTCATTTTAGCGTCACTTTGACAGCGAATAACTTTACATCTGAGGCTCCATTACCTTGTATCTTATGTTATGGCCCCGTAGAAGCAGTTTTTGTAAAAATAGGCTAACGGTTGCGTCATAACCACGCGACTCTCTGTCGCACAGTAGAGAGATTACCGTATGGACAGGAGGAGAAGCTTGCGGGCAATCGGGGGGATGTGGAGGCAAAATGACAAAATAATTAATCAGAATACTTTGCAAAAGTTTCTCCTGCTCCTAGCTCATGGACACCTTCTACTCACACTCTCCGTCTCTGCAAGTTTCGGAAGGGAATGATTCAGATTTCTCTTGGCACAGCTACTAGAAGACAGACAGGTTGCTCACGTCACATCTACGTCGTCAAGCTCAGTTTGAGTCTGCACAGTATGCTCGACCATCAGGAAGTGAGTGCTTCTAATTGACTTCACTTTACTCCGTTGAATCCAATGGGGTCGCTGTGTCCATTTCTTTTACTGTCTATGGTTCTCACGCAGTGAAAAATACATCACGGAGCAAAGAGGACACTGACGCTGACAGACAGACCAGGTTACTTTTGATATGAAACAAAGTCTCAACTTTCAAATGTGGTCATTTTTTAAAGAAATGTAAACAGTAAATACCGTTTTGTGGCTCTTTAATGCTCTTTAATGTGTCGTGACAGATCGCTGTGGCGCCCTTCTCGTGAACCGACCATCTTCTAGTTAATTTATAGCATCAAATAAACATGAATGAGCATAAGAAGGAATTTTGTTTTAACTGCGGAAAGACGTCAATACACTCCGTTTTTCAAGTTCAAATCCTCCAACGTTTATCTACTAACTCTCCTGACTGATTTGTCGGACGTGAATGGCGGATTATGATTGGTCAGATCGCCTGTCAATCAAACTCCTGCGAAGGTTCAATTGCCGCCCCAGAATTGGCGCCAATTCGAAAGTAAGTTAAACAAAAGTAAGAATGCGTTCCATAAAGATGTTCCTTTTGTTTTTGTAATGTCTACTTAATGCTTTTCTAATTTAGCACAATAATGACTTTATCTTTTGGGGGTAATTTCTCAGCCAAAATTAATGTGGGATTAGTTTTGTGTTTAATTAGATCAGTTAATCAGCACATCATGTAATTAATTAGATTTAAAAATTGTAATTGCTTGACAGCACTAATATTAATATATAAAAAATATGATCCCGATGTTGCCCAAAAATGCTGTGGTGATTTTAAGACACAACCTTAGTGTGTGTTTATTCAGTAAGTTTAGTAATTTATTTTTGCTATTTTTTGTGTTCTAGATTATTGAGGCAAAGCAACTATGTTTATATATATATATATATATATATAGCCAGTAATTCCTTAAGAAATAGGCATATAGTTCTGTCAGACTGTCAGATAATCACCTCACAGTTCAGTGCTTTTTCTTCCATTTTGTCTGAGGATACATTTCAAAACTCTTCTTTCTCTCACTCTCTGTCTTTTCACTGAAGATATATTCCCCCTGCGCATTAGACCCTGACAGGTCAGCCTCGTTTCTCATTCAGCCCCAGTGTTGTTTGTTGCGCAAACTCGTTGGATCGCGTACCACAAAACAAGCTTTGCATTCAGCACGTATGCTGCTCGCTCAAGCCTGTCTTGCGTGGTGCGTCACATCACCCGTGTCTTTACCGTACCAATATTAATGCAATAACACCACTCGGCCCAAGTCTTACACCTAGGAGAGAAGTCTATTGCATTTTGGAGTGCTGTGTCATAAAGGGCAGGTGCACATGCTTGCATTTGGGGATTTGTTTGTGTTTTTGTGCCGTTGTGTTGTTTATGGAGTAGCTATATGAGAGCTGTTGTTTTTTAACAACAACAACCCTAGTAATTGAATGCCCTGGATACTGAGTGCACACTGTGTTGTTTGATTTTCAGATGGGCCAGGTGTCATTGTGAATAAAGCACCGCTGTAGAGAAGGTTCATCACCAGCCCTGGAGAGGAGAGAGAGAAGGGGAGGAAAGGTGGAAGAAAAAGAAAGGTACACAATCAGAGAAAGAGAGAGAGATTTATATTCTCGAATACACCCAGAGACTCACATAATTAATCAGCAGTACTCAGAAACAGATGTAGGAAAGACAGAGAATATATTTCTCGTTTAACCCAACAAGCTTCATAGCATACACAGTATTTTATTGTATTTTATTTTATTTATTTGAAATATTACAATTTCCATATATTGTTAATTGGAAAATCTGCTTTTTATATGTATAACAATGTAAATTCCGTTAAATGAATCGGTTATATTAAACACTATTTTGAAATATAATATAAAATATTATACAAATGTAAAATATTTTCTTACTGTGATAAACCATGAAATTATCATTATTATTATTATATGGTCAAACTATTTGTAAACATTACTGTCAAACAAATTATACATGCTATTATTTTTAGTGCAAGGAATTATTATTATTAAACATCATCTGTCGAGGTATTACATTTTCGAACTCCCATCCAACTAGGCCTATGAGTTTCAGTTTGTGCTGTGCAGGCCTTTCTTCTAAAATTCGCGTGGATATTTATATGTTGCGAGTAGAACCTGAGCGATATCATGTGACGTGGTTTTCGTTCGCGCGCGCGCTGAAACAAACTGGGTACCCGGCTGGTTTGCTGCCAAACCTGTTCGCGAGCTATGAAATAAAGTGGTAAAATCACAGCTTTAAAAAAAAAAGAAAAAAAAAAGAGGGCAAGAAAGGATCGGCCACCAATCTCTATCTGTCTCTGTAGGGCTGTGAAACGATTAATCGTGATTAATCGCATCCAAAATAAAAGTTTGTGTTCACATAATATATGTGTGTGTACTGTGCATAATTATTTTGTATATATAAATACACACACATGCATGTATATATTTAAGAAATATTTGCTTAAATATACTGTATATATATTATATATAATTTGTTTTATAAATAAATATAAATATTTTATATATAAATAACAAATTTTTCTTAAATATTTACATGCATGTGTGTGTATTTATATATACAAAATAATTATGCACAGTACACACACATATATTATGTGAACACAAACTTTTATTTTGGATGCGATTAATCGCGATTAATCGTTTCACAGCCCTAGTGTTGGTTTTGAGTCCAGGGTTGAAGTTAAGTAATAATCACCTCATTAAATTGTGATGAAATGTTTTATTATTTTTGGAAAGATATTTCATTACTTTACTTTTCACTTTACACCGCTACAGTTGCATCTTGAAGTCGTGCTGGTATTAAAAAATATTGTGAAGGTATTAAAAAAGGTATTAAATTCAACTTAAGAATTTCTGTATATACCCTGATTGAAGCAGCAGATATATTTGGCATTAGGTAATTGGACAAAATTTGAAAGAAAATGATGAAGAGATGAAACACTTTCTTTTCATCTTTTCCAGTAATTTGTTTTATGTAATGCTAATATTCCAAATGCTTTTGTCTCACATTGACACAGGACTAAATATTTAACGTAAATCAATCATTTAAGTCCTTGAAAGCCCTTATAGATCCTTATGTTTATAAATGTGTCACATTATATCTTGAGTATTTGTAGTGTGCTGTAAGTGTTCCTAATGACTTTCACCCATCAAATGATCTGTGCACTCCAATCATGAGTGAAGGGTGGGATCTATACCCAGCCTGAGAGACTTTAAGACCACTTCTTGTTTTTTTTTAAAAGAAACACACTTATGTTTTGATTACCATGCATTAAGATGTCGGTTTAAAGCATAAAGTGCATGTAAGCGATCCGATTTGATGAACATTTTTGTCCTAAACATCAACCATTTAGGGCAAACAGGCCTAATAAATAAATATACACATGTTTAGCTACCCATTTTGATTTTAAAAAAGAGATTGCACATTTTGTAGAATGCATATTAGTTTAGTGGAGAGAAAACACAAGTGTTTTCTACATGTCTCATCATGCCAGGCGTCCATCACTTTAATTAAACCTCCTCATCAATCCATAAAACACATAATCAGTGTTCCAGAGCCTGAAGGAACTGATGAGCCAGTGTCCCCTCTGATTGTACTTGAGCTTGATGTTTTTGCCAGATGGACCACCCTTTCTGTCCGCCTGTGAGGGATTGATGCGCGTCTTTGTCCTTCGTATGGATTTACAGCCATGTAACTATTTCCGCCACCTTCACTGTTCTTTCAGGAAACATCCACAAAGTAACGGCAATGACAATGCCTGCTTAACTCCGTGCGCTTCTGATAAATGCAAGTTACCAGGGTGTTGCATCAGAGAATCACTATGTACACAAATTAGCATTGGAGGAAAAACAGTGGATGGAGGGGAAGGGAGGGATGGGTGAGTGTTGTTGGTGTGAGCACAATCCACGGTAATGATACCTAACGGATAATGCGACTCATTAAAATATGAGTGTCACTCAGGGAAGTGACTGTTTTGACAGATGGCTAAACACCTTAATTGGACTGGATTCGTTTGAAGTTTACTCTTTCCACAGTTTCCTTGAGCCTGGTAATTCATTAAAAATTATAACACGGTAAACACAGGTCATATCTGTCACAGTTCTGCTGTGTTCTCTGGAAAATAAAAGGAAAAGGTATTAAAAAGATGTCAGAAATAGCTTTGAGTGCAACGTCGCTTCTAATTGCTGATGGCCCGCGCCGCATGACGCCTTAATTCATCGCTTAAAACCTACTGATCGCTGATAAGTCGGGAAATAAGAGGGAACACATTAAAAAGTCATCAAGAAGGGTTGATTTCTGATGTTAAGTTTGTGATAATCGTCAAATAATGGTCAGGCTAATGAATTAAAGAACTGGAACCAAAGAAATGTGTTACGTCTCATTAGATTGCCACAGAAAAGAGGGGGAAAGATGGAACTTTCCAATGCAATATTCAAAAGATTTTTCCATTTGAAGGGGAAACGTGATGAATGATTGCTGAGATAGAGGACCGAGAGATGGCTAACCTTGGCGTAATGGTCTGTGGCAGAGCCTTGACTCTCTGTGTTATTGGTGCTGTCAGTCATAACCAGGGAAGAGGCAAAGCTTAACTGCTCCGATGACCTGACTAGTCGAGAATTTCAAACATGCTGGGTGCTTTACATTTTGTATCCAGATTGTAACGTCATGTTTCAAGTTTACAAGGTGCACTCAGTGGTTTTTCACTCATTAAAATAGTTTTACCCCTAAAAAAAATGAATAAGCCTTTAGAAAATTATGTACACTTTCATGAGATGCTTTATTTTACACAGAGCTGGTCCTCGCTTGGTCGCTGACATGTTGAGATCACGTGACCAGCTGAATATAATTCTCTTTCTTTATAGCAGCTCTATCATTAGATACTTCCACTTGTGGAATAAATTAATCATGGCTGATCACGAATAGCACATTTCTTTTGTGATATTTGTTACAGTGTTCCTGGTTAGCTTCAACAGCTGTAGATGCCACAACATTATGTGACAAAAAAAAAAAAAAGCATCAATATCCCCACCACAAAATGTAATATATTTGTAGAAACATTTTTTTTTTAGTATTAGGAAGAAATATACATTTTTATTTTATTTTATATTGTTTTAAAAAAAAAAAAAACACTTGCTGGAAAATAAGTATACAGATATTTCCATGTATTATATTTACTGCATTCTCATCCCACCAATTTCCTCTGGCTTCAGTGTGATCAGTCACGTGGCATTCATGAATCAATAATGGCAGCAAACTTTAGGTCAGCTGGCTCTCCAGGAATATTTGAACTTCTCATATAATGTTCTAGATTTAACTAATGTTCTGAGGTTTTTCATCAGCGTTCGATAATCTACAATATAAACCCATTGTGTTTTAAAGGGGACATATCATGCCAAATGCACTTTTTTAGCCCTTAAATGCATTTTGTTGTATATTTGGAGTGTTTAGAAGTACAGAAAATATGAAATTATTCTCTTCAGGTGCTTCGTTGATCTCTTTATATTCTGTTTTGGTCATATTTTTCAACCTGTTCTGATTTTTCTGTTATCTATGACGTTTTTTGAACTATTACGTCACAGTATTTGCAGCGGAACTGCCAAATAAGGACATTGACTTCCGGCCCAACACTTCGAGCAATCCGCCATTTTTATTTCTCGCTGCAATTTTGTAGTCCAAGCTAAAGGATGCAGAAGTTACGAGAGGGTAAGTTAAAATGTTCGGTTGTTGGATGTAGTAACCCACACGCTTCATTACACCGTCTAATGTAGATGAACTGCCGCGCGTGACAGGGCGCATGTTTAACTGAAAGAACGAGCAGAGAGAGAGACCCGGTCGCGCGCGCGCGCTCTCTCTCTCTCTTCAGAGCCAGGCGAAAGTGTAAACAAGACATCACCGTCTCCAAACTAGACGCTGTCTTGCTCTCTCTCCCTCGCACATATTAATCAAAATAAATCGACACGGTGGTAAAAGGTCGGAAGACCAAAGTTTCATGTGTAAATACAGTACACACCATTGCGATACATCCATATGAAGACGTTGTTCTACAAGTTCGTCGTCTTCATTTTCATCTCGCTCCTGCTCCGACTCTGGCTCGAACATGTAAGGCTGGCTGGACAAGTCTTCTGTTGTTGACATTTTGTTAATAACGTGTGAATAAAAAGTTTCTGTGCCGCTAGATAATCGTATCTCTGCTATCAAACTACAAAAATGGCCAAACGGGATGGAGTTGAACCGAGTGTGGGCGGGGTATGAAGTGTCTCAATTGTATTTAAAGAGACCGCACCAAAACGAGTTGCTCTCAGACGCACATCAGAAAAGGGGTAGAAAAGGGGCCTGTGGAGCTATAATAATGAGGAATTCAGACCCAAGCATTGCAGTTCCACTTTATATAGACTACAAATGTATGATTTATATGTAAAAAGGAACAATTTAAAAGCATGATATGTCTCCTTTAAACCCAATTGAGACTGTTGCACTGCTGACATGTTTTCACAAAGACAGAGTAAATAAGATCTGTTGAAGCAGGTTTAGCAGAGTGAAATCACACAGAGCTGCTGTCTGTTGCATTACATACTTTTAGACCAGCAGGATCCAGCTGCCAGGAGACAACAGGCGACTGCGGTGACAACCAGCCTAGCTGTGGCGGGGTAACACATTGTCAGGATGGGCTAAAATGTTGTCACAATGTTGCTATGCGAACCCAGGCCAGCTGCTACTGGCAAGTCGGGAATGTTTTGTTGCAGACTTGCCGTTGGCCTTGGCACGAGTCGAGCCATAAGGAGAGGGACGCAGGAATATGGCAAGCCCCAAGGGATTCTGGGAAGGGGAAATTGGATTTGTTTGCTGAGGCACGGAGAATCCATCAGTGTGACACCACTTTCAATTAGTAAATTTTTGTGACCAAAAACGACATTTTAAGAATAGCAAAAGTTGGCATGAAATGGACGTTGTGATTCTCTTTCTTCTCTGTGAAGAAAAGACTTGGCGTTGCAAGAGGGAGGGGAAATTATTTTGATTAAATTACAAGGGCATATGAATTTATAAAATAATGATGCACATGAATAATAAATCCTGCAATATTCCATAAACATATACAGTAAGAATGGTCAATTTTGATTTCATGGTGACTTTAAAGAAGGTCACAAGCATAGTTTTGTGTGGCCTGGTTGCCATATCAGGTGCTTTGACTGGTTGCATGCTGTTAAATGCTTTCATAACTTCATTTTACTCTATAATAGTGAGTGTTTCCGTTGCCTTCACAAATTTCATTGAACAAGTATGCATGTCAAACGAAGAACAAGAATTTTTCCTTTGTTGTTGGATGCTATAGGCTTTGAATTGAGATTATAAAAGCAATGTAATATTTTACCAATCGTTTTACACAGAGTAACAGGCGTTCGTGCAGTCTACAAATGCACACTTCAGAAGATCTCACAGCTGGATTCGACTAAGTCTGCAATGTTTGTGAAATTAAATGTTTATTGGATATTCAAAGATTTGTTTAAATGATATACATGCGCATATTCTGAATGCTGACGGTAAATGAGAAAGTTTGCCTTTCTGTTACTAATAATATAAAAGCAAATGTTATAATATTTTGTTGTATACCGTTTACTTTCTTTGTTTAACAGTTCAATTAATAACATTGGACAGAACTGTTAAACAGAGATGGTAAACTAATGAAGACGGAGAATGGGAGCTCTATGTGGTCAGGTGCTGGCGTTCAAATAAAAGTCCTGCTTTGACACATTAGCCAAACAGAAATACGTTTTGGCCGATGCCGATATTTAAAACAAAAAGGCAAATTTTGCCGATATATCAACTTTGGAAATATATGGACACTAGTAGTTGCATCCAAACTGAAAATTTAATTTAAAAATTGAGAGAACAAAGTCATTAATTTTGTGGATATTGGTGCAAAATGGAAATTGTAGCCAATGGGAATATCAACAGTCAGCTACAGATGCCTTGTCTTTACTGTCACTTTTGAGGAATTTAATGCATCCTTGATGAATAGAAGTATTAATTTCTTTAAAAAAATAGTTTGAATGTAAAATAACATCTGCAGGTTATCATCATGTACATCATTAAACACTTTGAGTATGGTTAGATCTTCCTTGTGAGATGACTGTACGGTTAGATAACTTTTCTAGATATTATATATCTTCTAGAAGAGACATTCGTAAGGACAAGGGCCATTTCTGTCCAGATAAACACTGAGGCTTTATAATGTTTTTGACTGACATCTGTCGGTTCAGTGATTTCGAACTTCGGTAACTAGCGCTGGATGTGTAACACGTCTAACGTACGCTGGCACCCTAACCCTGGCGGCAGGGCACGTTTTACCTAAACTTGGCTCGCATCCCAGACTGCTTCCTCGGAAAACAAGACAAGTGGAAAATATCCTCCACCTCCCGCACAATCACACCATCTGCTGCTGTCGCTGATCCCTCGTTCCACTGGGGGACTGACACAGCATCCTCTGTTCTTGTCCCCCATAAACACAAACCCACGAGCCCCCTCGTCCTGTTCCTCAGAGGATATAATGTTTGTGTTTATTGTGATTTTATTTTTATGTAGTTGTGATGGTGGTGGTGTTTTTTTTGTAAGTGGTGACAGTGTGGAGCTACTGACAGGACCATATGCAGGCTAATGTTGCCGTTGGCAGTGAGGTGGAGGTAACAAGCCTGTTGACTTCATAATGGACTCACCTGGACCAAAGCCCTGCTGCTTCCATATGATACAGGTTTTTAAATAATTGTGATAATATTTTAAAAACAGCAATATTGTGAAATATTATTACAATAAAAACTGTTTTCTTTAATTTATTCCTGTGATGACAAAGCTGAATTTTCAGCAGCCGTACTCTTCAGTGTTACATGATCCTTCAGAAATCATTCTATGCTGATTTGGTGCTTTTTATTTATTATTATCATCAATGTTGAAAACAGTTGTGCTGCTTTATTTTTGTGGAAACCATAATACGTTTTGACACTGTGATACATTTTTGACACATTTTGATTCAAATCAAAAGCATTGATTTGAAATATATTCAATAATATTTTTTCTCTCCCGTTTAATCAATTTCTTGCATTCTTGCTAAATAAAGTTTATTTCTTAAAAAAAAAAAAAAAAAAAAAAAGGTTTTTAATGCTACATTTTTTTTTAAAAAAATCAGTGGGGTTCTATATAGAATCCTGGGGTTCTTGACTTCTATATAAGAAATAACTTAAATTACTGCATAATGCATTCATGATTAATGGGTTCTTTACATTTATTTCTAGTGATAAAGTATGTTTATGAGCTGTTTAATTAAAAATAAATTAAAACAAAATGAATTGATTAAAGTTCAAAGTTTATTTGTCCCATACCAGTTATAGGTGATAGAATGAGCAGTGAAATGTAAGTCTGGCATTCCTATAGTTTTCTTCTATATAAGAAATGACTTAAATTACTGCATAATGCATTCATGTTTAATGGGTTCTTTACATTTATTTCTAGTGATAAAGTATGTTTATGAGCTGTTTAATTAAAAATAAATTAAAACAAAATGAATTGATTAAAGTTCAAAGTTCAAAGTTTATTTGTCCCATACCAGTTATAGGTGATAGAACGAGCAGTGAAATGTAAGTCTGGCATTCCTATAGTTTGTGCAGTTAAAAAATACACAAAATATTATTTTAAAAAAGATACAACAATTTTAAAATAGTATTAAAAATAACTAGTAATGTGCATAAGTGCAGTGCTTTGTACTAAATATCTTGTCATCAGAGTCCTTGAAGTGCAATGTTCTTCATGTCCGAGTTGAGTAGTCTGACGGCCCGAGGAAAGAAGCTCCTCCTGAGCCTCTCCGTTTTGGCCATCAGACTATGAAGACGTCTGCCTGATTGCAGCAATTTAAACAATGAATTTCCAGGGTGAGTGGAGTCCTTGATTAAAACTAAATCCATGCAATTATCCAATGATGGGAACCCTTAAAGGTTCTATAATATATATGATGTGCCTGACAGAACCCTTTAAGGTACTATACATTTACATTTAATCATTTAGCTGACACTTTTATCCAAAGCGACTTACAAATGAGGAGAGCAATAGAAGCAAGTAAACTAACAATAGGACAACAGTATGGAAGTGCTGTGACCCTTATAGAACTGTGGTAGTGTAGATCACATCACAATTCCAACATCGTGAATATAATATATTATGAATACAATTTCAGACATGCACATGCATTCTTCTACTTTATTAGTTTTTCATCAAATGCAGTGTATATTCTTGACAGTATGCAGTTAATGACTGTTTTCAAACAGGCAGTTACACACCAAACTTGTCATTGGTTGGATGATACATCAAGGCCAGTTGGGTTGCTCAAAGAAACCGATTGCTGTTCTATTTGATAGCAAAGAAATAAAACACTTCACCTTTAAGAGAGAATGTACTGTAATGCAAAGTCACAAGATAAAGTATTCTAAGTAGCAATACATTAAAAGCATTTTTGAATTGTTATTTGGCTTGCAGTGCAAATCTATTTATTGACAGTCTGGCATAGCGTAATTATTTAAAAATCATTGTTTTTTCTCATACATGCTGTCCTATTTTAATTTGTTTGGATAGTCCCTTGATGGTTGAAGTAGATTATGATGATTGTGTTTTGATCACGAATGCATGTGTGAGTGACTGGGATAGTATTAATTAATCTCTTTAAGGTAATTACATGAAAGCACTTGGGGTGAAAATAAAATAATTCCCGTATTGCGGTTCACATCATTCCGTACAGATTTTTTGTTACCCCGTACTCACAGATGAACAGACTAAACCTTGTGTGAATATGTGCATTTATCAATGTGTATGTGTCAAGGATGACACGGTTCATGTACGCGTGTTTGAAAAAAAAAATTACCCCCTTATTTAGATGCAAATAAAGTAAGTTATTACTTTTTGGTGATATTAAAATCTCTTCATGACAGAAGCAATTAGTTATAACACTCTTACACTTTGTATATCTCTGCCTTATTTGCTCAATTAGCTTACTTCTTTATATGGATCCTATAATTGAGACAACATCTGGTGAGACATGCATGCTCATAAACACGCATTCTCAGTTGGCTTGCTCGGTTTCATTACCCACAATGCCACAGGTGTGTTAAGGGTCCATTTCTGTTTGATTATTCGATATGCTTTATTTGGCAGGTACAATTGGCCAGAATATTAATAGAACACTCACAGATGTCATGTTCAATTTTTCACGAGAGGAACGTTGCAAATACGTCGCAGAACTTTATTCCTTGTGGCGCCTCTCTCTCAGCTGCAGATATGGAGGCGAAATGTTTCATCAAATCTCATCAAAACCTAAGCTCGAGTTATTTTGGTACTCAAACTAGTTTTATTTTATCATCAAGTGTAATGCTTTTGCTTTCCCACTCTGACCGGTCTGTTTCTATCAGTTGCACAAAGCTAATTAAGAGCTGGTTCTCTGAGCCATTAAATGAAGCGCACAGCAGGTTCCCCCTCTCTGGCACTAATGTTGCTATGATAGCATAGCTTTATATTTAGAAAAGTGTATTTGTCTCAGCAGGCTAGATTAGATTGATGCCCACACACGCATCTATACACATGCAAGTTCATTCTTTTGGGAGATGAGATATTTCCTCCCTCCTCACCAGGTGATATTAAACCGTAACAGGTAGACAACACCTGTTTTCTCACCCCTGTAGAGACAGAAAACATCATACAAATGAATGCGAAAAACTGTAAATAAATACATAAACAAGTAGTAGTCTATCCGGACTCTTTTTCGAAGTGCTTATTAAACGTGATCTCTTTTTGCATGCCTACTGTGCAAATGTCACCCAGTAAATGCTGAGCTGTTTGTCGTATCAAAGTGGCTTGTCATATTTCTTGTGTAATGAATGTAATAGTCACAAAATGCTATAGGAAATGTTAGGAGAATAGTCAAGGCATAAGCTGGTTTTAAACAGTTGACTCATGGATGGTTTAGAGAAATAAGAAATCAAAGTGTAAGAGTATTCAGAAGAGGAATGGAGCTTAGTGCTTGGAGAGGTGATTTAGCATAACACCACAAGTTCTGCATCAAAGATGTGTAGCACAGTTTTGTTTTTGGATAACATTGTTAAACTTGCTTGCTGTAGTCAATAAATACTTTCTAAATGTTTGAGGAATGAGACGAGTTGCCCAACTTGTCTCAGAAGAATATGTTTGTTGCAGCAGCATTGGGGTCTGGGTAAACTGCAAAGACATCAGTTTTGTAATCAGTACTTTTTCAATCTCACCAAGACCTTTCGAACGTTTAGAGATTAATATTGTGGCAGTTCAAGGTTTGAGTGGAAACTACAGGAGAATGAGGTCTGATTCAGCTCTCTTGTATTAATTGTTGGAGCTGTCAGTTTCAGTGAAGAACCATATGCTTGCGAGTATATCGAGGGCTCATATTTGACAAAACAAGTTTATAATAGGCTAACCCATGTGCTTGAAGAGTCTTCCAAAGAGCCACTCGCACCACTACAAAGCTAGAAAAATGGCAGGGCACCAGGAATTGATGGGCTTCCCATTGATTTCTGTGAGGTCTTTTGGGAGAGTCTGGGGGAGGAGGGCTTGCTGGCAGTTCTGAATGATAGTTTGGCCAGAGGTGAGCTGCAGAAGGGCCGTCTAAAGAAAGCCCATCGAAAAGAGGTCAAAAACTGGAGGCCCTTGGCATTATCATGTACTTGCTATGAAATTGTCAATATAGCGTGCTGAAGTATGTAGTTCAAGTGCGTCTGTAACAGGTCTAAAGTGGATAATATATTCTTAATGAGTTATATTTTGGATGCCTCTACTTTTCAGCACAGAGTTTGGTGTTGTTTTTGAGATTGAGTAGTTTATCTATTTAAAAAAAAATATATATATATCTTAGGCAGCACTAATTCATTCACTTCAAAATGGTTGAATTAAGAGATGCATCTTCTTTTTGAGGGTTTTAGCATACTTTAGTGTGCTAATCAGTGTGCTAAAACCCTCACAGAGATGTTGCATCTTTTAAAGCTCCACCGTTACAACAATCAAAGCTCCACTTTTGAAACAAATTTAACAGCTTCAAAATCTAAAGATTTCAAGGCAAAATCAGACTTCAAATTTGCTATTTGTATGACAAAGTTTCAATGCTGATAAACTTTTGAAGCAAAGTGTAGTTTTAATAACTGAGTTTTATTAGATCACTTTTACAGCCTAGACATGTAAAAGGCAGTGAGTAGCCCTAATATATTAAACTGCCTATTCATCCTTAATGCACATAATAGAATACTTTTTTTTCTCGGTGTATATAATGTTAAGTGATTCTTCAGACACGATTCTTTAGATTGCATTACTCAGTAGTAAACAGATCATGAGTGAGAGTCGGGCGCCTTCACTAATCTCTTCTCAACATATCCTTCAGTAAAGATGCATCAGCAAGGTCAATGATTGAAACTACAGAAGAATCACCAATGAACACACACATGCTGTATTTTAAAATTTAGTGAGCTTCCTACAGAGGCAGCATTTTAATGCATCATTGGTGCATGCTCACTGCGAAGGCTCTTCCAAAAGGTAGGCATCTTAACTGCCTCCTAAGATACATTATTTAGGTGAAATTCAAAGCCAGCATCGAGTTAACCCTATGTAGAATGCATTGTGGTTCCAAAAAGTAAATGCAAGATGGCAGCTGAAGAAATGCAGATTATGAATGTGCTTATTCATTAAATACTGAAACACATCAATTAAAATGCAATACCATTTAAAAGTTTGGGGTCTGTAAGAAAGTGAAACCTTTAGCAAGCACACATTAAATTGATCAAAAGTGACAGTAGAAGTTTGTAATGTTACAAAAGATATCAATTTTAAATAAATGCTGTTCTTTTGAACTGTCTATTTATCAAATAATTCTGGGGAAAAAAAACTGTTTTTAATATTGATAATAATATGAAATGTTACTTGAGCGGCAAATCAGCATATTAGAATACTATGAATACTAGAATACTACACTGAAGACTGGAGGAATGATGCTGAAAATTCAGCTTTGCCATCACAGGAAGATATTATATTTTAAAATGTATTCAAATACAGTTATTTTAAATTGAGAGATTTTTCACAATATTGCTTTTTTTATCAAATAAATAAACCCAAATGCGTTTGAACAGCCACAAAAGACCACCTACTCTTAGCCTACTGACCTAACATACACATTACAGGAAGCGCGCTAGCCAGACGGGATTTAAACTTTGTTGGCTGAAGACCCAAGTTTGGTTTGAAGAGGAAAAAGTACCAAGCACAATGTTTTCTCACCATTCCTGATTTCTAACATGCACTCACCACTCTCATTAGGCATGGTCTTACGGCTATCAGAGCAGAAACGAAAGCTGCTGGTCTCCGTATGGTTTTCCATTGTCTCCGGATGATGTAAAAAAGCTTAATTTGTCCATTAGATCAAAAGATCTGAAAAAAAACAAACAACAAAAAAAAACCCCGCATTTACCCGCCCATATACCCTCCCCTCGAAGAAATCAGGACAGAAGTGGTTGAAAGTGGACAAAAGAGATGGATTAAAATACCAAGTGTAAATGGGAATGTGTCTGCCTCATCTGCTTGTGATCTGATTGACCAAAATGCATCTTAATACCAGGAGTAAACAAGGCTAGATTAATGTTCACAGCAGGCTTTGAAGTGCCGTCCTCTATCCCACCTCAACAGCCCAATCGAGCACGTAGTGATATAGAAATTTTAGATTAAAAGAAATGATTTTTTTCACTAAACGGGCACATGTGGTTCTTTAATATTTTAGGCATCCGTGACAGATCTACCACACTTAGCGGATGAGTTTAAATCACTGTTTTTTAGCCCCACGTGCTGACATGTCTAACTTGACATCATTGTTTCATATCAAAGGGAGACGGTTTCTAGACTTTATCTCAAATCGACTGCGCCTCTAATTTACTGACGGTAAAAACGTCTTTGCCGCTTCAAAGGCTGCCATTTTTCAACGCTGACAGAATGGCATGCTTTCATCAGGGTTTAAAAGAGGCTTAAGACCAGCAATGAGAGCTCTTAAATGCACAGAGATTCAAGAAAATCAGCCAAAATGATATTGAGCTATTCACACCCCGTTGTCACTGTCTAACTGGAAACTTCCAGAGAGCTGTGGAAAAACTCCTCTCAAGGCACATACACATCTACAGCTACATTTTTGTTACATTTAGAAGGAATTTTGTTTTCTATTTAAAGCCTAAAGGCCAAAGCACACTGGTATATTTTCAAGGTAATGCACATTGGTGATTTTATTACTAGATGGAGCTATTAATTAGCTCTTGAAACCTGTAAATGCATTTCCCTCCCTTCTCTGCAATGACATTAATTTGCTGTGCACCATATTTTTGGCACAAGAGATTGGATGCATGCTGGGTAATAAACATACAGATTTTTTCCAAAATAGCACCTCATTTACTGCTTACACTTATATCTTCTGACACCCTCACCTTAAACCTTACTTGGTGTTTTATGGGAATAAATAGTGGGATGAAATTTTGCAGTTTATTTTAGCAAAAGCAGAATAAAATAATCATAAAAGTGGTTTATGTGTTTATGATATGGTGATTTTATGAAGGTGTGTTTTCTCAGTCTAATGTGATTGAAATATGTTTGTGGTAATATTTCCAAATGTGACTGCATTATATTGTATTTATATAGTTTTTTTATTTCTTAATCTGCAGTAGGCGGCACTAAAGTGGCCATTCAGACCATCATTGCATCAACCATACAAATTAAAAAAATATTTTTTAGCTTATGCTCCTGCAAACATTCACGACACAGTGACATAAATGGTCTCGATGGCCACCTTTATTTCCACTGTAAATCAGCTGTAAATTAGCCTTATTATGGGTCACTTTTCACCTGAAAATGTCCTCTAACTGGCCCTGAGCAGATCTTAAACCTCTCACTTTGAGATCACCTGCATTCAGACTGTCTCACCCTACCGCGAAAAAAATCCAGTCTGTAATTTCCAGCATTGTTACTCTTTCTGTGGTGACAAAATAAATAGTTATAACAGTACAGTCATAATATGATCATAACCTTATAAACTCATTGTCATTTACGTCATCTCACTGTGATATTGGAAACTCGAAGACAGCTCACAAAAGACAATAGTATATTCCCCTGCTGTACGATTTACATTGTGCTGTCAGTCTGGTTGGAAATGTACAGCTGACTGATGACAGAATTGAGAATAAGCTTTGCTCTGGTTATATCCAGTTCCGCTAATGGAATATGTCTTTCTTGCAGCTCACAAAGCCTCGGCCAAGATTGATGCTCTCTGTTTAATTAACAAGAATTATTTACTGAGCGCAGCTAGCCGTCTGCAGCCCAACTCATGTAATGGATATATTAGCTAAAGACTCAATGGATTAGTGGCTGCACATTTAGTGAACTGTGAGCAGTCCATCGTTTGCGAAAAGTCACGTACAGCTGTATGCTGGTATGTCACTCTCTATTGAAGTTGTAATAATAAGTGTGAGTGTATGCACAGTATGTATGTACAGTGTGTGTGATTTTGTGCACTATAGTGTTAGTTCTAGTCATATCCAAAATGTGGCCTTGTGGTAAAATGTGTTGAATTGGGAGAATGCAATTTGACACATCAAGTCTGCACTTGCTCAAGCCAAATAAAAAACAGCTGGGAAAATGGAAGGTTGTGTATAATCATAATTTTCTACTGCATAAACTTGGCCCAGCAACCAGGTAAACCAGGGATTGTAACAACATTTTATTAATGTCAGACAGCTATTAAATGCAACAAGAAATTCTGCCAGCTGTGAGAAAATATAGAATAATTGAAGATACTGTAATGTGTAGCCTGCAAATAGCTTGAGGACAATAACAGGTTAACAGATGGACAATATCATATGGATATGGACAGAAAACAATACGTTTGAATTTTACAGAAACACAAGGCTACTTGTGTGAATCTAAGCAACGTGTCAAGAACATGTCCCGGGCATGTTTCACCCAGTCTAAAAATAGAAATAATAGAAAAATGTTCCTGCTATTTTGAACTTCATGATTACTTATCAAAGCATTAATAGTGGACAAGTGCAATTTTGATGAAATTAATAATCGAAATATAAATTAAATCAATATATAATATTATAGTTATGCTTATTTAAATTAAGGTAATGAGACTTAGGGGGTGGGGGTTATTTTTTTATTTATTTTATATTTTATATTTTGGGTTTGGGATGAAATGTGACAGACAATTTTTTTACATACATACATATACATACCTGTCTGTCTGTCTGTCTGTCTGTCTGTCTGTCATGTTCAGTGTCCACATACCCTTGGTCATGTTGTAGCTCTCAAACACCGTCCTGCCTTGTAGTGATCTGAGGATGGCTAGAGGTGGATGATGTTAGGCAAAGATATTTTTCTGGTGTTTACAAGCATTCACTGACCTGCATCTACACTTCAGCATTTTTCTTCCCGGTAAACTTTCTTTCAACTGTGTGCCAACTGAGGAAAAGATTGCTCTTAGCACACGCTGGTTCCCTTGAATATGAAATCCTTTTTTTTTCCCGACAAATCCTTTTTTCTTACTTGAGAGGAAACACTTGAATCTTGCATTCATATTCCAACATTGTGGTGAAAGAGCCTTTCCCAAGACACCAAAAACGTGATTTTTTTTTCTTCTCACGTAACTTTTATTTCCGTTCTTTCTTTAACCTCAAAAACACTTAAATCCGTCTATTCTCTGTGGGGTTTAAAAGCAATACTCATGTGTATTTAATAATGAACATTTAACCTCTCATAAGCTTTTCCCCCTCTCTGTTTAACCCGTTTTACTGTGTTGGTTGGCTAGTGGTACCAGTCAGCCAGTTAACGGTATGCTTTGGAATGTAATTCACATGCAGCTGAGGACTCTGAGTATTAAACAAATCCCAGCGGTGAGGGAGGGGTGGGCCGAGGACAGTTGTGGAGGGGGTGCATTGATGAAATGACCAGGAAAGCCTAATTAAAGTTGCTGAGCTCAAACGCATTGATGTATTGCATCCATTATGGTCCAGTTCGATAGGTCTGGCCCTCAGCACTGCTGCAGACACTCACTCCGCACCAAACACTCTGAATAACTAACAGCAGCACGTGAGGAGAGCGGCAATAGCCAAAGATTGTGCTGTCTCATGTGGCTGGAGAGATTTATGAGCCTGTGTGTGCATCCATGTATTCATAGGTGCATATTCAAGGGGAGTTGGAAGGAGTGTGCCCCAAATTATGTGTCTGTCTTTTGTTGCATATAACATGACTATAAACCGTCTTTAGAATATGATGCTGCAGGATTGAGTGCTACATGGTTTCTGTTAGAGATCACTCAACTCTTCATGATTACTTATCAAAGCATCAATAGTGGACAAGTGCAGTGTCGAAGAAATTAATAAGCGAAATATAAATTAAATAAATATAAAGTCACTCAAGTATCTCTATTGAAAATGCAAGTTAGTATATTGTATGTCTTCAAGTAGATATCCAAGTAAACGTGCATGCATATGTGAGTGTCCAAAGATGCATGATAATATCCTTGCTTGTCATAATGCTTGTCATTTTAATGGGTGAAAAGGAAGGATGTAGATAGACAATTGACCGTTGATCGCTCTGGTTCTTTGGCTAACACTCCACTTCTTATAAACTGCTGCTCATTCATCAAGTCTACATAGTGGGTGTGATTCTGAATTAAAGATGAGTATGTTAAGGGAATTGAGAGAGAGAGAAAGGGATGTGACTTTTACATTTGTTCCTCGTAGCATTAATACATGTACGCAGTCTCTTTCTGACCCATCCTGAATGTTGACTGTGTGTGTATCCTAATGGCTTTTCATTTGTTAATGTAAATGTATGAACATATTGTACACTTTCACCTCTCCCCTTGCTTTATTTTTTGCTCTGCCAAAAACAGAGAAGAACATAAACCACAGGGATTAGCCACACTAGCCTGTGGGCTAGCGTTACTAGCTCCATCTCACATTGCGCTTCATCAGCGGCCATCATAGGCCTATGTAAAGCATGTGGGGTGAGTTATGGCAGCTGTAACAGGCAGGCACGGGTGTTTATAATGTGTGTTATGGTGCCAGGCCTCCGGGGGAGAGAATAAAACACTGACTAATGGAGGCGGGAGCAGGAAGGAGAGACAGCAGCAGCAGATTGTGAAGGTCATTGCTCTGAGTGCCACGCTCGAATGAAGAAGGACTCGGTTTTATGTGAAGATTTACTGTTACAATCGTTGTTAAAGGTGATGTAATGTTGCGTATATTCTGTTTCCGAATAGGTCATAGGTAACATTCCACTTTGTTCATAATAGACTTTTAAATATAATCAAAGGACATAATGACGTAAGCCACTTGGCTTTATGGCTTTGTGAGTATGTGTGTTGAAGTATATTTGTATTTAAACCAAACACACACACATATTGGGCACTATCGTACACCCGGCGCAATGCAGTGCTTTTTTGCTAGTTTCAGTCCGACGCAGTTATCATTTTCTTGTCCTGCGCCACGTTGTTTAAATGGCAAATGCATTTGCGTCCATTTGTGCACCCATGGGCGTGCTGGTCTGAAAACAAGGTGTGTTCTGGTGCATTGTTGGCATGTTGCTATTTTGAGGCAACAGAAATAGACTTCAATATATATATTTTTATTTATTTAATGAGTGCATTAGTAATGTGCGCCTATAGGCGGGTCCACAACGCGCGTACACTTAGCTTATTAAACACACAGGGATGCACAGCAGCACACAAACATTCCAAATATTTAAAATAAAAGGATTATAATGTAAAAGATTATTATTGTGTACATAAAGATATGGTGGATAATTGCTTGTCCCGCGCACTTTCTGCTTGCGCACTTTCCGTTTGCGCTCTGGAGACGCGTTCTTTCTTTCCACTATCAAATTCCGTCATGTAAATATCCATTGCACAAGCGCAACTGGCATTTAAAGGGAATGGGAGATGATACTCTGATTGGTTTAACACACATAAATCCCAAAACACACCCATTACTCATTATGAGAATAGGGACAACCCTTTTAGACCTTTTAGACACCGACCATTTCCCCCGCAAATATAGCAAAAGTGGATTCGGACACGCCCTAAGTGAACGTGCGCCGTGAGCTTTAGACCTAGATCGTTAAAATAGGGCCCATTGTGTTTTCATGTTTTATGGGGACTTTCTATACACATAATAATTGTTATACTGCACAAACAGTAAATTATATCCCCTTACACTTCCTTTATCAATCAGTTGATTTAAGTAACAATTAATTCAGGAAACACAGGAATCAAGTGACTGTCCTTATGAGTAAGTCATTTAAATCCTTCCTTCGTCTGATTTGTTCAGAACACTGATTGTTTTCAACAACAAAACAAGTAATTCTCCATATGAGTAAGTAAATTAAATAATTTATTCTTCAGATTTTTTCAAAACACTGATTAATTTAGGAACGAAACAAGTGACTCGTTATAGTGAGTAAATTGAATCATTCATTCATTCATCTGATTCGTTCAAAACATTGACAACTGAACAAATCAAGTGACTGTCCTTATGAATGAGTACTTTGAATAATTTGCTCAACTGTTTCATTCAATAGCCTGATTCATTTAGGAATGAAACAAGTTACTACCTTTATGAGTGAGTAACACTGATTAATTTAAGAACAAAACAACTGACTGTCCTTAAAGGGTTAGTTCGCCCATTTAAGACATGAAGTTGTATGCAATCCTTACCAGCACTATAGTGCATACACACTGACCCACTCTGTGGTCACCTCCCTGGTCAGAGTTCTGGCCGCTGGAAGTTTTTCAAGAAAGTATTCCCGGTTAGTTTCCGGGGCCTCAAAACTGTGCGTTTTTACCTGAAAAAATTATATGCGTTTCAAAGCTTGATTAATTTACATCACAAAAAACACGCCAGCCAAAATTCATACCTCAGTTTTAATCGGCACTATTTTCTTTCCATTTCTATCAATCCACGCTGCTGTCAACGTCAACAGTGCGCACGTTCCGATCAGCTGTTGATAGCGCGACTCGCTGACAACATGTCTGACTACGAAAGTTCTGATGATGAAACCAATTTTAGCACAATGTCAGACGGAACAGATGATGATATATATATATATATATACTGTTTTTATATTAGACCTCTTTTCACGTGATTTCCACTGGAGTCTAAACATCAGCTTGTTTACCGTACAGTTTAGACATGGGATCATAAAGTTAGTAAATAGAGCTTACCTGTGGTACTGGTACAGCAAAACTCTTTAAAATCTTTTTTTTTCTTTTTCCTCCTTGGTTGGGGATGTAATCGTCATCGCTGAAGTGAGCACTGCACACACGACGCACTGTTGACGTTGACAGCAGCGCGGATTGATAGAAATGGAAAGAAAATAGTGCCGATTAAAACTGAGGTATGAATTTTGGCTGGCGTGTTTTTTGTGATGTAAATTAATCAAGCTTTGAAACGCATATAATTTTTTCAGGTAAAAACGCACAGTTTTGAGGCCCCGGAAACTAACCGGGAATACTTTCTTGAAAAACTTCCAGCGGCCAGAACTCTGACCAGGGAGGTGACCACAGGGTCAGTGTGTATGCACTATAGTGCTGGTAAGGATTGCATACAACTTCATGTCTTAAATGGGCGAACTAACCCTTTAAGAGTGAGTAATATGAATCATTCATTCATTTGATTAAATCAGAAACTAATTTTCATTCAGGAATTAAACAAGTGACTACCTTTATGATTGAGTCATTCAAACCATTTCCTCTGATGATTCAATTGAACATTGATTTATTAAGTTATGAAACTATTTAATAGTGTTTAGTGATTCAGTTATTAACTCAACAATTAATTCCACTGTGGTACTGTATGTTTGGAACTGTTTCTGTTGATAGAAGCAGACAGAAACTGACATTATTGTGTCTAAAATGTAAATTACTCAGTATTAACTGTTGTTTACAAGAAGTTAAAGTAAAGGTAATTTTACATTAACACTAAAGGTAACTTACAGTTTTGGAACAACATCACTCTTGCTTTTGCTTCATCAGAGCAGAATGATTTTTTGACCAGTAACTTTAGATGCAGTCTAGAGGACTGACGCGGTTTTCACAAAATATAAATTACGTGCATGTCTGAAAGATATGAGTGACACGCAAGAATAGAACTCCACCTACCCATTGGGAATACCTACACCTGTCACTATCGCACACACACACATACACAGAGACACACACACAGTGCACTCCGTCTGCCAGTACTTCGCTCTGCTAGAGTGAGCGACATGGTGGATGGTCCGTCACTAATTGCTGCAGTTAAGACAGCAGAACTTACCTGCGCCGAAGAGCTACCTAGTGTAATGTGCTGTATAATCATTATGCTGTTTTTGGAGATCCTTGTTCGATAGTTTTCTTCTTATTTTTGCTTGGGACAGGACTGTTGACACGGATGCCTGGCTTGCACTGGAGTGGCTCCACTTTGCATAGTGTACATCACCCTTAATCAGCCCCTGGAGAGCATTCCTGAGTATCGTTCCTGAGCGCACCTAGAGTGAGGGAGATGCCTGTAAACACTTTTAAACTATTTGCAAGTTCCAGGGTTAGTTGTCACTTCGTTTATTCGGCAGAAAAAAAAAGTTCAGGTATCTCAGGAGTCTGGTTAAAAGATACCCAGCATCGCTTTCCCGCTGTCAGTCAAAGAAACATAGTTTTTTTTTGTTCCGCAAAAACGGGACTTGGAAGGAAGTGGCAATAACAAGCACGAGCCAAGGTTGGTTCGTGCCCTGCTTGTTTCAACCGCTTGTGTATGCATGCGTGAGCCTGTATGAATGTGCAACAAAGCTGAAAGGAACACTTGGAAGTGTGAGAGAGCACAAGTGGTTCATATCCTGTCTTTGGAAAGACGCCTTGCAATAAAAAACAGTCCCCTGTAGAGGAAGCCTCTCAGTCGGATGCTTTCTTTCAAAGCCATCTTACCATTTCGCTTGGCTTTCTTTTCACCCCGGTCTCTGGGGTCTATGTGAGGACATAGTGCTGTGGATTTGTTAGTCCACAGTAATGGCCAATCACCAATGCAATTAGCATGCGGCAGTAAAATACTCCCTGAGTTTTAAAAGCAAGCCTAGGGCAACATGCTGTTCCCCGGGCAGCCAAATTCTCCCCCAGAGGCCAATTCAGCCAGGCTAATCCTGCCTCTAATTAAGCCAATTGATGGAGGACAGTTGTTGTGTACAGTTTATTTGGATGTTAAAATGCCACACCGCAAAAGAGCTTTTGGAGCAGGGTTTGTTTCTCTCCAGAGTAATTAAAAAAATAACCGCCCCAAACCCAAAGTCTTTTACTGCATTACCGGATGACGATGCGAGTTGATTTCTACAGTTCCGTATTCAGATGAAAGATGACGTGGATGTGTTTACCAATGACTTTAATTGCCGCTCCCTCTATTTCTTGTAAACGCAAATCCAACTCTGCCAAATGAAATGGCCAGTTCCTGGAAAAATTACACGCACAAGTGGCTTCACACAGGCAGCAAACAAGGTCCGTCTACCCACAGATTTTGTGGCGCTGACAGCAGCTGAGTTGTTGATATACAGAGTAAGAGATTTTTAATAATGTTTCCCAGGCAGGACCTTTCATTCCTCAGTGATCCTCAGGAGGGAGCTTTGCTCAAGGTTGAAAATCTTATCTATTCATGCTGCGCACCCCGGCAGCGCTGACTGAAGTGCTCCCTCGACTCGTGCTAGGACTTCTGATGCCATTCTGGGTAGAGTGCATTTTGGGAGCAGAGAGAAAGAGAGAGGGAAAAAATGTGGGGGGAAATGTTTCTAATGTCATTCTATAGCTTCAAACGAATTGGAAAGGAACATGCAATGCATTCTGAGATTGTGTCCTTTGACTCTTCACCCCTTCAATATCTGTTGATTTACTTTGTAGCAATGGCCAGGGACGTCGTTAGGCCTATTTTAGGGGGGCTGAAGCTACCCCAAAATGTTCCTAAGCCCCCCTAAATGATAATAAGAACAACAATAACAATTCGATTTATCAATAACCGTATCCTCGTTCATATTTAGACGCAACAAATGATATATCCAGCTACAAAAAATAGCCGAAAAGTCGGAAGTTGGACCTGCCAACTCTCCCCGCTCTCCAAGACACGCGCAATTGACACTTTTCACATGCTCTCACGCCACACATCCATTTACTCACGCACAGAAAAATCGCGAAGCAAAGAGGACACGGAGACGACAGACTAGACAGAGCAGGTTACTTTATGATATAAAAGAATCTCAACTCTCAGATTCTGTCAATTTTATTACGAAATTCAAAAAATAAATACCGTTTTGGCGCTTGTAAATGTTACGCGACAGATCCCAGCGGCACGTGAACCGATCATCTCTAATAGCTAATAGTAAAAAAACACGAACACTGTTGAAAGATACAGTAGTTGGCTACAACTTACCGAAATGTATATTCCTCATACATAATATCGATCAATCAGTGTTTTTTATCAGCGTGAAGAGCTCAATAACATAGCTGGAGAACAATTATGTCACATTTACCTCAGGAAAGCCATTTAATGAACATAATATAGGCTAGCAAGTTGGCAAGAAAAAAAGAGCTATAGAGAGTATTTTGCTAAATATGTGTTCTATATTACATATTTATTATATTTTTACTTATATCATTAAATAAAGTTGTTGTTATTATAATAAAAAAACGCATTATATTTAATTTGAGTTATTTTTAACCTTAAATAATACTACCAGCTGATAGGGCTGTCTGTATGTTTACAGCATTGGGTGAGTTTTTATCTTGAGAAAAAATAACGCCTATGTAGCCTACCTAATATTTATCCAAATGAGTCAATATTAAATCAAATTACAATAATTGAATTGAATTGAAATAATAAAAAAGCGTAGCTTACCAGAAATTGTACCATGCACCATAAAATTTACGTATTATTTTACACTTATGCTATAAAGCCTGAAATGGGCACTTTTTGTGACAGCAACCCTATCATTTTTGATCAAAGTGGCTTAACTTAAAAAAAAAAAAAAAAAAATATATATATATATATATATATAGGTGTGACGGGGTTGACACTAGGGTAACAGGGTTGAAGATGGTAACGGGGTTGAAGAGACAAATACAGCTAAACATATACATAGTTGTTTTTTACTCAAATTCACTGTAAGATTTTCTATAAACGCAAGTTACAAATACCCTGGGGGCTAAGCCCCCCCTGTCTTCCAAACCTAGTGACGTCCCTGGCAATGGCACTTTGTCTTCCCCCATGATACATGCAACGGTGGGTTTTGAATGCCTGCCCAGTGATTTAACATTAAATATATATATATATATATATATATATTGAGGAAAATAAGTATTTGAACACCCTGCTATTTTGCAAGTTCTCCCACTTAGAAATCATGGAGGGGTCTGAAATTGTCATCGTAGGTGCATGTCCACTGTGAGAGACATAATCAAAAAAAAAAAATAATCCAGAAATCACAATGTATGATTTTTTAACTATTTATTTGTATGATACAGCTGCAAATAAGTATTTGAACACCTGAGAAAATCAATGTTAATATTTGGTACAGTAGCCTTTGTTTGCAATTACAGAGGTCAAACGTTTCATGTAGTTTTTCACCAGGTTTGCACACACTGCAGGAGGGATTTTGGCCCACTCCTCCACACACAGATCTTCTCTAGATCAGTCAGGTTTCTGGGCTGTCGCTGAGAAACACGGAGTTTGATCTCCCTCCAAAGATTCTCTATTGGGTTTAGGTCTGGAGACTGGCTAGGCCACGCCAGAACCTTGATATGCTTCTCCTTGGTTATCCTGGCTGTGTGCTTCGGGTCATTGTCATGTTGGAAGACCCAGCCTCGACCCATCTTCAATGCTCTAACTGAGGGAAGGAGGTTGTTCCCCAAAATCTCGCAATACATGGCCCCGGTCATCCTCTCCTTAACCCTCTGGGGACCAAAAACGCGCCCGCGCGTTTTGCTCATTTTTTTTTTTTTAGCAATGTCAATTAAGTTCATAATGCTCTGTTAATTTTGATCTTTCATTTTCGTGTTATACATCAATCGATCCTGTTCAGTTTCTATTTTTTTTCTGTGTACTCACAATAAAAATAAAGTGTTTTGCTTTTTGCCAAATAAAGAAAAATTAACATGATGCTCGTTCTGCACTCTCTCTGTCCGTGAACTCCAATTTGAAACGCGTTCAAAAATGATCTGTAACTCCGTGAAAATTCAGTCAAACAGGCAAACATACCCACGGGCATCAAGCTTGAGATCGCATCTTTTAAATGAAGTCATTTTTATAAAAAACAAATATTCCCAGCTTGTGAAATCTGTATTAAAAGAGAGCGATTCCAGTTGAGCTCATTAGAGCTCATTCAAATGTAATGTGACCACACCCCGGAGAGCGCGCGCTATTCAAACGCAAATTCTGAGAACCATTTCAGTCCTGTGAAACGCCCATCAGCTGTAAACACAGCGCGCCGCGAGTGATGCATAATATAGCATACATAACAAACAGTGAGCAATAGATCCCGCTGAGGAGTGAGGTAGGCTAAGTTATCTTTTCTCAAGTGTTAATGTGGAATAACGTTATGGAATAACGTTATGGAATAACGTTATGGAATAACGTTAGTGTAGGCAGGGCCGGCCCGAGGCATAAGCGAACTAAGCGGCTGCTTGGCCAGGGGGCCCCCAATCGAGTTTTTTTTTTTTTTACTACATATTAATTAACTTAAACAAGTGACATAAATGAGTGAATGAACGAATAATTCAAGACAAGAAAATTC
The DNA here is from genome assembly GCF_963993115.1 of Abramis brama. NCBI lineage: Eukaryota > Metazoa > Chordata > Actinopteri > Cypriniformes > Leuciscidae > Abramis > Abramis brama. The sequence continues at coordinate 7,629,071 of NC_139985.1, forward strand.
TGATTTCATGATCAATATACCTGCCTACAACTGCTGCTGTGTCTGCCAGTGTTTGAGTCACGCGCACCTCGCGTGCATTGACAATTCGTGCGCAAAGTCACGGTAATGTTAAGCCATGCCACAAAAATTTGATTTGCCTCACATGATTGACATTTAAATCAATGATTTATCCTTTAAATTTAATGATATTCAGAACAGAACAATAATAAAAAAAAAACTATAAACAAGCCAAAACGAAATAATTTATCGATGGATGGTCTTTCCACTCCACAATTTTCATGGCAGTTTTGATAATGTAAGAAAGTCTGTTTTTTAACTGTACAGAGAGGTTACCGTACCAGGCTTGGATCCCATACCTGATTAGGCTCTCCAGCACAGCCTGGTAAAATACAGTCATAATTTTTTTACTGACACCATACAGCCTGAGTCTCCTCAGGAAGTAAAGTCTTTGTTGGAGTTTAGTACATAAGTTATCAACATGAACCTGCCATGTGAGCGTGTTATTAATGTAGATGCCAAGATACTTATATGAACACACCTGTTTAATTTGAGTATCATGGATAACAACATGACTGTGGGCGCCGACTGCTCTGGGGTCAAACACTATTTCTTCTGGGGTTTTTTTACATTTAAAATCAATTTGCTGGCATCGCACCACTGTTCAAAGTTCTTTATCTCAGAGTGATAGAGAGATAGATCAGAGTCTTTGTACAGTAGGCTCAAGATGGCTGTGTCATCTGAAAATTTTAAAATGTAATTTCCAGTGTATAAACTCACGCAGTCATTAGTATAGATTGTAAAAAGAACAGGCGAACTCACACAACCCTGGGGAGCACCTATGTGTGTTCATTTAGAATCTGATAGGGTGTTATTGACCCTTACAACCTGAGTACGGCTGGTTAAAAAGGAGTGGTACCATTTAATCAAAAAAGGGTTAACATTGAACTGACTCATCTTCTGAATCAGAAGGTGAGGTTGGACCGTATTAAAAGCAGAACTAAAATCTACAAAGAGCAAGCGTGCATAAGCTTTGCTGTCCTCTAGATGTTTTAAAATCAAATGCGTAATACTGTTAACCGCATCATCTGTACCTTTCCTGTACCTGTACGCGAACTGTAAAGGATCCTGCAGGGGGTCAGTATCGGCTCTAAGCAGGGGAACTAAGATTTTTTCCAAACATTTCATTACAACAGATGTTAACGCTATTGGTCTATAGTCATTATCATCCATTGGACATGATTTTTTTGGAATAGGTGTAATAATAGATTTTTTCCACAGGCTGGGAACAGTGTGTGTGCCTACAGATTGTTGAAAAACAGGCCACCAGGCTGGGGTCAGTTCATTTGCAAAAGTTTTTAACAGGAATGCTGAAATGCCATCCGGGCCAGTTGACTTTTTGGCACACACCTGTTTAAAGACAGACTGTACCACATGTTTTTCTATATTAGGTTTGTTCTCTGGATCACATCGTATAGACCCCAGCAAGGTGTTACACTCCTGAGAATGGTCCTCCGTTTCAAACCTGCAGTAAAATTAATTTAGTTCATTCGCTTTATGATGTTCGTCCATAAGAATAAAAGGTCTCATACTAGTTCTCATGTTGGTAATAGCTTTCACTGAATCCCATAGTCTATTGGAGTTTGATGCAGCAAAACTTTCCTCTATAATATTTTTTTGTCGCCTTCGGGCCACCCTTAGCAGCTGATTAAGTTCTAGTTGTACAGTCTTCAATTGCAACCGATCACTGTTCCTGAAAGCAGTTTTTTTCCTGTTAATACACTCTTTCACTTCTTTCGTTATATATGGCTTGTTGTTGGGGTACACTGTGATGTCTTTTTTTGCCACGACATTATCAACACAGAAAAGGATATAACTAGTTATAGACTCCGTAGCATCATCTATGTTTATACTTTGGAAGATGCTCCAGTCAGTACAAGCAAAACATCCTTTTAGTGTTTCTATACTGTCTTCTGACCACACAACCACTGTTTTGGTCTGTGGTTTATGTTGCTTGAGCACAGATTTGTAAGTTGGAATTAAATATACGGTGTTGTGATCAGATTTTCCTAATGGTGGCTTAGATTTGGCAGTGAAAGCATTTGGGTACGGTAGTGTGTATAGTTTTGGGGATCTGGAGATTCTTCCCGATACATACAATGATGTCACTAAACGGTGATGGAACAACTAAAAAAAAGCATCATTCACCTGTTTCTGCACTGCACTAACTACAGCTTAGTGTATTACACCTAGTTTAAACCAAACGCGAGCCTCGTGATGCAGCGCGACATAAAGCAAATAGGACCCATTACAACCAATGATGCCGTCTCGTTTAGACACTGTGTTTTTCTGCCACATTCTGTATAGAGACAAAGCGCAACGCGTCATAATCTGAAGACCATGCCCACCGGGGGGGAAAACAATCCAACCGTCTCCGTTGACTTTGCATTGCGAGAGGCTGCCTCCTTGTCATTTATGACTTATAACAAAAGACAGAAAAATGCCTAAAAGCTGCTGTGTGACAAGGTGTACAGCAAACAAGCTAAAAAACCCAGAAATAAGTTTTTATAATCTGTCGACCCCAAAAAAACGAGCGTTTAAGGACACAAAAGTGGGTACAGGCTGGAACGAATGGGTAAATTGGGATCCGGACACTCAGTATGCACTAAAAAATGCAGTAAACATTTTGTCACTGGTAAGTCAAATATCCAAATGTCAGTTTTATATATTATATTTTTGTAAGCTAAGCTATACTGTCGCCGATTACGTTCCCTGCTCCAGTGGACATAGTTCTCAGAGTAATATGACACCTTGCGCTCTGTTTCAATTGCCTGTATCCACTTTTGTGTCCTTAAATGCTCGTTTTTTGGGGTCGACAGATTATAAAAACTTATTTCTGGGTTTTTTAGCTTGTTTGCTGTACACCTTGTCACATAGCAGCTTTTCGACATTGTTTTGTTTTTGTTATAAGTCAGAAATGACAAGGAAGCAGCCTCTCGCAATGCAAAGTCAATGGAGACTTGGATTGTTTTCCCCCCCGGTGTGGGTGTGGCCTAAATACGCTCTGTCTCTATATAGCTATGTTGAGACCTCAGTTGATCAGTGATATTTTCTCTCCCCGACAAAGTTGGTGTCACTTTCAGTACATCGATTGACTGATCTAACTCCTGTTGCTCATGCCTCCCACTATCCTGATTAGAATTAGCAGAATTGTCCAGGGGTGCAGTTCCATCTTCACAAGATCTCTTTTGATCAGCTTTACTATGAAAAAATGAAAATACGTCTGAAACTTTCCGCTGCTTACTGTGTGCAAACAGCAGTGGCCTAAGCACCAACAAATGAGTGTTTTGAACTGAAGCAAGCTAATTGGTAAAAATATATATTTGTTAACGGCCAATAGCAAAACATAACCTCCAAATACATCCGCATAAATCCGTGCTCACTCTGTCTCTCTCACACTCATGCACGCACTGTCACCATGTAATGCACTTGTCATTGCCAGACCGTTTAAAAACAAATGCCGGAAAGCAAAAATTCAAAATCTGACATTTTCCAGAACAGGATCCGGCAGGATCAGGCTCCAATTAAGCACTGATAGCAACCCCCTGGCAACAACCCAATTTATAGGCAAAACTCCAATATGTTCTCAACTCATATATGTGTGTGGCTAGTTGGTCACCTCTACAAAGGCGAACCATGATTTACTTCCCAGAAGCACTTAAGACATTGTGTGGAGGGAGAGCATGTCTGTCCCACAGGTGCTAATCTATTAAAAGCTTCAGAGCCACATACAGGCTGATCAGACCGCCGTGGGGATTCTAGATCATGTTGATTAAGGTGTTTAAGAGTGCGGTGTGTGACCAGTCTGGCAACCATCAAACTAACATCACCTATTGATTATGCTTTTATCAAACTATGTCAATGAAATCACACAGACGGGGTGAGATTGATTGACTAAACTGGCTTCTTCAGAAATTGAGCATTTGTAAAGGGTGGAATAGGTCAGCATCAAAGAAACGAAAAGAAAATGAAAAAGTGTAAGTGGTGAATTGATTTGCTTTTAGTTGTTTCCTCTGAAGTCAACAGTTTCTGAAGTCAAAATATTTCTCAGTGAAACAGGATAATCAAAGAAAAATATTTAGGATAGGACTTAATTTTTATTTTACTTTTAAATGTACTTTTATTTTTTAAAGTAAAGGTGCAGTCAAACTAAGCTTTGAGCGTGTGAGAAACAGGATATGATGTCACACTCTAGGGCCAGGGTTATTATAGCTAAAGGTACACTATGTAACTTTTGTCCCTCTAGCGGTTGAAAAACAACACTGCATGCATTTTGCGGAAGAGCATTGTTTTAGTTGTGCTTCAGCTCTGTGTGACTGCATGGATGAATATGACCCTTGACAATAGATGATGGTTTACAATGTACTCTGTTAGAGAGCTACATATGGCAATTTGTTCTGATCAATAAAATACCTTACTCTGTGTCATTTTTTAAACATTTCAAATAGCTTAGTTCTCGCCACCTCTGAAAAGCTAAGCTAATGTTGATTCTTGTTTTATTACGAGCTCTGTCACATTCTCTTTTTGCCAGCAGACTCTCTTCTCTTCTGTTCTGTTTAAAAAAAAATAAAAAATGATGGATGATTCTCTGAAGGTTCAAGATATAGAATACTTCATGCCAACATTTCTCAGTCATTGTGACTACTAACCTATGACATGCGTCATAGTAGCCAGAGCAACTTCTCTACAGATATGACGAGACACGCACAGGTGAGTGACGTACACTTTTCCTGTGAAAACCATCCCAACAGATCTAAAATATAAACACTTATAATAGGCTTACCATAGTGAATAAGAGTAAGACAAAATGACGTTTTGGAAGAAGGATTGATGATGTATTTTCACCCTTTATAAATTTTTTAATTTTGAACAAAACATAAGTTTAGCTAAGACTAAAACTGTAACTAAAACCATAAAAAACAAACATTTTTGTTTCTTTAAAATTAACTAAACTAAATTAACTGAAACTTATTTCAGTTAGTTGCCAATGCAACATTTCTCATTTTAATTTAGTTTAACTTGATGTACTAAAATTACTAAAGTTAAAATTAAAAATTATTAAAAATTATATGAACATTAAAAAAAAACTGTTAAAAATGACATAAACAAAATTTCTAGAACTTAAACTAAAATGAAAATGGAAAATATAAAAATAAAAACAATAAAAACTATAATAGTGTCTAGTATGCACTTTCAGGCTTCTGTATTAAATAAATCACAAATAAGAAATCAAAATTAATTCAAAATGTTTAAATTTACTATATACTTTACCTTAATAGAAGTTAATATTGACTCTAGAGGTAAATTTGTGGTTTTCAAGGTGCATTCACGCCATGTCTTATTTAAGTACCGTAATTACGAGATTCCAGCTTGAAAACAGTATTCACGTCCTCGTAGAACGTAGTAATTACAGCTTGTAAACTGGGACTTTTCTGAGAGCTCCTACTATCTGACCGCTGCAGATTCATTTGTGCAACGATAGTGTTGTCATAGAAATGCATAATTCCCAGTCCGAGGACATCAACAGCTTCGAGTAGAAAATGTTGTCATCTCAAAATAATGGTTATGGTTATGACATGGCGTGAACACAGCATTAGATCCACCATTTGTCTGATGTCTTTTGGCTATGCAAATTAGCAGGTTGCATTGAACATATTTCATGTGTATGGAAGTGAATGGAGCACAAAGTCTACTGTGAGCAGGAGCAGTAGTAGAATAATGTGCACCGATGTATCGTTCAAATAACAAAGTTAATGGGGTCAGTTTTGTTTTCATGTTGACTGTAATGATTTTGATACATTAATCTCCCATGAAGAGAAGTTTCAGTAGCATCATTAACCTGGCATCTTTTTGCCAACGCAAATGCACAAACAACAATATGTCAGTCTGTAGCTGATAAAGGCCACTGTCTCTTGTACAAACTGATCTATTATCATATTTTCAGCATGTTACAAATATGGAGATAATGCTATGGAGGAGGAGGAGGAAGTGTGATCTTAGTTCAGTATTAAGGATAGCACACTTCTAAGAGGTCTGTTCCAGACAGAGGGGGTAAAGAAGAGCCAAGGCTGAACAACACACCTGCATTCAGATTAATGCCCAGCGCCTGCCGGGGAGCTGCTGGAAATGAGTGGGCTGGGATTTTTTATTGACCCACGATTGACATAAAAGAGAGTGCGAGCAAGTGAAGGAAAGACAAGAAAGGGAAAGAGGAACACACAGAGAGAATCGTGGTGATTTCTGCCGGTTGTGAGCTAGCCTGCCTTCAGGGCACATAGCAGGGCCTGCAAAAATTATTCATATTTCACCGCTGGGCTGCGCCGCGTCGTCCATCTTTTCCAACAACAAAACTCTCGCCTTCAGATTTGGCAATGAATGCGGGTGCCATTTCTTCTCCTAATGTGATCAGGCCGCAGTGATGGCCACACGTCAGTCATCTTCAAATCAATAGAGCTTTAGGGGACAACGAGAGTGGGTATTTACCAAAAAAGAAAACAAAATCATCAGGGCCCTGCCACTATTAAATCATATCCTGGCAATAATTCTCAGTCTTATATCATGGAATATAAGGAACTTATATGCATACTATTTTCAATAAGCTTTATATGTATGCTTGCATCCTTCTATTTCATATACAGTAAATGATTATTTTGTAATTTTGCCCTCTTTGGCTTTATATATATAATGTATCTGTATTGTTTGACACATTTGTACTATCACATGATCTATAGGGTCATACCACTTAATTGTAGTTTGCATAAAATGATTATTTGAACTGATATGTAATGTGTATTGAACAGAATGGTTGTGTTATCCACATTTGAGAATGTGTATAATCACTGTTCACTGAGCTGAACTCATTTCATTATTGATGAACTTTACATAGTTATTGAACAGAACTGAATCAGCACTGAACTGACTTCAGCTGAATAATGACACTATTGTATTTTTTTAGAGCAGAATTGCATCATTGATCATCATTTTCCTGTTTGTCACTGCAAAGCTGCTTTTAAATGAACTCTATTGTATAAAGCGCTATATAAATAAATGTGACTAATAATTATAGCCAGAATATTTGATATATTACGCCCTTTGGGGCAAATATGTATAAATGCATATGAACCTGGGGCCCAATGGCAGAGCTTTTTGACCCTGTTTAGAGATCCATGGTGGATTTTTACTTCTCATAAGAGGAAAAGCTATTATACAAAACATATTCACCACCAGAGCAGAATACGTTTTCCTGCTGATAAGATTGAGATGGTATATTTGAATAGAATTACAGTGGATTTATCAGACGTGTCAGGTTAGAGAAAACCACAGGTCACAGCAGAAGGAACAGGAAGTCTTTTGTACATGTTCTTGACACTTGGAGAGTAAATTAACTTCCATTTGACAGAAAAAATGTGATTCAATGTGAAAAACATACATACAGTATTTCACAAGTTCACACTTACATACAATTTGCGGGGGTAAAGTTTAATGCGTATTTGACGTGCTGTCCGGGGTGAGGGCTCGAACCCAGAGTACTCCCCCGTATGTAAGTGTTTAGGACTGAAGCGTGGAGAAGGGGTGGTGGGGGGATGCTGCAAAACTGTCAATGGATTGAGGTGAGACTGCTGAGTGTATATATACCTCTTACCATTGATTGCTGAGTGCTCTCCACTTGTGTTAATTATCTGAACGTGCTCCTCCTGAACTTTGTTAATAAAACATCATATAGACACGCATCAGAATATATTTGTACTGTTCATGTATATTTCTCTATGCAGTTGCATCATATTTGCATGATTTATATGAATTTTAACAGTTGAGTTTCATCTCTTTTCCAGTGTCTGTGCTTCTGCCATATCATGACTTTTTTAGTCTCAGATGAAAAGTATGGATCTTCGTCACAGAGAGGTGGATTATTGGTGTACTTTAATTGGTTGGTGGGGCCACTTAGCATCGTTCTGCCATCCTATTGTCAATGCTGGGGCAATAGGCCTGTCCACTCAATGTGTTTCCATGGATACATGAGCATAATGGCAGACGCTCATCGAATGGAGAGGCCAAGTAGGCGATTATTAACCTCTAGGGCCTTTAATGTCAGTGCTCTGTTAATTACTAATTGGTAAATTACAGAGTTCATTCTGTGCACTAATGAGTTACTGTAGGCGTGGTGGATGTTTGCTTTTCATCAGAGATGATTCAGAAGACCTTAAAATAAGTTGCAGCAGACTACTCTCTTGTATGAATCAGAGGAATCATAATTCATTGTTTTGACACAACAACAAAAAAAAACATTAATTAATATCTATTGTTATTATTTACACATTTACATTTAATCATTTAGTAGACACTTCAATCCAAAGCCACTTACAAACGAGGAGAGCAATAGAAGCAATAAATCCAACAGTAGGGCAACAATATGCAAATGCTGTGACTAGTCTCAGTTAGTCCAGCACAGTACACACAAGGTTCTATAATAGATATAGACTAGTAAGTGTTAGTATTAGTGGTGGTCTTTCATCCAGCAATAAATGTCTATCGTCGAATCATCGGGTTGGAATGAGAGGTAGACTTGTGTGTCATCAGCATAGGAAAAAAACATGTTTCTGAATGACAGATCTTAGTGATGACATGTTGTAGATGGAGAAGAGAAGTGGTCCAAGCACTGAGCCCTGAGGCACCCCAGTAGCTAGATGTTGCGACTTAGACACCTTACCCCTCCACAACACCCTGAATGACCTACCTGAGAGGTAAGACTTGAACCATTGGAGTGCAGTTCCTGAGATGCCCTTTGCCTTGAGTATTGAAAGGAGGATCTGGTGGTTAACTGTTTCAAAAGCAGCAGACAGATCCAGCAAGATGAGTACTGAGGATTTGGAAGCTGCTCTTGCCAGTCTCAGAGCTTCAATAAATGAGAGCAGGGCAGTCTCAGTTGAGTGTCTGCTTTTGAAACAAAGACTGGTTGTTGTCCAGGAGGTGTAAGAAAGGTAAAGACTAACATGTAAATCAAATGCCATCATGTTTTGCAAAACTATACCCAACATCAAGATTTTGTGTTAAACAGTGGTGGACAACATTATTAGAACACTTGGCATATTTAAGGTTTCAATTTTTATTTTCCAAGAGGACAATGACCCGAAACATTATTCTAACTATTGTCGGAACTACCTGCAATGGAAGGAATCTGCTGAAACATTGAAAATGATGGACTGGCCCCATCAAAGTGCGGACCTCAACCCCATCGAGCAAACTTTTGGGCGAGTTGGAAAATAAACTGGACAGATCTATTTTACATTCAAAGGAAAGCCTTTGGCTTCAGTTGCAGAAGGCATGGAAAAACATTAATGTTGAAGTTCTCAGGAAATATATTGACACTATGCCAGAAAGATGTGCTGCTGTAATTGCTGCAAAAGGTGGACATACCAAATATTAAAGTTAAAAGTGGACAAAAACAGTATGACTCACTTCATCTGATATTTGTTGTGCTCAGAGCAACCATCTGCATGTTTCATGAACATTATGAAATGAATTCATGTTTTGGAGGCAAAAAAAAAAAAAAAATCAATATTTTCAGATCTGTCGGATGTTCTAATAATTTTGGCCACCACTGTATATTAGATATTTTGATTGTTCTTTATATACCCTCAAAATAACGTATACTAAATTAGAGTTATTTGAATGTTTTTGAAAGAAATCTTTTGCTCACCAAGGCTGCTTCTATTTGATCAAAAATACATAAAAAATAGCAATGTTGTAAGATTATAATTTAGAATAACTGTTTTGTATTTTCATTTTTTTTATTTTATTTTTTTATGTAATTTATTCCTGTGATGGAAAAGCTGAATTTTCGCCATCATTACTCCAGGCTTCAGTGTTACATGATCCTTCAGAAATCATTCTAATATGCTGATTTGCTGCTCAAAAACCATTTCTATAACACTTTAAATTTAAGGGATACACCCAAAAATAAAAATTTGTCATCATTTACTCACCCTTATGTTGTTCCATAAAGCTGGGACCGAGATGGGTCTTGCACATGTTGCCCAGTTGGGACCCACCTAGTGGCAAGTGCAATCCTGCATGAAATCCATGTAAGCAATTGGCATGGGGCCATTATGGAACCCATGGACAATCCTAAATATGGCCCAGTTTTTCAGCCCATTTCATACCCATATGGGCCCCACATATACAAGTGTTGGCAGGGCTGTATGAGTTTCTTTCTTCTGTTGAAAATAAAAGAAGATCTTTTAAAGAATGTTGGTAACCAGACAGTTGACAGCACCCATTGACTTCCATAGTATTTCTTTTCCTACTGTCAATTGTCTGGTTGCAAATGATTTAAAATCTACAATATATAGCTATATGTATACTATATAATTAATTAAATCGTATAAAATAATCAGATAAATGCTAAATGATATAAATAGCATAATCCAAAAGATTTTCAAAAGTCCAGTATTTTTTTGAAACCATATTCTTTGAAACTGCAGTTTCAAAGGAATTTACAAGCTCTTCTCTGATGACATAAAATAACTAAAAAAACACCTTTGTACATGTCTCCCTCTCAGAGATTGACTACATCAGTGAAATCTTCCATCTCACTCCTGTCATGACAATATGGTGATAATGGTCATGGTTCACTTGTTTTGAACAGGCGTAACTGAAAAAGCGACATCTCTTTCAAACGACGGAGCCCCACATCCTGTCCGACCCCAATTCAAATGATAAACAGGAGATGAAAATGACATCTTGGTTGAATTACACACGTTCGTCACAATCAATGATGTCAATCCCCAACCCCGGACCGGAGCTTAATGAAACCCTCACAGTGTCAGGCTGAATTCTTCAAACAGACAAGGACACTTACTAAATACAATATTACTGCAGCTAGATGCTTTATTTTTTATCTTTTTTATGCTTGTCACACACTATGAAAGAGAAATATAAATAATTTCTGTTAGTATCTTGTTTTATAGAGGAGGACAGGTTGATTTTGTAAAAAGGAAAACAATCTTGGCTCAGATTTAAGTAACTCTGGAAGAGATAGGGATGGAGGGGTGACCTTGAGCTGAAAATTCTGTGCCTTCCAAGTTGAGATGTAAGCTCTTGCACGCTGACCTCCATAAAACATATTTGTATATTTAATCCGTTTGGTCCGGGATATGTCGCTGAGTTTTTTGTCAGTGATATTTGTGGTTGGCCCTCCGTGTTGTCAGGGAAGGTTGTGAAAATGGATGGCAGGCAGCAGATGTCAAAGATTGTTTATTTAAAGCAGAGAGGTTGAGTCTTGGTGCTGACCTATGCCATTCACCCTCTTCTAGCCGATTTAAATACCTTCTTCCTCCTGGGACACGCACACACAAGACAGTACCTTTAGTTGTACACATCAAACCTTTAATCCCAAGGTTAAGGTTAATTTGGTTGTCTGTCAATACCTGTGGTTGTTTTGCTACTTCTACATTTTTGTTTAGCTGTGATCTGAATTGTCATTAAATAGTTTGCCTGTCTCACTGTCTGCCCACTTCTCCAAGCACTTTCCAATAATAATGCCTTGATCCAAATGGCTCTTAGTTGTTAACGTTTACACTTACTTGAGGTTTAGAATGATAAGAACATGCTTTTGACACTAGTCCCTCATGCAGAAAAAGGCAATATTGTCCATCTTGAAATCTCTTTTGTGCTTTGCAATTTTTGTTGTTATTAAAAAGCCAAAATTAAGGCCTTGGCTTGTAGCAGCTGTAGTATTAAAACATGTTCCCTACCAGATATATTATAATACCTACTATTAAAGTGCCCTAACTTTAAAGCAGCTACCTCTACTTCTACTGTTGCTACATTTCCAAAGGATAAATTATTATTATTATTATTATTATTATTATCCTAAATTTAGAAAAAGTGATTGAATCACTAGACCTTCAGGGGTCTAGTGGGGTCCATGCCTCGACGAGTCAGGGCTGTTTTGGCAGCAAAAGGGGAACCAACACAATATTAGGACGGTAGTCATAATGTTATGCCTGATCAGTGTAAATAGTTTGTGTGTGTGTGTGCGTGCGTGCGTGTGTGTATTTATGTTTCCTTCCTTTTTGGTTTTGTTTCGGTAATATGGAAAAATCTCTGTAATATTTTCCTAATGATGACTACATCTCGCTTACATGAAGTGCCTCTCACTCAGATATGCTGTAATGTCTACTCTTTGTTTTGCAGTCCTTTGAACTGACAAGCTTGAGCAATAATGTATGTTTGTGCATACTACCGCAATGTAAAGACACTGCATATGTTAATATTTAAACACAGAATATTCATCCAAATGGGATGTTATTATCTCTCCCACCGGGAGGTGAATCGCAGTCTTTGCTCATGAAGGGGTGTGTTCAGTTGGGAAACCACTTTATTATGCACTTAATGAGAATGTTAATAGCCAAGTTGTGAAGACTTGTCAGTACATGCTCTTGAAGGTGACCACTGGACTAATGTGTCAAACAACAGAATAATGGTCTCCAATTAACTTAAGTCCATTTGTGAAATTAATAACAAGGGAGTGAGCGTTCACATGTCCTCTACAGTGTTGGGGGTTGATGGAGAGCTTAAATATGGCAGGGGAATTTAGATTGTGAGCTGCTAGAAGCTATTTTAAATGGTATTTTGAGAGCTACCATTGAATTCACTTGTAATGCAATTGCATTCAATGAGAAATCTTGGCAGTATATGTTGCCTGTTTTGTTCTTGTGTTTGCTGTTCTGTGCTCTTGCTTGTCTTCTTTGCTGGTTTGTTGTACCGTACAGTTATGTGTATTCTCTTTAATGTGTTTTTGCTCTGTAATTCTCATACTGGTTCTTCTATTTCATACTGCTCTGCAATTAGATTAGCTTCACAGGTAATTGCTTGATTGATCTTTTTGTGATGTTTTCATAGGTTGTTCTTGTTTCCTGCATTTTGTTCATATGGTACCATTTACAAGTGTGTGTGTGTGAGTGTGTGTACTGTAACATTTCTGTTAGCTTAAAAGAAGACCTGGCATGCCTTTCTGTCAACATAGCTGTAATTGCTTTTCTGCTATGGCCACTCGAGCAGATGATACTTGCTTTTTGCATGTCAGGTCAAATTTGAGATGAAGCTTGGCCCGTTTCAGATAATGTGAGAGTACAGATCAAAGCTGGACTGCTGGTCTGGTCTGCTGGTGACCAGCAGTAAATATGACTATAATATTGCTTTATTGACCTTTAGTTTTTCTCTTCTATAGTAATTTTGTTCTGGTTAATTGATGAATGAAATGGCCTTCAAATCTTATTTAACACTGTTTTATATGGCTTGATTTTGGACAAATTGAGTTTGATGACTTTAATATTTGATTTGATTCTGAGCAATTGTAGCATTCTGTGGTAAATACAGTACTGTGCAAAAGTCTTAGACACGTTAGTAATTTCACCACCCCAAAAAAGGTTTTAAGATAGTTATTTATATATTTTGCTGTAGTGTGTCAGTAGGAAATATCAGTTTACATTTCCAAACATTAATTTTGCCATTAATTGTAATAATCCATTGAGATTTTTGTATGCACAAGGAGTCTGACAACAGCCGGTGCTCCACACGAAGATCTGATCTCACCATCATCAAGTCCATCTGGGATTACATAAAGAAACTGAAGACAGACTAAATCCAGAAGAACTGCAGCAACGTCTCCAAGACGCTTGAAGAAATCTTCCTCCATAGCTACTTGAAAACTGCACAAGTGTACCTATAGAAAATAAATAAATAAATAAATAATAATACATTTTAAAAACCTATGTTTTAAACACAAAATCTCACTGGATTATTACAATTAAAGGCAAAATGAATGTTTGGAAATGTGAACTTTCTTCTCCTGCCCTGTTCTTCTGCAATCCAGAATGGCAGCACAGATGAAAGGGTTGTTTGAGCTGCGGCCTCTACTGTACAGGTGGGAATTTGTATTTCCTTCAGCCTGAGGCTTATTCATTTCTCTTTTGGTGTGAAAGGGCCTTTACTTTTGCCACAAATAGAACTTTTTTGTGTGTGTTATTAAAAAAACAAACAAGGAAGCCCAGCCCAGGTGAGAAAAAGTAATGCAAAAGTAACGTAACACCTTACTTTCCATAAAAAGTACGTAATTTTATTAGTTATATGACTATAAATAAGCATAATATTACGTATATTTTAATAACATTATTTCTTTTACATTTTTGGGTTGTGTGTTGTGGAGAGGAACCTTGGTTCATCCTTTTTTCCCCTCTTTGATCCACCTGGAGAGGAATGGAAAGAAATGAACATCGGAAGCACTGTGGCCTTATGGTTAAAATATCTATTCTACACTCTAAAAACTGCTGGGTTGAAAACAACCCAAGTTGGGTTATTTTATAACCCAGCTGCTGGGTCAAAAAGGGTCTCACCCAGCGCTGGGTTATTTTAACCCAACCCAGTTGGGTTATTGATTTAACCCAACATGTTGGGTTATGTTTTCTACCCAAAGTTGGGTAGAAATTACTAAATTGTTGGGTTGAACTGACTAAACAATGGGTTGAAGAATACAACCCAAATTATGGGTCATGGGTATCATTTGGATTAAAATTACTTTTTTCAATTAACCTTTGCATTATGAGAGCAACTTGTACAGTTATTTTATAAAATTAAAGATAATATTCAAAACATGATTCTATCAATGCATGTTTGTATTTCTTATTTACCAATTAAAAGATCTTCAATTGACATGAGTTGGTCTTTAAAAATATTTATTCATTTCATAAAGAATTTACAATTTAAAATGAATTCATTAGCAATTCATTAAACATTTAGTTCAAGTTCATTTTGAAGATCATTTACAAATTCGCCCAAAGTGCTGCACAATATCAGAACCAGAGAACACCATTTAAAAACAATAAAAAGTATATAGTTAATAAAACAAACAATAGAACAAATATTTAATGCAAGAATGCAACAAATTTAAATGGAATTAAATTGAGCCCGGAGAATTTTGACCTCATTTGCCTCTTGTCCAGGGATTTCAAAGAGCGCTGTTTGGATAAACTCCCAAACTTTGCTGCAAACTTTTGGGTATGCGATGTCAAAAACAAAAAAAGCCTTAAAGCAGACATCTACAGCTCCCAGAAGGGAAGGGTGCTCCAGAGCCGTCCCATTGATGACAACAAAGGCCTGGGAGCACTGATGCCCGTCCCCCAACATGAGTACAAAGGGGTACTCTGTGGGTGCCTTTGTCAGGTATTCCGCCAAGTTAGTTCCAACCTGTAAGAAAAACAAAACAAAAGGAAGTTGTTTGAACAGGTCAGGTACTTGTAACAGCAACAGCAATATCACCAGAGTTGTCATGATTTACGTGCTATGCCTTAGCTTCATAATAAGGAAGAAAGATAAATTCAGGTACAAATCATTGTAACTTACAGGCTGAACATCAATAAAAGCCCTGCTGAGCTCAAGGCGGCTGGGGCGGCACAGTTTTTTGCCAACCTTGTATACCCCGGTTGGCAGCAACACCGGGAGCAGCTGCAACGCAACCTCCCCTTGTTTGTCTGTAAAATATATATGATAGATTCATCAGTCAAATACAACAGTAAATGTATCTTATGGTTGGAGGAAGGAAGATTTTTCACAATATTGGAAAAGTGGGTAACACTTATTGTTTTCCCTGGTTACTAACCAGTAGTCCCCTAATAAGGCTGAGTTGGGCGTTCACCAGTAAGTACTGGTTAACTGATTAGTTCCCTAGTAAGTAACCAGTATTTCCTGATTAGTTCATCTGGTAACACTTTACAATAAGTGACACAAAGAATGCTTAGTTACTAGGGAACTCCTTAGGGAACTAATCAGGAACTAATGGGTAGTTCCCTAGTAACTAAGCATTTTTTGTGTACCTTATTGTAAAGTGTTACCGAAAAGTGTTCATTTATTAATTGTTTGCAATACAGTAACAATAAACAATGTATAAGCAGAAGAGAAGTCCCAGTGTCCCACAAGCGTAAATCTCAAATCAACATTCTACAAATAACATTACCTGCTGAAAGAAGATCAATGTTTTTTGTGATCTCCGTTTTTTCTTTTTGTGCCAGACTGATGATCCTTGGGGCGAATAGTGTGTTCCAATTTGCTGTCAATTTGTCTGGGGCCTCGGGCTGCAGCATCATAAAATCTTGGGATATCTAAGTCCAGGAAAAGTGCAGGAAAAGTCAATGATTTAGTAAGCAATGGGGCACAAATATTTAACAGGGTCACACATACGATTTGAGATGCAAGCTCACCATTCCGGGCGTGTCCACTAGACGTGGAAACTCCATCATTATGTTCACCACCGCCTTTGTTCCATTTGCCCGGATCCACTTGGCCCTGTGGATGGCCGTCTCCTCCATGTAAGCAGCCACCTGGCTTTGTGGCCACACATTACTTTTCAACCACTCTGTCAACTGGACTGCCCGGTCCCCGCTTATAATTTGTTCTGTCATCAGCAGAAAAATCAATCAATTCCAACAAGCAGTGATTGATTGACATATTCCAAATTAACTTGTACACTGGTATGTGGAGATCTAGGCACCCTTCTGAGGATTCATATCTCTACCTACTGCAACACTGAATGTCTGTTTGAAAAGCACTCAGTACTCAGATTCAACCAGAAAATAAATGCTATGAAATTTTTTCAGGAGTGTAAATTATCATGAATCTTCAGGGCCCAGTATTTTAAAATCTGAAATCCACATCAAAATGATCCGGATTTCTAAATCCCACTATCCTGATCCATGGATCAGAGTTCTCTATCCCAGTATTTCAAAACTTTGCGAGATGAGATTAAAATGATCCTGATCCTCTCAGATAGAGATTTCCAAATCCATACCGCCCCCAGGATCACAGACAGGAAACAGGAAGTGAGGTGTAATTTAGAATCTAAAGGCAGTGAGTTCAATATACTTCCTTCAAAAGTACAAAATAAAAGTCATAAACTAGTTTTCTGTTGCATAAAGTCAGTGTTTGCTCAGATTCTCTCAGCTTAAGGCTGCTATCAAACAGCACACTGACTTGTTTTATATGTACGACCCAAGATGGTTGTGGAATTACTCGGCTACATGTTAGTAAAGCTTTTAATAGAATATCTTCTTTGACTAAAGCTCTTTTTAATCCCATTTTATTCTATTTTATTTAATTTTATCTGGTTCCTTAAACTTATTTTATTGCATGGTGTGCTGCTTTTATTGTTTTTACTTAATCTTAACATTTTTATTTAAACTTGCAGTGTCTTCGACTCCCCAATGCAGCTATGGGACGGAGCTTTTAGAGTAATAATCATTTTATGGAATATATGTTGGTGTGTGATTACATGTGTGCATGAGTATATGTTATATTTGTGTGTGACTCTTGGATCTGGGATCTGGGAGACTTGATGGGTAAAGGTGGGCTTCTTTCTTGTTTCTTCATCTGTTTATTTTGTCTTTAATATAAAGGACTTTGTGTTGCATTTCTATGTATGAAAAAGTGTTTTATAAATAAAGGTAGGTTGATTGATGTTACTCCTGTCTGTCAAGGGAAATATGAAGTTATTCATGCAACATATTGACCTTTTTCAGTAGTTTGTTGCTAAATTACATTAAGACTGTTTTAAAAGAATTCTTCACTATTTTGTGTAATAATGAAAATGTGTACAAACACTAATTTTGGAAATAGTGAAACTGTTTTTCTTCCATTAGTGAGGAAATGCTCCAGTAAAACTTCCAGACTTTTAAAAAAATAATGAATATATGTGAAACAAATACATGGGATCACCTTCAAATCCACCTCTCAGGTTGGATCATTATAATGCTGCATTTTGGGATCAAAGTGATCCAGATTAGTCACAAAAGTTTTGAAATACCCAACAGAGGCTGAAATCTGGATTTGAAATCTGAAATCTGAAATCTGGAAATCTGGATCAGCCCAGGATTAATCCTGGTGGATTATGTTTGAAATACTGGGCCCAGGAGTGCCAAAACTTTGGCATGCCACTGTAGGTCAAGTCCAAAAAGTTATTTAAAACAGCATAGAAAATCACTTCTATCTACTCTCAGTTGCATTGATATTAACTGGATTGAAATTCAAGGGCAAGACATCTTACTGTACCTGGTATAATCCTTAGTGGCTCTTGTGGCACTTGTGCTGCTGCCCCCCGCTTGCCACTTCGGATTCTTTTTCGGACATTCCGGAGGCGCTCCTCCAGGAATCCCGTGGCAGGTTTATGGTGCCTCCCAGGGGTAAACCATGCATCCTCAAGTTTAGAAGGTAGAAAAGGAATATATTTAGCTTGACAGTTATTTATAAATACCAGTAAGTATTTTTTATTTCAGACGCAATGGTGGTCCGTAACAAACAGACAGACAAAACTGAGTAATGAATACTACAAATGTAGTTCATGTAAACAGTCTCCCCAGTGCTTTCAGACACTACTCTGATAAGGTGTAATAAAAACGCCCAGTTCATTTTTTGAGTCCATGACTGTCATTATATGCCAGCTATAATTTCTTGTATTTGGCTGTTGTCTATTTCCACCACAAGTGATCAGTTTAGAGTTTATACAATAGGGTTTAAACAAAACTGTTTTAACAATATCACTACACATTCCAAATTCCCGTGCAACTTTTTGTGAGTGTAAATTGTAATGAGGATAATAACTTTACTTACATAGCCTGTGCCTTGGCAGTCACGCAAGCTTGTGAACTGGTCCACTATAGCCTTTGCCAGCATTGCTTTGGCTTCTGAATTTGGACTGGACAAAAACAGGAGTTTAAAATTTTGGGTGTGGCAGTTCTGTTTTAGATACAAGATCTGTCTTGTTTATTCACTTATGTGAAACACATAACACTCTGAATCAAGATAGAGAAGAGAGCTGAGAGTTAAACCAGAGGGGTGTTGGGCGTGGGAGGAGGAAAATGGAAGCGGGGAACGGATTAATCGGGGAAGATATGGGGAAGTGCGAGAGATAAGTAAGTGGGATTGATTTCAACAATTCTTGATTGTCATGACAATCAGGATAAGCTATTTTATTACCTTGGTGTCTTTAATGCATTACCACTAATTACACCCCATTCAAGCACATGTTATCAATATCATAAGGGATGAATGATTCACCCCCTATTATAGCTATGGTAATGCTGCACTTTAGCATTGGCAACATGAGTCATTGCAGTGCTACAATGATCCCCATAGTGCTGAAGTATGCTGACATTCTGGGCCAAAATGCTTCCTTACGACCGGGAATATATGACACAGTAAGGGTGATGTCATAAACATCACATAGCCTACCGGTAATTATTCCAAATACACACTTTTTCACATACTGTAATTATTTCAAACACACACTTTAAGAATCATGTCACACGCAACAATAACCAGCATTTCCATTAGAAAGAAATATGCGGGCAAAAATACGGACAGCTTAAAATAATGCATCCAAACGATCTCCCAGCATCCTTTGTGCTCATGCGTTTTTTGCCTTGCTGACAGAAGGCAAGACTAATGCGGCCTGGCAAAGCATGCTGGGAGATTGTTTAAATGTATAATTTTTTTACCTGGTCTTATTTCTCCCTGCGTATTTTTCTTCAAATATGTATCTGGTTTTTGTTACGCCTAATATGAGTGTAAGATGGGTCCCTGAATCTTTTTTGCGATGCTTTTGTTGCCACCGTTAGTGTGTCACGTATGGCTGATAGTCATACTACACAGGTACTTCGAAAAAAAAAGAGAAGTACCTAACCTAAGCATGATTATGGTAGATATCACGATCAGCTATGGCAATAGGGACTAGTTGAGTACAAAAAGTAGAGCGATAATAATAGGCGCTTCAAGGAACGAATGAAAATAGTTTATCAATACGAACAAAGGTAACAAGTAGCTGCTTACGGATGGGGTAGGGTATTGGAAAGGGGGATAGAAAGTAGTGATCTTACTTTTCTCCGTAACGTTCAATTAAGTGAGAGACGAGGATCCTGACCATCGATCTCCTCTCAGATATGGAAACGTGCTTGTGTTCATCTAGACTCACAACCAAGCTTTTCCCTTCAGGTGTCTTATTGAGGACTTCACGGATATTCTGCCAAAAAAATATAAATGTAAAAAAAGAAGGTGTTAACTCTGAAGTTAACCACACTTAGTCTCCCAATGGTCAATGCAGTTTTAGTCTTTTTAACAAGTGAACTTACAAATGTTGCTCCAAGCTCTTCAAAAACATGGGTAGTGGGCTCTAATGGCAATTCCAGGGCCGGAGTGGCACCAGCCGGTTCAGTTTGGGGGTTTGAATCCTTTAAAGAATGTAAAAGAAATAATGACTATTGCACCAAGGTGAAATGTAGACATGGAATAAATTGGTTAAATTGTTCTAAGCAAAAAAGGTTAAAGGAGAACTCCGGTCAATTTTAACATTGAGCTCATTTTTTTGTAAATGTGGAGTGCTGTCAGTACAGGGAACAACGACAAAAATCGGTGTTGCCTACATCGTGTTATCCTCTTTTTAAAATTTGCACCCTGTTGACTTCAATGGGGCAAGTTTTACACCTGCTTTTAGCCTCTTAACATCCTTGATGTGTCATTACAAGTGCACAGCTAATGTGAGTGATTCCTTCAGAGTGAACACGGGTGAATCTGACTGCAGTAGATGTGAAAGATATTAATAAAAAATTATGTTATTTCAGCCAGCGCACATACCTGTATTTTCTTCCTGTTTTCGGTCGAAGTCCATAGTAATCGATTGTCGAGTTCACACGCATAGGTTACCTATGATCACACGCGTGAACTCGACAATCGATTACTATGGACTTCGACCGAAAACAGGAAGAAAATACAGGTATGTGCGCTGGCTGAAATAACATCATTTTTATTAATATCTTTCACATCTACTGCAGTCAGATTCACCACGTGTTCACTCTGATGGAATCACTCACATGACCTGTGCACTTGTAATGACACATCAAGGATGTTAAGAGGCTAAAAGAAGCAGGTTTAAAACTTGCCCCATTGAAGTCAACAGGGTGCAAATTTTAAAAAGAGGATAATACGGTGTAGGCAACACCGATTTCTGTATTGACAGCACTCCAAATTTACAAAAAAATGAGCTCAATGTTAAAATTGACCGGAGTTCTCCTTTAAGTTGTAAGGTACTTACAAGATGCATTATATGTGTTACCGATAATTCCACGGCAGTGAGATTACATATTGTATTAAACATCATCAGAAATAAATGAGGTGGCAAAAGGACAAAGCTATAGACAAAATGTAGTTAAGATCAACTAACTATATACAATATTCCTACAATGCATCTTATCTAAAATAACTTGTATCTCAAAGAAACGTAGCGATCATTGCAACTCTCCTTGTGGGACCTCATGACATGTAGTGGGTGATGGTCAGCAATAGAATCAAGGTCAACAACTTCTATTGCAGAGGTAGCACACACGGCAAAGGCAAAAAAATGCCTGTCAAAGCCTGTAGTTTCCCAGTTTTTCACAATCACTCTGATGTTTGAGTTCACCATCACAATGCTCTTAATGGTGCCAAATTGAGGCTCACCATCAGCAGAGTGAGACACCAGAAGAGTCATCCCTGGCCTGTAGCGTGTACCCTTGTACTTGATCCAAGATGGCAAGTATACCTCTGTAAAAACGGCAACATCACCAAAGCCACTTTTGACCTTGTCAAAATCGTCCATGGTTCCGAGGAGAGTTGTGGATCCTTGTCCAACTTCTAAATCGTGAGTGAACAGCTGGCCAGACAACAGGGTGTAGCACATCATTATCTGATGTCTAAAGGCTTGTGTCTTGCAAATGTTGCGAAAATTACAAGTCACATGGCTTACCCGTTTGAAAAAGCCATGTTTCCCTTCAAAACGCATGCACCAAAAGTGAATCACTGGCCCCAGTTTTCTGATGGCTCCAGGGTAGTGCAACATGAAGTGATGTTTGGGCTTCAAGTGTCTTTCTGGGTATAGCTCTAAGAAAAGACAATGGTGTTCCTGAATCAAATATGCCAAAAAGATAACTGACCCTTGTGTCAATTGAGGGGAAAACATCAGCTCCATACAGCTAAGTAATGAAAGGAGCAACTCCCAGTGTTTGTTTCCCTCTGGCACCAAATCCCCTATCATAAGGGGAAGCAGTCTCAGTAGACACCATGTCTGCGCTGCAGTTTGCCTAAGTGCTCCATCAGGATTTTTCAATTCTTGAGGCTTGATGGCAGATGGTTTGTTGCGGCAATCACTAAACCCATAATCAAAGCTGGTCAGTCTAAAGTTTAACTGCTCAAGGGTTATCAGTTTTTGCTCAATTAAAGAATTGATAACAAGCTTCATCTCATAACCACCAACTCCTTCAAGTACATCATGCATTACATCAGGAGTTACATTGTCAGTTACATGGTAGAACAGCAACTTGTTGAGGCAGCATTCTCTTTTGATGCCAGTTTCAGTTTGGTTGTTTAGTAGGGAGTCTGAGAGGTAGTTCACTTTATCACGCAATGATGAAGGATCCTCAAAAGTTTGGACCCTCAAAACCTGTTTGTGCACCCTACACCATCGACATACACTATTGGCGGCAAAGCTTTCTGTGTAACCAAGGATACTGTTGAGCCCAAGGTTGTCCCCACAGACCTGAGCCACTCCAACCTTAACAGTGCCATTGAAATGTGGGGTCTCGATGAGAATACCATTAACCTCCATGTCTCTAATGTCATCCACAATTCGCTGTAGAACAGCATTCATCCCATATGTTTTCGCATCATCAGACTTGTACACTGCCAACAAGAAATGAGACTTTAAGCTCGAGAGATACTCTGGTGGCAAGCATTTAATTGTGAAATAGATAAAACCAAGTTTGTGGACAGATGTTTTTGAGCCTAGTGGATTTACCATTTCACAATCGTCACAATAAATTAAAAGTGGAACAGAGAACTCCTCAGAAAAAAGGTGATTGGTTCTAAAGACTTCACCATCTCTAAAATCCTCAAGGGCTGTAGTTTCAAGCTTTCGCCAGTCACTGATTTTCTCCATTGTTCCAGGAGTTTCCAAGATCAGTTTTAGCATAGGCTTTAGTGGAACATACTGAAAAGTGTCCCGAACAGCCACTTGTTTCACAGTTCCTGTCACTCCATCAGTTTCTTGTGTATAGGAAAAGCCAGGGAGAGGTACTGCCTCTGGCTGTAAAAAGTATCCAGACTGAGAAAAATACTTAATTTGCTTGTACTCTGATTCAAACCCACGAAAAGGTTCAGCAGCTGCTTCAAACTGCTCCAACAGTTCTGTCGCGTTTTGATTCTCAAATTGTCCTATCTCTCTTAAAAAAGAGACAGTTTTTCTTTTCAGGTTACCAACTATGTCTTTAATGAGGTGTGAGGTGTTTTCTACCACATCCTTAATTCCACTGAATGTTTGTGATGATTTCGACCTCAGCCTAGCCAGGAAGAGAGCAACTCTGTCTGTTATACTTTCATCTTCAAGCTCATCCCACTGCTCCACTGTACTCTCACTATCTTCCACCTCACACAATCCACTGCATCCCACCTCACATAATTCATTAGAGTGTGGATCTAAGGAAGTTGACTGAGCAGGCTCAACAAAGCTTTCATGCTCTGGTTCAAATTCAACAACATGCCCCAAAAGGTGTCTCCTGAAAGAACGTATGCGGTCAAAAGATCGATGGCACCCAGTCTGACCACACTGGAAATAATTTGAGGTGGAATAAATGTTATGCCTCGTTTTCAGATGTGAAAAGAATGTTCTTAAGTTGTTGCCTAAACATCTTTTACATTTGAAACACATGAAGCCCATTTTGTCTAGGTCTTATCCTTAGCGTACCTCAATGAATTTCTTAAAATGCTGCTGAAACCTCAGCCGGGGCCCAAGCTGTGGTATCAGGGTGACCAAGTCGTCTCCACCCAGGAGGAAGAAGCTTTGCTCTTCAATTTGATTGGCTGCAAAATACACAACATTCATTTATTCAACCAGTACTTACAATACTATGCAGTATTACACATGAGAGAAAGAGAATGAAAATTGGCATGGTGTTTAATTCTAACAATGAAATGGATTGTTACATACCTTCAAATGCAGGGATTAAATTAATAAGGTTCCACTCAGACAGTTTGTCCTTCACAAAATTATCCATCTATCAGAAAGACAAAGACAAAGAAAAAGGACACTCAATAAATATTTGATTACTTATAGTTGATTGCTTAGAGTTTTGAACTAGTTAAAAGACAAGTTCTGTTTTTTGCAACCTGGACCTTATTTCTAGCATGAAATATGTTAATTTACTCACCCAAACAATTGTGAGTAGATCTCCTGAATGAATGCAAGTTACACCAAATTGTTTAGGTGAGTAAATTAACTTATGTCATGCTAGAAATAAGGTCCAGGTTGCAAAAGGGGGAGAAGAGAAGCAGAGTGAGGATGAGTTGAGGGAGGGGAGGAGAGCAAAGAGACAGGAGGAGAGGAGCAGAGGAAGAGGAGGGGAGGTTGGGGAGAGGAGAGGAGAGTTGGGGAGAGGAGAGGAGAGGAGGGGAGAGGAGAGGAGAGGAGAGGGGAGGAGAACGTTTAGGTTCAACTTGTTTCTGTTATTTCAACCAAATTATTGTTTAAAACAGCCATTCTCAACCTTGGGGTCCCGACCCCAATTGACCGTTCGCAAAGACCCGCCCCCCTTAGTTACTGTCGCTATGTCCGACAAGCTACGCCGTTCTCACGCCACACCATGTTCTCACGCAGTGAAAAATACATCGCGGAGCAGAGAGGAGACTGACAACACACTGACAGACAGGACAGACCAGGTTACTTTTCGGTTACGTTTGATATTAAACATATTAAACAAAGCCTCACCTTTCAAATTTGGTCATTTTTTGAAAGAAATTTAAACAATAAATACCGTTTGTGGCTCTTAAATGTGTCGTGACAGATCGCTGAAGAGCATCAGTTAAAGCTGCTCGTGAACCGATCGTCTCTTCCTTCTAGTTAATTTATAGCCTCAAATAAACATGAACAAACATAAGAATGAATGTTGTTTTAACCACGGAAGGGCATCAATACACTCCGATTTTCAAGTTCAAATCCTCCCATGTTAATCTACTAACTCTCCTGACTGCTTTGTCGGACAAAATGGCGGATGGCGAAGTATGATTGGTCAGATCACCTGTCAATCAAGCTCCCTGCGAAGGGTCAAATTGGGGTCGCGAGATGATTTCTGGGGTCGCCAAATCATTTTGGAAAAATATAAATGAATGTAGCTTCCGCCTGGACGTTAGAAGGACGACAAGCGGTTGGTCTCAAACAGGCATTTTATTACTCAAAACCAGTTACTGTCGGCCGTAACAAGGCAACACCAAAAATAACAACAACTAAACTGCCTACTAGTCTCATAATATCTGCTCTCGTCATTCACACATCATCAGAGAGAAGAAATGTTGTTTTTTTTGTTGTTTTTTTTCGGTCTGCTGTCAGCAGCGGGGGCTGCAGAAAGCAGACGCATTCACAGACAGTCTGAAATCGCAGAACGTCCTTCTAAACTCACATAACAGACTGCTTTCTCGGCATGCGCATTGGAAGAGTTCTGGTTGCCAGTAGCAACAGAGTACGCACGCGGCACTGTCAAAAGCGGCAACCGATGTCCTGTTTCCATTTGCATCCACATATCTGTGCGAAAAGAAATTTTCTACGCTGACCCACATGAAAAACAAATACAGATCACGACTCCTCAAATACAGATCACGCGGAGAGCAGTGCATGTTAAATTGGGGGTCGCGACTCCAAAAGGTTGAGAAGCACTGGTTTAAAACACCTGCCTGCACGACAGGCCATGCAGAAAGTCTGTTTAACTCAAATGCATTCACATGAAATTGTCAAACAAAAGAAGAAAAATAAAATCTGCTACACTGGTCAACTTAACGAGGCTGCAGCTTTCATGTTGAACTTCACGAGTGCAAAAACAGGCGATTATCGCCAAATACAGGCTTATGTCAGTAAAATAAAATGCATGGGGTTTGACAGATATATTCGGTCAAAGTAGTTATTTACTCGTGTAATCAAGTTTTTTTCCTGTTTTACAGACGGCGTTTGAGACTTAGTGAGCTTGTAAACTCGTCACATACATTTCCGAAAATAAGATATAACTAAAAGAAAACTCACCATAATAACAATCCTAGGTTAGCTGTATAAATGACAAATGAGCGTCCGTCTCAAAGCTGCGCCGGACGGCGGACAGACCCTTAAAAAAAACGGACTGTCCGTCTAGCCGGACATGGCCATATTAGCCTATTAGCAGCTAGTTAGCTATAGCTTGTTTCAAAACTACTTTTCTTGCATGGAAATTTGAAATAGTTAGGGAACATTTCATACATATCGAAGTGCCATTTACTTAAATAATGCAAATTCAATCGTAAATATGCCTTTTGACGACCTCAATATCAGCGGTTCAAAATGTGATCTGATTTCTAATTTGCGATTGGTAGGCTATTATGTAGTTTAAACGACCCAGGCTCAAAATAGCGTTCCCATCAGTAATCAAGCTAACGACCTATAACTAAGACAATTAAACTAAACTTTATGTGGTTTATATCTCACCGTTTGATGTTATATAAATCAACTTACTTGGAGCAGTGCAAAGTTGCGTGTCCTGTCCGTCGTCCTCAGCTCTTGAAAGGGCGGGCAGAAGCATCTCCGACCGTTACTTCTACAACCCAATGCGTTGGGTTGACATTTATAAACCAACGTTGGGTCAAACTGACCCAACCCTAGATCCAACTGCCTCAACCCAACATTTGGGTTAGGGAAACAACCCAGCACTTTTTAGAGTGTATGTAATGTTCTAGTGAACTCATGCAATCCGAGCGAAATCTCATGCAGGCTAGGAAGGCCAAGATCTGTGAATAGAATACCAAGACAGTGCCTTCCACTCTCTATCTTCCTTTCTTCATTTCATTATGTTCACAAAGCAACAAGGGAATGGCAACAAGGGCTTGCAGGGTAATAAGGCCAGACTAATGCGGTTTGGGCCCTTGACCCGCAAACATTCAAATATATACGAAACACATTCAAAATTCAAATGAAAAAGAATCTAGCAATAAAAGCCTCTTGCTCGCCCGTGTCTCAGCCAGACAGTGCGGTCAAGTCCGAGTGCAAGTCATGTTCAGACAGTTTGATTATTTATTTGTTTGTTTGTTAATGTATTTTTCCATTGTGTTATTTTTTTAATGCAGTTTTACAATTCTCTGCGGAGAAAATGTCAAGAATATCCTTGCCTGGTTTAGTGTTGCAGTGCACCTTGGGAGTTCCTGCACTGAGACTTTAACACAATATATAAATGCATCAATAATTTTTTTGGACAGTGCCATGTTGATGTCATGGTGTATAAATATGGTAATCATAAAGTTTGAAGGCATCTATAAAAAAAAATACTCTGGTATTATCATCTGATACCATCACTGTATCATGACATTGCAAAATTAAAGGGTTTCGTTAACTTCTCAGTGAACAATTAATGCCTGCATGTCTATATTTTATAAAAATGCTGTATTGTCCAGTGTAGCAGCTAAATGTGAATATAACAGCATTGCAGCTGAAGAATAAAATGTCTGTGTCCATCCAAAGCTCGTTTATAGACTTTCTTCCATTATGACTGCATTGAATATGCTGGAAGAGTTCAAGGACATTGTAGAAACTACCCTTCAAAATATTAAATATGGTTGTCACAGGGAAACTATTATTGCCAGCAGACTTAGAAATTGGCCCCAGTCTTGGGTTGGAGACAAAGAAGTGGGATCTACAGGGCAACAGGAGGGCTTTATAATGTATTGAATAGTTACATTTTTACAGATCTATGCCCTTTCAGGACATTTAAAATGAAAACTATGACAAAAAAAACTTTTCAGACAAAAACAAAAAGATTAGTAGAGGTTTTGTGATGTTTCAGTGATGTTGATGTTACAGTAGCTTCATGTTTTCAGTGTTTTCTTCTGCTGTCTAAGTTTTTGATGCTCTTTAATTTAACCCTCTTTATAGAGGGTTTATAACCCTCTTTATAGATGTTTATGTTTATTATTATTAAAAATGCACAAACATACTATTTTTAAATTTAAATGAAATATATATTTTCCAAAACATGTTTTACACTAAATCTGTGAGAAAATCAAAGGCATAAATCTAAACAAGTTGCAGGACCAAACATTTCCCCTAGAATGATGAAATTCATCCCCCATTCATTTCCAATGCATTGAATCTTGTTCAGGACCATTTAACCTTTTCACATCATGTCCATGATATATATATATATATATAGAATATATATATATATATTATATATTTTATTATTATTATTATAATTTTTTTTTTTTTTTTTAGCAAGTGCCAAACCCTTTACCAAGTTATGTACCATTCTGTAAAAAAAAATGGGTAAACAATAACCGAACATCGCCAGACGAAAAAAAAAAAAGGATTAAAGTTAACATGGATGTTAGATGCTAACACTCTTGCTGGCTAATGCTCCAGCTAACATTTATGTGCAAAATTTAATCTTGGCTGAGAGGTTGTGGACCACTGTAATGCACGCTAGTTAAATTTAAATAATTAATTTTTTAAAATGCATTATGAACATTATTTCATCAAAGTTCAAGACTCGCCATTAGGTCTCATTACACTTTTGCTTTAAGCATAAGGTTAAAAAAAAAAAAAATCCAATCATACCAGTAACAAGTTTTATAATATAATTAGTTTTTATATCTAGAGTTGCTACTTTAAGGGGGGATATTTTAACACACTCACATTAAAAATAATATTGCAATGCAGACTATATGATTATATGTCTGTTAAAGTAAGAGTTATGTACAGCAATGTGTATTGTGCCAAAAGATGGCAAGTAATTTGTATGTAAAAAAAATAATAATTTAGCTGAACAAACTTTGTTGCATTATTTTCCTGTTATCACTTTAAAGCTGCTTTGAAACAATCTGTATTGTAAAAAGCGCTATA
The DNA here is from genome assembly GCF_963993115.1 of Abramis brama. Taxonomy (NCBI): domain Eukaryota; kingdom Metazoa; phylum Chordata; class Actinopteri; order Cypriniformes; family Leuciscidae; genus Abramis; species Abramis brama. Next base: position 7,658,103 of record NC_139985.1, read on the forward strand.
TAAATAACAGTGACTTAACTTGACTTTTAAAATATAGGTTCAATGGGGTTCTATATACTAGTACCCCAGGGTTCTTGACTCAATTTTAAAGAACCGTTTATGCCAAAAAGGCTCTATAAAAGGAGAAATGTCTTAAAAAATTGCATAAATCTTTTGTGTTTGATGGGGTATTTAAATTGTTCCTACTGAAAAAGTATGATTACCAGCTGTTTGATTCATACAGTTTAATTAAAAATTAATCAAAAAGAATTAAAACTAAATCCTAAAAATGATCCCATGATGCAAACCCCTAAAAGGTTCTATATAGAGCATTTTCTTCAAAGAGAGGCACTTTTTTTAAAGGGACAATAGCTGATCTAACCTGTGTTGCTTTGGGACAGCTAGAGATCGAACCTGCAACCTTTCAGTTTCCCACTTAGCACTTCAACCTCTACACTAATATTTAAATGACTGCTCAGCTGAATTTCAGTCAGCGGAGTCTATAATGAGCATGATTGAATGCGTTTGAGAGTGTGGTCATAGCCCTTGTTAAGATCGCGTAATGGGCCTTGTGTTTTCACCGGCACATCTTTACAACGTTCACGTGTTGACCATAAGGTCGTAGACTCAGAGCAGAGTACACATTGACTTCTAAGTGGGTTCGTTTTGCTTTGTGTGTATTAAAGCGGAGAGTCATGGCCGCTGTCTTTCAAAGTTAAATTACGGGCAGCTAGATGGGGTACCATTTAAACTCTTCATGTACACATTGAGCGGATATAAATCTGGCTATTTTAAGACTGTCCCCCCACTTTACATTCACTTTGCTTCTTTAAATATTTCTGAAAGTGGATGACTCTGGATGAAAAGAGTTTCACGCCAATCGCAAACACTCAGATGCTTTAAGGTTTTTTTCATCCAATTATTCAATGAGCTCTTTGGCGTTGTGAATCAGTTTTAAATCACAAGGAGTCAGCTGAATTTTCCAGTAATACAAACTCAGTCATGGGGACAATATTTATGGATTTCATCCTTTAGGACGATGCAAAGGTGTACGGCTCCAATCCTCCGCTGGAGAGTTATCTGTTCTGATTGTGTGTGTGAATACGTGCTACGCCGCATCGGCCCGGCCTAATACAAACCCATATCAGGGGACTTTTCGAAATACTCAGTTACTTTGAAATCCCCGCATTGAAATGATTTCATGCAGTGTTGGCGTAGATATGGCAATGGAGCATGAAATTGAGTCACTCAATGTTGAGAGAGAGAGAGAGAGAGAGAGAGAGAGAGAGAGAGAGAGAGAGAGAGAGAGAGAGAGAGAGAGAGAGAGAGAGAGAGAGAGAGAGAGAGAGAGAGAGAGAGAGAGAGAGAGAGAGAGAGAGAGAGAGAGAGAGAGAGAGAGAGAGAGAAAAAATAAGAAGAGGAGGAAAAACAACTCTCTATTTTTGTACCGGCTTTGCTCGCCCAACGGTAAAATACACTGAGGCTCAATTTCCTCCTTGTTTTACCTTTCCATGTCTTATTTTGTCATTTGCCGTTGAACACATAGCATCAATGCTGTCTTTTCTGCGTGGCTGCCCTCTTGTGAGTGAAGGATCATGTTCAAGGCAAGCTTAAATTGTACCCCTCTTAGGCTTTATTTTACCTTCTCTAAAGTTCATAAATTAATAAGAATCCTTCTGTTGTGAGTTTAGGTAGTATTTCTCACAGCAGATGGGTACTTTAATAATTCATGCCGTTTTATTAATGTGGTGTTCTTGCCATGTTACTTAAGCTGACAATAGACTTTAAAGACTGAGGGACCTGGAATTTCTGTCTTTGGTTGTTTTCACTCTTTTCCCTGTAGTTTTTCTAGTAGTTTTGCTCTCTTTAAATGAATAGTTCAACCAAAAAATCTATTATAATTTGTCCGAAACCATGTCATTCCATACAACTGGTGTGCTAAACTTGTGATGCACTTGATGCACACATTCAGTCCTGCAGCATTAAAGGCCCTTGCACACTGAGTCCAAAATTCACAATTTTCCTACGTTAAAAAATAAATATGGCCTTACGTTAGGCCTATGTCAATCACGCTTGCACACTGCCTCCGAAACTTTCGTCCATCATAAAAAAATTCGGAGCAGGTTCGATTTTCTGTGTTTTTTCGCATCCGTAGCAAGCCTTTTGAAACATTCTGTTTCAAACATGACAAATGTGTGCATACCTGAAGTCAAAGTCAACTTTATTGTAATTCTTAGCACATTGCATGGCAATGGTTAAAAACGAAACACAGTTCCTTCAGGGAAAAACAGTGACACATATGGATATTCACAAGGACTAAGAATGACAACAGTAAATACAATAGGTATTACAGTTACACAGAGTAAAGACGGACACTTACTATACTATGTACATAAAGTGTAGCAGCATTGTTATAAATATGTATTTACCTAATACTTTACATGTATGTATATACGGTACATTATTCCAAGTATTCAGTATTGAAAGCTAATGATGATTGATGACAGAATTTTCTTTTTCTGGGGGTGAACTGTCCCTTTAAGCAGTCATGCACTGGTCCTCTATTTTTACTTAAACCAACCCTTTGAATTTATTTTAAAAAATCAACAATTTTACATAAATTTTACTCTGTCCACAGAGCTTAATCCAATATTCCTCACCTGAAGGTATCTTGCCAACAATGGCACCTTGAAGGCTGACACCTGCTGTGGTTGTTGTGTGATGGGTGCAGCTGGGTTTCAGGTATGCACACATTTGTCATTTTTAGGATTGTAGATGAATAACAATTAGCCTTCTGGGACAGGGTTACTGGACTCAAATGAGAAGTATGAAACGCATCAAGCAAGAGAAATAGTTGTTTCTCACAAACTACTGTACGTTATATAAATTACAGACCACGAGATCGCATTTTCCGAGCTCTGCAGTATTTCACTCAATCTCATTATCATATAGACCAACTTCAACACACAATGGTCACTGATCAGTCATAAATCCAAACTCCAGTTATTTGTTTAGAGATGGAGGAAGTCTTTACCCTTATGCATTAAACATGAAATAAGTAAACTTTTTCAGCTGTCATGTGCATAAATTACCCTCTCCTGAAAGCGGGACAGAGTGCAGAGATATTGTTTGGAAATAAGGTATTGGGAAGATCAGACTAAATGAGATATACTCAATCGGAGAGCAAAGCAAAACAAACCGCACAGTGGAACAACGCGTACAGTCGAGCGTCTTTAAAGGCCATGGAATGCAAATGTGACAGAGGTAGACCTTGTGAAGAGCATGTATTCAAGACAACGCGCTTCTGTCTGCACTGCCCTGAGATGCAAAAAAGCAAATGTGTCTACCAGACATATTTATACAAATAAAATGTCATTTTTCAACAGTCTCTTTGTCCCTATTTGTGTTTCTGTATTTTGTTCTTTCTCTCTCTTTGTATAAAATGCATTTTCATCCCCCCTCCCTCTCTGTAGCTCTTTTTTCCAGATAAAACTGCAGTTGTTCAAATTTCAGTGTATTTGGAACAACTCGGCAGCAAGGAAAGTGATTTTTTGTGTGTGTAATTTTTACCCTGTTCATTATTGGGTGTTCAACTATGAGCGCATTTGGCCTTGTAGACTTTTTGAAAATAACCTCTTTTTTTTGGGGTGTTCGGTTCTGATTCGGTTCGGGAGTAGCTATAGATAAAAGCCCGCCCGCACTTACATTTGATTGGTTGGGTCCTTACATGCGCTTCGTGAGGCACACTAGCACACACACGCAAGGTCTCTCACTCCCTCTCTCTACACGTTCTTCCCCCGGTAGACGTAGAATCAAGGGTGCAGGGATTTGTATTATTTTGAAGGTACCCCCGGACGCCGCCATTGGCTAACGGAACCCCACCTGCAGTTAGCATCCCATTGACTCCCATTCATTTTGGCGTCACTTTGACAGCGAATAACTTCACATCTGAGGCGTTTAAAGACTCCATTTGTCCATTATTTATTTCTAAAGAAACACGACAATGTATAAAATGCTCCATTACCTTGTAGCTTATGTTATGGCCCTGTAGAAGCAGTTTTTGTAAAAGTAGGCTAATAATTGCGTCATAGCCACGCGACTAAGAAATTACCGTATGGACAGGAGGAGAAGCTCGCGGGCAATCGGGAGGACCTGTGAGGCACAATGACAAAGTAATTAATCAGAACACCTACTAAAAGTTTTTCCTGCTCCTAGCTCATAGACAGCTCCTACTCACGCTCTCCGTCTCTGCAAGTTTCGGAAGGGAATGATTCAGATTTCCTTTGGCACAGCTACTAGAAGACAGACGGTTTGCTCACGTCACATCTACGTCGTCAAGCTCAGTTTGAGTCTGCGCAGTACGCTGGACCCCCAGGAAGTAAGAGTTTCTAATGGGCTTCACTTTGTCTCCGTTGAATCCAATGGGGTCGCTGTGTCCATTTCTTTTACTGTCTATGCGTAGAATCCACAGCTAGATCAATGAGAAGCCCTATTACAACGACCATCATTTGAAGTGTCACACAGTTCTGAAATTATCGTACATTATAGGATTTTTTCCATTATTGATCGTACATCGTACAGAGGTCAAAATTATCGTACATCTGGCAACACGGGAAACTTATTAATATGACACTTTATTCAACAGGAAGAACAGCTCGTTCCGCGCGTCATACGTCATTACACTATTTAACGTCATCGCACATGCGCAGTCCTTTCAGTTTCGGTTTTCAATCCGATCAAGTGTTTACATGTTCTCTCGATCGGATTGCAAAAGGGATAAACCACCCCTTTCAATCCGATCGAAATTTCATTCGGATCGAGCTCAATCGGATCGATTAAGGTGTTTACATGAAGGTTTTTTTTTAGTCCGATTGAGCCGTCAATCCGATTATAAGTGTCCATGTAAACACAGCTACTGTTGATATTAGAAATCACCAAAACAAACACATCCCTATTCAAAAGGATCACACCACATCTTAAAAGCTCCACCCCCAAATTCATGAACACACTATGTAGGGCTGGGCGTTATGGCTGAAAACTGTATCACGATATAAGTGTTTCATATCGGTCATATCAATAATTATTGATCTTTTTTATGACCTATTTAAAATAAGGACCAGGAGACAAATATATTACATTTAAACATTTTTTTTATTTTAAACTTAACCTTCCTCTGATTATAATCCCCTCAGTTATAAAGGCAGAAATGTCAACACAACCATGGAAAACACTCAAATAATTAAAATGTAAACATAAGTCTAAAATCACAATGAACACTAAACAATTATCTCTTAACATTAAGGTGCAAAATTAAAGAATACGTGAGAAATGTGTATAGTGCAAAGTGTTAAATATAAACATGGAGAAACCGACGACGGTCTTGCATAATTTGCAGACGACATTGGTCTGACTACGGTCAGACTTATAAAATCCAAAAAACTGCCATACTGGCGAGCTGACTTTTCCTGTTTTATCAACAATCGCTGCGGCACTCATTTACCACTTATCACTCCACGCCGGTTCTGTTACTGAAGAATCCAACACGAGACAACGATATGGCGCAACCATACTGTTAAGGGACGAGACGAGACGAGACCGGACGAGAAGCACAGCGCCACGTCTTTAAAATTCGAACACATTATTATCTATGAGTGTACACACACCGGCGGCGCCATTCAGCGTCTGTCCGCGGCGCCCAGCTACGGCTCAGGACCGTGTTCAAAATCCTGCCGCGCCACAGAATGCAATTTACATACATTTTATATTAAATTTACATTTATTTGTCTCAAATCGTCGTTAATGTATAAACTGACTTCACCCTGTGCTGCAATATACATTTAGTTTTACATTCATTTACAGAAATCAGCTGCGTGGATGAAAACCGATGATGTTATCGGATTTTCAAGTGATATTCTCAATTCATTCAGTTAACGGATGCTCTGAGGTAAATTGTTCAGCCTGCAGACTTAGCAACGATTGTATTTAATTGTACAGTACAATCATAACATAGTACAGACATTATCTTAGTTCCATAATGTCCTTAAACATAACAATATTGCTGGCCATAAACTGAGAAAATGCGCGTTCGGTGTGCGATACCTCGAGTTGTCCTAGACGCGGCGCGGCGCGGCGCGACCCCCTTTACATGACCGGCTGTTAGTGTGTCATCCCTTACGTTGCCAGGTTACCAGAGAGTGAGTGCCTTTGTTCATGCAATGAAACTTGCTTCGCAACCTCTGTTTTTTTCTGACGAAGAAAAATTAAATTATCGAACGTTTTATCGAACGCATTTTTTTTATTGATATTGATTACGTGTCTATCGCGATACATATCGTTATCGTTTTATCGCCCAGCCCTAACACTATGCAACACAGGCACCTCCACCCATAGATATCATAAACGCTAGATGTCTTATGGCGCAGTCACTTCCGGCATCACCGTTCGGCCATCTTGTCACAGTGAAGCTGTGTATTAAGGTGAGTGATCAGCATGCACACAAATCCTCTTATCTCGCTGAAATCTTGACGGATTTACAAACGGTTTGGTTTCTTACAAACATTATTAACGTGGCTATAATCCCGAATGCTTGAACATGTATGTTATAATTTTTCATATGTATGCAGTGTATGTATGCAGTGTCATAACTACATCTCTGACGTTTATAACAAACCAAACCGTTTGAAAATCGGTAGAAAATTGAGCAAGTTATAGTTATTTAAAAGTACATGCACCATTAAAGTAGTGAGCGAGCACACTGTGGCAAGATGGCCGCCACGTGCGGACGTCGACCTCCATTGGCCAGCAGCGCGCACGAGACATCTAGCCTTTATATATGATATCTATGCCTCCACCCCTAATGAGTGTATACACCCCTTACTGCTGATTGGCTACAAGTGTGTTTTGGTGCTTGGTCCAGTGTTTATCAGAAATCTCTTAATAGTCCAGTCATTTTATGAAAAAAAGGTTGAACAAATTGCAACAGAAGCAAACTCAACTGATTTTGTATCCTCAATATGTCCTGAGTAAGAAAAAAAAAAAAAAAAACAAAGAATCCCATTAGGGGAAAGTTTCGAAAAAGACCCAAATATAGCCTATTCATATACGCCTATTCATTCTTTTTCTTACGTGAATAGGGTAAAAATTAAGCTTTAGATATCACCATGAAAATTACTGAGTTCATTACTTACATCAAGACAAACAAAAAATGTATTTCAAGTTTTTTTGAAATTGTTTGTTAACATGGACAAACGGAACACAATCTAATTACGTATGTGCTAATTTGCATAAATACTACAACAGATCTAAACATTGGGTCTAGCCAGGTGAAAATGTCTTGATGAATCTTGTTGACTTATAACAGTAAAATACTTAATGTTAAGGTCTGAATGGAACCCATTTAGGCTACCCATGAGCATTAATACATAGAGGCAGGACGAAGTACTTTAGAAACCAGCCTTTATTCATTTTTAAGAGATTGGGTTTGGGGCTGGGTCCGTGGGACTGTTTCTAGGGGACGAGTCTGAGGGAAGAACAGGAGACAATGGTAAGGAGAATGCAGAAGACAAAAGGTAGGCAAAATAAAAAGTGAATCCCCAGAAACAGTCCCACGGACCCAGCCCCAAACCCCATCTCTGCAATAATAATTAATAAAGGCTGGTTTCTAAAGTACTTCTTCCTGCCTCTGTATTAATGCTCATGGGTAGCCTAAATGGGTTCCATTCAGACCTTAACATTAAGTATTTTACTGTTATGTGTCAACAAGATTCAATAAGACATTTTCACCTGGCTATACCCAATGTTTAGATCTGTTGTGGTATTTATGTATAATTAAGATTATGCACCGTTTGTCCATGTTAACAAACAATTTCAAAAAACTTGTAATACATTTTTTGTTTGTCTTGATGTAAGTAATCAACTCAGTAATTTTCATGGTGATATCTAAAGGTTAAAATTTTTACCCTATTCAAGTAAGAAAAAGAATGACTAGGCGTATGAATAGGCTATATTTGGGTCTTTTTCAAAACTTTCCCCTAATTGGATTCTTCGGGGCTTTTTTTTCCCCTTACTCAGGACATATTGAGGATACAAAATCAGTTGAGTTTGCTTCTGTTGCAATTTGTTCAAGGTTGACCCCCATTTTGGCTTAAAATGACTGGACTATAATGCACCTTTAAATAAATGCAATTTTTTCACATTTAATATTGGCATTTTTTATTTCAATATTATAAATATTTTAGGTTGGATTTTCTTATTTCAAGATTGAAAGTCTATGTCTGGTATAAGGGTAAAACAATCAAATCTATACATTCAATTCTTTTTAAAAAGTAGCTAAATTAAATGATGAATGATGCATAATATGTTTCCAAGTTTTAATGTGACCTTCATGTAAAAAAGAAAAAAGTTGAAACCCCTAGGACATAGTGTCTGAAGTTACACCCTATTATCTTCCCTGGCCAGTGTTATGGGTGAAGTGGAAGCTGTTGTAAAGGAGTAGAGAGGAGATAGAACATGACATGTTGAGTGTGTTGAACATATTGGATCATCATGTGGTCTCTAAATACACTCTCACAGGTGCTGGTGGAGGTCAGGAGGGAATAGCTGGAGATTTACCAGCCGAGCAACATCAGAGACGGAGGGGGAAAAGGGATGTGTGTGAGGCGGGGCCAGTGCTTCAGGTTTAAACCCCCTTTTAAACCGGGCTTCCACTTTGACGGTGTTTTTTTGCAGTAAATGTTATCTAAGCTTCTTTTGTCCAGCAGAAAGAATGGCTCCCCTTCTTCAGACTATGTCATTTATGAAAAATTCATAAGTGAAAATGTTGAAATGTCAAATGGCAATTTTTGACATTTCTGTTTCAGTCATAAAGACCAAACATGTGATTTGCGTCAAAATGCACAAAATGGACGCATGACAGTATTCACAGACTATTAATGTTTACTTTCATGATCATATAGAAATGGGAGCCAAAGCGATGTTACAGCATACATCACCCCAAAGTTATTTTTTCTTCTTCTTTTTTTCTCTAATATTATATCTTTTCAAGCCATGTTTAACTTTCTTTCTTTCTTATTTATTTAATTATTTTTTATTGTTGAATCGTGTTTCTGGTTTGTTTAATTAACCTAAAATTTGTCTCATCTAATTATGCATGTTCTGATATTTTTCTTTTAATTTTAATTAAGAGAGTGGGCTGTGAGTTTTTGCTGTGACTGTATGTATCAAAATCTTCGTTAGAATTTATATTCTTTAAAAACTGTTACACTAGTTCCAAAACGTTTATTTTAAATCTTTATTTTCAATTTAATTTAAAATGGCACTTTTAATTTTAATTATAAGTGCATTAAATTATATAATATATTTAATATTTTATTATATTATTATAATACATATATATATTTCAAATAAAAAATAATAATAAAAAACAAACTAAAGAAAACAAACCAAATATTTCTTAAAGGTGCCATGTGTAAGAATTGAGGTAAAAATATCCAAAAAATGAGCTACACGCATCAAAAGAATGAGAAGAAATAAGGGCAATGATGTCATTAAAAAAATTGTCATAAAGTTATAGTACTGCAGAGATATCAACCTGAATTAGCATGCTAAATTACTAGCCACGGCCCGACAGGTGTCATAATACCAGTTTCGGCCATGGGAGGCGGTATGCGGGGCGGCAACATAACCACCAGCCAAACTGCAATACACGAATAACTCGCACGGCTTGTGGGCGTACTTGAACCTGATGTCAATCGTGTGGAAAGTACAGTAGAGTCCTGCACGGGTGACCCGCAAATTTTGCTCAAACGGGTGAAAAATATCCAACTGTGTCGGATACGGGTGCGGGTCGGGTCGGACACGGGGGAAACACGGGTCTAAACACGGGTTTAAAACGATCACGTGCAAACGTAAAAATATATGCATATTTTTAGGAACACATCTACAAAAATATTCCTGTATTTCAAGTTGATAAAATAATTTAAAATCCACATCAGTTTATTTGTGCCCACGCGCCACGCCCTACCAGGATCTATAACGTTACCTAGGCTACTACTTTCACTTTTAAAAATTCCTCATAACCGCGCGCGCGATCTGCTTGCAGTCGTCGAGATGGATGCTGAGGAGTTGAAGAAAAGAATAGCTAGTGGAGATTGTAAAGTTGTCGACAACACGTCATCAAAAGTCAAGTCCAGTGTTTGGGAGAAATTTGGAGTTATCTGAAGAAAACAATATTGTGAAAAGCTTTGCTGCATGCATTTTCGTGTTGGATAGCCGCAAATGTGGAACTTCATCGCCGAGGAAGCACGCAGATATGTGGTAACAAACCAAGCAGTTCTATCGAACAGTATTTTTCAAATTTAACACTGTTCAGTATGTGTGGTGTGCAGGGCGTGTTTGAACCCAAAATTGTCAGATGTAGGCTAGACGAAATTGCGTGGCAGATATAGTGTTGTAGCCGCGTCTGTTAGGCTACTCAGTTTTGTGGTAACGTTAGCTATGCAAATAAAAATCTGATAGAAAAAAGGAACAGAACCAGAGTACATTGGCACTGCTTTCCATCGCTGGAGACGGACATGAAAGAAATGAAGTTCGACTCCGAACTTGCAACATTTCTTTTGGATTGGTAAGTAAGATGCTGTTAGTATTTCGCTAGAAGTTTGTTTTATATGTTTGTGTAGTTTTTTCGGGAAGTTATAACATAGTTATCACGTGAATGCGTGAGAGTTGGCAGCTCTGGTTACGTTGGCGCTAGCTTGGTCAACATCAGCGAATGCTGTCTGTCAAATTAATGTAATTCAAACTTACAATAAAAATGTTAATATGAACAAAACGAATATGAACATATTCACTGGTAAAGGTGAAGGGGAGTAGCTTGAAGATGTCATATTTCAAAATCACTTGACATCAACCAACGTTCCTCTGGAGTCAAAACATCCTCTATTAGGAGTTGGCTTGGATTCGGCTATGGCTCTAGGGTCGTTGTGAAGGTAGGGGCGGAGCATAGAGACTATGCCGTTTCTCGGTTGTTACTCTAGAGTAGACCAACTCACTTTCTGGAGGTATACTGCCCCCATCTGGTATGGAATGTGGAGTATAAATTGATTTTTTGGCAGACATTACACAAGACACCTTTAATGTCCGAAAAACAATAAAGGAACAAAATGTTAATATATATTAAAATAATTAAACATCTGAAATATCTGTTTAAAGAAATATCTGAGGAGTTACAACATATAAGAGTAGTTTAGTTATCTGGCTCTTTTTTTTAAGCTGCAGTGGCATGTCTTCATGTCTCTGGTTTAAAGGACTCCCGTGGTGTGTTTTGATAGACTCTGTCAAAGCCTGCGGTTCGAGATTCCTGAAAGAGCAAAATTGCAGAAGAGGGGGGAAAAAAGAAAAAAGGAAATGCCCAAATCCATACCATTTTCCTCAGCCGCTAAAGCAAATTAAACCTCTTCCCCTGTAACTCTGCTTTGGGTCCGGCTTTGAGGGGGATGACAAATTACCTCTGAATACACAGATTAAATATTTATTCGCTAAGTCATAATTGGTTTTGTGCAGAAGTGTCTCCAAAAACAGATTTTTAATTTATCGTTGAAGATGGCGAGCGAGATGTGCCTAGGCCGCAGTGGACTTGTGCGAATGGCTGCACGGGGACATATACTGTGTTTTAGATCATTGTAATTACAAATGGCAGCCGCATTTTTTTGCGCAGCATGCCAGTTGCATTATTCATGGGACGGGAAAGGGTTGTGAGAAACGTGGTCACGCAGCAGATAGACGGTCCTGATCGGGAGATTAACCAGGCACAATCACGAACGTGTCACGCCGGAGCGCACTGCTCATTTTAAAGACATCTTATGAAAGGATAACGACAGGGCGTATAACGTTCAGGTAGAAACGGCTGCCACAACACGATTCTACTCAAATGGATAGTTTACAATGAAAGGTGAAGGACCGATATTTAAGATGTATTGCACACACTTGCGGGACTCCCAGAGTCACACTGTCTCAGGTGAAGGCATTATGGCTCCTGTGTTTTTTAAGATATCAAGGTTTTATCTATATAGGGACCAGCCTTCCTGCTATTGAAGATCTCTACAACACAACATGTGTGAAAAAAGCAACCTCCATCTTGAAGGACTCCTCTCACCCTTCCCACATCTGGTTCAAGGCCCTCCCACCTGGGAGGAGGCTAAGAAGCATCCAGGCCAGAACATCCAGACTAAAAAACAGTTTCTTCCCGCAAGCGGTCAGACTTCTGAACCGCAAGCCTGAGTGCACCTAACCACCCCCAACCCGCCAAAAGATTGTGACCATACCCCCATTATAATAATTTATTTATTTATTTATTTAAATTTAAATATACTTGTACCTCAATGCTGCTACACTTGGCATCATTCAGTTTATGATCTGAACACTATATGGGATACTACACTCACCGGCCACTAGCTACAGTGCAACTTGCTAGTACCGGGTTGGACCCTCTTTTGCCTTCAGAACTGCCTTAATTCTTCATGGCAATGATTGAACAAGGTCCTGGAAACATTCCTCAGAGATTTTGGTTCATATTGACATGATATCACACAGTTGCTGCAGATTTGTCGGCTGCACATCCATTATGCGAATATTCCATTCCACCACATCCCAAAGGTGCTCTATTAGATTGAGATCTGGTGACTGTGGAGGCCATTTGAGGATAGTGAACTCAGTGTCATGAGACCAAGAAACCAGTTTGACATGATTTGAGCTTTGTGACATGGTGCGCTATCCTGCTGGAAGTAGCCATCAGATTATGGGTACACTGCGGTCAAAAATGGATGGACATGATCAGCAACAATACTCGGGTAGGCTGTGCTCAATTAAATGGTGCTCAATTGGAACTAAGGGGCTCGAAGTGTGCCAAGAAAATATCCTCCACTCCATTACAGCACCAGCAGCCTCAACCACTGATACAATGCAGGATGGATCCATGCTTGTTTACGCCAAATTCTAACCCATCTGAATGTTGCAGGAGAAATCGAGACTCATCAAACCAGGCAATGCTTTTCCAATCTTCTATTGTCCAATTTTGGTGAGCCTGTATAAACCTTAGCCTCTGTTTCCTGTTCGTAACTGACAGGAGTGTCACCCGGTGTGTTATTCTGCTGCTGTAGCTCATCTGCTTCAATGTTTGACGTGTTGTGTGTTCAGAGATGCACTTCTGCAGACCTCGGTTGTAACAAGTGGTTATTTGAGTTTACTGTTGCCTTTCTATCATCTCAAACCAGTCTGGCCATTCTCCTCTGACCTCTGGCATCAACAAGGCATCCACAGAACTGCCACTCACTGGACATTTTCTCTTTTTCAGACCATTTTCTGTAAACCCAGAGATGGTTGTACATGAAAATCCCAGTAGATTAGCAGTTTCCGAAATACTCAGACCAGCCCATCTGGCACCAACCATACCCCATTCAAAGTAACTTAAATCACCTTTCTTTCCCATTCTGATGCTCAGTTTGAACTTCAGTAGATCATCTTGACCACATCTACATGCTTAAATGCCTTGAGGTGCTGCCATGTGATTGGCTGATTAGATATTTGCATTTATGAGCAGTACAGGTGTACCTAATAAAGTGACTGTTGAGTGTGTAGCTGCATCCAAAAATAGCATACTTCACTATATTGTAGGTGAAAAAGATTATGTGACAAAAGGAGTATGTCTGAATTCACACTAAAAAAGTGGGCAAAAAGTACCCGGATGACCTACTACTTCTGGCGAGATTCTGAAGTGTGCATACGATGGACACTTTACTATCCCACGAGTTTTCATGTTTTCATGGTTTCCACAAAAATATTAAGCAGCATTATTTTCAAATAAATGGAGTCTAGCATATATATATATATATATATATATATATATATATATATATATATATATATATATTAACAAAAAAAAGTTACCGACCCCTAACTTTTATTACACTAAAAGAATTTGGTGTAGAAACAATTTTTGCTCATAATTGTCACAATTAATTACAAAGAAACGACAAATAACACATTGATTTAAACATTACATTTAAAGTAGAAATACTGGCGTAGTATTTTCCTGTAAATAAATACTCCAATAACTATACCCAACGCATTCTCATCCCCAAATCGTCACTTTCCGTCACTTTCAGACATTCTTCAATATCCGACGCACAAAGCACCCTTTAGCGTCCATATGAGACGCTTCGGTTATGGGTAGGTTTAGGCGTCATGTAACTGACGCTTTCGAAAGTTCGTCAATATCCGACGCACAAAGCACCCTTAGCGTCAATATGAGACGCTTCGGTTATGGGTAGGTTTAGGTCTGTGGTAGGGTTATGCGTCTCATATGGACGCTAAAGGGTGCTTTGTGCGTCAGATATTGAAGAAATTTTGAAAGCGTCAGTATATGACGACTTGGGATGAGAACGGGCTGCACCACGACTTCGAAAAATATTTGTTTTTTAAAGTGATGGGGTAATTATGAAACAGCTAAATTGTAAAAGCTAATATGCACACCGGCGTTTTGGCCATGTGTCCATTTGTGACAACTTGCCTCGATCTCTGAAATATATCTTGAAAATGTCTAAATGAACTTTAAAAAAAAAAAGGTCTTTTCTGCAGCTGCTGGTTGGTTAAACTGGTTACTGTAATGAATGTAGTTGTCATGACGTCCCCTCACAGACCCCACTTCGACATGTAGCAGGGATACTGGGACGCTCTCAGTCATTACTCTATGACAAGAGAAGAACAGTGAGGGCTTGAGAGAGGATGTATTACACATCTCCCCGTGGGGTCTGAATTAGATTAATTTGAGCCCGGGCCGGGTTTGAAGAGATCCTTTCAGTGAATTAAGATGGAAATGGATTCCTTTCATGAGTGGGCGTAAAAATTCATTGTGATACGGAGCCGATCTGAAGTCTGGGAGTGAATCTCTGTGAAGTGATGAATGTCCTCCTGTCCTTTTGAAGGAGCGAGACACAAAGCATCACAATAAAGTCAAACAACAAATTGGATAGTTTAATTTGAATGTTTTGTATTCAAAATTGGATGTTCATTGGGGTCATCAAAGAAAATAAATCAAAGGAAAAAAAGTGTCTGACTTGTAGAGTCGCTCTTAATGTATTCACTGATTTTGTCTTACTGTCTTAAATTATATTTTTTTAAATTTTTGTCGGTTTTGCAACCCTTTTACCAAATGTGTAAAACCCTGATTCATGTGATTTTGCTTTCTAGCATATATACACTGCCGTTTAATAAATTTAGCCCAAATTAAGCTGTAGTTCAAATGCAGTACCAAATGTTAGTTTTAATTATTGATACAGTAAACATATGTAGTTATGAAGGAACAAGTTAGATGAGTTTGAGATTTGTGCCAAAAAGTAATGGGACATGAAAGTTTCTTAATATGGATTTTGCAGTTACAGTAGAGTGCATGAGGAAGTAAAAACTGCATTACCCATGATGCAGAAAATTCCACCAGATTCCATCAGAGAGTCAAAACAAAAAGATCTTATTAGCTCTGCCCACTCCCATGAAGCAATGCAAATCGAATCGGTCTCTCTACGCTCTCAAAATACTTAAATATTTAAATATATATGCATATTTTGCAATAGTTTTCTATTTCTCCATCATTTTTTATTTGATTATGCTGTTTGCATTGCTTCATGGGATTGTAGTTATTTCACTAAAACCATTACACAGTCTTGTATCTTTTTCTTTTTGTCTGATTTTCAAATTGATTGTTTTACTTCAAATCAAAGTTTGTGGTGTTGTGATTCACCTCATAGCTGGTTGGTTTGGTTCATGACTTATAATGCTTTAATGAAGACTTGAAATTTTTCTGGGAGAAATTAATGGAAAAATACTGGAACTAACGTCACTGAAAAAGTGGGTGGGCAATGTTGTGCTTTACCACAGATAACACTGCCCATCCAATCAGATTTCAGATTTGAGACTGAAATTTTTGTTTATAAAGAATCTTTTATTGTCCTTCAGTGTGGCCATGGTACATTGTGTGTAGCACAGTACAAAGGCTGTTATTCCTGCTGGCATACTTGAAGTGCCCCTCTGGAAACAGACACAGGGACAGATGGGACTGCCAGACTATTTGGTGAAAGAAAGAAAGAAAGAAAGAAAGAAAGAAAGAAAGAAAGAAAGAAAGAAAGAAAGAAAGAAAGAAAGAAAGAAAGAAAGAAAGAAAGAAAGAAAGAAAGAAAAAGAAAGAAAGAAAGAAAGAAAGTTATGATTTTATTGTTTGTCATCTGGCAATTTGTAATTATTAAGTAGATATAGTGTTCTTTGCTTGGGTTATACTTTATGGGGCATAAAGATTTCCGTTCAGGTCCACTGCTTGTTAACACAATGCACAAAGTTTTCTTATTTAGCATCTGTCGGGATATGAATTCTGTGAGGTGTCTCGTTTCCAAGGTCTCAGTCACATGGCAACAGGTTTCTCATTATGCTGTACACAGTTCATTAAACTCTCCCTCCCACACACATACAGATACGCAGTATTATTATTAAGGCTAATTCAAAACCATCATAAGCGCTTCCAGTGATGTACACATATTGGATTTTCATTATTAAGAGAGTCTGTCCGTGAGGTCGTGACTGCCTGCGAATGAAAGGTGAACGTGCGTGGCCGGTGGGTTGTTGAGAGCGGCGCTGTCATTGGTCGAGGGGAAATTCTCAGCGCTCTCCTCCCCTCATATCTTGCCCATGACTGTCATACTCTCTCTGCCATCTGTGAGACTTCAGCAGCTGGACAGTAAAACCATTGCTCATAAAAACACCTTCTGCTCTCACTTTTCTCTCTCTCTCTCATCCCTCTGTCACCTTCTTTCTCTCTTTTTCCAACACTTTCTCATGTCGCTCCACGCGTCAACTATGCCGTGGAACAATTTCTAGAATCGACCCTCAAACTACACAAACCAGTGCAATGTCACGGATTGCTCATGGAGTGGGATTAATGGCGATCCTTGCGGACAATAGGGACAATGTCAGGTCATTATTAATGTTATGATAATTGACGAAAAGAATAAACTTCAGATTTGACCAATACCAGGATTGACTGATACCACATACATATACCAAGTTCTGTCATGAAACTCTAGATGGCGCAAGCTGATTGGTTCCTGTTGTATCTGCAACCAATGAGCTTGCTGATCGTTATTTAAATAGCAGTTTTACTGTAGCAGTTTGCAGCACCACCTTCACAATTTCCATCTCTATACAGTAGATCTGCTATTGGTAATTGGGGGGGTGGTGCAACGAATACAGCCCATTTAATTCCTTTTCATAAAAATCAATACAGTCCTTTAGGGGGACAGAGGTAATAAATCTTATTTTCATGAGAAAATAAATAAATATATATATATATATATATATATATATATATATATATATATATTTATTTATTTATTTATTTATTTTCATATATAGATTTTTGTGTATTTTAGTTCCTAACTTCCTATGGAATGTGGTCTGTTCAATTCAAACTCATTGAAAGTGAGTGATTCTGAATTTTTTTCCCCAAACCTGATGATACATTTCCAAACCCAGGATCCAGCAATTGAATAGCAAATAAAAAGCGAGGTTTGGATGGCTCGAGCAGTCAGTGACGTCGAGAGATTTCCGAAGCGATTAGACCTGCCATTTTGAATCAGATTCGACTGGATTGAATCTAGACCTACAGTAGCTAATGCAAGACACGTCCGTGCACATGACCCTCTCTAACCCCACTCAAGACATCCCATATTCATTATGCATTGATTACAGCCTCCTGTTTAATAGACTCATTTACCTCTGTCCCCCTAAAGGACTGTATTGATTTTTATGAAAAGGAATTAAATGGGCTGTATTCGTTGCACCACGTGGCAGAATGAAGGGTTTGCAGAATTAAATGGTTCACAATCGCACAATTATGGGAATGACAATTATCTCGCTACATCCATATATTCAAACTTGTTTGCCCTGTGGGTAGAAACAATAGATTACTTCATTAGGCCACAGAAGAGAACTGGCACAAAGGCGGTGACTGCTTCCCCCCCCTCCAATTCTTTTCTTTATGTTCCACCAGACGAAGGTTACAAACGTTCTCTCGTTCTGACTTCTCTCTGACAGTTTTATCTGTCTTTACGAGGACTATGGTTTGCCTGGAAAGGCCTCTAATGTATTAAATGAGTCATTTAGTAATGCAGTACAGGATCGTGGTGATTCATTCTAATGTATTCAACCTCAGAGATGTCCTTGTTGTGTGAGGAATAATCGCTGTCTCAGGGATACATAAAGGCATTTGTTCCGCACCTGATTTAATCCATGCAGTCGCTGTAATTATTAGGTGTTGAACTGCTTCAAACGAGATCAGTGATGAATACCAGGGTTCCAGTGCTGCATTTGGCTCAATGGCTTCAAATTACATTAGATGATCAAAGTTTAAAAATAAATAAATGACTTTTAATTATTAGGTGGCATTAAGTGAGGGAAAATCTTTGCACTCAGTTGTAGTTGTTGAACTGAGGTTTGCCTTTTATTCTTTGACCTTTTTCTTAACTGCTCATTGTTCTTTATTGTGGAAGCTCATTTCTGCCTCGGGGTAAAAAATAAAAGATGCTATTGTGAGAGAAATTAAAAGAAAGAGTCACATTGTGAGGTATAAAGTATGGAGTCGAGTGTTGCTACTATTGACTCAATGTTCTGAGACTCAGTAGTTTCATTTGTCTAACAATATCCAACATTATTTATACTCACACATAATAATATAATTCATTACTTCTTACTTTCAAATGTTTGTGAAAGTAATGAAAAGTCCTTCTAGAGTGTCATTTTCTTCACAGCTAAAATTCTATATTGTGTTAAATGATGGTGGTAAAATACCATTTACCTTTCTAGGCTAATTTCATAGCTAGCATGTTATGTATTTAAAAAAAAAAATAAAAAAAAATTTTTTTAACAAGTTTGTTTTAATGTTAGTTTAGAGTATTATAATTTTAAATATGCAATAATTCATGTTCTTTTGATGGATTCCATTGTTTAAGTTTGAACATCTGGGTCTGTGACAAGGGTAAAAACAATAAAATATATACAAAAGTCATTTGAAAAGTAAATACAGAAGGCATTTAAAAAGCTGAAATCTGTTAGTTTTATCAACCCTTTGGAACATAAGTGCCTGAAGATGATGAAACACCCAATTGTGAGATATTAATTACATTTTTTTCATGTTTTACCCATGCGTGTTCATTTAATAAAATTATCTGTCTGTAGATGAAGCTGATACCAATTCAAAGACTCCATTTTGACATTTGCCACAACGTCTTCCCTACGCAGAGCCTTTGAGATGTATTGATTCAATTAAGGTTGCCATATTACCCCTGGGTACATATAATACGTTTAATATTCACACGGGAGAGGGGGCGTATGATAAACAATACGTCAAACACGCTTGCAAAGTTTTCTTGTGCACCCACACACAAACGCACACACCTAATTTCAAGTATGATCGGTTTAAAGAGAGATGTGTTCATAACCAACAGTAGCCCGCAGCCAAATCTTGACAATCCATATGAGAATATGCCCGCATTTGATATTTACAGTGCACTGCAAAGGTGTTTGGGGCTGTCAGCGCATTACCTGAAGATGTTTAATGCTCGTGACAGTCCAATTAGTCAACAGCGAGCAGGAATATAATTGCTTTTTTGAGCGTTATCAAATTAAGTTCTCCCCTAATCTCTTCGGCTGTATTGATTGCGCTGAGCAGGAACAAACAGTCAGCCAATGGCGAACCACTCTGGAGCAGCAAAAGGTGCTTGTTCCTCCAGCACCCATAACGTCTGTCTGCCCCGCGCTGATTTCTATCTTGCCAACGACAGATAAACCCCAAGGCCTCTCAAAATGGAGAGAGAAAGTGAAAACTCGTACTGACGCCCAGACCTCCAAAGGGCAAAACAACATCCAGGAGTTTGAGAGCCTCACCTGTGCTTCAGCGTTTAGTCATACTGTATTTTTCAACGGTTGTTTACCCTGCTAGCCTCGAGCGATCTCCGTCTGAACAGCGTACAGCTTGCCACCTGCTGACAGTCAGCATCTGAAGATCGCATCTCATGTAAATATTCATGTAGACTCATGCATGCACCACGATCACCATATTCATGCACAATTAAAGGGTCTCGTTGTTCAGATGAACCTGATCAGGTCTGTGGATGACCAGATAAGCCTGGTCGGCTCACATCTCAATTGGTCAGCGTTATTCATTATTAGACGATTGTCTTGGTCTTAGCGTGGACGGAGACGGTCTTTCCTGCAGACGCCAGGACTTGCAGGCCTTCTTTTTAGATTACCATATTAATATATACAGTATTCGCCCACACTTAATAAACATGACAGCTAACGCATTACCAACGATTCCTGTTTTCAAGACAAATCACTCATTCGTAACCCATTCGTGACCTGTCGCTGACATCGTAATCCTCGGATTGCAGAAATTCATTAATAGTGTCTGTGACTAATGCAGAGCGTCCTAATGCCAAATAAATCGCCGGCAAATGAGAAACCAGTGGCGGAGAAGGTTCAAAGACAATTAACGGGTGTCAAAGCAACAAGGTGAGGGTGAATCACCTTCAATGGCTTTTTTCCTCATTTAATGCAGTTTTTGAAGTCCTTCTCGCCCTCCTCCTCCTCATGCTTTCCTTTAAAGAAATTCAATATTTTACTTGTCAGGTGGTCATTTTTTAAAAATCATTTCTTTTTTTTCTTTTTTTTCATTTGCAGTGTCTCTGTGGTGCAATCAAAACATTTATAATATTATGTTTGTTTGAGTATCCGACCAGCAACAACAGCTCAACCAATAGCGGGAGTTTGGGGGCGAGAGATTAAAGTGACAGACGAAGGGAAACAAGGAGAAATATAATACATTTAGGGTGGTAGAATGAAAAGATAAGGAAAGAACTCACTGTATTGGTGCGCTTAGGTACATCTTTCTTTCTTTCTTTTTTTTTACTGCATCAACTGTATTATAATAAAAGACACAAATGTTCAATTAAATTGTGTTTTTGAATGTTAAGTGAAATAAATAGCATCATGCCAACATTACTTATGACAAAGCAATCCAAACACCACTTCAATTATTTGTTGGTTGCAAAAAAAGTTTGAATATATGGCTACGTTCACACTGCAGGCTGAAACGACCCAATTCCGATTTTTTTGCCCCTATGCGACCTGTATCTGATCTTTTCATGACAGTCTGAACGACACATATCCGATCTTTTCAAATGCGACCCAGGCCACTTGGGTATGTGGTCCCAAATCCGATACATATCCGATCTTTTGAAATGCGACTTCAGTCCGCATGTATCCGACCCGCACGTCATTGATACGCGAAAAACGTCATAATTCTGCGTTGAAGTAGTCGTCGGTTTGAAAACGGACTGCATATTCGTCGAGCTGAGGTAAATCTGCCGAACGGGTCGACCTCGACGAGCCCGTTAATTAAAAAAATAAATAAAAGCCCACGGCCACCATCATTATATATGACTAACGTTATGTTAACTTATTTGTGCTGATATTAGATAGGTCAGCGGCTGCTGTCTGGCTCTTGTGTAACGGTCGCTGCGCGCTTGTGTGTGTGTGTGTGTGAGAATCACAGTTAGTTGAAGTTTAGCTACTTCCGCAAACAACAAGTGACGACGTTGACCGTTGAGTACTCTTCTGCGCATGCGGGTCACTTCTGGGTCATTTCACGTTCACACAGGAGATCACAAAAGGTCGCATTTAATTGGAAATGTGAACGGCCTTGCAAAAAAATCGATTTTTTTCAAAAAATCGGAATTGAGCATTAAGCCCTGGAGTGTGAACACAGCCTAAGTCTACTATTAAATGGCTGTCAATGGAAATGGCTTGCTCTCAAAAAAGGTGTAGTTCCAACATCTACCAGTTGGGTATAATTTTGAACAGCTTTATCAGTTTTATAGTCTTTCTTTTATCTCAGCAATGTTTCTTTTCTGCCGTCATTTTTTATTTATTTATTTTCTCTGTGGGGCGACTTGAAAAACACATACGAAGTTGTGTGAGTGTGTGTATTTGTGTCTGCTTGGGTGATATATGAATGCAGTGGTGCAGATCAAAACAATTCCTTGGTTAGGCTACGCTTGACATAAAAAAAAAATGTGTCAGAAAATTCATTCAGTCTGCGTAATTAATAATGCTGGAAAAAAAAATATATTCTCCTGAACCGTGTTGTCCTACGGGAGAGGGGTGTTAATAATTTTTCTCCTTAATTAGTGGTCTGGAATTGTATCTGATTAACTTGCAAAACATCCCATTGGCTCATTAAATTTGGACTGCAGCGATCTTAATACATTGCACCAGTGACCAGTCACTGAATAATTTACAATATTAAACAAGAATGACAAGCCTGATACCAGTTGGTGTAAATGTATTTCCCTGCTATCTGATTGATGCAGTGATTCAGTGTTGGGCCTTTATATTAGTCTGCCAATGGCAATTTATCCCACAGTGCAGATGCAATGGTTGTTAAACATGCTGTCACAAACTGTTTACACTTTTGGACTTTTGCTGTGAACTGATGTCAATGCCAAAACTATTGATTTGGTTAATTATTCAAAGGAGCACTTAGCAAGAGTTCACCACATGTTCTGTGTGCATCTCTTGCCAGGTTAAAAATGTTTGCCTTCTGAGGTCCTGATAAGTTAATAAGACTTATAGAAACACAATCTAAAAATGATTGGTCATTTTGCCTAAAAATGTACAGTATCTTGCAGTGGTAACATCTAAATTACTGCCTTTATTTAAGTCACAGAAAAACATTAATATTATTGAGTAAATCAAATGACAATGGATTACACCAGTGGTTATATTTTGGTGTTGCCTCCCTTTGAAACTATTAAAAATAATAAATTAAATATTTTAAAGAAATTGTACATATAATACCATTTTAATTGCAGAAAATGGCTGTTGAATATATGTATATATATATATATATATATATATATATATATATATATATATATATATATATATATATATATATATATATATATATATATACCTGTTGTTCTTTAACTTGACATGATTTCCATTTTGTAGCTTAATATTTTTCATATGAAAGATTTTTCTTTAGACTGTACAGTCAGTTAGTTAGTCATTTAAATACCATCCACAAGACGATTCCCGTCAAACTGAAGAGCTAATTTTACGTCCCATGTGTCTTTATTGTGTTTACACACGTTCTGCTGTCTTTCAGCTGGAGATATACAGTGGTGGAGGGAGGGGAAAAAAAGCAGCCCTTTCAAAGCACATTGATTTTTGGATCTTTGGAGACGGCCCCTCTCGCCCGCTCTTTAAACAGCTCGCGCTCACTTTCAAATCTCTCTTCGCCGCTGAGAGGGATATGTGACGGTTCTACCCAGCATTCCCGCTTTCCGTCTCACCTCAGAAAGGCAGGTTCAAAACCATTTCGGAGCGAGAGAGGGGGTTAATGGCATGGCTCTCAGCTCGTCTCTCAGGGCAGACACTGAATGGCTCAGTTGACACAACTCTCATCTCTCCCAAGTGGCTGAAACAATCTGCTAGGAGGATATTTGAGGGCTAAATCAAGTTATCATTGTGCTGCCGCTTCTCAGTAAAAATTGGGCTGCGTGAAGCTAAAATGGCAGATTTTAGTGGGGGGCGGTGGAGCAGAGAGGTCTGGAGGTGTTTCTCTGCGGGTACAAGGAGTTATGCCGGCGCCGAGTGAACTTCAGACAGCTATTTGTCCAGGCAAGAGCGATGAAGAGGATTGGCTGTGCGAGGGATGAGAAGGAATAGCTTTCAAATCTATTTACCTTTAGGTGTGAAAAATAAATGGAAGTGAGAGACAAAGGAGAGAAAGGCAGCTCGAGGTGTGAATGAATCTGAAACATATCTACGTGCAGTTGTGAGTGTGCTGTAAGAAAACCATGCAAGAGCACCAACACATTATGAAAATAATGAATCATTAGGATGATTGTGAATTAGTTATCATTAATCGAATGTGTCTCACCTTGGACTATTTCTCTTTTGTCAAACTGCAAAAAAGCCGCACTTCTGGAGTCTGTTTTGGGAATTATATAACTGTTAGACTATAATTTTCCTACTTGCAAGATGGTAAAGAAATTAATGATCCCTTCATGTTCTATCAGAATTATCGTAAATATCAGTTTCCTTCTCTATGTTGGACATGAACACCCTCTCAAGTCCTATTTTATACTGGGAAACTCTTTGATAGTTTTGATACCTGAGGCCCTGTCCCAAGTGGCACCCTAAACACTCGCGGTCTTCTTATGAGTCCGCACTTTTTGTGACATAACGCCATTTTGACTATCGGGAAGAAGTCTGCTAAAAGAAGTCTGGCAGAAGTGTGCATCGAGGGCACATATCGACCGCAAAGGGGGTGCTCGAAAGGACCCTTATGAATCCTAAAATGACAAATGGGACACCCTACGGTCTCATGGTCTCAACGGACACGTGCGCACGGCAGCCATTGCAAGTCCATAAGACCGAAAGTGTGCCATTTGAGTTTCAGAGTTAGCCGAATGGGCCGTACAACTTTAAACATGGCAAAGAGGAGAACGATTGCTGCTGTGACTGGTATTCTATATGTTTTTTACACAATAGCAATATTGCCTTGTCTTGTCATTTGTGTATATTTACATATATGAATAACAATTTGAAGCATATTGTATGTTTTATACACTGCGAAAATAGCAATATTTAAAATTCCAGAATCGCCAGCAAACTATCTATTTAGCGTGGTGAATGTTTATATGGTTGTTAACGGATGGGACGCTACATTTTATTCAGAATTGAAAATCTTCAATACATTTTGACTTCCCCAAGAAATAGGTAAGAATAAACCTGGTGTCCTCAATAATTCCTATTCTTTCCTACGACAAAGCACTTGAATGTGATGAGCTCGTAATCACCACTTCAGAACTGGGAAGTAGAACATTTCCTATAGCACAAAGCAGCATGAAGGTCAGTCGAGGATTATTCACACAAACTGTTATTCATTACGACAAGATCATTCATTGAATGATTTGAACTCGAGAACCATATCAGAATGATTCTTAAATGAATCATTCAAACTGATTTTGTAAACTGAACCAACCGAATCATTAAAAAAATAACCGACTCGAATTTATTTATATAGAATATCATTATAGACTCTTCATTTTTAGGTGAACTGTACATTTAATATATAATAAAATTGATATCATGTTCTGTAGCTCTCTAGCTCTCTATTCACACAAGGGAGAGAATCCTCCTCTCATCAGTTTCATTAAAATATAAATTTGATTTATTTTCCTGGAATAAAATGCCTGCTGATAATATCCCTCTTTATTTATATTTTATCTCTCCCAAAATAATTTCAGAAAGTTCATATATAAATTACTTTAGTACTAAAATCAACAGAGTGTTGTTGTGGAAGACCTAGGAGACTTTCACAGCAATATTTTTATAAATAATATTTATTAAAAATAGTTTATGTGGATGTCTTGTGTTCTTTTATTATTTTTTTCAGTCAAAGAAAGGAACAAATGTAAGCTGACATTTTCTTAATATTACTGTCTTGCCATTACTGTAAAGTCTTACAACTATGAAAAAAGAAATCTTAAAATAGTCTGGATCTGGCACTCTGCTGAGTGTGAATAAAGAATGAGAATGGCGATGAAGGATTTCTTTCATATTGCTGGTTTGGGATGAAAGAAGAGTGATGGGGGGTCAAGGTGGGTGTTTTGAGTGTAATAGAGACAGACTTTTGACCGCTTCAGGGATCTGGGGCCCTTATTGGAAGAGTGATGGCAGGTCACCCTCAACTCGACTCTTATAAGAGCGCTTTATGAAAGAAGAGCCATGCCAGAGGAACCTCTCGCCAAAGAGGTTAAAGTGACCCTCGAGAAAAGACAGAACTCTGATGATTTAGAAACTTTTCTTTATGCATGACTTTATCTTTAATGCACATACTATTCAATTGATAACAAATTGAACATATTTCATATAATAGTGTACATTGTTAATGCCATTATATCAAATGTTCTTGTTTTAAACTCTGTTTACATGCAAAGGTTTCCAAATGCTTGATTTTATGTCACATTTAGGTCACACTTTAGTTTGGGGAACACATATTCTGTATGAACTATGACTTTTGCCTCAATGAACTCCCAATTACTGCTTATTAATAGTTAGTAAGGTAGTTACGTTTAGGTATATGATTAAGGGATGTAGAATATGGTCATGCAGAATAAGGCATTAATATATGCTTTATAAGTACTAATAAACAGCCAATATGCTAGTAATATGCATGCTAATAAGTGACTATTAATAGTGAGAATTTGACCCTAAACTAAAGTGAAAAAACAAAACAAAAAAACATTTACATAATTGAATACAGTGGTTATACATTATCACATAATACTGTTAAAATAATAGAAAAAGTTTGAGGTCAGGATATATTTATTTTTGAACAAAATGTATACTTCTATTCTGCAAGGATTTCACAATATTACTGTTTTTTATATTATTTTTTATCAAATAAATGCAGCCTTTTTTTAAGATTTTAATTTATGGTACTTTTTCTGTTGAATGATGAACAAGCCAAACAATTTATTGAACAAAATTAGGCCTATATTGTTCTGTTATTTTACATGTTCTATATTATTAATACATATTAAATTATTAAAATAATTGAAAATGACTTTAAAATACTAATATATTTATAATGCTTTGCAGGAATGATATTAAAGGCATACAATAATTCACCTAAAAACTAGATTTTTGAAATTTACTAATACTTTTTCCAATCCTGTAGGACTTCCTTTTCTACTGTGGAAGATAGATGAGGGAAGATGAATGAGAAAATTATGATTTTGACTCAAAAAAGGAATAAGAAAAACCATAAAAGTAGTGTACTAATATTTCTTCAATGAGAAGCAGCACCACAAAACACATCATCTGCCGTTAAGATGGTTTGTAATTCGTCATGTCTTCCATCTTAAGCGCACTCTACCAAAGTCTCTCTTTTGTGCCGGGCTGAGGTAAGATTATAAAATATGTTTTACGTGGCCTCCAAAGCAGCTTTTATGTTTGGCACAGATGAAATGCCCTGCACATGTTCACCCTCCTCTATTATAGTTGAGTTCAGGATCCACTATCAAATGATAAGATGCTCTCTCTCTAAAGGTAGGGGATTAAATTCTGTTCTTTGCATTCTAAGAGCTTTCCTCTTTGTCGCACTACATTGCTTTGTAACATATGCAGTGTTTCATCTCTTGGCTGTGGTTCAGGCCCTTTGGAGTATAACTTGTTTCTGCCATTAACATAAGAAAAATCACAGGTGTTTGGTTTGATAACTAACCATGGTGGAATGGAAATAAGCTTGCTTTACAGCAGCTGTAGTGCCACTCAGTCAGAAGATCAGTTATATGGCTACATGCTGACAGTATAAAGACACACAGAATTCTGTTACATTATTGAATGTTGTCCAGAACCATAATTATGAGATGGTCCTCACTGCAGAACACAAAATCCAGGGGGAGGAGTTGGATCCAGATCCAACTCCTCCCACCTTACATATACCTAAACCTACCCATCTCCACCCCCTGATCCCTAAACCCACCCCTAAACCTACCAATCTCCACCCCTTAGATCTGGATCCAACTCCGTCCCCTGGATCTTGTGTACTGCAGTAAGGTGCTACTGATAATTACTGGCTGTTTTTTGCTGTTCCAAGCCTGTATGACATTCTTCTGTTTATCACAGAAGGAGATGTTTTGAAGAAGATTCATCCTGCTCATTTGCATGTATTTGCTATTAATATAGCTTTAATTTATTTTTAATTCAGTTTTAGGCCCTTTCTCAGCAAGAACGATAACTATATTAGCGTCCACACCAGCGGACAATATCGCTTTGTTAAATTAAGCGCGCTACAGTTTTGGCTGTCAATGTTTTATCGTTCATCAGCTGGAAAATACATGTGAATTTTTTTTTTTTTTTAAATGCTGCCTTTCATTAAGTAATTTCAACTTGGCTGTTTAAGTCATTTCTACTTACATTTTTAAACTGACTTTAAAAAATGATTTGAATCTTGTATAACTTATAAAACAAGTTGAAAATTGTTGAAAACTTATTTTAATGAGTTAAATCAATGTAAAAACACATGTCATAACTTATTGATCATATCATTTTTTACAGTTTATTGTTCGGAAAGTGATTCCAACGATTTCGTTTCTCTGTCCTGTTATGGTGATAGTTGTTTATCGTTCTGAAAGTGATTCCAACGATTTCATTTCTCTGTGCTGTTATCGTTATAGTTGTTTACATATAGAATGATACATATAGAACTATATCATTATCGTCCTTAGTGTGAAGGGGTCTTGAGATTTATGTCTCAAAGTTGGAATGAAACTGGAGGTTGTGATCATGTTTTCTTGTGATCATCTTTTCTTCCCTATTGTGACGTACATCCAATTGAAATGGCATCATTTTCTAATTTTCATTTAAATTTTTCATAGAATATTTTATTTTAATTCAGCTTTATTTCAATGACCGAAACTGATTTTTAGTTTTAGTAAACAATAACAATACTAAGGTTTATGAATAATTGCTTGATTTTGGGTTAACTACTGTGGCACACAGTTTGAATTCCAATTCCGGCCTGCAGCATATTGCTGTCTTTATACCCATTTCAGCCTTTGACTTCACCATGAGGTGTTTTTATTGCTGTCTCCAGTTTCAGTGACTCTTCTGCACCTTCCAGGAAGCATCATTGTGTTGTTCTCAGTGCAAATCCCTGTCGGCCCTTGGCAATGTGTTTATGCCCGGTCTCATTAATTAATGCCGGGCATTGCGCCAGGCTTGTTAATTTGCCTCAGACAAGCGGCAGGTAGATTGCGATGCGTACAGGGTCCCATCACGCCCTTTTGCTGAATCGAGGTGAACGTATCAGCGGCGTCAGACCCGAGGTCAAAGGTCAGTGCACCCCACACTGAAACGACAGATTTTTTTGTGTGCTCAAATGCAAGGCATGAATTATGCAAATATGCAAATGGACACAATGTCAAGTGTCTTGTCCTGTATCTAGTGGCCTGTGTTAAAATATGGCAATTACTGATGCTAACATTGGTATTGTTATTGATGACTAAAACAATCGCATAAGCGCCGTGACACACACTCATCGATCGGGTGGCTGATGGGGTACAGTCGAGGGGGGAAGGAGAGACGAGTGCGACCCGATTATCGACACCATTGACTTTGGCCTGACAGTGTTTTCCGTCACACTGAGTGACAGAATGACATTTCTGAAGGTTAGTCATCTGGCCTGTCAGCGGTTCACCCCTCACACTCACTGATGATGTAATTTGTCAAATAGATTGACGGGTTTAAAAGGTTGCGTGATTATGGACGGCATAAACACAATGTTGATTAATTCCAGTAACACTTGATCATTGAATGCCATGATACTGTGAGCTGTGTCTAAATGTATGATTTCAAATGCACACCTAGTGGGTCTGTTAAGCTCAAAATCTCAATGCTAAAAGCCTCTGATAACCACCCATTGCAAACAATAGCCTTTATTAGCCAGTTACATCCAAATGAAGAGATTCTAATATGGACCGTAGCCTATTTTTGTGAAAAGCATTCTTTTTGACAACCAAAATGTCTAATTTTCATTAGTAGGGATTCACAAATCTAATCCCATATTATGCTGTTTAAATCTTTAAAGCTGTGTAGCTGTTCTTCAAATAATTTGTTTGTATTTAAGCAAAAACACATTAAAATCCATGAATGATTTGAATGAAGAATGAATGGGAAGCTGTGTATGAACAGCTTCTTGTTTATTTAAAAGTATCAGATGAGTTCTTCTTTCATTTCATTTTTTAAATAAGAAATTCAAACAAGCTTATTATAATTATAATTACTTGAAGCAAGTTTTGTTTCTCAGTACTGTGGCATCCACAAACCAAAGAGTATTTTTCATTATAACATGCCACATGTAGTAGTTGATTTGATCTTTATTGATATTATTAAATCATGAAAAAAAAAATGAAAAAAGCATCAAATATTGATTTAACGCTAAACCACTGTGCAACAGTTTTCCAAGAAATAGTCAATCTCAATGCATGCCAGGCATATTTTAAGGTCCACTTGCCTATGGCTGTTAGATGTGCAAAAATAAAGCAAACTGATCATTTTAATGCTTTGACCCATTCTTGTTTTGAATGTGTAATACATATATGTGATTGCATAAAGGCAGAGGTTTTTAATCAATAATTAATGTAAAAGGATGGTTAATTTGTTATGATGTTAAAAAGGTTTTATAGCTTTCAAATGCTTTAAAGTCTTGTAAAAACTTATTTATAGTGCAAGTTTTCCAATACAGTAATCATTCAGGGTGTGATGTTACATTCACACATACATTTACATAGGCCACTGAGTGTGCTCTGGTTGTAACCTTTGACCCTTACCCATAATTCTATATGACTGTCCTCTCTTTGTCATTGTGGGAGGCTTCATGGTTTATTTATGGCAGCACAAATTCAAAATGGCTGATGAAATTAGATGTGTCACTCAAAGAAAGATCGAGAATGATTATATTGTGGTTTTGAAAATGTAAAAGTCAAAAAGAAATATTAACTGATTTCTCAAAATTAATATTGTCACAGTTATGTTCAGTTTGTTTTCATTTTCATGGACTTTTAGTTGTATTCATTAGTCATATGTGTTCCTTTCTTTGAGTTTCCTGCACCCACCAGTTTCCATGGACTCTAATCATCACAGCTGTTTGTCATTTAGTTTATCACCATATGTATTTAAGTTCACTCACCTTCACTCAGTGTTTGTCCGGTCTACGTGTATGTTAGCATCTGTGTTTGTAGCGTAGTTGTGTTTGTTCTAAGCCTTCTGTGTTTTGAATCATCATCTTCTGCCTCCTCATCGTCTGTCTCTACCTTGCTGACAAATATGATGTTCTTGACTATATACTTCAGCAATTTTCCTGATCTTAGCTGATCATTTATGTAATGTCACATTGCTTCAGTCATATTAAACAATATTTCTGAGTTGATTAAAACCTATTAATTTAAATACTACCATGAATCTCATATTTAGGTTAGTTTTAGGTTATCTGCAGTGCTATTTTGCTATTTTAGCTTTATTACAGTTCTATTAATATTTTGAATTAGCTTTTATTTTATTTTTTTATAGCTTTTTTATGTTCATTTTTGTTCATTTCAGTAATTTCTTTATGTGCTTTTGTCATTTTTTTTGTCATTTAAAGTGCTATTTAGGATTAATTATTTTTTATTTCAGTTTTAGTTAGGCTTAGTTTGTATTTATTTCCAGTTAATCATTTTAGTGCTTCAACTTAAACTAAATGAAAATTAGAAATGTTAAATTTTTTCAACAAATATTTATTTTTTGTATTTCAGCTTTATTTCAATTAACAGAAATGTTTTTAATAGTTTTAGTTAATAAAAGTTTACAGTTACAGGCACATCTAACAGCATATAATCTCCATAAACCTTCCAGTCTGGTTTCCGTTCTCTGCATATCAAACAGCTCTGGTTTAGGTTCTTAATGATCTCCTCCTAGCTTCTGATTCTGGTGCTCTTAGCACTCTCCTTCTGTTGGAACTTAGCTCAGCCTTTGACACTGTTAGTCATGAGACACTTCTGTCACGCCTTTCAGCAATTGGAAATACTGGTACAGCTTTTGACTGGTTTTCCTCTTATTTGAAGGGAAGGCAACAATTTGTTGTGTACCAGAAGCACAAATCTTCCACTAAATCTATCAATTCTGGTGTACCTCAAGGTTCTGTCTTGGGCCCTCTTATTTTCATTATCTATACAGTATGTTACCACTTCATCAGACTCTATGGGTTGAATGTTATGCTGATAACATACAGATTTATTTTAGCACTCCTCCTACTACTCCTTTAGCACTATTCCTCCTGTTTCCTTCTTATGCATTAACAGCTTGAATTAAGAGGTAATACTGATTGGTTCTAAATCTGTTGTGTCTAAACTATTTGGCCAACTGATATATTTGGATGGTGACCTGATTATGCCCTCTTACTACAGTTCGGAATCTTGGTGTTCTTTTCGATTCCTCTCTTTCATTCAATGCTAAAAAACGTTATAGTGGTTTTACGTAATATACGTAATATCTCTCGTATTCAATCATCTTTTAGTCAGCAGGATGCTGAAACTGTTACACTGTACATGCCATTGTCACATCTCACCTTGATTACTGTAACTCACTTCTTTATGGCCTTTCAACTAAAAACATCAAATGATTACAATGTTCAAAACTCTGCAGCCAGTTTGATCATTCTCAGAAGAAAGAATGAGCACATCACTCCAATTCCTCATCACCTTCACTGGCTTCCAGTTTCCTTACATGTAAACTTCAAGGTACTAACCCTCACTTACAAAGCTCTTCATAACCTTGGTCCTTCACATTTATCTGGTTTACTTCAACCTTATGGCCCTGTTTGTTCCTTAAGATCTAGCACGGAATTGTTAGTGACTCCTACTGTAAATTTAGTTTGCTCACTATGGGTGACGGGTCTTATAGTGTTGTGGAATGCTCTTCCTCAAGACATCTGTCAAGCATCCTCCCTTTTTCTTTCAATTTTTTTTTTTCTCTAAATATTACTCTTCAGCATTTTCTGTGATCTGTACTCCGTTATGGATGTTTGTTATTGGTTTGTTTTTTTTAGCTTGGGCTTTGGAATGGCACTATAAAAATACAGTAAAATGTATTATTATTATAACCCTAAACTGATAATACCTGACAGTTACTGTCAGGCAGAACTCATTTTTTTTACTATAAAGTGATACAGTTATTTAGTATTCATTCTCTACAGATGGAGAGTTTTACACAGAGTGAATCCTGTAGCTCATCCGGACAGACTCTCTCCTGCTCTCTGCTCCGCTACAGTACCGTCTGTGGCTCTCCGCTCCCCTGGCTTTCAGCCGGCCTGACCTCTCAGCAGTAATTCTACTCTTACATGTAGGCTGAATCGATTCCAGCACGGCTAATTCAAGGTCATTTTCACATTATTTCATTCTCCGGCTGCACTAGGCCAATCTTTGCTAGCCTTTCCCAGCAAGGGACTATGGGGCTCGTTTGAGTCAGCCAACATGTCATAAATATATCACCTTGGAGGATTTTTGACATATCTTTTCTTTGCCCTCAAGCTGTTTTAGATTCAGTCACAAAGTGATTACTGCTTCTATTACATATTAAACATTTATGTGTTTTTATTTTATTTAATTTTATTTTTTTAAAGAAACATATCATATCGTATTATTTGATTATTTGTTCATGGCAGGTCCCTGGTGGTCCTCCAAGCTGGAAAAGAGAACTGACAGAAGTGACACCTAATTGCTCTGCAGAAAGTTTGAGCTGAACTTGCTCAGCAGTTGAGCTCACTTCTAATCAATAAATCTCTATTTTCCTTAGTGTATAATTAGCCACCTGAAAGACGTCTTGCATTACCTGATCTATTCCCCGGGGTCCAGAGGCCATTGCAAGAATGAACAGTCTGTCCAAAATTCCACTAGCTTTGTCTTTTGTGTAACGAAGAGAGAATATGTCAAACACATTCCTGTTATTTCACTTTAATGAATCATGAAACTTCATAGCCTCAGAGTAATATGAAATATTGACATTACAAGGTTTTGCTAGATGAGGGATGAAATTGGTTATTGTCGTTAACTCTGATTGGTTTAATGCAGAAAGTTAAAAAACAACCAAATTCTGCTCCATTTTAAACTACTATGATTTGAAATGCATGGTTTTCTGAGCTGATTCTTTTAAATGACCTTTTTAAGGCGAGACACGGCAGGCAAAAACATTGATTTTTCATGCAGTGGTCAGTTTTGAGATTTTGGGCTAGTTTACTCCTTCAGTATGTGTTCTTTCAAGCTGCTATAAAGAAAACGTTGAAAATATACATTAAGATGTTTATTTTATTACATTTTGTTTACTTGCGGCAGTAAGTTCCTCCCGAATTTACCAAGAAGTTAGCATTCCAACGTGACACGCCGAGATCCGTTTGTTTACTGAAGTCTGTCATGACCAGTATCGATGTAAAGCTCCGAGTCTCCTGCACAACGCTATGTAACCCAAATATGGGCATTTCCTTTCTATCAGTAACCAATCGTGAATGTCCAAAGGAGGATTTAAAGCTAACGACGATTTCTCATTTAGAGCTATCTAAATCTTTAACTGCCGTTTTCTCAAAATGAGTTTTTTGTCATTCTCCAGTAGAAACATCTCAGCCTATGTAGCACCTATGTACACCAAACTTTCCAGTTATACACTTAGCAGTATTCTGAAGATATTTTCAGAGGGATTTGTTAATAAATCATTCCTGGCCTGATTTATGTGACATTTTAATTTAAAAAAATATGGCGAAAATCTATGTTTTATGGCTATGGACAGTATATTTTGTTTTCCTAGGTAATGAAAGCATATATCCTGAAATCCCTCTGAATTTTTTTATTTTCATCTTGTGTGTGAACAAAATGATAAAATAATTTTGCACCTGGCTTTATCATATGTTCAGATCTATCTACCGAAAATATATGCAAAATCGTTCATATATAATGAGATAATGCCTAATTTGCATAATTCAACATACAAATTTCTAAAACTTGTAATACATTTTTTATATATATACTTGTTTATGTAATCAACTGAAGAAGTTTCATGGTGATGCCTATTATTTAAAATTTGTACCCTATTCACCTGTAGTGTCTCGCCTTAAAGGGGGATCCATATCAAACACTTTTATGAACAGGATTTATTTGCATCTATAAATCAGATCAGATTAACTGTGATTTTTGCTGTTCATCCAAAATCAAATCTGTTTAACACATTAAAAATGGATTTGAACCACATTCAGCCTGGCAACTGTTTGAAAATAATCAAATTAAAATGGACACTTCTTAGGGTTTTTTATGGAATATTGCAGCACTTGTTATATATATTATTGTTTTTATTATTATTCATATGTCCACCAGTCACTTGCAGCATTATCAAACCACAACAATCTAATCAACTCTCTTATGACAAAATCAAGTCCCACTCTACATTTTTCTCGTTTGAGAAGCAGTTTAACTTGGATAAACATCACAATAGCTCAGAAAAGATGATCGCAATGTCCGTTTCATGCTGACTTCAAAGGTGAAGTAGTTCATTTCTGTACCACCAAGTGGAATAAATTTTTTTTTAAAAACCTGTTTTCCAACAGATTCACTTCTAAAAAGGTTTTAAACAGATTGTTACTAAATCCACGCTATGGGTTGAGCACATGTTGGGTTGGGTGGGATAAATAACAGCAATGATTTGATAGTGTTACTGTGTTTTTTATAGAGAATTTATATAGTCATCTCTGTATAGGCTGGGAAATGACAACGTTTAAAGAAACTACACACATCACCTTTAACTTTCATACAGTATGTCACTCGTGTTGTGCTACAGAAACATCACACTACAAAAGCTTGCTGTGATTGACCCGCATGTCCTTCTTTTGAAAGCCTCCTCACACCTCATAGTGTTCTCAGATTGTGATGAGATGTCATTTTCGCTGAATGACATGGCATTCCGCTTTCAAGAGCCCTTTAGAGGCATATGCAAAACAAGATGTCGACGCTGACAAGCGAGCAATACTTTGTACAGCTCATCTTTGATTCCGCTCTCCCTCCCTTTTTCTCTCTTTCACACACACGCACAATTTACCACAGATGTATTAACGGCAAAAGCACAAAGCCGAGGACTCAGGCCGTGTCACCCCTGACATCTCCAGACTGTTAGCGTAGCTGACAATTCTATTCAGTCCGTGGAAAGCAATAAACCACGTATTTTGTATTCTATGATGGGAATTTTTTTATCAGGCCAGCTGTCACAACGGAGGCACATTAAAACGCAGTAGCCGAGCACCAGGCTGACGGTACCGTGGGGCTGTGTCACCCTCCGTCCCAGAGGCACATGTAAGGACACTTCCAAGGAGACACGTAGGCTAACGGCACATGATCTGCAATATGTTGAGGCTCAACCTCGAAATGAGCAGCGTAATAAATGAAAGGCTCACAAAAGCCTCGATTACGGGTGGGAAGGTCTCTTGGCCAGAAGCACCGGGCGGCATTCTGCACGCAATTAAGACAGAGCTTAAAGGCATGATGAACTTGTGACAACTCTGTGTGCTTTTTCCCCCGTCCACTGCTGGTTAACGCTGCAGGGAACACTTTCGTCAGTCTTGCACACAGCTTGTCTATAACGTTTATGAAGTGGCTCGTGCTATAAGTGTCTCAGAACTCAATTGGCATTATTTAGTTCTTGTAAGATGTTTGGAAAAACACAGGAATGGAGATTAATATCACAGAGGCAGATTCGTTGATCGTTGATTTGTTACCCGCTAAAGAGTAAATATACTAAATGGCAGTAATAATAGTAGACTGTCACTTATCTCCTCAAGCTTTACAAGCTGCCTCGATTTTATGTGATGTTTTCAATTTCCCCATGGACACCAGAGACACAGCCATGCAGAATACCATAAGTGTCAGGAAGATAAATTACAGTAACAGACAGCCTGGACCAATGCACAGAAAATGGATGTCCATTATTTAAAACCGAAGGTGGCATGTAAATAACTGGATGTGTTTGTTATATCGGGAGGTGAATTGGTGGAGGGTTAAAAACTCAGACAGGTTGGCAATGATCTTTAGCCATTCATAAGTGCTGGCTTGCTGAATATTACAAAATCTGTGTTTGAAGAAGAAAATCAGGTCTGTGGGTTTATGCAAAATTCAAGATTTATGAATTGGCTCCAACAGGTAATGCATTTTGAGAAATCAAGTGTTTTTCCACCCTTGACTACACAAGTTAATTTGTTAAATATTGTTACAAATTATCTATCTGTCTGTCTGTCTATCTATCTGTCTGTCTGCCTGTCTTCCTTACATTCGTTACTTTTCAATCCAAAATTGCAATTCTGCATCCTGTTTGTTACCTCAACTCAAATTGAGGAACTGAAATGGAATGTAAAGGCATTCTAAATCCAATTCAGAATGGTGCACAACCTTGACACGAGCAGAGAAAGCAAGGCCGATTGAATGATGATGGAGAAATATGCGTCCACGGTACAAGTCGGGATATCAAAAGAGCAGTCTGATGGGGTCAAGTACAATGCTCGACGCCTGGAGGGAGGGAGCCGTAAATGGGTGTTCACGGGTCACAATAAGCTGCTTATGCTTGTTCTGCTTTCTGCGGTTGACAGCGATTTGATGCAAATAAGGCAAATGCAGGTTGAGTGTCGTCAGTATGCAGCCGCTGAGCGGTGTCAACAGTGTTTAGGGAGCTCGCAGTTATGCCATCACTGACCGTCTGCGTGACACTTGCAAATCTATTCAGACAGCTGCGGCCATGCCAACCGTCCCTGGGGAATCTCTCGTACCAAGCACACCAAGAGCCCCTGGCCGGGATAACACAGGGCGGGAAGTTCTCCTAGACTGGGGAGAAGGGCATCAAAGGGACTTCATTCCAGCGAACTGTGGCTTTGCTCGTCCATTTTGGAAATAGAAAATTGTGGAAAATATATTCAAGTCTTTGATTTTGAGTAAAAGGAGAAGACGTGTTTGATTTGACATTCAGTTATGTTGTACAATTAAAAGACTGTCTGCAACTACCACAGCACAAGTAGAAAGATACTTGCTACTGCACTGGCATTAGCAAAGTTATAGATACCCCCGATCCAGCCATATGCAAAGCATGCTGGAACAAAAAATCCTCCACCAAGTTTCAGTTAATGCATCAAAAACATTCATGTAATACAAATGGATTAAGTAAACTTCAATTTTGATTGCGTTTAAGTGGATTGAACACAATGAAATTAAGTTTGGACAAAATAAATATTAATTGTGTTGCTTAAGCTCATTTTAATTAAGTAATTTGAACAAGCAGCAAGTGTTTAAATGTCAGTGTACTTGGGGCATGTTTGATCTGATTTCTTGCTATCACTGAAAAAGTGTGTAAAATGGGTTTAGGGGGGTGTTCATAGTTGGTTGTAGGTTTGTATTTGTATCTGTAAAATTGCATGTTGTGTAAGTGTGCTACCGTTGTTGAGCTGTATAGTCCAAAAAGAGTAGTGTCTGCTAGCCAGTAGGCTATACTTAGATTAGATTCTTAGATTAAAACCGCAACTCTGCGTTTAATTAGAAATTAAAAGGCAGTCAGGAATCTTAAACGTAAACTGAATCTTAAAAGTAAACTGAATCTTTGACAACCCTGGTGACAACATGCATATCTGCTTTCAGAGGATTCGTCTTTAAAGTTGTTTACATTTTAAAAGGGTTTAAGCTTTAGATGTTATTATGTATTTCACATTTATAATACTACAAATATTTTCTCAGACATATTTTTGGATTACCCAGAGAAACCCCAGAAACTACCCAGAGAATGCATTTTAGGCCCTGTGGACAAACTTTTGCTCGCTCAACTTTTTAGCGTTGATGCTGGAAATCTTTGGCCACTCCTAGATCATATTGTGATGTTTGGCCAGAGCTGATGGCACATAATGTCAGATCAATGATAGATGCTTCATGAATGGAGTCTAAATGACAATCCCCCCCTCCTCCTCCACCCACACCCCACATCTCTGTCTGGTTCCATCTCAGTGCGGAAGGTTACCTCCAAGCCAATGACAAACTTTGACGAATAGCTTGTCTGTACAAGGGCCCACGAGATGAATCAGACATTTCCTCTCTCACCTTTTCCTCAGCCTTCAGCAATAAGTGATATAGGACATCGCCACTCCACCCACCCTTCCCTGCTTCATTCATTCCTTCGCTGGCTTTTTTCCTCTTCGATGTCTAACTCTCAATCCATCACAGGGTCGCCATACACCATGTTTTGAGACTTTGCTGAAAGGTCAGTCTAGTCTGGTGTAGTCACAGATTTGGTGAGGGAAGAGCAAGTAATCTCCCCTGGATTTGAAGGCAGTAAATTGTTCCCTTTCCTTCAGCCACTGTGTCCTCAGAGCTTCTGTCTAATATTAGTCTGACAAACTGGAAAGGACACAGTCAGATGTCGTGCCGCCCCTCGCTGGGCCAAACCAGGCATACTTGGATTTTTGGAGACTTTAGTACTGAGTGCACTTGGATTTCCAGGATCAGGAAGTTGATTCAACTTTCTCCTGAGTGTATTTGGGTGTCAAATGCCTTGCATGGAGATTCTCCATCTCTCTGGTTCTTTTAGTGTTGAAAGTAGATCAACGGCTTGGAACATCATAATTGAGCAGTTGTTACTGAAGCCACTAGCCTGACAAAAGTGCAGTTATCCAGAAAACATCATCAAATGTAGCTTAGGTGTTTTATTTTTTATTTATTTTTTATTTTTAATGTACTAGAATCAACAACATTTGAGGAAGTTCACTAAAATTCTTCAATTTATTAACACCTAACAGCGTTCTTTGTCTGATACATTAGAGTGTTTGAAATGCATCCATTTCAAAGAATGGACTAATATAGACTAATACAGACTAATGGACATTAGTCAAGGGAGATGCCGTATTTACAATACAGTATTAAAAAATTGAATATTTCTCAAACACGTATCAAATAACATCAGAGTAATCAGATAATGAAATAAATAAAAGGTAAATTGTTTAATCGAATTACCTTCACAGTACAATATATCATAAAGCCAAATATAATCAGAATATGACTCCTCTCTCACTGCTTATTACAGTTTCATGTTGAATTCAAGGTTAATTTGTAAATGCAGCATACATGTTTTACACTGCTTTAAATATTTGTAGAAAAATAATAAATAAATATTTACATTTGTCTGTCTGTCTGTCTGTCAGTCTGTCATTTAAAAAATGTTGTTACGATTATATGATTTTGCTTTTGTACAACAGTTCAATAAGCAAAGCATTATTATTAAGTTACCTACATTTAAAAGTACAGTATTACCAGTTTTCTTTGTTTTTGCACTGCCAAAAAAATTGTTATTGAACTAATTTGTTTTTTAATGAATTGTTTAAATGAATGATTCAATGACTCATTTAATCATTCATATTGCATTTTTGTATTGCGACATATTGTGACACGATATATTGTTACACCCCTATCGCCTACTATATGCGATTTCGGATGCAACCATCGACTCATTCATAATCACTTATTGCCACCTACTGGCATATTGATGAACTTGCAGAAAGTGTCACTGAAAGCTATATTTGTTTTGTTCTATGTATTTATTGCTATATCATTAAATTTCTTCCTATCTGCTGTCATCCATCTATATCCATCTTAAAACCCTCTCACCGTCTCCCTGCACCTCTACTTATAGTGCAGTCAAAGAATATTCTTATCAGAATCTATCCATTCTTCTCACACTTGCTCTTTTGACCTTTGCAGCTCACTGTTTTCATTAGTTTGACAGAGCTGGCCTGCCATGACTTGCTGACGTACATTTCTGAGAGGTTCTAAGAGCCCTTCATGTGCTTTAACATGATATGTGTGTTCCTTTGCTTTTCAATGTGCATGTGTAGCTGAGGTCACATTCGTGCGTTTGGCCAGTTGGAGGTCAGAGTGGTCATTATTGTGTTGTACTTTGTTCATTATGCCAAAGTCTTTAACATCCCCTCAAGCTTTTATCATAGCTATGACTTTGTGTGTCTGTGTGAGAGACAACAAAAGTCTGCTTGTTTTAAATCCAGATGACCTTATGGGTATTTAGGATATACTCATTTTCTCCTACCTACAGCTCTCGCAAAATATGAATAAATAGAAGCACGTCAGCCATTTTTATAACTGGGTATGACAAGTGCTCACAGACCGATGCACAGACTCCAGTCTACTGAACGTCCCCAAGGACACGTCATCTCTCATGGGGGCTTTTTAAAATAGAATCACTTCCTAAACTGCTTTCAGGTTTTTGACCAGGGGAAAGAGTTGCAAGAGTGTCTTTTCCCTGCTAGCATGGCCATATATCAGCCAGTCGGCAGACAGGAGCCTGCCTGTCATGAACACAAACGCCTTCTGTACAAACAGAACTGATGCAGTAAATGACACTGATTGGATGAAGATTGTACAGTGCCAAAATGTACAGTGACTGGACTCTGAATCTCACGAAAACAAGAACCCTACAGTCAAAAGACAAAAAAGTAATTTTATTTATTCTGCATGAAGAAGATCAAATTTTTTTTTTTTGTAGTCTGATGTTATTTTTATGTTATTTCCATTTAAATTAACATGCCTGGTATCTATCTATCTATCTATCTATCTATCTATCTATCTATCTATCTATCTATCTATCTATCTATCTATCTATCTATCTATCTATCTATCTATCTATCTATCTATCTATCTATCTATCTATCTATCTAATCTGTCACCAACCACTGAACTTTCTATCTACTGAACAAACTAAACTTCCATCCATCCATCCATCCATCCATCCATCCATCCATCCATCCATCCATCCATCCATAATACTATAATACTGTATTTTATGCATTACAGTCAAATAAATAGCTTATTTTGAAGTTATTTTGTTGTTGTTGTTGTTTAAATAAATAAGTATAAACTGAAGACAGAACTACAAAATTATCATTGTTTAAATATTTTAGATTTTCAAATAATTATTATTAAACAGATAATTATTTTTAATTATTTTAACTACAGTAATAAGAATAAGGCTTTTGTTTGTGTGTTTGTTTTTCAGAAAATAGAACTAATTTAAAATTTCTCACATTTGATTTTGGGGTGAAACATGACCTGAACTTGTACTGTGGGATTCGTGAGATTCACCCAGTGTTGTTTGAGCTCTAAAAGCGGACATAAGTTTAGATCTGCTAAACAAGTTTTTTTTTACCTTCCAATCAGAAAACTGAAAGGAAAAAAGAAAAGTTTCCATCCATTTCAGCTCTAAATGTATTTTTGGAAAATGCTCAGGGGAATGCTGTTTCCAAAGTAGATCCAATCGCCAGAACATAACATCAAAACACTATTACAGTGAACATTTTCAGCAACACATTATGTTGATATTATAATATGATATCTGAATTATTTGAGCTACAGAAGGTTTTTCAATACAAATCAGATCCTAATTAGGTTTCTCCGGTAATGATATAAGTTCCAAATTACTTCATTTACAATATCTGACTTTTATTCACAGTAGCGAGCGCCGGTACGATCAATCACCTGTTCAGCGCTGATTCTTAGTGACACCTTTGGAAAATCCTGGTAAGAAGTTATCGATTCCAGACAGGAAAATGAGTGACTGCATTCCAGTTTGAGAGCAATTGCCGCGAGCGACTCTTCAATCTGAACTGCACACAATCACATTCCTCTTTATTGGAAAAACAGTGAAGCCAGTTCAGGGACACTTTAATTGAATTCACCCTCAATAATATTCAAATCAAGCCCATCATTGGCAAACAGGAGGCATTTTCCATTTCCAACGGTGATAGTTGGGGTATCTGTGCAGGTGATGGGGAAAACCGTACTTTTTTATTTTCATTTCATTAAAATATGTTATCTATATAAAGAGTCTGTCTTTGTGACATGCCAATATTTCAACAAACAAATCAATCCAAGTTTGGGGTTTCCAACAATATGCAATCACGCAGAAAAGGATTGCTGCATTTTTCTTGTCAAAAGATAAGAAAATAGAGGAAAATCTATTGGGGAAAAAATAGATCCCCCCCCCCCCCCCAGGAAATTAAGTAAAAGATGTTTGTCTGTAAAAGCAAACAATAAAAATACTTATGTAAATAAATAAATAAACACACATTATATGTTCCTTTTGTTGCGCTGTCACTCAGATAAATACACAGCAAAGTGTTTGAGATTGCAGTCAGGTTTTGTATTGCCACCGCTCATCTCGTGTCCCCGGAGAGCGGCTGTTCTCAGACGGTGGAAATATGAAGTATGATCCATCCAAAATGGTTTTTCCTGAATCTTCCCTCTTTTTTTTTTTTCATCATGTGAAAATGAAGCGTGATTATATTACAGTCCCTATAGTCTGAAGTGTGTACCTATATCTTTGACTTTGTGCATTTCGAGTGCATTTCCCTCTAAGGACATCACATCTTTACCACATCATAATTGTCATATTCAAAATCATTTACACCAAGCTAACACCTCAGAGCTCTTTAAACAGGTTTAGTTTATTGAACTCCTGTTCTGTTTGAAGTCCGAAAGATGCCAAGGCTCTTTTAACATCCTAAAAAAAAATATACAATATAAACACATAACATAATATAAATATACCGTTCAAAGGTTTGGGGTCAGTATGATCTTTTCAAAAGAATGTATTCATTAAGGACTCATTAAAAGACATGTTAAAGACATTTATAATGTTACTAAAGTTTTCTTCTTTAGGACTTTCTGTTCATCAAATAATTCAGATTTTGTTTCACAAATTCCTCAAATATATAAAGCAGTTCAAATGTATGCAACATCAATAATAATAATAATTTGAGAGTAATGATGCTGCAAATTCAGCCTTGCCATCACAGGAATAAATTACATTTTAAAATATATTCAAATAGGAAACAGTTATTTTAAATTCTAATAATATTTCACAATATTGATTTTACTGTATTTTTTATTATAAATGCAACCTTGGTGAGCATGAGAGTATGTTGTATATACTCCATGACTTTGCATAATATTATGAGAATTGTTTATAAACAAAATGTCAATCCCAACAGGAATATTAAAAGCCTCCTTGTCCCTTTAAATATTTAGATTCACCCTTAAACAGGATTATGGTCTTGAAACTATTTTAGGGAATCTGCGCTTGTGCTTATTTAACCAACCTTGGTGTGATTTGCCACAGTATTCACT
The DNA here is from genome assembly GCF_963993115.1 of Abramis brama. Taxonomy (NCBI): domain Eukaryota; kingdom Metazoa; phylum Chordata; class Actinopteri; order Cypriniformes; family Leuciscidae; genus Abramis; species Abramis brama. The sequence goes on from NC_139985.1 coordinate 7,701,989, forward strand.
GTATCTCATCCATAATGTCATAAATCCCTGATTTTCGTCTGAGCCTGCATTAAGAGCAGAAAATCTGCCGTTGTACTCCCTTGACTCCCTGATCCAGGTCTGTGCCATTAGTGAGGCATTCGTGCAGCGCTCCAAGTCACCGTATAGAGGGACTGGCAGACCCTGTGCGGGGTTTGACTGTGAATGGGGATGAGCTGTTTTACATTCAGCAGGCCGGCTGATGTAGTTTGTAGACACAGGGCCCTGCCAGGCCCTCTCAGTCTCAGCATAATGCCAGCAGGATCCGAAATGCCACCTCCGACTGCCAGCCCACTGCTACGGATGTTCCCTTGCTTCAGGCATGAGGATTTGAGCTAAATGAGATGATATGTGTGTGGGAATAAATATACATCAGTGCATGCCTTTTGTGATGCCTGTGTGCCGTTTGCGGATGCCTATGTGTGTGCATGTGTATTTGTTCAGCAGTCAGTTTGATTTGTCTGTCCTTTGCTATGAGATATGCTCCACGGTATAAACAACACCACACCCAGCGAGCATGCATTCACCCTGATCTGGCCGCTCCTTTCTCATGCCAAAACCATTAGCCAAGTGGACCATGCATCCACCAGACCAATCATTCACTTCACGCATTCATCATTATCTGGGTATGAGGTACTAGCGTCGTACTTGTCAATGAATTAATAAATCACTAAAGTTGGTTGCACTCGGCATGTGAATTTCCTGCGAGTAGTGGCATGTTGTGAGACCCTTGTTGCATTCCTTTTTTTTTTTACTCCAATATATCGTTTCTGTTTGGTGTTTTGAATGTTCTTGTTGAATGGTTTTCACCATTTACTTTTCGCTGTCAATATATGTTATAGATTACATTATGGATGAGATACAGTGAATACTGCAGCAAATCACCCGAAGGTTGGTTACATAAGCAAGCACAAGAACAGAATACCTAACATAATCCCAAGAAAATAAGCCTGTTTACAAAGCTTGTACCATTGCATTTCAGATTACATGTAAAGGACCTATCTGTCTGCGAAAGGACCTCACTCAAACGCCACCAAAAGTGACACCTGAATGAGAGTTGTTGTTTTTTGTCTATAATTTGGGAGTTGCTTAATTTGTCTACGCCGCCTATCTCCTGGTGTCTCTGTTGCTTTATAAAAATACGTTGCACACTTTATCTAACCATATATGTTATACATTAGTGTCCATTCAGTTCATTGTATTGTTGTACTGTCAGTTATTTTCTTATCCAAACTTTTTGAGGTGCCACTTCCTCCGTTCCCTCTTCAGAGAAAACACCTGCTAGCCATGGTACAATCAAAAATAACACCAAACAAGAAGCTGTAAGAATTTGTTATTGTCTGCTATGACACACTTGGGGTGTCATCACCAGCCATCCGGTGTGAAATCTAATATTGGCAGTGTACAATATCTGTGTGTACAAGAGTGTATTCCCATGCTGTGACAAAGCAAAGAGATTCATCAAAAGCATTTCTAACTAAGCTATTATTGGCCAATGTAGGACTCTCTAAACATTCCCCACTTGGCCGTTGTTTATGGCTACGTCCCACAGATTTACAGCGCTGTATGTTTTATGAAGTACCATCAGAGGGTACGAATGAGTCGGCGAGAGCCGACGTCAGCGCTTTCAGCCAGGCACCATACCGTGATGCATGGCGGACCCGTGTCCAGGGACCCGTTTTTGTTTTTGCACTTTACTATATGTGCTTTTATTTTATCTCTGCTTCTTTTAGAAAGCACTGCATCATCATATCGAGCTGATCTCAGAGGAGAGATTACTTTAAATGATTGTGAGTCATTGTTTTAGAAAGGCCTGCAGGACGAGCATTGGGAACAGGGGAGAGTAATATCACAGTCCTACTATTGACAGTTTATTGAACTAAACCACAGCAGTGCAAAAAATTCAAAAACGTCCTTCAGTACAATATACAAAGAGTAAGTGTACTCCTGTAGAGTCACGTTTAAATACTACACTGTATCCTAACTAGACAGTTTTTGTCCTAATTAGCCACGACCTTGAGACAATTTCGGTCAGCTTGATAAGTTTTGACATATTGACTTCCTATAATAGTTTCCGGGTCTAAGTCTCTAGTCTGTTTCTAAAGAAAATACTATCACAACAACAGATGTTTACGAGCACTATTTATTTATAGCACACCTTTAAGGGAAGTGTCACAGATCAGCCAGAGTTCTTCAAAACAACACATGGAGGACATTAAATGCCAGTTTTATGTTTATTTTAGGTTCTCCCAAGCCAGTAAAGTGCAAGGTGCTCACAGGTGCCAAAAACATGAAAAATTCAAAAGGAAAAAAAAAATTAAGAAAAACAACAACTTAAATATACAAAAAAAAAAAAAAAAACCTTGGATCAGGTATAACCATTCAATCAGAGTACTCAGTAGATACTGCACTCACTACCATAGATATCATATAATAAAGGCTAGATGTCTCGTCCGCGCTGCTGGCCAGTGGAGGTCGACATCCGCACACGGCGGCCATCTTGCCACAGGGAGCTCGCTCACTCCTAACATTGTGTTTTAATGGTGCATGTACTTTTAAATAACCGTAACTTGCTCAATTTTCTACCGATTTTCAAACGGTTTGGTTTGTTATAAACGTCAGAGATGTAGTTATGACACTGCATAAAAACACTGCAAAAAAAAGGAGAGAGGCAAAATGTATGGGCTTTTTTCTTTTTTCATTTCTGCTCCGATAGCCGCAAGACCACGGCAAACGCTGTGAGTTAGGAATCAGGAATGGTGAGAGAACATTGGGTTTGGTATGTTTTTCATCTTCAAAATCATACTTGGGTCTTCAGCGAACAAAGTTTAAATCCTGTCTGGCTAGCGCGCTTCCTGTAATGTTTACACATTAGGCCAATAGGCGGAGAATAGGCGGCCTTTTTTGGCTGTTCGACCGCATTTGACCACATGAGTGTCTACACTACGAAAACATTTCGGTCTCTCACTCCCTCTGGAAGTGGTCGAAAGTGAACAAGCTCAAAACGTTTTTTACGTCATCCTCTTGTGATCCAAAGCCCCAGATTAAATACAATACATTATTGTGTCACACATTATACAAAAAGTGTTATATATATATATATTTTTAATGTAAGCATGTCAATGGTCTGCAGTCCACATTGATCCATTTTTGCAGTCAAGTAGGGGGATAGTCAAAATATATACAGCATGCGAATGAAGGTCGTTTGAAAGTTGACCAAGGGATGACGTGAGGAACACTTGTTCAGCTGTGTGTGTGTGTGTGCGTGCGCGCAAGTTATAAGAGTGAGAGAGTTTTTCAAATGTCCTCTCCTTATCCTTCCACGCTAAACGCACCAATAATATTTGCTCCAAGTGTTGACAAGCTTTATCTTTGTTCAAGGTTTACACTCAAAGAATTCAAATGAGCCTCTGTTTTGTTGCCAAGGAGTCGCCTAATCAAAGTCACCGAATTGTTGCTGTGACAAATTTAATTAATTTTCTTTTGTTCCCGTTGAGTGACACCATTCCTTTCTATCCCTCCAGCAAGCTATCGGCAAATTATTCCACCACCTAATGTCCTTATTCATATCAGCACAGCTACCAAGGAAACTTTGTCATTGATATCACTCCTGTTATTCAGAAGAGGGCTGCTGGAGTAACACAAAAGTATTCTGGCATTCAGAAACCCTCCACTGAGACCACGAGCAGGAGATCATGAAGGGCAGACCCTCTGAGGTAGAAATGGCCATTGTATTTTTGGAATAACTGATATCTTCTCCAGTTCAGCCATTTAGACATAATATCTTTTTATATATATTGCCAAAGCTATGCAAGATTGCCCCATAATATAGCTGTTTTTTCTAAACACACATTATGACATTCAGTGTTGTTATTGTCAAGTAAAACTAATTATTAGAGGAATGATTGGGATAGTCATCTCTATGGCAAAATTGTCCCAATTTGCCTGAATTCATCCTAACCTAAACTTAAAAAACTTAAATGGAAATTAGAAATGTTGCCTTGGCATCTAACATTAATAAGTTTGTTGAAGTACTGAAATTCCTAAATCTAAAACTGAAATAAATTAAAGCTATAGAGTGCAACAGTTCGGTTCCAGAAGTAAAAACTTAAAATTAATTTTCTCCATAGGAACTTATAAACCTTTAAAAACAAACCTACTGTGAGCTACAAGATTGTTAATCCATGGAATTTGCTGTGTCGTATTTAGTGTTTGTGTACCTTCTGCCTGTCTTTGATGTACCTGTTTGATTTATATTGTTAGTAAAAGTTTGCATTGGAACTTTTGATTCTCCTTCGTCTTCTTCTTCCTGCACCACACCATGACAGTTTAACAGTGGAATTCCTGTTGAAAAACTATATGACAGAAAATTCCACCAATCAGAGTCAAAAACAGTAGCCTGGAAATCCAGACCTAAATCTAAAAGATTAATGGTCTGGCGTCGACTAATGAAAATCGCCCAGCTCGAGGGGCGGCACCAAGCGTGCATTTGAAAATCTTGCTGCATGCAATTGGATAACACTACGACCAATCACAACGATAAACCCCAGCTACCAGCGGAGCTAACCTTATTAGACATTCTCTGATTATACTCTTACCGTATCCGGTCGGCGAAACAGCAAAAACGTCCTTCTTGCAAAGAAGCTCCTCCTACTCCCATGAAGCACTGCGAATGACATAAACGAGTCTCCCCACACTCAAAATAATTACATATATATATATATATATATATATATATATATATATATATATATATCATAATTTGATTATGCTGTTCTCTCGTAGCTGATTAACTTGATTCATGGCTTATAACTCTTTAACAAAGACTATTTTTAAAATCACTATGGGAAAAATGAATGGAAAATAATACTTCTGGAACAGTCCAGCTGATAAAAATGGCAAGCACTGTTGCATTCTATAGAAACATAAATACAAGAACTAATAAAAATGATAAAAGCACACAACAAAATTACTTAAACTTGAACTGAAATTATAAATGTAAAAGCTTATTTACAATGTTAATAAATACTATAATAGTATAAATTATGCTAAATGTTTAGCTGGTCTGCTCACTGACGAATTTTCTTTGAGAACATGATGCTTTAAATGCTGCTCATAAAGTTCATTGAGATTATCCAGCTTTTTCAAATCCACTTTTCATTTTCTGTAGCGATGGACAAACGTGAGGTGTTCCAATGGCGATTGCGTGAGGGTTAACCACGTTTGTTTTTTCTTCTTTTTTTTTTATGCTTTTGTGCTTTATCACACTGAGAGGTACAAATTCTAGTCGGTGGATGAAAGGGGGGAAAGCAAACAATATTTTCTCTAAACTGGTGTGAGGTAGAAGCCAGGAGTGCAAAATAATGACCCCGCTGAAATCCTCAGAAATACAAAGCATTCCCTCCTCCCAGCCGCAGTGTGATAAATAACAGTGTCAGCTTCTCAAAATGGATGTTTGGAGTAAAAACATTGAGGAAATGTACTATCAGTACAGGCGGGTTCAGCTGAAATGGTTCACCTACACACACCATCCATCATTATAGCCCCGGATCATGGAGACACATGTTCTGCTTCGGCCTTTAGGTTCTCTTTTCATTAAGTCTTTCATAGGCATTAAGTGCTGTCCACTCGACTGTCCGTTTCAATCCTCTGCGCACTGATGTTCCCGTGAAGTGAAATTAAATCAGATCCTCATTCCCAGACTCTGATGATTTATGAGTGTAAAATGAGATGGACATAATCGAATCTCTATGCATATGCCGAGCCGCCATGACTGAGATATAGCCTGAACCGTGATGACGTCGGGTCATTTGAGAGGGATTTTGACCGACCTGCACTGCGTTGCATAAATACTTCACTGGCCAGTTATGATTTACGCAAACCGCAGCCGGTTCCAGCTGGATTCAGCATCCCTAAAGAGCATTTCTTTCATTGGGATTTTTGTATCTTTAAAAAGTTCAAATTGTTTTGTTGTTATGAATGGTTCTTATTAAATTTTAAAAAAATAAAGGCTCCAAAAGGGTAGCCTGGGTTTCCCCATGCTGCCTTGCACGCAGCACGATTTTATTCACGCTGCTAGGCAGCCTGGATACCATGGACCAGATTTTCCCCTCAAAAAGGGAACCAATCACAGAACGGGGAGGGAGCAGCAAGACGATGACGACGTCAATGCGACACACCGAAGCAGTTTGTTTATATCTATGGATCCAACATGGCATCAGACGCGAAGTTACCTGTCGATGCAGCCTTAGATAGTGTTCTAAGTAGTTTAGAACGCAAGTTTATTTCGTCTTCTTCCTCGTCGCTCTACATACATTATCTGGTAGAATTGAAACGATTGGCTATGAGCTACGTACAGGCGCATTTGATAGACATTCGTAGCGCCCAATAAACGGCTCTGGGCATTCGTAAACCACGCCTCAAATACGAGAAAATTAACATATGGTTCCCAGACCACGTCTCAATGAGAAAGAGGTCTGACGTTAGCCAGGCTACCAAAAGGGGGTTTTCACAGCAATGTCATTAAAAAATGCATATTTTTTTATTGGCATTGATGGTTCCATGGATGTTAAAGGTTCTTCATGGAACCATTGATGAGAACCTTTATAGTGTACTTTCGTATAAAACTGCTTTGAGTAATCGCCCTGGTTCGTCAACCCATAAGGGAGATTCTATGAATACTCTGTAAATGTAGATTTTTTTCATGAAAAGAAATTCACATTTGGTTAAAGAAAAGACTTTGAGTGTGCTCTCAAAGTCTTAAGCCTCAAGAGGAGGCATTTTATTGAATAGTTTTAGTTGGAACAATTTCAGACTTAGAAATTACAACCTATTAACGCAAGAACAAGCTTTCCTGTCCTGAAAAGACAATTAACCCTCACTTTCTATCGTATGCCTTTTGGTTATCAATCCATACCGCTTTGACCTATCCAGTCATTCCGAATCAGCAGCTGAAGGGACACAGAGATCGTTTTTGGACAGTGCCGCGACTCGTCCTCATTGTTGCTATGGTGAGTTTGTTCCGTCTGTTGTCACTTTCCATGTTTTTTAAAAGGTTCGAACTGACAAATTCTGTTAAAGGCATTTGTGAAGGGCTCTTCAGACCACACTGCACGCGCAAAAAATTGGACCGAATTGAAAATTGAATATGTCACTCACCTGGCCAAGGCAGCTCCTCTGTTTGTCTGACAGGTAAAGTGACCTTTGCTGCAGTCGTGGAATGATCCAGGTAGCTAGAAGCCTTCGGGAGATCTCTCCAGGATACTTATCTGCTATATTACTTTCTGGGCACCTCCAGGGACGGTCTCCGCTCTGAGAGCTGTCTGGTAAAAGAGGCTTAGAGCTCTATCAGACGTCCATGTGTGTGGCCCCACAATGGTCGCCCTGCTTCATCACCCATAAGGGAGATTCTATGAATACTCTGTAACTGTAGTTTTGCATGAAAATTCACATTTGGTTGAAGAAAAAATGCATGGAAATAAGGACATCAAATAATGGTTTTCTGAAAAAAACTAACAGACTTATCACATTTAGCTCTAACAACCATGAACACATGCTGTCCTTTTCATATTTAGCACAAACAAACAAGCAGTATCATTAAAAAATAAATAAAGTGATGAGTAAGTATGGGCAGTTATTTTCAGAACCAAATTTGGCAGTTAATTTACAACATTTGGTTCACCATACTGGGGAATATTAATTTAGAAGTGTTGATTTATTAAATTATTTGCAGCTTTTGGTCCTAATATAAAATAAATTGAAAAATATAAATGCATAACTTATACATAAAAATATAAATGCATTGTCACACACACCACACACACACACACACACACACACACATATATATATATATATATATATAATATTACATTATACATATTATATATTTACAAACTTTTATGTTAGATATGAATAATCGCAATTACTGAAGTACTTAAAATTGCATCATCAACATAGTCAGTGTCTCATTTAATCAGAAGAACAACTTAATTTTCTACTATAAAGCAGCTCTTAATGGACTGAACAGGAAAAAATGAACACCCACCTATTACAGAATCGCCACGGACCTGTGGTGGTACAAAGGTGTTTACCAGCCATAGCAAACTCTTCCAGCAAGCTGTATCGAACTCCCTAATAAACTCCTTTTCGGCCTGTTTTTGTTTGAAATTACGTCACATCAGTTCGTTCTTCGATTTCGCTTAAAGTATATCGGCCTTTATATAGACTCCTTATATCAATTGGTTATTTGGTGTCCTTTTGGAGACTCCAAGTGTCCTTTTTTTGGAAAGACACCTAAATTTACCCCGAAAAAAGCTTGCAGAAAATACAGTTTTGTTAGAATCACTCTTTAATCTGATGGTTTACTTTGCTGGATATAACAAATGCTGACAAAAAATGAACGTGTTAAAGGAATAGTTCACATAAAAATAAAAATGCTGTCATGATTCACTCACCCTCAAGTTGTTTCAAACCTGTATGAGTTTCTTTCTTCTGCTGAACACAAAAGAAGATATTTTGAAGAATGTCGGTAACCAAACAGTTGATGGACCCCATTGACTTCCATAGTGGGAAAAAATAAATACTATGGTCAAAGTCAATGGCTACCGTCAATTGTTCGGTTACCAACGTTCTTCAAAATATTTTATTTTGTGTTCAGCAGAAGAAAGACATTCATACAGGTTTGAAACAACTTGAGGGTGAGTGAATGATGACAGAATTTTCATTTTTAAGTGAACTAATCCTTTGAACAAGATAAATGGTTAATTTTACGATAAGTGAAAAAGGGTTTGATCAATTGCAATCCTAACAGATTAAACAAATAAAAAATATAAATGCATAATTTATTATTGTTTATTATATGTTTAACATATATAATATGTGTTTTTAATTTAATTTAAATGACATATGCATAATCACTGATACTACATTGTTTTTTGTTTGTTTTTGGTGCGTGCGTGCGTGCGTGTGTGTGTGTGTGTGTTTTTTTTTGTGTTGCAAATATGTGCCTTGAGGGATCATGACTATGACCTCTGTTTAAACCATGGGGCTTCCATAGGGTCTTCACTGGGGTCTGCAGGGGACGATTCAGTCCCAGCTGCTGATGTCACGATTGGGTCCACGGGGCAAGTTGGCCCAGGAGCCAGAACATGCTACCAGGAGAAAGGACGAGAGCAGATGTGTGAAGCCCTGTGACCAATGTGTCACACTGGGTGACTGTGACACGACCTTGCTCCTGGGCCAGACACCAGTCGACTCTGCAATACGCAAATATGAGGGAGATAGAGTGTGTGTGTGTGTGTGTGTGTTGCTCAATTACAGTTCATGCAGTGCATGATAACAATGGAAACCAGCTAGCAGTTGTTAATTATGTGACTCGTTAATGCCTGTTTGTAATGGCATCATCATAAAGATCATTTCGCCAACACTTTCCCCCTCCTCACACACAATACATTCCCCACCTGTACCTTCTTCTCACTTTGATCATAATCAAATGTGTCAGATAGTTCATAAACGTCTTGTTTCCGTTATACTGGCAGTAATGATCATTGCAGAAATACATCTTTTGAGTCTTTTTTTATTTTTTTTTATTTCAGTCTTACCCCGTTTCCGCGGTAATTAATGTCAGCTAGCTTGAGCGAGCACGCCCTGGTGTTCATCAAATGAGTTTTATGTGGCAGTGATTCATTCAAAGGTCGTCACTAAATTAACATTAGTCTATCCAAGTCATTACTAAGAATAGCTCACAGCAAACTTGCTTCTCTTTGTTTTGTTTTTTTTCCCCTCTGTTTTGTTTGTTTGTTCATGAAAGTCTGTGATGGATGAAGGTTCTAATCACAGGAGGAGATGATAAAGTACTCAACCTTTCTGCTAGTGCTGTTTTTATATTGAGAAGCAAAAACAACAAATGTATATAAGAACATTTGATGTGTGAAACAAGACTGTAGATAGTGTATAGATGGTTGGGGTGGTTAAAGATCTAAGCTGGTAATACAAAGGTTAAAATGGCTGGTAATACAAAGGATACAAAGGAAATGACTAAATGTAAAAGTTCGAACCCCAGAAGAAATAGTTAATTAGCGAGATACTTAAAAATCATGGCATGAAATGGCATTTGCAACCTTTTTTACTTCCGTAATGTAATGAAATTCCACATAAAACAGGACAATTAATGAGAAAATATGTGGGGTGTGACTAAAAAGTGGGTGTTTTATACCAGAACGGACCTGAATGTGAGTTTTCAGTGAATTGTGGTGCACTGAGGTTGCATGGTGCATGGAGGTTAAGGGTCAAGTTCACCCTTGCCATAACCTTTATTAAGGATTATGCTCATCTAGAAAAAATAGTTTTTTACCGCAACTGTTGCCGCAGTGGTTACCACGCTATAACCATAGACTTTTCGCTCACGTGCAGAATATTAACATTAACCGTCATTAAAATTCTGCATTAATTATTGGGAAGATTTTAGAAAGGCTGCATTACTTGTTGGTTTTCATGAAAAGTCATTTTAGAGGTGGAGCAAGTTATTACATTTTGATGAAAGATTACGAAGACTAATATTTTTTTTCTTTGAAACAACGTGAACTGATGAATAATGCATAACAAATCCGGGAATGTGCATTACGAAAGTAATTATGATCCATTTTGATTCACATTGACTATAATTCAAGGTTTTTCTTGGGGGATTGTATTAAAAATGTACTGTAAGTCACTTAAGATAAGAAAATGTCTGCGAAATGAAGAATAATGTAATATACCATTCAAATATAAACCATCCAGTTGAGGCGTATCCTCTTTCGGAATACCAAATCTGCTGTAGTATCCACACCAGTTTATGGAACAAATTTGAAGAGATTCAACTACTTAAATTGCTTTTGAGTTTTTGTTTGAGCATAGGATGTTGAATGACAGGTAATCAGAGAAGTGAAAATGGCTGTGCCATGTTTCAAGCCTACAAAAAAATTACAATCCTAATTTTCACCCAGACACAGATAAACCTTCTCCACAAATAAATGAAGTGCCCCAAGAATGCTCTCTCCCATTTTTAGTGTCCTCACCGAACTGTGTTGTGACCCTGGCTCATTCTGTCAATCCCACTATCCCCTCTGGCTCCCTCATTAGTGTCCACCCTCTGCCCCCCTCCACCGGACTGTCGGCAGGAAAGATGGACTGCTTTATGAGAGGGAGTTGATGTGCCCCCAACTACCCTAATTGAACCAGGAAGATGTATCTGTTGTGTTTTCACCATGGCAGACCTGAAAAGTCAAACAATCAACCTGCCTCCTCAAGGGAGGAAAGATGGAAGGCGGGGATGAAAAAAGCGAATTTGAGTCGTGTCCCTCTCAGTGCTTGGAGGACGTCTGTGGGACACGGGAAATCAGCTCATCCCTGCTCTTCTGATGAATAAGTATGTCAGGTAAAAATGGATGTTTCAAGTTAAAGTGGACAGAAAATACAGTTTAGAATAGCGTATCAGAGGAAAGAGCCCGTAAAATGGACGATCGATCATAGTGTCTGAGCAGAGGTGGTGCTGGGGTCTGTGAAATACGTCGTTCTGACTCCCCTTATTTGCGGTAAAAGTCTGTATGAAAGTGCTCCAAATTATCCACATCCGGACAAAATACAATCATCTTTTTCTGGCTTCTGAACCTATTCATCAACAAGACATGAATGAAAATACACCCATTTTGGGTGAGATGTACAGTGTGGGTGCATTTTTCTAAAGAAAAGCAAATGTTTGGATGTAATATTTACAATACAGTATGTCATATATTCTGTACTGTATGTGTCCTATATCCTAAATGAATGTTTGAGCTCAATTACACTTTAAACAGAGTTTACACGATGTGCAATATAACTGACTGTAATTTGTGATAAAAGCCTAATCAGTTGTACAGGGGTTCATGATAGAACTGCAGGGGGTTTGTGAGTTGATGAAAAGCTAATAATTAATAAAATAATACAAATGTCAAATTAAAATAGATATTTAAAATTAAACACATACTAAAAAAGATGACATTTGTTTACTTGCATGTCATGTGACAATTAGCCAGCATCTGAGAACTGTGGACTTGAATATGTTGGCAAATAATTGAAATAATTACTAGCCTATTTAATAAAATATGAAAATCTAAGTGAGTAAGTAAGTAAATATTTTAAGTCAAAGGGTTTCAGCTGACGAAATGTTTGGGAATTTTTATGCTTAAAATTACAAAAAGCATCACAAAAGTGCAATAAAATAGTTCATATAAGTTGAATGAAGGAGAGTAAATTATAACAAAAGTACCTAATATCAAAGTCAGTTTTGATTTATGTTTGTCTAAATATTTTCCTCAAGATTTTGTGTTTTAATATAGGTTTAAGCTTTAATGTGCATAGTGTATCCAAATAGGAACTGTTGTAGTGCACTCTTATTAAGTGTTTTCAGAGAAAGTATGTATGTGTGTTTTCTGAAGTGTGTTATCTAAAGGCAACAGGACTTGTTTTTTCTGTCCTCTGGAGAATCTATCAAGGTGTTTCACACTCCAGCCCAGCAGGTGGCAAAAAGTAGGTTTGTAATCAGCATTGAATACCAGAAGTAGTAGTATTAGTTATTTTATTTTTTATTTTTTTAAATAATGTACTAAATAACGTCATGTTTTACTCCACCAGTATAAAATAAATCAGGTCTTGCATCTCCTTTTGGCAACAAGGTCTCAGAAAGGTTTGAGGTCTCAGAAAAAGCGCTATATAAATGTAACAAATTATTATTAAATTATTAACAGCCAGTGAGGTGAGTTTTCTGACTGATTTCTGTGCACTTGTTTGATCTTGTTAATATGATTTTGCTATAAAGCTGTTCAGGAAAGTTAATTCCATCCATGGGTTTCCTTTGGTAATTGTCATATGCATTTTAAGAAATGATGATGTAAATATGTTAAAATAAGCTTTGTGGTTAATATAGATATGCTACATGTTTGTTCTACATCATAATTTACAGTCACACTTCACACATCTTCATTTAGCAACTTGTTAGGAACCTGTATGTATTAAACACAACAAAAGAATGCTTTTAATCTTAACATTATAGTGAGAATTTAAAATTTTGGGATGAACTATTCTTTATGTACACAAGATAATTCAGAGAAAGCAACAATTTAGAATTTTCATATTTAGTCAACTTGTTTTCCACCATTTTAATGCATTCCTACCTCCCAAATGTGTGTTTTTGTGGTCTTATATGGCTGTTATGTGATGTTTGCACGTGTATGTGAAGTCCATTTGGCCTCAAGGTGTCCTATTTATCATTGTAGGTTTCATAAGGGCCTCTTATGTCTGATATGCACTTTGGATGTGGTCTTTTGATGGTCATGCACTGATTTGGACACAGCAGATGGCTAGGCTACTGGACAGTTTATGCGGCATTACATCACCAAAATGGGGACTTGAAGGAGGCCCCCTGGACTTAGGGAGGCATTTGGGACAGAGACCATATTTGCATTGGCCAGACATGACATCATAACGACTGGTATGTTCCCATTGGCCTCCATGGCCTTAAATGAAGGGATTTACTGCTTGCCTCTGCACACAACAGACATTTACTGTTTCTTAAGCCATAGTGATCCTTTTCTTTCGATGTCCAGGTTCAGCTCCTGTCTCTCACCCCTTGTCCTTGCTTTTCTACAGGGCTGTAAAATCCAAAAGAGGCATTTATAGTGTCCCATTCACAGTGAGGGAAATGAAAGCCTGAACTTGAGTAACATTCTCCTCACTGGCTCTTACTCACGTGGCTCATATTCCCCAGGTTTCACAGGCAAGGCTTAAGCCTAGTAGACTTTAATGCATGTTTGAGCTGTTTTAACTGAAAGCAATTTCCACTGACTTAAAATATGTCAGTTCCATTGTTTTGTCTCGAGATGCACAACAGTTATGTATTTTTTTTAATGTCCTAATTAAATTAAGGCATAATCCTTGCTTACTCTAAGCCCTCTCTGTGAAACCAGGCCATAGTGTCTGTTTACAATAGATTTCACAGTTTGTGGCGTATTTGAACTTGCTCTTATTGAAACCTGCTAAAATAATGCAGACCGCAAATTAACAACACTATCAGGCATATTTAATTCTTAATGAAATCCCCCTGAATACACAGACAGAATCATTGCCCTTCGAAGATCTAAGAGAACTGCAGTGAAAACACAAGTACTGCATACATTTTTTTTGTTTGTTAGTGGCTTGTAGTATACTTGACTGTAGTTTAACTTTTTGAAATTATGAGTTGGTCAGCCAAAATTATTAGCCAAAAGTCCCTTTCATGGAAAGTCTGTTCACTCGGCGGCCATATTTGCATCACTTCCAGTCAGCTATTTTGGGCATCCAAGACCAAGCCCTATTTAAAATGGGGGAATCCTGAAATCTCAAAAATGACTTGCTGAACTCACAATTAAATAACATAGTTTAAATCAGCAAACAAATTTGATATGAGCTGTCACATAAATGTTGATTCTTATGCTCAAATAGCATTAAAAAAGCTTATTAATGGCTCTTTTATTTAGATGGCGGTGATTATTCCGCCATATTGTGCATTGCAAATTCTCTTATTCATAAAAGTCTTTGGCTAAACTTCAGGAAATTGGATTGAATTTTTGTTTTTGCCATACCTCTCAGTTGACAGCACAAACGCATTACAGTGAGGAATCATCCTTGAACTTTGTACACATAATATATGCTTGTGTGTGTCTGTCATTGAAGACAGTATGTGTTGAATGTTTATACACTTATGCATTTTCCACAAGAATGATTCTAAAAATTTTCCACATGCTCAAATCTTCGCATATGTTCATTACTGAATGTCACTGCAATATTGCCGTAGATGATTGACAAATGGCGTTCACCTCGCCCATCATTGATGGATGAAATTAAGTAATTACATACATCTTAAATGGAGCTGAGCCTCTTGGGATATTTGCAGGGAGGAGAAGAGAGTACTATTCCCAAGCTTTTTTGTCTTTTTTTAATCCATTACAAATCCATTGCACTGTCAACTTGATTTATGTGGCGCCAGGCCTGTGTCTCTTTCAATGTCACGCACATAAAAAATAAAGACGACGTCCTTATCATATACGATGATATCTGCTCTTCCACTCAGCTTCCTTAAAGTTTGAACAGGGAAGAAAAACTCGCTTTTAGTTCCAGCGCTGGATACACTCACACACGGGTAGTTTGTGTGACTTCTTATTGTAATAAAACTTCAAAGCTTTTAGGGTCACAGGGTCCAAAAATAACACTTGCAAAGAGCCAGCTGCAGGTACAAATTGGCTTTGGTGAGTAAATAAAACGTTGTTGCCGGAGTTGCAGCATAATTCGGGGTCTAAATCAAGGAGGTCTTTAATACCTGGAGAATTCAAAATCTTAGCATTCCTTTCATCTCAATGGTAGGCTTTGGCTGGCATTTATTTTGAATGATTTGTGGTTTTATATGTTAGCTGCAGTGTAAAAGCTACCTTTGAATGGCTTTCAATGGAGAAAAAGGCTTTTTGGAGCCAGATGTTGTGACCAAACACAACAATTTTCCTAGAGGACAATGACCCTAAACATTCTTCTAACTATTGCCGGAGCTACCTGCGATGGAAGGAATCTGCTTGAACATTGACAATGATGGACTGGCCCCATCAAAGTGTGGACCTCAACCCCATCGAGCAAATTTAGGGTGAGTTGGAAAATAAACTGGACAGATCTATTTTACATTCAAAGGAAAGCATTTGGCTTCAGTTGCAGAAGGCATGGGAAAACGTTGGTGTTGAAGTTCTCAGGAAATATATTGACACTATGCCAGAAAGATGTGCTGCTGTAATTGCTGCAAAAGGTGGACATACCAAATATTAAAGTTAAAAGTGGACAAAAACAGTATGACTCACTTCATCTGATATGTGTTGTGCTCAGAGCAACCATCTGCATGTTTCATGAGCATTATGAAATTAAATCATGTCTTGGAGGCAAACATATATATATTTGGAGTTAGTAAGGTTTTTTTCTTTGTTTTTTCACTTATTATTTTAATGAAGCAATGCTCTCAAATTACCCAATGTTGGCAGGTGTTGTTAAACCTCTGTTAACCTCTCTGGCACATTTTGGTGGACTTTATTCCACAGAGTATAACGAGTGAGGGGCTGTTCACATATTGCGTCTTTTGCAAGCTCAAATTCGATATTTCAAATGTCGGCGTAAGCGTTTTGGAAAGGAGACAGCAGCGCAATCGCGCCTTCCACGTGTTTTAGACGGGATATGTGAACGGCCCCTCACACATCATTCGAAATTCTAAAGTGTCTACTTTTATTCGGATACACTCACAATAGCAACAAAACATTGTGCTTTTGTAAAATAAAATAAAACAAACAAGATGCATTTTCTGCTGTCTCAGTCTCTGTGAAGAACTTTCTGAAACACGTCACAAAATGAACTGAAACTCAGCGAATACTTGCCACACAGACATGAGAGATATGTCTTTAGAAAGCTTGAAATGAAGTAATATCAAAAAACAAAGATTCTCTGTTTATGTAATCCATATGAAACCAACAAGTGGTATAGTTTCTCGCCGTTCTCAAGTTCATTTTGGATTCAGCGACTGCAGGTTAATTGATTGATGATAAAGTGCTATAATGAAGACTTTGCTATGCCAGAATGTGAATAGCTACTGGTTGACCTCTGTATTCAGGAAAGAAAGAATGTTGTTGCTGATTGTTGATTGATATCAGCATTTCAAATGAAGTGCTGATGAGCATGTGATTTACAGAAGGGCCTTTAATGGGTAACCTTGTCCCTCCAACTGTCAGGGGAATTCTGTGAACAAAAACAGTCCTCCAGGCCTTCTCTGGCAAATCTCCATATCTGGGACTCTGTCCTTGAGGCCTGTCATGGTGCCATCTTTAATTTTATATATATATTTTATATATATATTTCTCTATGTTGTTTGTCAACATTGTTTTGTATTCGTTTTGGTGCATGGTTGTAGGGCACCCCACTTGACAGTCGTCTTAACAGAAAGAATCGGGGTAGGTTCATCCAAGGTGAGATTTTAGGTCACTTGTCACTTAAGCTGACAGAAGAGAGAGAGCTTGCGTTACGAAGTCTAGTGTTACGAAGCTGTTTGACTACAGGCTCGGAGGGCAAGTTGTGTTAAATGACAGCTACTGTCCTTCTCCCCTTCTTATGCTGCATGCTGTTAGGTTGAACTCTGATGGACTGACTGGAGCAAACTGCTTCCTATTCAGCTCAGGCTGTTGTCATTTCTAACAAGGGTGTTTGCTATAAATGGCTTTGTGTCAACTGTGTATATGGTTTCAGTGCGTTCGGAATAGGACTGGCAATTTATTTTAAATCAAGTTAATTACATGATATTGCAAATAATAATGTATCACTATTATATTAAATCGATTTTTAAATATATATTTTTTACTTATAGTGGGAATATAATCAAAAATAGTGGGAAAATCCTTATGGTATTTGCATACAGGTTAGGGGGCATGATGAATATTATATTGATTGCATATTTTTTCACTAAATTGACAAAATTGTCAGTCCATTTTGGATAGAGACGTCTGAGAGAAGTCTGCTTGCTTTAGCCCTATTCGGGCGGGATTAGTTTTACAAGGGTAGACGGAGTAATGTAATTTTACCACAGGACGTCTGTAATAATAATGGCCAATTCGCATGGGAGAAGACATCTCAGTAAAACTACCAGAAGTGGGAGTGGAAAATACTCCATACTTGAAAAAACGCGGAAAACTACTTTTAAACAGGAAATTATGGAATATTTACGTACATATTTACAGCGGGTCTATTCGCATTGGATTAGTATTACCTGAGGTAATTTTTCCGGACCTATTTACAGAAGGGAAAAGTCGCCGTAATCTTTACTGACATTGTCTGTAATGATTACTGAGATGGCACATTCGCACAGGACTAAAATCACTGAGAAGCTGTGGTAATAATTACTTTACCCCACCTCTCCATGTTAAACTAATCAAGTCCGAATAGGGCTTTTGTTTATCTCAATTCCCTCATGTACTCGTTTTTACAGAGTATCACATGGCTCTAACTCATGCCGGCGAATACTAACGCATATGGCTGATGACTTGCTGTGAATGACACCATAACGGATGTCTATTTTTGATTAATGGTGGTGTGTTACATGATGCACAACGTGGTGTCATGTATTTCACTACAGTGTTGGTTGCTATACCCACAACACTGAAGCATTTGCCAGTCAAACATGAGCACTTGACCCAGAAACTTAAACTGAACCATTTATGGAGCACATTTATAGTGGACATACTGCTGGTCAGCACTTCCTTACAGGCCACCATTTGGAAAGGCTCTCTCTCTCTCTCTCTCTCTCTCTCTCTCTCTCTCTCTCTCTCTCTCTCTCTCTCTCTCTCTCTCTCTCTCTCTCTCTCTCTCGCTGTTATTTTCCCAAGGCCTAGTACTAATTACGTTGTCACAGAGTGAAAGACAAAGAACTCAATGAGTTCACTCAGGACTATAGTAATACTAATAATAAATGCAATCATAATAATAACAACAAGAAGATAATAAATTGACCTGTAGCTCTTCCCCAGCTTGTGTGGGTCAGTGTTGGCTCACTACAGGAGCTGTGTGTGTGTGTGTGTGTGTGTTAGGCTAATGATGTCCCCGGGTCCCTTCTGAAGCTGGTGGGGACTTACATAACACTGCACGATCATGTTTGATTATCATATCTCTCATTCATATCTCTCATTCAAATAAACAATCTATCTATCTATCTATTCTTACACACATACTCTAAACTCTGTCTCTGTATCAATATCTATCTATCTATCTATCTATCTATCTATCTATCTATCTATCTATCTATCTATCCAAT
This sequence comes from Abramis brama, assembly GCF_963993115.1. Classification (NCBI taxonomy): domain Eukaryota; kingdom Metazoa; phylum Chordata; class Actinopteri; order Cypriniformes; family Leuciscidae; genus Abramis; species Abramis brama. The sequence goes on from NC_139985.1 coordinate 7,720,884, forward strand.
ATCTCTGCCTCTCTTTGTTTTATTTGTATTTATTGCTTTATTTGATAGGGACCATGCATATTCATGAACATTGTTGTATAAAAATACACCATGTAAATATGCCAGAATAAGTAAAAATAACTACTTTTCATCTGCAGTCCCTAGGCCGGTAACATAAGACTAACATAAAGACAACCAACAATCATACAGCATTCATTCACTATAACAAAACAATATTGTATACATTGACAACTATATACATTGTCAGAACAAACAAACAAAACAAAACAAAAATACATGATGACAAAGACAACTCAATACTGCATTTAATATAACAGTGAAAGTATATGGGTGATAAATGTGTGACAGTTAAAAGTGAGTACATCTCTGGTTTTCTAGGAGCCACTGTTTTAAGTGAGTTTTAACCCTTGTATGGTGTTCGGGTCTGTTGGACCCGTTTTCATTTTTTATCAAAAGAAAAATGATACAATTAATTATTTTTTCAAACTAAGACTCATTGGCCTTGGCTCATTTTCTGTGAGGAATATATATCAGAACACATTTTCAATGAAAACACACTGTACACCCCCCCTACACATTTATATTACACACAGGATGTTCGGGTCCACTGGACCCGGGGCTAATAAAAGTGTGGAAATTGTAGGTCCTGTGTACCTTTACTCTGTCCTCCTCCTGTCAGGGCCTGCTGTTAGTGTGTGTATGTTCTTGTATATGGTTTATGAGGACACAAATGTGTATAATGACATGGGTATTACAACGTAAACATGGTTTATGACGACATCTGTGTCCTCATACTAAAACATACTAAATGGTGTTTTTTGAAATTCAAAAAATGCCAAAAGTTGTCTGTGATTGGTAGGTTTAGGGGTAGGGTTAGTGTAGGGCGATAGATTATACAGTTTGTACATTAGAAAAACCATTATGCCTATGGAGAGTGACCGTACACCACATATCCAAGTGAGTGTGTGTGTGTGTGCGTGTGTGTGTGTGTGTGGGGGGGGGGGGGGGGGTGTTTTGTGTGTGTCTGTGTGTGTGTTGTATGTGTGTGTGTTGTGGGTGTGTGTATGTGTGTGCATGAGTGTGTGTATGCGTGCGTGTGAGAGAGAGATTGTGTGTAAGTGTGAAAGAGTGCAAAAGTGAGTTTTGTTTCTACCCCTGCCATTCCCACACGAGGTTGCAATTCTTAAATGTGATCTAACAAAGGTAAAGATTAAATATTAACCATAAATGCTGTTTATATTGCTTGTAATTGGGATGAAGTAAACATCTGTTGAGTATTTTAACATAACATTTTTGATTGTGTTGAATTAAAAACCCAAAAATGCAGCGGGTCCACCAGACCCACGAACACTGGCTGAGTAACAAAAATATGAACACCACACAAGGGTTAAAGGTGTTAAATGTAGGATACTCTCTTATTGGAAGGGGCAAGCTATTCCAGAGTTTACCGCCTATTATTGACAATACGTTTTGTCCAAAAGTGGTGCGTCTAAATGGTATCACACAGTCCTAGGGTGACCAAACGTCCTGTTTTCCCAGGACATGTCCTGTTTTCACGTCCTGTCCTGGCCGTCCTGGCTGTTTTTTATAAAGTGATGAAAATGTCCTGGTTTTCATTATTTTTCATTGGGCCATTAAGCGTGTACTTTAAATACACGCTTGCCTTTGCACACAAAACATATGAAACCTACGGAGCCCGGGAAGTCACCTGTGGGAGAAAAAAAACAATCCGTGGCGACGGTTTTGCATTCACTTTAAAGGGATAGTTCGCCCAAAAATGATATTTAAGCCATGATTTACTCACCCTCAAGCCGTTTGAGATGCATATGTCTACGTCACGACGCTTCCTGCGCTACGTCCTACGTCATACGCATGCATCCATCTCCATGAACACGCGCCGACCGCCACCGGAAGCCAGTTATTTTCGTTTATAAAGTTTTAAATATGTATATTTTTACGACAAAACCGCACAGATTACCCTCAGAAGGCCTTCGTTTATCCCCCTGGAGCCGGATGGATTATTTTTGTGAAGGATGCATGCACAATTTGCGACTTGAAGCAGCTGGACCCCATTGCTTCACATTATAACCACTGAAAGATCTAAGACATTTTCTAAAATAACTGAAAATGTGTTCGTCTGAAAAAAGATTGACATATGCATCTCGAACGGCTTGAGGGTGAGTAAATCATGGCTTAAATATCATTTTTGGGCGAACTATCCCTTTAAGCATGCAGATGCAGTTAAGAAAATTTGATGTATTCCACTTAATACACAATAAAACAATATACAATAAGATTTGTTAACAACGTACCTCCTAGTGTTCTTCTAAAATGAGGGCGAGCCACAAATGCGAAAGCTTGGGCACGGTTTATGAATTTGTGGGTACAGATTGCAAAAATTGAAGGCACGGTTTACAATCTGAGAGCGAGGATTAGAAACTTGTTGGTACGGTTTATTAATCCGTGGGCACGATTTGTTAAACCCAGTTTGAGAATTCGTGAGTACGGTTTATAAACTGAGCGGACGGATTGCAAAACCGTCACCACGGATTGTTTTTTTTCTCCCACAGGTGACTTCCCGGGCTCCGTAGAAACTGGCTTCGGCTTCGCCCCGTCTTGTTATAATCAGCACGTTCCTCAATCCGCAGCGGCAAGCAGAGAGCACGTCAGAATACAGAGGCCTGTGTGTGTGTGTGTGTGTGTGTGTGTGTGTGTGTGTGTGTGTGTGTGTGTGTGTGTGTTCATCTCAGCCTCATTGGTCTGTCACTGCTCGTCAATGTCAGAATATTTGAAATGACCAATCAAATCAAAGTAGGCGGACTTTACGTTCACAGAATTTTAGCAGCGTGACTCGACGCTTCAGTTTACGGTCAAGTGCGAAATAAGATGTAAGTAGCTAACAGCGTCCAAAAAAATGTCAAAATTCGCCTGTTTTCGTTTCGGTCGGGATCCGTGTAAAGCAGAATGCATGAACTGCAAAGCTGGCACGTACGTGTCAGTGTCAAATAAAGGTGCTAGCGACCTAGAAGCCCACACAAGGAAAGTATAGGCTACAAGAGAACATCAGGAGGACTGAAATTGTTTTTTTTACTGAAATAGTGTAGTAGATTTTTTTTTTTATTTTAGTAGTAGATTTTTAACCTATGGCCATGAAAAGAAATAGTGTCATGTAAAAGGTGTTAAAAGCTAAACTTTTTTTTTTTTTATAGTATTCTATTGTTGCGGGCCAAACATTGAATGGAAAGGATGTATTACTTTATGTATTAAAGTACAATAACATAGTTGCAAGGTTGTGAATGCATTTGTCAAGTATTTTTTGATGCATTCTCCCCAGCCATGCCCCCACCCCTTAACCACGCCTCCCCAAACCACGCCCCCGCCCATCAACCACGCCTCTCTCTCTCTCTCTCTCTCTCTCTCTCTCTATATATATATATATATATGTGTGTGTGTGTGTGTGTGTGTGTGTGTGTGTGTGTATATATATGAAGAGTTCAGATGCAAAACCCTGTAAGTGCCATCTGAAATTTTCTTCTAGAATGATCATTTTTATAAAGCTTGTTTATTTTAGGTTAAGTAATTTCACTTAAATGACAATTAATAGGTAAATTAATCTGTCAGTATCTCTTGTTTCTATCTGTTTATCTAAACTGTTGTTCTGTCCATGTTTTTATGTTCATTTGTGACATGGATAAACTGCTTTTCAGAATAATAATGTAATATCAGGCACCACGTAGTGACCTGTATATGACGTGACCTCTGCATCACTCCGTAAGTGTTTGTGATGGATTCCAGTCATAAATCTGTGTCTGCGTATTCTGCTGAATGGCATGAGGCCTTACACAAGAGTACAGACTTTACGTTTGAAGGTACTATATGAGGATCTGGGATGAACACAGGACCGCAAAGTGAAGGAAGCTGACAGTTAAGCTGAAGGGAAAGTGCAGAGTTAAACTGATATTGACATTGATATGTTCTCAGGTCGAGAAAATTACATCATTGCATCTCGCGCTCACCTCGCTTAAACTAAGCATATCGGTTTTGACGGTTTGCCGACAAACACCGGTGTGACCTGACATTGACGGAGAGGCTCGTTGGAAACGGTGTAATTTCTAAGGGCTATTTTGAGCGTGAGACAGATGCCTCATTTACGTAGATCAATAGAACAGATCTCGGGGGCGGAGTGGGCCGGACTGACACTGGGGAGGTCCATGTGACTCTCACTAGAGGCCTGCTATATATACCACAGCCTCACACTGAGTGTCATATTACCACGGTTACCGACGTGGCCAACGCGCCAGCACCTGACTCGAGGTGGCGAGGGGACTCGCTGAGATGGATAATGAGATGAGTCAGCCATGACATGGCAGAGCAACGGAAAGGAAAGTGTAGGACAAAAGAGGGTGGAGATAGAAGTATAGAAAGGTAAAAAGAGCAAGATGCAGTTATTAGAGGACGCTACGTCACCACATTCCTGATTCGCTGAGTCATGGTTCAATGAAGTACATTTTCTCTCCAATAAAGCCATGATTCACAACAAAAAGAATTACCTAAAGATCAATTTCTAATTCATTAGTGTGGCTAAAATTGTGTGTTTTTTTTATGTTTTATGAATAGCACCTCTTTGATTCATATCAAGATCTCTAGACAGAGGTGCAGGGTAAGATAAGGCATTTTTTAAACAATTTGTAAAAATAAAAATAAGGTATGTTTTTTGTTTAAGATGGTTCTGATAAATGAGATTAATATATGCTTATGGTGTTTTTATTTTCTCCATTTAAACAGCATTAGCTCTTCTCTGCAAGCTCAGGAGAGACATAGTGTCAAATCCCTGTTCTTTTCAATGAATCAGTTGATCCATTTCACAAAACTGGTCTTTCACAAATTGATCTGATTATTGTGTTCTCACAGACTCTGGTCACAGCTGTTTAACTCTAGTCTATCATATAATATGGTCTCTGGTCTAAAGCTATCATATGGCATCGGAAGACTTGGGATATAGCACATGATTTATATGGACTACTTTCATGGTGCTTTTGTGTCCTTTTACATGCTTGAAAGCTTCAGTCTCAGTTCAGTGTAGTTTAATATGCTTCACCCAACATATAATTCTAGCTTTCATGCTTGTTCTAGCCATCACACAGTGCCGGTCCTGCCTAATTTGGCACCCTATAGGCTTTGCCTATACGTCACCTTATGTGTTAGACTGGTCCTGCTGTTACATCATAACTTGTGAGAGCACCAACTAAAATGTAAAATATCTGAAATTTTTCCTGGGGTCCGTTTCCCAAAAGCATTGTTAGACAACTATGGTCTCAAGTTCCGTCGTTATCAGCATAGTTCAACAAGTCTGTGTTTCCCAAAACCATAATTCCACTGAACATTCACAAACAGCATCGCAAAGTTGTGTGGGACAAATCTCAACCTGTGGTTAGAAGCATAGTTTATTGTTTGCATGTCACGTGAACTTAATAAATCTCTATCTTGAGCAAAACAAGCAAGCTGACATTCAGTATCTATATATTTCATTTTGAATATATACAATTTTAATTTACGTCTTTTAGTTTGTTCGGGAAATAGTCATGACTAGCAAGTTGTTCTCTTCAACAATCCATCATGGTAATTAAGCAGTGAGTTTGGTCGTTGTATGGTAAACTCACCCAAGTTTGAGTTTTCTGCACAAAAACATCAGTGTTATTGTAGTATTATTTATATACTATTACATTTTTTATAAATATTTAGATTTTTTTTCAGTCCTGTTTTGCATGTATGTATTTATTATTGCAATTACAATAAGTGGGTTATAACTACAGTATGTACCAACCCTGAACCTGTAGTTACCTTATATTACCATTACTTTCCTGGGTAACTACACTGTAAGTACATGTACAGTAAAATAGTGTTTTTGAATTATCTTTTTTTTTATGTATTACTATTTAGGTTTAATTCATTTTAATTTTAGTTTTAGTTGTTTATTTATTTCCAGTTAGTAATTTAAACATATTTCAGTTAGTTAACATTTCGACTGAAAATTCGCTGAAATTCAGATGTGGTACAATACATAGATATGGTAATGGTTTCATTTCCGGCACGCGCTGTAAGCAGTAGACCAATCCCAACAGACTGCGCCGTCTGACCAATCAGAGCAGAGTAGGCTTACGGAAAGGAGGGGTTTAGAGAGACTGAATCTGAATGAACTTATCGTTTTCAGACTCTTTGAGAAATAAGTATAATGTGTAATGTGTGTAATGTGTATTATGAGGAAATTAAAGTGTTTTTTAACCTTGGATGCATGTAAACCTACTGTAGGAGGCCTTTAAAACAAAATTAGGAACTTTTAAAATAGCATAAAATGATAATATTTTCCATGTGCTCCCTTCAACAGAGAGAATGAAATGATTGCTTCTTTGATGTCTTAGACTCTGTGTCGATATGTTAACTTTGAGACACGGTGGCTAAGTGAGCAGATTGTTTGTTCACACTTTTACGATGTGCTCGCTTAGCATCTTGCGCCATAATTATTCATGAAGCAATGCATTGTGAAAAACGGACTATTAACGTTACTTTGACAGGTAATGAAATTAGCAGCTCTCTCACATGGTCTCTTGCTTAGTTCGCTTAGCCTATGTGAAACAGATCACCTCCTATAGGGCTAATAGAGCCATTAGCACCTTAGCACGGTGCGTGACTACTCCGCATAGTGATATTTGATGAGATGCTTATATTAGGAAAGGACTGCAATCATTATGCACAGAATCACTTTACACCGAACACCGATCTGAAGTGACATCTCTTAATTTTTCCAAGAAACCTCGCCGGCCTTTTCCCGCGGTGCCACGTTTGAGTGGATTTACTCCATCAACCCCTAAAGCTAGTTTGGAGAGATGTGTGTGTCAGTGCTTGACTGTTGCGTTATTACTTAACGGCTGGAAAGTCAAGCAGGGATTCTGGCTCGGCTCTCAGACTCGAAGATGACTGCATGGATGCATTAGACTCTCATTGCTTTTTTTTTCGCTTTTATGAATTTCTTAAACAATGAAAGGAGAGGGCTTAGACAAAACACCTCTGAAGCGAGAACTACACCATTTCAGTAATCAGTCCCTGTAGTCCTGGATCGAAGACACATCTGGGCGGCTCCGCTCACATGCCGAAGCCAGACTCGCTGGGGTCAGGGGGGTCACATTATTCTGACATCTACAACTTCCACCTCATAACAAACACGCAAAGCATGAAGTCGCGGTCAGTTGCCTTTAGCTCTTGTTCGTGTAGCGCAGTAGTTCGGTCAGACCTGGAGGAGAAGGACATCATTAATCTTCATTCTACACCTTTCAGTTCATATTAAGCAACACAATACCAATGGGACTGTTTGAAAGAATGCCTGAATTATTGCTATGAAGCATCTGTCCCAGTGGCATTAACTAATATAGACCGCACATTACTCGCTTTAAAAGTCATTTTTAACACCACGGCTAATGAATGTTAGCCTGAGCGCTGAGGTAAACATTAAATGTGACAAATGGAGAATGTGAAAATGGAAAGAACAACAACAAAAGAATGATGAGGTAATCATAAGCATAGTGCCTCAAAGTTTAAGGAACTTTTATATATTTATTTTTACACGCATAGAACATTTCTCCAGCTATGACATTTTAGGACTTAAAAGGGATATTCATCTGAAAAATAACATTCTTTCATTATTTTCTCACCCTCATGTCAGCTTTTTTTCACATTTCAGTAATTGTGTGATGCACTGTAAAAAAAAAAAGTACAATCTTGGATGTTTAAGTAATTTCAACTTAAATGACATTTAACTGACTTTTAAAAAATAAGTTGAATCTTGTATAGCTCATAGAAAAGTAAAAAAATTGCTTAACTTGATGAATTAAAGCAATGTAAAATATATGTTTTCATAACTTATTGATCATATAATTGTTTACAGTGTGGAAATGAGAAAATGACATTTGTAACATTTTGGAATAAAATATCCGACTCCTTTGTCTTGCTATGAGGGTAATTTCATTGCTAGTATGCTATTTTAATGCAAACAATTAAATATTTTGAAATATTTTGACAATTATAAACTAAATTAATTACTATTATGAATTGTCACGTTTCATATTTCATGTCAAACTCTTTACTACCACTATTGTAAACGTTTAGAAAAGAAAAATATTAAACTGATGGTTGTCCCACAATAGAGGGACAGTCGTAATTTGTGTAAAAATCATTTAAAATTATTTTCACACAGTATATTTATTTCAATCTTCATTTGAATGAACATACTGAAAATATTTTTATAATGGATTTTCTTAGTTTAAGACATTTTGGGTCTTTGGGTCTAGTAAAACGTATTTAAAAAATAGCAAAAAATAGTTTTCAAAATCATAATAATGGGACTTTCATAACAAAAGTGTGAAAAGTGACTGTAGAAGAAATGAGTATTTACTAGTTTGCATATTCTACTTTGTTCTGTCATTACAGTCATTGTCCTTTAAGCATTATTAGTTTCATTGCATCTAAATTTCGCAGGTCACAGTTTCGGTAAAGATGAAGCGATACGTGAGGGTAATTCTGTTTGCATGCACCGCGTGCAACAGTCATTACATGCATAAATAAGTCTGCTGTCTGCTTTTCTCAGTATACCTTCCTCTCTAAAACATATTCACCAGAATTGTTAAGCAGTTTTTCTCAGAAACACAATCTTTTCATAATCGTTTCATAAATCCTTCATGGCACCTCACACAGAGACTCCGATCGGGCGGGCGAACGAGACGACTGCTGTACGGCGTTAGTCATGGTTATGAAATTTGTTCTCAGGCGGTGAAAACTGGTTACACCAAAGCAGAGAGTTTCTCAAGGCAGTGGGGCAGAAATATAATTTAAAAGTCAATTTGTCTGTTTATATTTCCTTTCCTACGCTTGTTCGTCTCCATTATTTAGGAGGAGCCAGGAAATAACGGCAGTGCGAGTGTGGCTAATCCATGTCAGAATTTATAAAGGCCTGTCTGTTTCAGCTCACTCAAAGCTTGTGTGAGTCTTTAGACACTCGCTTCAGCTCGGAACACTTGCCTGAAAATTGGTTTCAGAAACAGGCTGGGCATCATTAACTTCCCTTGTTGTCATTGTTTTCTCTTCTAGCTTCTATGATTGCTCATGTGTTCATGTCATATATGCTTTAAAGGAACATTTCACCTAAATATTACATTTCGGTCATTATTTACATGTTTTTTTACCCATACAATGCAACAAAATAAAAAATCATCATACATGTCTTTGTGCACTAAATCCCTGTTCTTCTAAAGCCATTGTGGAGGGAACATATTGAAATTTAGAAGACAATTTTTTGAAATAAAAAGCTATTTTCCCCCATGCAGTTACATTGAATGTTGAATATTATGGAAGCTTGTTTTCCAACGTGATAACAAAATTAAAAAGATAACTGCGGCTTTTTATCTCACAATTCAGACTTTTTTTTTTTCTTTTTTTTTGCACAATTGCGAGTTTACTTCTTGTAATTCTGACTTTTTTCCCTCAGAATTGCAAGTTTCCATCTCGTAATTGTGAGACAAATTCAGAATTGCAATATATAAATTCGCAATTCTGACTTTATAACACAATTGTACTTTATATCACGCAATTCTGTGAAAAAAAAGTACGAATTGCGAGATCTAAACATGCAATTGCGAGAGAGAAAAAGTAAGAATTGTGAGATAAAAAGTCTTAATTACCTTTTTTTATTCCTTAATGGAAACAAGCTTCCATTGAATAGACCATTCATTCTTCAAAAAGAAAACAAATGTACCATAAAAGTATTCTTAACTACTACATTTTAGGCAAGGCAAGGCAAGTTTATTTATATAGCACATTTCATACAGTATGGCAATTCAAAGTGCTTTACATAGAACGGAATAAAAATAATCACAAAATAAAAGCAAGGAAATTTAAAACAGTTATTCAAAATGCTTTATATAGAAAGGAATTAAAATATCACACTATGGCAATTCAAAGTGCTTTGCATAGAAAATAAGCACAAAAGAAAAGCAAGGGAAATTAAAACAGTTATAAAATAACAGTATAAATGATACAGTTATAAAATGAATTAAGAGTAAAATGAATTAAAGTAATAAAAAGATGATACATAGAATAAACTTCTCATCTGGCAAAACACCGGTGTATCTTATTTTGCATATAGTTTTACTCTTACACTGTGTCTGTGGTGTTTATTCGGCGCTCCTAAGAATTCTATTGGACGTCTCCGATGGACCCGATTTTTCCCTAAAATCGGACAGGAGGAGCTCTAGGATTGACCTCGGGTTCACTGCCCCAAAAAAACCCATTTGTTCGGAAGCTCTAGGAATGGAGTCGATCCAGTCCGCACCCCACAGAACCTCGAGTTTAATTACACATCAAACTCACTACTCCACCACAGACCCAGGTCATCAGCATGGTTTCAACTTTCAATTTCCCCAATTAAGTGGTTTATGTTTCTCTCTTACCCAATTCTCAGTGCCATTTGAGTTTAGAATCAAAAGGAGGATGCAGAAATAAAATAGAGTGTAATCAGTCGGACGTACAGTGGCACAGTGCTCATTCAGTAAAAGCACAGCTAAACAGAAGTGTTTTGAGTCTGGATTTGTATGTGATACTGTAGGAGCACATCTGATCTCTTCTGGAAGCTGGTTCCAGCTGCGGCTGGCATAGTAGCTAAAAGCAGACTCGCCACGCTTAGAGTAAACCCTTGGTATTTCTAGTTGATGTGATCCTAATGATCTGAGTGATCTGTTGGGTTTATATTCAGTGAGCATATCTCCAATGTATTGAGGTCCTAGGCCATTGAGTGATTTATATACCAGTAATAATACTTTAAAATCAATCCTAAATGTAACTGGGAGCCAATGTAAAGACCTGAGGACTGGTGTGATATGTTCATATGTTCTGGTTCTGCTCAGCGTTCTGTATGAGCTGTCTTATGGTCTTTTTGGAAAGGCCAGTGAGGAGTCCATTACAATAATCCACCCTGCTGGTGATGAAAGCATGCACAAGTTTCTCTAAGTCTTGACTGGAAACAAAGCATCTAATTTTCAGATGATAGTATGCTGATTTAGTTATTGCTTTGACATGACTACTGAAACTAAGGTCTGACTCTAGAATCACACCGAGATTCCTGACTTGATTTCTACAGTAGTTGTTTGACCCCTAGAGTGAAGGTATGTGTTCACCTTGAGAACTTCATCTTTGTTTCCAAACGCAATGACTTCAGTTTTGTCTTTGTTTAACTGAAGAAAGTGTTGGCACATCCAACTGTTGACTTCATCAATGCATTGGCACAGGGAGTCAATGGGGCTGTAATCGTTAGGCGATAGGGCTAAGTAGATCTGTGTCTCGTCTGCATAGCTGTGGTAAGCAATTTGGTTCTTTTTCATTATTTGGCTCAGTGGGAGCATGTACAGGTTGAACAGGAGTGGCGCAAGAATTGAGCCTTGAGGGACTCCGCATGTCTTGGATGTCCATTCAGACTTATGGTCTCCTATACTTACATAATAACCTCTCCCTCCTAAGTATGACCTGAACCATTTTAGGACTATCCCAGAAAGCCCGACCCAGTTTTTCCAGCCCGTCAAGAAGTATGTTATGATCGACAGTGTCAAATGCAGCACTGAGGTAGAGTAGTACCAGAATTGATGTTTCGCCTGTACCAGTATTTAAACGAATATCGTCTATTATCTTTATGAGCACTTTCTCTGTGCTGTGATGCGTTCGGAAAACCAGATTGAAAATTGTAAAGTATCCATTTGAGATTAAGAATTTGTTCAGCTGATTGAAGACAACTTTTTCAATGACCTTGCCTATGAAAGGAAGATTTGAGATTGGTCTGTAATTACTCAATATGTTGTTATCCAGATTGCTCTTTTTCAGGAGGGGCTTGACAACTGCAGTTTTAAGGGACTTTGGAAAAGTCCCATAGAGAAGTAAGGAATTTACCACTCCTAGGAGATCTGCTTCCAAGCAGTTTAATACACTTTTGAGAAAGGAAGTGGGGATTGTGTCAAGGTTTGTTTTAAGGCGCTGTAGTGTGTCTTCCAAAATTGTACCACTAATTTCTTCAAAATCAGACATAGTAACTTTCTGCGGATGTGGTCTGATCTGTCTGACCTCAGTGCCACACGAGGATATGCTGATCACCTTTCTGATATTACTGATTTTCTCAGAGAAGAAGGAAGCAAACTCACTGCACTTGCTGTCTGAGAGCATTTCACTGGGAACAGTTAGCAAAAAGAGTGCGTGTTGTTTATGTTTCTATTTATAATATTTGAGAAGAAAGTCTGTCTAGCTTTGCCTAGATCCAGATTTAAAGCATGGAGGCTGTCTTTATAGATGTTATAATGGACTACAAGTTTAGTCTTCCGCCACATGCGCTCAGCTTTTCTCCCAGGTGCTTTTTGTCTGCCACTCTTTTTCCTGACTTTCACAGGAGCTGTTCCTCACACAAAGCTGTCTTTTGACTTGAAATACAGTGCACTTGAAATACAACTTACTTGTTCTACTTTTATGGTGCCTTTAACTAATTTTTGCTGCTACAATTCATCAATTGTTGCTCAGAAAACATAACAACGAATAGGTTTGGAGTGACATCGGGTACATAAAGACAATTTTAATTGTGGGTGAACTATCCCTATAATGAGGAGTTTGTGTGTTAATTTTAATGGGTGTGTGTGAGAGCAGCAGGCAAGCGTGAGATGGAGGGAAGCAATGACTCAGTTAATAAAGCACAAGTCCCATAGACAAGACCAGCACAGTTTGAATAGGCATTTTTGTGAAGTGCATGAGCACTTGGCCGGGTTCGTCTGGGCCTTGATGTAAATGTCAACATAATTACTGCAGAAGCCGAAACAATGACCTGTGCAGAGAGAGAGAGCAACGTTCTCAAGGAAACGCGCCATTTACCGCCTCCTTCTGTTTCTTTGATGTCTCCTCTTATCTCTCATCCTCTTAAGTTCATGTCAGCTGACAAGAAGGAGACATGTATCTTTTTAGACAGCAAATGGTCAGCCAAAAACTGTGCATTTTGACTGCTATGTCTGCTTTTAAATTAAGATATAATGTGGCTTGTTTCTGTTATGGGGTATTTTACATGCTTGTGCTGTTATAGAGAAGTTTTTCTATGACAGGCTTTGAGAAATATGCTGCGGTCAGTCTCAGGCAGTGTATTGATTACTGACTTGATTGCTTACATAATGGTGAAAAATGAACAAGGTGGAAAACAAAGAGCTAAATTTAGCCGTTCATCATTAGCTTACACGAGTAGTGTCAACTTTTTTAATCATCATTTTAATTTTCATTCTTTTATTGATTTCTGTGGAAATGGAATGTAAAACATCACAGAATTAATATAAGCTAATATATTATTATTATTATTCTCATATATGATGTCACTTCCTGGAGGATGATGTCAGTATAGACCTGGTCTCTCATAGCTAGACCTTCGGAAGGTCAGCAGACAGCAGAAGGTCTGGACTCCAGTAGCTCTGACTGACAGAAAATGACATGGAAAGAAACCAATCACGGTTAGTTTTTTTTTTTTTTCAGCGTCCTGTTTAGGGTCGTGAAAATGTAAAGTCGATGTCCCTACAATAACAGACCGACGTGCAATTAATTCAAGAACGTTGTGCAAGTTAACTGCAACAATGGTGCTTTTGCAAAATCCAGCGTTTAGTTGATCCCGATAAGTTAAGCGCTCTTTGTCACAATTGTAAACATGATGGCTTTCTTCTTCCATGAGGGGATTTGGCATCACGATGGATTTGTTTCCAGGCAAACCTTTAAAGAACGTAACAAACACGCCTGACAGACATCCTGGAGAATTCAACCTATCAGATGATGACTTCAAAACTCCTGAAGTGTTTCCCATTTTGTGTGCCATATAGGCTACACACCAGACATTCAGCCTGTGGTCCGTGCGCGTGAGGCTGAGGCTGAGACTATTATAGACCTGGCTTTTGTTTAGTAAAACAAGGGTTTTCAGAATGGGATGTAGAGACTCCATGCAGTTTTTTTTTTTTTTACTATTTTAATGTTTCATTTTGCTTTGTAAAGACAACAAATTAATAATTTATTTATTCATTTATTGTTTTTGTTTTTTTTTTAATTCAAGAATAAAATCTATTTATTCTGTAAAAGACTGCAATAGCTGCTGAAAATTCAGGTTTGCCATTGCAGGAATATATAAATGTATGTATAATGTGGAATGACTGTATAGTAGGAATGACCAATATGCATATGTGATGTCCATTCTTATACACAGCTTGCATGGTGTTTTTTAAGCCGGTTATTATCATAGAAGATTTTTTCCCTGCAGTCATTTACATTTTCGCCTTTAGTTCGCTTCATCCAGTGTTTGTACCAAAGTCAGAATGGCCTGAGAAAACATGGGCTCGCATCAGAGAGAGAAGCCCTGGACCCGGTCAGAGGAATTAGTGACGCATTTGATCATGCATGGCGGACTCTCTCCTCGGGCTGTTCTGGCCTGTCTGTTGGCAGCTTGGCAGGAGGCGCTCTTGGATACGAGCTGCTCGCCTTCCTATCTCCGCAGCGAAAGTAAGGCCTAGTGCAAAATCTGGCCAAAAATCACTCACTTACACACATAAAGGAATCTTGCCATTTTATGTCTAACAGGTTTTTCATCCCGTTGCCAAAGCTTTGTGATTAGCAGAATTAGCTGTAGGAATCTGATAATTCAGGTGAGATTTGAAGAGGGATGGATGATAGGTTGGCGTTCCAGCAAGGGAGAAAATCCACTTTTTGCACAGTTTGTGGAGCTTGGTCTCATGTAGCCTCACTTTTGACAAGTCTACTGCATCTTATTCTTGCCATGAATTACTACCTGGTAAAGAAAGATTGGACTGAAGTATAGTTTGCTTTGTGGATCACATTTATCTGAAATGATTGGTATAGTTGTAGAAAAACTCATTTAAATAATGGCGTCCATGATCAGTTGTACAAAAAAAACATCCAAAAGTAATTAGTATTGATTATTTTACAGATATAACTGAAAAAAAGTGGACTATGCGGTTTAGTTTACTTGCTACCAAGTGTCTTTTTAATAATGACTTCTATTTTGGTGTTCCTCACTCAAAGTTATCGATTGGAAGAAATACATAGCCGGATGAGTTTGGAACAACACAAGGGTGAGTAAACGATGACAGAATGTAGATTTTTGGGTGAACTATCCCTTCAGATATTGAGAGAAACTTACCTCAAGATGCTTCTTCAGGTTAGAGGTTGAATCTTTTGAAGCGGATACAAGTTTGGTTGCTGGCAAACACATCTCGCATCGTACTGATATGTTGCGACCTTTGATGAATTTGTAAGTAAAATGTTCTCTGTATTTCCATGAGGAAAAATGCATTGCGCCCGTGGCTCTCTGAATCCTCCTCCATGTGTGACTTGTGAGCGAGCAGGTTGCTTATCGATAAAACAATGTACGCGAGAGGGCATATGAGAAATATCCTACAACTAAAAATGTTGCATACTTGTATAATATAAATAATTATATATTATATTGTTTAATTAGACTATATACAGTGGGAAGAACAAGTATTTGATACACTGCCGATTTTGCAGGTTTTCCCACTTACAAAGCATGTAGAAGTCTGTAATTTTTATCATAGGTACTCTTCAACTGTGAGTGACAGAATCTAAAACAAAAATCCAGAAAATCACATTGTATGATTTTTAAGTAATTAATTTGTATTTTATTGTATGACATAAGTATTTGATACATCAGAAAAGCAGAACTTAATATTTGGTACAGAAACCTTTGTTTGCAATTACAGAGATCATACGTTTCCTGTAGTTCTTGACCAGGTTTGCACACACTGCAGGAGGGATTTTGGCCCACTCCTCCATACAGACCTTCTCCAGATCCTTCATGTTTCTGGGCTGTCACTGGGCAATACGGACTTTCAGCTCCCTCCAAAGATTTTCTATTGGGTTCAGGTCTGGAGGCTGGCTAGGCCACTCCAGGACCTTGAGATGCTTCTTACGAAGCCACTCCTTAGTTACCCTGGCTGTGTGTTTCGGGTCGTTGTCATGCTGGAAGACCCAGCCACGACCCATCTTCAATGCTCTTACTGAGGGAAGGAGGTTGTTGGCCAAGATCTCGCGATACATGGCCCATCCATCCTCCCCTCAATACGGTGCAGTCGTCCTGTCCCCTTTGCAGAAAAGCATCCCCAAAGAATGATGTTTCCACCTCCATGCTTCACGGTTGGGATGGTGTTCTTGGGGTTGTACTCATCCTTCTTCTTCCTCCAAACACGGCGAGTGGAGTTTAGACCAAAAAGCTCTATTTTTGTCTCATCAGACCACATGACCTTCTCCTATTCCTCCTCTGGATCATCCAGATGGTCATTGGCAAACTTCAGACGTGCCTGGACATGCGCTGGCTTGAGCAGGGGGACCTTGCGTGCGCTGCAGGATTTTAATCCATGACGGCGTAGTGTGTTACTAATGGTTTTCTTTAAGACTGTGGTCCCAGCTCTCTTCAGGTCATTAACCAGGTCCTGCCGTGTAGTTCTGGGCTGATCCCTCACCTTCCTCATGATCATTGATGCCCCACGAGGTGAGATCTTGCATGGTGCCCCAGACCGAGGGAGATTGACCGTCATCTTGAACTTCTTCCATTTTCTAATAATTGCGCCAACAGTTGTTGCCTTCTCACCAAGCTGCTTGCATATTGTCCTGTAGCCCATCCCAGCCTTGTGCAGGTCTACAATTTTATCCCTGATGTCCTTACACAGCTCTCTGGTCTTGGCCATTGTGGAGAGGTTGGAGTCTGTTTGTTTGATTGAGTGTGTGGACAGGTGTCTTTTATACAGGTAACGAGTTCAAACAGGTGCAGTTAATACAGGTAATGAGTGGAGAACAGGAGGGTTTCTTAAAGAAAAACTAACAGATCTGTGAGAGCCGGAATTCTTACTGGTTGGTAGGTGATCAAATACTTATGTCATGCAATAAAATGCAAATTAATTATTTAAAAATCATACAATGTGATTTTCTGGATTTTTGTTTTAGATTCCGTCTCTCACAGCTGAAGTGTACCAATGATAAAAATTACAGACCTCTACATGCTTTGTAAGTAGGAAAACCTGCAAAATCGGCAGTGTATCAAATACTTGTTCTCCCCACTGTATATATATTGCTATATATATTAGACTATATCTATATATCTTTTTTTTTATATATATATATATATATATAAAAATATATATATTTTATACTTTTAAAAAAGGTATTAAACTCTTTTAAAAAAAATCTTACTGACCCCAAACATTTGAACGGTAGTTTATATATATATATATATATATATATATATATATATATATATATATATATATATATATATATATATATAAACTACCGTTCAAATGTTTGGGATCAGTACGGTTTTTTTAACGAGTTTAATACTTCTATTCAGCAAGAATGCATTAATTTGATCATAAGTGACAGTAAAGACATTTATAATGTTATAAAAGTTAATTTTTTATGCATTCAATTTTTTTTAAATAATATTTCCACAAATATATTAAGCAGCACAACTGTTTTCAACATTGATAATACTAAATAATAGACATTAAAAAAAGAAAATAAATATATTATTTAATAATATTTTCGATCAAATAAATGCAACCTTGATGAGAATTAAAAGACTTCTTTAAAAACGGACCCAACCCCAAACTTTTGCATAAATTCTGCATATACCATAGACATTTGTATTTATTTCTACTTGAATTTAAATGGAATGCATTTTTGTATCTTAAATAATTTGCATTTTAAAAAGATGTATTCTGTTACTCCCCAACTCATGAGTGTTTCGCTGATGTGCCCTCTGAGCACGTACAATTCTGGTTATATTTCTGAGGCAGGTTGCATAAAACATTTCCATTATGTTAAGACTAGCAGTAAGTCAGGGGCAGTCAGTCTTACTTTTCGGTATCAAATTAAGCCAATCTATATTTTTTATGTAAGCTATGAACATTCTTAAAGAAAAAAATGTGATGCCAGTCTTAATGGTTTATGCAACGGCCTCTGGATAGATATACTCATGATGATGATGATCATGCATGATGTCACTGCTCATGGGCGGAGCTTGTGTTATGGTTTGCAGGAGGCCCTGCATATTTGTGTCTGAGACTTTGTGGAGCTCAGTGGGCATTTATGGAGAACAAGCACACCACAACTGTACAGTAAATGTTTGGCGGGTGACAAATGAGATGTTTTCATGCTTGCATTTTCTGCTTGTGAGTCTCAGTAGCCAGTTCACAGAGTCTTTGAGTGGAAGCGATTCTACGGCTTGTACGCTTCAATCCATCATGGCGGGTTCTGAAGCTCTGTATGGTAATTTGCCTTCCAGGATCTGCATAATGCTCAAGGAGTCCTCGCCCCTTCCTCAGCGCCAACGCCACATCTCCATTTTAAACAGATGTTAATGGGAAACGTGGCCGGCGCTTTTGTTTACTTGGTTAACTTTGAAGTTCTTCACACATCAGCATAATGTTCGTGACTTATGCTCATGCTGAATGCTAACGATATAGGGAATGAGAGCAGGAGGATAATGCGAAATGTTACGTTCACAAACACAAACAGTAACACGGTTTTCATCACGGTTTACACAGTCTTATTCTTTAAAGTGTCAGGAGGTTTAGTGGAGAGAAAACACTGGGTGTCAAGGCGAAAAAACCCAAAACAAACATAAAAGGCATTGAAGCGAGATTAAAAGGAAGAAGGCAATCATCCTGGAAAGAGCCGTTTTGGTGTTCATCTTACACATCTTCAAATATCGTTTAAAGTGGATGGCTTTGATGAAGTGTTTTTCTTCCTCTTCCTTTCTCTCATTCCTAATTTAAGGGCTTCATCCTTATATAATTAGCATGTATTTGGAAGGACACATAGAAATATGTAAGATCAACATCAGGTAATGAAGTGTGGAGAGCCAAAAGGACTCTTTAGGAATGACAAATGTAAATTATAGCACTACAGACTGTTGCTGATAGTTTAAATCATTAGATATAATTGCGAAAGAATTAGGGTTATTGACTATGTTAATTATGTGAAACTATTAAAACATTTTGTTAATTGAAATAATACTGAAATAAAATAAAATAGATGAATAACCTATAAGTAAAAAGTGAAAAAGTAAAAACTTAAACTGAAATAAAAATAAATGAAACCTAAATATATAAAAAAAATACAAAAAGCATGTAACAGTATTGCTGCAAATTAAACAAAAATGTAAAAAAAAAAAAGAAACCTGAAAATATAAAAATAAAAGCTAATTAATAAAGCATAAAATAAACTATAATAATATACACAATACAAAAATAACACTGGGTAGATGTAGGTTTAGTTTTTCATTATGTCACAAAAACAAAAATCCAAAGGTACTGTACGTTTCATTTTTGTTGTTGTTGTTGTTGTTGTTTTTTGTCTAAACTCCTACATTTGCCTTTTGTACAACAGAATGGAGGCAGCACATGAAGCTTGGCTCTCCTGAAGTGATTTATTGAATTGAAAAACCTAAGGGTTAGGTAAAAGGTCAGGGCGACGTATAAAAGAGTGTGGGTGCCGTCAATAGCTTGCACTGAAGTCTGCTAGTGCAGTGCATTGTGGGAGGTGTGCTGTGGGTGGAGTAGCGTACTCTGTGTGGTTGAGCGGTCCGGGTCAGAACAGGAAATGACAGTCTGTGTTTCGGAGTAGTGCCAACTCACCTTTCCATGCTTCCTCAGTGAATTGTTGCTTTTAAAAAATATACTAACTTTGGTTGTCTTACTATTTTTGCAGTGTACAGTTTGTGGGTGTTTATTCAACTAAGGTCACTTTTATGTACCAGGCCTTTATTTATCTGTTTATATTTTTATATTACTATATGTTATGGCTTCAACAAAAATATTAACCAGCACAACTAATAAATAAATCATAGTATTTTTTTAAAAATGTTAGAATCAGATGCAGTTGCCTTCATTTTTATTTATTTATTTATTTATTTATTTATTTATTTTTGCTATATGATTTTTATTACATGATAATATTTTATTCTTGTCCTAGACCCAGATGACTTTGAATATAAAAATATTAATTATTTTATTTAAAACTGATTCACGCAAAAAAGAGTAAAATAAACATAATTTTTTTTAAATATATTTGCGTGAAAATAATTTATATCAATATTTAAATCGATTGTCTTTCAGTTGTAGCACCATTTCCACTACAACCAACTTATATAGCAACTTATTGTAGTAAAATTAATAAATAAATTAAATAAAATTAATACAACTATAAAGACATATTTCTAAAAAGAATACAAATTTGAAAAACACAACAAAATTTATATGTAAAATTACTAAACTTTATTTGATAAAATATATATAAAAAGGAAAGAAATATATATATATATTTCTTTATATATATATATATATATATATATATATATATATATATAAATGCAAAATATCCTAGTATGATTTGAGATACTATCATTTTAATTAATTACACAGCAGTGAAATAGGGAAAAAAAAACACTTTTACTGTCATCATCATAGTCGAAAGTAGCCTTACAGTTGCAAAATGGATGCCAGAAATGCTTAAAATGTTAATTTCACAACTACTGTATGTCTTTATATTTAAATGTATGCATTTAGCAGATACTTTTATTTGTGTGTGTTGTAAAATACATTTTAATCATTTCTGTCAAAAAAACAAAAACAAAAAATACCTGCTCCATTGCCTTTAATGTATCCTAAAAACAGTTAAATAACGTATAAAAAATAATTAAAAAAAAACTTATAGACATTGAGCATATCCCCAAGTAATGAGTATTCTATTCTGAACAAAGGCTTGTCCTGTCTGAAGAGTTCTGAGCGTTTGCAGTCATGTCATGTGATCTGCAGCCGTGAGTGTTTAGTTCCTGGTCTCCTCCTCCAAGCGATGTTCTTGTTTTTGGCTGCCGTCCTTGGCGCTAAACGCTCACCTGCGCACAACCCCGAGCACCTGCGATTGCCGTACAGAGACCTCACCTTCACAACATCTGAAGCGTTTTACTGTGTTTTCTCAACCACTGTTGGCATATTCTACACTCCCTGCTGCTAACTTTTTTGTCTTCCCTGACAGAAAGTGTCTCACTCCCTTCATCTCTTTCATTCTCTCGCACTTACAACGTCTTTCTCTTTCCCCTCCCCTCCTCCTCCCGCTTCTGGTTTTATCAGTTCTTTGAAAGATGCTGGAGGCTTATGAAGACAGCCATTAAAATGAGTTATGAGCTCACTCTACCTCTCTAACCGTCCCTGTCCCCTGAGCAAACCTCAGCTTATGAGGAATCTCAGCTAAAATAAATACACTCTCGGAAACATAAAAAATGAGGTGCGGGATGAGAGGTTTGGGCAGCAGAAGGAGGTTTTGAATCGGTTGGCCCGAGAACGACATCAGGAGGTATTAACAACCCTCTCCCCAAGCTCAGTTTTAGGAGATACTTTATACTGTAAGCCATCACAATGTGTAATACCTAAAGTATTACACACAGTAGTACTTGCTAAAAGTCTCACTCCACGTGAATTGAAGTGGATGATACTATGATAAACAGTTTTCATATTGGATATTGATTTTTGCAGTGGTTTGCCTAGCAATTGCACTTATTTATTTTTTTAAATCATCATTTAATCACTCTTATGTCTGACTTTCTTTCTTCTGTGGGGCACAAAATGAGAAAGTCTGAAGAATGTTTTAATGTATTGTTCCATGATATTATGATGATTAACAGGTGGAGCTTTGAGGCTTCAAAAAGTATGAAAAAAGGACCAAAAAGTATCAATGAACTCTCATCATAAAAGTAGTCCATACATGGACATGTATGGACTACTTGTTTCAAAGTTTGTTTTTTTATTTTGAAAGAAATTAATATTTGTATTCAGCAAGAATGCATTGAATTAATTAAAAGTTTCAGTAAAGACTTTTATATTGTTGCAAAACTTCATTTCAAATAAATGCAGTACTTCAGAACTTGCTATTTTTCAAAGAATCCTGAGGGGGAAATAGTCACGGTTTCCAAATATTAAACAGAACAATATTTTTCAACATTGATAATAGCAAGAAAAGTTTCATATTAAAATGATTCCTGAAGACTGGAGTAATGATGCTGAAAATTCACCTTTGTCATCACAGGAATAAATAACATTTTAAGGTACATTGAAATAGAAAATAGTCATTTTGAATCGAAAGAATATTTCATAATATTGAGTGTTCATTTA
Organism: Abramis brama; assembly: GCF_963993115.1. Lineage (NCBI taxonomy): Eukaryota > Metazoa > Chordata > Actinopteri > Cypriniformes > Leuciscidae > Abramis > Abramis brama. The sequence goes on from NC_139985.1 coordinate 7,743,182, forward strand.
TTCGTTCACAAAGCCAGCTATAATAATTAAAATTTCAGTCAGTTTCTTACAGTTTGACTTTTGCAAACTTGGAATAGATTGCATAAGCTAATCGAACTACTTGTTGATTCTTTAATGGTGCTCTTGCATCCTTTTTGAAGCTCGAAAGCTTCAGTCCCCCTTCATTGAAACTGAACAAAACCGATACTTTCTCTCCTTTCGTAGCATAATGACTCGGCCATCAGTTGCTCCATTTCTTTCAATCCAGATTTCTGAACTTCTGAAGCAGCGCTCCATCTAAATTCACTCGCCTACTTTAAAACGGCTTTACTGAATCAAAACTAAAGTGTTTTTCTAATAACATTCAATCTGTTCAGCACATGCAATAATAAGAAATATATTGCAGTTTTTGTACAACAAGATTAGCCTTGATCGATCACACACAAAGTTCCTCTAAGTTTTCATCGCCACTTTCCAGCTCCACATCTGAGGCGTTTTATTATGACTGCAGGCCATGGAATATGAATTAGATTGTGAAACTTCATCTGGTGGAGATTTTCAGTCTTCCTCTCTCTGATAAGAATACTCTCCAGCTGGTTTGGTGCCTAAAGTGGTTTTATTCAAACGCTTAGCAGGAAGTGTACCTGGCAAAGAGCCTGTGAGAAATTTCACTCCTTCTTCAAACACAATGTCTTGATAAGCTGGCATTGTGAGGTATGTGAAAACACACATTAACATGTGAGAATTAGCAGCCAAGCCATCAACACATGGTGGAGAGCATCTCCGGAAATGACTCTCACTCAGCCCACGTTTATTGACAACATAAGCGTGCAACTCCAATAGGGTTGGGGGGGCAATGGATGGTGTGGGTGAGGAACGCTAATTTTTAATAAAACAAAGACTGATTATCCAAACAACCTGCCAGTCAGCACCATAATGTGTACAAAAATATGTAGAACCAAACAAATACCAAATGTGTTATAAAAGAGGTAGTTCATTAAAAAAGAAATGAACATTTTGGCATAATTTGCTCACTGTGATGTTGTTCCAATGAGTTTCATTTTTCAGTGGAGGATAAGATATCTTGAAGAATGTTTCATACAATGAAAGCATTCTATTCTATTCTATTCTATTCTATTCTATTCAAAAGTCTGAGGTTAATGGTAATATTTTTAAGTGTTTTAAAAAGAAGTCTCTTGCTCACCAAGGCCGCATTTATTTAGTCAAAAATTCAGTAAAAATAGAAATATTGTCAAATATTACTATAATGTAAAATAACTGTTTTCTATTTGAATATATTTTAGAATGCAATTTACTCCTGTGATGGCAAAGCTGAATTTTCACAATCATTAGTCCAGTCTTCAGTGTCACATGATCTTTCAGAAATCATTCTAATATGATGATTTTATATTCGATAAACATTTCTTCATCATAATTATCATAATCAATGTCAAAAACAGTTGTGGTGCTTAATATTTTTTTGTGGAAACCATGATATTTTTTATTTATTTTTTATGATGATGATGATGATGATGATGATTAGAAAGTTCAAAAGAACAGCATTTTTTTTAAATATATTTTTGTTGTTGTTGTTGTTGTTACATTTAAATGTCTTTACTGTCACTTTTGATCAATGTAATGAATCTTTGCTGAATAGAAGTATTATTTCTGTCCAAAAGAAAACAACTTGTAGTGAACTGTTGTGTGTATGATCTGTATATTGTATTGTATTGTGCACTGTTGTGTATGGGATGAAAGACACATTATACCATTCAGTTTCCCATTCTGCTAAACTTTTCACGTTGAGCTCCATTCACAGAAGAAAGTCATATAGAAATTTTATATAAATAATAAAAGAAGTTTATTTTTGGGGGGTGAATCCAACTGTCCCTTTAAGAATTTGGGCTAAAAGATTTCAGGTTCAGTCTCAGGTAGGATTTATTCAGGAAGATACAGATATCACACTCCTGCCCGTTTGTGATTGTTCACATGAAGTTTCCTGCTGGACTTTTTTCAGCATTTAGTAAACCATAAGCAGCTGCTAAATAACTAAGTAAATATGACAGGCAAACTTAATCAGAAACCAGCTATGTCAAGTTGAGGTTCACGTGATGTAGTTTGTTGTGCTATGAACATTTTTAAGCCTATTTAAAGTATATTTGTGTACACTGGGGGTTGCGGTGGGGTATTTCTGTCACTTTCCCCATTACAGAGTTGTTTATTTGAGTCTTCATATTTCATTCTGCCTGACTGCCTCAGTCAATCCCTATACAAAAAGGGATCCATAGAAATAAAATATTGATGTTTGTACTAGAATTACAGATGCCGTGACAGCCTATCTTTATTTACCATTTTAGTATTTCTCTAGCGAGTCTTAAGACAGTGTTTGAGAGCTATTTACTGCAGCTCCTACCAATATCAAGACAATCTGATTTCAGCATATTGAGGGATATAAAAAGTTTACTGTTTGTGCGTTCTGTATCGAAAGTGTGATAAATCTCTTTTTGTTGGCAGTTGTTTCTTCCTCTGAAATAAGTATTGATCTGACAGGTGGGCTGTTGCGTTGGAGAGTGGTCCTGAGCTGTAATATTGAACTCTGAATCTATACCGTATACATGTCTAAATGTCAAGTCATCTGTGCTTTCTTGTCGATATTTACCCTTCTGCATATCCCAAAATGCATCTCGAAATGCTTATCGCTCTGAAACGATTTTCCAGGGCTTCTTAGCTGCTTTTGGAATTGCATTGAACCATAAACGTTCCTGAATTATTATTCAGAACTTTCCTTAGCGTGATGTTGGGAAAGCAATGAATTGATTTGATTGTGACCCATATACCGATAAAGAGGAGCAAAGTTCAGAGTAAATGTTTTATTTATATAAAAGTTTTATAGCTGAAAACGCAAAATCAAATTTGACTAATTTTTCAATTTTGTTTAATGATCCTGGTAATATTGTGTATATAAGTAATTATAATATAATATAATATAATATAATATAATATAATATAATATAATATAATATAATATAATATAATATAATATAATAATACTGTTTACTATTTATCCCACCTACATTTTTTTTTAAATATTGTGTTTCACCTCATGTTACTTCATGTCACATTACTGAAGTAAAATAGAACAGAATCTGGCTTGTGACATTCCTTGTTTTTTCTTTTCTCTTTTAAATATAAGTTAAATATATTTGATTTAAAAGAAAATATTAAATATATACAATAAATTACAATTTAATTAATGTTGGCTTGAAAATGAAGTTTCAATTGTATTTTCTTTTCTATTGCGATATTTATCCGACTCGAGTGAAACAGATTTTCGAACAAGAAAAAAGCGTATGGCGGGACTTGATTTTGTCCATCGGGAATTGGTTGGATGGTTGTGGTTTTCTATTGGTTGCTCTCATGTGAGTGACAGGTTGTCCCGCCCTCGCTCCGGTAAACACTTTATCAGAGAAGAGAAGTCTCTGCAATTTAGGGAGGGGAAGTTATTTTAATTAAGGGTTCGTTTACATGACAACAATATACTAAAAACAGAAAAGTTTTTCCTTTGCATTTATAAAACAGTTTTGCGTACAGATGTCAAAACGATCAAAAAACTTTGTGACAAAATGACTAAAAACCCTATATATTATGCTGCCAGGCCAGTAGTTGGCGATGTCACTTTGTAAAGAAACACTATGTGCCTATAGACTGAACATGCAATCATCATTTGCATGACAACAGTTTTCACAAATTCGCATTTTTGTAGTTTACATGGAGACAATAACAGTGCTGTTTTCAAAAACGTGCACTTTGAAACCTGCTTTCAAAGGTTTGCGTTTTCAGAACCCCAACACTCGTTTTTTCGTGTAAAAGAACAGCCAAAACACATTTTAAAAAATTGTTTTGAAAACCGCCCCTAAAACTTTATAATAAAAAATGATGTCATAAATCAATTATAAGAAATACTGCAATATTCCATAAAATACTGTATAATATTTGTCAATTTTGAGTTCATGGTTACTTTAACATTTAAGCCTCTAAATTCCCATTTTTGTGCTTCTGTATCCAGTTCATCTTAAATTCAGTCATGAATTAAATAAATAAATAAAAAATGTAAAAGGCTCGGGGAAGAAGTCGTCACTCCTCCTTTTATCCTTCCGGAGCTCCTCCGTGGAACTCGCTCCGCTCCCACAGCTCTCGACCCCACCCTACTTGCCAAAACCACTACTGACTACCAGTTGTGCATGGGCTACACCTACTGTATCATTCATTCCCCTCAGTAACCTATAGCGTCATGTCAGTTTTCAAATTGACATTTTTTACATGCAATCATGGTTTCTTTGTAGCGTTTCAAAATTCAACCAACTAAATTACCCATCCTGTCTATCAAAAAATACATATGTTAACTCACTTTTGAATTATCTTTCATCTTCTTTCACGCCTGCTTACTTCTGGCTATCACTTAAAACCACTGCTATAATTCGCTGTCTGCAACAGAGACATTCAACAGCATCATTTGAACAGTTATTACTTTACTGTCCCTGGGCTAAAATTGCATTCTTGTGTTGAAACCGATAAAATAAATCACTAGTCCGAAAGAACTGGATTTTGTCTGTGGGTTAGTAAGAAAAATCCATGCATATATGATGCTTGTTGTATTTATTTTTAAATCATAACCTAGTTTTCAATTTATTATTTGGTTTTAGGTCATTTTCTTGCAGCAGGATTTCAGTAGAGATGGTTTCACAGTGATTTTGAGGGGCTTGATTTAAAATGGCTTGAGCAGGTAAACAGAACGAACTCCCGGCGGCTCTCTTGCACGATCTTTCTCTCTTTCTGTCTCTCTATCCCCTATGTGGAGTGTAGGGTTGTACTTTATTTGTTTTATTTTAGCTTCCATCAGCTGCAGCGGTAAACAAGCCTTAGATGAGTAAATCATCATGCTCACTGCTGGAACAGACTGTGGTTTCCTATACCGATGTTGACTCTATCTCTTTCCTTCAGGTGTATTAGTTTACTTGATAGTAAAAGCTGTGGCAAAGGCCATGTAAGAAAGATTAAAAGAGGAACATAATAAAAATACTATGCTCACGACATTAATGTACTATTATTCTGTTCTTATCTGCATATAAATCAGTAGCTTATATGCCAAAAAAAAGCTATTAATTAAATCTTATCTCCCGCTGGCTGTGTTCGTGCAACAAGTATAGCAGAATGCAATCTCCAGGTAAATGTTTTATACAAAGAGAGCAATTCAATAAGGAAATAACAGTGTTCGAGGCATAATAAGTTCATAATTGCTCTGTTCCAAAACTTAGTGAGCTGCCTAAAGGAGGCTGCGTTTACAGGCATTACAAAGATGCTCTATTTAAAGGTAGGCAACTTATAATAATGCATAATCTAATTTTGGCTAAATTCAGCAATGCATATATTGCTCAAAAAGAATGCAATCCCAGCTTGCATTGTGATGAAACAAGAAGAAAGATGGCGGACAAAGCGAGAGAAAGGTTGATAACACTTTAAATATAGTGATTTAAAACAGGGTTATTGAATAAAACTATTAAACATTCCTGTTAATTAAAATAAAGCTAAAGTAAAATATGAATATAAACGAAAATTAGAAATGTTGCATTGGCAATAAACTGAAATAAGTTTAAAATTGTTAGCTGGACAAACTAAAACTGAAACAAAAATAAATGAAACCTAAGTGGAAAAAAAGGCAAAAGCACATAAAGAAATGACTAAAAATTCAACTAAAATTATAAAAATAAATCCCAAGACTGACTATGTAAGCGTCATTTTCATGCTTTTGCACGGCTGAATACAAAATATATTTTCCTCTACTATTGGTAGTGGAATATATTATTAAAAACTATGCAGTCATATTTATGTTGAAGCTTTTCTTGTTATATTTACATAGTTCTTGAAGTTTGATTTATTTTTCATAAACAACCGGAGAGCAAATGCTGTTTGTGGTTGAGTTACTAGCACTACAAACATACAGTACATATTTCCAGTGCACAACTTAATAAAGAGTAAAGGTGTTCTTTTCTCCTTCGGATCCGCTTCCAGCTGATCCATTATTGTTCTGTGCCATTTGCAAATCTAAAGCCAGTCTGCTCTCCACTGTCTGCACAATGCAGGTGGACAGCAGACTGCTGTGCACGGCAGATTGATCACTGCCCATCCATCTGTTTATGTGTGTGTGTGTGTGTGTGTGTGAGAGAGAGAGAGAGAGAGATGGAGAGGAAAGGAAGAAAGAGAGAAGGTCTTACATTCTCTAATTCAAGGTCTATGTCCTGTGTAGTGCGTAGTTATATCCACACAAATGAATACCAATCACTCACGTGCATTAGAGATTCCAGTGCTTTCAATGGAGGGAATATTATTGAGAAAAATACAAAAAAGGTTTAGTGCATTGTTTGATTTTTTTTTTTGTCCTTTAGAAGATTCTGGATCTGCTGTGTTATTCCCTCAGTATTTATGTTTGGAATATTTGTATTATTTTTTTTCATGATGAATCAGTGGTGCTCAGAGAACTTCAAAGCGCGACTGGCCCGACTTCAAAGCCCAATGCTTTTGTCCGTTGTTCAGCGGCTGCGAACCCCTGCATGATTTCGTGCCACAGCTGTCCTGATACCTCTCCAGCCTTCACTCCTGCACTCCTCTGTTCATTATTGACTTTCATTTCTGTCCTTCTCTTGGGTTGCTTTGTGGACAAGCAAAAGTGGGAGAAAATATCGAACCCTAATGATATTACAGAATACATTTTGTCCATTGCGCTCTCTCTTTCTATTTCTCTTTCTTCTATTACGGTGATTTTTTTTCTTCTTTTTTTTCTCCCAGTTCTGTAGCAGTACAGTGATGAAATCAGAAAATAACAGCATGTCATGGTTCTTTGATATATAATTTATGCGAATAAAAAATATAGAGAGATTCATCTGATAATATGTAAATTAACTCACTAGCATATATAATTTTATCACATAAAGTACATAAAAAGTAATTTGTATTATTCATTAAGACAATCAAACTTACCACACATGAAAGCTGTAGTGTGTAATTGTTATTCTATTTTAAAATACACTACTGTAATTAATACTTATTAAAATAGTACTTTTATTCAACAAGAATGCATTAAATTGATCAAATAGTAAAACTATTTTTGTCATCACAGGAATGAATTACATTTAAAATGTATTAAAATAAATACAATAAAAACAGTAATATTGTGAAATATTATTACACTTTAAAATATCTGTTTTCTATTTTAACATAAATTTATCCATGGATAAGATAAGTCTCATGTAAGAGACTTCTTTCAAAAACATTAAAAAAAATCCTACAGACAGCAAACTTTTGAAGAGTGTACTTACCCCTATCCCAGCTGACACTGTCAGCTGTCACTGTTTATGATTTTTATTGCACTTTATTTCTTAGAGCATAATTAAAATGCCACATTTATATATAATACCCATTGCCATTGCCTGAATTTAATATCATGGACTCATGACAGCAATTGTTTACAGTGTCTGGGATTTCAAACAACAAACTGAGGATACTAATTAAAATTTGGCTTCCGTAACAAATTATGAATAAAGTGAGCAAAAAGCCTGAAATCTGTAAAAAGATGGGTACACATCTTTTTGAAGTGATGCGAAGAAAAACTCTTTCAGCACATTAGCTGGTGGAAAGTTATATGTGTGACTTTTATCAGTAGCAAGTTTATAATTTGAAGAGTAATGTGTCAATCATAATGACATGCTCACTATGAGGAATAGCCTACATAAACCTTGCATGTGTGGGCCTTAGAAATTTTTTATTTAATGTTATCTCTGCTTAATGCTAACTGGATCTGTCATAAATTTGACAGTATGTCTGCCTGACTAGATGAGCTTTATCGATAAGCTACTGAATCAAATAAGTCTCACAGCTGAAGGGATGTACTTTCTCTGCAAATGACAAACTAAATCATTACTAAATCTAAAGTCTAAATCTTAAAAATGCGTTTAAATAGTTTTACAGTTACAGGTTTCCATGCCATTGGTTGGTCAAGATAGTCCAAAGTGTCAGTCAGAATGTGAGTATCCCATAGGCTTTTAAAGGGATAGTTCACCCAAAAATGGGATTTTTTTTTTTTTTTTTTTGTCATCATTTACTCACCCTTATGTTGTTCAAAACCTGTATTATTTTTTTTATTCTGGTGAACACAAAAAAAAGATATTTTGAAGAATGTTGATAATCAAACAGTTGATGGTAGCCATACATTTCCATTGACTTCCATGAAATAACATGATAAATATCTTTACTGTCACTTTTGAACAATTTAATGCATTCTCACTAAATAAAAGTATTAAATTATTTTAAAAAATATGATTAATAATTGTACTGACCTCAAACTTTTTAACGGTAGTGGGTATTCCAATCAGGTTTATGCATTGAATTTATAGTATTTAGTATGTGTAATTGTATTTTCATGGCATACGAATATTCAATCTGGTTTTATGTGATGTGATACATGTCTTGTCTACTCAGTAGGATTATTTGAAGGTCATCCGGTCATCGCACAGTTGTTGTTCCTTCTTTTCTAAGTAGAACCTTCATGTCAACTCAATCTGTTATTGGCGCATCAACACTTTTTTTTTTCTTTTTTTTTTTGCAGGACAAACAGATTATTGACACTCAGGATACATCATAATTCCTTTACGTACCTGTTGTGTTGTTGGCTCAGTTTCTCCTGGGACTGAACCACCACCTTTAGCATTTGCAAAGCGCATATTTACTCATGACAGGTTATAGTTTTCAGGTCACTGCACGCAGCTAGATACATCCTTGGGGAATTTGAAGATGTTTGTTTGGTGAGCTAACACCACCAGCTGGATTCATCCATCTGCAATACTTCCTTCTTATCTTCCTTTTGTCCACACTTCCTTCTGTACTTACTTGCATTTACATTTTACATTTATTCATTTAGCAGACGCTTTTATCCAAAGTGACTTACAAATGAGAACAATAGAAGCAGTTAAACTAACAATATGACATAAATATGCAAGTGATATGCAAGTGACCCTTCCCAGTTTAATCTAACGCAGTACATGTTTTTTTTTTTTTTTTTTTTAGTAAATAGATATAGAATAGAAGAGAAAGTGTTAGTATTAATGGATTAAGTGCTGCCGAAAAAGATCTGTCTTCAGCCGTTTCTTGAAAATGGCTATGGATTCAGCAGCTCTGGTTGAGTTTGGCAGATCATTCCACCAGCAGGGAACAGTCAAGGTAAAGGTCAGAGAAAGAGATTTTGACAACATTCACTTGCAGAGTGCAAGTTTCTGGATGGCACGTAGATCTGAAGTAATGAGTTTAGGTAAAAGGGAGCAGGGCCAGTGGTTGTTCTGTAGGCAAACATCAGTGACTTGAATTTGATGCGAGCGGCAACTGGCAACCAGTGCAATTTAGTGAGGAGAGGAGTGACGTGTGCTCTCTTCGGCTCGTTAAAGACCACTCTAGCTGCAGCATTCTGGATCAGTTGCAGAGGTTTGACAGTACAAGCTGGAAGACCAGCCAGGAGAGCATTACAATAGTCCAGTCTGGATAGAACAAGCGCTTGGACAAGGAGTTGTGTAGCATGCTCTGCTAGAAAGGGCCTGATCCTCCTAATGTTGTATAAGGCAAATCTGCAGGACCGGGGAGTTCTAGCAATGTGGTCTGTGAAGTTCAGTTGATCATCAATCACAACTCCAAGGTTCCTGGCTGACCTTGAAGGAGTTATGGGTGACGAACCAAGCTAAATGGAGAAGTTGTGGCGTAGTGTTTGGTTGGCCGGGACCACAAGCAGCTCTGCCTTTGCAAGGTTTAGTTGAAGGTGGTGGTCCTTCATCCAGCCAGAAATGTCTGTCAGACAGGCTGAGATGCGAGCAGCTACCGTTGGATCATCAGGCTGGAATGAGAGGTAGAGTTGTGTGTCATTAGCGTAGCAGTGACAGGAAAATCCATGTTTCTGAATAACAGATCCAAGTGATGACATGTAGATGGAGAAGAAAAGTGGTCCAAGCACTGAGCCCTGAGGCACCCCAGTAGTTAGATGTTGGGTCTTAGACACTTCACCCCTCCAAGACACCCTAAAGGACCTACCTGAGAGGTAAGACTTGAACCATTGGAGTGTGGTTCCCGAGATGCCCTTCGTCTGTAGGATTGACAGAAGGATCTGGTGGTTAACTGTGTCAAAGGCAGCAGACAGATCCAGCAGGATGAGTACTTAGGATTTGGAAGCTGCTCTTGCCAGTCTCAGAGCTTCAATTACTGAGAGCAGGGCAGTCTCAGTTGAGTGTCCACTTTTGAAACCAGACTGGTTGTTGTCCAGGAGGTTGTTCTGTGTAAGAAAGGAAGATATCTGGTTGAAAACAACTCGTTCAAGTGTTTTCACGACGAATGGAAGAAGGGATACCGGTCTGTAATTTTCCAAATGTGCTGGATGTAGAGTGGGTTTCTTAAGCAGTGGGGTTACACGAGCCTGCTTAAATGCTGAGAGAAAGGTACCAGTGTGAAGAGAGGTGTTGAGGTGCATGAGTGCGGGTACAACTGAGGAAGAAATGGCTTGAAGTAGATTAGTGGGAATAGGATCAAGCGGACAGGTAGTAGTGCGATTAGAAACGAGGAGTTTGGAGACCTCTGCCTCTGAAAGCAGAGAGAAGGAGGGTAGAATGTGTGTGTTAGCTGGTAAGATGTGCATGTCAGTTTGTGGTCTGGTACATTGGCCACTGATGGTGGTTGTTTTAATTATGAAAAATGTGGCAAAATCGTCTGCTGTTAGGGTTGATGAAGGGGGAGGGTTGAGAAGAGAGGAGAAGGTTTTGAAAAGCATGCGGGAGTCAGAAGAATTGTTCATTTTGTTGTGATAATAAGTCATTTTAGCAGTAGAGATATTAGCAGAGAAGGAAGAGAGGAGGGATTGATAAAGACCAAGGTCAGTAAGATCATCCGATTTGCGCCACTTCCTCTCTGCACCTCTGAGTTTAGAACGATGTTCACGGAGAACATCAGATAACCAGGGGGCAGAGGGTGTGGCGCAGGCTTGCCTGGAGGAGCAGGATGTTAAAGTGGAAAAAAAGAGCATCAGTTGCACTGTTAGTATCTAGTGTTGAGAGCTGATCAGGTGGAGGAAGTGTGGATGAGACCAAAGAGGATAGGCCAGAGGGTGAGAGTGAGCGTAGGTTTCGCCGAAAGGTGACCTGTGAAGGAGTGTGTGTTGTATTTTGAGGCAGGTTGAGGTTGAGAATGAGGAGAAAGTGATCTGAGGTGTGCAGCGGAGTGACTGACCAATGTATGGTCAGTAGCGCTTGTAAATAAGGTCCAATTGGTTACCTGATTTGTGAGTAGCCACAGTAGATACTCATTTGAGATCGAATGAGGCAAGGTGGATGTCTCCAAGAACTATGAGAGGGGTACCATCCTCCGGGGAGGATGAGAGTAGCACATCAAGCTCCTCCAAGAAACTGCCAAGCTGACCTGGGGGACGATAAACAACTACAAAATGGACTAGTGATGGTAATTGAATGCGATTCAAAGGAGCTAAGTGTGGAAGTTAGTAAATTAATTCCTTCTACACTTTCTCCCATCCTTTATAATCTTCTGCTCTTTCTTCTGCCCTTCCTTCTTTACTTCCTCACTTACTTCTGCATTTCCTTCCATCATTTCTTCCTTCTACACTTCTGCCTTCACTCATTCTGCAATTCTTCTCACACTTCCCTCCACACTTGTTTTTTTCTGCACTGCCCACTGTCGCCCATACTTTCTTTCACATTCCTTCCTTCCTTCCTTCTTTCCGCAGTTTCTCAGTTCTGCCCACAAGCAGAAAATAATTAGCAGTATATCTGACAATACACTCGGAAAAGTGTGAGCGCCTCTTCTTGGTGGCCCATTGTAGTGTGGCGTGGGCGGGGGTCTAACTTATGCCGTGGCCAAGGAGGGATCAGAGGCAGCCTTTTAATACCATATTAGTAATAGCCTTATTATTGTTATTATTATTATTATTATTATTTTTTTGTCCTCTTCCTTATCCTCCAACCTCCCCCTCATTCCTGATGAAAAATCTAGTTGCTATTATTATTGCTACTACTATTACTATTCTTACTATTATTGTATTATTATATAAGACTATATTATCATATCTTCCTCATCCTCCAGTTATTATTAGTATTGTCATACATGTTTTTTTATATTTATTATTATTTATTTATTCATTTGTATTATGTCTGTTGTATATCTGCAAGATGTTCCTCTGTTAAGATACTTCCACTCACACACCCATTTACACTTGCACATATGCGCACATACACACACACACACACACACACACACACACACACACACACACACACACCATGTTGGCTGTTGTCATGTATGTTTTGTTGGCCTTGGTGGGGTTTTTTTTGTATCTGTCACCTGTTAGTATTTGATTGCATAAAAAAAAAAAAAACTTAATTTGCAGCAAACATGTTTTATTTGTAACAATTATGCATTGTTCACCAGAAGTTTTCCACAGGTGTTTGCTGGAACATTATATTTTTGTAACAACATGAAGCTTTTCTCGAAGACTTAAGGTCACAGTGAATCCCCAACTAATTCAATCAGTGAAAATGTACCACACAAGATAAAGCATTATGGATTGACTGCTGCACAGACTAGATTGACTGCTGTATTTCATCTCAAAGTGTGCCACTTAATCGCCAATCAATATGATATTCTGAGCTGATGAATTTGTTTGACACTGAAGAGATTTTATATATATATATATATAAATTATAGAAACTCTGTGGTCCACTTGAACTTAGATAAGCTTTCAACGGTAAAACCCTTTCACAGACCTGCAGCCCAGTGTCCGTAAACATTATTACTTTAATTTAAATGCTATTGCTTTTTCACAATATCCTGTTCATTTGTTTACTACGAGCGAGCTTCACCTGGGAGGCCTGAGCACTGAACAACGAAGCCTGTATTAATATGAAGTAACTGAATATTGAATTGGACCAGCATGAGGCCTCAGGGGCCAACTGTGTTTGGGCCATTATCTGATGCCTGGGTAATAATTTACCTTTCTGATTCAATGATTCACATACTCATTGAGATACATTACAGGTACATCATTTTCAATGAGAGCCTGTTGTCGGTCAGCTGTGGTCAAGGGTATTTTTCCTAGCAACAGTACACTGTTGGTAATCAATTCCACTTTGGGCATGACAATTTCATGAATCATTGGAGAGGCATGCGAATTAAAGCTGTAATCAATGTTTAGCGAGTTTCAATGGAGCAGTTGATATTCTATGCATCTGTAATGCATCTTCACAAAAGACCCAACTGTGCCATCACATAATTACTCTGGGTTTGTTCCAATAGATCTCTGGGAAAAAATGGGGTAGAAAATGATAAATTTCCTTTTTAATGAATAAATTTGATTAAGCGATTATCCAATGTGCTATTTCATGTGTAAGCAAATATGCAGGGATATATTCAAGTATGTGACTCTATGTACATTTGAGAGAGAGAGAGAGAGAGAGAGAGAGAGAGAGATCATGCAGTAGTACAATAAAATGTGGCTATAGCTGTACATTTTTGCTATGTTAAATATTTAATGTTATGGCATTGCTAATATAATTTTCAAAGCTTTTCCCCGTTCCTCGTATGTCAGTTTTGGTCAAAGTGATTTGCTTAATGAGTACTTTTAATGCTACCGTAATGTACTGTATGCCAAAACTTTGGTCTGTCTTCCTTCATTTTTTTAAATCAAAAGATTTTCAGACTTTTCTAGATATTTTGTGCAAATCAGATGTTCTAAAGCACTAGAAAAATGTCAAGTAAGTCAGGGCATTTGAAAAGGGTGTCAAATACAGTACGGTTATGTCGCTAGAAAAAAACATGGGACATCTAGTCACCTCATGATAACCGTGATTATACCATTTCCAGGGGGCTCTTTTTGACCGGTACATAGTATATTATCCCATTTACACAGGTCATCATTATGTACTGACATGACTACAGACTGCGCACCTGTAGCTAACCCAGCAGCCAGCTCTGTGTACCTATGGTTCGTGTGGTTACATCCACTGCTATAATTGTTGCCGCTGTCCTCTCTCTCTCACACAAACACATCAAGATATATTATAACTATTATCTGGTATAAAAGATAATTTCCCTCAGCCTTTTGGAGTGTAAGTAGTGGTGTAGCATCTCTTTAAAGTGAAAAAAGAGGCTTTGCAATTATGACGCTATTAAAATACAGAAAAAAGAAAATTAATATTTTTATTGCAACCTTAATTAAGCTGTAAAAGCTATAATAATATTAAGGAGTGTTATATGTCTTAGATGGTCTAGTAGGAGTCATCAAGCTGTGCAAAATATGCATCTACTATCATCTGGGGGTAAAATGATGAGGATCAACTAGGGGAGTATCTAATTTAATTGAAATGATGATGCTACGGCTGTGGATTTTGGCATATACTTCAAGTGACACAAGAGCTTTTGATTAAAGTCAACCTAAAATGGTGTTCACAACCCATTTTACTTCCTTAACATAATGTATTTTGAGTGCAACAGGATGTTGAACAAGATAACTGAAAACACAAAGAAATGTAATTATTTAATTTGAGCATTTTTATCTTCAGTTGTATAATGTGGTATGCGATGTGTAATTTAAAAATACGTATGTAATGATTATGATATTGAATGATGAAACAGTTGATGAGCCTTATTTACTTCCATAGTAGTCTATTTTTATTTCCATACTAAGTCAATGGGGCCGTCTGTTTGGCTACTAACATTCTTCAAATATCTTCTTTTGTGTTCAGCAGAAGATAGAAATTCATACAGGTTTGGCACAACTTGAGGGTGAGTAAGTGATGACAGAATTTTGGGTGAACTATCCCTTTAAGAGTATGTTTATTTTAAAAAATAGTTTAAAGAATGCTTCATATTAATGTGTCAGAAGGTGACAATATCAACAGAAAAATAATCATACATAATTAATACTACAAAAGTAGTGGTAAAATTCAGCAAAAAAAAGTTGCGATTGAAAGTAAGATTGCATAAGTATTTTTTTCACATACGTACAGAAATCCTTCAAAGCTGAATCTGTGTGCCTCCTGTGATCAAAAGGGATGAAAAAACAGAGATTTTGCTGTTGAATATTCCTGTGTTCCTGTTCAAGGGCAGCTTTTTCTGCACTGCAGAATCTTCCAGGTAGTTCCGCATCCAAATCTTCCCCGAAGGTAACCTTATCACACATACAAGAGCAATTAAATTCAAGGCCCAGCCTCAAAGACCTGCCTGCACCTGCTGCCCTGTCCGTATTGAAGTTTAATATAAGCCCTTTAGTACTGAAACTGCAAACCATTTATTTGCCATTTTGGCTTCTTATTAAAGTGGTAAAAGAACAAAATCAGCGCCCATTAAGCCAACAGCAGACGTTCTCTTTGGCAAAGGTGCTGAGAGAAAATGTTCAAATGAGAAAGGACACCTAATTCTTCTCTGTGTTTATTGCCACAAAATATCTTATTTAAGCATCAATTGAGTGAGTCATCTTAAATATCGGCTTCTTAGAAAATTATGTCACCGAAGACGATTGAAGATTTTCAAAGTATAGTGAATATGGGGCAGCTCTCCGTGTTTGAATGGATCTCCGACGGTTTTCCTGTGTAAATAATTAGATTCCCTTATTTATCTTAATATCGACCTGTTTGAAGTGCCCCTCCTGACTGAATGTGAGAGAGAGGAGCACTGCAGGGCGGCCCATTGGATGGACTTCTATTCATCTCTCTCTTCCTCATTTATGTTCTTTCCTCTTTGTCCCCTTGTCCGGCTTGCCCTGAAGGCCACGTTGGATTGTGTGAGCTTTCTGTGAGTTCAGAATAAGACAAATGCAGTTATAGTTTGACACCCAGGATTCACACAACTGGGAAGTGATAGAGAAAGTTTAAATGGCCATTGTCTTTGAAGACTAACAGCCAGCAGAGATCATTCCCAGAGGATCCCATAGCCCTATTTCTCTTTCAGAGCTCAGGGGTCTTAATGGTGCTTAAATTGATAGTTCATCCAAATATTAAAGTTCTACCATCATTTACTGACCCTCATTTCACCCAAACTTGTTTGACTTTTATCTGTGGAATAAAGCAAGGATATATTTCGAAAGTCAGTGGAGTTTTAAACATTGGATCTCATTGACTTTCATTGAATTGAATTTTAGAGTCTTCATTTTCGAAGTTCTCTGACGTAAATAATGACGTATCAACTTAGTCTCAAATGTTTCTCCCCATATTTCTTAGGATAAAAATAGATCTACTGTTGTCAAAAAGATAATATAGATATAAATTGAATATTAATTCTGCTCAGATCATTTGGTCTTGTATGATTTTGATGAGAAATTCTGGAATTCACTTTGGAATCTCAAACTTCTTGACAAATTTGATATTGTTTATGAGATTCACGTGTGACTAGTCTTTTAGGTCAGGAGAAATAATTGGACCGGAGACTTGAAGAAAAGTCTCCATTTGCTTTCCATTTGATCTCATTGCTATCTAGAAGGAACAATTGAACTCCTTTGTGATATTTCTTTTTCTGTTTCTTCCTTTGGGTTATCAGATGAGTGAGTGAAAGCAGGTCCTATAATGAAATGTTTGCTCAAGACCCGCCAGCCAATCAGCAAAGAGATAACACAACACTGGCTTTACATTACAGCACATAACTTCCAGGCTCCAACAGTGAATTTAATTTGGTTTTATTCACCCCAAGACCTATAGTTTTGCCGGTGGAATGTAAATTTCCTGCCGGCAAAACTGATATTAAATCAATGGACCTGCTAAAATCTATTTGAGTGGAGTTTTGCTAAAGCGTTGAATCTGGACAAACTCTCTCAGCAGGCTCTGATCTCTAATTCCAACAGTCTGTGCATATGAATTATTAATTTGGCCATTATGCTAAGTCTCCCTTTCTGGATCAATTCATTATTAGCTTTGGCGATTATAGCACAAGGTTGCATAGAACATTCAGAGTGAAACACAATTGATTTATGAACCATGAGAGGCAAATCTACGAAACGCTTTTAATTTCAGTGCAAAAACCTGCGTCTTATTCTAATACTAATGTCCAACAATCCAGTTTAATCTGGCACTAAATGCACAGTGCCGTGAATGAATTAAGTCATTGTAATTTTTTAGCAAACTGTTTTTATGTAAATTAAGCTCATTCTAGATTGTCGCAATTTAAGTTGCTCTATTACCTCCTAAACAGAAAGCAGCCGGTTAACAGATTGTTTGTTAAAAAGAGATGGCAGAATGAAGTTTTGGCATTTTAAAGAGCTGACTTGGGTCCCTGGACTGCTGCAATGGAGACATGATGTACAGTGTACAAACTTTGCTGTTTTATATGGTTAAAAAAAATAACAACACCAACTGTAAAATGGCCAGTAAATGGCTATAACAGTCAGTTACAATAGATTACAATAATTTGCATTGTATAGGCCTATGCATTATTTGTTGCATCTAATTAAATGTCTGTAGATTTAATGATTCCAATTGCGTGGAAAAACAACAACAACATGGACGTTCTCTATAATTTATTTTGTATTTAACAGAGAAAAAGTCACATGGTTTCAGAATAAGATGCGAGTGAGTTTTCAAAATACATTTTTGAACTATGCCTCAACTCTAGTTCTTTCTATAAAGACTGTCTTAAATAACAAGCAAGCTAACTGAACTTTCAAATGCATTGTTTGAGGCATTTGTATGTTAAAAACGAGGACTGTAATGTTTAAAGTTGAAGGCTTTCATCTCAATTTCACCCTGTGTTTTTCTTGAAATTAGATTATTAAATGGACAATATGCCAGTGGTCTTCTAGTAGCATTTTAAAAATGTTCTATTCACAGTTAACCATGATTCATTGATTTTTATGAGCAAAAGTATCTGATAACAGGAAGATAATTATGTGAGAGTACATCATTTTAAACAAAAAATTGTTAAATATAAAGTACTGTTTATTTGTTAATGTCTAAAACTTTTTTAACAAGGGAAGAATTATGCAGTGCACCTTTATCTGAACTCCAGCACAGACCTTCTTCTCTAGACTCATCCGTCATGTCCTCTCATTTTGAGCACGGATGCATAATTTACTGAGCCTCAATATGAGTCTCAGCTTATTCCTCTGATATCCAGCACTGGTCAATTATCTCATATTATCAATATCTGCCATCTATATTGCATTGGCTCATTTGAATTTCATAACCAAACACTAATATTCTGCCTTTTTATGAAACCTTTATGGTAATGCGGCCAAGGTTCTCGGGGCTATCAATTACTTAGTGTGTGTCTGTAAAGCTGCAGCGAGTGGGAACTAATGTCTTGGCCCTTAAGGTGGCAGGACATACCATCTTTTACCTTCATTACCGCGGTGAAGTGATGGTTTCCTCCTCAACCCCCATGGCAAGTCATTTAACCTATCTACACCCCAGTCGCACAGTTTGTCAAAGAACGTTCATGCGACTGCGGCACGGCTATTAGAGCCACACTGGCGATCATGTAGGAGTACGAGAAGATGAAGTAAGTGATGATAACCAGTTTGGCTCTGGGTTTTGCTTGGGTGATATATAGTGTGTTTTGTGCATTAAGACCTGCACATTTCTTTATATGTTGTAATTATTTCAGTATACTGCAACATGTGGGCTGTGGTAAATCATACAGTAGAATGTGTATTTCTGTTATGGTTTTGCAACCACTTGACACCACAAACATACACTTATTCATCTTGATTTGGAAAAACAGGATGAACCTCAAGACAAATATTGAATTATTCATTCGAGTCAGTGTATGTGTGAGGATGTACACGATGATGCAACGGTGGCCTTATCCGTTAGATTCATAATTTCAGAAGAAACTGAACAAAAAAAAACACCTTTCAATAACAACAAAAACTTCTGCAAAATTCATAGGTAATAGCTCACTACTAAAGAACAATTACTTCACTGTGTGCATGCTCAGATAAAAGGCTTTCATCTGAGTTTCTCAAACTACATGAGGAGAACTGTAACTGAACACCATTGTCATAAAACTGGGACTCGCTAATGCCTTAAAGACTAGTAGGACAAGACGTACTGACTGTAATTGGAGGTTTTGTATGTTGATGGCTGGCAACCATATGGTAAAAATCACCTCATTAAATGGCAGTAAAGATTGAGAAAATTAGCTCTAAGAAAATCAGCCTGTCCAGCATTTGTACTTTTCATGAAGAAAATATGAGTGAATTTTGATTCTGTGCAACACTTGATTCTAGGGGTGTTTTGGCTATGGTTTTCAGTACATTTCTTTGCAGTTGTCAAGGCAAGGTGGTTTCTTACAGTGCCAAGTCAAAAAAAGCCCATCCCAAAACTAGTCGTTAACTTACATTTGCAGGGCCCAGGATAACTGTTGTATGAATGGGAAATCTCTGAGATACTAATATTGATGCTCCATAGTATCTTGTACGCTTAAATTCCGATCACTGCAAAACACAAGTGGCATGAGCTGTCAGACAACATTGATGCTCTTTTGTACTCTGCACCATTTCGCTGTTTAATAGCTATGCGCAATATTGCTGTGGAATCCACTCTCAAAATGCAAAACTCATTTAATGGACTGTTCTTGAAGCAGAAATGCCCATGTAGTGTAGGTTAAGCAGATGGAGCTCTTGTGTATTCTAATGCTGATTGACAATGAGAACATTATCCTATCACTGGTGCAATGAGGAAACAGCAGAACAGGGAGACCTATAAAGAGAGCCAGTGTCTATGGATATATGTGTCTTTTTTGGAAAGAGGAAAAGTGTGAGAGGTCATAAATTATGTGGGAGCTAAACAAGCTGTTGAATAATTTACCATTGTAATGTGGCAGTGAGAGGATAAAAGAAGTTTTGGCTGCAGATTACTCACTGTTAGAAAATCTCTGGAATAGAAGTGAACGTGACAAAGATGTTTTTCATGAAATCAAAATTATGTCTAGGTGGATTAGGTTAAAAAATACCCGGCTGCCAAACTGACCGGCCATTATGAAAAATTGCGAACTTCGAATTTCTTCCTGGGGTGGTTCTTCTTGTTTTCTCTTGGTATTTTTGACCTCCTGTTGTTATTCCAAAGATTCGCCTTTGTAATCTTTTAGCAAAATGTAATAAATTGCTCCACCTGTGTTACTGCTTCCTTACACTGTTTAAAAGTATGTTAAGTTTAGTCAGCTTGGAATGTGAAGTTGCATTAAATGACAAGATATTTGCATTATCTCAGCAAGTTCAATTCTATTTCAAATAAATGTTGTTCTTTTGAACTTTCTATTCATCGAAAGTATCCTGAAAAAAATATGTATCAAAGTTTTCATAAAAGATCACCAAATCAGCATATCAGAATGATTTTTGAAGACTGGAGAAATTATGCTGAAAATTCAGCTTTGCCATCACAGGAATAAATTAGATCTATATATATATATACTGTATATACTCTATTTTTGATTTAAAAAATGCTGCCTTGCTGAGCATAAGATACTTTCAAAAACATTTAAGGTACCATTCAAATCCATGGCCTGGGAAAGTTATTCCAACACTAAATTTTAAAAGCATCTGCTAAATAAATAAATTTAAATGTAGAATGACAACACCAAGACATCTTATTTTTAAAACCGTACCTTCCAAATATCTGTCATACAGAGATATTTTAGTATGATTCAGTGTCCCCTCTAAATAAATCACAGTATGCATGTAAATGGGTTGTGATGGGTGCATGGCGAAAGAGATATCAATCCCATATGTGTTTTTTTTTATTTAATTAATGATATTGGGCATGTGCTCCACAACTACATCTAACACCTTAACATGTGCTATTTACACTAGTCCAACCTTTTTCACAGTTTTCATAGGCATAAAAACAAAGAGTGGGTGGAAAAAAAGCCTGGAACATTCTCCTAAACATTTACATCTTAAATCAATGGGAACAATCATGTTTGATATTCAGGACAGAGCGATGAGCAGTGGGTTCTCCCGTATGCTTTTACTCAACTATAATTAGGTTAATTAATCTTGTTGCCGATCCAGGACTTGACAAGATTAAACATCCGTGATGTTGGTAGCTGGACTTTCCAGCCCATCAAATTTGCACGTCGCTCCCAAGAGATCAATTTATTTTCAATTATAACAGCAGGATCTGAGAGCCGATTGGAGGAGAGGACTTTCTCCATTCAGAGTCAAGAAGGGGAAAAAGAAATTCTTTAGCCAAGCTCTCAGAATGTGTCAGTGCATATAAAGAGTTACTGAAAAGAACAGAAATATGCAAATATGTATATATATATATATAATCAACTATACTAGTTGAGTAACTTGTAAGTTTAGTTCTAACACTGGAAACAATAGTATATACATATATATATATATATATATACGGTAATAATATTTTGCATTATTCTGTTCTTTTCAATAACTCTTTATATGCACTGACACATTCTGAGAGCTTGGCTAAAGAATTTTTTTTTCCTACTAGACTCTGAATGGAGAAACTCCTCTCCTCCAATCAGCTCTCAGATCCTGCTGTTATAATTGAAAATAAATTAGAACAGCTAATTGTTAATTAGTCTCATTAGTTTCTCTGTTTGTGTATATATATATATATATATATATATATATATATATATATATATATATATATATATATATATAGTCACGTGTTTTGATTCATGTGTGTAGTTCTGTTTTAGTGTTTTGCTGTCTGTGTGTTAATTAGTTCAGTCTTCCTCAGTTCCCTGCCTGTTTGTTTGTGCCTTGGTTACATATTTGATTACAGTCCTTAGTTCAGGTGTGTCTTGTTTATTAGTCTCATCAGTTTCTCTGTTTGTGGTGTATTTAAGCCCTATATTACGCACTGGCCATTTATATTCGATGGCAAATGCTAGACTCTTCTCTGTTCCTCAAATACATTCAAAATTAGCCTTTACATATAGTTTCTGATTAAAGAATATGCTGTACTAATTCAAAGAACCAGTTTTTAATTTACCCTTGCATTGCAAACAAGCAGAGATGGTCCAAACTGTTTGCGGCACTTCATTCACTCCTGCGCACATACGCATTCAAACTCACGTCTATTAACAAAATGCGGAATATTTCTGTGCATGCCGTCACCATTTTCACAGATTCACATTTTTGAAGTTTACATGGAGATGATAACGGTATTGTTTTCCAAAAACTGCTGACCAACAGTAACGATTTATGAAGAAGAAAAAAGACGAAATGTGAAGATACAAGGTTTCCGCCCGACAGCGACAATAATTTACATTTGCCATGAATTTTGTATTTTTTTTTTAAATAAAATATTACAAAAAATGCAAAATGCTACATTTATTGAACCAGTTATTTGAAGCATCCAAATGAATCAACTGACTAAAATTATTCAAAATTGTCAAAGCTTCAAGAGAACAAATGTAGATATTTTAAGATAGCATTTGATTATCTAATTTCGCTTGACTATAAATCTGTGTGTTTTTCTTCTGTAATGAGACTTTTTTTTATTATTATTATTTATTTTTTTTATTACAAGAAAATATCTAGACCTGAACTTCTCATGAAACCCTACCAGCAACCACTTTTAAAAAGGCTCTGTGACCACGACGTCACATTCACCCTTGAGAGTGTCTCAACGTTACCGTAATGCTTTTTGCTTTAAACTTTATTACAGGAACATTAGCCAGTATTAAATTGCTGTGATAATTACTTGCAAGATTTCACAAGGCCTTCATTGCCTACAACAGCAGCCTGAAACAATACATAAATAGCTTTTTGGCTAATGGTTAACATTAACTGATATAATTTCAGCTAAAAAGGTTTTCAGAGGTGGAGAAAGTGCATTTTGATGAATATTTTTACACAATAATTAAACAAATTTAAAAGTAAATAGGATCGATTTTGATTTTCTGTTGAAATACATAATTACACATATTGAGTTCTTTGAAAACCCATGTGGCAGACTGACCGATTAAAGTGCCTAAGCATTAAAGTGCAATTGAGTAAGTACCACTAACATTTTAAATTCATTTGGCAGATCGGCAGGTGTGTATGTGTGTGTGTTAAACAACACATGGACGGTGACCAAGCCCTTTGATTGTGTCCCGCCGACTAGCACACAGATTCTCGGACATGCTCACACACTCTCTGATCTGTGTAAGAGACTCCCTTCAGAGCGGCAGCTGTCATCCAGAGCTCCCCACCACCTGTCACATCCACTCCATCAAATATCACACACAGTTCAAAATGGAACCACAGAACGGCCGTCAATCCGGTTGCGAGTATTCATGAGGAGAAACAAGAACTCATCTGAGATGGCCAAACAGTGGACAGAAGCCTTGATATGCTCAAAATACGTTCCTTTCTAGGATACGTCAAGTTAAACTGTGATTTAACTCGGTAAATAGCATTATTAAAGATAATTACATTAAGAAGATTAGCATAAACTCCTTAAAGCTTATCATGTCGTAATTAGAGTGGCACAACATAGCTGCATCAACAGCGAGCGTGAAAATGACTTTAGTCAAATGTTCATCTATAGAGGACACAATATCCCACAGGAATGACAAATCAATAGAAGATATTTCTAATATCTCAGTAGTTTCTCCAATGAAATCAAATGGAGAGTGGACAGAGTCAACTATTAATTTGGCTTAAACTGACAGTTCACCCCTAAAATTAAAGTTGTATTTTACTCACCCTCATGTTGTTTAAAACCTTTAATTATTCCATAGAACACAAAAGATAAATGTTATAAGAATATCCTGTCCTATCCTTATCATTTCAGTGTAATGAAAGTGATTGAGGACTAAGGCTTTCAATCTCCAAAATGACAAAGAAATACCATAAAAGCATAATAAAAGTGGTATGTATCACTTTTGCACTATATTCTAAGTGTTTTGAAGCTAAATGATCATTTTTAAGGAACAAATCAAAAATTCTATCTAGCTATACTTTATTTATTTATTTATTTATTTAATTTACTTGCTAAGGCAACATTTCTAATTTTTAAAAGTTTTTTAAGCTTTTTTAAGTTTTAGTAAGCAAAAACAACACTTCAATAAAACAGATGATTCAGTTCACAAAACTGAATGATTTAGTCACAGATTAGTGACTCACTCTTTTGTGTTGTACTTTTGTGTAGTGTTTTTCCTATTAATCTCACAAGTGTGTTCTATATAGTTCCAGAAAAGATCTCAACATCACCTTTGCCAAGAGCCAAGGTCTGGAATCAAAGGTCAGAATTTTCAATATGAACTCAAAATTTTCTCATACAATTCTTCCAAGACCAAATGATCTGAGCAAAGCTTTCGAATGTTAATTTTATACTCTTACTTCATGTGAACAATTGACTCATTTTGTCTATGTTCTTCTCATTTCTCCTAAATTATTTTAAGACAACCATCTGCGACAAAGTTGATACACAAATGAACAATGACTGCGAACTCCATTAAGTCCCTCGAGCTATGAAAGAGCAACTTCTGAGCAATAAAAGTTTTCCCTGGGGATCCTTGTCACACTTCCACCAACACACTCCGGAAAGCGCAATGACTATGACCATGTTGTTACTTTATTACATTTGGTGAATACAGCTGAATAAAAACTGTGTCCTTCTGCGATCAAAAGCGAGGGCAGCTAAATGAATAATCTAGAAGCGATGATCACAAGTATCAGACGGTTTATGACTGAACTGTGCAGCCTTTGTTTGGCTTTCAGAGTTTGGCCCTGGGGCAGCACCAATTCCTTTTTCATCATGTCTCTATGTGAACAAATTGGCTTATTTTGACAAAAAGTTTTATGAAAACAGGAGGGAGGGAGGGCGGGTTGTGGGTCAACACTTCTGTTCCACCCACACATTGATATGAGTAGGCATTTCATTCACACTTACACACTTGCTTACAATGACCTCTATTGATCACAACAGCCAGAGCAAGAGAATGGAAGGACATGCAGTTATCATAGAGGAATGGACAAGAAAAGACAACTTAGGAGGGAGGAAGTAGGTAGAGACAGACACAGAGACGGAGATGACAAAGGGGAGGAATGAGGTTTGAAAGAGAACAAAGAAACTGTAATAATGAGTGCCATGGCCAATTATTGTTTCCTCCTCGGCATTGATCGATCATTTTGTGCCTGTCCTGCTCAGTGTTGCGTTCTGCTTTTAAGGGAAATTCAGTCAAAAGAAACTTCAGAGGCATCACGGACATGTTTGAGATTGTACTGAAGTCTTTAAAACCATTATTTCGGTCACGTCTTCAAGCCTTTTTTCTCAGGGAAATCCTTTAAGGACCTGTGTCCACCAAAGCGTTTTTAGTCTGCTGAAAACGCCTAGCTATGGGCGCTTGAGAGCATTTTGGCAACGCACGAGCGCAGCATTTTTTTCAATTGAGACACTTTGCTTGT
This sequence comes from Abramis brama, assembly GCF_963993115.1. Classification (NCBI taxonomy): domain Eukaryota; kingdom Metazoa; phylum Chordata; class Actinopteri; order Cypriniformes; family Leuciscidae; genus Abramis; species Abramis brama. The sequence continues at coordinate 7,768,608 of NC_139985.1, forward strand.
TATGATACGGAATATCCGCGAAAGTGTTACTAGTATCTAATTTTACACATATTTCGTTTCTGTGTTGATTCTATATTAAAATGTCAAAACAATGTAACGTATTTTCTCTAGCTCTTGTTTTAAATGATTTTGTTCCGTTATTATGCTTGTTGTTGTCATTTGTTGACGTTGTACAAGCAGAATGTGGCGGCTGGTCGGTGTGGTATTAGTCCCGCCCCTCCTCCACTGTGATTGGACGGTTGTTGGGTTGTGGAATGTCTGAGAAGTCGCGTTGTTCTGCGTCTGTCAGTGCAGTGTGAATGAGCCTTTATTCAACAATTCAGGTCCTTTAATCTGATTGGTCAAGATGTGCTTTGGGAGTGTTCTCTCTCGTTCCATGATTGCTTGGACTTGGGTTTCTCTCTCCAGTGAGCATGGAGCGATATTACAGTAGTTATTAGTTATTAGTTAGAGGAAAGATATCTCTGTTGAAGGATTTTTGATTTCAGTTATACATGAAATAATTATTTTCCCTAAAATCAAGTAGACTAGGTCACCCCAAAGAGAGGTCTGGTGACCCCCAGTTTAGGAAACCCAGTACAAGATAAAACCGTGGTACACTGTGGACTGAATTCACTAAAGAATTTAACACTTTTTCTTACAGTATTTCACACACAAATCCTGCGTCTTTTTGACTAGGCTGAATGTTTTGGGAAAAGAATAAAAGATTAAAAAAATAGACTTTTTAGGATTTTAAAATGCCATTTAAAAAAAATCCAGGTATGCTGGTTGTTTGTACGGCTACACTATCTGTCCAAAAATGTGTGATTATATGTCAATATGGCTATAAAACAATAATAATAGACAAACATCAGTGAATAATGAGCTGCTCATGTGTAAGAACACAGTGCCGCGCTTCTCTCTGAAACATCCAGGACATATGTTTAATTAATTCAACCTTTGGGATAATTGCACTTTCAAGCCATATCGCAATTTATTTTTTATTTCTGTTTATCGTGCAGCCCTACTAACCACTCACAATTTGGTTTAATCCTTGACTAAATTCACTGAAAATAAAGATTATTTATATTCAAGTTAAATCTTCATTCTTTTTAGCGCAAATTCTTTTCTATGTGAATGAGGCTCACTAGTTATTGTTTTTTTTTTTAAGTGGACTAAATGATTGAAGAAGTCCGCCATGCATTAGCAGAGAGAAGTCTGTAATTTGACTGGAAGATTTTGACATTTTGATTAAAAATGACAGGGTCCAAAAAAACATGCTTGGATGAATCATTCAAAATAAGCTAAATAACATGCATTTAGATTATAGGGTGATTTTTATTGGTGTTGTTGTTGTTGTTTCATGCCAGTAAAAAAAAAAAAAAAAAAAAAAAAGATGTACATTTTCTATTCATACTGGCAGCCGAAATTCATCAAATGATGGTGAAAGCATTTGTGTCTTACTCGATTTGCATAATTTCTTTAGTGTATTGTGTGCTAAACAATACAGACAGTGTATGCAAATAAAAGCGTTATCAACAACTCTAATTTATTCTCCCATTTTCTTAAAAGCTAACCACTTATGTTTTCCGTATTTAGCAAGATAAGGAAGAGCAGAGATGTAGAAGTATGAAGCACTCGCCTGACTTGTTTAATCTCCCTCTATCATGCATCATGTTTCATAGGTTTTGACATGCTTGGTATTTATCAAACGTAATCTTTATTAGACACAACGTGATGTGTATGTGCACGTGTTTAGCATACCAAGACAGTATGTGGGCACACAGATGAACCGTGCCAAGACAAACATCTCAAACACAATGATGGAGGGATATTATCGCAAAGGCGCAGAGGCTGACACACTGCTTTCTGTCTCTTCAGCAGTAAACAGCACATCACCCTAAGAATATGGCAATGTATCGAGATGTGCAATCATTTCCCTAATTCAAGGCTTTACGTCCATAACGCAGACAAATGAGCGGGTTTTATAGATAACGGATGATTTATGCAGCTTTTATGTGAATTCAGCCCTGAAGGGAAACCCTGATAATAAGGCGGTCGAGCTGATTTTTAGAACATGGTAGTTGATAAATGTGATCTACTGGGTATAACCAGTGATATAAATGTATTTTATCTTACTGCATTGGCAGAATTATTTTATTCTTTTTTTTTTTTTTTTTTTGCAGTAAGACACAAATACAAATGAAGACTTTTGAGATATTTTAGCTGGACAATTAACTCAATAGGAATATGGGGGGATGGGGATGAATAGGACTTTTTGAATTAGAAACTATTTACCACTTTAATCTGAATTTCGCAGAAGGGAATATCTGAAACTTGCCTGAAGTGGTTGATCTAAACTGACTGAGCTGGTTTAGATGGTTGACCAGCTGATCTCCCTTCAAACTTTGCCAGCTTGACTTGCTAGCTGACTGTATGATTTTGGCAGGCGTGACGATTCTAGTTTTCTCTACTCCTAAAAATATACACATTGAACCTCTGAGGCAGTCATCAGGGAGATTAAGACCGTCAGTGGCTCTAATTGCCAATGTATTTCAACTAGGGATGCTTTTAAGTTGGCTACAATGCCACTTAAATCACCCTGTTGTGAAAAAAAACCTTAAAAAATTAAGCCAGTCTAAGGTAGTTTTTGTAGTCCCTTTATTTATGCCCCAGTCCCTCAAGGAGGTTCTGTCATAGACAGTCATCATTCAGACCCCATACCCTCAACCAGCTGGCCCATAATTACACACACACATACACCACACAGCTTATATACCCATTGACATGCATGTATGCTCACACACTCTTTCACTCCCATGGGCCTGCTGTTTGATTCCGATCTGTCGATAAATATTCAGGCCTATCATCATTTATTTCGAACGCTATTGGTTTTACATCACAATATGTTCATTTGCATGCCTGTATGGGCCGTACGTTACGGTAAACCCACTGCAACGCTGCCAACAACCTCCTGCCGCACCCCATAATTTATAACACACATCCTCTGTGCGCTTTCCATGGCCTATAGCGTCTCCAAAAAAGCTCAAGGTCGCTCTTAAATAACACTCATTTTTCCCAGCTTGGCCCACCATAATAATTTACCCCCCAGGCTCCTCCTCACAACAAAAAAAGCATTTCCAAACGCCCCCCTCTGCCAATCCTCATGGGCTTTATTGATGGCCGGAGCTCATCTCTGCTCTCAGGTGCCCGGATTGTCAGTGTATCAGTGTGAATACATCATCAGTGAAAGGCGCAAGCACCTAAACCCACTCCAAGGCAATAAATCTGGCAGCCGAAGGGTCTGGGTGATATAAGAAGTCCCTCTTGAATGGAGACGATAGGTGACAGTGAAGGACACTCCGTATCAAGATGCTGCACTGTCTGTGCGACAGGCCCGAGCAATAGGGATTAAAACGTTGCAGGAATGGACAACAGAGGCAGGAGAGACGGGGAGAGAGGGAATCGAAGGTGGAGAACGAGAGACGTTTTGAGAGGGATTTATGAACAGGGAAAGGACAACCTGGAATACTATATAAGCTTAGTCTCATAAACTAAAGTCAAGTTTCTTCTTTTCACTGTGATTTTGGATGTTCCTGGAGCAAGATTTTAGCTGTTCTTTCAAAGCTCAGGAGGTTTTGAGGAGAATAAGTTCTTAGATATATGTTTCATGTACTGTATCAACTTGGGCGTAGATGTTTTTTTGAAAGTATCTTACAAAAGTGAGCTTTCACAGTGGTGCCAGAGAAGAACCATTCTGGGTTTCCTAAAGAACCTTAAATCAGTTCTTAAAAGAGCCATTTTTCTTATTGTTGAGAACATTTTAATACTCTAAAGAACCCTTTTCTACTATAAAGAACCTTTTGTGCAATAAAGTGGTTCCTTGTATGTTAAAGGTTCTTTATGGAAACATAAATGCCAATAGAGAACCTTTATTAACCTTTACAAATGCTCAGTGATACAGTCTGTTGTCGAGCTATAAAATAACATTGCACAATCTGGTCTGGAAGTATTGGATAAGAAATGTTTGAGATCATATCAACCTTTCTTTGCCGATTTTGGCATGTGACATTATTGAGATCTCTCATCTTTGTGTTTCAGGTTTACAGCAACATGACGGCAAGTAAATTGCAGGACTTTTTTGGGGGTTAACTTTTCCTGTTGTTTTGCACTTTTAAAGCAGTTTCATTTATTCATTTATATTGGGATGTTATAAGGCTATTTATGTATTATTAATGCTTTGTTCTGGTTTTTATTTATTTTTTACAGATAAAGTATATTCAAAATAACTGAATAAAAATGCCTATTGCAAAAAGTCAGAAAGTTCAAGTTTTTTCATTATGCATTATAATTTAAAAAGCAGAAATTAATGTTTTCACAGCAATAAAAATAAATAAATAAAAACTTTTAATTAATATTGTATGGTCCTGTTTTTGTCTCATTTTTATCAGCTTAATTAATAGATGTGAATTATTTATCTTATTTATTTTATTAATCAACCAGTGTAACATTTGGCAATCCAATTATGGAGGTTTTTTGGACACCCCTGAAAGAAAGAAAGAAAGAAAGAAAGAAAGAAAGAAAGAAAGAAAGAAAGAAAGAAAGAAAGAAAGAAAGAAAGAAAGAAAGAAAGAAAGAAAGAAACTCTTTTTAAGGTTATTTTAAGAAATAGCCCCCCCCCCCCCCACCCAAAAAAAAATAAAATTCATTTACTAACCCTCTTATGATTTTTGTAATTTGAATTTACGCTTTAATAATTGTTATTTGCTTTTATATATATATATATATATATATATATATATATATATATATATATATATATATATATATAAAACTATTTAGATTTATTTTAACTTCAGTTTTAGTTTGACTAATTTTAGTAGCCTACTTATTTTGTCAGTTGCCAAGTCAACATTTCAGCTTTATTTCAATTAACTTAAATGTTTTTTTTTATACAGTTTTAGTTAACAATAACAACATATGCTGTTATTTTTTTTCTCTGTCAAACACAAAGGGATCTTTATGCATAACATCTGTCCATACTGACCACAGCTGTCAAGCTCTAAAAAGGACAATCCTCTCCTCCATCGTTGTTTTCTAATCAAATTAGGCACCTTTATGCCGTGTTCAGATTACACAATATTTTTGTCTGTTTTGATAGTCACTGTGTCAGATTATGTGATTTTGACTCCTAAACTCTTGTTGTGTTGTGGACAAGAAAACATGTCACACTACACTTTGCTTCCCAACCAATCATCGCTTGCCGCCTTTAACAACGTGTGTGACGTCATCGAGAAGGTGGAACTAGCGACCGACTTCCGGAAACAAACAGCGACCGAAGCGTCATGTTAGCTTAATGATGAATTGTCACTGCTATCATTCGCCAGCATTTGTCTTTTTTCACTCTGTCGTGGTATACGTCCTTCGAGGAAACATCATAAAGGCTGAAGTATTCTTGCCATAGTTCCACAAAACCTTTCCTCCATTGCATAATTCCACCTACCAGCACCAATATCATTGTCTCTCTTTTGTTTCGCCATATTTGAAAGCTGTGTACAGAAGAGCTTCTGTGCTCCTATTGGTCAACTTCACAGATGTGATGAAGCCTGTTGCGGACTACTGATTTATTTATTTTTTTAACCCTCTGGTGCTCTTCGGTCAATCTTGACCGAATTTTCATCGGAATGGTACAAAACTTTGTAAAGGTTTTGGCACTTGCTATGTGAACACACACACACACACACACACAAATAATGGACATGATTCGAACAGGTTAAATGGTCCTGAAAAAAATAGTCACACTTGTGCTCAATGCGGTCTAAAAATGACCGCATTGGAAATGAATGGGAGACAAATTTTATCTAGTGAAAACTTTTGGTACTGCGGCCAAACAAAATCCTACTGAAAGCTAATTTTTTGAGATATATGGCTCAAATTTTGAACACAACTTGTTTAGATTTATGGCTTTGATTTGCTCACAGTTTTAGAGTAAAACATGTTTTTGAAAATATATATTTCATATAAAAAATTTTCATAACAATAAACGTAAAATTCTGTAACTTTAAGTTCACTTTTTAAAACTTTTCTCACTTCAGCAATAATCTGCCTAGTGTCGTCTTTGAAAAGAGATAAAACTTAAGTCTGTGCCCTAAAGTATTCAATATTTACGACAGTTTAAGTTCTATGTCCAAAAAGTGAACAAATGGATTATAAATACACGTAATATACATAAAATCCCCTAAAAATACAAAATATTAAATAAAAAACATTATCGAACTAAAATATAGTACATTCATTTCATTGAAATTAATTTTTGACCGACATGTGAAGAGCACTAGATTAAACATGCAAGTCTTTCTATTGTGGCGTTGTGAAGCACCATTGTTTGTCATCCACTATGGCACACTGTATGAGATGATACGATTGATTCTTGCGTCCCTAAGACCATTGTCGTTTACAAATCACCACGACAGCATACGTCAGACAAATTGTGCCAAAATCGGGCTGATATTGTGTAGGCATTAGACATGTTGCATTAGGTTGGAGGTTCATGACACCAAATGTCATGTGTCTTGTGTCCTCTGCATCCTTCTTCTACAGATGAACTCCATCAAGGACCAGTGAAGGACTGATTCATATGCTGATGCTAATGGATCGATGTGTCCCTTTCCAGATCCTCTTCATTAAGTAAATGCACTTAGCGACTTATAATAAACAGCCTCATTTTGGATGTCATGGTGACCACAGATCCGAAATTATCAACATGTGAAAGCGAAAATGTAAGGACGTTCTCTCTCTCTCTCTCTCTCTCTCTCTCTCTCTCTCTCTCTCTCTCTCTCTCTCTCTCTCTCAGTGTATCCTTCTCACACACATACACCCACTTTTTCCTATTAGTGAACAACAGTTTTGTGATTACACTGAATGATTTAATTGACCTGACTGGGTTACCATGTATTTAAGAGAATTCAATTAATCTGCGGGTAGACCGAGCTCCTGTCTGACAGATTACAGCTCTATTTCCTCAGAAGCAGGTCAGGGATCTAAAAACAGACACGCCAGTCTTTTGCCCGCGTTCAGGGATTGCTTGGTGCCAAATGAACGAGTTTAATGAACGAACCGTCGCTCTTGTTCACATCGCTCGGCTCTGATCGGCTGCCGTCGTATCTGGAGGGATGTCGGCTATTTGTTATGCTAATATAACATCTTCAGCTCGCTGGCACTTCCAAATATGTTAGGCAACACTCCACCTATCGCAAATGAGATTTGTTTGGTAAGCAAATTGGAAACCGCTGCCTTAGGTGCTATTTGTGTGCTTTATAACACTGAGAAAGAAAGAGAGAGAGATGGAAAGAGCAGTGAGTGATACGGAAAAACCACCACATCTGTCAACAGGCATCTATAACCAAGACACAGCATCGCCCGTCTCTTTTAATTAGCTCCTGAGGCAATATGTTTCAATCGAGCCTCATTCACTGCTTTTTCAAATGAGCTATGAAACAAAGCCATTTGTGTTTCCTGTAAAACGAAGCATGTGCTCCTGAGCCGGATTTGTCTCGTGCCTCAAATTATTGCAATAATATTTTAATCGTTTTCTTCAAAAACCTGTTGTTAAGCACAGTGTATTTTTATTTAATTCAGAGGGCAGTTTATATAGATGAGGACAAATGATTATCCGTTGACCCCCGTGGACTGTCATTTGACTCTTTATCGAGATCTGTCGAGAGCGAATTCTACAAACCGAAGCCATAAAACACAAATACTTCTTGTGTGCTTTTGGAAAATCAAAACGTTTGCTGCTGTGGAAGAGAAAGTTCAAGGCAACTCTCAAGGTTCAAAAGCATTTATTTTCTGTGCCTTTTAGGCATTTTATAATGAAATCAAGGATTTTAGATTGAAAAACAATTTTTAGAATTTCATCTTGACCTAAAATAACACAGAGCGAGGAATCATTTGGAAATTTGTACAGTTATCTTATTATACCTTCTGTAGTGTGCGTTATTGTAATTTCAATCAATAACTAAATTTGTGCATCAAGAAATTAAATACCAATATATGTATTTAACAGCACAATTTGATGCATATAGTTTGCATGGAAATTCTGGGATTTAAAGTCAAATTTAAAGCTTGAAATGGTTTTACTTCTGTCATGACTATTTAGAATGTTTGGTATGGTAATGTGTATGACAATGTTGATATATTTGGTCTTGGCTTAATAGATCTGCTACGCTGCTGCTGCTTCAGATCAAGTACGGGACTTGCCACTGCCAATTATGTGAATACTTGGCTAAAGAGATGCGTCCTTAATCTAGATTTAAACTGGGAGAGTGAGTCTGAACCCCAAAACATTCAGAAAGTCTATTCCAGACTTTAGGAGCCAAATGCGAAAATTTCCGCTTTCCGACCAAGTAGTTACAGGAACTTAGTTCTAGGAACTGTCCACTTCTAAACAGTTCTAAGAACTACTCGTTTTTGCTGTTTGCGTTCGCAATGGCCAAGTGGCCATAGGAACTGGTAGGAGGGGTAAGGGAGTGACGCAAGCACGGTGACTTTTATTTTGACAGAGCGACGGACCTTTATTTTGGCGGCGCTGAGAACGCCAGAGCAAACAATGCTCGCATTCTCTGTGTTTATTAGTTAGCGATCTGTCTAACAGTACTGTTTAATATGTTATTAGATAGAACTGTTATAGAAAGTAGACAGTATATGAAAAAAAGGTTATTAGCCTATGCCGTGTGGTTGATGTCCAGTGTTGCTAGCTGGGCAGATAAACATAATCATGTTTGGCTTGATCCCCTCAAAGTTGCGTTGGATTTTCTCTTCAGCATAAAGGTTTAGAGACCCATCTATCACTGTTTTCCATGTCTGTATAGTTAGTTTATGGAGTAAAACTATAGGCTATAATCTGTGTGTTTACATTCTAGCTGTTTTAAAAATGGCGGGTGCTGGTGTTCCACGTGCGTTCGGTCAATCAGCGTACACTAACGTCACGGGTAGGTCCTATAGTGCTGGTTTAGACCCTACTCTGAAGTAGGACCTAAATTAGTTCCTCCAAATAGAACTAAAATCGTTCCTAGTTCCTGCGGTGCGAAACACGCCGACATCCGGGTACTTTAGCCAATAGTTCTAGGAACTGTGAAAAGGTTCCTCCAGTCGGAAAGCGGCTAATGGGGTTCATCAACTGTCTGGTTACCGACATTTTTCAAAATATCTTTCTTTGTGTTCAGCAGAAGAAAGAAATTCATACAGTTTTGAAACATCTTGAGGCTGAGTGAATGATGACAGAATTTTCATTTTAAAGTGAACTCTTCCTTTAAAGAACGTGATGGATAGTAGGGCGATAGAAGATCGGTTAAATACACAGGAGCTAAACCATTTAGGGCCTTATAGGTCAGTTGCAATACTTTGTAATCGACACAGAACTTAATAGGTAACCAGTATTAAATTATCATATTTTCTTGATCTGGTAAAAACTCTAGCAGCTGCAAATGCTGAGCAGGAAGCAATCAGCTGTGCCCTATAGAGAATAATGTGTGTTTCAAGCAAGTTGAGTGAAGGACCTATTAGCCTGCGCTATCTAGAGTGACAGAATATTTATTTTTAATAATTTTAAACAAGTTAATTTAGAAATATGTAAGATTTTGCTCTATTTTAGAACACTAATGCAAAAAAATTAATAAAATAAAATAAATAAATTTGAGGTATAGATCTACGGAGCCCCTAAAGGGACATGGTGATGGTAAAAATATGAGATGGGTGGAAAAAACATATTTCAATGCTATTACGTTCGCTAGCAAAACCTTTGTGTTCCCTCGCAAAATGTTTGCGTTCCCCAAAGAAACTTTGCGTGTGCTTGCAAAGAACTCAAATATTTGCGAGAGAACGCAAAAAGCATTGACATATCATTTTTTCCTCCCATTTAATTTATTTTCCTTCACCATTTCCTATTAGGGACTCTTGAGATATTGTTCTTGTTATTCATATTTTCACTTAAATTGTTATGCTGATTATATAATTTGTAATGAGTTTTTTTAAATCAAATTATTAAAAAATGCAAGCATTTTCACTATATTTTCACTCTTGTTTCTAAAAATGCAACAATGGACTTTCTTTTTGCCATCTGGCAGATTGTGCTTGTGCCATTTTGGACAGGTGCGTTGCCTAATGAAATATAACACCATTGCTGCAAACTGTTTCAAACAACTGACAGGATTATCTTTGGAAAATCGCCTCAGGATTTAAATCGTCTTAGGATTTAAATACAACTTTCGGATATTTTGGGCACCATCAGTGAGCAATAAGGAGGATCAGTGCAGATTTGATTGTGGGGGTCTAGGGATAGAAGACGGTTCTGGTTGAATTTGAAGACAATATTAAGAACGTTTCGAGGGCAATCAGTAAATAAAAACAATTTGCAGAGTGGGTGAGGAGTTTGGGGCTGAATACTGTCTTATCTGGGGGAGTAATGACAAACGCAACAGGGGTGCGATTAGCCCAAACCAAGGCTTAAAGCCAGCTGTGCACACTCTGGATATCAGAGACTGTGTACCCTCAGAAACACGCCTGTACACCTGATCACACATTCAATCGAATGTAAACATTGATATTTCTTATTGCTTTCATACTAAATTGGACTGTCGGATCTAAAAGCAAAAATGCTCTTGTGACGTGAAACGGTATTAAAAAAATGTTAAGGTAACAGCTGATGAAAGATTATGATAACATGTTTTATCAGAATCAAAGCAAATTTTTCACTAAGTGAGTAAATGATGATAATTTTCATTTCGGTGTGAACTGTTCCTTTAAGAAAGCTGCAATGAAGTCATAACCTGGGCTCGTGCATCTGTGGTCTCCAACAATCCTTACCTCAAAAAAAAAATAATTTCTCTCCATCGTTGCAATGATTTTGATTAAATCTTTTAGAAGATCAAAGTATTAATATGTCTTTACCTCCCTAATCTCTTCAGGTTTCATAGGTTTAAACTGAGTGGAGTGGGAAATCACACAATAAAACACCAGCCTGGCTTCTTCATAAAAGCATTAGCGCTGTAATCGTCTGCCTTTGTTTACACCACAGGAGTGGCACGACGACGCTATAATCACTTCCAAGTCAAAAGAGAAAGCAGCTTATGTAAAGTTTATCACTGATGCCTGGGCAAAGCACTCTAGTCTACACTGGCTATCGCTTCAGTATCAGCCAGGCTTCCTGTCTGCTATGTCATGTCGGTATGGTTGGTGAAAATGCTAACACTTTGCATCGCAGTGCCCATGGTACACATATTGCATGTTCATGTTCAAAATTTCAATGTGTTTACAAAACAATTACAAGTGTATACTAAGTATATGTTCATTAGCACTCCTTAGTACTTACTAATGGACACTCAGTACTGGGTGGTTGGATGGATGGATGTACGGATGGATGGATTAATACAGTATGCAGAAGAATAGAAAGTTCAATCGATAGGTATGGATAGATAGTTTGAAAGGTAGATGTTAGTTTGATGGATGATGGATGGATGGATGGATGGATGGATGGATGGATGGATGGATGGATGGATGGATACAGTAGATAGAAGGATAGACAGTTCAATCGATAGGTAGACGGCTAGACAGTTCGATGGATGGATGGATTAATACAGTAGATAGAAGAATAGAAAGTTCAATCAATAGGTAGATGGATAGATAGTTTGAAAGATGGATGGATGGATGGATGGATGGATGGATGGATGGATGGATGGATGGATGGATGGATTGTTACAGTAGAAAGAAGGATAGACAGTTCAGTCGATGGGTGGGTGGGTGGATGGATGGATAGATGAATGAATGGACAGTTGGATTAACAGATGAATAGATGGATAGACAGTTTGAAACAAATGGATAGACAGTTCGATTGATAGATAGATAGATAGATAGATAGATAGATAGATAGATAGATAGATAGATAGATAGATAGATAGATAGATAGATAGATAGATAGATAGATAGATAGATAGACTGGAACTTCTTTTTTACATTGCTAAAACATTTTAAATCATTCATGTTAAAGGTGGCACTGGTTTACGGCTTACTTAAAGCCTAATGGTTTTAATTTAGGAATGGGCATTCAAAATAATCTTAAATTCATAATAATTATGACACATCGAACAAACCAGCCAGCGCGACCTCAAGTCTTATTAGTCAAATGAATGATAGAGTGGAAAGAAGAGGTAAAAGACTTGACATTACAACAGATGATGCACAAAGGACAAGAATAATGTGAAAATGGAAAGGGGTCCTTAAATAGGACTTATGCTTTGTAAATGGACCGTATGAAAGGTCACCCAAACACATTTGGTCATCCAGCAATATAAGGAGAGAGCAAATTAAGAAGTGAATGACTCACTGTCAAGCACATTAATTCTTATGAAATGCCACGAGTAATATGTTAATGGTTAAATGTATTTGAAAACATACATAGTTCTTTCATTAAAGTTCAGACTATGATTGTGGCCATGTGTGGGTAGGTTGTGTAATTTATCTAGCTGTGTTTGAATATCTTGAATCTTTGTCTCACAATTTTGTGCCTCTGCATTTTTAGATTGCACTTCTTTACATTTAGCATCTATACTTGAAGATAGACACAATTAACTCACGTAGCTGTGTACAACTTATGAAGTTTGAAGCCTCAATTATTTCACCATGTTTTGATTTCTTTTGATGTTTGCCAATTATGTCCCACCATTGGAGCATCCTCATCTGGACATTTAATTCCAATGTACTCTTTCTTGAGTTTACACAAGGTAGGCTTAACTTTTTTGCTCCAAAAAGCAAACAATATGTCACTATTATCAGAATTTTTCCCCTCCATCCCTGAGGAGATCTGAATGTTCACAGATTTTACAGTAATGGGACTATTGAAGCTATTTAAAACCTTCTAAATTCTGTTTCATTCAATTCATGCAAATAGAGACTTTTCCTATCATACCATTAAACAATGAAAACAGACTTACCCATTCCATGGTCAGAAGGTCAGCTTTAATCCATTCTCAAAATCAACTGTGAAAAATGTCCTCATTCTGATGACCGATCAAAGTAGATTTCAGAAAACTCACTGCAAGGGATCCCGGGTTTCGACACCATCTGTAAGGGTGGATTTCCTGCAGGGGTTCAGGCTGCAAGACTGCCGAATGACTAAAGAAACGTTGTGAGCAAGATGGTAGAAAACTGTACATTTCTTGTCTATTACCACCCGCTGCTACTTATACCAACGACGGAAATAAGCGCAGTTAGATAGCTTAATATGTGGGAGAGCGTTGCTATAGAGAGTGACAATATTGTATTGCAGTAGGTAGCACTTCAAAGTCAATAGCAAATCAAAACTAGTTAGCACATTATTTGTAACTGAAAGGGTTTAATGACAATATATGGTTATGGTTACACTTAAAATAGTTACAAAATAGATGTATAAGATTATAATAACATACCATTAATTGTACCCAGCATGTAAAATGATCACTATCAGCACCTCAGTGCCTTTAGGAACTCCAAATAGTCATTGGGAAAGAGGGGGTGGAAAACAGTAAAGCAAATGTCTTTGTTCATTTCAAATATCTTGGATTATTTTCAATCCTACATACATGTATCTTTTGTCACTCCCTTGAGTACAGCTACTAGCACTGGCCAACAAATTACACTCTGTGCCAATACCCAGCACTATTCGCACATACAAAACAACATGCACACACACATACACATAAAATATGTATGTGTGATATGTGTGTACATCACTTCTAGATGATCCCAATAGGCTTATTGCTCATATTTTACTGTGTTCCTGTGCTCTTGCTGGACTCTTAAAATGACTTCTCGATAATGTCACTGGCATTACTGCCCAAGTGGGCCCTTGAATCTCTTTTAAACGTTCCCATCGCTTTCCGGTTGAGGCTGGAGCCGTTTACGTCAGGTGGCGATTGAACGCTCTGTGTGTATGTGTGTGTGTCCGTGTATGAATACTTGCAATGCATCTGTGCGATATATATTTATGTGCTTGGCCATATTGGACTGGCTTCATGAGTTTTTAATGTGTAATAATGCAGCAGCGAGTGTAAAGGAATAGCTCATTGCCCTTTTCACAGTACAGCCAGATGCTGGGGCCCTTTGCACCGAATGGCCATAATTATGATGGGCAAATATCAAAATGCTGTGAAAAAAAACATTTGGTTATCATCTGTGCCGTTAATGTTGTCATCATGTTAATGCCCATATTAACTCTAACATTTGTTCTCTGGTAGACATAGTAGAATAGAAATGGTAATGGTATACCATAGCAAAATGTGGCCAATGACAACAACAACAACTACAAAATCCTATATATATATATATATATATATATATATAGGCTTGCTGGGACATGGAGATGTACAAATGACATTTTGAAACTGAGGAAGGGGAAGTTTATTTCAGAGCAACAAAAGAAGGACAAAGAGTAAGAGTCTATATGGAGACTTGAGTTGTTTAAAGGATGTACGGACAGTGTGACGAGAAACAGTGACTACTGTATAAGGACAGTGAAGAACAGTCAGGGAAAAATAGTGAGAAGGCCCGAGGCCTCTGTCGTCCTGGTTTAGTCTGTGTATGCGGTCAGAGTGGACGAGAGGTGTCTGTTGGGAAGAAAGTGACTGACTTGTCTCCTATGAACTACTGAAACACAGCAACCGTCCAATTGGCCAAACAGAAATTCCGATTAATGGCTGTTAGCATGTTGTTACGCGGTTGCTAGCGTGTCCTGGCGTGACAAAGTTCTATAAGAGAACAGGATAAAAAGCAGAGTCTCTTGCTGACGTTTAGTTTCCTGAGAAAAGATTCTAAGTGGCTACTTACTGGCCCAAGTCTCAATGATATTTGGCTTTATACATAGGCTACACTACCATTTAAATGTGTGGGGTAAGTTCTTTTTTTTTTTTAACTTTCATTCTGCATTAAAGGGATAGTTCCACCAAAAATAAAAATTCTGCATTAATTACTCACCCTCATGTCGTTCTAAACCCATAAGACTTCCGTTCATCTTCAGAAAACAAATGAAGATCTTTTTGATGAAATCTGAGAGCTTTCTCCTCCATTGACAGCTACGCAACTAGCACTTTGAGGCTTCACAAAGAAATCGTAAAACTAATCCACATGAATTGAGTGGTTTAGTCCAAATTTTCTGAAGAGACTCGATCACTTTATATCATGAACAGATTGAATTTAGGCTTTTATTCACATATAATCATTCATCAACTCACATCAGTTGTGGTAAATGGAAGCTCAAGCATGTTCGCTTGATGTGAGACTGAGAGAACCAATGAGGTTCATTCTCATGTTACGCAGCACGTTTGAGCTTCCACAAGAACCAATGAGTTTCATTCTTTTGTTCCGTAGCACGTTTGAGCTTCCGCAAGAACCAATGACGTTTGTTCTCGTGCGTCAAGCATGTTCGGTTGAGCTTCTGTTTATGTTCACTGATCAATGTTTATATGTGAAAACAAAAAAGCATGTCTGTGCTCCCTTCCTGTTCCACACATTTTAGTGTCTATGTGGTAAAAAAAATCTGATTATTCTGAAAATAATAGCACAATTCTCCTGGACATGTCACACAATTTGAAGTGTTAATCAAGTCCAAAACACAAAAAGTGTGGAGTTATGAGTTTATTACTTAGATTTATTCAAATCCCTGTCCTTAACTACATTATGAGCAGTAGTGTTAGCATTGCTCGCTAATAATCTCCATCTTTCTATCTCTTTTGTTCTCAGCGCTGGTGTTTTTTTCCTCTTGAAGTAACGGTTGCCAGGTTACGGCTTCTTGAAATGCACAGTCATAATTATTTTGAATAAATAACGAGAGGTCTATTCAGAATAGACTTGAAGAAAGATTGGGATTCAGCTCATGGAATAATGCAGAGGTAACCATGCTCCGATGCCTGCTGTGTGTGCTTGTGTGTGTGTGTGTTACAGAGTCAGGATCCATTAATCACATCACCTCATTAAAACACAAGCGCAGGAAGGACGGCAAGCCTGCGAGTGTGTATTTTACTTGTGACTGCACATTACCTTAAATTTAAATCTTAATTTGTTTAGTGCAACAGCTTAATGTGTGTGAATGACTGTAAATCCCACCAACCTCCATTGGAGTAGCGGTGCAAAAAAAGGTCAGTGGAAGTGTACGAGAGTGTGTCCTTGTTTCAGATGAGTGCTCGAAGTGAACGATGTTGGTAAACACATTGTCTATTAGAAGTCCTTCTCTGGACGGGGATGTGCTCACAGATAATGTTCATTTGCAGCCTGCCAGTCCATAAACTCCAGCCATATCGCCACTGAAAGAGCTTTTCTTTTTCCAGATGGTCAGCTCCACTATTGAGTCCCACAGGCGTGCATATACAAACACAATCTGAAAAGCACTGTGTAAGCTTGCCCAGGCGTGGCCATTTTTCTGTGAAACAGAACAATTCAATTAGGAACAGAGAGCTCCCCTCCAAATTACTGATGGAGGATAAACAGGGTATTTAAAGGTCTCTCTTTTTCTCGGTGTGTGTATGTGTGTGTTTCCATAAAATCATCTGTAATCTCTCTCCAACCTGCCCCCAACTGGCTTTTTCTAATTATGTTATAACTTATTTTAACAAAGAAAAGGTCTCGTCTTCTGCTGTTTTGATTAACATTGTGTCATGCTGAGAGTGTAAAATGTCGGCGCCTGTGACATTTTAGGTCACTGCATAAATTAATACATTCCCACCAAAATTGAGTGGAGCTTGTTCAAACAATTTTTCCTGTTGTATTCTTTTCAATTCGATATTGATATTATCAAGAATGTAATATTAGTACTGCTGCTATCAATGCCATTCCTCTATCAAACTTCTTTTTTCTTTTATTTCTAAAAGCAAAGTGCTACTTAAGAGTCGCTGTCCGTTTGTCAAGTGCTGAAATCTCACCTTGTAGAATAGCTTGTAATTGCAGCACACGCTTGCAATTTTAAATGTTTAACCCAACTGTTTTCACCTGATGTGCATTTTCCACGAGGCCAATAATCTATAAAAGGACAAACCTACGAGTGGAGACACCAGCAAAATGGCTGAACCAAAAAAAAAGAGAGAGAAAAAAAGAAGAAAATACCATTTTTTTAAAAAGAGGAGATTAAGGTAATTTTAGTGGAGGTGGAGCTATACAAACATATTATTTTCACCAGGTTTAAGGAAAGTCATACAAATAAACAAAAACAAAAAATCTGGGAGGATTTTACTAGAAAACTGACTGCAACTAGGGGCATTAAAAGATCAGGGAAGGAGGTCAGGAAGAAGTGGCAGGACTTTCCAGCCTTGCTAAAAGGAAAAGGGCTCTGCAGAGGACAACATTTAATAAAACAGGTGGTGGGACCAATGATGGCCAACCAAGAAATGGTTGGTTGCATGGCAGCAAGTCATTGACAGATTTTTTTTTTCATCCCTATTTTTCCCAGTCTTTGAAGCATATTACATATTTTATTTTTATTTTTTATTCATTCATTTAATTTTGATTAAAATTATTAGATTCAATTATTTCTATTTTTTTCTGACCTTTTTAATTATTTAATTTATACATTAATTTAACAAAAAGAAAATAGTAATAAAGTGTACAATAAAGTACAATCAAAACCTTATATTATAATCACATTGCATTTGAATAAAGTTAAAGGTGTAATCTGCCGGTTGTCCTGGAGGTGACCTCATAACTCTGTCTTCTTACAATGCACTTGGGGATTTATGATTACTCCAGAGCACTCGTAGATCTACGATGATTTTTAAGTGCTACTTAAGTTAACCATGCTTTTGGGAAACGCAGCCCAGAGCGTTTTAGATTCAACTTTTGCCGTATCCGGTCAGCAAAACTCCGAACACATCTTCCTTTTTTAAGAATGACTTCAGTGCCGTTCGTTGTTCTTTTCTCAAAGAAAAGCTTAACTCCAAGTCTTCCAGAGTCACGGCCAAAGCCAATTTGAAAGACCGCTGTTCGGCAGAAGCAGCTCTTCTTTGTTTTCAAGTAGCAGGGAATTCACGCATTTCAAACCGTCACAACTCTGCCGTCATTATGTTAAGCCCGCCCACCGACTCTATACACGATGTGATTGGCCTGACTAGAGTTTGGTTTTTCCAGCTCGCAAGCCAATGGAGAGTTGCTAGACTACACTGGCTGCAAAATAAAATTAGCTGCCTCTAGGGTGCGTCTAGATTTCTAGGCTAATGTTTTTGGACATAATATAGTATAATTTTTTATATCAAATTGGGACCAACTGTGGGATCACCTTCTGATACCATGACTGTACCATAGTAATTTTTTTGGAAGATTTTTCTGACTCAAACTCCTAAATTACAGGTAGCAAACCAAACCTGTGTTCCCTCCACATCCCTTTTATACTCTTATGTTTAATCGAATAACTTTTAGTGTAATAACATCGGATTTACAGTTGTATTCATATGTCCATTGTCAATATGACAGGTTGCATCTTGTAAACATCATCTCATAATTCATACAGATCAGTTGAGGTCTTTAGGTCAGTTCTTTTATGTTGTTGTTCTTTTCATGCTGTTGTTTTTTTTGTCTGTGTGAGTATTTACAAGTGTCTGAACACATTCATACATATGTGCAGTAGATGGACAAATGTGTTTTGTTCAACTCAAGGTCAAGCATTAGGGTCTAGAGTTCCGCTAGCGAGGCGCTAATCTGCTCAAAATGGAAACGCAGGAAGTGTACTTAGTTGCCAAAAGGTCATAACCTTCCTATTCATTAAAAAAATTAGGTCACTGCTAGCAATAAGGCACAACCGGCATCATAATAAGTATTCAGGTGACACAAAAAAGCTAATGTTTTGCTCTCATTAAAGCACAAGAAGTACTTTATTCATCTCCACAATGGCTTTAAAACTGAGAATAAAGCGCTTTAGTAATCCAGTAGTTCCAGAAGCATATTGGCAATCCATTCTGTATTCATTCGTAGCCAAAAAAAGACTTTGATTGTTGGATGATTGTAATAATTAAACGTAAAATAATAGCAATAGTGTTTCTCTATCATTTCAAAGAGACATGGTGTAGGCAGATGGTGCTCGTTTTGTGATTATGAAAACTTCTCATGCTTTGTGTGCAAACACAAATATCCCATCATGCTCACATTGATGTTTTAACTAATTAAAAATCTCATTAGAAGAACTGGAATAATTATTTAATGATCCCTCCATCGGCATATACTGTAAATCCGGTCATAGGTTCAATCAGATTTGTGCTGATTATGACTCATTTCAATGTCAAACGGGTCATAAACAACTGATTGTTGATTTATTTTTAAACCTTGAACATTTCATTTAATTATTTATATTTTTGAATGCCATCTCAAATTGAATGCCATCTCCCTGTTTGACTATTTTTTCAACTTTTTCAAGATGCTGTCAACCATGGCTTTTCCCTGGAGAGTGTGTGAGACAGGGTATAATCCAGGATAAAGTTTTTAAGTCATTTTTTCAATGTTGTAGGCCAAGATTGTCCGCTAATCACAAATCTGAGATCCAATCTGGGATCTGTGGCTTACTTCGGTAAGGTCTTGATGGATGCTGTTGCTACGGATTGTTCTAAAGCTCCCACGGCAACAGCCATGCAACTTGCATGCAACCGGCCTGAGCAGAATTCCAAATTGACCTTGGAGCGATGAGATTGCCACAGGCATTTTTATCCCCCACCTGGCCGGAGTTGGGCCTATAACAGGGCGGTGTGAGAAAATGCTTTGCTGTCGATCCACCGACACTGTCTGCCATGGCTTTGATCTCGCTGTAATAATCTCATTGTTTATGGAAATGGAATTTTGTTTTCCAGGAAAGTTGTCGCTGTGTTTTCAAATGAACTGTGGTGAGAATGCGTGTCCTGGAGGTGCATGTACCGTATGCATGCGTGTTCTGAGAAAAAAACGTCGGCTTGAATCTCATTACGTTTGATTTTACATGAGTTGACAAGTGTAATGCATTAGCTATGGGAATTACAACAAATAGAAATCCTGACAACGGAATCAATATAGTTCATAAATGAATTAGATTAATCCCCCTCAGCCATAGTTTCGGATACTGTACGATTCTACAGTCAACATACCATCTGATTCAAGATGAGGCCTGATTTACCCACAATCCCGAGCAGTTATTAACTGCTGCTCACTGTTGTTTGATGAATCATTCTCATATGGTCTCATATGTCTTTTCAGTCCCAATACCATGAACATTTTATTAAATAATATTGAATGATAGTTTTAATCTTTTTTTTTCCCATTCACGGGTAAAGTAACAAAACGAGGCCAAAAACCTCTTTTGTTCAATGATACATGAAATAAATGCTTATACAATGTTCAGGATAATGAAAGAACAATTGTGTACTGTAATGTCAATGTGTCATGCAAAGAAAAGGGATTAATTTAAACATAGCCAGATCTTTAGTCTCAAAAATACTTTAGAATCAAACTATCACAACTCTGTAATTTTATTTAGTCTACCTCATCATCTGTCGACATGATGCCGGTGAATTGCAGAGCTTGTGCAAAGATATCCTCATTGTTATGATAAGATGATTTCTTAATTGCTGTTTTCTCACTGCTGTCATTGTTGTGTGTGTGTGTGTGTGTGTGTGTGTGTGTGTGTTTGTTTGTTTGTTAATGAGCACATATTTACATATTCATCTAATTGTCGTTGTCAGCAGCGTGGACGTTGTCGAGATGTTCATTAAAAGTATAGGCTACTGTTGCAATGGTATTTTCAACTTCTTTTTACTTCTAAGCCACGAACCAACTTCGCCTCGAGTATATCCAACCTGATATCAAGACAATTCGTACGTATTTTAACGAGGTGGCTAAATCGTACGAAGTCATACAACCTCATCCGTATGATTTCGTACGATTTTTGCTTAATCGTACATATTTTACGAGTTGCCCAAATCGTATGAATTCATACGAATGACATACCCCTGACCCCGCCCCCTAAACCTACCCATCACTGGGGTTGAGACAAATTGTACGAATTTGTACGAATTGGTTGTGAGATAGCTTTGGTATATCGGGGAATCAAGTTCAGTCTCTTGTGCATTAAATGTGCATGAGTGCGAGCATGAGCAATAAGTTGTCAGATGCAGTTCAATGAACGGCCACCGGTGTCGCTAATAACAAGGGTTTCTGAATTCTACCTACTGTAGCCCCTTTAAGTGTCCTTGCAAGGTGGACAAATAACAAAACAAAGTAACTATTAGGCTATAATAATCTTATATAATTTTAACTTATTTAAAAAAAATACATGTATGTTTTTCTTTTTATTTCAACATTATTAATTTACCTTAAAACATTTAAAAAAAGTTAATCTAAATGTGTCGTCGTTAAATGGCTGTGTAAGATAGATTCACTATTAAATAGTGAATTTGAAACATGCCAGATCATTTTTGAAAGACATCTTGGCCATGGATACTGCAACAGCAATAACTTCAGTGTATTAATATAGGTTTGAGACCATTTAAAATTTTACAAATGATTCAGTCTATTATTTGCCCTCTAAGGATGGGGCTATAGTGCTATATTGAATACATGTTTACTAAGCACCATGTTCTCAACAAAAATATATTTTATTTATAAATGAGCATTGTTAACTGCACAGAAAGGAGATAACGTGTTGATGCAGCTTTAACAAGCTTCAGGCTATTTAGCAGTTCAGCCTCTGAGGACTGTGCTGTTGTTACTTATAATGCACTTATGGAAATGTTGTCAACAACACAATTTATTTATTTTATTTCTAAATTAACACTGTCAACAGGAAGAAAAGTTTGAGAAATTGATTAAACAAATTGCCTATGAATGCTTTCAAGCATCTGGGTCACTGCAGAATGTCAGAAAAACATTATTAGAGCATTTAATTTTCCATTTGTTGACAATGTTTTTGACACTCAAAACTAGAGAATGTTTTTTTAAAGTTTACCAGACGATTTGTCAAAGGTCTACTCTGTGCATAGCTGTTGCAAGAACACTTCCTGTGTGAATGTCCCCTTATACTGAGGCTGAAAATGGAACTTACAAGTTAGTTTACGGTTTTATGCAGTGAATGTAAGAGTAAAAAGCAAGTTTAGCTCATGTCAGACACCTAGATAAAACACGTCTGTTACCATAGCAAACTGAGGCGCTCACAAGAAGTCCTGCAGTGATGTCCGTTGAAACGGTGACGCGCGAAGGATGCGCGTTTCACACTCCTTGAGTGACGTGACGGATCCCATTGAGCGCGCAAAACCGGCCAGAGAGCGCGCGTATGGCGGCGTGCGGCAGAGCGGTGACAGTTCCCCCGCTGGGTTAAAAGATGACAGAGGAAAGAATGAAATGAACACACATGCTGGGACATCTTGTGTGAAAGGCTCACCAAAACTACCTAGACTATTTTTTTTTTTATTTTTTTTTTTGGAAAGAATAAAGATAAAGAAGTGAAAATGGCTTATTTCTTAAAGCTCACCAAACGGACCCATCTGGCTCGATGTTGTTCCTGACTTTAATTTGAAATTGATCGCGTTGACATTTTAAAAGCATTAAGCTTGAGCCAAAAAATAAAGAAAGAAATAAAGAAAGAAATAAAGAAGCTGCAAACCTCAGCCATAGACCAAATGTCCCGACACATTCTATTTAGCTTGATGATACTATGACTTTCCTCGTTTTTGTCATTCTAATCAAATTTAACTGTTCCTTAAAAAGCATTATATGGATCCAAGTTAAAACTTAAGGTTTTGTCCTACTTCATATGGCATTGACAGCAGTCTCATGTTTCGGTATGCAAATACACCTGCCGGATTCAGACGGACATTATACTGCATAATGCATAGACACTGACACTGGCGAATTTTAACGCGAGTGTCTATTGGGACTTGCGCGATCCCGAGCTCACTGGGGTGAGACCTGTCAATCAAACACCACGCGAATCAGCATTTCTCTGTCGCCGCGACCTTGTCAAACGGCGGTTGATATCTCCCCCAGGAGTAGCCTTATTATCGTTACTCATTATCTCCCTGGTTGAGAAGTCGTTTGTTATGATGACTGATGGACCTTTTAATCAGAGGAACGAGAGGAAGTTGTTGGAAACAAACTGTGCAGGGTCTGAGGAAAAGCGTAATGTTAGCACCTATGTAGGATATGTCATGGCAGATAGGCTACTGTAATTTCTCACACATCAACAGATGCTTATGATGTGAAGTGCGCTTACTCAATGATGTCAACCAGAGGACAAATTGCATTATATGTAGAAAAAAAAAAAAAAAAAAAACAGGCCACATACCCCAAAACACAATTAAATACAGTAACACTATATTAAAAAACTAAATAAAAATAAAATAACCTGCTGCCTTAAATTTTTAAGTACAATCAACTAAAAAATGTTTAAGTCATTTCAATTTAAAATACATTAAACTGACTTAAAAAATTAGTTGAATCTTATAACATAAAAAAGTTGAAAATTGCTTAACTTTCTTTTTTAGATGAGTTAAGGCACTGTAAAAACATGTCATAACTTATTGATCAGATTTTTTTTTTTTTTTTTTTTTTTTTTTTTTTACAGTGAACCGATTAGGGAAAAAACTAAGAAACATACAATTTCAATTAAAAAACATCAAATGTCATGCAGATTTAAATATTTTGCACTGTATTATAAGATGACTCGTTCTACACGTTACATGAAATGTTCCTTTACATCTATTACATTATTATTATTAGACCTATTATAATTTTTCACGGTAAAGTAAGGGAACTTACGGTTAACCAATGAAGAGGTTTTTTACTGTATATAGCATTTTTACAGTCTCAAATTAAGATAATTGTTTCCCTGTTGCATGACTGCTTTACAAACTGAGTAATACATAATGACATAGCTGTAAATGTCATAGAATCTGTCCTAAAACAGGCTTCTCCTCTATTTCATTTGATTTTGGGGTGAAAAATGACTTTGACCCAGTAAGATGTGGTTGTATGCATTATCTGTTTGACATGACTTGGAGACAAAGTGAATTGTTTATCTCTGTCCACATCAATCCGTCTGCTCAGTTTAGGAGGAGGGATGAGACAGAAGAAAGGGGGAGAGGCCAGTGGCCCATCTTAAGGTGTTCTACAGAGCTGCCAAGATCCAATTAGGAGATGATTGGGTCTAAGCTTCTAATCCTGACTTTAGAGTGCTGAGCGTGAGGGTGTGCTTAAACCAGCGTGAAAAACAAACATTACCCCATCACCAAAATCATGAGGTGGAAATTCCTTGTCTGTTACGCTGCTGTTGCACATCGTTCACAACAACCTAACACATCCCATTCTGCCTGAGCACAAAATGAAAGCAGTTCATCTACAGACTTTGTTCAAAGCAACGCACACACACACCTTGATGCTGGCAGATGCTCCAGTCGCTGGGATGGTAGTTTGAAATACCTGAAACAGCAGAGAGTAATGATGTCTAAAGATAGAAAGACACTATAGGTAGCGATTATCACCACACACACACACACAGACACACGCACATAAACAGGCGGCTGTACTTAAATTGGTTATTTTGAAACAATTTTCACTCAAAAATTGTTAGTAAATTTCACAAATTACCATTGAATTAAACATGACATTTTGAAGTAGAAAGAAATTGTACTTTCTTGTAAATAGCCTTATTTTATTTTATTCTTATTTACAGTTTCGAAAAATCATTTTACACTATATTATTTTCTTTTTGTTTTATTAGTCTTTTTTACAGCAATTATAGGAAGCTTCATTGATGAATGAATGAATCCAGTGAAGGAATGAAAGTAACAAACACATCATGTTTCAATTACAAATATTGAGTTTTATTTGTTGGAAAAAAAAGTCTCCTTGCTTTGTTATGGTCATTTTTCGATTTGTTCCTGAACACTTAATTTCCAAAGAAAATGTTTGGAGTGTCCAGATATTTCCAGACAGCGCTCAGATGAGAATTGAATAATGGGTATACATAGAAATGTGTGTGCGTTTGTGTGGCTTTGTGAGAGTTCTGTTTACCGTTAGCTTGAATTAATTGTGTTGTTCTCGCTTGTGTTTGCTCATTCACTCACTCACTCACTCACTCACTCACTCACTCACTCACTCACTCACTCACTCACTCACTCACTCACTCACACACACACACACACACACACACACACACACACACACACACACACACACACACAGACAGAGCCTCCCCAGAGCCATGTACCCACACACAAATGCATCAAATGCATTTTGAGCAAACCCACCTTCTGCATGTACATTTTTTCAAAAATAGGAAACAAAATATAGAGAGATTGAGAACGGCAGTCAGAACTAGAGAAAGATGTAATTTTTACCGTCACTCCAATAGCCGCTCACAGCAGCGTTAACTTGTTGTTTTTTTTACTCCTCTCTCCCCTATCTGGCTCGAATGTGACATTAGTTCCTGTCACGTTCTTCCGAAATACGAAATGTGCTGTGATTGGTTAACTGGCCCAGTGTGTTGTGATTGGCACCACTTAGCGTGTGTTCTGGGAAACCGCCCGCCCCTCCATAACTGTGAGTTTCATCTGCTCAGGTGTAAATATGAAGGATGGTGTCAATTTCAAACCAATTCAAGCCTGATTTAGACTTAAGAATGTTAACAAACAATAGGATCGTCCAGAATGGATTTCATGCGCGTACTTTGCAAGCACGAATTTCACAGGACGTTTCAGAGTGGTATGTTGTTGTTGTTTTTTTGTTGTTGTTTTTTGTCATTTCCTTATACATTTTATATGGGTTTACACCATTTAATTATGATATTTTTCAGAAAATTATGGTAATACAAACACTAATCAATCACAAAAACATGGTTAATTTTCCTAAGGGGCGGTGAACAGCCTTACAAAAGCAAGAGCTTACAAAAGCTAAAGTAAACACTACATCAATACTGTAATGTTAGTTAGCAGGAGAGCGGAGGTAAAGCTTTGCCCTTAGTTTGCATCATAGCAACTACATAAAACGTATAATTAGAATCAATTTTAACCACTCTCATCAGCCTTAGGAAGGTCAAACAAATGAATTTTGGAAAAGGGGTGGAAAAAACAGCGTCTTTGACATACAGTAGCAGCAGCTCAACCAGGCCTTGTCCCCATTTGTGTGTATTCTGTGGGCGGGGATTATTTAAATGAGTAACCTTATGACTTCACAAAGCCCTGAAAAATACGCATTGTTGTCCAAACGAACCATTCATTGCAGTTCTTGGAAAGTGGATTCTGTTAAATAAAAGATCTCCCTTAGGAGTGGACTTTGAGCTTTGTAACCTTGTAGAAGGTTTAAAGCTCTCATACCAGCAATGTAGTTTTTGCAGCAAAGCTGCTGCAAGCCAGACTCTTTAACCTGTGAGGCCCATATGGAACGATGCCTAATTAAGAAGGCCTTTTTCCAAAGCATAGTTCAAAGACCAGCAGCCATGCTTAGCCATCTAATGTGCATTCTCAGTAGAATAAGCAAGTAAGAGCACTGTGGCATGCTTCAGGCAGGTACATCATGTGCCTATGTTCTTAGACACCATGTAAGCTCCTAAGCGGCTCCTTTGATTCCTAAACACCATTTTGTGCACAATTGAGAATCTAATTTAGAATGCCTTTAAAATTCCAATTCACTCCCTGAATTTGAGTTGAATTTGAATTGAAAATATTACAGAATCTGTCTGCAGCCTGCAAAACTTCAAGTTACGCCCCTTCAAGTTACATCCACTTCAGGTTACGCCCACTTCAAGTTGATCACTGTTTTTGGTAACACTTTATATTACGACCCGCAAACAACTGCGTAAGTAAACCGAAACTACGGTGTACGTTTCTGTAATTATAGTGTACTTCCGTGTAGGTATAAGGGAACAATATGTTAAGTTTTGGGTAATAAAGGGGTAACAAGCAGATATACAACCTGCAAAGAACTTCGTAAGTAAACCGAAATTACGGTGTATGTTTCTGTAATTATAGTGTACCTCCGTGTAGGTATAAGGGAACAATATGTTAAGTTTTAGGTAATAAAGGTGTACAACCAGATATACAAGCAAATTATTTATAATGTAATTATTTTAAAACTAACAGGTACCTATTCTGTTAATATATTCCAGGCAAAAATTGTACGTCTGTTGTATATAAACGTTTTTATCACATTTCTGGAAAAATATGTTCTTGTGCAATGTAGTTACAGGGTAATTTTGACATCTGTGGGTTGTAAATTAAACTTTTTGGCAATGCTATTTATTGGCTTTTCTTACTAAACTACTTAACGTTAAGCCAAAAAAAAATAGTTTTGCTATGTTTTTAATTTAAAACGTACCATGTAGTACTTAGTACTACTACTTACCTTATCACATTGTATTGCAATGACACTTAAATGTCAGGGCAAATATACTGTGTAATTAAAAAAAAAATTTGTTTTGTTTTTTTAATAAGAGTACCTTTCTCTGTAATTACTGTGC
Source organism: Abramis brama (assembly GCF_963993115.1). NCBI lineage: Eukaryota > Metazoa > Chordata > Actinopteri > Cypriniformes > Leuciscidae > Abramis > Abramis brama. Next base: position 7,796,065 of record NC_139985.1, read on the forward strand.
AAATAGTGTTGTTTCGTATTGTTACATAGTAAGTAGTGTTTGTTACCCATTTCAACTGTGTAGTTACAGGGTAAGTGTAACTCCTGCGGGCTGTAAATTAAAGTGGAGCTTGTTACCCCCTTGTTCTGTGTAGTTACAGGGTAAGTGCAACTCCTGCGGGCTGTAAATTAAAGTGGAGCTTGTTACCCCCTTGTTCTGTGTAGTTACAGGGTAAGTGTAACTCCTGCGGGCTGTAAATTAAAGTGGAGCTTGTTACCCCCTTGTTCTGTGTAGTTACAGGGTAAGTGTAACTCCTGAGGGCTGTAAATTAAAGTGGAGCTTGTTACCCCCTTGTTCTGTGTAGTTACAGGGTAAGTGCAGTAAATATACAATAAAGGATCCAATTTAATTTCTGACTTTTATTTGACAAAAAAATGTCAAAACACTTTTTCATCTTAATAAAACATTATCTTTTCTACAGTATACTCAAACAACAAAGTAACACATTATACCCCCCCCCCCCCCCCCCTTAACCCCTTATTTGCGTCCCTTGCTTTTCTTCTTCTTTCTTTTCTTGCTCTTCTTTTTCTTAACTTCCACTGGGGACTCTGAAGTTGAGGAGTTGATGGAGTCCCATTGGTCTTGCTGCACTGCAAAAATATGAATATACAGTATATACAGGCTCTTAGCAAGCTACACCTTCAATTTTAAGTTGTCGAACAATCCTCCACTCTAAACATTTTGTGCCACCTGATATTACTGTAGTAACTGTAATTTTGAAGAAAACACATTTTGGTGAAGTTTGAGTCAGATCATGGGGGGGTTGTGATATTTTATAGTGATAATGACTGTAGTGCAGTAGAAAATGTTTTTTAAAAAGGCATAGTTGTTCTGACAGCAAAAAAAAAAAAAAAAAAAAGAGCATGAAACACAAACCTGAGGGCTGTGGCAATAGTTCAATAGTTCGGATTGAGCTGATCAACAAACGGACAGGGAACTACGTCATCACGTTGAAAGGTCACGCCTGCGCCGGCCGAAGTACCGCCCCACTGTTTACAATGCGACCGTACGTAGGAGGATAGTTCAAATAGTATTGTTTGCGATTATATATATAGAAATAGTATTCAGTGAATATGAATATGAATAGTATATGAATAACATTCTGATGAATATGAATAGTAGTTCAAATAGTATTGCCGGCGCAGGCGTGACCTTTCAACGTGATGACATAGTTCCCTGTCCGTTTGTTGATCAGCTCAATCCGAACTATTGAAGGTAAAAAGTCTATAAATTATATATTTCTTTTTTTTAAATGACCTATCGTTTCGCTAGATAACAACCTATTCTTCAGCTGTGATCGCGTACAGCCCGTTTAAACACTTAAAAGACTTTTGAAACTGCATTGATTTGGACTTAACGATGGTGACCAATGAAGTCCGTTGTAAATTTTCATTTTGGGGTGAACTAATCCTTTAACAAGTGCATTTATAATGTACAGTACCAGTGATGTTTAGTTCTTCAATTTGATGTTTTAAAAAATAGGAAAGTGGTCACAAGTATAAGCCCTGGAGTAGGGCAGGAGTAAAATTTAAACCTTTCTTTCTTTCTTTCTTTCTTTCTTTCTTTCTTTCTTTCTTTCTTTCTTTCTTTCTTTCTTTCTTTCAAAGATAAGATTATCACTCTTAAAGCAGAGATCACCTTGCTCAAAGATGAGTGTGATTTTTTGAAAAAGGAAACTGAAAAGATGAAGTCTTCTGTCCCATCTGCAATGACACAGAGATATACTGTTCCTATAGTGCCACAGCCCTCATGTTTGTGTTTCATGCTTTTTTGTTTTTTTGTTGCTGTCAGAATAACTATGCCTTTTTTAAAAACATTTTCTGCTGCACTACAGTCATTATCACTATAAAATATCACAACCCCCCCATGATCTGCCTCAAACTTCACCAAAATGTGTTTTCTTCAAAATTACAGTTACTACAGTAATATCAGGTGGCACAAAATGTTTTAGAGTGGAGGATTGTTCGACAACTTAAAATTGAAGGTGTAGCTGCTAAGAGCATGTATATATTCATATTTTTGCAGTGCAGCAAGTCCAATGGGACTCCATCAACTCCTCAACTTCAGAGTCCCCAGTGGAAGTTAAGAAAAAGAAGAGCAAGAAAAGAAAGAAGAAGAAAAGCAAGAGAAGCAAATAAAGGGAGGGGGGGGGGGGTATAATGTGTTACTTTGTTGTTTGAGTATACTGTAGAAAAGACAATGTTTTATTAAGATGAAAAAGTGTTTTGAAATGTTTTTGTAAAATAAAAGTCAGAAATTAAATTGGATCCTTTATTGTATATTTACTGCACTTACCCTGTAACTACACAGAACAAGGGGGTAACAAGCTCCACTTTAATTTACAGCCCTCAGGAGTTACACTTACCCTGTAAATACACAGAACAAGGGGGTAACAAGCTCCACTTTAATTTACAGCCCGCAGGAGTTACACTTACCCTGTAACTACACAGAACAAGGGGGTAACAAGCTCCACTTTAATTTACAGCCCGCAGGAGTTACACTTACCCTGTAACTACACAGAACAAGGGGGTAACAAGCTCCACTTTAATTTACAGCCCGCAGGAGTTGCACTTACCCTGTAACTACACAGAACAAGGGGGTAACAAGCTCCACTTTAATTTACAGCCCGCAGGAGTTGCACTTACCCTGTAACTACACAGAACAAGGGGGTAACAAGCTCCACTTTAATTTACAGCCCGCAGGAGTTACACTTACCCTGTAACTACACAGAACAAGGGGGTAACAAGCTCCACTTTAATTTACAGCCCGCAGGAGTTACACTTACCCTGTAACTACACAGAACAAGGGGGTAACAAGCTCCACTTTAATTTACAGCCCGCAGGAGTTGCACTTACCCTGTAACTACACAGAACAAGGGGGTAACAAGCGCCACTTTAATTTACAGCCCGCAGGAGTTACACTTACCCTGTAACTACACAGAACAAGGGGGTAACAAGCTCCACTTTAATTTACAGCCCGCAGGAGTTGCACTTACCCTGTAACTACACAGAACAAGGGGGTAACAAGCTCCACTTTAATTTACAGCCCGCAGGAGTTACACTTACCCTGTAACTACACAGAACAAGGGGGTAACAAGCTCCACTTTAATTTACAGCCCGCAGGAGTTGCACTTACCCTGTAACTACACAGAACAAGGGGGTAACAAGCTCCACTTTAATTTACAGCCCGCAGGAGTTACACTTACCCTGTAAATTCACAGTTGAAACGGGTAACAAACACTACTTACTATGTAACAATACGAAACAACACTATTTGCACAGTAATTACAGAGAAAGGTAGGCTACTCTTATAAAAAAAAATTAAAAAACCTTTTAATTACACAGTATATTTGCCCTGACATTTAAGTGTCATTGCAATACAATGTGATAAGGTAAGTACTAAGTACTACATTGTACGTTCTAAATTAAAGTCATAGCAGAAAAAATTTTTTTTTGGCTAAACGTTAAGTAGTTTAGTAAGAAAAGCCAATAAATAGCATTGCCAATGTTTTTCGAAATCAGCTGTTTATAAATTTGTTTCAGATTAAATTTTTATCATACTGTGCTTACATACAGCCATATATATATATATATATATATATATATATATATATTTAATTTACAACCCACAGATGTCAAAATTACCCTGTAACTACATTGCACAAGAACATATTTTTCCAGAAATGTGATAAAAACGTTTATATACAACAGACGTACAATTTTTGCCTGGAATATATTAACAGAATAGGTACCTGTTAGTTTTAAAATAATTACATTATAAATAATTTGCTTGTATATCTGGTTGTACACCTTTATTACCCAAAACTTAACATATTGTTCCCTTATACCTACACGGAGGTACACTATAATTACAGAAACATACACCGTAATTTCGGTTTACTTATGAAGTTCTTTGCAGGTTGTATATCTGCTTGTTACCCCTTTATTACCCAAAACTTAACATATTGTTCCCTTATACCTACACGGAAGTACACTATAATTACAGAAACGTACACCGTAGTTTCGGTTTACTTACGCAGTTGTTTGCGGGTCGTAATATAAAGTGTTACCCTGTTTTTTTTTTCCAACTTAAAGCAACGCTGCATAGACCGGTCGGTGTGTGACATCAAAGTACCACGAGAGCGCTTAGAGAACAGACAGTTGTATCAATTATTTGTCCCACCTCAACTAGAGTGTGGAGCAAGCACTAATATATCCTTTTGGAATTGGGCTTTATTTCTATTTTTTTATTTAAATAAATAATTTTATCTGATCTTATTTATCTTTTAATCTTTTGATGTATTATTGTATGCCTGATTTGCTGATGATTAAAAATTTTGACTGATATCAACAGCACTAATGAACAGCTAATGATACTTTTGAACAACAAGCACACCCATAGCAAAATCTTTTAATTGAAAGGCAACGCAATGAGTGTTTATGCAAACCCAATCTAATATGTTCTGGCACTAATATTGTCTGTTCTGGGCTACTGCGGCAGAATTACATCCAATAGAAAATCAGATCTCAGAAAGTGCCCCCAGCCACATAAAAGCAGTAGAATCTAATCCTTGTAGTTTTCCCCTCTGTCCACATCCCCTGTAGTTTCACAGTCTTTGTAGAGAGAATTACATTGAATGCAACAGGAGATTAGATACGGAGTTCTGTAGGTCTTTCTATGCTCCTTTGAAAATGTGTTCCAGTTTACTACACCTGTTGACAAAAGAAGAGACGGTTTCATGTGTAAAACATGTTCAGATTTTTATTTTATTTTTTAATACGAAATGTTCTGGTAGCAGTGTTTCCTCAGTATTCATTTTAGTAGTGGTGTGCCACCACAGCAAGCAAATGTCAAATTAAAATAAACGGGAAATATTCTTAGCGTTGTCTCTATTCGAGCTGGCATCTTGCCGACAACATCTCGCTTTGAGTTTGACATATCGTGTGGTTCTGTGTGATTTGGACAACTTCAATTTACACCCACTTCCTGTTACGCCCCTCTCTTGCAGTCCGCAGACAAACCCATCTCGGAGTATCCTAAGCTCGTGTAAAGGATCGGCCCTCTTCTGAACGGAGGCGGGGAGCAGCAGCTCATTTGCATTTAAAGGGACACACAAAAATGGTGTGTTTTTGTTCACACCCAAAAAGGGGCAAATTTGACAAGCTATAATAAATGATCTGGGGGGTATTTTAAGCTGAAATTGCACAGACACATTCTGGGGACACCATAGATTTATATTACATCTTGTGAAAATGGCCATAATATGTCACCTTTAACAAGAAAAGTAAAGAATTTTGACTTCACAAAGCCTTATTTGAAGGTTTTGAAAAGTTTAAAGCCTTAAAATAGATAGATAGATAGATAGATAGATAGATAGATAGATAGATAGATAGATAGATAGATAGATGTGGGGTGTGTCCAATTAAGTTCAAATTCATGCTTGTAAATTGAAAGGGAGCCAGTTCTTCAGGCCTGAATTTGGCGCAGCCCTGCTGACCGCAGAGAAACTTTCAACAGGCCGCCATCCGATCTGGCTGCCCCCAAGTGACCTCAGCAGAGCAGAACGGACACATCAGACCGGTCCATCGGAGAGATCATTTTAGATCTGCCACCTGTTCCGCTGCTGAAACCGCCAGCAAACACAATGCACTGTGAAGGACAGGCTCAAGCCGACCTGTTAGCCTGTGCTTAGACGTCACACCTGACTGGCTTAGGGCCAGACAGAGGCTGCAGTGGCATCGGGTCTTCTTCCTAAATGAGTCACTCTTTAGCCAGCTCCAGAGAGGTGGAAATGAGATGTATGTTAATGCCTCGCTAGGAAACTAACCCCTGGGGTGCAACCATGGGAAACGATGTGGGTTGGCGTCTACCACACAGATGGGATGGGAGACTCGCCACCCTAACCCAACATGCCAGGCCAAAAATAGGTTCCCTTATCACAATAGAGAAAACAGGGTTTGCAGAAGGTAAATAGTTCCATTCAGTTTCGCCATCTTTAAACAAAAATCGTATTTAAACACCTGCATTCCTGGTGAAAACTACTCTACACCCATCTGATGCATATTGCATACAGAAATTTCAAGATTTTTCTCAATTTGACAAGCTCTAAACTGATTGGCTGGCTTTGTGAAACTAGCAGGAGTCACAATTCAAATGTTTTTTGTTGTTGTTGTGTGTGTTTTTTTTTCGTGCTCACCAAGGCTGCATTTATTTATAAGAAAGTACAGTAAAGTACAGTTTTAATTTATATTATAACAATTTAAAAGAATAGATTTTTTATATTAGTATATTTTAAAATATATTATATTCCTGTGACTACAATGCTGAATTTTCAGCATAATTACTCCAGTCTTCAGTGTCACATGATCCTTTAGAAATCATTCTAATATGCTGTTTTTTTTTTGTGCTCAAGAAACATTTCTTCTTATTCTCATATTTGAAAACAGTTGTGCTGTTTAATATTTTTGTAGAAACCTTGATAATTTGTCCCCCCAAGATACTATGAAGAATAGAAAGTTTAAAAGAACAGCATTAATTTGAAATAGAAATCTTTTGTAACATTAAAAATGTCTTTACTTTTTATCAATTTAATGTCTTTGCTGAATAACAGTAATTTATTTTAACTTTACAATTATTATTATTTGTTTTCTGTACAGTTGTTTGTGGACAGAGAATGCTGTGCAATCACATTTGAATGATTTGTTCGCCTGTTTGATAATATCACCCCTAAATGTCTTAAAGGTCCCATGTTGTACACCTTTCTGAAGTTTTATTTTAGGTTTTTATGTCCTTAAAGGTCCCATTGCATGGATTATTTTATTATTTTAGAATGTTTCCTGGGGTGCCGTTATAATGTTAGTATGTTTTTTAGATCAAAAGTTGTTATAATTTAGAAATAAAAGGCATATTTCCTAGCCTGATTTTATCCTCTGATTTGAACGCTCTGTTTGAAGGGGCGTGTCTGCTGCGAGACTTCAGTGTAAACGCCCACTGCTGTGATTGGCTGACATGCTTGCATATGAAATATGTAGCATTACATGTGGAACTCTCTCGAAAACTTTTACTATTACAGCTATTATACGTTTTTACTATTACAGCTATCAGGATTAACGAATCGTGAGAAGTTTTTTAAGTGTTTAGATCTATTCCCATCACATAAAAGGTTGCAGTGATGAGCATTGAGCAGATGACAGCCTGTTGATCGCGTTAATGAAGATCTTATCATTGCAACGCAGTTTCTGCACTCTCACTAATGATTTCACCAATTCAAACATGAGGTAAGTACAGTAAGAGCTTTGTTGTGCAGCGTAACAGCGTCATTGATTTCATAACGAGTTTTGGCAAGTGTCCAGATAAACTCGCGCTGTGTGATTGACAGCTTGGGCGATTGGAAAGGGATTGTTCTTTGATCGCTTTCTGTAAATATATTAATCACAGTTTAAGTAAGATTATTTTCGATGATTATTAATGATGTAGTTTCCTGACGGTGGGCAGTGCTCGGGGTGGGGAATGAATAGTTCTGACGTCACATTTATACGGAAGTCACAACGGCTCGTGAAAAGGCACAGCTACTTTATGCTGAGTCGCTCTGGTTGTGTGTATTTGTCTGTGGATTGACTGATTTGAAACTTATATGGTAGTTTCATAGCCCCTAGACCTCTGTTATCATGAAAAAAGCCAGGAAATTTCAGTTTTGACATAGGACCTTTAAAACTAATAAGCTAATAGTCCAAAGTCTGGCTCTACCAGACTAAATTGTGTAGTTATGAGAGGCAGTCACAAAAGATCTAATAGGTCAAATACTAATGTGCACTTTGTCTTTTGTTTTCAGAGCTTTGTTTGTTTATTGGTATTGTCAGCAATGAAGGCTGAAATTTCAGTCAGTCACTTATTTTATTCCATCAACATTTGTGTGTATGTGTGTATATTATGTGTGTGCATTTCTGTTCAGACTGAAATTCCTTTCAGGTCAAGGGCTCGGTCCATTGATCTGGATATTTAATTTCATTCAGGAAAGCCCATTTGCAGAGGGATTCCATCTCTCTCTCTCTCTCTCTCTCTCTCTCTCTCTCTCTCTCTCTCTCTCTCTCTCTCTCTCTCTCTCTCTCTCTCATTCAGCAGTGTTTCCTTAGTTCAGCTCCTTAGTGTAGTTTTCAGAGGGGAGAATAGGCTGGTCTTCTCAATGACGATAATAGGAAAATGAAGAAGAGAAGGAACAAGGGAGAAAATAAGAGTGTGTGAAATGGCTTGAGTCAGTCTCTAGCGAGTGGCATCAGCAGGGTACCTGTCACTCAAGAAGGAGCGATAGGAAGACTGTGAGAAACACTAGCCTTTCTGAATGCAGAAACCAATCAAAACTTCTATAGTGTACTCATTTTTAGCAAATGCTGACTTATTTGTGTGCAAATGACTTACTACGCATACAATTATTGTACAAGTATACAGTTACTGAACTTAGTCAACTGTTTAGCATGTGTTGCAAAAGAATGCATAAAAATATAACCATAACGGTTGCATTTTATTTTACAGTACTTGCATTTATGTGTACTACTAAAGAGTACTGGTTAATATAAGGTAACTATATGGGTTAAGTTTAGGTTTAGGTTCAGGGTTAGTACCTAGTTATTGTAATTACTATAATAAGTACATGTATGTAAAATAAAGAGAAAAAAAATCTGTTTAAATGTTTGTTTTTTTATCTATATTTGCCAAATATATGTTCCCCTAATGTCCCCGTTTATCACCATTGCATTTGTTATATAGAATACCATATACATAAATAATAATGTACAGCTTACATTAAAATAGCACGCTTGTGGTCTATGCAGATTTTTTTTCTAAAATGTTTCATGCATTCAGTGTTTTTTAGTGTGATTTATTTACCATTATAGTATTTATTTATATTTGGAATTAGCTTTTATTTTTAGATTTTCAGTTTTCATTTCAATTTAAGTTTTACTCATTTTGCTATGTGTGTCTGTCTTTTTCATTCGTTGCTTTTTCTATTTCTATTTTGCCTTAATTTACTTTAGCTATAGAAATTTTAGTAGCATACTTCAACTTAAGCATATTTTATTTCAGTTAGTTGGCACCATTTCCAATTTTTGGAGTATTTCAGCTTAACAGAAGAACATTTCTGTTATGTTTACATTTACTGGACTTGTCAAGCTCACAATTTATTTTGTAAATAATAAATGCAAAAAATAAATTATTATGTTAAATAATAAACTTCTTGATAAACTTTTACAGAAAAACAAAATTAAAGATTTTTTTGGGGGGCAATAATAATAATAATAATAATAATATGTGAATAATGTGTTTGTAATGTGTGGTTATTTGCTAGTCAGACATGTTTGCACTACCTTTGCAACACTTTAACTTTATAACATTCAGCTCTGATGTGCGACAAAACAAAAATGTTTTGTTTGAAATGAATGGACAAACCTGGTGAGACTGCAATGGTTAATTTATGTATTTCAACAATGCTGTAAATTGGGAAGAGCCATGGGTGTGTGCCGAGTGTGTTAACATCTTATCAAGCATCAGTGCGACTAGCAAAACAAGCACAGCCTTTCCAAACACTTCTGCTTGTCACAACATTCTCTGCTCTTATTTGTCTCAGCTAATGCTAATACGCCTCATGTCTCACCTCTGTTCTAAATTAGGAACTGCAGAAAATACTCCGCTTGGTTTGTTGCCCGCTTTGCTGAAATCATGTGAAACCCACACATCACATCTTGGCTGGTGCTCACTGACCTGTTTGCGAGTTGTAGCCCCAGACACAAGCCAGTGCTAAAAGCTTTGGCTCTGCGGTGTGACGGGAGAGAGATTGTGGGGGAGTTTGTGTGAGATTGAGGTGTCTCGTAGTTTAATTATGGCCTGGAATGCAATCCAGTGTAGAGTTTCTCTGCAAACTGCGCTGCCCTCTGCCTTCTTGATTGACACAGGGGTTAAAATGAGTCTCAGTCAGAGATAAAGTTAGAAGGACTGCAACTGAGGGAAGGCAGGAGAGAGAAGAGTGCAAATTGTAGATGTTCACAAATCAGCGCCGTCTTTAGTGGTCACTTATGGACAGCGTTTGGGGGTAACGCATTACAAGTAATGCAAGTTATGTAATCAGATTACTTTTTCAAGTAACTAGTAAAGTAGTGCATTACCTTTAAATTTACAACAAAATATCTGAGTGACTTTTTCAAATAAGTTTGTTCATTGACACCTCTCCTGTCCCCATGTTGAGAGAAATCAGGAAAAAATGCAGAGGCGTTGTGTGCGCTGTGTAAACATGATGGTTACTATAGTTAAATGTGAGAATGCATTACTCATCTCACTTGCACAAAAACAGACTCAGTTTTCCTCAAAATAAATAAAAACAGTGAAATGCAAACTCAGAATATTATGCAAACCTGCAATAATTAAATATGTTAAACAACACAAATATACTTTATGTATTTATTGTAATTTAGTGTTTTTATTTATTTTGAAAAAGTTTACAAAATATTTGCAATAAAGTAAAGAAAACTTATACGACTACTAATTTATTTATAAAGCCCTCATCCCACCCCACCCCACCCCATTGCACTTCGGGACATTGAGCAGTATCTGAATAACAAGGGATCAAATAAAATTCATACAGAGAAAGACAAATAAAATAATGCTAATGATAACACCCATACGTAGCTGCAGATTAATTAGCCAGAAATGTCTTGACTGTAGATATCCAGTTCTCCCACATCAAAACAGTCCTAGGATTAGCGTGATTGGTCCGTGCAGATGACAACTCCAGGTATAGTATTTCCAGTAAGGAGTGAAGCCAATGTTTAATAGAAAGGTCATGGGGAGGTTTCCATCGTTGAACAAGAGACTTTTTTGTGGCGGTCATGGCGGCTAACCAGAATTTCCGTACCTTCTCACATAGAGGAAATTGAGAATTGTCATTCAACAATAAAATAACAGGATCTTTGGGGATACAAATCCCCGACGCCTTGTACAAAACATCAAGCACCCTATCCCAGAATTTTTGCACATCTGGACAGTCCCACAGCATATGTACCAAAGTGTCCACACAACCTGGTCCACAGAAATTACAAAATGGGTGGGGTGATAGGCCCATTACATGTCGTATGCGTGTGGTTAGATATGCCCTGTGAATAACTTTAAGATGAATGAATTGGTGATTTGGGTTTGTGGATGCATGGAATGTATTATCCCACACTGTATCCCATTCAATTGTCCTGTTAGAAACTTTCAGATCTATTATCCAAGCTCTAGCTTTAGAAAAGTTATCTGTATTAAGATTTTGAAAGCAGAGATAAAAATATGACACAATTCCTGTGCTTGGAGCGTTTGAGATCCAGTTCACCACTGGGTGAGTATGAAGATTTGTACCCCAAGGTACCTTATGGGTCTTTAGCACGGCACGTAATTTGAAATATAAAAATAAAGTGTTAGACGAGATATTAAATCTTCCTATTAAGTCACGAAAATCCAAAATTGAATCTTCCCCTTTTATGTCGTTTAACGTTAGAATGCCTTTTGTAGACCAGGAAGGCTGAACGAAAGGTTGACCGCCAGACAGTAAGTTCAGGTTGTGCCAAATCGGGGTATGAGTGTGCCATAAAGTTTTAGATGCAAAACAGGCTTCAATCTTTTTGAATATTTGAAGAGTGTAGGAAATTATAGGACCATAATACAGTGAGCATTTCTTGTGCGAAAGGCCTGAAAATAAAAAATCTTGCAAACGAATTGGTGAAATACGATCTTTTTCTAGTTGTTTCCATGAAGACTGTGAGCTCGAATCAAACCATTTCAAAACTGAGAGCAGAATAAAAGACCAGTGATACCATTTAAAATTAGGGCAGCCCATTCCACCTTTTATTTTACTTTTTTGAAGTGTAGACCACTTAATACGAGGACGCTTTCCATTCCATATATATTTTATCAGTAAAGAGTCCAACTTTTTCCAATAATTCACTGGTGGGGGGAGAGGAAGCATAGAGCTAATAAAATTGATGCGGGGCAAAATATTCATTTTTATTGTTGACATTCGGGCGGATGGAGATGAAGGCAGACACATCCATCTTTGAATATCTGACTCAACTCCCCCATAAATTGACGTATAGTTAACTTTGGAAATAAGGGGCAAAGTAGGTCTCAACTGAATCCCTAAATATTTGACTTGTGTTGAAATCTGAATATTACCTGGAATAGGAAAATTAAAACCATCTGAATTGAGAGGCATTAAAATAGTTTTAGGATGATTAATTTTAAACCCCGATAATATACCAAATTCGTCTATAATTTGAAGGGCGTTAGGAAGTGAGCGTTGTAGATCAGATAAAAATAGCAGAGTATCGTCAGCATATAAAGAAATAGAATGGGTTGATGAGCCTAACTGAATTGGGGTAATACGTTTACATTGTCTAATATACTGTGCCAAAGGTTCTAACGATAAGTTGAACATAAAAGGAGAAAGCGGACACCCCTGTCTTGTGCCTCGGCATATAGTAAAAGAATCTGAAATGAGTCCACCAGTAGAAACCCTGGCCATGGGATTTGCGTATAGAGTTTGAATCATTCTAATAAAATGGTCACCAAAATTGAACTTCTTCAATGTATACCATAGATAGCTCCATTCCAGCCGATCAAAGGCTTTTTCAGCGTCAATAAACAGGAGGCCGCTGGGTGTTTCTAATTTCTCGGATTCAGCAATGATATGTAAAACTCGACGAACATTGTCGGAAGCCAAACGACCTGTTATAAATCCTGATTGATCTGAGTCAATTAGTTTGTGAATCACTGACTGTAGACGCCTCGCAATAACTTTAGCATACAGTTTAACGTCATCATTAATCAAGGAGATGGGCCTATAATTAGAACAATCTGAATGATCTTTGCCAGGTTTGGGTATAACCGTGATTAGAGCTGTATTGAGATCTTTATGAAAACGACCTTTGAATATGGACTCATTTATAGTATCTAACCAGATATGGCCAAGTTGATCCCAAAGCGCTAGATATAAATCCACTGGTAAGCCGTCGATTCCCGGGGACTTTCCTTTATTTGAACTTAATAATGCACAGTGTAATTCTTCTATGGTGATTTCAGATTCAAGACTGTCAGCTTCCTCCTTTGAAAGTATGTTTAAGTTCAACTGATCAAAAAAATGTTTTAACTGATCATTACTGGGTTGCGTTTCTGAAGAATATAATTTTTCAAAAAATGATAGGAACTTTTTGTTAATCTCGGTGGGATGTGAGGTGAGAACATTTTTTGAGCTCTGGATAGCTTGGATGTTAAAACGTCGTTCATGTTTTTTAAGAGTAAGCGCAAGGAGTCTGCTCGGTCTGCTTCCATCTATATAATATTTATGTTTTGTAATGTGCATTAAATACTCTGCTCTTCTTCGCAGAAGATCATTAAGTGCGACCCTCTCTAAATGTAATTTTTGTTGTGTATCATTGGAAAACTGATTGCTTAATTCCTTTTCTAATTCCCCACATCTTCTCTCTAACATTGATATTTGTTCAAGATGAATTTTTTTAAGCTTAGCCGAAAAGGAGATAGCATTGTTCCTTAAAAACCCTTTGATGGAAGCCCATAGCATTTCCTGATTATCAACAGAGTCCTTGTTTATATTGATAAATTCAATCAGTTCTGCTCTCAGTTGAGAAAGAAAGTCTTCATTTTGCAGTAAAAAATTATTAAATCTCCATCGGGATGGTTTACAAGATGTATTAATCTGAAGGTGTGCTAGTACAGCATTATGATCGGAAACGCTTTGTGGTAAAAATTCAATATTGATAAGCCCTGAAAGTAACGAAGATGAGAGTAAAATATAATCAATTCTTGAAAATGATTTATGACTTGGGGAGAAATAGGTGTATTCTTTGGCTGTTGGATTATGAATACGCCAAGCATCACATACATCTATATCTTTAATGAGCGATCTCAGTGCTGTAGAAGACTGAGTTTGTGCTACTGAAACTGAAGGATTGGAACGATCCAAAACTGTGTCGAGCACGGCATTCATATCAGATCCAATGATAATTGAATAGCCTTGGAGAGATAGTATGATTTTGGAAACATTTGGAAAGAAGGAGGCGTCATAAGAGTTCGGAGCATAAATATTAACAAATGCTAACCTCTTTCCTTCTATTAACGCACAGCAATATGCAATTCTACCATTTTCATCGGAACCTGTGTGCTCAATAATAAAGTTAGAATTACGTTTAAATAAAATTGTCACTCCCTTCTTCTTAGATTTACAGCTAGAAGATACTATGGGGATATAACACCTATTTTGCATTCTTTTAGCATCCATGGCAGTCAGGTGGGTTTCCTGAAGAAATGCTACATCAACTTTTTTCCTGTGTAAAAGATCTAACACTCGTGTACGTTTAATAGGAGAGTTTAACCCCCTGACGTTTAAAGATAGCGTGTTTATTTTAACCATGGTCTGTAGTAACCAGACATTCACAAATTAGCATGTAATGGTTAGGGCAAGTTATTGAGTGTACCATTAAAGTTCCAACCGTAATGAGTAAAAACAAAAACAGAAAAGGTCCCGAGTGCTTTATGCGCATAAGCGTCCCCTCCCTCTCCCCCCTTCCCTTTTTAGCAAACGTCTGTGGCGATCGCGAGGCAATGTCTGAACACTATTAACCTTCTTAGCCCCCTATGAATTTGACAGATGGGGAGGTTAAAATAAAAGAACAAATATTCCAAAATCAGAATAACTGTAAAACATACACTATTCTCATAACTAGAATTACAGCAACCAGATTTAACTAAGCTAAGAACTGTGATTTAGTCCGCATTTACTGAGTAGAACCAGACCTTCATAATTAACTGTCTACAACCAGCACAATTTGAAAATTGAAAATTGAGTTTTGAAAACTGAAAATAGTTTGACACAATGCAAATATTTGTAAATAAAATAATTTACCATTTCACTTTGGTGAACTAAAGTCCGAATAAGCTGATAGAGAATTGGTCCATGTATTGTTATTCAGCAAAAAACTCAAACGATGTCACCTTATGGTCAGGTCTACCCCTCCATTTCCTCCGGTAGCGGGAAGTTTAAGGATCTACGAACAGTGGATACTGACGCGTCGACATCAAGACCCTCGAGATATTTTTCAGCACTCTCCGGTGTTTCAAACGAATATTTCTGACCCTTGTGGGAGACTCTCAGCGATGCTGGGTAGATTAGGAAAGTTTCTGCGCCTTTCTGATGAAGCTTGAATCTTACGGTCGAAAAAGCTTTCCTCTTTTGAGCTGTCTCGTGACTGTAGTCCGCGTAGAATTCCAGGCGCGCTCCTCCGGGCAAAGTGGGTTTTGCTTTCCGGGCTCCCTGAAGGATGGCTTGCCTGTCAGGATAGCGGAGGAGCCGGAATATCAACGATCGTGGTTTTGGTGAGTTGGAACTCGAATACACTCGGTGAGCTCTATCAATCTCGATCGGACTTGAGCGCGCCGAAAGGTCGGGGATCCATTTAGGTAGCATTTTCTGTAGAAAACCGACCGGATCGTCCCCTTCCATTCCAGTTGGTAGATTGACCAGGCGGACGTTGTTGCGACGTGACCGATCTTCGAGGTCATTGCATTTTCGTTGCATCTGTTCAAGCTGAGATAGGCAGAGGTTCGCGTTCTTTTTAGTGCTGCGTAAACTGCCCTGAAGATTATCCACTTTGGTTGTGATTGACGCCACATTTTTACTCAAGGAATCCATTTCCTCTTTCATCGAACGAAGAGCAGCGTTGTTTTCGTCAATGAAGTCCTTGAAAGGCTTAAGGGCCGATTGTATTGCCTCTGTCAACATGCGGGAAACCATTTCGCGCATGGCCTCTTGTTGTGCTTCGATTGCATGGTTAACAATTGAGGCTACGTCGTCCTCGAGTGTTTTGAGTCGTTTGCAGCCCGCTGCCGATTTCTGTGGTGAACTCGATTTCTTAGTTGCCATACTTGAAATAAAACTTGTACAGCTGTGATGACATGTGATATTTTCCTCAGCGTGAAAAAACAACGGTCAATTAGGAGGTTTTAGTCAGGAGCCTAGTGCTGTGCAGCCATCTTGCAGCGCGCGCCACCGGAAGTCATCTACTTTATGTATTTAATCTCACTTTGTTAACCAATGTCTTTACTGCTGGTCTTTGATTATCCAGTTCAACCATAGGAGTAAGCAAAAAAATGACTTTAGTTTAGTCTCTTTTTTTTTTACTGTTGAATTAAGAGAACTTTCTTCTCCTGCCCTATTCTTCTGCAATCCAGAATGGCAGCACAGCTGAAAGGCTTGTTTGAGCTGCGCCCTCTACTGTACAGGTGTGAATTTGCACTTCCTTCAGCCAGAGGCTTATTCACTTTTGTCGTGAAAGGGCCTTTTCAGTGGCAAAAAGTAGAACTTTTTTTGTTATTAAAAAACAAACAAACAGGCCCAGCCCAGGTCCGAAAAAGTAACATAACATAATACTTTCCAAAAAGTAACGCAATATAGGCTAAGGGGCAAATCGCTAGGCCACTGAGATTTTTCCCCGTGCTCCCGGTTTCCAGTTCAGTCCTGGCGATCTGCCTAAATTTGTGGATGAATGGGTCTGTCTGGATCAGAAAATGAAAAACAAATAGAGTGCAATTTATGGTCTTTTAGAAGCCATTATCACAAAAGAAGATCAACAGGGTGAACTTTCTTCCTTCTCTCACTCTTTCCATGCTCTCTTTTACTATAAATGTCACTTATTCTGTTGGGATTCTGTCATTTTTCTTCTGAAGGTGAGGACACAACACACATTCTCTCTGTCTCACACACACACACTAAAGTAACCTTCAACAGTAGTCCTTCACAACCAATAGCTGTATTTTGGAATTGAAATTCTAACAAAATATTCTTAGTATGTAAGTATAGTATATCTAGTAGTAGGTTAGTGTACATTGACCTTCCATTTCTAGTGTGATGAATGAATCTGACTTAATTACAGCTGCTATGTTTAACTCTGTCTTTCTGTTAATATCTCTGTTTTTTATTTCCCAGAAGTAATTCTGAAAGCCATTCACAAGCTTAAAGACTTCAAGCGACAACAATGCAGCATACTACTCTTCGAAGAATGTTTTACAAGAAAATATTATTTCTTACTACTTCAAAATATCATGTTTAATTCAGTGTGCTACTTGGTCTTTCTTTGTAATTATTTTTGACAGTTACTAGCAATTTCTGAGTGAAAATAGTTTTTACACCCTTTATTTTTTGAGCGTGGAACAATATAAATTGTACGAGCATAACTTTGCCGTTGCAGGAAGGACTAAAAGCCATTTTAAGTTCTCTTTAAAGTGCAGAGACAGTGCAAAGTTGATTTCTGGAATAGTCTGAAAGAATTTGAAAGTGTTTAGGGGTGAAAATCTGATGAAACTATCATTATTTTGTTATACTGTTTGTTGCCGCAGAAATTCGGGTCTACATCTTTAAGCACTGTCGATCTGACTGTCCTTTCAGCAGACGGATGGTATCATTCAGCCACCAAACAGCAGTGTCATGATCACACCGTATCGCGGGTCCTCTAAAATGACCCTTAGCTGCAAAAAGAGAGGGAGAGACCGTGAGACGCCTAAAGATGATGAAGTGCTTCCACAGGCCTAGCTGATGGACTGGGGGTCAAAGGTTAGGCTGCAATGTGCTGTTTCCCCTCCTCTCTCCCTCCCTTCCTTTCTCTCTCTCTCTTTCAAATTGTTACTCTCTGTTACATCCCCACATCAAAGAGGACTGATAATTCTATCAATTTCAACCTGGGGAAATACCAAGATACAACAGAGAGAGCAAAGGAGATGAGAGAGAGCGAGAGGGAAACAGAGAGATGAGTGTGTTTGGTTGCTAAGGAACTGCTTGGTCGAGCTCAGATTGTACTTTCTGGTGTGTGTCAAAGTGATGGTGTGGAAACAGGAGGAACATGAAACCACTTTCTCGCCTTATTTTCATCTCCTCAAAAGAGAGATAACCTCCAATCAGAACACACGCATCAGGTCCGAGACCTCTCTTTAAGAGGTTAAATTGTAGCTGGGCCGCTTTACCTCATCAAACTTTATGGTTAACCTCCCATCTCTGCCTTAGCACACCGCTGTTAACCTCGCATCTGTATCGGTGTGAACTTTACCGTTAACCTCTCGTCTCTACCTCTGCAAGCTTTATTATTCACCTGTAGCGCACTGAAGCACGTGTTTTAAAGTGAATAAAAGTCATAAACGGAGAAAGTATGAGGAGGACTTGATACTATAGAAGATAAGGAAAGAAAGTCCCATCTTTCAGTTAAAAGAGCCAATCAGTTTATTGGTAGATTAGCAGGGCCAACCTGAAAAATAAAATTTTTCACTTAGTTTGTTTTTAGTTAAAGTCACAATTATGATGACATTTGTCCCAGATGTTATTGGTGATTTGAAAAATGTCATTGGAGCATAAGCTCAGCCACCAGTTCTGGAGATCTCAGTCTATAAGTAGATAGGAGAGACTGCGTGCTTTTCAAAAATCGAACACAGAAATAGCCGCCAGGGACCAAGATGGCCACCAAGTGAACTGACTTGCTTTAAATGGAACTAAATCAGTCTAATCCGATAAGCAAGAAGCGTTTAAAGCTATAAAGTCCATGTAAATCTGAATTTTTTTCCCCTAACCAGATACGACAGGACATTTAGTCTTTTTCTTGGTTTCTAGAGAGTGCATGCCTGATGTATTTTTGCAGGCCATCCCAGCAGTTAGCATCACCCTGATTCCATTGACAAAAAGCCAACAGGATTTTTCCATTGGCTTTTAGAATATTGCAGAAAATGAGCTGTGTCCAAACAAAGTTTATGATCCGTGCAATCTAAATTTTGTTGGAATCTACAAGTTGAAAAGTCTGAGTTTACCGGTTTGCCATGTTGATGTTTAATGTCCCCAAAAACCTTTGAGGTCCCATTAGCCACTTGTAGGCATCCAACTTTTTCAAAGAAAAATAAGCTTTAAAAAATTCTATATTCTGAGTCTAAGGCAACTGTTATTTTAGAACGTGTTGATTGGAGGCTTCTCGCAACCAACTTTTTGTCCAAACAATCCTCAATTGTGTGGTGTCATTACGATTATTTTACTGCCACCAATCGCGTCGCTGCACGCACAATCCCAAATCGTAAATATCAAACATGTTTGACATTTAAGACTCTTGATCGGGCCGCCTTTGACGCATGACAGCCAATGAGAGTGAGCAAGCTTCACCAACCGGATGTTGCGTGCTTCTATAGCTGAAACTTGGCAGCCACAAACATGCCACAAAAGTATGCCACTCCTTTGCCTTTCTTCCCGTAAAACAAAACTTACACCAGGACAACCGATCGTCCTCCATTTTGTTTTTCTTCTCAAGTCACGTTTGATCTTGTGAGTCTCTATGAGATCTTGTCTCAGCACTGTGAAAATGCTACAATCGACAGGTGTGTTGTCTCGTGGTCCGTACGAATTTTCTAGTGTGTGCATTCGGAGGATTATAATGCTAAAAATCGGTGTAAACTGTACTGTGGTCTCCCAGAGTTTTAAAATCGGTTAAAATCGTGTTTCGGGGGTGGAGGGGGGTCATCATTTACTCACCCAGGGGCGATTCTAGGAATTCAATATTAGGGGGGCTCAGCCCCCAATGAGGGTATGATAAAAAAATAATAAATAAAAAAAAATATATATATATATATTGTTTGCATACTAGGGTAGGCATCAGGCCCGGCGCCACGAGGGGGCAAAAGGGGACACTGCCCCCTCAGTTTAAATTTTCCCCCTCGTGGCGCCGGGCCTGATGCCTACCCTAGTATGCAAACAATATATATATATATATTTTTTTTATTATTTTTTTTTTTTATCATACCCTCATTGGGGGCTGAGCCCCCCTAATATTGAATTCCTAGAATCGCCCCTGGGTGAGTAAATGATGACATAGTTTTAATTTTTTGGTGTACTATCCCTTTAAAACATAAAATATGTCCATATTGGCTTTGATTGCATGGTGTTGCATGGTGTCACAGACAAACGACTTGTTGCTGGAAACCTATAGAATCACACCTGGTTAGGATGCTTATATGGTCTTTGAGAGCGACAGAAATATATGTAAACAGATTCGACTAACTATATGCAATGGAAGGGCTTGAGGCCAGTGAGTTCTATGGATGTAATTATGGAGAAGGCGTGGTGGAGGGATGCCAGAACATTTTTGTTAGGGGTGAGCTGAGCAGCCATGTATACAGTACATCCTTAGAGATGTGATTAGCATACTTCTATGAACCTTTTGTTTAGTTTATTATTATTATTATTCTCAATTTTTCATGTCACCGGTATGAGAGTTATAATCATTTCTTGGTATCACAGCTTGGTTTCTTGGTACACGTTCAATGTACATGAACATTTAGAATACAAATCAAGGTATTATGTAATTCCTGTTTTTTTTTTTTTTTTGCTTGTTTTTTCACACATGAATTCACACCTCGTTCCACAGGAGGCCAACGCAAATAACAGCAATTACGATAACCACATTCACGCAAAATAACTGTGTTTAATACCTGCTCCTTATGGGTCACACTCACACACACTCTGTTTGTGTTTGTGTGTGCATATGAAAAAGCAGAAAGTTGGGGACCAGCAGAGGCCACGGTTTAAAAGTTATAAATAAAAAGAATATGAAAGCACAGAAGACAGTGTCAAGGTTGAGGGCAAAATAAATAAATGACAGTGAATGACAAAAGGTTATAAATCATCAGTCATTGAAGATAAATAAAATGAAGGCCTTGTCATTTGAGGACAGCTCTCAAGCACCAACATAGCCAAAATCTCGTTTTAAATTTCTACCTGGCTTGTTTATGAAAGAGGAAGTCATTGCTATGCTACATAAACAACAATATTGTGTTACAGGCTTCATTTGCCTAATGCTTACTGATGAGATTTAATCTGTCCTTCATGCACAGACACTTTCACAATGTCCTGGTCTTTGTCCTTAGTCTCTTAGTAAGAAAAAAAAAAAAATCTCAAAAACATACTTAGCATTAAAGTTGATACTTGATGATTTTTGGTGTGTCGTTCAGAACCTCTATGACTGTCTTACTTCCGCAAAACACTATATATATATATATATATATATATATATATATATATATATATATATATATATATAAAGAGTTCGTACAATGAAAGTCAATGGGGTCCAGTGTTGTTTAGACACCACTGACATTCAAAATAACTTATTTTGTGTTTCACAAAAGAAAAAAGTCATACAGGTTTGTAATGAACACTGGTAGCACAGATAATAAACATGATAAAATGCCATGATTTTTTTTTTTTTTTTTTTTTTTTTTTACATGCTGATTGAACTGTTGCATTTCTCCCTAGATTTGTTCTATTCTATTTTTCTACAATGTGTTTTTCTTACAATATTGGATAACAGCCAGATCTCTGAAAAGATCAAGTCTTTTTGATACTACAGAGAGTTAAAGTTTAAAGTTTTAAAGCAAACATAATATGTTGATTTTGAAATTATTGTTATTACTTATTTTTATACAGAATCATCTCTGTCTCTGAGACCCTAAACAAAGACAGTAAAGTCAATCTAAAATGAATCAGAATCAGAAAGAGCTTTATTGCCAAGTATGTTTGCACACACAAGGAATTTGGTTTGGTGGCAGAAGAAGCTTCCAGTACGCAGAGACAGCAACAACAGTACTCACATGATAAAATAAAATATTAACATATATGTGAATAAGATATTCAAATAGAACAGAATAATGGAAGTGTTAAATTATGCAAAACAAGTGCGCTGCCCCACAACTCTTCTGTTCAAACACTGATCTGTTTTTCCACCATCTCTCAGACTGCTTAAAATGAGTGAACAAGCTTTGAATATTTCATTAGTTCACACATATGATTACCTGAAATACAGAAGCTCTTAAGATAAGTTGCAATTTGTGCTGAGGCAGTTTTGGAGGTACCACTAGGTGGGGTAAAAGAGCACATGAGAAGTGATTCATGTTGAACATAAATCATTAAATGCACTGTCCCAGGACTATTAGCATTGAAATTGATTTTTAAAATGAGCTATACTAGAAATAATTAAGCCTAAATGTGGATAGGATGTAGGGCAAAAGAATAGCTTGCCCAGATGTCTGTTCATTTGTATGCAGTGCAAATATTGGGTCCAATATGGAAATCAGGGCTTGTACTGTATGACATTTAAATTCAACACAAAATCTTATTTTAAATTATTATTTCTTTAAACATATATAAAAAAAAGAAAAGAAAAAGAAAAGTCCTAGTTTGTGATTCATCAGTGCATCAGTCTAAATGTATGGCTATGTAATGTTTAATCAAAATGTGATAAATGTTGTTCCACTATATATATTTATTTATGAATGAATGAATGAATGAATGAAGGAATGAATGATCAAGTCAGGTCACTCCTTCCATTCTTTCCCTATATCTGGTTGGGGAAAGACCTGGCAACCTACCTCGGAAAACCCATTGCCAAGAAAATTTGTGGACAGTCTCTTGCGTTTGGTGAGAGATGGCCATAGAATGACCAAGAGTTGGATATGACTGAAATGGTAATATAGATAGAGAGAATACGTTTTCATGTTTGAATGTAAAAAAAATTAAAAAAATAATCCACAAATGTAATATTGTTGCAGCACCTCTCTTCCCAGTCTGTCAGTAACGCTCTGTTTAGTTCCTGTTTCTATGTAGCCCCTCTTCCGGAAAGCACAATGTGCTCTGATTGGTCAGCTGGACCAGTGTGTTGTGATTGGTCAACCGGTTCAAGTGTACTTCAGAAATACCACGCCCCTCACCATAACTGTAGCTGTGTCCCAATTCAGGGGCTGCATCCTCCGAAGACCGCATTTGAAGGCCGATTGAGTCACAGCGGCGCGACGAAGGCTGTCCCAAGTTGAAGGATCCTTCTAATGCAGCCTAGCATCAGTGTTGCCAAGTCCGAGGTTTTCCCCGTGGAATTGGGCTACTTTTAAGTTGTTGCCGCGGGTAAACATCTTTTACGCTGGTTGATTTCCATCCCCGTAAGTACGATTTCGATGCTCCAACACCCCCAAAACATCCCTCAGACGTACAATCCGGTGGAGAATTCGGCCGCCCGATAGAGAAGAGCCGATGGGCTTTTTGGGCTACTTTTGTTGCACAGACCTGGCAACCCTCCGTTCTTACCTCCCTACCGTTATTTTTTCCCCGGGCCACGAAGGATAGAACGAGGAACCAGCACCAGCCAAGAGAAACAAGGCTGATCGATATATTTAGAAACTGATCGATATATTTAGGGAGGACATGAAGTTTCAGAGAGACAGAGCAGGGAGAGAATGGACAGATTGTTTTCTCTTCTTGACAGATTGGTAGAGAAATAAACTTTTGGTTATGTGAATTAAAACTTGTAAATCAAACAATCTTATACATCATTTTTTTGGTAAGTTATAATTTGTAAATTAAACAAGAAATAATTTCTGTGCATTGTTTATTTTTGTAATGCAAGTTATAACTTTTAAATGTAAAGTAGTAAATGTAGTAAATTTATTTTTGTCATGTCAATTAATTTGTACATTACTCACAGTACATTTTACAACTATTTACAAGATAAGTTACGTTTAAAGCTGCAGTCCGCAGTTTTTCCTCTTTGTCGCCATCTCTGTTGGAAATCTGCAATTAGAGTTATTCAGTAAATATTAGAGTTAATATGCAGTAAATCGCACTGATTAAATCTAACGCTCGCTTATCATATCACGTCAAACCGTGCAAATTATACTTTGTTCTCAAATTGTTAATGTTAACAACATCAGCATTGCGTGACTACATGTAATGCCCTCCCAATATTTATCCTTGTTTTCACATGGGCAGTCTCTTTTTTTCTCCGAAGTCTTTCGCGTTTTACAACGGGTGAATCTCCAGTTGTCACGGGTGATTGTCGTTTGAACCTTTCTAGATCTGCCATCAAATTGATAAGTTTAATTATATCAAGTGCTGTGAGAAAAAGCTATAAATCTCCACCTCCAACATCCTCACACGCAACATAGCCTACTTGCCGAGACGCCTTCTTTATGTGTACAGATGTGACGTAATGACGCAAAGACATGCACTTGCTCAAAGATTTATTTTGGATAATTTTTAACCCAAAAAAGCTACGGACTGCAGCTTTAAGATAAGAAATACAAATTACAAAATAAAAATTTAAATTAACAGTATATATAAAACAGATTGGAAGAAAACATTTTTCTGTAGACTTTTATTGAGCTGAGCAGGAGATCCTGGTGGTGCTGCACACACTGGTAAAACCTCTGCCGGTTGGACATCATCGGGGATGAGTGCATATTTCCACTGTCTAGGTTTGTAGCGCTGACTCAAGCGTGGGCTGCCATGTCACTGAGATGTTCTCAGAAAGAGGGAAGAATAAAAGAAATTAACTCACATACTCAAAAATCAAACCATAAAATATTTTAACATGCAAAACCGTTCTATGAGCTAAACTCTGCAGGACAGCAGCCCTCCAGGACCGAACGCTACCTATCCCTGATCTATAAGACATATTTTTAGTGTTTCTATTATATACTGTTCATATTTTTTTAAACAAGATGTAATATCAAAATCTAATATCCATGTGTAAAAAAGTCAGTTTTTCATAAAAAGTACAATATTTGCCTCTGAGATGAAGTGGAGTTGAATCTAAAGAGTTTTTAATTTTAATCCAGAGTAAATTTATGTCCTTACATTCCACCACTGGTTATTTGGAAAATGAAACTTACAAAATGTCACATTAACAAATTGTTGCTAGCTGTGTCTTGGGAGTTCAATGGGACGTTTTGTCGCCTAGCAACTGTGACAGCCGTTATGACGAGCGGCAGTAACATTGGTACTGGACTTTATATATAAAACTAATATATACATATATATATATATATATATATATATATATATACATATATATATATATATATATATACATATATATATATATATATATATATACATATATATATATATATATATATATACATACATATATATATATATATATATATATATATATATATATATACATATATATATATATATATATATATATATATATATACATATATATATATATATATATTAGTTACTGCCTAAAACAAAACGGGTTTGAACCCTATCTAAAAATGTACACCAATTTATGTACTTAATAAAGTCTAAATAGTATAAACTAGCCTATGTAAAATCACAGACTGATCACATATAAGTCAACATTTGAACCTTTATTGTATTATACATATTTTTTCTTTAATTTTTTATCATTAGATACATTAGATTCAAAAGATGCAGCTCCTGACTTGGGACACAGCTTGTGAGTTTCAACACACTACTAACACAACTCTCAACCCCTCTTTTTTTCTTTGCTTTTGCCTTGGGCAGGAATTATTTAAAGTCCCCCTGTGGTGAAAATCAAGCTTTTAATGTTGTTTATATGCCTATGTGGTGTTTTTAATATGCTTTAGGACAAACCATGTACAAATTCACAAGTCAACACCATTGCTGAGTATTTTCTCCTTAAAACTGCATTGAACCAAAAGCAGTCTCAAAACTTTATGACGTTTATGACGTCACAAACTACCTTGTAACCAATCACGTCAACGTGTGGATCTCTTAGCTGGTGTGAGTGAGTAAAGGCGGGACTCATTTGCATATTCATAAATCCTCATATACTAAATGAGGTAAGGGTGTAGAGTTACATTCAAGCTATTTTAAGACACAAATACATTTTTTCAAGGAAAAAAAAACTTTTAAATATGTAATTTTTGTGATCAAAGAGGAGATCTAAGGTATACAATTATTGACTACAGGGGGACTTTAAGTGAGAAATATTGTACCTTACCGGAAGAAACTTAAGACTAAAATGGAGGCATTTCAGTTTAGAAACAGTGCTTACTAATATAAAGAACTCCCTTTGTAGTGGACTTTGTGCTTTGTAACTTTGCAGACCTTTTTCCTGCACAAACAGCAAAATTACACACTAACGAAAGTTGAAAATGTACAAAAGCGTCCTCTTTAATACTAAACCTGTGCCTAATTGTCTCTGTATTAAAATCTATGCTAGTTCATACCGCTCATAAATACATATGTACTCACCCCAAGTAATCTGACATGTTGCTACTGTAGTGAGATACAACACGCTGTGAGGTAATGGGTAAAATTAGGTCGTCCCTGTATTTCCTGAAAGAATAAAATCACTGCTAAACATCCTTAACCACATAACACAACTGACACTCAACAGTCATAAATAATAGAGATGGTAGTGTTTTGCTCTTTATAGACAGCACAGTGGGTATGGAGGAATGGTGTGTCAGGAAGAAAGTAAGGAACACTGTTTATTTCACTCCTCCTTGATTCCGCCTGGCATTAAAGAGTGCAGAGCGATAGGGGGAGAGTGAGAGCACATGTGAGCAGGCAGAAAGAGTGAACACAGCTCATGCATGAGGGGACACGACACTTGAAATGGGTTACATGCCTGACTTGGCTTTGTAGCTGAAGATAATAGCAGGAACCAGCTGTGAATTGCTGGTTCGATACCTGCACAAGCACGCTTCCATTTATACACCGCGGAAACACAAGCCGGCGCGTAGAACGAGGGAGAGAGAGAGAGGCAGAAGGAGAGCGAGAAAGAACAAACACTTAACAGCTATTTAGGGAGAGGATGAGAAGAGGAGAGAGGAAGGAGGAGGCAGAGAAAGTCAGAGAGAGAGTAAGAGTGATTTGTTTTATCTCAGTGGTGAGAAGCATCAATCTCTAATCATTGTCTCTTCACAGGTGCATCAGTGGGACATAGATCCATCTGACAGCTATTTAAATAGGTGCTATTTTAGGGGGCGGAAATACATCAAGAAAGATGGATCAATATGTTTGGGCGCAGGCAAATTTGACTTTGAAATCCTCCGAGCAGCTGGAATCAACCAAATGTTTCATGTGTGGTATACTATTTTGTCCAATCAACATCTAGAACCGGAATTATCTGTTTTCTAGTTAGCGATTGACTGATTTTGATCCTTCTTCTGTCAGTTCCAAAATCTGTTGGTAGCACTGATATACATATTGAAACTCAATGGGGTCGAAACCACACTAGACTCCATTGACTTTCATTGTATGGACAAAAATACAATGAGACTCTTTAAAATATTTTCTATTATGTTCCACAAAAAAAGAAAGAAAGAAAGTCATACAGGTTTGTAATGACATGAGGCATGTTTTATTTATCAAATTTCTGCAGGGAATCCTGACGTATCTTCCCGCTGAAAGCCATGGAGTGCGCTGGGCTGAGTGGTTAACCCCACCCTGTTAACTAACACTGTCAACCCTTATTTCCACATCAAAGTGTGTGAGAAGGCATTGTGAGATCATAAGAGGCTGCTCTTAACGGAAGCGCACTGGCAAAAATACGAGTCAAGACGAGTGTCTTATTCTCAGAGCTCTCTTTTTCCTCAGAAGTATTTTGGACAGGTTTGTAACGTGATCCAGCAGTGCCTCAATGGAATTATGGCCTGGTTTTCATGGGTTTCTGCTACTTCAGTCAGAAAAGCAGTGTGCAATTTGCTGATGCTCAATTTGTCCCTTCATAATATGAATCCAAGCTTTTCAAAAATGATTTTTTTTTCTAAATTCACACAAAAAAAGGTAACACTTTACTTAAGGTCTTTAATGCATTATAAAAGTATTTTAATATGTTAATTATGCCTTCAAATGCACCTTATAATTCATTGTATGTTATAATAGTTATGATATTTTAATGTATTAATATAACAGTTGTAATACATTATATTATATATTCATTGTTACACTTTTAGAAAGTACAGTGCTTTAAAACACCTTACAAACAACCAACTTCAGAATCTGCAAATATTATACTGCATTTTAACTTTGGTTACAGTTATTTTAAAAATATATATATAATGCATTAAAACGTATATGAATACCTTTATAATGCACTATACATAAAGGCTTTAAGTAAAATGTTTAAAAAATAAAATAAAATAAAAGGGACAAAAAGGTCATGTTTCTTCCCAAAATCTAAATATGTAAATAATACATTTTAGTTTGCTTAAAGGAAATTAAGACTAAGACTAATTAAGAGTATTTTTTGTATGTTTCTCTTCAAATTCATATTACTGTAATGCATTGCAATATTGTGTTACTCCCTAAAAAGTAACTAATTGGATTACTTAGTTACTTTTCATGGAAAGTAATGCATTGTTACTTTTGCATTACTTTTTTAATAATATTAATTATAATAATTTGTTACATTTATATACAATTTTTAGGAATTATATAGGAATTTTTAATGATCACAGAGAGCCAGGACCTTGGTTTAATGTCTCATCTGAAAGACGGTGGCTTTTTCTCACCCGGTGCAGGGCTGGGCTTGTTTGTTTGTATTTTAATAACAAAAAAAGTTAAATTTTTGGCAAAGGTATTTTTAAACCAAAATTTAAATGTATAGGCCTCAGACCAAAGGACATGCTAATTTAAACCTGTACAGTAGAGGGCGCAGCTCAAACAAACCTTTCAGCTGTGCTGCCATTCTGGATTGCAGAAGAATAAGAAGAAAGTTCAACACTCTTAGTTCAGCAATACAAACAAAAAAATTGCTTATTGGTATGGTTGAATTGGAAATCATCGAAGGTCAGCAGCAAAGACATTAGTTAATAAAGTGATATTAAATAGTATTAATTATTTTACTGTAGGTTTGCGTAATATTCTGAGTTTGCATTAACTGTTTTTATTCATTTTGAGGAATACTGAATCTGTTTTTGTCCAAGTGAGATGAATAAATGCATGCTCACATTTAGTGTAGAACTACAATAATCATCATGTTTACACAGCGCACACAACGCCTCTGCATTTACTCCCGATTTCTCTCAACATGGGGACAGGAGAGGTGTCAGTCAATAAATGGGAAAACAAAGTAAATTTGGTCACTTACAGTATATGAAAAAGCAACTGTATTATTTTGTTGTAAATTAAAAGTAATGAGGTACTTTACTAGTTTCTTGAAAAAAGTAATCTGATTACTCGCGCTACTTGTAATGCATTACCCCCAACACTGTTTGTAAAATATTTATACATTTGTAGTGTTAAAATAAAAAGGAATTTCAATAAAAAAGAAAAACATGTACTATAGTAAACAAAATGAGTATTATTATAATGAGAACCTAATGAGGTCACCATTGAGAATAATTGTAATAAAAGAAAATGTCTAGTAATTATAATTTTGGGCAAAATTATACTTAATTGTCTTTAAAAAAAAAAAAAAAAAAAAAAAACATCTTTTTTTTTTTTTTTTTATCTGTGATGAACTGTGACTATTGTCCCAAATTGATCCTAAAAGCTTTTATATGAAAAAAGGTCTGTAATAGGCTATAAACAAAAAACAATTTAAACAAAGATGATGTACTGTATATGATTTCCAATCTTCCAAAGTAACAGAAGATAAATAAGTGGAGAAACCCAATGAATTGTTCTCCTCTTCACTTCCTGCTCGGTCTCTTTCCTCCAAAATGACCCCTTGTCCTCGTTTCTCTCTTCGGGTGAATAATAACAATAATTGCAGGCTAAATTGCAGCTTGAGAACAGAGTCGCCTGACAGTAGCTTCCTCAGGCACGATTCAGCCTCATCCTGGCTCTGTGACACGGTCTCCAAATATCCATCTAAAACATGTATACAAATACCTTTCATTGTTTAGTGCATTATTACATTACAATTTTGTAAATGCATGACTCTGTCACCCTTAAGTGGTTCTCTCATTTGATATATATACTGTAAAGAGTCCAAGAAAAAAAAACTCAAATAAAGTGTAATTGAGAGGACAAAAAGTGAACTAGCTTGTGTGAATTAGTCAAGGACAAACTAAATTAAGAGCTAAGAAAAGAATTTCATCCTTGATAGAGTCTTTGACCTTGTTATAATTACTTTGTTGGTTGGAATGAAGAAAGGAGTGAATGTTTGGTTCTGTAGAGTAACCTGACGGAATATGGAACGGAATAATTTTAACCTCATTTAATCTGATTTTTGACACCAATAATTGCAACGTTACATTGATAAATCATGGTGTTCTTTGGGAGCGATATTGAGAGAGATTTTTTGTTTCTGATTAAAGTGACGATGGATTTATTGAAGATTTCGTGTTGATTCACATTATTAATTCATGAGTCAGGCTGTCAATCATGTGAAAACACTTCTGTGAGCTCTCAGCAGACACACACACACAAACACACTTGTCATACAGTACTGTAGATGTGAGAGCGGGGGATTTATTTACTGTGAATAGGATGCTTCACCAACAAATATGCAACCAAGAGCATAAAAGTGACTTTTTTAAACATTCTCCATGGCATTCTTTTTGTAGCTCAACTGGTAGAATAGCAACACGGTTTGATTCCCTGCAGGGAAAACACAAACTGATCAAATCTATACGTGCAGGTAAAGCCTCTGTTTATTTAATGGCTCATGATTGCTTTCATCACTTAATCTGTCAGTATTTATCTGCATGTTGATAAGACACAAAGTTTGTCCATTGTTGCTCAGTGTGTCCAGCTGAATGCTAGCTATTTTAGTCAAGTAATTTATTATGAAGGCAGTATTACAATTTTGTGGCTGTTGTCCATGATATAAACACATCCCATAAAAAAAATAGAATGTATATGTATGTAATGTTAACATAATATTTATTAATGATTTAACAGTACACATTATTATTATTCTTTATTCACGTGCTCTTGTAATCTTTAATACAAATAACTTTCCCTCCATGTTGCAGCAATATCTCTTTTACTGTCACGGTTTCAGGACCACTTGACATCACAACAATCCAACTGATTGACAAAATCAAGTCCCACCCTGCAATTTAAGGCTCTTGTTTTAGCACAGTGTTTGATTGACAGGTGAGTTGGTGGTCCATTGCTATAGGGATGCATCAGGATAGATTACAGTTCACACTGCACTTGTGATGTGGTCGCATGTATTTTTCACTAGCTGTTTTGAGTAATCGGCTCGCCAAACATTTTACACGGCCCGTTTGTGAAATAGATCTGAATGTCTTCGTCCTGATTTTTCCCATGCTCTTCTATTAGCACTGATGTGATATCTCTTTCTTGCTCAGTATACAGTATGGTATCAGACATTTAAATGTTAGAATATATTGAATAATTACCATGAATTGCATAGGTCTGTTGTATTTTGCGGTATGCAAAAATATTAACGTGGCATGAGCTAAAAAGGAAAATTGACTAGTTTTACTTTATCTTTACAGTTTGAGGTTTTTAAATTTTGCTGAATATTCTCAGTAGATTAAATTCTCAAATCATGTTTATTATCCTCCTGGCAAGCTAACCTATATTTACTCCAGTCTGCGATGTATTTTCTTTTACGTTGTGTAGTTTCATTCATAGTTTTCGAGGATGGCGGCATTGTGGCTTTTTGTTACATCCAAATCGATCAATCTCAGACTTTTCCCAGTGAACTATTAGGGTGCCTTCATTAAAAACTTTAACGATTTAAAACAATTTCTTTAGGGCTCATGTGCCTCGCCTGAAATCATGTGCTGACCCAACTCCCCAGAACAAAGAAAAAAAATCCCTCTGACCCATTTTAGTGTGAAGTAGTGCAAGTTTCTATTCCGTCCTTACGGCTGAGATGAACAAATGAGAGCGCGGAGGCCATCCCCGCCTTCTATAAAGAGCATTGTCTCACACAAACCAATTTATTGCAATTCCCACTAGGACAGAAATAGATTTGAGTATAGTGATTGTGCGCTGTTTTCATATAGACAATGATCATGCCCATAGGGCTGGAAAATGAGAGAAACACAGAGAGGAAGACAGTGAAAAGGGATGTAAAAGTGCTGAGATGTTGGGCTGTGGAGACTGGTTAACTATCCCACATCTACAATGAGCACACTCAATGGGTTTGTACCATAACGGCCCGTCAACACCTCGAGCGCAAGACACAACAAAACCAGGAAGCGTGTATGGAGTGGAGTGTTTCTCCTTGTGGCTTGCTTGCAGCGTTGACGCTTCAAAGTTGGCTTTGCTTCAGGGCTGATCAATAATCACATGTAGAACATTAGTTTCTCCTGCCAAGTCTGTGTCCTGTTTAGATATACTGTATACACCAACCCTGTTGAGGCTTAAAACAATGGGCAACTCAATATGATGAATGCGGAACAACAGCATTACACACCAATTACAGTGAGCGGAAAATGTGGGTGTTTGTGTTCAAGTGGGTTTTAGTTTAAAGAAGCAAAAACAATATTCTGATGGGTAGATGTACATTAATCAAGTCTATGTGTGGGATGTGATTTGAGTTAGGCTGAAAAGAGCTTTTAAAGGAATGTTCCAGGTCAAATCCAGCAACTGAGGCATAACACTTGTGTCTCAGTTCATAAAATCAAGCAAAAATTATGTACAGTAATGAACGTGAAATAAAAAGTTTATGGGGCAAGGCATTTCACCTGAACACACTTTTAAGAGCATGATTTGGGATGAATTGGACAATTTTACAGCACCAGATAATTTATTTGTACCAAATAATTCATATTGGGTATACCAAATCTTTAACAAAAATACAAGCTTTTGTTTAGAGTGTAAGTCTCTGGAATAACTTACCAATTTTTGTTAGAACAGTTACCTTGTTTTAAGAACTTGCTTTAAAAAACATTTATTTTCAATAGCTTTTAACCAGGTATAACTTGTCTACTGTATTGTTTGTATTGTATTTCTATTTTGTCTGACTTTACGTGTATTGTACAGCACTTTAGGTCAACCATGAGTTGTGTTAAAGGTGCTTTATAAAATAAATACAAGAAGAGAGTAAGTGCATCACTGCAACAGATGCTGTCGATAGTTGATATACCATTAATCATTTTTTTATTCAGGTATGTTTATGGGTAGATCTTTGATGGATACTACCACACTGTTAAAGCTTGATTTATGCAAATGTTGCATGCCGTGCTGTTTTATTTATTTATCTTAGATTTTCTATAAATGTATCATTTATACATACTCATTAGAAACGCATGCTGGAAATTGGCAGTTGACTGTAAATAACAAGTTGTGCAAGCTGTATTTATTATTTGGTTATCTTGGGTTTAAGGTTATAGCGGAATAATTTCACTAATGATTGATGTCATATGTAACTTCCGGTCATCTCCTGCATTATGAGAGTTGTTAGTCTCATAACACAGTGGTGATTACAGTTAAATGGTTTGTCTGTGTGATGTCTATAAGGAACGAATTCAAGAAAAAAACGATTCAATTATATATGTGGAAGAAAGCAAGGAATTGAATGTGTTTTTATATGGCCAAAATGGCTGCTTTTAATATTAGCTCAAGAAACGTTCAGCTGTTTATTTCTGAATTTAATCTTCTAAACATCAATTAAAGTGGTATATTTGTATGTGCATGCAGTTTAAATCACTGTCATCCACTGATCTCACGTTCTCAGGGTGTTTCAGACTGACGAAACATTAATTAGAATTTCGCCTTTGTCAGCTTATCTCACACCTGCAGGACAGAAGTGAAAGAGAGAAAAAAAAGAGAAGTTTGGCTCCACTGGGAGCACGTGGAAGAAGAAAAGAGAGAGAGAACCCTCAAGTTCATCAAAATGCTCCCAATTTCTATAGTGGCAGGGCGAGTTTAAGATTGAATCAATGCATGCAAAATCAGAAATAAAGGTAAATTGTGATTTTGATTTTACCAAGTATATGAGTATATGGTGCCCTTTTCGTAGAAAAAATCGCAAGGTTTATAGATGCGCTTAAATTGAACTCCTTTTTACCTGAGCGCTGTGTTTTTAAGATGTGTGCACAACAGTCAAACACGTCTGTCTACTCTAGCGAAAAGCAGAGCAGTCGAATGCAAAGGTGCATTCAACCCAACCATAAACTTAACTACTTCTACAAGCATAGATAGATAGATAGATAGATAGATAGATAGATAGATAGATAGATAGATAGATACATAGATAGATAGATAGATAGATAGATAGATAGATAGATAGATAGATAGATAGATAGATAGATAGATAGATAGATAGATAGATAGATAGTTTTGTTAAGTCAATATTTTTACTGAATGCTTGAGTGAGACTCATAAAACAGACATCAGCTGTTTTAAATGAATGGGTTAAGTGAATGATTCAGTGACTGATTCATAAGGACACTTGTTTCATACATGAATGAATCAGTGTATTGAACGAATCGGTTGAGTGAATGAGTCAGCATCTAGCTCAAAGAGTCTCTGAAGAAACCCCACCACTAATGCCCAGACAGATAATGTGTCTTAGTATAACATCACCTGCTAAATTAATCAATGTAAACTTAACTCTAAAGTCTAATTGGACGCTAGCCATTTTGTTCCATAAGCAAGAACATATAAGGATGTAAGATGTTGATAATGGCATGTGATATCCAATTCTGAGCCCTAACCCACATCTGTCCTCATCACAACAAGCGTGCACATACAAACATATTCTAACTCATGGCCTGACTGATAGGTCCAACCAAATCTGTTTTCAGTTTATTCTGTTTGTTCAGTGTAAATTAGTGAGATCTCTCTATACATCCAGCAACTCAGGTAACAAAGGTTCATGGTCTGCTACAAAACAACATACATCCACTTTCTTGCACTTTTACTTAGAATCCAGAATGGCACACAAACACCTCAGCGTCATGTCTCTGAATCCAGCTTGGCAAGGTTCTCACAGACAGACATCACCTCAGCATCATTACCAGTCCTCTGAATGCAGCATGGCAGGGACTCCACACAG
This sequence comes from Abramis brama, assembly GCF_963993115.1. Taxonomy (NCBI): domain Eukaryota; kingdom Metazoa; phylum Chordata; class Actinopteri; order Cypriniformes; family Leuciscidae; genus Abramis; species Abramis brama. The sequence goes on from NC_139985.1 coordinate 7,830,927, forward strand.
ACAGAGCGAATGAAGCCAGCAGACCTGTCGCTCTCTCCTCCTCCGCTCAGCCAAGGCCCTCCTGCTGTTAGGCGGATTGAGGGTGGCTAGCAGGGTAAAGTGGAAACCTTCTTCTCTCAAACTGCTCCAGGTCTGACCCAGACATTTATTGCTTGGCTCGCGGTGAGATGGAGCCTCACACTGGGGCTTTTTTTCTTGAGGTGTTGTGGTGTCTGATCTGAAAGCCTGCTTAACTGTTCTCAACACTGAATGCCCAGTAGGGGTGGGTGAGACCAGCTGTGTACTTATATCACTAGTTTATTGACCTTTCGGTGTGTGGGTGGCCTGTGAAACAAGTCATGATAGATAGATAGACAGACAGACAGATAGTATATCTATCTATCTATCTATCTATCTATCTATCTATCTATCTATCTATCTATCTATCTATCTATCTATCTATCTATCTAGACAGTCAGATGGAGGGACGGACAGACAGACGGTCTGATAATTAGACATATAGATGATAGATAGACAGACAGACAGACATACACAGACAGACAGTCTATCTATCTATCTATCTATCTATCTATCTATCTATCTATCTATCTATCTATCTATCTATCTATCTATCTATCTATCTATCTATCTATCTATCTATCTGTCTGTCTGTCTGTCTGTCTGTCTGTCCGTCTGTCCGTCCGTCCATAGATCTGTGAAATTTTCTCTGCTGTCATTTTGCGAGTGCAGGGACAGAAAAGCTCTGATCTAACACACCCCTCCATTCCCTTACCATTGCAAAACAGAACAAGAGGAGAAGAGAGCAAACGCAGATGAAAATGTTACTGGAAAGGGCAGCTACACTGAACAAACCGCCTCCTCTGAGAATTGTCCTCGGCAGACATTAAAAAAAAATTTCATTTTGTAGCACATAAAAGCCTCATCTCCATAGAAGGAAGAGAGAAGGAGACAGAGACTCTGCTTTTCAGGCAGCCATGCAGTCCAAAAAGACCAGGCCCTAGCACAGTCTTAATACCTGAAGAAAAACTGTGCCATTAAATTGAAATTTAATCTGCCAAATTGTGTTTTAATATAGCTATTTGCTTCCATCCGTCCAAATGTGTCTTCTTTCGCGTGTCTTAAGGCAATTTAATTGGACTAATAGAGACAGCTGTTAATAACAGGGCTTCTATTGTGTGGCATTGGTGGTTTTCCATCAAGGCTGGACCCTCAGGACACACTAGAGTTTGAAATAGATTCAGTTGGAATCCAGAAGGGAGCTTTCGGCTTCTGCAAGCAACAAGAGATTTGACTCAGCACACACACAAACACATGTGCCGTATGGCTTCTCTCACAAAGTCCCTCAAAATCCACTGAATTAATTCACATGTGAGCTTCAGCTTGCCAGTAACGCCATATGCATCTTCTATGTCAAGAAGAGGCATAAGAGGGAAGATGCAAAAAAGATGGATAAACACCCCCATCCTATAACACCTCATGAGTAGGACATATGTGCGCCACTTCCCAGAGAACAGAAAAACCTCATCATCGAAGTCAAGAGAAAAGGTCACGCTCAAGGTCAAGGATACAGCAGCCCACATTGAGCCTGAACGGGAAGATTTACAGCTGAAGCACTATCAAACGCTGCTCTATCAGCGCATAATCAAAGGGCATTAGAGACAGAGAGGCTTCAAACAGCCTGCATTACAGAGGCAGCCCTGTAATGATATGACAATGGAGAAGCATCTCTAGAATATTAAGGGGCCGTGCACTGGTATTCACAATGAATTCAGACAGCGGCTCCAATCCCCATGTCGGCTGATGATGAGCTAGGCCCATGCGATCAGCAAATGAAAACTTGCGTCAGACAAAGGCAGCGGATCTAGAACCGTTTTTTGTTATGTGCCATATCAAAAAGGATTACAGCACATGACTGACGCTTGATCAGTGGATAGGGGTGATTGCTACCTAGATATCTTTATTTTTGTTTCAGAGAATTGCACTACATTATAAATGTATTAAATATATAATTATTATTAAATACTATTAAACTATAATTATATAAATTAAGAAATGTGTTATATATATATATATATATATTATAAATATTAAATATTTATTTATTTGTTTCTTATATGGATAAAGTCATTATCTATATGAAATACACAAATAAATATTTGATAAAGATATTTCATAAAATATGTACACAAATAAATATTTAATATTCAGTAAAAATAAAAATACAATATATAATATATAATACAGTATATATGCAATAATAACAATATAATATACAACATTAAATATTCTATAAGTATGCTATGTACAATAAATTTGTACACACACACAATGCACGTAATGTGCCGTCATGAACTTCACATAGTGAAAAACGAGGGGAACTCTAGTTGAAGGTTCAAAGATGTCCACTAGAGGGCCTAATGAGCTGATGGAAGCATCTTGTGTTTTTCTATTCCATTTTCATCCTTTAGCTGCTTGGCACAACTCATAAAGCATTTATATAGCATTTTAAAGCTAAATTTTGTGTTCCTGAGTGTAGACTAGTCTGAAAACCTTAAATATTTTCATGTTTTTGTAGTATACAATCCTATGTAAAATAATCTAGATAATTTTAAAAGTGGATGTCTGTTTTAAGAGACATTCTATAAACTGTTTTATAATCTCTCTTTCTACCGGACATAATTGATAAACATATAGAAACACAGATGCTACCTCTCATGCCATACTTTTTCTCCTATCTAATCATTACAGATATTGAGATTTACTTCAGCTAATGGACAACTCATTTAATAGTGACTCTTCTGAACTCCTGTTTTTTTTTTTTTTTTTTTCAGTTCTAAAAATACCCTTTTCTGCTGTTTTTCTCTCCTTCTTTAGAGCAGAAGGTCAAATGTAAAGTCAAAAGAGCATCAACATTCTGAGAAAAAGGAGAAACAAGACAGGCATGCTATTAAACTGCCAAGTTAGTTCGAGAAAGCTCAGTGAATAAGACCAAATTATGATCTTGTGTAGCCTACAGGCAAACAAATGTAACGTTTCTGCTTGTTCATTCATCTAGCTGTGTGTCTTTTTGAATATTTTTAGTACCTCTTCATCAACTCCAAACCAGAAATATGTTTCTTTTAAACTTGTATTATACTGGATATCATTCAGTATTGTTATAAATGATATTAATAGCCTATTGTTAGTATTAATAACAGTCACTAGTAGTAATAGTCACTACTATTATTCTAGTAAAACAAAACAAAAACCACCCCATGCTGTGGGTGGGAAACAGACTGACCAATTTGCGAATATAGCCTATTCTGCCATGAGAGTCGCACAGTTTCTTTAACGTAACAATTTCCAACCCCGCTTGTAGCTCTCAAAGTACAAGAGTCTTTTATAAACTCCCGTCTGCGCTCAGAATCGCGTCCACATCACTCACATAAAGGACCTCTTTGAAAGCCCCGCCTATAATTTGAATTCCTAGAATCTGATTGGCTACGTTACCCCCTCCTCTTTCATCTATTGGTTGGCGGCGGATCAGTAACAATGTTTAATGCACTATGAGACAGAGTGAGACAGTCAGAGAGAGAAACGCACAGAGGAGGCTGAAGGGACACCGGTACGCCACAGTGCATTTATTCCCGTACCGTTATTGACAGCTGGTTTTTAGTGACAGTCGGATTGGACTGAACACTTTCGGTTGATTTCTACATTTAAACTTTGTACTCTTTTCGGTTATTTTCTACTGGGGACTAGACGGATAGCCTCCCGAGGGGCCAGGACGCATTCATCACGGGGATGTCTCACCCCGCATCATTGCAGTATAAGAGGCTGTTCGCGCTGGTGATATCAACGGTTGTGGATGTACATTTTACGCCTGGGACAAGATATCTGTCCTGAAGCGTCCACAGCCTGAGTCCACGAGCGCAGGAGAGTCACTGCATCCTAATCAGCCTCATTGACATTACAAGCGCACTTTTGGGGAGCACTTTATTTTTCCATACAGTCTAGTTGGAGTTTTTTCCACTCATCGGAAAGGTGCATTAAGGATGTAACTCGTCTTTGGTGATGGTTGTGCTTAGACTGGATAGCAGGCTACAGGTAAGTCTGTGTGATGTTTCTCATCATCATTCTGTTTCAAAGTGTCATCCTGGAAGAAAAAAAAAAAGAAAGAAAAGATGAGACGACATGTCATATATGCTCCCTGAGCTGCTGGATGCGCACAGTGTCAGTGAGGATGCAACAGCTTATACTCGTATTTATTCAATAAGCGCAGTATAAATAACCATCTAGGATTGTGTTTCATTTTCCCTGCTTTATGCGACTATGTAAGAATTGTATTTAACAGCAGGATTATGCCGGTTAAGAGGCTTATTTCAACGCTTTTGCATTCAAGGGATTGCAAGGTAGGCTATAGATATGGCATCAGTTAAGCAGCTGTTTCAGGACGCAGGGACACTGAAAGAGATTTGTCCGTTTTTATTTGCTCACCACCTTTATCCATAATTGCGCGTTTGATGCGCGTAACGCTCTTCGTGCCACATGGCGCATCCTCGACGCATTGCTTAGCCTACATGTTGAGAGCAGAATAACACAAACATCCACCTGTGTTTAGTGGTTAAAGAGCTCGACGCATCTCAAGGTTAGATTGACATGCCATCCACGTCGTTCGCCAGGGAATGAGGAATTACGCATTAGAATTACGCGGTCACAGTACAGAGGAAAAAAGCGCATATGTTGAGACACGAGGTGTTTGTTTAAATCATTATGTCAGGATTTACATGATTAAGTGTAACATTACATGCAATAAGATGAAATAGAAATGTTTTTTCTTTTTTCTTTTTTCATTACAGGCGAAGAGGCTGGGAAAGGCTATTTCTTTGTGGAAACTGGATTGTGATTATGCCTCCAATGCGCCTGGGCGTTCAGCAGAATATAAATTAGCTGTACAGCCTCACCGTTTGTTGTAAAAACTCAGGATAAAGGGAGCTCTGCTAAGAAAAGAGCATTTAATCTTTAAAAGAAGCCCACATAATGACTTTATACATTTGTTATCATGAATCAGCAGCATGTGTGCTCAATAATTAAAAGTATAAATTGTGATATTTCTGGGAAGATCAACAGGTCGGAGGCGTAAAACGCATCACAAACCTAAGGCACTCTCACTGAAAGGGATGCATCTTTCTGTTTTCCTTTTCCTACTTTTATGGGCGCAAGCCCTGACGTTGAAAAACTTGAACTACTCAATACCTGAGGAGAAAATTCAGGGCGTCATTGGAAACATTGCCAAGGATGCAGAGCTGGAACTGGGAGAGCAGGGGAAAAAATCCAACTTCAGGGTGTTGGAGAACTCCGCCCCACACCTTATTGATGTGGATCCCGAAAGTGGGCTATTATACACTAAACAGCGGATCGACAGGGAATCACTGTGCAGACAAAACTCCAAGTGCCAGCTCTCTATGGAAGTGTTTGCCAATGACAAGGAGATCTGCATGATTAAAGTTGAGATACAGGACATAAATGACAATGCACCAAGCTTTCCTTCTGATCAGATCGATATTGACATATCTGAGAATGCAGCCCCAGGCACACGTTTCCCCTTGGCTGCTGCCTACGACGCTGACACTAGGGAAAATGGCCTGAAAACATATCAGATCACGCGGGATGATTACAGTATATTCTCTTTGGATGTCAAATCCAGAGGGGACGGAACTAAATTCCCTGAATTGGTCGTTCAGAGGTCCTTAGATCGAGAGGAACGTAGCCATCACACTTTAATTATAACTGCCACAGATGGAGGGGAATATCCCAAATCAGGCACAATGCAAATCAATGTTAAAGTCACTGATTCCAATGACAACAGCCCTGTGTTTGATCAGCCCTCATATGTAGTAGAGATCCCTGAGAATGCACCCCTAGGCACAGTATTGATAGATTTAAATGCTACAGATACCGATGAAGGCATTAATGGGCAGGTTACGTATTCTTTTAGCTGTTACGTCCCAGACAGGATCAAAGAGTTGTTCTCAATAGACCCCCGAACGGGTGTCATAAAGATTCAGGGTAAAATCGACTTTGAGGAGAACCCCATTATAGAGATTGATGTTCAGGCAAAGGATCAAGGCCCCAACCCAATTCCTGGCCATTGTAAAGTCACTGTTAAAGTGCTTGACAGGAATGACAACTGGCCGTCAATAGGTTTCGTTGCGGTGCGTCAGGGGGCGGTTAGTGAAGCAGCAACTCCAGGGACAGTTATTGCGCTTGTCAGAGTCACAGACAAAGACTCAGGCCGCAATGGGCAGCTCCAGTGTAGGATTTTGGGAAACGTTCCCTTCAAGCTGGAGGAGAACTATGATAACTTCTACACAGTAGTGACTGACAGACCTCTGGACCGGGAGGTTAAAGATGAGTATAACATTTCTATTGTGGCCAAAGACAATGGCAACCCTCCCCTGAACTCAACAAAGTCTTTCACTGTTAAGATTTTAGATGAAAATGACAATGCACCCCGCTTCACAAAAATGGTCTACCTTCTCCAGGTGCCGGAAAACAACATCCCAGGGGAATACCTGGGTTCTGTTCTGGCACATGACCCAGATTTAGGCCAAAACGGTACTGTGTCCTATTCCCTCCTTCCCTCTAATGTAAGCGAGGAATCTATCACTACATATGTTAACATCAAACCGACTGATGGTGCAATTTATGCCCTGAGGAGTTTTAACTATGAGCAAACCAAGTATTTCGACTTTAAAGTCCAGGCGAAGGATTCTGGAAACCCTCACCTGGAAAGCAACACCACTGTCCGTGTGAGCGTGCTGGATGTTAATGATAACATTCCTGTAATTGTCCTTCCATTACTTCAGAATGACACTGCTGAGATCCATGTACCTCGGAATGTGGGAGTCGGACACATTATAACCACCGTGAGAGCGGTGGACAATGACTTTGGTGAGAGCGGTCGGCTCACCTATGAGATCTCGGATGGGAATGAGGAACACCTGTTCGAGATTGATTCAGTGACAGGCGAGGTACGGACAGCCCAGCCACTTTGGGAGGAGGTGGCACCTGTTGTGGAGCTCATCATTAAGGTCACTGACCATGGCAAGCCGTCACTTTCCGCCATGGCCAAACTTATCGTCAAAGCCTACTCAGGGCCCTTACCGGAGGGTGAACCGCGCATCAACGCGGAACACCACAACTGGGACATGTCGCTCCCGCTAATAGTAACCCTGAGTATCATCTCGATCATGCTTCTTGCCGCTATGATCACCATCGCAGTCAAGTGCAAACGGGAGAACAAGGAGATCCGCACATACAACTGTCGCATCGCTGAGTACACTCACCCACAACTCGGCAAAGGCAAGAAGAAGAAGCTCAACAAGAATGACATCATGCTGGTGCAGAGCGAAGTGGAGGAACGGGACACCATGAACGTGATGAACGTTGTCAGCAGTCCCTCTCTGGCCACCTCGCCCATGTACTTTGACTACCAAACGCGTCTGCCCCTCAGCTCTCCAAGGTCAGAGGTCATGTACCTCAAACCCACTGCCAACAACCTCAGCGTTCCTCAAGGACATGTTGGCTGTCACACCAGCTTCACCGGACCTGTTACGAACACCACCGAGACGCCAGTGAACAGGATGTCAATAATACAGGTAGGAAGGACAACTTATATTCTTCTTCCTTATTACCCTCCATCCCCCTCTCATCCTGCTCTGTCTCACTAGGTCAATACATGAATGGATGAGTAGATGTGTGTGCATACAAAGCAGTGAGAGAATCATAAGGTGGGGGGGGAGGGGATCACAACCAGTGATAATATGAAACACGAGTCGCTCTCCACTCCTTGCCAGATGCCGAAGAGCACCTCGCTATCGTTTTTTGAAATCTAGCTTTGCTCATATTGTTTCAGGTAATGCGTTAAGAGGAAATTGAGTATGGAACATAACTCGTTCTGGAGATATTGTTTTGATGTAACCTCTGGTGTGTAGAGATTTGATGCACTGACAGGTTCAGCCCTGAAGGTTTGTTATTTCATAACGGCCATACTGTGATGATTTGCTGCTCTTGCCTAGAATATCTTTCCAGCTACTATATTGCCAATGAATAGAGCTTCAATCAATATGTAGTTTCCTGTGGCGCTTTGAGTGTAAGGTTCCTACACTTTGCCTCTTACAATGACAGAATTGATGTTTTCATTTTTTTCCAATACATGAAAATGTGTTTTCATACAATGTAATGTAATTTTTCTTGACCTCAAACATTTCAATTTTCAGCCTAAACCTAACACCCTTAACATTTTACTTATTCAGCAGGTTTGTCACCTTCATACTCAAGAACGTTGTGACAATCCTCTCTCTATTAAAGACATTCAGACCGCATTTCACCACAAGAAAGAAAGAGCTTTCCCAGATTTTCCTCATTCCTTGCTAATGCGTCTTTGTGTGGAGCGATTTGGTTAAGCCAGTGACAACTTATGTGTGTCTGTGCTGCTAAGCCAGTTTAAAGTCATTTGAAATCTGTCGTGTCAGATGAGGCTAAAGTCACCTCTTTAAACTCTGTACATCAGGTGTGCGTGTGTGTGCAGCATCTGAGATTACAGCTGGCAAAAAATTAATTTAGCCCTCTCTCTCTCTTGCTTTATTTTATATACATATTTCTTTGTAGTATTTCTACTTAGGATTGTCTTTTGTAGTTAACTCTCTGCTGAATGTGTATATTATCACATGTTGCTTTTGCTCATATTTAAGGTTAGTGATTTGAACAAACCTCAAACCTGCAATAGAGCATCTTGAATTATATTATGCATGTTTTGAATGGGTATCTTGTGCGATTAACATTCTCTAGATCTGTGTGTTTGCTTCTGAGTGTGTCTGTTCATGATTGTGTGAGTGAGTGTGTTGCTATTCATTGCTATTCATTGCATCCCAGCTGCAGGTCAGAGGTCAGAGTGAGGCCCATTATTCTGGGCCCTTTATTAATAAGCAGAATAACTGCAGAGGCTTCATCAAATCACAGACTCAGACACTACATAGATACATGCTCTTCTCTCTCACTACCATCACTCTGTCACTGAAAACAAACAAGTCCCAAAACACATACATAGAGTGCATGCTGTGTTTACACAGATCCATACAGTACAGGATATACTCTCCATTATTTACAGCAGAAGTGTGGCAGGAGGCAGATCTGCTATCCTGTTACTGAGCCCGTAAAACAATCTGGCTCTCCTCTCCTCTGGCCTGGAACAGAGAGAGAGAGAGAGAGAGTGGGATTAAAAGAGAGCCATAGAAATGTGAATCCCAGTTGAGAGATGTTAGAAATCTCTCCCTTTCCAGTCCCTGTCGATCGATGTGTCCGGGGGCTGTCATCTGCATCTGTCATCAGAGCTAGAGATAGACTGAAAGGTGAAAATAAATGGATATATAAACAGATATATAAATACAAACTCACACACTCCCCACTGCTTGCCACACAGCTGCACAAGGGAATTGTAAATGCTTTCCATCAGTCCCGGCGACAACAAGAGGGTAAGACCCGGGGCTCCGTAATGGTGTTTTATAATAACTGATCCAGAGGTTGCGAACAGCTGGCCGTTGAAGTAATACGTCTGAAATGAAAAGAGGTTTAGGGTCAATTACAGCGCCAGGGCTGTCTGCTCTCAGAAAGCACAACAGAATGAGGGGTATAATTCGATTGGCCGAGAAAAGTTTCCTGGATAAACGGATGTAATAACGTTTAATTGCACCACAGGCGTCCAAATCTATTACTTAATGGTGAAGAGAGGTTTAAGAAAATCTTCAGTGCTCGAGATCAGGGGATTTTCCCCTTTTTTTCACCTAGAGAACATTTAATATTCGTCCTCATGTTTTAAACATACTTAACCTCAGATCTGAGGCCAGAAAAAAAAGCTAAGATTTATTTGCAGACTTTTTGTTAAATCCTTTTTCTTTCTTTTTTTTAAAAACACACTCAGGAAAATGAATTCCCTTGCTTTATTTGGGCTTAATTTGCTGTTAAGGTAAAGATAATGTTTTTACTGTTACTTACCTTAGTTTGAGAGAGTGGAAATGTGTGTGAGGATGAGCCAGAGGCTGCTGTGAGCATCAGTATTGGTGATCCAGGCTATAAAAGTGTCCCCAAGGTGGCGACAGTCTGCCTTCAGTTCAGAGTACTGTGAGCACATAGCAAAGTGAATGAGGCTTGATTTGAATGCACATGCAGTGTTCGTTTTCAAATTTATGTATTTGTTCTCTATGCGTGTCAATGTAATGATGCTTATGAAGTGAAAATTGCATGAAATTTAAAATCTTTTGATGCTTTCATCTGTTTGTTTATCCTAAATAGAGAGGTCAAATGAGTCACTTAAGGTCAAACCGGTAAGGCAGGAGTAGCAATTCATGTAGCGCTGGGGGAGGGCACGCACTCCGGTTGTAAAGGTCAGCGTTTGGAGGGAGTTTGCAGCTGGACAATAGTGATGCCTCTCCAGGGATTGTCCATCTGAGTTGTTTCTTTCCATTAAATGCACTTAATGCAGAAAGAGAGGAGTGGAAAATAGATGACAACAGATCACGCTGTTGAGTAACTGCCTTGATATGAGGGCTGTAGTTTTGCTTGTGGCATAATGTTGTTGTGTCGTGCAGTGAAGTCGCAGTGTTTCATGGAGATTGGGTTTCTGTCAACTTGTTTTTGCAAAATTGTGCGATAAAAGCAGCTGTCAGGTAATCAGACTGCTGCACGAGCTCTAAATGTATTGCTTTGGGAACTGAAGCGAAATACTGTCAAATGGCGAGGCATGAGACTGAGAGTCAATGTCTGACAATCTGTTTAGTGCCCTCTTTCTCTCTCTCTTTCTCTCTCTCTCTCTCTCTCTCACTGTGTGTGTGTTTTGCAGTGGGACAGCAGGAGTGTGAGCACAGTCATGCATGCTAATGGTTCTGTCCTTCCATGCTGCATTATACGATACATTGTGTGTGTGTGTGCAGTGTGGGAGGGGGGATTAGTGTGTGTGTGTGTGCTGGCAAATTGAGTCATAACAATTCCCCTTGATGAGTGTAACAGCCCATTGTTTGTCCTTCAAGTTCTCTTCTCTTCTCTTCTCTTCTCTTCTCTTCTCTTCTCTTCTCTTCTCTTCTCTTCTCTTCTCTTCTCTTCTCTTCTCTTCTCTTCTCTTCTCTTCTCTTCTCTTCTCTTCTCTTCTCACTTGTAGTTTGGACTTGTAGTTTAGACATTTTCAACTGACAACATTAAATTGCAATTTCTGCTATACTTCAGTGGAACGAGTCTATAGAAAAAAAGTAATTGTAAAGATGCATTTTCTCCCCTTTAAGCCTGAGAAATAGAGCATTTGTTTATGGTTCTGAGTTAAAGACAAAAGACTGAGAGAGAGAGAGAGGGAGAGAGGGGAAAGATAATCATGACAGTTTTAAGAGGTGTTTTTTTTTCTTCGTTTTTTCGTTTTTCTGCCCCAGCTTGTCCTTCTTTAGCTCTTGCGTATTAAATTTGTTCTTTCTTCTGCCCTTGGTGTCTTGTTCATATTTTCAGATGGCGTATTTGCACTGAATTATTGATAGCCGGTTTTGATATACGCGCGTGATCGATGTGTTCTGCAGTATACGAGGGAAATCTAAACAGTACTTGTCTGCTAGGCTTAAACGGTGCACATGAGACCCTATACAGTAAATCCTGCCTTTGTTTGTTTGATTTCTCCAGCTTTAGTCCTTCTAGAGTTGCAGGGGTTTTATTTCTTTACCTCGTGATTTGTGTGGCTGTTTATTGCGTGCGTGTGTATTCCGTACTCATCCGATCCTCTGCTATATTTACCGGCTCATTAATAAATCATCAGATTTAACAGAACAAGACAAGACCAGAATGCCACGATAAACGTCTGAAATTTCTCTCACCACTTCATGTTAACAGCAGAGAGCGTCGCCACAAAACCTCACTTTTTAAAAATCATATTTCAGAGAATGTGTTCATATTTTGAATAAATGTTGTTCATAAGAATGCCTTCTTCTGAAATAGAATGATGCACAACCATCTATGTTGCACAAGTAGACACCATATTTGACAAGTTTTTTTGTATTCATCTGTGAAGAAGCCTTGGGTTTCAAGTGGTTTAGATACAGATTAGAAGGATTGAGATTAGCCCAGTTCTTCGGGAGATGAAAATCAATCCTGCAAAGCCAGAAACAACAAAAAAATCCATCCGTCTGTCCTCCCCTCCCTTCCTCCTTCACGTGGTTGCTGAGTTTCTTTGGGTGCGCTGGAGTGTGTCAAAACCTCAGCATGAAAAATGTAGCAGGGAGGGTGAAAAGATCTCTGTAGTTTTTTGGCACTCATTTATGTGATTAATTACTGCAAAGCTGAAGTGTATAGATATGTGTATAATAGCAGAGACATTTGTTGAACTGCATGTATAATGTATGGCAATTCTGGAAATCCAAGTAATGCCGTTGAATTATTTATTGAGTTGTATACTTAATAACCCAGCTCCGTCCACCCTGCGTGGATTTGGAATCCCAGACCCGTTTGGGAACCAGCGGGCCGAGGCCATTAATAACTCATAAACGCATTGGTAATTTCACCCCGCCTTTGTACAGTTCCGCTTGAACGATGGAATTAATCATGAGAAAGTCATTGTGCCGGAGTCGTTGGGCTAGATTGACGACGTGGCTTCAAATGCACAGATGAATGAATGAATGGATGAATGACTGATACATATGGTTTTGAGAAATGAACGGATATGAGAGGTTGTCGGATTTCTTCCTATTCTTTTTCATGACCAAATACATCTTATCTAAGTGAATTTGGAGCCAGAGACACTGCTATAGTTTACAGTGTTCCAAGTGTGCTGATATTTCATATTTTGTCAAACTGTAGGCCCTGTGAACATTCAGAAAATAAACTTAAATATCTTATAATTCAAATAAATCTTTAAACACTTTATTTTTAGGATGCTTAAAAGCTAGAATTGTATATATCCTACATAAAATGAAATTGATATCAAACTTTTTTGCATAATTTGAAAAATAAATAAATAAAGAATCTTGATTGAAAGTGACTTTTTTGTCACTTTTGTCTCCTAAACAAGTAAATTTTCTTTTGAGAACATGTTGTTGGTGTCAAAACGATGCCACAAGTGTGGGGCAGTTTTTGAAACATTTATAAATAATTTTCTCATAAATATTGAAGTGGTTTATGATTATTTCAGACTTTGTTTAGATAATTTTATGCTTTTGATAATTCATTTTTTAATGATGGATTTTCATAGTTTAAGATTGAAAGTCTGAGTCTGGGACAAGAGCTGTGTTGATCTAGGAGAGTAGTGTATTTGAGATGTTAGTTTTGTCATTTTTGCAAAGGGTTGCAAGTAATGCTCCCATAGTGCAGAGGTTATTTAATTACTTAAGCAAGCACCAAAACCTAAAGTGTTAAATGTGAAAAAGATAAATAATCCAGCAAATGTTATAAAACCACAAGATTTGACCCTTGAGGCAGAAAACATTGAGGCACTTAAACTAATTTGCTTGGTCAATGGAAAGGAACTCATTGAAGGACATACTGTATTGGTGTGGAACATCCTAAACTGTTTTATGTTCAAGTTTTTAAATCATATATAGAGCATTATGCAGTCAGTGTACTTTTTGGAGTTTGTTTGAACTATACCTGCATTAAAATGTTCTTTCTCTCTATTGATTCACAGTAAACACCATGTTCCTCTTTCCTTGCCCACAAGGATGTTGCACGATGGGGTGTTTGGGAAACAAGTCCTAGTTACTCACTGTCAATATTTGTAGCAGTAATGGCTAAAGCTAGCCTTGCTAACGCTTCAAGGCATTGGCGTTGGAGTTGCTGTCAAAGGTTTGGTTGCTTATGTGCTTGTTTGTTTTGGATGGTAGGATAATCTAACCCTGATGTACATGGTTTAGACTGTGTCAGTGATGTCGGGCAGAGTGACGCCCACATTTCAGATGGCTTATGGTTGTGTGTACTCTCTCTCTCTCTCTCTCTCTCTCTCTCTCTCTCTCTCTCTCTCTCTCTCTCTCTCTCTCTCTCTCTCTTTTTTTCTGGCACCATCTAGCCTTTTTAGCCATGTGGCGCTTAGATTTTGAGATGAGACACTCAATCAGACAAGTGCTGTTTAATTAGAAACGAAAACATCATCTGCATGTTTAAATGATGCGGATGCTAAGCTAGCAGTCTGCTAGGTTACATGTGTCAAATGGCTGACCTTTGCCATTGTTCCTTCACTCTGAATGCTGGAGCAACTTGTAAATAGTTGATGCAACAATGTGGCGGCTAAACACAAAGTCAAATCAAATTACAAGTCCTTAATAAAAGAATCCAACACTGACAGGGGAACAAATAATTGAACACATGGCCTAAGTTTGTGCTGGATGTAATGAATTAAATGGATAGGATTTACACACGAGTGGATAGTGAAAGACTACATTCAAATTGTAACAGAATAGATTAGATCTGTTTTAGTGCTTTTGCTTTGAGTTGTGCTCTTTTTCTTTTTCTACATAAACATGCAGTAGAGAGATGATTTAACTTAAAAAAAAAAAAATAATTGTGGGTAATTGTGAAAAGAGATTCAGGTGTTACATTTTTTTTTCAATGTCTTTTAAGTTGATTTTGATTGTCTGATTCTATTTATTTTTGTATGTTTTTTTTTTTCCTTTTATCTCAATGTATCTTTTCTGTATGTCTTTGTAAAGCGCTTTGAGATGCAACTTTTAAAGGCGCTATATAAAATAAAGTTTATTATTATATTATTATTATTATTATTAAAAGTTGACATATTTGATATTTACTTCAATTGCTGTGTTTACAGGTGTTCACATATAGACAGAAAATGGGTCTCATTCACTAATACTTGCGTGGATTATTTGTATCTATATGCACAGAACCATTTGAGAAAAAATTCTGGTTACAATTTATTTTACCGTATTTATTTTACTTACAGTGTACTTCCCCAATGTACTGGTAATATAATGTAACTATATAAATGTATATATATATGAAGAGTTTAGATGCAAAAGCCTCTAAATGCCATCTGAAATTTTCTTCTAGAATGATCATTTTTATCAAGCTCGTATATTTAAGTTCAGAAATTTCACTAAATTGGCAATGAAAATTACCTATTAATTGTCATTTAAGTGAAATTACTAAACTTAAATATACGAGCTTGATAAAAATGATCATTCTAGAAGAAAATTTCAGATGGCATTTAGAGGATTTTGCATCTGAACTCTTCATATATATATATGTTACATATACTATATGTAACATGGGTTAAGTTAAGGTATAGGGGTAGGTTCAGGGTTATAGGCTAACTATAAGCCAGTTATTGTAATTGCTATAATAAGTACATAGTATGTACATGCGGGAAAGGACTGTAAAATAAAGTGCTACCAAATTTCCTACTAATTCACAACACATGCGTACACACATGATTGTTTCCCTAAATTCCCTAAGTTCTGGTGTTAATGAATGTAGAGTATTTGAAATGAGCAACTATATACTGTAAGGTTAGTAATTTACATAAATCACATCCAAACCGTCCCCATAGAAAATCTTTTAGAGTTTCTTCACTCTCAGCAAACATATGACACTCTCTAAAGATGTGTGATTATTGCGTCCATTTGGTTTCAGTTCAGTTGTTCCTTTATTTTAAAAGAAATTTAATTTCTTACTGCTTACCACTACTGCAAGATAATTGAATGAACAGGCAAACCGCGAGTCACACCTGTTAGTAAATGTGGTTGTCAAATCCAGACTTTGTAGCCAAAGAAAACAGCAGCAACTTGCTTCTAAATTCTATTCTCAGTCAATGCAAACAAATCGTTTTCTCTTCGTCTTCACGGCAAAAACACACACAGCTGTCTGTTGCAGCGCGTTTGGCCACAGGGAAGCGAGTCCTCACAGCTCTCTTCTGCGTCCTTTCTCTGTGTGTCAGAAATCATGGAGCATTGTTCAATCACAAGCTGTGCTTTCAAGCACCATCTCTCCTTTTATTATGTGCAGATTGCGTCAGTTCCCCTGCAGGGCCACTCTAGACCCCGAAGGGTTCTTGGAATACTTCCCACGGGGCTACTTCTGCTAAACTGTTTAAATGGCAGTATCCACTTAAGGATGTTTGTTTGCTTCTCTTTTATTTACTTCTTTCATTTTCTTCTTTTCCCCTGGTTTATTTATCAAAAGTTCCTACATTAGCATTATATTTCACAGAGCACACATCTGGGAATTTACATGTAGATGTTGTAGAAGGTAACGATAAAAACGGCATCCTGTTTCAAAGTCAAACGATGGGGAACATGTTTTATTAAGTGTTGGCAGTTGTCCAATCAACAGATCTTTTTTTCTTTCAACAGATGTTTTCTCAGGTACATTATCACAGTGGGAATTGTGCCCTTTTTTCTGGGAAATAAAAGAGAGATCCATTTTCCACCTCCTATCCTTCTTCTTTTTCTTGCATCATGTCATTTTACAGTTTGAGGAACTCTTTGCAAATTTCCAACGGACATGTTGCAGGTTGCCAACGCACTTGTCCCGCACATGTCATAAATGTTGTCAGAGAAAATAGGTAATTAAAGAATTCCCGTTAGCATAAACAATAATTTTGCGCAGCTCTCGTCCGCCTCAGGGTGATGTTCGAACAAGTTCTTCGTACTCCTCTCATATCTTATTCCTCATGCTATCCACTAGCTTTAGTGAAATACCTAAAGATAGCTCCTGGCTCTAGGCCTGTCTTTCCAGTGAGGTGTTGGGCACAGAGATGATGGCTCTCTTTCGAGATATCGGATTGCCATGTGACAGGACCGGCTGGTAACATAAACCCTGCATCTGTGGCCCGGTCAGGTTTAATGAGTGAGCTTGTCAGCACTCATGTTTTGTACACAGTCTTATCTGTCTACAGTTACATCTTTTCACCTGCAGCTCTGCACTGATGGGCTGAGGGCTGTCAGCATCTAAAGAAAATGGCTGGCGGTTTATATGGGGCTCTTATTTCTGTTTGTTTTTCTTAATCCTAGTAAATACAATGTGAAAATGCTTGACTGACAAAAACCTTTTATTTGTTTATGGTCTGTTGTTTTGGTCTGTGAGGGTGATGTCCTTACCTGTATGCTTGGGTTCAATAATGCAGCCTTCAAGCGGAGACGTACAGTAAGAAATATTTACAAGTTGACAGGTGACAGAATTCTAATAGGAAAATGAATGCTGGAGGCTGCAGGAATGGAAGTTCTGCCTTTTCATTATTTTATTTTATTTTATTTGCTGTAGAACACCAGTTTACTTTAGCCAGAGTGTGATTTGTCAGATTTAATTTGCTAATTCGAAATATCTTATTGAAAATATAACATAATAGAAAAACAGTTTTGGAGATTCTAGTCTTTCCTCATTCAAGTACACTCTCAGAACAAAATGGTACAAAAGCTGTCACTGGGACGGTACTCTTTTTAAAAAAGGTTCCAATGTACCATTTATGCCAATATGTACCTTTAAGGTACTAATGTGCACTATTTGGGTAAAGTAGTTCTATTCTCTTGCATTTTCTTTGCTTCATTTCTTTTTGCTTGCTTTTTCAAAAATATGAATACGCCCAACTGTATTCATACCAAAATCCTTTTAACAGTAGATTCTTGCATTCATCTTTTAATTGAATCAGTGTACAAGATGCTGGTATATTATGAAACATTTACTTTTACATAGAACTCAGGCAGATAATGTTGAACTTTTAATGACTGTTCATCAGTTTAGTATAGTAGACAAATGCAAAGTTTCTGAAAGTTGATTGTAAATCAATGCCGCACTCAAGTATCTGTATTGTATCACAGCACTTAAACACCAGACCAAAGATTACCGTATAGCCATCCACTTATATTTACAAAAACAGTATATCAAAACATGCTCAAGTTACAAGCAAATATTGAAATTAATGTCTTGAAGGCCGCCCCATCGTCCGTCTTTAAGAGATTCATCATTGGCGCCCTTTTAAAGTTAGATCAATCCACAGTCTCTGCACGATTGATTGATCCAAAGAGTGAGAGGTTCATAAAGGGCCGATCCAGTCAGAGAGTTGTTTTCTAAGAGACCACTAACACACTCTGAGCTGATAATTACAGCCTCGCTTTCTCTTACATGCTCTCTCTATGCTTTTGTCATTTCACATCAGAAGTGCAATGGCTCATGTCGCTGACAACTAAATCCAAATTTCGGACAATTAGATTATCTTGTCACCATAGCAAACTTCACACCTTTTCGTCAATTGATTTTGTTAACAAATGAAGTGGTGCTCTCAAAATCTGTTGCCTCCATTCTGAGCCGGATCTAAGGTCAGTGAATATTCAGGGCTTAGAGCTGCCTTTCTGACTGGTTGTTTTTAAAGGGATAGCTCACCCAAAAATGAACATTATCTCATTTACTCATGTCAGTCCAAACCTGTACGCATTTCTTTCTTCTACTGAACACAAATGAAGATAATTTGTTTGTTTTTGTCAATACAATAAAAGTCAACCCCTTTGATTTTCATTGTATTGGTACTGTTGATACATTCATCAAACTATCTTCTTTTGGAACAACACAAGGGCGAGTATATGAGATAATTTAAAGATAAAAGGATAAAAGTTAATTTGGAAGGGTAAACTATAATTATAATTGTTGGATTTTAAGTTTGTAAAGTTCATAGCTCAATAAAAGAGGTTTGCAAGTACTGCAAATGTCCTGGCTTGTCTTGAAGTTTGCCATCAAAATCCTCAAGCACATCTATATATTTTTATGTCTGGATAGATAGAAAATTAGACCGTAAAAAAGCGAACAGGTTTAATATCTCTGGTGTTGACTGTAGAACATAACGCTAAACGATAATTTATACAAGCTTCAATAATGATATTGTAATTTATGCCGATAGTCAAAAGTCTATCTTGTCTTAATTATAGAACATAATTACAGCCCTAAACGGATTTAATAGTGACAAAAATGATCAGACATGAAAACCAGTAAAGACAAGTTGAGAAGAAGAAAAAAAGATTTGTTCAGGCCGGAATTCTGATGAGAAACCGCCATGATGATGAGTCCAACAAAGGAGTCAGTGTTTTCACAACAAACAAAAGGTATAGCAAAGCCAAAGCGGAGGTCACATTCAAAAAGAAAAAGAAAAAAACTCATATGGAATTTTATTCAGAACTGTTGGGAAGGCGAGTGGAGAAGTCAATCATTCCTCTTTATAGGAAGAAAAGATTGGAGGGCAGAAAGGAGAGAGAAATCTATTGACTCAGTTCCTTTAGCTCTCTCAATCTCCCGTTTGAAGGTGGAAATTTAACCGCGTTTGAAGGCAAGGTCGGCCGAGTTTATAGCTTTAGATTATGCAATTGTTTCTTCAGGGGTTTGCTGATTAATTCCATACTCTGGCTGACAGGTTCTTAATGCACAGCAGACAGGGCTGCATCGGGACGTTCTGACAGCATTGCATTAAGCAAACCATGCTTTTCTCAATTTATACACACACATAAAGAGAGATGCACGTAGCTGACCCTGAGAGAAATGGAAATGGAAGGAGAGAGAGTCACCTTGGAGTGAAAGACAATTGTTCTGAGCGCTGCCACAACAGTAATGCGTGCAGGCTTTTATGTGCGAAAGTGTGCGTTTTTGTGTGAGGCATCTCTTTCTGGAGTTGTTTGGAGAGCAGTCTAGCGGCTTAACAATGCTTTCTTTCATTACTATATTGAACCATATTATATATTTAATTTTCTTCTTTGCTTATGAATTGTTTATCATCTCCCCATGACCTAAATTGGAGGCTCTGTTGCTCTGTTGAGTCATTTGGCAACATTTTAATCTTTATCAAAGCATGTTGGATTGCAGAGGAAGGCTGCTGCACTAATGAATGGAGTCTAATGGAGTCTGGTCCCACAGTTTCTGTATTCTATGTCTGGCTCATGGGAACCACTTTATGTGGTCTGCTATAGATTATATCATGTAAAAAAATAAAAAAAAGTGATATGCTGTAAATGAATTTGGGAAGAGATCTGAAACTCATTTGCTCAGCTCATCTTCCAGAAAGCTCTGGGAGTGGAGATGTTTAACCACCCTCCTTTCATTATGCATCGCAAAAAGCTGTAGCTAGTTTGTTGTTTTGTAATTAGTGGTGCTTGCTCTAAGGTTCATGCTATCATTCATGCTTAGGGATGTGAACAGACCATGAGAACTACATCTTGGCATAGACATGAACCCCTAAAACAGCTTAGCAGCCACCTAGAACACCCTCGAACCATCTCAAAATCCCATACCAACAAACTAGAACACCCTATCAAGAGATGCACATTAAAAAATTGTGATCTCGATTCAAACACCTACACGATTTAATTCCTAAATGACAACGATTCGCCTGTGTCACAGGCTCATTGGAAAAAAAATTCCTGTGGCAAATGTACATATCACTGTAGTTTCTAAAATAAATGAACACTAGAGGCAGTAAAACAGCAAGCACTTTTAATCGTTTTCACACACAATTATGATTACAGGGGGAAATTATGGATTAATAAAGACTTGTTTTCACGCGGCTCCTTGTACAATTATGTTTGACCTTAAAACACTTTTTACCATAGTGCACGATTTGTTTGACTTATTAAGCTTGCTCATTAGCTCAGTTGGTACAAAAATGTACTTGTGATGTGAAGAGCTTGGGTACGAATCCTGTGCAAGACGAGTCACGATAAAAGAGCTCAAATTTCAAAATCAAGCTAAAATGCCATGGTTACGATTATGTTTTTTACGTTACGTTACGCATTTGCTTTTGTTAACACTATCGGGTAGGTTTAGGGCAGTGTATAGTGTAGGTGTACGTTATTTTAAAACGTAATTGAGCATTAATCTTTTAGCGCCACTCACTGGACATTTCAATTCAGAACTGCAGTGATACCTACAAACACAGACGTAATAAAACGTTCATCTGTTCCAGAAAAAAACTAAACACGCTTTTAGCTCCACTCACTGGACATTTCACTCAGCGAAATGTGCACAACACAACGTATTTTGCCCTTTGCGAAAATGTTGCCATAGGTACGTTTTCGAATGAGCCTGGGCTGATTAATCCTTTGACAAAATCACACAGGAATATTCAAATCTGCGTATGCGCTGCCATTAACCTGGGAAAGCAGTAGGTCTTGTCAACCACACAGAATCGCTATTTCTGTGTTACAAATATTCAAATTATCACAGAAGTACTGGAATATAAGTTGATATTTCAGATATAAACACTATGGAAGCGATCAAAATAGAGCAATTCACCTTTGTACTTGGTGCTTTTAATAATGATAGTATCGATTACATTGTTATGCCACTAGGTGGCAACAAGTGACTTAAAACATTTATTTGTCATTGAATCATTCATTCAAGAGATTCGTTCAAAAACGCTGATTCATCCAGTAATGAAACGAGTGAATTTTTACGAACGAGTCATTGAATCATACATTCATACTCAAACTCAAATATATTTTTCAATAATTCATTCAAATTAATTAAACATTTTAAATAGACTGCAGCAATTAACATTTTGTCAGACCTCTAGTAAATTACATGTTATTTTGTTTAGTTGTCTGTTGAGAATCGTCGGAGAATCGTGATCTCTATTTGAAACTAATAAAATATGATTCTCAATTTATCCAAAATCGTGCAGCTCTACTATCAATCAACCCCCCAAAACACAATAGCAACCAACTAGAACACCTTAGCAGCCAACTAAAACACTACAACCCCTAGCAACCCCCTCAGAATCTCCTAGCAATCACACAGAATGCCCTATCAATCACCAAAAAGCACACAAGCAACCAACTTGAAACATGACAGCAGCTTTTGCACGAGTAAGCAACACTCATATTTGTGAGAAAAAATCTGGTTCTATATAGTCTTTGTGGCAGAGCGTAAGCGTAAGCGTATCACAAAGCGTAAGTAAAAAAAAAAGTGGGAACATGAATGTTTTCGAGGTCAACAGCTACACACAGTCTCTTTTTCCTATCTTCTAAACTGCTACTAATTAATCTTTTGCTGTTACTTGGATTATAGGGTTGAGGTCTGGAGCCTTTAAGAGCCAATCAGAGATTAATTGTGTTGGACATAACATACTCTGAAATGAGTTTTCTCCTCCATTACTTTGTTTTCAAGCCACCTAGTTATTTAATAATTTTTTTAACTGATTTCACACAGCGGCCTGACGGGTCTGTTGAGATTGTTCCTGCGTGACGGCGGGAAGCGGTTTGGCGTGAAACAGCCTCTATTTTGAGAGATCGTGTGAACTGCTGTGTTAGGAATTTCAGGGAGAAGAGGAGAAGAAAAGCGATATTTCATTCCCCGAAGGCTGAACATGTCACTGATGCGGTTTGGTGATACCAACACAAACGGTCCAGTGACATAGCCAGCATCCCATTTTATACTTCTCCTCTTCTTTGAAGAAGAAAAAAGAAAAAAAAACTTCCATTAACAATAGCTGTGCTCATAAAAGCATGCTTATATGACAGATGAGAGGCCAGCTCATATACTCATCACTGCCGCGTTGATGCATTAGTATTTTCAGCATTCGGACCTCTGAGAGGGTTGCACATAAATAATCCATCATTTCTCCTGCAGAGATCAGGTTCGTTCATTCATTCACATAAGACTTCCCGATACGTGCATAAGGTTTCTTAATACACACAGCACTTTTAAGGTCAGTGGTTCTAAACAGGTCCTTCACATTCTGATATGTTCAGATAATCATGCATATTTACTAGGATGGCAAAATAAATATGCTTAACACACTTCTTATAGTTTATATATATATATATATTAGAGGTGCCCAATTCTGGATAAAGTAAGAATCACGATACTTGTGTGATCATTTGAATTATTTTAAGACAGAAATAATGATACTGTCTGGTTGAAAAGCTTGTTTGTAAAATTGTTTCATTCCTATGCATTGCAAAGGCTCTCTCTGGCTCAGTGTCAGCACCAACGCGGATCTAAATGTTCCGGTGTGATTTTGTCAAAGGATTAATAGACACAGGCGAATCGTTGTTTTTCAAAAATAAGATCGCATGTGTGATGAGAACCGCTAATTTAGCTAGTTTCTTCCATACGCACACACACCCACGTTGCAAAGGCCAAACGCAGCATGACACCAGGGGGTGGCTTAGGCAAAGCTGTTGATAGCCTCAGCTCCCAAATCACTAACAGGTGGTCAAAGACTGGGCTGTGCTCACCGTCTGCAAACAGCATGGGGTGTTTTTCAGTGGATGTCTTTTCTAAGGAAAGATTAAGAGGTCTTTGACCTGGTGCACACTAGTTTTAACACCTTCTTTAGCAGAGTTAACCCCATTGGTGAGAGCTGTAAGGCTATTGGCAGAGGGGTTATCGTGCTTAAATAGGTTTAGCTTGGCGTGCCCGTTATCTGTTTTGCGATTGAAAGACGACCAAGTGTTGTTACCTCAGTTCAACTCCGGATCCAACTTCCAACACGCTCCCACATTCAGCCTCTCAGATACTTATCCAGTGATAATTTGATCTTCTGCGTCGAGGCCGGAGAATCCCGACCACAGCTCCATTTAAGTTCCCAGCTCCAGCCTTTTAACAGCGAGCAGATAGGGCCGACATCGAGGGCCGACGTCTAGTTGGATGTGTTTTGTGGTCTGGCTTGAAGTTTTCAAAAGGCCTCCGTTACGTAAAATGGAAAAACTAATAATGGAGGCTCCAGCAACGCAGAGAATTGCTTCGTGCACTTCTCACCAACATGGGCTTTAAAAGTTTGATGCACAAGTTGAGCATTTATAGGGCTTAGGTTACAGTTTGTCTCTCAATCTCGTTTTCATGTCATGCCTCATTGTCTTTAATGAGGAGATATATTTGGGAAGAAGCAGGTTGATATAGCTAGCTGCTAAGAAGCTTGGGAAGATTTGAATGTATTGATTTTTCCTGTTCTAAATCTGTTGTCTCCATCTTACGCTCCTTAAAGGTGCAGTAAGAGATTTCAGGCAAACACTGTTGATATTTGAAATCACCAAAACAAACACGCCTATACCCAAAAGCATCACACCCATATCTTGATTCCTCTTCCCCCACATTCACGTACAGTACATGCTATGTAACACAGGCAACGACTGTTTGATGTCATCAATAAGTGAAAGCTATGATAATTCCAACGCAATCTCTCAGTAATTCGTTCGTATTTTACGAGGTGGCGATCTCACTTGTATGTTTTCATAGCATTTGTCTTGACCCCAGTGATGGGTAGGTTTAGGGGTGGGGTTAGTGGTGATGACGCTTTCTGAAAAATCGTACGAGTGATGTCGTAGGAGTTTGTACGAATTAGTCACCTCGGAAAATACGTACGAACTGCAGTGAGATCGGGTTGGATAATTTAGGTTGAATGTCTAATTAATTCCGATATTAAGGCGGGACCTCCTGCCTGATTATAACCGTTCTTTTTAAAGTTATATTCCCCTGACATTTTCCTCTTTTGTATTTTCTCTGCCATCTCCCTCTTTCTATAGTCGTTCTGCTAATGTCCGTCTTGTGCACTGAGCTCTCTCTCCTCCGCCATCATGAGTGGACACGCCCCTTACTGCTGATTGGCTACAGGTGTGTTTTGGTGCTCGGTCCGATCCACTTTTCAACAACTTTTTTCAAAATATCGCTTACTGCACCTTTATCGTTTAAATTCTTCTACACTAATATGTTGTACCTTCTCTGTATGCATTTTGTTCCCTTTCAGTTAAATGTCATATGGAGTCCATCTCTTCCCTCAGCAAGCTAGTTGTTCAAACAGTAGAGCATGGTGCTAGCAAAGTCATGAGTCTGATTCCCTGGAAATGCATGAAGTGATACATTGCATTCAGGGTATTCATTTAAGGATGATTTGAATTTGAACGCATGAATGTAAAACTTGTTTTGTTATGATTGTTTTGAAATGTTAATGATTATCTTTGGGTTTTGTGTGTGAAATGTTAAGGACTGCTATCTTGATTCATTTTAAGATGCATGCCCCAAGATGTCTTCTGATTCTGCTGATCCTCATTTTAAAATATTGCTTGCAGTAACTTCTCCTCATTTATTCAAAATGCTATTCTGATAGCAAAAAGCAACAAAAAGCTGTGAGGTTCAGTTGGATCATTTGTCTTCACATACAGCTCATAACTGAAAAAAAACAAAAAAACAGGCTGTGCGATGAAGTGTTTATGTTTATGAATGTGAGAGGCCGCAGTGGACCAGATCTTTAGCGTGTGTCTGAGAATGTTTGTTTTTGAAGTGCTCTAAAAGCTTTTTGCTCTTCTGCGAGGTGTCCTTGGGGAGGTCTGGACCACCAGTGGTGGAGAATCAGGAGGAATCCACAATCTGCTGTGTGAGGCTCTGAGCTTTCAGGAGCGACCTCGGACGATTAACAAATCAATTACACGCCGCTGCATTTCTTTACAGAGGAACATGTGCCATAGCTCTGTAACCTCAGCATGAAGCCGTGCCGATTCGAGACACCCTGCACTCTGACCAACCCCTGACGGCACTGCTCCAGCCGTGAACCCAACGGGTGACCTTATCCAATAATAGAGAGAGTAGATTGCACATGTTTGTTTGTCTTCACATTCACTGAAGCAGAAGTGTGCTTGACATTTCCAAAGCAGTACCTCGACTCTTAAAGCCCCCAGCGGAAACTTTTAACACCCTTCCTCTTAAGAAACACGTTCAAGAAATGGTGTCATAAACCCATAACCACTCTTAATTAGTGCACGGTCCATTTGTGGACATCTCTGTTTCGAATAAACCTACATTATCTCAAGTATCATGTTTGCGTTTGTAGAAACCAGCTTTTCTTCTGAACTACAGGGTTCAAATAAGGATTAACTGTCACGCTGTTTGATGTTAACCGTCTCATCCGGGGTTCTCTTCTGTAACACCTTTTTGAAATTCTAATTAGTCCCACACACTTCATCCAAATGAAATAAAATTATGTGGGAGATTTCTGCACAAGTAATACATGCAGTGCAACGTGGGAAGTGAGGTTGTTAAGCTGGGCACATTTCGGCCGAACCGCAGGGCTCGCTACTTGAAAGGGAATAATACAGGAACAAGAGGTGCACATCTTTGAACAAATTCGTTTTGAGCAGGATCCCCCCCCCCTCCCTCACACAATTTCATATCTTTGAATAGAATGAATCAGATTTAGATTCTCCATCTATTGCCTTCTTTCCCTCAGTTTCCTTAATCCTCCAATATATATGCACATTCTTATTATAAAAATATGAATATGAACTAGAAGAAAATGTAAAAAATTCGTTTTGAGCAGGATTATATATATTATATATACACACATTTTATGGTACAAATATAAATATGAAAAAGAAGAAAATATGGTTAATTTTTACATTTTTTTATTATTTTAAAATGTGTATTGTATATTATTTTTTCATATTGTTTAGAATGGGATGGCACAAAACCGTTTATAAACACATTTTGGAATGTTATAGTTCATATAGATATTTTTATTAATTGGAAAAGCCACCTGTTTCCTACAATAACCCCCAACGCTCTTGCTCCCTAAAGCCTAAGAATGGTTAAACCATCCACCACGTTTCGACTCTGAGAGGCTTTCCCTTGTATCACACCTCTAATTTGCTTAACTAGAAAGCCAAGACACCCCTCTCTCTCTCTCTCTCTCTCTCTCTCTCTCTCTCTCTCTCTCTCTCTCTCTCTCTCTCTCTCTCTCTCTCTCTCTCTCTCTCTCTCTCTCTCTCTCTCTCTCTCTCTCTCTCTCTCTCTCTCTCTCTCTATCTCAAGCTCTCGTTCTCACTCTGTCCCTCTATCCTTGACATCTGCCTCAGGTCTCACCGTTGTATCCTAAATTTCCTAGAGAGTCTGAGCATGAAAAATGACACTGGCAAGAGCCTTTTTATATCTCATAATGAGCTTAAGAAATGTATTTTCCACTTCGCTTGTTTTTAAGAACAACGACCAGAGCTGTAAGGACGAGTTGAATGTCTCAACAAACCTGAGAGGCTTCAATAAAGCAAAATGAAAGTTTTGAAATGTGAATTTTTTTTTTTTTTTTTTTTAGTGTACTCATACTCGTACTAGAAAAGGACAGCTGCCATCTTTTCTGTTAACATAGTTATGGGATTATGTTCTGCATTTCCCGAGAGAAAATTGGGTCTTATCTGGTCTATATGACAGTTGTCACTGACTGCATCCATGTCAGCCGGACACAGGCGGTTGGGAGATAGAAGCAGGTCTGCCCTGAAGCATTTATAATCCCACCCGGATTACTGTAATCTCCCTCTCTTCATTTTTGAAATCGGGATTTGTGAAAAGAAATGGTGACTAGATGTGGTTATTGCCACTGAGATACACTGTCTGGCTCACATATGTATAAGGGCTTCTTTTGTGGCTCAGATCGCTTGTTCTGTAGTTATGACGAGCACTGGAATTGAAAATCGCTGTAATTGCTCTCAGAAAGGATTTCATGTATTAAAAACACAAAAGAGCAGACATGTAAAAATGTAATGCAGATTTTAGCCTAATTTGCCCAGTGTTCTTGTTCATGCATTAAAATAGGTTTTATTCCAAAAGTCTGTAGGATCAGAAAATCGTGCGAGGGGAGACATAATATAATAATTATTAGCTTTTCTTATGAATATGAAGTAAGTCACATGACAATTGACCAACACAACCCACCCACCCTTATGTTGTTTCAAACTTTCATACTTTCTTTTGTGGAAACCAAAAGATGATATTTTGGAATTTGTATTTTTTATCCATACAATTAACGGCAGTAGGGTCCAGTGTTGTTTTCGACCAGTGTTGTATGGATTTTTTGAAGATCATGTGGATAAAAACAGTCTCCAAAATATCTTCTTTTGTGGTCCACAGAAGAATGAAAGTCATACAGGTTTAAAAATGAAACGAGAGTGAGTAAATGATGACAGATTTTTGTTTTATGTGTCCGGCTGCATTTTTTGTCTTTGTATTGTGACCAGACCAATCAGGAGAAAAAAAAGTTTAGAGATTTTTAAAAGTAAAGTGGATAGTCACAATGGTTGTTATGCACCTGTCTGGGACCGTTTTAGGACAACGATATCCACTCATAAGTGGATATTTGGGACACAGATTAGACTTAGCATTAATGGCGATTTAAATCCTTAAACAACAGAAAGCGGAGTGTCGTGGCTATTATATTTAAAAGGTTCCTGTCAAATCCAAGCTTAGATAAAAACGGATGGCCTGCGGTGTCTGTTGAGTTCCCCGTTATTAATCTCGATGAATATAGCTCTGACCACAAACGTCTAGAGTCATGTGGCGTTAATTTCAAAGGAAGCAATTAATTTTTCAAAACTTTTAACTGGGGAGACCAGGAGCAGGAAATGGCATTTGGTTCGTTAAGGCTAGACGATAGATAGGCTCAGTAACCACAGGAAAACATGACCGGCTAATTGAATTTGATCACTTGGTAATGCACCAGAGAAATGACCTAATCAATGCTCGTGCCATTGAGTAGGCCATTCTTTGTCTCTGCCCCTATAATGAATGCATCGCTTGAGAGTCCGATTATTCTGTTATTCATTTGAGTCGGCTCGGCACGCACAGGGGTAACTTGTCCTGCTCTTGTTTGTTATGTAGTTGTAAACATCGATCGCTCTTTGTTTATGAAGCTTTATTGTGTACATTTCGCAAATGCGATTCCACCCAGGGGCTTGGTGTTCAAACAGCCAAACAAACAGACGCAAAAAACAGCTTGTTTGCCCTTGAAACCTTTGATTCTCGATAGCCCGTCATGTCAGATGGCTGTTTTACACTCAATTAGGGAGCAATTGGACCCCAGTCTGTTTGCAGTCAGAGTTTGGTTTGTTTAGTTGCTGTGAAAGTTTTCTTCTGGGGTACGGTTAATGTGGAGATATAAATAAATCTAAATTATGGATGTGAGCTATACATATATTTGATGTTCATTTTTGGTCACATTTCCCGTAGTATAATGCATTTCCCATAGCTGCTTGTCACAACGTTTTTGGTGGTAAATCCAATGCAACAAAATATGAATAAATCAGTGACGCTGACACCTGTTTAATACCTATGAGAGCATTTTAGTGCCAAATTAAAATAAAACATTTAATATTTTGATAATAAAGTCATAATATTTAGAAAATAATCTCATAAGAATAGTCATAACATCACGAAATAAAAGTAATACTATTTTGAGAATAAAGTTAAAATAATGAGAGAATGAAGCTTTTTTATTTCATTTTATTGTATTTAATAATTTTCTATATTAATTATTACAACATTGCACAAAAAAACGCTAGTAAATGCTGGTCACTAATCCTTATTGTGGCAGTGGCATTGATGAAGAAAAAACAGAAACAACTAAAAAGTCTGTTTTAAACAAAGTGCAAACAGCCTTCATTTTACTTTGCTATGGTCCAGTGTAAACTTTTACGTATGCATTAAATTGTAATTGTACACTACTGAATGTTTGTCTGTATGATAAATATAGCCACCATCCCAAAAAGTGACGAGTTTGTCAGTAAACTATATATATATTTGTCCACTTGGCAGACTTACAAGGTTGAATTGAATGTAATGCACACATGCTCTTCTCCGAGTTGTGTTTGTATTGTCAGACAGCAGAGGGCACATATCTGGCACGGCGAAATACCCAGATGCATTTCACAAGCCAGAGAGCTCCAATGACGTTCGAAAGGCAGATGGGCATATATGCTGCATAAGCATCCCTTCCTTTCCCTCATGACATCTTCCCCCTCACCTCCATACCTATCGCTTACAATGCCTCTATATTTCATTCTCTGTTTGTCTTGTAAACACGCTTATGCACACACACACACACACACACACACACACACAGGTTTGCCTGTCTTTTGTTCATTTGTCTCTATTGAAAGGAGGCATCTGGCTGGTCACCGTGAAAACACTCAAGAGAGTATAGTGAGGATTCCTTGAAATAGATGAGCTATTTTCTGCCTCTCTCTTGAGAGAGTCTGTTTTTCTCCCACACACTCCCTTAGACAAAGTTCCTCTCGTTTTGTTGCTTTGCATGAGTTTGCTTACCTGTTGTTTGGGGAGTTTATGTTTAAAAGTCTTACAAAACCTCCTTTGGGGAGATTTGGGGATCACACAATTCAATTCATATACATTTTTATTAGTATTTATAAATTATTATTTAATATATATATATATATATATATATATATATATATATATATATATATATATATATATATATATATATACACACACACTAGGGGTTGAGCGACTTTTTTAAAGTCGACATTTATGTGATGAAAGTCGATGTCGACCAGTCGCTAATGACATCATCGATGAACAAATAAGCCTGAACCTTGAGCAGAGACTCGAACGCGAGTTGCCTTGTGCACAGCTATGGCATATGACAGCGCTTCTACATAACATTTTTTTTTTTTTTTCAGTTCTTTTTTCTTTGGGTAGTTATATTTCTCTCAGATTTCTGCTCATTCTGAATCAGATATAGATAAAGTAGCACAGTAAAGATTACATATATATGAATGCGTGAGAGAGCGATTGCGTGTGAAGTGCACGTGGCAGCGTCTCTCTACTAATAGTGAAGCTGTGGGTTTTAGTTACTAAGAAATATATGCTAGAACTTTTCAGTTTCTAAGCTATTTTACTGATAAGTCAAAGAGCAGAGTTTACAATACATTTCTGTGCTACTGAATGATTCTGCGTGCGCGCGATCTTCACGTGAAATGCGCGCTGCTGTCTGAGTATGTGTGTGTGTGCGTATGCAGCAGCAGTTTAGAACAACGATTAACTTATCTGTACAATAAGCTGTGTAAAATGTGCATTCACTCGATCAATTTTGAGCATCCAGATAGTGTAATCATATTGTGGAGCGCTCTCTGAGTGTGCATTTATTTGTCATTTTAACTGAAACGGAGCGTAAAAATGGACTTCAAAGATTTCTTATCCTGTTGTGCCCTCTATAGGCCATGAATGATCAGCGATCAGGTGTGTGTGTGTTAACATCATTGTTTTATTAAATAACTAAGGTATTAGGTTTTCCTGTACACAAGCACCAATGTGCAAATATTGGTGATAGTTTGTATAAATATTCAGTTAATGTACAAGCAGTGATGTTATCTTTGAAAAATGTATTTTGAAGTCAGGAGTTAGCCGTTAGCCGTTAGCGTTTGTCTCTATTAATAAAGAAGCATCTGGCAACTTTGAAAAGTCTGATAAAAAAAAAAAAAAGAATGGTAGAAGTTAGAAAACTGCTGAATCACTTACAAAACAAAGAAAAATCTAGAAATCAGTCATGGAAATCTAGAGTATTTTGCTAATGGCTCCAGTCAAAAACATGCAGATGGAAGCTAATCCTGTTGTTAATACTTGTTTGCTGCATTACTGCAAATGATGGTCCAATGCCCTCATTTGGGAGTTAAACACTCAATTAAAACAAGCGCAAGTTTAGTAACAGTGATAAATAGTGTTAGTCAGTAGCTGTCTGCTAGCCTGTTGCATGTAACAGCTGGACTGGATATGAAAATAGCAGAAACGCAGTTACCTGATGCCATACACCTCCGTGTCTCATTAAAGCCAGGACCTGAAGTTGTAAAAATCACTATGTGCTAATTGGCAGGTGAATGTGTGATCTGTACTACTGTAATGTACTTTATATTAGCTTTTAGTTGTTGATACAAAGCGTTTATTTATAGCGGCTCACAGCAACACTGTTGGAACGAACAGGCGACGTTGGCTGCCAGCCTGCAAGATCGTGTTTAGTTTTTTTCATGATTGTGGATATTTTCTGATGAAGTTTTTGCGAAAGACACATGGTAATGGAAGAAAATTTAAATAAGCAGGCCGCATGGAGCCGTGCATGACCCAGAGCTGCCATGGCCAACGGACACAGCTTGCGCAATCTCAGGAAAAGCCTCATGAATCTCGACTGAGACCGGCACTATCCTCTTCGTTCTCTCGCTCAGAGATTTTCTCCAGGGGCAGTTTGCACACAGGCAGGATGTTGTAAAACACTTCCTCTGAAAGTGCTCTTATCAACCTTTTAAAACGCAGACGTGTGTAGGTCGTATTGCTGTGATTCCTGTCGCTGCCAAGGGCACACTGGCGCTGCTATCAAAATGAGCCATCATCCTCCGTTTTGGCACCCCTGCGAATATTTAATTAATAGATAGTGCCTTTTTAACTTATCTTTTGCAATTGCTGATTTATGTATTCTGGGAAAATGGCTGTAGAGCTATTTGAATGCACTGAATTCACTCTTCTTTTACCTTGAAATAGCACAGCTATGCATCAACGCTGTGCAAAAGGTTGGTTTGTCCCCTGACCCCTGAAAAGGTGCTTTTTTTTCCTCGGGAAATAAAGTTAAAAAAGTTGAAATGAACCAAAGTTCGCTTAGAATTTTCAAAAGGCAATTACAACTTTAGCTGTAAAGCATTCCAATCGCTGATTTAGCCTTTGGTTCGGCTTGTGCATCTGCGCTTTTTATCTATGGCTGGAGTTGAAAGACGCGCTCCGTTCTGCGATAGAGAGTCTCAACAAAGCTCCATAAAGGTCACGAGGGTACAGAGAGGCCTACGTGACCTTTCACACAATCCCATAATCCCCTCCTGCTGTGGCTTTACCGTCTCGTTTCATCGTTTTAGCCGTCACTGACATTGCGTACCATTCAAATATCTCCTTTTGAAGTCCAACAGTGCGTTGAAGAAAAATATTATATCTCTCTCCAGCAAATAGAAATTGTATTATGGCGTAAGGTTTCAGAAGCGAAAAAAGAAAATTGAAAAGATAAACATTGCTATCGCACTTTGATTACATAGCAGGTTGTTGATTACATACAGATCTGTTTGCTTGGATCTTTTCCTGGTCGCATCTTTCAAATGTCTTTGAAATCAACAGGTGCGATTACAGTTTTATACACCAAGTACATGTGGTAATGTCAGGTATAAAAGCGTATATTAGTAATAAAGAATGTTCCAGCACTGCATTACTGTACCATCAAGATGTCTGAGAGGTTTTATGATGGTGAAGAGAGAGAGAGAGAGAGAGAGAGAGAGGGAGAGAGAGAGGGAGAGAGAGAGGGAGAGAGAGAGGGAGGGAGGGAGGGGGGGGGGGGGGGGGGGGGGGGATTGGGTGGGTGGGAGGGAGAGGAGAAATAAGGCAGTGCATTAGTCTCTCTCAGTCTCGTGTTTAGCCATGTCAATATTGTCTGGACCACAGCTGAGTCCAGATTCTCTTCCGTTCCACTCCGTATTGACTCTGAGTTACTGTGCAAACACGTTGTGGCAACATTGATGTAACATTGAGTTGAGTAATTGAAACCTATAGAAGAGAGATCAGAGAGGGATTGTTTTTTTATAACTCTGTAAAGAATGACAAACTGGTGAAGTTTACTCAATAAAGCGCTTCTTATTATTACTCAGCTTTGTCTTTGTGTGGCAGAACTGATTGGTAGACTTTGGGACGTTCTCCTTTTTCACATAATGATGATATATATCCAAAATGTTCTCATCTGAAGTAAGAGTAAGCATGAGTAAGTATGAATCTCCAGAAAGCTGTACACAAAAAAGTATAATAAATTATATATATATTATATATATTTGGGGATTTGGATATTTGGATTAAATATGACCCACGCATGTTTATTGACATTCACACATAAATAATAAAATAAAAAAAAATAAAAAATACAAGTAGTAAATGAAGTATTAGCAAAGCATTAATACACAGAAGATCAAAAGTAAAACATGATGCAATAAAATAAACTCTCAGCAAGACATTAATAAGCATTAAGATGCTGGCAGATCAAATCACATCACTGCAATCCTGTTTACTTCTTTATTTTATACTTAGTCACTCTGTAAAGTAAATACAATTAGCTTCTATTAAGAACAGTAGTTGTGAATGGAAGTTCTCAGATGAATAAAGAAGGTTATGCATGTGTGGGTGAGTGCGCAGAGCCTTTAACAACCCATCCTCTCATTTTCTCATCCCAACAAACTCCCTCCTCTTCATTCCATTTTCTGTCTTGCTCTTCCACTCTTATTTGTATCTAACAGGTCATTAAGTTCACAAATGTGCAATTGAGTGTTTTGGATGTTTAATTAGCATGTTTCCTTGACTAATTAAAATGCACAAATCTAAGGATTAAAGCCCCCCTCTTTTTCTGCTTCTCTCCCACCCCATTTTATGAATAATTAATCAATCTCTTTCACCAGGAGATTCAGTTGCACACCAGGACACATTTCAGTGTCGTGCAAGACGTAAACTCTTTTCCTTTTTCCTTCACAGACAGACAATTTTCCTGCTGAGCCCAATTACATGGGTAACAGGCAGCAGTTTGTTCAAAGGTAAGGCCTGTTTAACAGTTTTCTCAGCTTTATTTGTCTTGAACTCCTCTGCACATGAATGTTCTTTAGTTTAGAACTAAAAACCCATGCCCGTTTGATCATTCCCGTCTTGTTTTTTCGACTTGTAGCAGCTCCACGTTCAAAGATCCAGAGCGAGCCAGTCTCAGAGACAGCGGGCATGGGGACAGCGACCAAGCGGACAGCGATCAGGACACTAATAAAGGCTCCTGCTGTGACATGTCTGCTAAGGAAGCGCTCAAGATGAAGGCCACTGGCCTCAAGCCTCAACCACTTGAGCAGGGTGAGTCCTTCAACATCAGGAACTTAATTTAGAACCAAAGATTGAGTTGTTTAGAGTCTGTCTCTCTTCTTGTGCTCATTCTTATAGTGTTTCTTTTTGAAATTCGCTCAAATTCCTTAGGACGTTCCTTATATTCCTTGTGTGTTTGTTGTCTTCACCTGGCACGTTCCACAGATGCAGTACACTTTTGTCCCATGGTTTTATAGGAACTATTAGATACAATGCTGTACGTTCCACCTTGGAGGCCTTCTTGATTGTTTCTAACAATTAATATCATATATAACATATACAGTAAATCGTAATTTTAACAATCTGTTGAATTGATATCAGCCATAACGATTAATTCATTCATTCATTCATTCATTTTTCTTATTTGTGGAAAGTGTCATCTTTCTCTTTGCTGTTTTCCTCTGCATGTCCCTTTCTCAATCGAAATGAAAGCTTTCAGTCAGAGGTCTCAAACGGTTATTCGTTTCCTGACCTCACCGCAGTTGAATCTTCATGCTGTCTCGCTCTCATTTTCGTAACAGGTCATCTCTCGCTCCCACTCTTTCGCTCTCTTTTGCTTTTCAAACTATCTTCCATCCTATAGA
Source organism: Abramis brama (assembly GCF_963993115.1). NCBI lineage: Eukaryota > Metazoa > Chordata > Actinopteri > Cypriniformes > Leuciscidae > Abramis > Abramis brama. Next base: position 7,866,185 of record NC_139985.1, read on the forward strand.
CTCCCTATTTTCCTTGTCCTCTTTCCTCCATCTTTCAATTTCTCTCTCTCTCTCTCTCTCTCTCTCTCTCTCTCTCTCTCTCTCTCTCTCTCTCTCTCTCTCTCTCTCTCTCTCTCTCTCTCTCTCTCGTATTCCAGCCACGTTCTCAGTTTATCAAAGCAGGCAGGTCCATTATGATTTTATAAGCCAAACCACTCTAGCCATTCCATTTAGTGAGTGCTGGTTAGGCGCTGGTAGGCGCTTCCTTAAAATTTTGATAATGGAACATGGAAAATGACTTATCATCCAGTAGGCCATGTCACATTCTCAACCTGATTAAATATGAATAATTATTCCGGCTCTCTCTTGGTAGGACAAATTACTTGTGACATGTTAGAACAATAACTTCAGATAAGAAAGCAGTCCCATACTCCCTTTCCATTGCACTCGTTTGCGAAAGAAGCATGTAAAGATGGTTTTATTCATCTATACCCAGGTCTGTTGGGCCATGTTGAAGACTATTACACTGGGGCCGTATTCCACAAAAGACAATCTGAGGAGAAAAAAAAAAAAAACATGAGCGAAAGAAAGAGAATAAATGGGCCACAGAAAGCAATACATCAAATATAATGGCACAATTAATCAATAGAACAGAGGGGAATCTGCCGCTATCTGAGCCGAGGCAGCGGACGAGTACGCCAAGCCTGTCTGCCTTGATTTGGCTTGTGTGTGTATGTGTGTTTTCATTTGGATTCAGGAATAGACTGAATGCACTGGCAAGAGAAATTGGCCAATTAAAGAGGCCCATATGTTTCATATTTTGAGAATGTTGTTATTTAATGGTGCATGGGAAAGGGTTGGAGAATGGCTGAAATTAGCTAGTTTAACAGTGTGACTCACTTACACATACAAAAAGACAAAAGCCGCAGCCACAATAGTCACATGTCCAACAAGCTTTATAGTTACCTAAGCCAAGAACAATGAAAACCTGACAGTCAAAAGTGACAGTCTGCATGTGTTTTATCCTTATTTGTAGTTGTTGTCGACTCTTTCTGCATGTTACAATGTTACGGCAATAACTGATGACAAGTGAAAGTCTGAGTGAGTCAATCATTCACTTAACCAATTTGTTAAAAAACGTTGGTTTATTCAGACACAAGACAACTGACTATCTTCTATAAGTAAATCGCTGAATTGTTTACTCAACTAAAAACAATCTGCTTAAAAACTATGATTCATTCCGGAATTAAACGACTGACTGTCTAGTGAATCATTTACTCAAACCGAATCATTTCGCTCACAAACACTGATTCATTCAGGAACGAAGCGGCTGACTTTCTAGTGAATCATTTACTCAAACCAAATCGATTCATTAAAAAATTATGATTCATTCAGGAACAAAATACTAGTGCTTTGATCAGAGACAGAGAAAAACCTGGAAAGAAAAACATATTCCTCAATATTTTCATTGTGTTTATTGAACTCTTATATAAAAGTGGTGTCAAGTGGTGTTTTTTCTGCGTGGAAAGATGTACAGTAGGCTATAGACAATGAAACATAGACACTGAGCAGCATTAGTATGAAATCACAATCAAACTGTTACTCACTGCTTTGTGTTTGCGTCAAGTTAAATATGTTGTCTACTCGGATTAGTTTTATAGTGTATTTAGTTATCCTCTCAAACAGGTCACGTTTGATGACCAAACTCACTTTACTTCCTTTCCTCACTCTGTTCTGTTTTATTGAGTATTGAAATCAATAATTAAGCTACAAGACAGTTAATTGGGAACGGCTGTCTGTTTTGTCAATATATCTCCAGATATGTCCAGAGGGCTGGGTGTATCTTCTCTCAGACAGGCACACTTTAAACTCTCTCTCTCTCACAGAAATGACACATGACAGTCTAGAGAAAGCCCAGGCTAGCCTAGAGATCCCCTGTGTCCTCTTGTAAGCATTATCACATCCAACATTAGACCGTCTCCACTACCACCAGCTTCTAAATCTGTGTTAAAAGCCTCTGAAATGGATATTTTACAGTTGCTGTATGCTATAACAACATTGCTGTGTAGTAAACATTATGTCTCACTGCATATGCAGCGTATTATAGTGGTGTCTTTAACAGTGGAGTATTATAGCTGTTTATGGCAGCAGTTTATGGTCAGTGGATATCAATATGTGTGTGCGCACACGAAGAGCCGCTTGGGTTTGATGCATTATTTAGGAAATGGGAACTTCTCTTTTTCTGCCTGCTTTTCCCTACTTTATCACCCTCTCTTATCTCTCAATCATTGGTTTTGACTCATATTACACTATATATAATATTTATAATTATCATTAAATTATTTAAGTGTCCATTATTACAGTTCTTTGTTTTAAAACTTAAAAACAATCAATACTGTGGGTGAAAAAGACTTACCAAGTATAGCTTCCTATTCCTTTAATGAGACACTTGAGCTTGTTTGTCTTTCACAAGTTTTGACAGTTCATTGTGCAATTCTAATTGACGTTGTGAAGAATAGATAGAAGTATGGGTGAGACAAGTAGCAAACTATCTTCTGCTCAAATCAACCTCTGTGCAATGCCTTTTTGTTTTCATTTACTCACCCTCAAGTGGTTCCAAACCTGTACACATTTTTTTGTTCTGCTGAACACAAATTAATATATTTTGAAGAATGTTTTTAACCATACAGTTTAACTGTTTGTTTACAAACCATTGAATAACCAAACCATTGACTTCCATAGTATGTAAAAATAATAATAATACTATGAAAGTCAGCGGTGCCCCACAACTTTTTGGTTGCAAACATTCTTCAAAATATCTTCCTTTGTGTTCAGCAGAACAAATAAATGTATACAGGTTTGGAACAACTTGTGTGTGAGTAAATGATGACAGAATTTCCATTTTTGGGTGAACTATCCCTTTAAGAGCTAATGGCTATTATATATCCTTTCTTTAAAAGGATCCACCCATCCATTATTTGGCTTCATAGTCTTTAATCAAAATCATTATTGCTTTTTGTTCTGTGCAATTATGGTATTGAATGCCCACTTTTCAGTCAATTCCTGATTAAAAAAAGTCCCATCCTGCATGTTTTTTTTTTCTCATTAAATGTGAAATACGTCACATTACAGAAGTAAAATGCTATTTGATGTTGACTTTAAGTACCCCCTCGGGTACGTTGTGAATTCCATTTCTAGATGCGTTTCTAGATACACATACATGCTTGGAATATTAACTAGCTGCTGTACCAACAACTGTTATTGCTGATGGCAAATTGTGTATTCATAAGGGCAAAATTAAATATAGATGCGAATGAAAAAGGAAACAGAACAAGATCTTAATCGCTGGACGTCTTTCTTATTATTGCATGCATACACATGCGTGTTTTCACTTCCTTTCAGACATGCACCCTAGCTACTTTTCAGGGTTGTGAGAATGTAATGCCCGTATAAGTGTGTGTGTGTGTGTATGTACGTGTGTGTTTGCGATTTTTCATAGGTAATATTTCAGTGGAGCAGAGAGAGACCCAGTCTGTTCACACAGATACAAACAAGAGAGGGTAGTAGAAGACAATACTCATTTTCCTCTCTCTCTCTATCTCTCTCGCTCTTTCTCTCTCTTTCGCCATCTACTCTAATTATGTTCACCCTCTAGCGCAAACACATTCATAGAAATCATAACAGGGAAGACATACGCATTGTGAATAGAACTGCAGTCCCGCATGGATCTAGTGTCATGTTTTGATCCCTGTAGAGAAGAGTTAGTTTTATCTGCCATGTTCCTCTCGCTCTCTCGTTCTCTCTGCTCTTAATTGGATCAGAACCAAGTTGTTCTTAGAACAAACACAAGCTCTGTTCCAAAACCTAGTGAGCTGCCTATACAGTACATAGACAGTGTTTTAAGGCATCATGCTCCCAATGGGAATGCTGTTCTAAAAACATGGGTTGCAATTTGAGATGTTGTTTTGGCCCAAATTTAAGTATCCTTTGCAGATAAGGCAATCCCAGAATGCATGATGATAATTAATTTTTTATGTGATTTATAAACTCTTTTACTCAATATTGGCGTGATGTGCTATAAAATTATTATTTTTTTTTTTTTTTTATGCACTCTTTTTCTTTCTGTTTCTGTATGTTTTCTTTCACTCCCCTCTTTTCCTTCCTCCATTATGTCGCCCGGCACGTGTGCAGTCGTGAAATTGATTAATTAGGCTCTCTAAATTGGGAGCTGTGTATTAATTTAGCAGAAAAGTATTTTTCGTATTAATTGGTGATTAATTGATGTAAAGTTTTGCCTGCAGCATAGGCTAATCCTGGAATGTGTTCATCAGCGGCCATCACACGGTCCGATACACACGTATACGAGTAACGAACACCGGACCATTATACGCAAGTGCCGAGATGTGTACCTTGCGATAATGTGTGCGTGTGTGAAAAGGTCCCATTAGATTGCTGTGTAAGTGTTCTAGATGACCTCTCTTAATTGTGTTTGATTGGAGCGCGATAATCAAATTGTCTCACCTCTTTTCCACTGTAATGCTTCAGATTATTCGTCTGAAGGAACAAAACGGGAGAGAAGGATGGAGAAACTGAAATAGAAAAAGAAATTATTTAAATAATTGAACCAGTGTCTTCCAGTCTGCTAGCTGGTTGGCTTGGGTTAGGGTTATTTTAGCATAGTATTAGTTTCTAGAAATATTTTAAATTAGTTTATATATTGTGGCGGAGCTGAAATGACAAAGAGCAAATTAAATCAATGTCATCCGCTGCCAAATGGGGAAAAAGGAAATGAGGTAATCATATAAAAGGAGGAATTTAAACTAAAGGTTTAATGAGAAAGTGCTGCGCATCAACATTGGGGTGAGTAAATTATCAGCAAAAATTTTGGAAGTGAATCCTTTAATCATTTAACCCCTGCTATAACTACACCATTATGGTGGCAAAAGGAACATACTGCTAGTATTTCATTCATACACGCACATATATTATATAAACACAAACTTTCATGTCAGATGTGATAAATCGCGATTAATCGATTTGAGAGTACTCTTAAAAGCGTGAAATGGGTTTCTGTTTTCTTCTGCATTTGACGTCACAGCACAGAATCATCATGATAATGAAGGATTAGAAGTGTTTTCTTTTGGCCAATCAGCATCTTCGTGATATCACTAGTTGTGTTCGAGCTGAAGCGGTGCTGCGCAGATTGATCGGTGTATAACATCAGAGTCCCGAGAGCGATTAGAGAGTAGGCGGCTTTTTAATCGCTCTCGTGATACTTTGATGTCACACACCGATCGATCTGCGCAGCGACGCTTCAAGTCAAACACACCTATTTTTGTAAGGCTTCAGAGTGATTAGTCATATGGCATTGGTTCAAAATAAAAACGTTAGCAAGCCAAGCACCTGCCATTAAGATGAATGAGAATGGTAACGGATAGATTTCTCCAGACACAAACCCAGCCACCCATTTTCCACTCTTTTTTTTTTTTTTTTGGCATTGTAATCAAGATCTCTTTTACCCACTTTATCTATTGGAACAAAGCGCTGTGATGCTTGGTCACACACACATTATAGTTTTGAGACTACCTGAGAGTGACGGCTGATTGATTCTCTCTGGCCACCGCAGTGCTTTGAATTGAATAGTCAGGTGGAGGCAGAGCTCTGGGAAACAACAGACGCTCCAACAAGAATCCAAAATGCGTCAGAAAACCACACAGGCGAAAGGTCTGATCAGACATATTGATTGAGATCCTGATTCTACAAGCCTTGTTTAACTTTCCTGCCAGAAACAAGATTCATTCATCAATACATTATTCATTCAGCAGGGCCTTCGTTAATGAAACAGGTGCTCGAAAACGCATGTGTTTAAAGACAACGTCAATCGGCATTCATAAAGCATGTAACTTGGAATAGTTCACTCAAATATCAAATCATTGTAAAATATATAATAACTGAAAATTGCATTGACATCAAACCTGATGTGCCTAATGTTTTAATATGAGTGAAGAAATTCAGTGGACATAATGTTATCCATTGGGATCTGGTTGAATCAGACTCATTAAGCTATGATATTATTAATTTACATTATTTTTCCCTGCCTACGCAGGTTGTGTATGCATTAGCAGAAAAGAGTTTTTCAAAAGCAGAGAAGGTTATTACATTTTCCTACAGAATATGCACTGATGATTCGTGCACATTAAGATCAAGGACGTTTATTGCGAATATAATGTCACATTGTCTTTAAGACCAGTGCATTAGTTTCTCGCACGTGTTTTATACGTGGCATCAAACGCTTCAACAGAAAGCACAGAAAAATGGGTACGCCAAGTTCGTGTGGTGTGCGATAAAGGGGCTGAGATGATATTTTCTTCAGTTAGGAAATAAATCAAGAAATGAGTAGCACTCTGAAAACGTACCTAAAGGGATTGATATATTTTTGTGTGCACATCCCTCTTTGTGATCCTTAAACACATCCACTTCAAAAGAGCAAAATCAGTTAATTAATGACATTCTTACAGATGCCCTTTTCCCACTTGTTGCCTAGGTAACCTCCTCATCCTGGCACTCAGGCATTATTTGAATCCATATTGACAGATTTGAATGTTTTTTTGCTCCTTTTTCCACCAAAAAAAGGTCATTTCCCATCATTCATTTTTTATGCCCATATAATGTAGATGTTTTTAGACGATGATGCCGTGTTTGAAATGGCTCCACACTTCTCCAGGGCTATTCATACACACTCTCAATGGAATACATAAGTACTCTTGGCTTTCTTCTTGTCAATTCTTTTCAGGACTCTTCATTCACCTCTTTTCCTTAAGTTCCACATCTGTTTTATTCTTTCTTTTCTGCCAAGAAAAGCGGGTCTGTGTAATACAGATAAAGAATGGTGTGTGTAAATGACTGCCACAAGACATCAGGCTGTTTTTTAAGACGGTAGAGCTGCAGTACACACACACACACACACACACACACACACTGTTTGTGGTGATTCAAATGTCTACTCACGAAAGGATTGGCTTGTGGAGAAAATGTGCAACTTTTAAAAGTTGTATTAATACTACAGTTGCTAACCTTCACTCACTACTTTTAATTCTAAAATTAAAATAAAATAAGAAAACAGATTGAAAAAGGCTGTCATACAAAAAATATATATATATATAAACACATGCAAAAACAAGAGAGAACCAACAACATATTAATAACTGATTATGTTTTAGTCAATGTTCAATGTATATTTTTACATTGTAAAATAAAAACTGTATTAATTTTGTCAGATGTTTTGTTTCATTTGTGAGAAAACGCTTCCACGCCATTGGTGGAAAGTTTCGGCATTCCGTGTTTTCACTGTTATATGGTAGGGGGCGCTATGACACATCTTCTGAAAGAGTACTGAATCACCTGATCAAAACACATGCGAAGAAGAAGCAGAAACAAGCGATCTTGTGTGTAATCATATGCATATGTGAAATAATGCGATCATGATCATGGAAAGAGTTAAAAATAAAAAATATTTTCCTCATATTTTGATGCTACAATCGATCTTGTAGGGTCATTAAAAAACATTATTTTTGTCCACTACTGTATATTAGATTTATTTCAATTAGCCAAAACACTTTTAGTTTCAGTTAGCTAAAACAACATTGACCATAAGTGCCCTTAAAATCACTAATATATTGATATCAGATAATATTTTGGTTGATAATGTTGCTCAAGCTTCAACCCTATAACCTTAAAATTGATCCACATCCTACTTTGTGAAATCACTGTAAATGTTCATGGATCCTTTCCTTTCTGTAAAGCAGTTCTGTATGAATTTCACTCTTGCACAACTCCATAATCTCCAAAATTTATCTGACTGAAGTTTATATTGCAGAAACTCTGGAAGCAGGGCTATATTTGAGTTTCACAGGAATAGACTCAGCTCTGTCATCAATGCTTTCGTGAGTCGACTGTCAGTAAGAGTAATCACTGTCATTGTCTCGCTTTAAAGGGACTCAAATATGCATTAATATCACATAAATCTTACAGTTTTAGACGTCAGTTTATTTTTCATGTTTGACAAGTTTCGTATCTTTTTTTCTTTTTTTTAGGTAGAGCTGTCACAACACATCTGATTTAGCCATATAAGCTCTCGAATTTGTTCTCAATCAATTCCGACAACAACAGACGTGTCGCAATAATGTAATTGATTTGTAGTCGAGAGAAAAACGTAGACAAATTAAAGGGTCAGCAAATCTCTTCTGATTTATTTGGTAATTTTTTTGATACCTCTCAGCAGTGGTGCGGCGATTCATCAGTCAAAATCGCTGAATAGTTAATCACTTTCTTTGCTGTATTTTTTAAAACTTGTAAATGAACTTTGTGCAAATGAGATTTTGATCAGAAAATACATCAAAACAGATCATCTGTTTTCAAGAGTCATGTTTCCAGAAACGTGTGGGCGAGAGATATGGGTTAAAATACGTCTCGCAGGTACGCGAGCACCAGAACGGCCGTATAGCAGATATATGGCCTGTGACTGCGTGAGCATGAAAGCAGTTGACCTGCCGGGTCCCGTGGGGAACAGCGGCTTTTCCCTCATAACGATTACAAATCGCCAGCAATGCAATTACCAGGGGCTAAGCAATGACTCTGGCGACTTAAACAATTGTAGCAGGTTTCAGACAGCATTGTTCAATGGCAGAATAAAGCTGGAGATTTGTTACTCTCTCAATAAGACACCATATTCATTCACTTCTACAGAGCTTCTGGGGCCACTGAATGCTGTTTTCAGGGGCCATCAAAGTAATGTTCATGCCATTAAGAGACTTATCCAAACATTTAGCATACTGGATGCTATGCTTTCCAATGGAGATATATGTCTGCATTACACTGAAAGAAAAAGAAAAAAAGAAAAAAAAAATCTGGTAATTGGTAATTTTATGCCAGGACGTTCTTCGTTATGTTTACAAATCATTTTCCTTTAACTCTAAAACACAAAACAATGCAATGCGTAATTCAAAATGCATTGTGGGTAACCTTTATTTCTATAGCAGTTTATACAATACAGATTGTTTCAAAGCAGCTTCATACACAGAAAATTAACCGAATCAATGATGCAAACTTCATCAAATATAAGAAAAAAACATTAATCTAACTTAATCTCTAACAAGACAAGTCTTCAAGTCTTCTAACAAGTCTATTCAAAGTTGATTCAATTCAGTTCTGCAAAATATGTCAGTTACGAAACAAATTTGATTACGCTAGAAAGCAGCTCTACAGAAGACAATAGTGTTATCATCCAGCTCAGTTATGTTCACGTTTTGTTGTCGTATGATAGTGTTAGTAGTAAATATAAATATATATAAATATCGATAATATTGCTGAATATATTTCACTTTCATGGACTTTTAGTTTTATCGCCTGTTTCCTGTTTCCTATGTTCTAGTTTTCCCGTCAGTCATCTGTTGCCTTGGATATTGCAGCTGATCATTATTGATTACCTTAGACCTGGGTTAAACGTGACAAATATTAAGTTTTCTTCTTTTTTTTTTTCAGAATATATTAGGCCTTATTTTTAAAGACTTTTCTTATATTGCATTACAAAATGTCCTGCGCTTAAGTGACGTCCTCGTTTGTTTGAAATACTCACATTAACGTTGTATTGTCGTTAAGAACAACAGCTGGTACGGCTAGCCTCGGCGGAGAACTCTAATTAACGTGTTTGTACGCATAGGATCTAAACAGGTACCATATGGGAGATTGTTGGTTCATATTTCTATATCACATCTGTCTGGTAAATGTGATTAATTGATGTTTAATGGCTTGCATCTCAATTCTATTGATCAAAAATGATGTCTCAGGAATGTTTCAATTCAGTGGTGTCAATAGAATCGAGTAAAGAAGTGAAAGGAGCTTAATTTCCGTAAACTCTGGAAGTGTAAAACTCTTGTGTCAGATGGCAGCCTTTTGTTGATGTTTCAGATAATTATTTCATCACCCCGAAATCGATGTGTTTTTTTTTCGTCCTCATTAATAGTCCCTCTCCTGCAACAGCCTTTGTTCTCTAACTGAATAAGCACGACCCAATTGATGCATGTGCATGTCAGAAGAAACATTTGGAGAGGGAAATTAGAAGCCTGAGCAATCTGGAGTAGCGTGGGTCTTATCATTCATGTATCACTCTTGTTGTTGTTGTTGCTTTGTGTCCTCACCTCACTCGTTCACACTCCCCGGGCTCAAACGCACACACTTAAAGCAATTTAGTCCACTAAGCTAGCGCAATCCTACGGAAAGGCTGCAAATCTTTTTTAAGGGCAATATCAGGAGCTTAGGATTTTGTTTCCTTTATTATAGGAGATTTAAGGGATTAGCTTTCACTCTTAATACACAAAGTTTCATTTTGTTCCATTGTGAGTGTATTTGTGTGGTAACAGAAGCATTGCAGACATGAGGTTAAGAAAATATGTCTTGTGTCCACCATCCTATGTTGACTGATGACTACTTTTGTCTCATGACTCACGAGTATGAGAGCATCAAGATCCTTTAACCCAACAAAACCTCATAGTTCCTTGTGAATGAAGTACCGCATGCAGTTTGGAGCGTCTCTGCTTGTTTGCAATGCAAGGGTAAATAAAGAACTGGTCTTTGAATCAGTACAGTGTTTTTATTACTCAAGAAACTCTCTATTAAGGCTATATATATTAAGGTCGTATAGTCGTATTCAAGCTGTCTTAAATAGCACAGTTCATCTTTTAGATTTTGCAGCCAAATGACTGAGCGCTCACATAGCTACAAGGAACTTTATAATCTGTAAGTTGATGAAAACGTAATGCGTTGCACTTACTGCCTCAGATGCTGTCGTCCTAATGACAGACAAAACACGGATGTCCGAAGTTCAGTGTTTAATTATTTTAAAGAAATACATTTTTTTTTTTATTTCCTGAAAAGTAGTGGTTTTGGACATACAAGGTTTCCGCCTGACAGCGACGATGTTTAATATGATATTTGCACATTTGTAAAGCAAATTATTAACATGAACAAAACTTTGCTGAAAAACCTGATATGTCTACTACATGTCTTCTGTCTACATTCAGATACTCATATGTATGTTGGAAATATTTAAATATTATGTTTAATAGTATGTTGAATTAATATTTCATTGATTTAAATTACAAGCAATCAGAATTTCATCTTACTTTTTGGCCATATAAATATCAGCAATTGCGCTGAATTGGAAAAAGAATGCATATTTTTTTGCTCAGTTTGGGCTTCTGAATAAAATTTGTGGGGGGTTTTTTCCTCCTGAGTTCCTTATTCTCACTATATCTTATGAGCGGTAAAATATATCAAGTATGTTACTCAAAAAAAAAAAAAAAAACACAGGCAAACTTTTTTTTCCCAGATTTTTACTTATTGATTTAAGTTTTGTCTAAAGGATCAATAAACTGTTTTATTACTAAAAAGAAAAATAAATAATAATAATAATAATAATAGATAGATAGATAGATAGATAGATAGATAGATAGATAGATAGATAGATAGATAGATAGATAGATAGATAGATAGATAGATAGATAGATAGATAGATAGATAGATAGATAAACAATAACCCTTTATTTATGCATTATGCAAAAAGGGGAAAAATCTATTAATAATTACTATTAATACATTGCCTTGTTCATTTAGTAAAAGAAAACTAATTGGTAGAAAACATTGATTACTTTAACTAGATATAGTTCTTACATTATTATTTTTTTCTATTTCTATGCCCAGCCCTTGTGTCTGTATGTGCATATACCCACATACCTCTGTTTCATGTAATTAAGCTGGAACCTCATTAGCCCCGGGTATCGCGGTTATGATATTTGAGAGTCATAACGACACTGTGTCCTCTGCCTTCTAAGGGAGCAAACCATAAATCTGTGACATTAGCCCGCCGCCCCTGTCGCCGTGGTGACTAATTATGCTCTGTTTGTATAAGTAATGGCTTATTCTTCACGGTACAGGGTGATCATGATTAAGAAGGGACCCGCCGGAGCCGTAGACTCATTTTCCTTTGCTCTCATTGGCCGCTCGCTCATCATCTCCCTCTCCCCTTAAATGAAAACTCATTATTTGACGTGTGCTAAATGCTATACGGAGTGTTTCTCCCACTAGCCCGTACTGCAATGAAGAAATTAGGAGATATTAATCCATAAAAGGCTAATTTATACCTCGCAAGCGACGTGGACAAGGGCTCGTTTCAAAGAGGAACTTTAGTGGTGGTAATTGGAGGCTAGTCGCAGTGCGACTCGCACGCTTGTCCTTTATGATCTTTTGCATCTGACCTTATCATTTGTTCAAACGCTTTGACATAAAGGTTGGAAAAAATGTTTTTCGGCAAAAATAGGCAGCCTTTAAAATTGATAAAAGGTATAAGCCTGGGTAACAATGCTGTTTCTTTAATTTTCTTAGACCACAATCCTATATTACTGTCTATGGAAAAATGCTTTATGAAAGCAATCAAATTTGAGTACAGACAGCATTTAAACTGGGCTCAATGGCTGTAAACCATTACATCCAATATCCCAAGAATCAGCAGTAGATTAATATACTTTAACAGTGCTTGAGAGATCTTCACATATGAGTTCATAAAACAAGCCTGACAGCTCCAGATGTAGGCTGCAGTATTAATGCAAACATCAGCCTCTTTGTTTTCTGTCATACGTGACCCGTGGTAATTTTTTGTAGTTTACACAGTTACGGACAGATGGAAATGCCCAAACCGTGTCTGATGATGTATGTTATAAGCCCCATTGTTTTTTTTTGTGTTATTTTTTTTTTTTTTTTTTTTGGTCTTTCTCACTAAACAGTCAGGTTGTACATTATGTAGTGTCTGCCATTTTCTGTTTATGTCACTGCAATTTCTATCAAACATTTGCTCAGGGTCACTGACTGGTTTACATTTATTGCATTTTCATGTGGCCTTTTGTGTGTGTAGGTCAAAAACAAATGTAATTTCCTGTTGCAAACAGAATTAAGAGATTAGACATAATCATCACAATAGGTGAGATTTATAATGGTGTCACCAGCCAAGTGTCAAGTACATCACTTTCAATTTCAATTTTCCCCATTTACTTTCTTAAAGGGATAGTTCACATTTAAAAGATTCTGTTGTCATTTGTTCCCCATTATGTCATTTGACCTCTTTCTTCTTTGAAACACAAAATAATGTGTTTTATAAAATGTCACACAATGAAAATCAAGGGGGTCCAATGTTGTTCGAACCCCGATGACTTTCAGAATATCTCCTTGTGTGTCATACAGGTTTGGAACAACATGAGGGTGAGTAAATTATAAATAAGTAAGTACTTATTATAGAGTTACAGTTAGGGTTAGGGTTTGGTTTAGGGTTAATTACTTGTAATTATGCATCATTTACTGTTATTATGTATTAACGTGTAACTACGTCACCTAAAAATAATATGTTATAGGATGATCTCTTTAATACACATTCAATGGTGTTATAGTGCACAATTTATCAGTGCACATTATTCCTGTTCACAATCCAATCAATTGCCGATGGGAAAAATATCAATGTGCAACATCCATTTCAGTCTGAAGAATGTCACTTTAGGGAAGTAAATGTTATATATAAGCAGTTTAGCCTATTAGCCTGATCTATTTTTGGGATTCAGAGTAGCTGTAGATCATTTTCTTCACATTTTCTCCATCCCTCTTCCATTAATGTTTCTTAAACTGATTATTAACTTTGATAAGCACACATATGTTGGATTAATTAATGAGTCTAGTCCCTGGGCGATTCGGCTCACGTTTTAGTTCTAACCTTTTACTTTAAGGCATTGTTGGGTGTATAATTACGCTTGGCTTAATTAGTGAGTTATTAAGACCTGTGATGAGATATGACAGGATCTAATGGGCTTAAGAAAAAAACTGTCTGAAAGGAAGATTATAAAGGTTGCGTTGAAACTTATTGAACTGCACTGCAGTTCGTACAAACAACTTGATTAAGTTGAAATTGCCTCTTAAATGGTATTAAATGGCAACACGCTAGTAGCTAGTAGCTTGGACTGTGCCATCTGTTTTCACAGACAGAGCTTAAGCGTACTCTCAATGCCTGGGAAAACTCCCCATTTGAGGAGGAGAAACTGATTGGACCTATCAAAAAATAATCGGGCCTTATTGTTTGTTTCCTGAGGTTTTTATGGGCTTTTGCAAAGACACAAATTTGGAGACCTTGGTTCAAGTGTCCAATCATCTATACAGCCACCCTTCCTCATCAAGTCTATCAAAATCACAATCTCAATTTTTCTGTCCTTTCTCTCTCTCTCTCCATCCGTCTCTCTGCTGTAATGAATTATCCATTATTTCCCTTTTATCCACGCTGGCTTCTTCTGCGATAAACAGCTTGTGCCAAATGTGACCGCATGCTCGCAGTGATTCGCAAGAACCTTGTTCTCTGCGACGTCCTCCATCTGGAACCAGTCTTACTCATATATATATATATATATATATATATATATAATCCGTTCCATGTCTTTGTCAGATTGGGAGCAGGTTAGAAATAATTCATGGTCATGTCCACTTTCCTCAGGCACGGCTCCATTTCAGATTGCAATGTCTTACCGGCGAACCAGGGAATGTTTTATGAATCATTAAGAACTGTAGAACATTTATGCTAATGACTTTGAACTAATTTTAACTATTTCCTCAAGGCAATCGTAACCACTTTAAGGTCTGTTAGGAGTAAAGCTGAACATCAGATATTTAGTAATAGTTCAACTGTAAAAGAAAATGATATCATTTACTCACTCTCATGACCTGTATGACTGTCGTTATTCCTATGAGCATAGGAGGAAACATTTCTGGCCACTTTTTTCCTTGCAGTTTTAATGAATTGAAGATTTTAAGCTAAAGAAAATGAATACCATAAAAGTATTATTAAAGTCTCAATAGTTTTGTGTGAGGAAAGATTCATTGATTTACTCATGAACTCGAGCACTGGTTCATGAACAAATAATACAGACAAGTTTTGTGAATCTGATCAACTGATTCATTGGAAACTGATTCACTGAATAATTTGTTCATGAAGCAGGCAACTCTCATGAACACGCTCGGAGAGAGGTGCATATCAAGGTTTTTAGTGAATAATGACTTCAGTTTTTACTCAGAGCTGTATGACTTGGAATCACATTGACTATGATATTCTCATGTTGCTTTTGTGTCCTTTTTGAAGCTTAAAAGCTTGATTTTTCTTTTTTTCTTTTTTGTTAAAGAAATGCATAGTTTCTTGGATCCACATATGGTACAGGTGAGTGATGACAGAGTGGTGACAGAATGTTCATGTTTGGCTCAACTGTGAGGCTACCAAAGTAGAGTCCCAAAACAGCTTAGTTACACATACTGTTTGTGCTTAAAAATCAGACAGGATTAGTTCACTTCAGAATTAATTTCCTGATAATTCACTCACCCCCACGCATTCCAAGATGATCATTTCTTTCTTTCTTCAGTCGAAAAGAAATGAAGGTTTTTGAGGAAAACATTCCAGGATTTTTCTCCAGACTTCAATGGGGTACAACGATTTGAAGGTCCAAACTGCAGTTTCAGTGCATCTTTCAAAGGGCTCTACATGATCCCAGCCGAGGAATAATGGTCTTATCTAGAGAAACGATCGGTCATTTTCTAAAACAAATACAAATATATATATACTTTTTAACCACAAATGCTCATCTTGCACAAGCTCTGCGATGTGTCCCGCATCACGTTGAAGGGTTGCGCGTGTTCCAGTTCAAAAAGGTAGGGTAGGGCGAAAAACATCTCGTTTTCTCCTCCAACTTCAAAATCGTCTGACATCATTGGTTTACTTTTTTTTTTTTTTTTTTTTTTTTGTGAACTAATCCTTTAAGATTTCCTGCTCTCTGCCAATTAAAGGGGAAACTGTTGCCAATAAGCTTTTTGTTGGCCATTGTTTTGCCATAACTGGAAGTTTAACGTGACCCTGGTCTCATATAGGAGGCATGTAGTGAGTGATTAGTTTGAGGAATCGCACTGCGATGGAGTGTGTTGTGTGGTAAGACAGGCCAGGGCAGAGGAACGAGGCAGCCTTCGGGCCTACAGATGGCCTCCTGACCCGTCTTTGGCACATTACTCCACTTTAGCATGTATATTATGTGTACATGCTTGAATGAATCTGCACCTCTGCGTTAGTTTAAACTTGCGTGTTTCCGCCTCTCAAACTCTGTGGGGGAAACATGTTGTCCAGCATCGCGATAGCAATGATGCCCCAGGAGGAGATTATGATGATGCATCCGCACTTTCTGGCTCTCTGCCTCTCCTTCCCATCTGTGCTCTGTCTTCAGCGAGCGTTTCGGGTGCGCTCGTGTAGTAGTGGCATTTTTAGAAGGAAGTGCAAAAGAAAACATAATGTGTTCCAGAAAAAAAAAAAAAATCCTTGTATTAGTCAACATATTAGTATTAATGGAATAGTTCAGAAAGACAGGAACGACATGAGGATGAGCAAATGCTGACAGAATTTTTATTTTTGGGTGAACTATTCTACAAGGAACTAGACCAAAAACTAGTAGATTTGCATAATTAAACACAGTCATCTTGCATATTTATTGTTATATAAAATGCGGTGCTCAACACTCTTGCTCTTGTCTGCCTATTCTGTTCTATAAATGATGACTTCCTGTTCTGACAGCTTTGGAAGATTCTAGAGGTTCTGCTCTTTAAGTGACATCTCCTATCCTTCATCTTCAAGCTGTGTTTAAGCGAGCCTAGGGATTTGAGAGAGATGCTCATGAAAACAGTTTGTACTTGTTGGGCTTATGTATAGGTTTTTTTCCCCAATGGGAAATATTTTGTCTCAGTTTAGTGGGTATAAAATGCTCAAAACCATTTTTTTTCTGCCTTTACCTGCTCTTTTTCATTTATTAGTTATTTTGGTAACACTTTATTTTGATGGTGCATATTGAGGCTCTCCGGCTGCTTTCAGAAAACAACATGGGTTTGTTGAGATAAGAAAAGGAAAAAGCAAAAATAGTGTAAAATAAAAAGCAGGTCAGAGCCATGGCTGGCTCTTAGGATTTTGTCACAATGCTCCACAGTGATGTGAGTCACTGTTGTTATCGTCAACTAAAACTAAGACCATTACAAATAATTCTGTTAATTGAAATACAATATAAATATGTATAGGCCTGGTTTCACAGACATGGCTTAGGCTAAGCCAGGACTAGGTCTTTGTTAAATTAAGACATGTAGCTTTTATAAACGTGCGACAAAACAATAGCACTGACAAATTGTAAGATACAGTATGTCAGTGCAAGTTCCTTTCAGTTAAAACAGCTCAAACATGCATTAGACTCAAGCCTTGTCTGTGAAAAAAACAAGAAAAAACTTACGTTTTTTTTTGTACGTTTTAAAAAAACGTAAAAATGTTGCTTATTTTATTTCCGTTTATATTTTGAAGTTGAAGTACAAAAATTACTTCAACTGAAAAAATATACAATTTAAAGCTACTTAGAAATATAAAAAATCAAAACCTAATAAAAATGACAAAAGCACATAACAAAATTACTAACATTAAAATGAAGCTAATGAATAAATACTACAATACTAAAATAACACTAATGTGAGTTTGAACTAAAATTAAAAGAATAAATACTACAATACTACAATAAATACTACAATACTTGATCCAGTTCCCCTACTTCTCACCATCATTTCCTACTGTATATAAATAAAAATCATAAAAAGACCAGATGATACTAAAAATTGTGTACATGCTCTGTATTGCATAGATGCACTTTTATGTGTGGGCGACCAGGGTTCGAGTCTGACTCAGGGTCATATCCCCATCCCACTCCGTCCGTCTGTATCGTTTCCTGTTTCCTGGAGGATAGACAGAGATGAACAGGCTGAGTGAGAAAGGGGAGTCGTGCTGTCTCCCCTCAGGAGGTGAGCTTAAGTACAGTTCTGTTGTTTCCTGAGGGCTATAAGCCACCTACAGTTCAAATAATAATCAAAAGACAAGCTGTTGAGTCACTGAGTCTGTGTGCTTTATGGTAATTCGATGGATCATTTCAGTTTATTACAGTTTACGTATGTGAAGATTTGGCTTACAAGCAGGGTTTGAAGCTTCTACATCAGTGTTATTCACCTATCAATTCCCTCTGATTGTAGGGTAAAGTTATGGATAGGTTAGGGATAGGGATAGAACTACATTTTTGGACAGGAATGTTGTTCCAGGATCAACAAAATATCTTGACCCAGGAACGCGTCTTACTTGGCAAAATCATGGTGAACGACCTAAAGTCCATAAGACATTAAAATGGGGTCACTTACACAGTTCCATTTTATATTTAATTATATATTTATTATAAAATGTTATATTTATATTGTAATATATTTTTTATGAAATGTATATTGATACAAAAATTAATTTAATAAATAAATAAATGTATACATTTAAAAATATGCTTATTTTATATAATAATATACTGTATAATCATTCAAAATAATTTTTAGATAATAATTTTACTCGCCGCTGAATATCAGTTTCACTTGAAAATGTCACATTACGGACTTAAAATGGGTTTCCAGTTTTTTAATTAAGCATTATTGACTTCTTTTCTCACCCATGATCATAATTACTATCTGACATTTCTCCATTATTCTCATTATTTTTTGTCTTTAGCAGAGAGTGACAGTTACTCAAACATGCAAGCTGCAGCACAGGCCTTTCTGATTATACAAGATGTATAGCGTCTAGTATTTGAATCTGTGTGTGATCATTTGTGTGAATGTTGGGAGTGTTTTCCCTCGATAACCTCAGCTTGTTGCATTTTTTCTGTTGTTTTTTTCTTTTCTCCTGCTGAATTAAGATAAGAGCGGTTTGTTAATTAAACTGTCACATGGCAGCACCTTGAGGAATCGCAGTGAAAGAGACGCTTTAATTGGGAAGCTATTGTCTCAATACAGACACTCATCTTATCCAGTGACTATCATAACCGAGGACAGGGGGGAAGTATCACATAATACAACACGAAGTCAAGGAGCGAAGGGATGCTGTTCCTGATATATGTTGTGTTCAATTGTGTTACCTTGTCAACATGTGCTTTTTTTTTTTTCACCAATCTTTCTCTCCTTCTTTTTTAGAAACGAAGTGTTCCTGTTATTATTGCTTCTAAACGAAACTCGTCGTGTACTTTTGTCAATAAAACTAAGAAAATACCAGTCTTAAAAATTCACATTTAATTCACTTGTCATTTCTTTGTAATTATTCACGAGTTCACATGTACATGAAATCCGATGTAGTAATTTATGTGTATTTGGCGTGCTGTCCGGGATAGGGCTGCGAGCACGGAATTTGGCCCGAACCCAGAGTACTCCCCGCTTTTGACTGGGATAGAAAACCAGCCAAGAGTGAGGTGATGGGGTGGTGGAGGGATGCTGTGAAACTGTCATGGGACAGAGGTGAGGGAAGGCTGTATTTTTGTGCTGATTGGTTGATTACCTGAAAGTGTTACCAATTTTTTTTTTTTTTAACTGTTTGAATAAAAACAACAACAAAAAAACAACAAAAAACATAATGGCTTTCAAATTTGGTTAATCCAATCAGAGTTTAAATTTGGAACTTTCCATTTTACAAGTCCAAATATAATATGTGTTGCCTAGCTACAACAGCAGTGTTTTCTCCCGAACGCGAGAAGGTGCTCCTCCGAACTTTGTTACATAAAACTTCATTTTGTGAATTTCTGAGTGAAAATTGTTTCAAAGTAAATCCTACATCATTTTTTTTAAGTGTTTTTTTAACTTCTAAAAATGATAGCTTAATTTGTGCAAATGTGTTTTTTTATAGTGGATAAACAAAAAGATTGTGAAAAAATCCCATAGTCGTACATTTGAAAGGAGAAAAAGGTATCAAATTAAAGTTGCAAATGTTTTACAAGAACTTTCTTTTTACATTAAAATCTTGTTTATTACATTGTGTTACTTGTTTCATTGTAATTATTTGAAATTTTCTACCAGTTTCTAGTATCACGTACCAGTTTCAATTTTATTTCAGTAAAGAGACTCTTGTACACTTCCAGCAGTAAGCATCCATGATAAACCACCTTGAACCCCTAGCAACCACTGAGAACACCCTAGCAACCACATGGTGAATCGCCCCAGTCATGTAGAGTCCTAGAGGCCATTAGTTATCATATTTCAGCACCAGAGTATTACATAGATGTTGGGATGGGCTCATGTGGTAGTGAATTTTGCACCAATAAGCACCTTTAATTTTTTCATAAAATGTACTTCTCGCTTTTCTTTTTTATTCTTTTTTATTTGCATCTGAGGAGTGTTCTCAGGGGATCAATGCTATTAGGTGATGAACTTCCTTGGCCAGGGCTTAAACTGTAAATACCATCAGCAATTAACACTGATCAGAGAGAGAGAGAGAGAGAGAGAGAGAGAGAGAAATTTAGCATCAGAGTCCTGCATGGAGGATCAATTATTGAGATTCTCTATCTCTGAAATTTACATCCCCTGGTGCTCATTATATTTGTGGCTATATTGGGTTGTGTTTATGAATGTGTTTCGTAATGCGGTTGTTTTGGAGCTATAGATCCACAGTCACATGAAGGCTTGTTCCTCTAGTGTGACAAATTTGTCCGGCCATCTGGGCTGAAGGTGTTCAAAATCCGCCTTGATTAAAAAGTGCAAATCTGGAGATCACAGGCCCGCTGATCTTCCCTTCCCGATCCCACAAAAGACCCCTTCAATAATCTCATCTGGAGATTATGATGATGCTTCTTTAGATGAGGGTGTTTTTAAAGAGGGAGGGAACGAGACACGGAGAAAACACTGCTGTTGTAGCTAGGCAACACATATTATATTTGGACTTGTAAAATGGAAGTTCCAAATTTAAACTCTGATTGGATTAACCAAATTTGAAAGCCATTATGTTTTCTGTTGTTTTGTTGTTGTTTTTTTTCAAACAGTGCAAAAAATAATTGGTAACACTTTACAATAATGTTCATTAGTTAACATGAACTAAGAATGAACAATCCTTCTTCAGCATTTATTAATATTAGTTAGTGAATATTAATTTCAACATTTAACAAAGATTACTGTAACACATGTATTGCTCATTGTTAGTTAATTCATGTTAGTTAATGAATTAACAACTGATGTTAACTAATTAACCTTATTGTAAAGTGTTACCAAATCACTTTCGTACAATTTTTTTAAGTTCAGATGTACACTTCTTAATCAAGGTGGAAATCTTACACATTATTAGATAAGAACAACTGTAGATAAGACGTGTTTACTTCAAATTTGTGTTTTATTTATATAAAAATATATATATACATTGATCATCTATTACCATATTGCTGATGCCAGTTACCGTGTTTTACCAGTACCTTCCTGGGTAAATACAAAATCAAGTGTAACCAAATACGTGGTAAAATCCCAGTAACATGGGCCACTTGTGGCGTTCCGCTTTATTGACCAACTGTGTTTATGAAATCACGTGTTCCGTAACCTGGTTTCCACCAGTTAAAGCAGAATGAAACAAACATTCAGTTCATGCTTCGTTATCACCGCTGCCAATTACGGCCCTGTCTCGGAAAATCGTTTTTGCACAGATCGTGAGCTGCCTATCTGAGTATTTGCCTCCGAGCTTTGGTTTCCCACCAGCCGTTCACAATGGCCTCACCCCATCGCCTCTCGTAGGCACGTCTGCATGCAGCTGCTACATCAACATGACAAGTGTTTCTAGAACATTCTTCATTGTTCACTGACCAGTAATCGAAGTGCAATGGCCGCCGTCGGGGGATATTTTCTGCTGTTGGGCTCTGAAGAGCGAGCACCTGGGCCTGCACTGAGAGAAGAGAGATAGTCATGCTCAGACACACCGCCTCATTGTGATTTCACCTCAGGCATCGTCACTCTGAAAGAACTTGTGGCCAGCTTCAAATCAGTTGCGTTTTGCTCGTTCATTTGAATTCACTGTAAACCTCACACTCCAGTGGTGGAGAGGGACACATTCTTTTAAATTAGCTTCTGCTCAGTAAGTGCAAACACATTTATGACCTCTCTCAAACTGTGACCAAGATTAGTTTTATTGCTTAAAGGAGAAAGTGAGACCAATTACTCACTGTTTTTCGTTTGGTTGTATTCTAGCCCAGTCTTAAAACACTCAGTATTCCTCGATTCCTAACATTAGCATTTTTTGTCATCATTTACTCACCCTCATGTTGCTCCAAACTGGAATGATTTTCTTTTCTGAAAGATATTTTTATGTTTTTTTGTCCATACACTGAAAGTCATTGGGCTCTGGTGTTGTTCTGGACCCCACTGACTTTCATTTTATGGGCAAAAACTATTTGAACTTTCTTCAAAATAAATCTTCTTTTGTGTTTAGGTTTTGATCATTTTCACAAAAGTTTCATGGCCCCAGAATATTTTGTTGTATAAATATCTGAATGTGCAATATATCAAAAGAAAGAACAGAGCCTCTGCTTAAAAAAAAAAAAACAGTTTTATTCTAGCTTCACACATTTGCCCTTTTTTATCAACACTTGAATGATAAAAAGTGTCATTAAAAAAGCAACATTTTGAGCAAAAGCTGAGAAAATCGCATTTGTGAGTAGATTGAGTCCATAAACACCCCCAAAGCTTCACAGTTCTATAGCTCGTCCTGGGTCGACGTTTCATTCAGTAACAGGCAGTTTTGATTTATATGCTGTTTAATGTTGATGATCGCATTATTTTACATATGCATCTGCTTACATATGCTATCACTTGTTTCTGCTTCTTCTTTTGAGTAAAGTAGTTCTTCTTTAAAGTGTTTTTTAAGAAACTCAGCTCTGCTATACTCTTGATTCCAGAGAAAACACGAGGACATTCATAAATCTAATCTGTAATTCAGAACAGAGAAGCCCGTGGAGCATATCTAATCCCAGCGAACCGGTTTTACTATGACCACAGTCTGTCATCAGCTGTGAACGTGCTTTCAAGAGCTTTTCACTTCCTCTCCTGTTACTACAGCAACTGTGTTTTTAGATAAAAATTAGTGGCTCCAGTAATGTGTTGTTTGGATGTCAGTGTTAGATGTACATGTATTATGAGGTTGTTTACAAGCCAGGTGTTTTGATGAAATCTCAGATCTGTGTTTTAACATTGTTGAGCGTATATAATCCTTTTCTTATCCTGTGTGAACCCGCTAATCTTTGACCTTAATCTTAAAATGACACAGATTTGTATTATTTTTTTCTCTTCCACCCCTTTAACACTGAGGAAAAAGAAAAAGGAAAATCATCCGTTGATATCCTTTTATTTTCCTGGAGAGGAGTCAATAAAAAGTAATTTGAGTTTATAATGCTTAAAATTGTATTCTTCATAAACGGCATTATAAATTACCAACCTGCAAATGTGGAAAAATAAATAAATTAGCAGCTAAAAACAGCTGAAATCTGATATTGAAGTGAGACCTCCAAATGGGTGTCCCTTAACAACATAAAGGCTAAGCATCTCTTATTGCATTTCAGTCAAGCATCTCTTTGTAATTTGATCAAATTTATGAAGCAGAGAGTAAATATGTATTTATACGAAAGTTACAGAAGCGTTGGGGCTCTAGACGGCGCAATGCTGTGCCTGTCGGAGAAGGAAAGGTCAATGCTAATGTAATAAAGTGAAACGGAAATCTGCTAGCATGCTAAGCCTGGTAGCGCGGCAGGATATGGAAGCAGGATAAGAGCAGGACAGACGTGTGGTCGGAGTGTGTTCCTTTGCTTTTTAACCAAGTTAGGACCAGGATTCAGACATATGATACTTTAAACCGAGAGAACACTCTCACTTTAGTCACGCTTTTCTTGTTTGTTCCATTTTATGGTTGTTGTCATTCACTGTGTGTGTGTGTGTGTGTGTGCGTGTGCGTGTGCGTGTGTGTGTGTGTGTAAACCATTTAAACCATTCTAGCATAAATAGTTGCACTAAGTTCTACATTAAATTGAATTGATCAAAAACAACTGTAAGGACTTTTATTATGTTACATAAGATTTCAATTTCAAATAAATGCTGTTCTCTTGAACTTTCTATTCATCAAAGAATCCTGGAAAAAAAAGTTTCACATTTCCAGAAGAAATATATATTAAGCTGCACAGTGATTTCAACATTGATAATAATGAGAAATGTTCCACCAAATCAACAAATTGGAATTATTTCTGAAGCAAAGACTGAAGTAATGGCTGCTGAAAATTCAGCATTGCATCACAGGAATAAATGACATTTTAATTGCATGTAATATAAATGAAAATAGATAAAGTTGTAATAATATTTCACAGAATTACTGTATTTTTGATCAAATAAACAGTGAGCATAGAATACTTTTTAAAAACAATACATTTGTGTGTATATATATTAGGGCTGTGAAATGATTAATCGTGATTAATCGCATCCAAAATAAAAGTTTGTATTCACATAATATATGAGTGTGTACTGTGCATAATTATTTTGTATATATAAATACACACACATGCATGTATATATTTAAGAAATATTTGCTTAAATATACTGTATATATAATTTGTATTATATATAAATATAAATATTTTATGTATAAATAAAAAAAAATCTTAAATATATACATGCATGTGTGTGTATTTATATATACAAAATAATTATGCACAGTACACACACATATATTATGTGAACACAAACTTTTATTTTGGATGCGATTAATCGCGATTAATCGTTTCACAGCCCTAATATATATATATATATATATATATATATATTATTTATTTATTTTTTAAATCTATATATACTGTCCCAATAAATAGAAATGTGTGTGTTCTTGTATTTATGGGGACACAAATGTGAATAATGGCATGGGTATTACAACGTAAAAAAAACAATTGGCTTAAAAATATTCTAAACAGTGTTTTGTTTTTGTTTTTTTTACGCCTATGGAGAGTCCCCGCAAGCTACATATTCGTGTGTTCATGTGTGTGTTTGTATCCGTGTGCGTGCGTGTGTGTGTGTGTGTGTGTGTGTGTGTGTGTGTGTGTGTGTGTGTGTGTGTGTGTGTGTGTGTGTGTGTGTGTGTGTGTGTGTGTGTGTATCCGCGTGCGCGCGTGTATGTGTGTGTGTGTGTGTGGACCCCTGGTGTCAGCTGCAGAGATTGGCACTTCCGTCAATGGAACGCTTGCTTATGTTTGGCGCCCTGTTGCTGAAGAGATGGTGGGCATTGCAACACTGTCCACTGCTTTGATCACAAATACTATGACAAAATCTGCTTTCTAAAATGAAATGTATTGATTTATTCTTTTCAGTAATGTGTAAATTAGGGCTGTTAATGGATTTGCTAAATCAATTATCTAAATTAAATTATATGACAAACAGTAATTCATCAAAATAGCAGCAATTTGTTTTACATATTAATATTTCCTGGGAAAAGCCCACATTGCATTAGAAAAACATTGAATTGACATCACACATAGTGGCTTTAGAAGTCAGTGTATGTGCTTCATTTCATTAATCTTTCACTTTTTAAGACGCCGTAAGTAATTCAACTCTTCAGCTCATCGCTTACTGTGGACTGGCAAAAAACATGAAGTGTCACTTCAAGCTTAAATTGCTTAAATGGTAGGAAATCCCTTATTACAGCATTTACAGGGTCAGGAGGCATAATTAATAGCATAACATTTTTATTGTATTTTTAAACATTTTACTAATCACACTAAATTGAATTGACAGGCGCAGTTTAAATGCATCATCTCAGCAATTTGTGAATTAGAATGAGGACGGAACGAGTGGACGGTGCAATGGAGTATGGCAAGCCGTTTTAACTTTTATTCATTTCCAGGATATGAATCCTTGATATCAACAATCAGTTAAAATGATCATTCTTGATATCAGGAATAATGTTTCTACTAGTAACAATGGCAATTTTTGATATCAGGAATTACATTTCCACTAGTAACAATGCTAATTCTTGATATCCACAATTAAATTTTCACTAGTTAAAATGATAATTCTTGATATCAACAATTGAATTTCAACTAGTAAAAACTATAATTCTTGATATCTGTAATTGTATTTTCACTAGTGAAATGTCACCATAGGCTGCCATTCAAAATCAATTATTGATATCAAGAATTGATTTCTTACTAGTTAAAATTCCAGTTTCACATATCAGAAATACAATTCTTACTAGTAAAAAACTTTATTTTTGATATCAAGAATTCAGTTGTCACTAGTTGAAATGTCTATTCTTGATATCAACCATTGAATAGTAACAATGTTCATTTTTGATATCAAGAATTCCATTTTCACTAGTGACAATGTTAATTTCTGATATCATGAATGTGATTGTTACTAGTAAGAAAGACATTTTAGATATCTGAAATTATATTGATATCAGAAATACATTTTCAGATTTTCAAAAATTAACATTTTTACTAGTAGCAATTTAATTGTTGATATCAAGAATAGACATTTTTACTAGTAACCACATAATTATTGATATCAAAAATTATATTTATACTAGTAAGAAATACAAAGTCACAAATATCAAAAACTGATTTCTTACTAGTTAAAATTCTGAATACACATTCTTTATATTTCAATTGAATTTCAACTAGTAAAAACTATAATTCTTGATATTAACAATTTATATCCTGGGAATGGCATCCTGGGAATTATATTTTTTACTAGTTAAAATTCAATTGTTGATATCAAGAATGAACATTTTTACTAGTTGAAATGTAATTCCTGATATCAAAAATTGCCATTGTTACTAGTAGAAACATTATTCCTGATATCAAGAATGATCATTTTAACTAGTGAAAATTGAATTGTTGATATCAAGAATTCATATCCTGGAAATGAATAAAAGTTAAAACGGCTTGCCATAATGGAGAGGGATTAGGAGAGATGCAAGGAAGCCAACGCAAAATTAAAGGACTGGAACAGCTGTGTGTCAAGCTGTGTGAATAGAGAGAGATCTGGCTGCGCTCTCTTCCTGTCCCACTGAAAGCCACTCATGAGATTCAACAGCTTTCTCCCCATGACCCTCAATGTTCACACTGAGAGGGCCGGCTTCAATGGATCAATTACCCCAATGATTATGTTCATCAAATACTTGATTGAAACTCAAATCCCCTCACAGAATTAAATGTTTCTCTCTTTCACATAAGAGAGATGGATTAAAGATGCTTTCAGTCTGTCAATCCATTGGTCCTTTTGTCTGTATTTCGTCTTTTCACTTATTCCCTTTCTCTATCTCCCCCTCCATCTTCCTGTCTATTGTTCACTCATCTTCATTAAAAGGTCACACCTTGATTTCTGATTCTTTTTTCCCCCTCTCTGCATCCTTCCCTCCTATTCCGCCACTTAATGGGGTGAAAGCCATCTCCATTACTGTGAAGTTGTATACACACGAGTACAGATAACACCCGCTGTGTCTAGTAATGAGTGACTGGACATCATCGAGTGTGCCTGTTTAGTTAGCTCGCGATCCGCCTGCATCTCGGAGAAAAGGAGATAATTGACAGACGTATAATCCTCTTCCTCCGCATGGGACTCCGGGGAACCGCCGCAGTGACAAAGTGATGACATGTAGAAAAAGTATTAAATTCAATTGTGGGAAAACAGCAGGAGAAGGAAGGAGCGCAGACTGAGAGTGACATTTACATTACATGAAGTGATTTAGAAAGAGAGTTGCTTAATGCCAGTCACCATTCCAGTCGAATCACCTTTATTTAGACCCATGTATGGCAACGTTTTGGTGTTTTTGAGAGATGTAAATACTTGTTTACAGGCTGTTTTGCCTGGTTAGCATTACCCGGTTAGCTATGTTATGCTAATGGCTACCTTTATATTATAAATTCAGGTATTATAGACATCCTTCGTCAACACTAATATGATGTTTCCAGATGATTTAGTTATTGTCAAGTGAGGAACAGTCCTCTTTTTCCACCCGCTGGGGTTTTTTTGTCACTGAAAAACTGGTGGGTTGCTTTTGTAATACTAGATGAGTCATTGCTTTCCGGGCTTAACATTAACAGTTTATTATTGTAGAAAATAGAATGCAAAGGTAAAAAGAGAGAAGGGGAGAGAGAAAAAAAACAAAACTGTACAAATGCCATTTGGGGAAATTAAAACAGATTAATACAATTAATGAAAAAGGCGTTTTGTGTGTTTGTTGGCGTAATTAGTCGTAGTTATTATAGAAGCAAGTGGGACTTGAGTCACAGTAGGTGTGTGTGTGTGTGTGTGTGCACCTGCTATCCATTTCTTTCCCACCTGTGGAATCCCGCAGTGGTTTTTCAAGCTTTTCCAAGAATGAACTTCGGCTGACGCGGCAGGCGATCACAGCACAAAGACTAAAGGATAGCTTGAATTTGAACTGGCACGTTCACTAGAAGGATATTACAAAAACTTCACCCAGCATGAACGCGACTTCCTCTTTTCCTAATTACAAAGGCGTAAACGACACAGAGGACTTCATTTTGACTTGTCCACCTTTTTCTCATCTTTCCCGTGGCCTCGAAATGGGCTGAATTTTTCTGAATGCACACACAGGTGAAGATCTGCACCTGTTTGTCCCACCAGTCACAGCGGCTCTTGCATATTTACAGCACACATAAAAGGCATACAACAGAGTGTGTGTGTGAATGAATAGAAATCTCATCCTGTTATACCTGCTTCCCTTTTTTTTTATTCCAGGGGTCTTTTTTAGGTACACATCATTAGAAATCATGTTCTGCCCTTGTATCACCTCTGTGGTGCAATGGTTCTTTTGTGTTCACCTTTCTTCCTCTCTAGTTTCCTTTCAGCCGTTGAACCTCAGTCCTATACAGAAATATTGAATACACAAGGTCTCTTTAACACTTTTAAAGCATTTTTTAAAAGGCAGGCATTATTTTTATGCACTTGCCAAATTAGGCACAGGCTTCACCTGATGACAATACAGATAAATAGCTAAAAGGACAGGATGTGTTTTCTTTCTATCAGATAACAAAGAGAGAGATGATGTGATCAATTAATGAGTAGCTGAAGTACTGTAATGAGAAAGACGGGACATTGAACAGTGTACTTTTTGATGATTGAGCATCTTTGTGCAGTAGTAAAAAATTAAAGGTGTGATTTTTGTTGCATTACTGATATGCTAAAGTTTTGTTGTTTTTTGTGGATTGTAAAATTTGTATAT
Organism: Abramis brama; assembly: GCF_963993115.1. Taxonomy (NCBI): domain Eukaryota; kingdom Metazoa; phylum Chordata; class Actinopteri; order Cypriniformes; family Leuciscidae; genus Abramis; species Abramis brama. Next base: position 7,895,358 of record NC_139985.1, read on the forward strand.
ACGGGACTTGACATTAACATCCACCAACCCGCCAAATGCGGGTGGATTTCAGCAGTGGCGTCTAACACAGTCACTCCTACAAGCCACTTTGGTGTGTTGAAATTTTTAAATTTTTACAATTGCAGTCTTTTAAAAATTGAATAGAAATCTCATCCTATTCATCCTGAGATTTCAAATCTGAAATATGAAACATAAAGCCACCTCTCAGTACTAAATTTAGTTATTTTTCGCTTCTTAAAGCTCTTAAACAGTCAAATGCACACAAAATAAAGTCAAAATGGTTTAATGGTTTAAGTGAACGTAAACAGTTGAGAACGAAAACGCACGTGTAACAGTATAATGGATCTGTGAGTGAGGTCTTAAAGTGACAGCAGCCTAATATACCTGCTGCCAAATTATGAGATTATATTAAAAATATGGGAGTTTTTCCCCATGGTATCAATGTCAAAATTGTGGCCAGTGAAAATGCTGAGTGGCTTCTAGCCACAGTGGCTGTTGAGCAAAAAAGTTAATGTCAAGCCCTGTATATGAATAAACACATCCAGAGGGTAGAGGACAGATCTGAGTGTGAGTGTGATCACTGAGATCAAAGATGCTGAGATGCTAAGTCCTCTTTCACTGCTGAAGTGCCCAATGATGCTTTCAGAAACTAGTAGCTGGCCAGACAAACATGTAAACACACTCAAGGGGAGGCACAAAACCACACAAACCTATACAGCACAGAATGAGCTCATTTCGCCCTATTCGAATCCACACAGGAACACTCGCACAAATGAGTACGCTTAGTTGAAATGCGACATCCAGTGGTCCATAAAAGTAGCCCTGGCCCCTCCACCCCCATAGTACCTTTCATGTGTGTGTTGTGAAGGTTAGCACATTCTCTTTGAAAGGCCAACAGATCTCTTCCCCGCAGGTGAGCGCTAAGGACCGTAAACCCCCTGTTGAGCCCCTGCTGCGCCAAGAGAAAAACATCTCTCGCTAACCTCTCTCCTCCACACCGCACCCATTCTCTCCCTTCCACTAGTGTCTCGTTCCACCAACGTCCGTCTTCAAGGAGGTCCTGCGTGTGAATGGCCATTGATTTCGTCTTTCTGTGTTTGTTTGGAGTCCTCTCCTTCGCCGTCTACTCCGGAGGCGGGCTACCCTGAGGCCTCGGCTTAGAGCAACTTAACCAGGCATTAGCTGCCTGCTGCTCGGCTGAGAATGCATAATGAAAAGGAGCGTTTGATCGAAAGACATTTGTCCTTGGCTTAGTTAAAGCATCTATGCGTTCCCTTGCTGTTTTCGGGTGGCTTGTCAATGAGCCTCCCAAGAGTCCATCAGTATTTGCCTCCTTATCACCCCTGTCAACTTATCCTGGATCAAAGTGGTCTCAACAACGGACTTTGGTAAAACAGCATATAGGTACACATTTAAAAAAATAATGGTTCCATGGAAGAACCACTGTTGTTTCCCCAAAATCCTTTCAGTGAACAGTTCATAAAATAACCTTTTTTTTCATAGGGTGTGTTCACACTTGTATTTCTGTTCTCTTGGTTCTTTTGGTCTGGACCAAAAAAGAAAATGATACATTTAACCCTTATAGAGTTCACTCTGTCATTTTTAACACCAAACCAAAAGGCATAAGGATAAGGTCTCAACCTGATTGTACAAATTTTATAGGAGGTATATTTTGTGACGAAACTCACCGAACATCCAAAACAATGTTGTGTGCTAAATGCACTGTACTTCTACCCTTTCGGGTACAATAGATTGGCACTGGGGTAGTACCCTTTAAAGGGACCTTTTTGTACCTTATTTACTCATAAAAGTACATTGTAGGACCTTAAGTGTGCATATTACTACTCTAAGGTATTAAAATCCACATTATGGATAATTCTGGCAGTGTATGGTTGTATTTTTACCAGTTGAGAACTCACAAAGAGCTTATAAAATGTGTGAGTCAAAACAGCACTAGGAATTATTCCGTTGCGCACACAAACAAAGATCTGCTGCAAGGAGATGGCGGTTTCAACACCTGTACCGAACTGTGTTGAATGTGATTTCACCAAGTACAACATGATCCTGGATCAACATCTTTGCTGATCCTGGAACAACATTCCATTCAAACAATCAGATTTGAGGGACAAGTTTAGAGTTTATGTCAAGTTTAGGCTTAGGTGCTTCTACATTGGTGTTATTTACCTACTATTTTCCTCTGATTTTAGGGACAAGTTATGGGTAGGGTTAGGTTTTGGGGAAGGGATAGAGTTAGGACTACATTTTTGGACAGGAATGTTGTGCCCACCGAACTGTAATGGGCAACACAGCTCCTATGATGAAAAGATTCAGGTATCTTTGAACATTATTGTGACACATATTGTGACATCACATCCTGTTTTTTGGATCGTTTAGAATTATTTGGTATGTGTTGTGTTCATATCACCAGAGTTCGCTTTAAAGCAGAAGCAGTCCAATTGTTTAGTTATTCAAATGAACCGCACCACTAGCATTCGTTTTAATCAAACCAAACCTGCCCAGTGTGAACACACCTTTAGTGTGAAGAACATTTTAAAATCCTAAAGAATTTTTTTTTTTTCACAATAAAGACGTTTTTGGGGGAATTGAAAGGCTCCATGGGTGTTAAAGGTTCTTCATAGACATGGCATAGATGCCTGTAAAGAACCTTTATTTTTAACTGTATATTTACATATTTAGCGGCGATTTAGACCCGAAAGGCAGAGAGAGATCTGCGGTGAAATGTTCAAACACACAAACATGCACACAGGTGCAGCGCCAGCCTCTCATGAAGGCCTTAAGGCCTGTTCCAGATGTCCGCTGAGCCTTTAAGGTACAAGGCCGGCTACACACACACACACACACACACACACATACACACATACATCCCCCTACCAACTGCGCCCCAGTCTGCCAGGGCACAGGTGCGAGCGCTCTGATGCTACCCTGCTCACGCTGAGCGGGCGTATCACACTTTCTACACAAAGCCTGTGTTCACGATCTCTACCCCACTGCGACTGTGCCCTCTCATGTACCCTCACTCGACTTCATTCCCAATGTAACACCTTTTCAGATGTAAGGCGGTCCACGTGAATGCTAACATGCAGAACTAGCTGCTAACATCATATTTAATGTTTGATGTAACATTCAACAGAATATCGCCTTTTTATCGCCAGTTAAATATCATAAACAGCTCGGCCTGCAGTTAGTACTTCTTATTTATTAGTAGTTCTTAATTTTATTTCCTATGATTTTAATTGATTGTTTCCTTTTACCTCATGGCCTAATGATGGTTCTTATAATGACATCAGAGCAGATTTATAACTGTTGTCTGAGACTATCAACCTCTGTTTGTGCCCACTGGTGGCATACAGCAGATTGAGAGAGAGAGAGAGAGAGAGAGAGAGAGAGAGAGAGAGAAGGAGGGAGAAGCTGAAATTGCTGTTGGCTGCGAGACACACTGTGGACCAAGAAAAGCAGGAAGCTGGTAGTGCGGTGCTGAGATCGGGAGGGGTCACTGGCGAACGAGCACAGAGAAACGGAACGACAGGACTGAAAAACGAATTGCTAATAAAAGATTTGGAGACTCAGATTTGGCTGAGTTAGTCTCCTTCATTCTGTTTCCCAGCTGGAGAATAAAATAAAGCACCTAGTCACCCAAATTCTTCTGAGAAACGCTGGCATTTGAAAGCTTCCTCCTTCACTGAGAGTGCAAGGTGTTTGTTGAATGGCTTCAAACTCTTAAGTGGCCCAGATTTTTACTCTTTCTTTCACCCACCAGGCACAGAGGGAAGGTCTACCTCTGGCAAATTCTTATGACACCATACAATATATTACAAAAATTTAAAAAAAATATGTCAAAAATAGAATATATAATTCAGTTTGTAATGTGTTTTCGTTAAAATGATGTCATACATATGTGTAATTTGTTTTTAATTTTTGGGAATATATTGTATATATAATGTTATTTTATTTTACAAAGTCACCTCTAATCACTGTTGCTAATAGCATAACATTCATTTCAGACAATTCTTTTCTTTTTTTTTATGATTATAATTAAAACATAAGATGTGAGAGGTTGTGCTAATATTGTGAATACAGTCAGACCTTAAGGCCATTGTTAAGCAAGCCATGCACTACCTACAACCCTTTTAGACGTGACTATGTTCATAATATAAGACAACTCAACTCAGATGCAGCAGGGAACAAACCAGAAAGTAGTGAATGTGTTATGATGTGACCTTCTGTTAGGAGTGTCATATAAATATGCTGTTTTCTTGAGTTGCTGCTTCGCCTTTGGGACTTTGTGTGCAAAGTAAAATGAGATTTGTCATACACACATCATTAGCTTGATGAGTGGGACAAGCGCTGTGCTTGCAGAAGTTTCATGCTCTGAAACTGAAGTCTGTGATTCGCTGTAAATGGTGCACAGAGCCGAGCGTGCGCTGCTTGTGATCATAATTGGGCAGTTGATGTGACATTCCTGCAGAGTGGCCGATGAGCCGCCCATAGCTCACGAAGAGCCATTCAATATATAGATCTGAGCGTGAACTGTCAAGAAAACACAGGCATGTCACACAATACAGTTATAATGAAGTGTCCCCAAAACAGCTTGTAACCTTGTGTGCTGACTGTACGTGATGGGGATTGGAGGTGGCAATAATTCACACCATGCCTCCTGCTCTGTATCTGGCGACGAATTAGTGGCCTCAGCCGGTGTCACATGTCTTATTGTTAGTCATGGCGACCCTGCCAAGACTCAAGGTCACTTGTTCCGCCCAGGCATGAATAATCTATTGAAGGATTGGTTCCTCCTGACTGGCTGCATGGAGATGTGTCAGCATGGATTATTTATGCTTTATTGTGCCTCCACTCATTGAACGAGCAGTCGGTCCTGGAAAAAGCAAGTCTGATTTGCTTTCTTAGCGTAGCTGGTTACTAGCAACGTATTTTCGCTGTTATCTTTTCCGCTTGAAATACCATTAAAAAAATTGGTGGCAATATTTTTTGATAGTCTCTTCTGCTCACAAAGACTATTTAATTAAAAAAAAAATATCTGTAAAAAGAGTAATATTGTGAAATGTTATTTCAATATTTAAAATGATATATATTCCTGTGATAAAGCTGAATTTTCAGCAGCCACTACTCCAGCCTTTAGTGTCACATGATCCTTCAGAAATCATCGATATTTTTGTTGTTTAATATTTGTGTATGAGGATTATCTGATGAATAAAACATTTAAAAGAACATGATTATTTGAAATAATCTTTTGTAACATTATAAATGTCTAAATCTGATCAATTTAACGCATCACAGCTGAATAAAAGAAAAACAAACTGACTGTAAATGTTTGTTTTGGTAGTCTTGCATCTAAAGGTACTATGAAAGTGTGGGGCAGAAAGATATGCACACGCACATACACTGTTTAGCATGCATACCCAGGTTAATTTATGTTTAGGGAAGATAAATAGCTGCAAAATCTAGCAAAACAGCTCAGATTCAAAGCCTATGTGGATCTGAAGTCTCTCTCTGTGTGTGTGCGTGTACGTGGGAGATCTCATTATTTAAAGTGGACAGCATGTTCTTCCTCACCTTGTCATGCATGCTAGTTTGTGCCACTCAGGACAAGCCCTTGTCTTCCTCTTGCACAACACAAGAGCACCACATTCTAAATGTCAAGCTCTTTCTCCCCTCTTATGTGGTACTCACCCCGTCCTCTCACACTCTTGCAGAAAGTGTCCCTGAGGACGTACCAGCCTGCTGACCCTCCAAATCCACAAACAAATTTTATACATGGCACAAAACCCTAGGTGTCCCCCTAGTATCGGTCTTTGGCCCGCTACAGAACTCAACTTTCTCGAGTGGCTTTCTCTCTGCTCGGGCCACAGATGCACCGCAGATGTCCGTTTGTGTGTGTGTTGGAAAGACATATTTTGACCTCAGGAGAGGCAGGTGCAGTGTACCGTTACCATTGAGAATGGGTTGGGGAGTTTGAAAACTTTTTCAAGGTTAGCAGAAACCCCACAGACCAGAAACAAACTGAACGGAACCCCAGGGATGGGCTTTTGTTGGCCAGATACACGCACAGTGAAATCTGGAACAATAGAGTTGCAGAGGATCATTTTTCATGACATGGCTTGGCCTTTAGCAGAGAAACATCTGAAAGAGCAATTTAAAATATGATTAATGATGATAATAAGGTCAAGTGGTCATCATTTATACACGCCGAGCCTTGCTCATCGTTTGAAGAAAGAAAACCAATTGACTACACTTCTGTGAAAGTAAACACAGATATCAATTCAACTATGAACACTTTAGCAGTGACAATTGGTGCACTTTCACTAAATGAGGTGAAGAGACAGTGATTTCTTTTCACGGAGAAAGAGTAAATCTAGCTGGCTCCGTTTCCAAATCGTACTGCTCTCAAACTTTAACTGGCTTTATGAATTCCTGTGTCCCATAATTCATTTCATGAAAAAGAAAACAGAAGCGACGTGAAACAGAGCAAGAAACAAAGGAGTGAAGTGAGATGAATATGGCATTTCCATAAGAAAAAAGTTTCTAATCTGATCATGCACTGTTTGAGGTGAAGAAGAGATTAATATTTTGGGGAAATCAATAACTCGAATGAAGATTACTCCAGCATTTGCACTAGGCATTTTCCGATCTCATCTGTTATTCCAAGACACTTAAATGGGTGAGTGATGACTGCTAGATTATTGAAAACATTTCTTCTCATAGATTCATGAGGTTGTTTGTGTTTCCATGTTTTTGTCTCCCAAAAGACAGACATCATCAAACTATTAAATATGAATGGAATACTTTTGTTTGTTCTGCTCAAATCACTGCACTTGACTTGTCAAACTCACATAGAACCGATGGCACGGGTCCCTAACTGTGAGGTCTGCGTGTGTTCACGACCCGGGTCTCAGCTTTACCTGAGCTCTTTGAGCATTTATATTCACAGGGCAACAGCTGTGCTTTCCTTTTCGCTTTTTTTAACTTTCATTTTTCATGTTTTCCCTTTTGTTCCCTTATTTTTTTCCCCCTTTCTTTCATTTCCCATTTTAAAATACATTATTTTTTAATCCTCTTCACAGTCCTGGACCCATTTGACACACCATCAGAACAGCCCACAATAATCCAAAATGTGGTTTCTTCTGAGCTGAGATGAAAGGGGGGAAGACGCGCAGGCACACACACACATACACACGCAGTACTGCACTAGACACTTGGCTCTGTGATATGGCAGGGCTGCCTTGGGATAGCTTCAAAGCCCAGTGACATAAATTTATGATAGCAGCACCACACTTTTTGCCAAAACTGAGCTGTTGTTGTTCTACTGAGTGGAGGGTTGAGGAGAGAGGGAGGGTGTATTGTAGAAAACATGAGCATGATGGTGAGGAACGTGCAGATTCTTTGCCATCTTTTTGATCACGTTTATGGAAAACTCACTTATTTAGCCAGATAGTTCCCATTCTTCCTCTGAATACATTCTTTTATATAATTCATGACTTTGTTTAGCTTGTTTCTGGTATACTATGCAGAAGTTTGGGGTCTGTAATTTTTTTTATATATATTTTTGAAAGAAGACTCTCATGCTCACCGAGGCTGCATTTAAAAAAGAAGAAGAAAAAAAGAAGAAAAAAAACGGTAAAAATAGGGATATTGTGAAATATTATTTCAATTTAAATAACTATCTTCTATTTTTAAATAGTTTAAAATGCAGTTTATTCCTATGATAGAAAAGCTGTATTTTCAGCATCATTACTTCAGTCTTCAGTGTCACATGATGCTTCAGAAATCATTCTAATATGCTGATTTGGTGCTTCCATGGAATTCCATTTTATTTCAGGATTATTTGATGAATACAAATTTTAAAAGAACAGCATTTATTTTAAATACAAATATTTTGTAACAATGTAAAAGTCTTTACCATCACTTTTGATAAATTTGATGCATCCTTGCTGGATAAAAGTACTAATTACTTATACTGACCCCAATGTAGTGTATATATTAATAATTATTATTATTATTACTAATAATAATTCAGAAGAAAGGGCTTTTAGAATGATTCACTAAAAGCACCAGCTCATAAGAGACGTTTGTTCATGAATCAGATTACACTAGTTTTCTGTATGAATGTTGATTGTGCTGGTACTGGTACACTGTCTTTTTATCCCAAATTCAATTTAGACTGCAAACTCAGATTCACAACTCAGGTAAAATGTGATTTCTTTTGACATGGCTCTGATGATTTAGCTCTGCTGAAACGTGGTGCAGGAAACATTGACTCAAGTGTTACATTATCTCAAGATGTTTTTGCACTGATGACAGATTTGTTCATTTGTGACAAATAATCTCTCACTTGTAATTCCTTTCATTTGTGATGTTTTTACTTCACTTAATTATCCAAAATTAGTCTGAATTTCCAACGCTATCTCACAACCAATTCATAAGAATTCGTACGAATGAGTAAAAGGTGACTAATTCATACGAATTCGTACGATTTGTCTAAACCCAGTGATGGGTAGGTTTATGGGCGTGGTCAGGGTTAGGTCATTTGTATGAATTCATGCGAATTGGGAAACTCGTAAAATATGTAAGATTTAGCAAAAATCGTATGAATTTGTACGAGTGAGGTCGTATGAATTCGTACGAATTAGCCACCTTGTAAAATTTGTACGGATTGCCGTGAGATGGGTTGGAATTTCCACATGGTTATTTAACGTGTTGTTGATTTTCCAGAAAAATCAATCTTTTTCTCTCTCTCTTTTTTTTTTTAGAGGAGGATTGTGTGAACTGCACAGAGGAGTGTCGAGTGCTGGGTCACTCTGACCGTTGTTGGATGCCCCAGTTTCCCGTCGGGGCCGGAGGAGCTGGAACTCCCCAAGCCGAGGGCTCTGACTACCGCACCAATCTCTTCGTCCCTGCCGGCATGGAAGCGGTCGCAGTGGAAACCGAGACTTACGAGACAGTTTGCAACCCCAATGGCAAAAAAACTTTCTGCACATTTGGAAAGGAGCGTCGGGACCACACCATCCTGGTGGCGAATGTTAAACCCTACCTAAAGACCAAACGTGCCCTCAGCCCTCTCTTGCAGGAAGTCCCATCTGCCTCATGTAGTCCCACCAAAGGCTGTAGTACAGGTTCCCCGTGCTCTTCGGCCAAAGGCATGGGTGACGGAGCAGAGGCCAAGCCCAGCACCAGCCACTACGGACCCCCAGACGGACAGTATATCTCCCCGAACAAGCAGAACAAAGAGCAGGGCTACTCCACGCTGCCTCCCTCTGACCCCGTGGCCAAAGTCCTGGCTGAAGCGCGTTCGCGGATCAGTCAGGAGACGGCAGTGGAAATGGACTGCGTCTTGGAGCAGGGCGGAGGAGAGATGGGCCGTGGCACCATGGACGCAGACCAGGTGGTCAGAGACATCGACAAACTCCTGCAGGATTGTCGGGGAAACGAAAAGACCCCCATCAGAAAGTAAAAATGGACTTTGAGCGAGCATAAGAAACTACATCGGAGACTACATAAGTCGAGACACTCTCTGAGAGAGTGCGGCGCAGATGGGGATGCTTTTTGAGAACAAAAAATATGCGTACTTGAAGATCTTGGAAAAAAAAACAAAACAAAAAAAACATAAGGAGCAAAAAAAACTGTTCGCTTTTGTTCGTCTGGACGCCGTGTTGTGTTTTGGGGGGCAAGGGAATTCCTTTGGAGTTGCAGAAGTTGCTGCTTCTGGCTTCTTGTGAGCTTTTTCTTCTTCTTCAAGTGCCCACCAGCTTCAAACTCTTTCTTACAGTGACGTCTTTCTGTCACTTACCCGCAAGATGGAGCGTCCTACCCTTCTCCTCCAGGGACTTTTGGAGGGGAAGCGGGTGGACGAAAGTGGTTTGTTATGACAATCGCAAATCAAAAGGGTTCGGGGTGCATCGGACGCCCCAGAACAGATGGACCACACCAAGACAGAGACTCTCTCTTTAACTTTTATTGGCTTTGTAATATCAGCATAAGAAGTGCAAATGATATCAGCAAACTCTGTGTGTGGGGCCTCAAATCTTTAAGGGGGTGGGGGGTAGGGGTTGATTATGAAATGTAACCATTCTTCACCTGTCATTTCTAGTCACGTGTAAACTGTGTCCTCCTCCCATGTATACGTACATATGGAACATTCCAGAACGGTGAACCTGTTACTCTCACTTTATTGGTCCTCTGTGATCATCTGTCTTCAGCTTTTCACTACTTTTAAAGTGACTCTCCACGTGTCCGATGTTAAGTTATAACAGTCACTCTCTTGTATATTAGGGACATTTTTCCTCAACTGTGAAAAGATATATCTATATATGCATATAGATAAATATATATATAAATATATGAACTTATGTATAGTGTCCAGATAACACTGAAAATATTTATACATTTTGTAAAAAAAAAAAAGATGGAAAAACCATTAATCTCAGAAAAAAAAAAAATGAGGGTGCGCACAGGATGAAAATGCAGTTGAAGATATTTATTAAACTGCAAAGGACACTGTTTTCGATTCCAGAAAAACTACATTAACAACAACAACAAAAAAGATTTTAAAAAAGGAAATGTCCCTTCACATTGTCACTTATACACAATATCATTTTAATGTGTAAAATGTATCCAATTTAATGTGTTTACATCAAAACGACATATTTTTATTGATTTTTCTGCAGTTTCTGTGCATTTGAGCCAAATTGTTACGTGTACAAGAGCTATATTGTGTATTTTATTAAATTAATATATGGTTGTGTTGTAATATACATGGGCTTATATTGTACTTGGCAACTGATGCCTTAGTAGTCGTCAAACTCTATGAGTTTAATTTCCATTCGGTTTCATTCTTGGTTCACTCTTTCGCTCTCGCTTTCTGCTTCGCCTCGCTGCTGTGCGTTTGGACAGGTTATGTTGTTTTAAACACGTGTTGGAAAAGACTGCTTAAATGACATGTTCACTACTTGCTGAGTAACTTGTTTTTGTCTACAAGAAACAAAACTAAAAAACAGCCACACACAACTACAGTTTGCCTAGTTTTTTTACAATACCAGCACTGTTTTATGGGCAGCTAATTTTACAAAAATGTCCATTGTCAGAAGTTCTTTGCAAGTGTTGTTTAGCTTCTTGCTCTATTTTGATTTGATGAGCAGAAACAAGTCCTTGGTGAATGTTTAGTGATGCTGTCTAGTCTTTTTAAGGTCATTTGTACTGCAGAGGTTTGGAAGGATTCAGAAGAACATGCTGTTCGTTTAATAATAAGGACCAAAAAGTGGTTCCCTCTGAGGAACCAGTGAAACAAATCAGAATTCATTAATCTATCTTTCTCTCAACGCATAAAGCCTGCCACTTTTGGAAAAAAAAAATACATTTGTTGTGACTTTTGTGCTGTTCCACAACCCAGTAAGCTGCCTTTTTTGCGTACTGCCTCAATTCTATGTTGATTTTAAAGTCACCATGAAATGAAAATTGACCATTCTTATTACAGTATTTATTATAAATGATTTATCCATGCACATCATGTGCCCTCATAATCTTTAACCAAAATAACTTTCCCTTCCTCTTGCAATTACTTGTTTGGCTTGAGGGCGGGACAACCTGTGACTCACATAAGATCAACCAATAGCAAACCACAATGATCCAACCATCCAACCAATACCTGCCAAAATCAAGTACCACCCAACGTTTTTTGTTTTTTTTCTTGTTTGAGAAGCCGTTTCACTCGGATATACCTCACAATAGGGAAGAAAAGACTGGCAACTTCCGTTTCACGCAGACAAACAACATGATATTTTGAAAGCATACGTCCATACATTTTAATATTGAATCAATTTAGTTAGAATCAACATTTAAATCATATCATCCACCATCTTGGTCATCCACTGAGCTTTTATCCGCAAAGTTTTCTTATTTGCTGCCTTTGAATATGGCCAAAAGCGAAGGGAACTTAAAAGACCTAACTTTTGAAACAACCTTTGCTCACTATAGGTTCTTGGGAACAGAACTGTCGTTTTCATCTTTCCCACATAAAATGGATCTCAGTTGTAGCAGTATTGGTAGCTCAAGCTATCATTCCAATTTAGCTTATAATGCTCATAATGACCTTGTGCACTCCTCATATCATAGAATATGAGAAAATAAACAATGAATATATGAATATATACATATATGTCTATATGTTATTAGAACGGTGCCCTGCCCACACAGTGTACTTTGGGATTTGAACTATTCCCAGGCACAGCAATTAAATGAAAAAACCTTTTAAACGAACTGCAGTTATATGTTATGTTTTCAAAGTTTTGCCGCATTGTGACTAAAATGAACTGCCACAATCACAAAAGAAGCAGAAAAAAAACTCAAGGGGAAGAAAACCATTTTCATGATCGGCTATTTATGTCATCAGAAAGCGTTGCCCGCGGTGTGCGTTAAACACAGGTCGCCCTGCACAGCTGCCACAGGGAAGGGGAAAAAACTTCTCTCATCTTCCATAAAGACGCAATCGTGTCTGTTCCATTATTTATTTATATATTTGTTGTTTTATTTATTTATTCATTGTTCTATCCGTGCATGTATTCCTGCTTCAAAGGAGGCTCTCCTAGACTTTCTCCTTTTTTTTGTTTTTTTTGTTGTTTTTTCTCGTTTCATTCTTTATTTTCCACACAGTGGGTTTATCAGTACCCGGGAAAAAGAGAGCAAAAAAAAGCAGTTTGTTGCGAGAAAGTGAAAGAGAAGCATATCTAAATGAGGTTTTTTTTTTTTCTAAACACAGTGATGAGTCTGACATGCCGACACACTTGACACAACCGCAACAAATAACAATACACAGCACGGCAGTTGCGTCTCAGATCTCGCTGTGGTGTGTGACACAATCACTTTTTATTTTCGACTGAGCCGATTCTCCGTGATCAGCACACTGCCATGCTTCAGTCTGTTTCATTTACACAAACAACGTCTTCAAAAGACATCAAGGTTCTTAAGAACGCTTTAACCTGAAGCCACACAGATAGAAATAACTTCCCTGCTTGTCGCTCAGCTCAGTTTGTTTCCTTTTTATATCTTTAGTTAAAGTTCATTTTTTATTGCTCTTGAATGTGTGAGTCGAGCGCCGGTGGATGCCTCCATGTCTATATGTGTGTATGAGAGAGCTAGTTTGTGTGTTAAATCTTATGTTTGCAATAGTGGGGGGTTGCGGGTTCGATTCTCAATACCAGCAATGACTGAGGTGCCCTTGATCAAGGCACCTAACCCCCAATCACTCCCCGGGCACCACAGCTCCTAAAAAGCCAAAAGCTCCCTTGTTCTGCCTCCTTTCAGAGCCTTCCTCAGGTTTGAGCCTGAGATTCCAAGATTCAGAAAGGTAGTATGTATACCAATGTAGGAACATTAAGATTATGCCAGGTTGTTGTGAGCCAATCACTTGAACTGCAAATGTCATGTGAAAGTCAAGACAAACCTTCACTAGCAGGTTAGAGGGATGTTAAAGGCTGCAGAGAGGGAAAAATATTCCCAGTTCATAAAATCCCAATAAAAATATCTTCTATAATGCAGTATAACATATAATAAAATATCTGTGATTATGGGTACATTTACACGACAACGATGTAATAAAAGGGGAAACGTTTTTTCTTTGCATTTTTCGCTTACAGACGACAACGTTGTCATACCGATCCCCGTTCACACGGATCCGCGAAGACGATTTAAAACGCTGTATTGTGCCAGGCCAGTAGTTGGCGATGTCACTTTGTAAAGAAAAACTATGCGCCTATAGACTGAACATCACTGTTTTCACAAATTCATGTTTTTGTAGTTCACACGGAGACAATAACGGTATCGCTTTCAAAAACTTAAAGTCGTTTTCAAAATTTGTCATGCCCCCAAAACGCTGTTGTAGTGGAAATTAACAGCCAAAACGCATAAAAGTTTTTATTTGAAAATGGTGTCATATAAACGGCCCCTATTTTTCTGCTACTTGGAACGAAAAAATATACACAAATACACAGCTCATGCTAAACATAAAAACTGAGTACAACAGAGCACACTTTACTGTTTCCCACAATGCAATGCACGTTAGTTGATTTCCATATGAGGAACGAACCAGACGCAACTGAGATTGAGATGCATTGTTTAATTGGACTGCCAAATGTTATGACATGTTTACACAAAATTGGATTAAAATGCAAAATGATTTTAATTAGTAAAAATACATTTTATTTTCAATATAATTGGCTGTCACTCACTGAATTAAACATGCAATATGCATCATGTAGCATACTATTTTTTAAACATTTAAAGTTAAAAGTTAATATTTCACTACTTGTTTTGAATAGCAGACAGTATAAAGTACAAACTGTGCAGTATTTGTTAATTAGTAAGCTAGTATTCTATTCTTAACAGTCATATTGGTTTATTTCCTGGGGTCTCCAAGGATTTTCCATGAGGCCTCCAATGCAGCATGTCTCTAGGCACTGCCTGTACATGTAATGCTAGCATGTCTCTAGGCACTGCCTGTACATGTAATGCTTCAGTCCTCAGCTGAAGTGGAAGGCATGGTTTATTATGCTAGCCTTGTGAGCTATTTGCTGTCTAATGGACTAAAGTTGCTGAGGTCAACACATAGTTTGAGATCCAGCATAAAGCAGTTTCCTCATTATTGTCTAATTATACTCAGTAGGCATGGAGAGAGATTGATTGCAGTATTAGTGAACAGGGGTATTTTTGGCCATCAAAGTCTAAGATGTAAATCCATAATTGAATGAGACTTTATACATACCCCCTCAGTCGCAACACGCACAAAACAACAAAGCATATGGATGAGAGCTATTGTCTACGGCTGTATTCTATGTGATCTATAACATTAAAAAAACAAAAAATATCTTATTAATAGATGCATCTCCGTGCTTCTTGTCATCGTTTTGCCATGGTACACATTAAAAGATTAAAAAACAGCTACCCCGTCTAGGTTTTGAGTTGACGAAGATGGCATATTTATTACAATCATCAGACATTGAGGCGAGGGGAATATATTTATATAACGTATCGCAAATCTGCAGTGAATTTCCATAGCATTGGTTATCGCATGTCATTCCCACCCGCCTCTTGTACTCCATTGCTTTGGGTTGAAGGAATCTGTTTTTTTTGCAGAACATGGATGATATCTTTAAAGTTTAGCTCCAGGCTAATGATTCTTAATTTATCTCATTAGTTCACATTCCCACCACTCAGAGAGATTAAAGCGCGAAGGTAGCCGACAGGCATGAGTCAAGCAGTGGTATAAGTCGAGCGTGAGGATGCTCTGAATCACAGCGATGGCACTTCTGCACAGTTTGGATGCTTCAGGCGCCCGGCCAGAGGAACCTACAGGCAGGTTTATACACGAGAGCAGCTTTACTAAAATGACAGACAAGGCTTATAACGTAAACATCATCCTTCTTTGCATAATGCGGGGTCCTTCTTTTTTTTCTTTTTTTTTGACCATTAAAGATTTTTTTCTTGTTTGTTTCAAAGGAAGTCACAGAGTCAATCTGTGTAACTTTTAAACACAATCAGAATGATATGCTTTGAATAAAAATAAATAACAGTTTACATTAGATACATTGCAAATTAGTAATTAGTAAAATCACTGTAGCAAAAAAACCTCTTGATAGCCTATTGCTTTAGAAAATGGTAATATAATAACACTGATGTTCAATTTACACTTATTTATATTAATTTAAAAAAAGCATTATATATATATAAAAAATAGGAACATTTAAAAATTGTAACATTTAAAAAACATAAAAAAAATAGGAAAATATTTTATAATATAATATATGTAATATAATATATATATATATATATATATATATATATATATATATATAATCACATTGGAAATATTTTCCGTGGGTAAAAAGATTTGCACTGGAATAAATTCAGTTGGACACTTTATCATTAGCCCTAAGAAATTAAACAGAAAAGTAACTCACTTTCCCACTTCTAAGCCAATTAAGAATTTCACGAAAATGCATAATGCGTGGTACAATATTTATTTTTCAAAATAATGTTGGATGAAAATTCATTTCCATCTCTTATCTTGTATTTGCTTCAATTTGCTGGCGCATTTCGTGCATTCCTTCTTGTTTGTATATATCAGTAGCTTGGGGGCAGGTATTAATTAATGAGAGGGAGGATTCTGGGAGAAATAAAGTCTGGTCTTTTGCACAGTGCTTTCCTGTGCCAAGCTCATTTAGCTCAGAGCTTTTTCTCTGGGTGCCTGTCCGCCGTAAGCTAGACAGACCTCTAGCTAAGGCTTAAACACTGGGGCAACTAACAAGCATCACTATCTGAACTGTGCAAGAACTGCTTAACTTTACAAGTCATTAACAACCTAGCAGATTTGGGGAATTTATATGAATAAGATAAAGTCTTATTAGTAATCCACTGTGAAGTGCGCACCAGTGCAGGCTTGGCAAATGGGGCATATAAAAGAGGCGAAATTGTCTCATGGACTATATAGACTTGCACGAAAGTGCACCATTTGGGACAGAAATATTATGATCAGTTTGAGCATTAAACTAAATTCATGCAACAGTTGCACATTGATATACATTAATGTACAATGTTTAAAAGGATTTCAGTCAAAAATGCCATCACGACGCGACCACTAACAGGAAATGATGTCATCAGCTTCATAAAGGGCAACTAGAATGACCTTGTTTTGCTCACCAAGGTGACAAACCACACCACAAAAGATGCTAACACAGGAAGAAATCATAGCCACTTGCTTGCTTGAGTGCTGAAACTACCATGTCATCAAACAGCCGTAACAGAAGCAGCGGAAAAACGATACGCCTCAATGTGAGAGAATGAGAATCTGCATGCATGGCCTTTTTGTGCATGATTGGGTGAGACCTTGATTAAACCAAATGAGGAAAATTCCCCCTACATGCGTCCTTTGAGAAGAGCCGTGCCTTGTTTTGCAATAAAACATTTTAATGATATCTCTACAGGCATCAAAATTAAGCAACAGCAGAACAGAGATGGACAACAGCAGCAAAAAAAAAAAAGTTCCAATTACCAATATCAGATCATCGCACAGCGGCCATGTTGTTTTTTATTGGATTAAGTGAAATGTCAGGCAGCTAATTAGAGAAGTCGAACGCGCTCTGCCTGTGTAGAGGAGGGGCGTCATATCCCCAACATTACATTCAAAAGGTTAATCTCCAAACCCTTCCAAAATATTGTAGCCTGAGTGTAAAGTGCATTATTTGTCTGTCTGCCTGTCTCACTTTTGTGCTTGGAAGAAAATGTCTTCCATTAAAAACATGCCTGATTTCTCTGAGCTCTCATTCTGCTGTGCAACAAAAGCATGTACTAGTATAAGTATATACTTTATATACTTGGCAATTATAGAGAACAAAAGTGTACATCAGAACTACAATGATGTATGGATTCCACAGACTCATTTGTCTTGCACTGTTTTCATATTAGAATTAGTAAGTAGCTAAATCACCTCAAGGTCAGCATGAAATCTGTTTTCTAAATGCATGTTATCAATCTCACTGTGAACGATTCAACCAGATGAAAAGATGAAATGATGGTTTCCATGCAAATGCCAAAAATCAACACTTTAGTGTTGAAAAACTGAAAAACAGCAAAGAGTATACCTTTATTGTAGCTTGTCAAACACTAAAATATAAAATAGATGCAAACTTGTAAAATTTAAGACTGGAAGTTTAATTGAAATTGAACGCTTGAAATTCACAGTTTCATTATTCAGAGTTTCAAAGTAAATAAATCTGTTAAAGGGATGTTTTTGGTTGAAAGTTTTTTTTTTTTTTTTTGGATCTCAATTACTAGACTAGCACTGAAAAGAAGTCTGAGAACCCAATTTTACCATCACAAGTGTTTGAGAACCAGACATAAAAATGGCAGAGGCTATTTATTTACACTATGTATAAATAGCAATAAATACTGTTATATTTATTGTAGTCATAGTAGAGCTATGTTGCTGTTTTGAGCTGATCAGAATCCCCAAACAAATAGAGCAATGTTGGCACCTCAGATTCCATGTTATGCTTTAGGGGGAATTCTTAATATCAAATTGGCTGCTTCTTTGCAAATTGAAAAAAAAGTTTCCAAAAAACGATTTGCTATGATTATGCTTCTAATTCTCTAGTCACATACAATTTAGGATGGTTTAGCATGTGCATTTAGACACAACGTTGCTTTTAGACATCTTTCCATCCATATACTGTATGAATCTATTTATCAACTAAATGATCTGCGCTTGCTTTGATGGGAAGGCAAAACCGCTGAACCTGAGGGCTATTATGACTGCCGTCTCCACCCAGTCGCTCAACACACACAGCAGCGATCCGTGACAAACAGGGTGTGCTCCCGTGCCACCCCAGGCTTCTATTTTTTATGCCTTTGTTTTACAGACTATAAACGACAGCCAGCACACACACACACACACAACTGCTCGGTAAAAGATGCTCTCTCTCGTAACAAAGCAGCAGTCAGAACATAATGAGTCCTGACAAGTCCATAGATGTGAAGGATCGCGTATGCCAGAGAAAATGAAAAGGTCAGTAAGCAGTGAGGAAACTTAATATGAAGTAGACATATGAATCCTATCCAAAGAATTATTGCCATTAGCAAAGACCAGTAACGCCCGACAGCGCCAAATCAATTCATAGATATATGCAGAGATTACGCTCTCCTTAATTCAGCTAGAAGGGATTTGCTTCATGTGACCTGTACCTTTGAGTGCCGCTCTTTTAGAACACAGAACACTGATAAAATTGTTTTTTGGGCAGCAAATGAGAGCCTGTGAGATTCTAGGAATCAGAAGAGCAGTTTATTGCAGTCTTGAGTGCTGTATTAAAGGGTAAGTTTACCCAAAAATTCTGCCATCATTTACTCACCCTCATGTCGTTTCAATCCCATAAGACTTTCATTCATCTTCGGAACACAAATGAAGATATTTGTAATAAAATCTGAGGGATTTCTGTACCTCCATAGACAGCTACGCAACTGACACTTAGATGCCTCAAAAAGTTCATAAAGAGATCGTAAAACTAATCCATATGAATTGAGCGGTTTAGTCTAAATTCAATCTGTTCATCATATAAAGTGATCATCATATGGATTAGCTTTATTTTCACTTTATTAATTTTTTGAAGCACCAAAGTGGTAGTTACGTAGCTGTCAACAGAAATCGATCAGATTTTATTAAAAATATCTTCATTTTTGTTCCGAAGATGAACAATAGTCTTACAGGTTTGGAAAAATATGAGGGTGAGTAAATGATGACAGAATTTTTATTTTTGGGTGAACTAACCATTTAAAGTCGACATGAAATCAAAATTGACCCGATTTACTTTGTTAGCGCATATTACTAGTCTTGTGGTGAACAATTAAACCGTAAAGTTAACACACAGAAAAAAATTGTTTGCCATGGTAATCTTTAATCAAAATCTGAAAAGTTACTTCCGGTCTGGAATGGCGTTCCTATTCTGATGACGTCAGTTTGACGGCTTGGGTTGAAAACGCTTAACCACTCCCCTCAAACAGTCTCAGTCTGCTATGAGCGAGAGATGGAGAGGATGAGCGCTAAAGTAAAACCCTGCCCTCTGTTCAATATTCCGTTTCACTTGGAAATACGTCACAACACTGGAGAAAAGTCGTTTGCAACTTCCGATTCACGGGGACTTTAAGCACACCTGCTTGTCCGTGTTTTGATTAATTTAATGTATACGTACTGAAGAAAAGGTTTAATTTCTTTCACACACAAAAATTACAAACCCCAAAATTTAGAAAATGTTCTCCTCAAATAACAAATGCACAGAAGCATTAATACAAGAGCTTTAACCATTTTGAACATTCCTTTCATTTTTTTAGCTTTATACTATTACAATTGTTATTTCTTCTAAATCCAAGACACCCAAGATAAAGTTGGAAATAAAGCATAAATGAGGACTCTATTAAGTCTCAGGGGAAGCTACACCTTGCCCTACATACTTACATGGAGTGCCACTATAACAAGCAATGAGTTGCCAGGCAAAATTTGCAAACATATGCTCATTAAATGGCAACTCATAAGATCAGCTGAGGATGGATTTTTAAAAACACTAGGTTGATGATCTGTGGTCATTTAAGGAACACTTATATCATTAAAAACTACACATAGTTTTTGGTGACGTTACTCTCATGCATTGGCACAGAAACTTACCCATTATTCACAGTTGTGAATGTGGAGGTAAAAAAGGTGGAGGTGTCATTTTTCATGCTGCGTCGTAGAGCTTTGTTCAGAGCACCAGCCAATATGAGGACATTCCTCACTGGAATTAATAGACTGTGATCCTAAAGACTGAATGGAAAAATGAAAGAAAAAGAAAAAGGTGCTGAGATAAACGAGGATAACAACCTTGAAAGAAGAGTTCACCAAAAAACACCATAAAAGCCTCATAGAAGTCTTCTGAAGCCGTTACGATATATTTGTGTGAGGAACAAACCAAAATGCAAGTTATTTAGTGATCATATATGTGACCCTGGATCACAAAACCAGTCATAAGTAGCATGGGTATAATAGCCAACAATACACTGTATGGGTCAAAATTATCGATTTTTCTTTTATGCCAAAAATCATTGGGATATTAAGTAAAGATCATATTCCACAAAGATATTTTGTAAATTTCCTACCATAAAAGCACAATCGCGAACATAAATGGACAAATTTAAAGGCAATTTTCTCAATGTTTCGATTTTTTTGCACCCTCAGATTCCAGATTTTCAAATAGTTGCATCTCGACCAAATACTGTCCTATCCTAACAAACCATACATCAATGGAAATCTTATTTATTCAGCTTTCAGGTGATATATAAATCTCAATTTCAAAAAATGTACCCATGTGATTGGTTTTGTGGTCCAGGGTCACATACAGTATTATGGCCATGTTCATATTTCAAAAATTCTCCGTCAGCTTTGATATCACTGCATGCTAAATGCTATTGGTTCTTAAATATCGATATTAAACATATTAAACAAACCAGACCTGAGAATGAGATTTGAGAGATTTATTGGATATAAACAGTGAGTTTTTCCATTCCACTGCGCTACTTTTCCATTGTTTTTCTATGTAAACACATGATAGACCGACATGTTTGACCATTTCAGTCATGTTTTGAAGTGTCTCCTGCATGACAAGGCATTCTAAAAACAGAGCTATCAGGTTAAAAGAAGCTCAGCTTGACAAGGAAAGCAACATAGTGTCGGCCCAGATCCGGCCTACATCTGGGCCGTGTGGAATCCACATGTAAGATGTGGGCCAGATCTGGGCCTACACTGGGCCTACACTGTTGAATCTATAAATCTACTGTAGCTATCATTGATAAAACATGGTCCAATAGCACGGTCGTTTTCCATCAATGATACAAGTAGGGTAACCTGCCAGTAATTCACACACCTTGAACAGTCATATACACTCTTTCTAATTTCCCTTCAGGCACCAATATCTGGAATGCAAATTGAAGATGCATAATCACATTTAAATTAATACTTACTGCATTCTGCCCCCCTTTTTTCCCATTTAAACTTTGTGTTGACACTTGTGTTGCTCTCCCGGAGACCACATCCTGAGACATCTAATTAAGTTTGCTTTGTTATGGAACGCTAAGGCAAACAACAACACAAGGTAATTAAAGCCCGCCATCACCAGTCTTTTGTTTTGGCCCAAGTGACCTGCTATGAGGCCTTGACGGGATTTTAATTCTCTTTATCTCAGGACGCCGGCGTTCACGTCTCAGCAAACGGGCTGACATGGTAGCTGTCACCCCTCGGAGGAGATTCTAGCCTGGCACGACACTGCTGACAGCGGGATGTCTCTGGTAATTAGGAAGATAGGGCACATCAGCATGCAGCACCCAGTACATGTCAGACGCACGGGATGAACAATGCCCAAAATGATCCACTCATGATAAAGTACTTGACAGAGACAGTGTATGTTCTGCCAGGACTTTCTTTGACACTTTTAACTCTGAGATTGGTCCCTAATTACACAAATGAGGAAAACAGATTCCCAAGTGTCAGCATGAGTTTGACAATAGTGTGGCCTGAAATCTATCTATCTATCTATCTATCTATCTATCTATCTATCTATCTATCTATCTATCTATCTATCTATCTATCTATCTATCTATCTATCTATCTATCCATCCATCCATCCATCCATCCATCCATCCATCCATCCATCCATCCATCCATCCATCCATCCATCCATCCATCCATCCATCCATCCATCCATCCATCCATCCATCCATCCATCCATCCATCCATCCATCCATCCATCCATCCATCCATCCATCCATCCATCCATCCATCCATATGCTTTATATAATATGCTATTTTTATGTTAAAAACTTTTTACTCAGAGAAGGCAAGGCTAAAAATAGACTAAATATATTGCAAAAATAAAACAACGCAAATATTACACATTGAGACATTAAAAAGTGTAAACGTCTCTCAGGTTACAGCAGGAGGCTTGCCTCCTCTGAGCCCATTGACTCCCTAATGCGTGCAGTGGGATTGGTGGGGGAAAGTCATGTGAGAGGAGGAAATGCCTCCATCGCACAATGATTGGATATGATCGGTTATCATTGGTTTGTACGATATATCCCACCTCTTGTTTTCGTGTGCACTCTCTAATCGGACATTATGCCCTAACCCTAACCCTAACCCTAACCCTAACCCTAACCCTAACCCTAACCCTAACGCTAACCCTAACCCCCCGGACTGAATGAAGATGATGCTGTTTAATGGGAAGACTAATTAAAAAGTAAGTAAACAACTCAGCCTCTTAGATATCACCGCTTTATGTCACATCAAAATCAAACTTGAAATAGAAAACATGATAACTGTGGGGATTTTTTAGTGAGCAATCAGCTTGGGTAAATTAAAGGTACATATTTGTGTCTGTGACCAGTGTGTACAAGCTTGATGACTATTAAAAAGAAAAGCTGAACATTAGTTCACAAATAATATATATATAGTTTAAATTGTAACTGCCTTATTATTTTGGAATGTAAAAATGCGTAAAAACAATAACTTGATGAAATTTATGCTTGGTTTTAATAAATACAATATTGCATTGTTAGTGTAAAAATACAAATAGAATTGTATTTGCTCTCTCTTTTATGTAATGTTTATTTAACCAGGAAAGTTTTAAGAATTTTTTAGGGGTGTAACGATACCCTCATGTCACAATTCGATACATATCACGATACTGAACTCACGATACAATATTATTGTGATACTTCAAGCCATATGATAAAAGGTTGAAATATGAAAAATGTACTGTTGATTTAAAAAGCTCAATTTATTACATTGTGGGTGTAAATGAATAGGCTTTGTCTTGGTGTTGATAACCCAATGCACAGGACAATGCTGTCACCAGAATAAAAATATGTATGATTCTGAAGCTGAAAATACAGAATTATTTTATACTAATATGCTTGAACTCTGTCACTGACTAGATATATTTAAAATAATGTAGGCCACTTTTTACTGGTAACAAGACATTTGGCATTATCAGGACCCACAAATATTCCCCCATTGCATTATTATACTTTATATTTAACATTATATATAGTAGTTTAATGGAGTACTGACACTAAAACTTTTGAGAATTCTTTTCTCACACAGTAATTTTTATTTTAGGTGAACTATACACAATATATATTGTCACTATCCATGATACATAATGTTGCAATTTTGTATTGTGATATATTGTGACATGATATATTGTTACACCCCTAATAAATGTACATTTGATATAAGGCCTATATAAAAAAAAATTAAAAAAAAGTGGGGACTTTGCCTTTGATTTTAAAACACCACTGCACACCAGCACATTCCTAGTATTTGGCTCAAGATGTTATGAAATGTACCTCTTTCAGCAGAAGTATAAAACAAAGGTAAAGTGAAAATTGCACTGTTAATTGGCCTTGATTAATGCATTGGCTAAAGTGCAAATTATTAGTTTGACACAATTCTTTAGAGCTACTCTTGCAATGGAAAACTAATCAACACTCATAGTGGTATTAAAGTGTCTGAGTCACCATCCTGGCATATGGGATATATCTGTGATTTTCCCTTTCTCCTCATAACATATTAATAATACATTTTCAGCCTATCTGAGGCCTGTGACCTGTGAAAACACAGAAATGCTAACAAAGCTGATTAAGCTCTGCACAATGTCTCTGGTCTGATTGGTGGGCCGCCTCTCTTTGAAAGCTCCCGCGATGACAATGAAAAGCAAAACGAATTGATGAGACAGGCCAGCCTGAGCCCCGGTGGACCCACTATCAAAGCAAATCAGCAGGAGACAAACACAGAGACAAAGTGATGCTAAGCTAATGGTCCAGGAACGCAGGCAGAACTACCAGTGAAAACAACAGTTTGGAGTGGATGTTTCTGGTGTAAATGAATACATGGTAAGCCAGTGTAACCATTAGCTCCTAATATCCCTCCATGGATGATTTTTCCTCTCCAGTCAATACAGGAGTAAAAACAGGACGCTAATTGGCCCTGGAAAGCTACTTGCATTCCAACACCAAAATATTAAAGGAACAGTTCACCCTTAAATAATGACATAATTTCATTTACTTACCCATAACATCCCAAACCCATATAGCTGTACCACAAGCTGTCAAGCACCAAAATGCACAACAAAATTACTATTGAAGAAATCCATGCACTATATTCCAAGTCTTCTGAAGCCAGGCAATAGCTTCACATTGCAAGTGCAATGCTGTACCAGGTGAGCTACTGTACCAAACAAGTTTACCACCGAACAAGTTTACTATACAGAAAAGTTGTACATATGGAGCTAGTTATGTAATGCAAGTGTAAAAATGTATAAATTTACAATAAATGTACTAAAAATATTTTGAGGTCATGACATATTATTTGTGCAAGGAACCACGCAAAAATAAGGTTTTATTAAACGATAATCTGTTCCTGTAATCATACAACGCTATCTCATGACCAATTCATACGTATTTTACAAGGTGGCTATTTTGTACGAATTCGTATGACCTCACTCGTACGAATTTGTATGATTTGTCTAAACCCCAGTGACGGGTAGGTTTAGGGGTGGGGTCAGGGGTAGGTCATTCATATGAATTCATACGAATTGGGCAACTCATAAAATACGTACGATTGAGCAAAAAATCGTACGAGTGAGGTCGTACGAATTCGTACGAAATAGCCACCTCGTAAAATACGTACAAATTGCCGTGAGATCGGGTTGTAATCATAATATGTCTGAGAAGAAGTGACATATGAAGTGACAATGTCTTGTATATGAAACGTTTCCAGAGTTTTGCAAAAATTTAGGTAGGGGCACGTTTATCCACTGAGCCAAGGTTGGTGCTAACAGACAAGCTCCGACAGTTTTTAAGAAGATAAAAAGGGCTTTGAAGTTTGAGAACCTGGATCATGTCCCTGTTGGTGTTAAGCTATGTTGTGTGGTCAACACTGCTTAGGATTTGACTGACAGCTGAACAGAAGAACTTCGATGATCGCCAGCAAAACACAATGTGTCTCTGAGGCTAGTGCTGATCGGGTTACACATGGTACATCTTTCTCTCTTCCTCCCTCCCCCCTCTCCTGTTGATGCTCCGGAAAAACTCGAGCCATTTAATCCACA
This sequence comes from Abramis brama, assembly GCF_963993115.1. Classification (NCBI taxonomy): domain Eukaryota; kingdom Metazoa; phylum Chordata; class Actinopteri; order Cypriniformes; family Leuciscidae; genus Abramis; species Abramis brama. The sequence continues at coordinate 7,921,064 of NC_139985.1, forward strand.
AGCTCTATCGCCTCAGACAGACAGCACCGTTGTTTGGCGAATAAATCTGATATGAAACTCAATCATCAGGCATCTGATAACTCGGAGCGGCGGTCATGCGATCACCTCCATGCTGCTGGAACGATTTTAGTGCTCTTTCATTCATCACGGAGAAATGTATAATGCATCTTCTCGAAAGAATGGCGTTCATGGGAGCAAATTAACTTGAGTGATCTTCGAGGATCTTCAATTGTATGATCTGGAACTCCCTCATTAGTTCCAGAACTTCGACCCTCATAGCATAAAAGAGCTCTCTTCTTCATTACCATCCATGTGGTTATCAAACGCCCTCCCCTGGGGTGCGGGAGGCAGGCCCATGTCTGATCTTCAAGATCAGATATTTTGATAATGATTTCATCCATTTTGGAGTCCCGGGGTGTCGTTAATTCAGAGTCGAAACATATAAACACCTCCCAACCCAGATGGTAGAACATTCTGCTTTTGAACCGTTCAATTTGCTGGGTTTTTGTCGTGCCATGGGTAGGAGGGCTGCAGCTGGTGTGGAGCGAGGAAGAGAGGAAGAGAGGAAGTGCCTATGTGTAACAGACAAAGAGAGTGTCAAAAGGGAAGAGATGGAATGCCGATGTGTGTGTGTAATTTCTAGACCACGTCAGAGCCTGATGGCCCTATGCAGAGATACTGGAGCAGAAAATTATCTCATAGGCCGCATCGCACCATGGAGGTTTGTTCTGTTCCTCAAAGAAAAACAACAGCGGCAAAGACCCTAATAATAAAGAAAATAACATTTGATGATAAAAGACTCCATCTGTCCATCTTGATTTCATTATTTAAAACAGCTTCACAAAGAATTTGCAATGAAACAAAAAACACAATGGAAAAAACTGTCCAGTTTTAAAATGTATTCTCTGTATTTTGAACAATTACAGTTAATCAGAAAAAAATATACATTTCAGCTAACGTCCTTTCTGTATGAAAAGGTAATATTTTTTCCCTCAAAGTAAAAAAAATAAATTATAATTATGAGATCAATTTTAAAATAAGTCAGAATTGTTAGATTTAAAGTCATATTGTGAGATATACAGTTGCAATTGATATAAAAACATAATTACTAGAAATAATGTCAAATTACCTTTTTCATTCATTCATTCATATAGACTTCCTGTCTACTGTATATAGAAGCCTGTCTCACCTCAGAGTAAAAATAAAGCGTAATTGTACGCTACATTTTAAAATAAGAAGTCGGAATTGTGAGATATAAAGTCGTAATAGTGATAAAGGCACAATTACAAGCAATAATGTCAAATTACCTGTTCATTCATTCAGCTGATGTCCTGTCTCTATGGAAGCCAGAGTAAAAAAAAAAATTGGCACAATTGCAAAGATTAAATGCCATATTGTGATATCTGAAGTTGCAATTGTGATAAAGTCACAATTACAGTCAGTAATGTCGAATTGCCTATTTATTTATTTATTCATTCATTTATTCAGGTTGGGATGTGTCCATGGTCTCTTGCACATACATATTTAATAAAGTAGGCCGATGCCTGAATAACAGATTCTTTTCAAAAATGTTGTTAGATGTGCTTGGATTTGCACCCTTAATAACAAGTTGATGTTCAACTAGTAATATATTCCTGGCATGCAAACCTCTCACTTTTAAAAAAAAAAGAAATAAAGCAATTTTTTCAATACATATAAACTTGCTTGCAAGGAGGTGCACCAGACCCTTTCTGCACCCTGGTTTTGATATTGAATTCAGGATCTCGGCAGAACCCGGTGCTCTCTGTGTGCTGGTGGCAGAAGGGCTTGTGTTGGAATTTGTGATGAAGAGGGGAAGGCTGGGATGTGCTTGGCCCACTGAGCTCCACATTATGGATGTGTCCACGGCTGTGAGGCTGCATGTCTCCGTGACAGCTCTCTCTCTCTCTCTCTCTCTCTCTCTCTCTCTCTCTCTCTCTCTCTCTCTCTCTCTCTCTCTCTCTCTCTCTCTCTCTCTCTCTCTCTCTCTCTTTCTCTTTCTCTCTCTCTCTCTCTCTCTTTCTCTCTCTGTCCGTCTGCAGCATGCCGTGTTAGATTAGAAAGCCTGTCTGCTTTCTGCTCCGGGACGGCCAATGCATTATGAACACCACAGATCTGACAGAAGAGAAGAGAAGGGGTGTTTGTCATATGTAGGGCTGGTTATTCCTTTGCAAGTATAAAGAAGAGCACTCTGCTGTGAGCTCCAAAACACTGCGCCGTTGTAAATACTGCAGACAGAGGGTTTGTCACTCCGGAGTGCCGGAGTCACATTGCCTGAGACTTGGCAATATGCCTCTTGGCTCTGCGGTGACAGCGCCATATATTGTGATGTATTGTTGTAAATGTTTAAATGCATTCGCGTCTAAGCTGGCAGAATTGCGCTGTAATGTAATTCCTTACAAGCTATGGGGAGGAAATAGTTCTGGTGTGAGCGTGCGGTGACGTTTTCGTGAATGTGATCGATTGTATTCCGCTTACAGGTGATTGATGTGCGTGAGCGGGGCCCTGTGTATTACCGTGCATAATTTAGCCTTTTGCTCTGTTGATAGAGTAAGCTTTCAACCGAGCGCGTCTCACAGGAGATGGACGTTATCTGGGCGCCAAGTTTCCGTGGCCGTTTGAAGTCGCCTGTTTACTGTACAAACAGGTGAGTCACAGTTAAAGAACCTGGGCTAAAGCTAACAAGCTTACCGCGACGTGTCACAAAGTGTGAATCTGAATAACTCCTCTAAGAGAGTTTCGAAGCGATGATACGGGTGCCAGGACTCAGCGTTCGATGACACTTGTTTACGTGACAAGTTCAAAATCCGCCTTACGAAGAGCCACCATGCTTATTTGAATGAAAAATAACTCGTACCCCCCTAAAATATACCATTTGCATAAAAGCTTTCATTTAGCACAGATGAACGCGGGAGGCGAGCGCAGAGCTTGCTGGAGATTAGAGCAGTTAATTTGTCACATTAAGAAGAATTACGTGTGTTTGTGTCACTGAGCAGAAGGAAAGAGAGAGTTTAGTGTGAAGGAAAGAAACGACAGAGAACGAACAGCGTTTGAAATGACGGGCACGGGCAAATAAATAGAAGAATAAATTAACAAACCGAAAACAAATAAATAAATACATTTGAGCCCGCAGCAACTAAATGACAAGAGTAACAGTATTAGGAGAGATTTCAGGAACTAATAAATGAGGGTGCTTAATGGTGGCTAAAGAGAAAAACAAATCTAAATGGAGCTTGACTTATGTGGAGGGAAAGAGTAAATTAACTCAGTAAATAAAAAATCTAAAACACTGACCGCATTCACTGTTTTGTGGTCTGATAGGGTTGGATAAAATGTAGCAAATACCACATTTAAACAAACATTTGTTTTTTAACAAAACACGAGAGCCGTGAGAGAACGGCTCGAGGCCGGTCTCGTAACTCTCACAGAGGCGATTCGGGCACATGAAAGGAGGAGCGATGACAGTGAAGGACGAGAGAGGACCAGGCCTGGACTATTTTACATCTCCAGTATAGTATTAATTTAAATATATATATATATTAATATTACAGTACATGTCTATTGTTTAACTACAAACACACATTTGTTCATTTTAATCAGAACACACACACATATATATGAATTTATGTATAGTAACTCAGTAAACACACGTGTATATATATATATATATATATATATATATATATATATATATATATATATATATATAGGTACTCAGTATATAACAGTAAACACACGAGTATATACACACACTACTTTACTAATCTAATAAACTAATAAACTTTAACCAAAAACCCTAAATATTTTTTCTGTCTGTTGCATGGTCTGTGTGTGTGTGTGTGTGTGTGTGTGTGTGTGTGTGTGTGTGTGTGTGTGTGTGTGTGTGTGTGTGTGTGTGTGTTCTGATTAAAATGATTAATGAACAAACACACAACATTGGCGTCCTGCAGAACGGCAGACGTTTGAACAGATGATTGCTCTGACATTGACGGATGTAAGACAAACGTGTTTAATGTTCCAGGTTCAGACAAATCTAGAATGCCCTTATTACAGACTCCAAAGACAGCGCTTGTCTTTTGCAGCAGGCTGTTTATTGAATAGAAAGCACAAATGGATACAGAAATCCTCCTTTTAGTCCTTTGTGTTGTAAAAAAATAAAAAAGCTTTGCACCAGATAGTAAAATACCTCCCCCTTTAGTTCTCTGCCCCATAGTGGGTGGAAAAAAGAAACCTTTTTTTTGCACCTGATTGGCATTTTCCCTCTTTTCTCCAGCATGGATGAAGGTCAAATGAATAAGACCGCTGTGCAGGGGTAGCTTGATATGGCTTGGAGGAGTATACTTCATTTCAGCCGGACTTGTTGGATAAGGCCTATGTTACTTTATTTCTGGAACTCTCGCCGCTAAACACAGGGGAGGGACAGCTCATGACAGGAGCAGGGCCTTTGTGATTCTGTGGGCAGAATGACCCACACTTTAACAAGCAATGACTTGTTTTATAGGCCTGAAATCCACAGCACTGTATCAGATGGTCACTCAAGCAAGTTGTGGCCTCCTGCTAAGCAAACACTCACAGATACATGTACCTGCGCTCTATTTCAATCACATTTTGAAGGACCACCTTAGTTATCTTTGGATGTCTGCATGTGCTTAAATGATGCTTCGAATGTCATAATGTTTTTCCATAATGCTAGATAAAATGAAATAATAAAATAAAATGAAAATGTTGTGATAGTTATACATAGCTAACACAAATATATTCTAACAGCGTTCCCATTAAGTTATGAAAATGTTATTTCTGAATGTTCCTTAATGTTTTAAAAATGTTTTTTCTTGGTTATACAAATGTTAATATTCAATTGTAAATAATTTTTTATGGCAATGTTGCTTTTTTAATGTTCTCAGCGTTCTGAAACAAGTACTTACATTTAAAATCCGTTACACGAACATCCAACTACAACATTTCAGAAACATTTTTTCTATTAACAATGTATAAATGACGTTTGTGCTAATATTTTGAGTTACACCTTACAACTTTGAATGAATATTCTAATAATGTTACTGAAAGAATGTTTGTTCATAACTTTGAGAGAACATTGGCCATTTTGAGAATGTTCCCTGTTATATACTGTAGATAGTTGAGTACTACATTTGTGTACATTAGAAGCAAGCAAGTACATATTTGAGACCTGACAGATGGGTAACTAATTTTACAGTACATTAATACTAGAATTTTGCATTAAGATTCAATAAATAGAACCGAGAATAAGAACAGTAATATCCTTTCTTTTTTTCATTGACATAGTAAAGAACAAAAATATATCTTTATAACAAACACTAACTTGGTTGTTTGCATATTCCGAACCTGAATTCAAGTGTCATAAGCTTTTTTAAGAAATATGTATAATAATAACTAATATGCTACATTTATATTTGTATCTAAATATTAATAAATGTGTATAAATATATTTTAGTTATTTAATTAATAAATAAATAATTCATATTATTATTGTTATTTCTTAAATTCCACAAATACAAACTGCTCTCCAAAGGCTACAAGCACCTATGGGAAAATGTGAATTATACTTCAACAGAAGCAGTTAATTTCAGCATTTTTGAACGTACTGCATTCATACCAAAACTTACCGTAATGGTACCGGAATCCACGTGAACCTTACTGCAGGTCAAACAGACATTATGTCTGCACCAAAAACTTGTGTGGAAGCGTCCTGAAACAAAGGTAGTGGTGTGTCATTCCATTTTGGAAACTCTAATTTGTTATGGTAAACAGTTTTATTTTCCACAGACATCATGCGTTCCCTGCAATGTTCTGCACTGAAGCCTAAAGCCAGACTACAATATGCTACAATATTTTACTCTATAATTTAGCTGTAAAGACAAATGCTGATACGAAGGTGGTGTGCCACCTTGCTTTGCCGATGTGCATTTGTAATTGTGTGAATTGCTGGGGTTTCTCCATTCTAATGTATGACAGTGAAATAATGGGATTGTCTCACCTGTTTTAATGTCCAGAATGCTGAAAATGCGTGTTCAGTGTGTGCCAAGATTGCACTGATCCACCTATCCCTAAAATATATATATATATATATTATAATACTAATCTACTTTAAAGCTTTTTTTTTTTTTTTTTTTTTTACAACATCATATCACACTGCATATTTTTTTATTACTTTCTGTTTGGCCGTGGTTAATGACAGACCAATTTCTTGACACCTTTTTGACCCCGTGTGTCATCTTCCTGTCCAAGGGCGTCTCTGCGTGTGGCGGAACTGTGCGAGAATGAACGGTTTGTGCGCGTGTGCCAGCAGTGTTATCTGGAACAGCTGGAGGTGTTTGAGAGAGAAGTGTTTTGGCTCGTCCTTGGTTGAGCAGCATATGGCAGCTGGCCCGCACCTGTAAGCCTTGACCTCCGCATTCAGACCCGGTGGACAAACACTTACCACGAAATATAGCACATTAGAGCACTGTGGATTCCAGGCTGGAAACCAAGAGGCTTTAGAGTTCAAACCACAGAAGAAGTGATCCAAGATCTGGACAAATGCTGGGTTCCCGTGACCTTGAGCGAAAGGAGACCGGCCCTGTATAGTTATCGTAATGTAAGTTGCTGCTATACTCTCTGGAATACTTGATTCTGATTGGTCAGCCAAGGGCTTTAGTTTTATTATTGTAATATTGTTGCAGTGTTCGTCTTATAAGGTTGTTTTGTATGACGTAGGCTAAGAGACTTTTTTTTTCTTAGTGGAAGCTCTATGGTAATATTATTAAATAAAAAACATTAAACTCATATAAATGTCCACAAATGTATTTATTGAGCAGTTTATGCATTCATAGCACATGTAAAATAATCAGAAAAATTCTAGAGGGAAATCAGATGCACTGAGATTAATTTGTGTCTGTAAAACTCTTCTTAAATTCATATTTTAAGCTGATATGTTGGGATGTTCCACAGTGTTTTCTGTTCAGGAACAGGATTTGAATCCATTTGTCAGATTTAGCCTAAATTTAAGATTTACGTATTTGAATTGCATATAAATTTATCATACTTTTGGATTACATAAACTAATAAACTTAATGTGAGTCATATTTGCCAGTCCTAAATAAATGATTAATGAATAAATATTATCAATAAATAATTAGTTTCTAAATAAAGCTTTTTTAATAAATGAATACTGCTTGTTCCACAGCTGGTCAAAAATGTAATTGTTTTCACAATTAATAGATTTATACTGATTCTAAGCAATTTGAATAAATGCATTTTGAAAATATGGTTATTTAAATAAAAAAATATGACTGGGTTTGTTTATGTTAAAATCAGAAATTGTATATACAATTCAAATACATAAATCTGAAATTTAGACTTAAATATTTGTTTGTGTGTATAAAATGGACTAAATTTAGTTTCAGTGCCAAAAATTATGACTCATAGTGGATAATATATATATATATATATATATATATATATATATATATATATATATACATATATATAAAGAAAAGCAAAGACATTACATTAAAGTCCAGTAGTGTTCAAAGTTGTGCTCAGGTCACCACAAAATCACACTAGCAGGATAGAAAAAGGGCAAGCGTAGGTTTGATACGATGTATGAAGATACGTGTTTTGTGTTTTGGCAAGCGTTCTTTCATCAAGTGTGTAACATTCTATTTGTTTCAATTCTTGTGGTGTTGGCGCCAGCCAGCATGCCCCATATGACCCCAATGCCATATTAGCGAGTTTCACAAAAGCAAAGCTGTGCTGTGAAGTTCGCAAGCGTCTCTGACCCATGTCAAAGCTGGTTTGTCTTCTTGTAATGGCACAACAAATATGAAACATTCTTATTTAGCTTTTTTCTCTTTTCTTACACACTAAAAACGTAAACAATAAAGACTTGGCTCTCTTTGCCTTCTGGAATGATGTATAAGTTCTGCGTCTCTAATGATTCCGGGCGTCTGTGCTATCTCGCCTACTTCAGCAGGCATCTGCCACCAGTCCTCGACACGCGGTTCACAAAGTCGACGGAGGCCGCTTCTGAATATCAATTCATTAAAACACATCACACCATAGCAGACGGCTGTGTAAGATCTATTTCTAGTGAATTAAACTGCTCAGCTCAAAAGTTGTTTGCTCTAATATCATCCTTATGACTCAACATGCTAATGCAAAGATTTTTAAAGTAAAAAAAAAAAAAAAGCAGTCAGTTTAATGTTTCATCTGAATATGTGTGATTAAACTGCAACTGACGAAAAGTCTTCTTGTCAATAATGGTAATTACAGTATAGGTCTGCACACTGTAATTACCCTTTACTCTTTTGGGGTTAATTCCTGTAATGCCCTTGATAAGACCTGATGCAGGAAGAGGAAATATACTGACCCTCTGTGAGTGCCCTCTAGCCTGGTCAAAGTGATTACCCACAATGCACCGGCTGGCGCAATCTCTGAGCCATCTGTGTGTGACCAGGGAGTGGCAGTGGCTCCTGTCCAGATGTGACACGATGAAGGGGATTGGGGGAGAGACTGAAGGGGATGAGTGGAGGCCGGGTGGGGGCTGAAGGTGCAGGGCGTCAGGACGAACGGGCTGTGGGGATCTGACGGGAGCAGCTGGTCGTTACATGTGTATAAGTTCAGCTGTAATGCATTGACCCGAGCAGCCACCCGATCCCTTATACGGACACACACACAGCTAGAGACACCTTGGTACAGGGTAAATGGGGCATTGTTTTGTACAACACGTGTACATATACAAAAATGCACACAGTCACGATCAGTGTTGTGGAATGTTACTTTTAAAAGCAAAGCTATTCAATATTGCATTACTCCCTGAAAAGGTAACTAATCGCATAGTTACTTTTTTAGAAAGTAATGTGTTACATTCAACACAATCTCATGACCAATTCATAGTGAGAATACGAGGTGGCTAATTTATATGAATTCTTACGACCTTACTTGTATGAATTCGTACGATTTGTCTAAACCCCAGTGATGGGTAGGTTTAAGGGGCGGGGTCAGGGGTACAGTAGGTCATTTGTATGAATTCATACGAATTGGGAAACCGGTAAAATATGCACGATTTAGCAAAAATCGTATGAATTCGTACGAATTAGCCACCTCGTAAAATACATACGAATTGCCGTGAGATTGGGTTGGTTACATTACATTTGCTTTACTTTTTCTCACTTGGGCTGGGCTTGTTTTTTAATAACAAAAAGTTCTATTTTTGGCAAATGTAAAGACCCTTTCACATCAAAAAATGAAATGAATAAGCCTCTGGCTGAAGGAAATGCAAATTCATGCCTGTACAGTAGAGGGCCATTCTGGATTGCAGAAGAATAGGATGCAGGAGAAGTTCTCACTTCAACAATAAGAACAAAAACATGAAACGCAAATGTGATATTTAACTAAAGTCATTTGGTTGAATTGGATCATTGATGGTCAGTAGCAAAAAAATTGGTTAATAAAGTGAGATTAAATACATAAAGTATATTTGTGTTATTTAACATTTAATGATTGCAGGTTTAGTATTTATCATTACATTTGTGTGCACTTTTTTCCGACATTATAACAAATTCCATGGCCGCCTGTTTCTTAGTATTATAAGTTTTCTCTTTTCATCTCAGCCAGTTCCAGAGAACTGAGAGTCGATCGACAGTGACACACCTGACTAGACTTATAGAAAATGCATCTGTGTCGTTGTGTTATAGTTTGACAGTGAGACTTCTCAGGTGAATCTAATGGGCCATATCTAATAGCCAAGTGAACAAAGAGATGAAGAGTTTATTACGCTAACAGCATTGTGTGTATATCTGGGCAAAGCATGGCTGTAAATCAGCTCCAGTGGTTTTACTCTCTCACAGTGACACTTTAAATTCACTATGACAAACACCTCAAATATGTGCCTTAATATTCTCCGCCTCCCTCTGGAAGACTTCATGCCATCTCTCGCCTGTCTAAATATACTCAAGACAAATGCCTCCAATAAAAGCAAGTTTTACAACAGTTAGTATAGCTCCTCTTAAAGTTTGGAGGTTCTTAAAAAAATGATCAGCTAAACTTTAATATGTCAAGTTTTTGAAGGCAAGAAGCCACGAAACATGGCTTTCAGCAACGAAGCTTGCATATAAAGCTAAGAGACAGCCGGGATCAGAGCAGGCGGTGTAAAAGTGATGCTATTTGAGCCCGTTTTTTATGATTCTGTACTTTGTGATTTATAGCAGAGCTCTTCCTCATAAGTGTTGAGTGTGTAATGTCAGTGAGATATATTGTTGGCGGAGTGAGAAAGTTTTTCTCAGGTTGTTGGGATTTTATATCTTTCCCATTTTGATGGACGATTATAGAAAAAGGCAGCAGGTTGCGCCATAAATCAGGGCTCAGTCAATGAGCGGAGCAGGTCCGCCGTTTATGTTTACTAATTCTCCAGGTGATGTCGTAAAGAAGGAACGTTCAATGTCATCAGGGACTATAAAATGGCAAAGGAGGAGACCACTGTTTGTCTCTCTCTCTCTATCTCTCTCTCTCCTCCACCCACTCCTCCTCCTGGTGAGATTGGTGCTGCATATCTAATAGCGGCCATGAGTAGAAACTTCTTACATGCTGCTTTTTATTAACCTGTAACTCCCGTCCTTGCTTATTCATACTGATGAATACACAAGTTTTATAAGCTTTCTGCTTTTTTTTCTTCACGTTTCATATTCTACTATGAAACCGTTTAAGGCGCTGGATGTTATACAAATATGTTGTGCCATGCTAAATAAATGCAATATAAATACATTTTTACTTCAATAAGAAAAACAAGCATAAACAACAAACACAGAACATTACCATGTTTTTTTTTTGTTTGTTTTTTGACATGGTACCAAGGTAATACCATGTTTTTTTTAGGAATGTACTGTACTATGTCATTATTTAAAGGAATAGTTCACCCAAAAATATAAATTATGTCATTAATTATTCACGGATGTGGAACGACACGAGGGTAAGACCTCTGTTCATCTTCGGAACACAAATTAAGATATTTATGTCCCTCCATTGGGAGCTATGCAGCTTACACATTCAAGGTCCAGAACGACAGGAAAGACATCATCAAAGTAATCCATGTGACTCCAGTGGTTTAACCTTAATTTTATGAAGCAATGCAAGTGCTTTGTTTGTGAAAAAAACAAAACAACATAATTTAACTCTATATTTACAAAATAATATTATCCAAAGCGCGATCACGGAACTACGTCAGCGCTCGAGTCAACACAACACATGTGTCGTGTTGCTCCTCCTACCGGATTGCAGGTAAATATTTTTGTAAATAAAGCTTCAGAAAATTGCGGTTAAAAATAAATAAGTACACTACAATACACTCTAATTTACACTTAAAGATTTGTACTAAATATTTCACCTTAAAAAAGACCAAAAAATGCACAGGAGATTGAATTATGAATATATTTGTTTTATTAATTTGATGAAACTAATTTAATGAATGAATTGAACTTATAACAGTTCATATGGGAGAGACAATCAGTGCCTCATTCAACCACGTTATATATATATATATATATATATATATATATATATATATATATATATATATATAAAAGAGTTTTGTTGCTTTAGAACAATTAGTAGCTAAATTAGAAATTAAGCTACTGTCAGGCTACTTAATGAACATTACATAAACCTTAGTTCTTCCTGCTGTGATTCTATAATGTGTAATGTAAAATGTGGAACGCCACGTGAATGAGGATTAATTATCCGTATTTTACATATTGCCCTCGTAGATCAGTATTTGATTAGCGCTTCAGTGATCCTGTACAATAAGGCTGCATACATTTAGCATCAATTAGCATCTTCGCATGGGCCCCGACAGCATGGGTTAACTGCTCATCTTCTCATAATTAGCTCTCTCTTGTTATGAGAAGTCTCCATAGAGCTTATCATAAGCACACGGCTTGTACTAAACTCTACATGCAAATTGTTCCTATGATTATACAGTATATGAGATTAAATGACATATGGGAAAAAAGGGAGGAAATGCTATCGCAAGTTGTTCAGCTATCATCTTGGAAATAAAAATAGTCGATATCCGGGTACTCCATGAATACATGTGCGGGTCCTAACGCTCCAGTATTGTGATGGGAACACTATACTGCAAAAGCATCGTCCTTCGGATGAGATGTTAAACCGAGGTCCTGACTCTCTGTGGTCATTAAAAATCCCATGGCACTTCTCGTAAAGAGTAGGGGTGTAACCCCAGTGTCCTGGCCAAATTCCCTCCATTGGCCCCTATCAATCATGGCCTCCTAATAATTCCCATCCATTGAATTGGCTCTATCACTCTGTCTCCTCTTCACCTACAGTATAGCCAGTGTGTGGTGAGCGCACTGGCGCCATTGTACTGTGGTTGCGGTCACATCATCCAGGTGGATGCTGCACACTGGTGGTGGTTAAGGAGAAACCCAATGATATGACTGTAATGCTCTTTGGGTGTACAGTATAGTAAAGCGCTATATAAATGCTTCATTCATTCAATGCATTTAATTGCATGACTTGCTGAAATGGAGACAGTGTTAAGACATGTCTGTGCGCTTGTGTAGGAGTTTGTGTGAGCGTGTTTGTTTTCAGTCATTTTGAATTATGTTATCGAGGGCACTTGAAAACAAGGCAATCAGCTCAGTCTTCTAAATGGAAAGAGAATCGTTTATCACGACGCCATGTGATCGACATCCAGTGTGTTTTTACGCAGTCGATATGCGTATTAGCTTTAGGAATAAGTGTAATTTGTTCTTGGGTTGTCTTCATGCTTTCAATAAAAAGATGTGTGTGAGACAGCTAATTCAGAAGAGGACATGCGTTTCTTTAGTGGACATTCATTATGGCCGTGCTGCATGAGATGGATTCACTTTAAACGGCTCCCTGCCAATTAAGTCTCAACAGACCAGTCACTGTTCTGTTTCATGATGCCTAGCTGGACTCTCTCTTATGTATAAGGTGTGTTTTAGCATATTTTCCATAATGCACAGAGGCACTGAATCATTCTACCACATAAATATATCATCATATCACAAAAATATAGCATTATACACTGATATAATTGCATTGTCACATAGAAAAGAACTTTGAAAGGTGATTTTACACAAAATATCAATATCTAAACTAGCAATATTTTCGCATCTTAGTGAATTGGAGAGACCAGGGAGTGTTGTAACACCATCAGAAAGAGGTGACAGTAAAGGGAAAATATTAAATATAAAAGATTTACAGGACAAAACAAATTTTGAGGTATAAAAGTGCAAATGTATGTCTGTTTTATAATTTGATTTTAATAATCTACCCAGACCTCATTATTGTCACTATGATGTCATGTATGGTCTGCACCTGTTCTCGTTAGTCCCTGATTAGTTTATCTTCCTCCACTTGTGCCTGTTTAGGTCCCTCCTCACTCTGTGTATTTATACTCCCCGTTCTGTTCATCCTTTGTCAGTTATTGAATGTGGTCATGCTGTATGTGTTACTGTCCAGTAAACTTTGATGTTATGTCGATCCTGCATCTTCCTTCCAAGGCAAGTTTGTGACAGAATAACTGACCCCCTAAATGAGTATTTAATTACAAGAAGATGGACTCACCTGCACTGCACATCCTTCTTCGCCCGGAGAACCGACGGTGGCTGGGGTATCTAGCCATGATGCTCCAGAATGGTGAACTCTCTCTCACCACTCGAGAGCCCGAGGCATCCGCGGAGAAGATCGAAGCGCCGAAACTAGGGCAGGTGGATCAGTACATCGCAGAGCCAGGAGCGGACATAGACCTAATAGACCTGTGGTCTGCGGATCCTATTCCCACCCAAGTCCCCACTCTCGTATCATTAGTCTCTTCACCAGTTCTGTCCGGAGACCTTCTTCTGCTCTCATCCTACTCCAACACCCTGAGCCCATCTCCATCGCTGGTTTCGGCCAGTCCCTTGGGTCCGTCGGCACCACTAGTGTCAAGCTCCTCGGCTCTGCCACCGCCGCTAGCTCCGTGCGGCTCACTTGCCTTGTCTCGGGCCTCTCCAACACCAGTGCGGCGTAAAGGAGAGTCCCCGGTTACGCATCGGGCCTCCAGGCCCACGCCTCCACCTCAGCCCGTCAACCCATCACCTGCACCTTGCCTCATCACTCCCTTGCCACCGGCACGGCCCGGCATCCCGGAGACTCCGCTGAGTTCCATCGGGACTCCAGGTTGGCCTTCAGCGGTCGACGCCCAACTGCTGACATGGACATCCGGGGTTTCGGGCGAGGCCTACACCCTGCACCCCTATGTCATCATCGACTCCTCCCTTCCTCTGGCTTCCCCGTCGCCCTTTCTCACCGCATAGTTCGGGGATCATAGACCGGGGATCTAGCCTCAGTCCCGTGAGTCAGCGGCTGGGCTCCAGGCTTCCAGCGTTTCAGAGTCACCCCGGTCCGTCAGCCTTTCTACTACGCCGGTTCCTACCTTCACCACGGTTCCGCCTCCGTTGTCCAGACCCTGGATTCTGCCTAACCCGTCACTCAGGTCTCTACCCTGTCTCCTCCCACCTTCAGCTGCACCATGGTCCACCATTCCACCGACTCCTCAATGTCATCACCATCTATCACCAGCTTCACGCCCTCCACCTAAGCCTCCGCCTCATCTTCACACCCTCTTCTCTGTCGTCATCATGGCGCGAGGACGTGCCTACCCGAGGGGGGCGTGATGTCACCATGATGTCACCCTGATTAGTTTACCATCCTCCATTTGTGCCTGTTTAGCTCCCTCCTCACTCCGTGCATTTATACTCCCCGTTCTGTTCATCCTTTGTCAGTTATTGAATGTTGTCACACTGCATGTGGTACTCACCAGTAAACTTTAATGCTATTTGGATCCTGCATCATTCGTCTTTCTTCCACAGCAAGTTTGTGACAAATATGAGGCCTTGTTAGGAGATGATTAACTATATTTGCTTTACCTGTGACTGGTCATAATGTTTTGCCTCATCCGTGCACATTTATTGTGTAAATCAAATTTACTGGGTCAAAAGTATAATTTAACATGTATACCATTTTATTAATAATCAAGGTAACACTTTACAATAAGGTTCATTAGTTAACTTTGGTTAACTCCATTAGTTAGCATGAACTAATAATGAACTGCACTTATGCAGCATTTATTAATCTTTGTTATTGTTAATTTCAACATTTACTAATACTTTATTAAAATCTTGTTAACATTAATGCACAGTGAACTAACATGAACAAACAATGGACAGCTGTATTTTTTTAACTAACGTTAACAAAGATTAAAAAATACAGTAACAAATGTATTGTTCATTGTTAGTTAATATATTAACTAATGAACCTTATTGTAAAGTGTTACCTTGATTTTATTTTTTATTTTATTTTTTAATGGTATATAATTTGATGTTAAATGATACTTTTGACCAAGTAAATTTGATTTACACAATAAATGTGCACGGATGAGCCAAAACATTATGGCCAGTCACAGGTAAAGTGAATATTGTAAATCATCTCCTAACAAGGCCACATATTGAGGTCTGGGTAGATTATTTCAGGGGTTCTCAAACTTGGATCCCACCCCCACCTTTGAGGACTTTGCCTCCTCATTTCAGAATGGCACACACCACTGCTTCAGGGGTCTTGTTGAGTCCATACCTCGGTGGGTCGCGCTATTTTGGCAGCGTGCGGAGGGCCAACACCATATTAGGCAGGTGGTCATAAGGATTTGGCTCAACGGTGTTGAAATAAAGCATAAAACATCTGTCTCTTACAGCCCATTTAGTAAACTTATTGTATTCTACTTATTTCCACCTTTTATGGATGAACTGTACATTTCTAAACAACTTTAACTTGTAGCAGATACATTTGTGAGTTTGAAAAAACACTCTCCTAACAATTTAGCTCCAGTATACATACAGTTTCAGTAATGTCTCAGGATCACTGTGACCTCTGTTCTAAGGTCAGCACACAGTCAGATCAGAGCCGGTGACCACAGCTCTCAGACCAGTCCTTTGTCATAAAGTAATAAATCAGTTGTGCTGAAATGCTTCCACGCTTTCATTTCATTCTGTCAACAGGGCCGCAAAAGTCTGTGAAAGGGGTGCAGAGTGTCGCATTGATCTCCTGCCAGAGCTCTCGGCCACCATGACTAGGCGGCTTTTAGGAAAGATGTCGTGAAGAGCTCAGTCTCAAATCCGAAATGTCTAGGAGTGCTTGAGCACAGAAAACTCTGTCTGTAAGGCATGTCTCATTATTTGTGAACTAGTGTTTAGATTTGCCCTGGGGATTTGTTCACTTACTGCAACTGAAAGACACTGTTTGCCGGTGTGCGTCAATCAACTTTTTACACTATCGAGCCTTGCTTTCTCTCTCATACGACTTTAAGAAAGCACATACATGTCAAACATGATCTCATTAGTATTCATAATAAATAGTTGTGCAGGGCTTGTAAAAGCTTGAAATAGCTTTCTCGCTCTCTCTCGTCTCTCCGACAGTGAGTTGAAACACAAACTCGCCTCCCCTCGCTCACTCATTTTATTTGTTCCGGATGAATATTGTTGTTGTTAGTGGGATTGCAGGTATTGGGCATAATTTTACACCCTAAGTGCGTGCACATAAAGCCCCCTCTCATTACTGCAGGGCTCTCAAGTTTTGAAGACAGACAAGAGTGTCCCCTCCTCTAATGGGCCTACCCTTTTCGCCACCTTCTCTGGGCCAGCATCCTCTAACCTGGCCTTTTTATGGGACTCTCCTCTCAGGGCGAATGAGAGGATGCTTAATTGCTTTTTACCTGACATCTTTGAAAGAGAAAGACAGATGCAATGATTAATGCATCCATGGCCAGGATATAATTATAAAAGACATGATTTTAAAAGTGACCTATAACATCGACTATGCAATACACTTTAATTTATTTAGTGCTAATAAAATTATTAAGCCTATTTGGAGAGAGAGATGTTTATAATGTGACAATGTCAGTCATCGTGTGATAACGAAAATATTACTTACGATAAAACGATAATATAATACTTGTTCTGAGCAGGTGTTGTCAGTGAACAGGCTGTAAAACTGTTGGCTAAGTTACAGACACTCATGAAAATCTGATGCTAATTATCTGGGAAACATTCTCTAACAGCAGTCAAGTTGTCACTATTTGTGTCAAACAAGTTGTGAATTTGTTGTAACATTAAAACAGGAGATCATGACTTACTCTGTGCTCAAAGTGATGCTCAGAGCTCGAAGTGATTTCCTCTATGGGTGAACGAAACTTTCGGGCAGAATCACGTGAACAATTCCAGGACATGCTTTTTTTTTTCATTGGTTGTTGCTTTAAATCTTACCCAGATACAATAGTGCTATTTTCTGATTGGCTATTGTGTAGCCCCTTTCTTTTTTTTGATTGGCTGATAAGTGGCAGGCTCGACTAAGAATTCCAGGGGAATTGAATCCTGCCGGTTCCATAGTGAGAGCGGTGCGGCCAGAGAAATGTTGGGTGCTGCGGCATATTAAATATATTATAAATAGTTTTTCCGCGTGAGAAATACAATGTGTGGCCGGAGTGCGTGACGAAAGACTGAAATGAGTGACTGTCATGCTCAATGTGTGACACTTGAGAGCCCAGTTCCTATATTGAGTTCTTTTTCGCTGCTTATTGCGGTCAAATACACACAAAATAATGTCAAAATGCCGGTCTTGGTGAGTTTTCACATAAACACAGTCAGTTATGTTTTAAGTGAACTCAGGGCTGGACTGGCCATCAGGCATACCAGGCACTTTCCCGGTGGGCCGACATGCTTTTTGGGCCGATACATCTCATACTCATACATCATTTTTATTATTATTATTTTTTATTTTATTTTTAACGGCCCATAAAATGTGTACATAGGCGGCCCATTCGTTTTGTTATGTTTTGCTTAATTGGCGGCGCTGGGTTTGTGCCGGTGTAATGCATTGGTCCAAAAAAGTCAGCGTTAGTTTTTTTTTTTTTCTGACAGACCAGCCCATGAAACACGTAGATCAGCGGCCCATTGGTTATTTTCTTGATTGACACTGGGCTGGCACAATCACAACTTTAAACGAGTGAGCGAGCGTGCAGCAGTGTCAGTGTGTATCTGTCAAAATAGTCAGTGAGATGGAGAAGAAACGCAAGGAATGTGCAGAGAAATAGTGTGAAAAATAGAACCAGGCCCTTAAAGCAGACGCTTTATGTGTCAAAATATATGTTTTCTGACCTTCATCAGCTCCTTCATCAGCTCCAGTGGCAGATGATGATAGTGAAGAGGATCAGGAGAGAGATGAGAAAGTGTAGAGCCTGCGGTAAGCAGAACTACTTTCAAAACACTTAGGCTATGTCATGAGTGTATAGGAACCCATAACCCAGTTACAGATTATTTCCACATCTGC
Source organism: Abramis brama (assembly GCF_963993115.1). Taxonomy (NCBI): domain Eukaryota; kingdom Metazoa; phylum Chordata; class Actinopteri; order Cypriniformes; family Leuciscidae; genus Abramis; species Abramis brama. Next base: position 7,939,502 of record NC_139985.1, read on the forward strand.
ACAGTTGACGATTACCGCAATTCACTAGAAATTTAATGAGAGGCGTTTGTAAACCATGTTTTCCGCCAAAATAAAAGCTTGATGCAGTTTGCGTCAAAATAAAAGATCATGTGCTTATCTCTTTCAAGTATAGAAATTGGTACAAAACTAATTATGAAAGTTTCCTTTATTTTTTAGTGCATTTGTTTTACAAAATATGGCTATTACTGTCATAGGATTAATATTATAACTATTATTATGTAGTAGGTGTAATGTAAATAGACACTGTAGCTAAAAGAGGTTTCAATTTTTCTTTGTTTAATTTTTCATTTTTGGCATGCCTCCAACCCCCCCTAGAAGGACAGAGGTCTGCCCACCACAGTTTTACCAAAAATCCTGTAAGAAACACTGGTATTGCTATGCCAATGCAGCTTATAGCTTGTTTTAGGATTCATCACTGTGGAGTATAGTTCAACTGTATTAATAAATGTCAAATTTGTACTCATTTCATCTGTTAACTCGCACTTATTCCTATACTCACTCATTACCTGGCATTAGTGGTTTTAAGGAATAGGAGTTGGTATGCATATATTTAAGGGCGTGCAAAGATGGGTGGTGTTTATGATCATATAGTGGGCCAGTCTGGGCCAAAATGCCAGGGTCGATTTTTTTTCCCAGTCCAGCCCTGAGTGAACTTTAAACGGTTGAGAAAGAAAACGCATGTGTAGCAGTATAATGGACCATTGAGTCAGGTCTTAAAGTGACAGCAGCCTAATATAGGCTACCTTCTGCCAAATTATGATATAATATTAAAACATATCTATATGGCAGTTTTTTCCCATGGTCTCAAAGTCAAAATTGTGGCCAGTGAAAATGTTGAGTGGCTAATAACTTTGAAAAACCACTAGCCACAGTGGCTGGTGAGCAACAAAGTTCATGTCAAGACTTGGGCTGTAACATAACATCTAACATAATGTACAAAACTTTACAATATGTCTATTTAGGTTCAAAAAATATGTAGCCTACATTTTATTGCATTTTCATTGACACTGTGTGTCAGTGTCTATTCAAATGTACATGTATGTATATGATTGTTCAGTACACAGTATATATAAAAGTACCCTGGTACCATCTGATGGAAACAGAATACATTGCAGTGTATTTGAACATGATAAGCATGCAGAACAATGGTATGTGTCAAAGGTCTTACCAATTAATGGTCAATTCCATAAATACCATCGTATACACTTACCCAGGTTTACCCTGGTTTGATGGTAAAATGGTAATCATATTCAATATCATATTAATATGATTACCATATTCATACACTAGTGTTCAGAATTGATACTTTTATTCAGCAAGGATGCATTAAGTAAATGACAGTAAAACATTTATAATGTTACAAAAGGTTTCTATTTCAAATACATAAATGCTGTTCTTTTGAACTTTCTATTCATCAAAGAATCCTGACCAAACCAAAAAAATAAAATAATAAATAGCATTATTTCCACAAAAATATTAAGCAGCACAACTGTTTTTAATATTTAAATAATAAGAAATATTTATTGAGCAACAAATCGGCATATTAGAATGTTTTCTGAAGGATCATACGACAGACTGGAGTAATGATGCTGAAAATTCAACTTTGCACCACAAGAGTAAATTGAATTCTAAATTATATTCAAATAGAAAACAGCTATATTAAATTGTAATAATATTTCATAATATTACTGTTTTTACTGTATTTTACCCCAAACTTTGTAATAAAGTTATAATGGTAAATCGTGATAATCATATCAAAGTCCCTGTGCCAGCATTACTGTATGCAACCAAAATGCTTTCTTTCTTTTTTTTTGTAAGTCACAGAAGCAGATATCAGCAAACATGCAAGATAACGTCTTCCATCTTCATTCTGTCAAATTATTGCTGCTTTTGTTATGCTACAATGTACACTTATTCACCTCTGCGGGTGGTTTCCAAGGTGATCTATCATGCATTACATAAATTGTCCTGTTTCTGTGAGCATATTTTGCTGCTTTCTGTACTCATTATTCTCAGTGTTTTCAAAACAACCGTTTAACGAAGATTTTTTTCTCAACTTGCATAAATCTGCATGTTATATTTGTGATAAAGATTAAATATAGAAAGATAATCATTGCATTGTTTATGGAAAATGCGTTGTGTTAACCTAGTACTGTTCTTCAAAAGTGGCATCAAGCCACTAGAAAAGTACAGAAACCAGTCAGAATAATGAGAGTTGCTTTATCACGTCAGACGGTTTGTTATGTAAATATCTTCTTGTGACCTACATGTCTTTAAAGCTTATATTTTAAGCGTGGCTCGGGCTATGCTAGCAGTGGGGTTTTTCCCTCCAATTGCAGAGGAAACTTCAAACAAACATCTCGACTGTTTCTCTCTCTCTTCCCATCAGCCGCAGCACTCATTTCCTCTGAGCAAAACACAGCTAAATATTTTGTCTCCAAAAAAGCAAATTTACATACTGTTTTGGAGGTAATGGAGCAAAAAGCTTGACGCGCTCACACGCAGACAGTGACTGAAATGAACTATTAGCCGTTTTCTGTCGACGTGGCCATAGCTCATTTGCGGCGCATTGCATAATTGTGTTTCATGCCCATTTTTTAGCAGGAGGGTGGGGGTTTTATTGAACACTTTGATGAGGAAATGCTATTTTTCTCTTTGCAGAAAGGGAGTTTGAGGACTCAAAGGTGGGAGGATAGAGGCAAAGAGGACTGAAAAGAGGAAAATAAACTCAGGCTTACGCTAGTGCATTTATGTGGGTTTGGCGAACTAATTGAATGCACTTTCGTTTTGTGATTGAGGGTTTTATGATCTAGAGGCAAAGCGGAGTCTGCCAGTGCAGTTCTGGCTCCAGAGACTCAGTCTAATCAAAATGGGTTTGGTGGCATAGCCCTTCAGCACCGTGATATCTCAACAGACACTCGTGGGTTTAAGCCATCTGCCCTCAATAATACACCCACCACACGCGAGCTAAAGCTCAGTAACTATACCGCATTACTGCTCACCAACACCCGCTTTAGAGTTTAAAGGCACAGAAAAGTCCCCAAACCCCAACAGACCGGCAGAGCTTTTGATATAAAAGGGAAGCCTTGAAATTGAAATGCAAGGGGATAGAGGATTGTATTGCGAAAAAAGCTTTGTCAACATGAGCAAAGTTACACACCAATTCTTTGATGAGCCGTCTAGGTAAGAAACTAAGGAAAGTATCCTAATCGTGTTTAAGACAACAAGATTTTCTGATGTACTGTTAAGGTCTTCTGAGGAGCTTTGGTCTCCATGTTGCCATTATGCATTGGAAGAATAAAAGAGCAGCTGACATTAAGTACTTTTGGGAAGTCCTGAATGTGACATGCTGTACTCCATCTAAAACTATTTTAAACAGCACATTGATCATTGATGATGACTATACATGAAGCTTTAATTATCTAATTTAAATTAAAAGATTACATGGAATATTTATGCTTTAGTTAAACAAAAAGTGATTCAAATGGTTGGGAAAAAAAGAAATGCTGACCAGTTACACGACCGTCAAATTAAATTATATTAAAGAGGACCTATTATGCCCCTTTACAATGTCTTGATTTTGTTTTTGTGGGTCTCGGTCTACTAGAATAGGTTTTCATGCTTGAATGTTATTTTTCACGTATTTTACATTATTGCAGATTCTTATCATTATTATTATCTCTTCCCATTCTGTCAGTAACTCTGGAGTGCTTTTCCCATACAACAACTCGCTGCTTAACTACCATGATGCATCGTTGAAGAAATGCGTCTGTTTCCCGAAACCGTATAGTCGTAAACCACATAAACCACGTTTGTTAATGATGTGATGCAGGTGGTGGAGTAAAAACTTATTTTAATTAATCCATTTGAGATCAAATTAATGACTAATTCTCTCCTTTTTTTTTCCCTCAGATATTTTGTTTTATTTCCAGACTCAATCTCCTTACATACTAGAGCACGTATGCACATGTGCACTCTTTAAAAACTATTTATTGAAAAAAATGTATTGACAAACTAAAAGACGTAAATTACATTTGTATATATTGGGAATAAAACATACAGATTGTACTGAATGTCAGCTTGCTTATTTTGCTCAAGATAGGGATTTATTCAGTCCACATGTTATACAAACAAGAAACTCTGCTTCTAACCACAGGTCGAGAGCTGTCCCACACAACTTTGCGAAGCTGTTTGCAAATGTTCGTTGGAAGACTTGTTGAACTATGCTGATAACGACGGAACTTGTGACCATAGTTGGCTAACAATGCTTTTGGGAAACGCACCCCTAGTTCCAGTCTGGAACAGTCCGAAAAGTGCTCTGATTGATCAGCTGCTCCAAGCATGTTTTGAAAATGTCACGACCATTACCATAACCACGAGTACTAACACATTATTAACGCAACTCAACCAGGCCTTTACACTTTTTTTTTTCTTTGCATATGCCTTGGGCCAGAATTATTTAAATGAGGAATATATGTTCCTGGAAACTCAAGACTACAACTGAGGCGTTTCAGGGAGTTCAGAAACAGTGATTACTCATTTAGAGAATAACTCCCTTTAGTAGACTTTGTGCTTCATATCATTTAATGCTCAAACAGCAACATTACTCACTAAAGAAAGTGGAAAATGTAAATAAATAAAACAAGAAAATGAGTATAAGTTAGAAATGTTGTTGGACTTTTATGAGATTATGAATTATGGACATTATGGTTTTAATTATGAACCATACAAATTCTGACTTTGCTTGACTTGTTATGGATGAGTATCTGTGCGGGTTTTATTTTATTTTATTTTGATGACTTTTATTTTGGTATCATGTACCTGTATTCTGGGATGAAACTAGGGTGGGCAGAGCAGGTGTAGAGCTTTTTGATCTGCATGCCTCAAATGCACACAGAGATGTTTTTGTATGAGTATAGCACTATAAGTACAGCAAATTACTGTGTATCCAAAGTATATCCACAAGTACACATATATTTAGGTACATTCATAGGGTGGAGTGAATGGCAGACTACAATTGAACATGATACAGGCCTTTGTGTGTATGTGATTTCAAAATTGCAGCATTACATCTCTGATTACCTCTTTACACAGCAGAGATCACAGCCGGAGTATCCTTAAGATCCTCGAGTCTGTTGTGAGTTTTACTCCTCCTCCTCTCTCAGCGGTGTAGTGAGTCTGTACTGTTGCCATTGTTCCTGAGCCATGCCCATCACCTTCTGTAGTCTCTTTCTCAAGCGCCAGATGTTCTGTCCTGGAGACCTGCCCCATTGTGCTGGCACAGCAGGAGCTGATGAGAAACTCTTTGTGTGTGACCATACTCCCTTGCAAAGGTAAAATGGACACATTTTCTTAAATGTACAGAAGTTTTTCCACCTTCAACAACAAAAAAGTGTGCATTTACTAAACAGTTGAACAACCATAGCACACAGCATTTCAATGACCTGCATTTTAATCACAAACCTTTCAATGCAAGTTATAGGCTCACATTTTAATAATATAATTCATGTTTACTAGAACTTGTTTTTAAAGAATTGGATTAATTTAAACACACATTAAATAATGTAGACATCAATAATTAAGCAAAAAATATAATGCTTTTAAAATATAGGTCTGTTTAATTTTAGTGATATGCTCCTCTGTAAAGTTATTCTTCTAAAGAACAAACTATGGACATTGAATGACGTAAGTAACGTTGCATAAACTGCTTAGACTAGTCTTATAAGTTAGTCATCTTTTTCTTGAAGACTGATCATAACTGTTTGTATGTCAGTTACATTAAAAGAATGATCTAATTTTATCAGAAAATTAAGATTGATTACTCAATTGGCTAACTGCTAGTTAGTCAAACTATTTGGACGTGTCTTTCGCAAGCTGTTTTATTGATGTCTTTTTGCGGGTCAAACACTGGCTAGGCGACTACAGTAGATGATGAGAAATTGTATAGGCTGAGTGCTAGTGTATCTTTCAACATACCTTTTCATGTTGATTCATGTTTATATCATGCTAGTGGTAGTAAAGCAGAAGAGATTCGCTCACGCTGCGTGCTGCCATTTGAACTGAAACGATATTGTTTGAATTTGTAATTTTACACAAATAAATGTACAAATACATTTGAATCTTTCATCACAAATAACACAAAAAAACGGCTTCCAGATCAAAATGATAGTGCATCACACTTTTTCGCTGTTGCCTGATTTGCATAATTCCTTGGTGACTCGGATGCTGAAACGGCAAACAGCGAGTGCAAATAAACGGCGCTATCGGTGGGCGCAAATCGTTATTAGTAAATTCCTACATTTCACAGTCCGGGTGGCACACATTCATAGACATGGACACAAGTTCAAAAACAAATCATCTCATGCACCAGAGGACACATGCAATTCCATTACATGCAGATATACTGGCAAAGGATGTGCACAAGTGAACACACAGTCTCCATCCCTCCCTCTCTGTCACACTCGCACACACACTAATGCTTTGATGAGTTAAATCCTTTGCTGCTGCAGTCCCTGAGGAAGAAAGTGGAAGTGTGTGTCCTAAATGATTGGCCTATTTGTGCAGAAAAACAGATTCTTTCATTTGCCTAACTCTTTCACGGTGCTTTGTTGTTGTGTCAGCTTTAATTTGGATCTGTAAACAGGTTAACTCTGTCTCTGCCTCTTTCTTACCATTGAGTATGCCACACCACCTAATTAAGTTCTAAATGGTCAAAGCTAGACTTTCTCCATTTTATGAACGGTAATTAACCTTTAACATTTGAGCTCTCTCTCTCTCTCTCTCTCTCTCTCTCTCTCTCATCTGCTCATGTTCATTGAAGAATATACTGAATGACTGTGATGTGTATTGCACTGATATCACTGAAAACTAAAATACACCAAAAGTGTAGAAGTGGTTATGTGAATCATGCACTTATATTCCAAATGAGCTTAAAGTCATACATTATGATTCATTTGTGAGCAACTCTCCTTCAAAAGGCCCTTCACACATCACAAATCACACATTTCAGACAAAAAAAAAAAAAACACAAACAACACTACAACTTTTTACACACTAACACACCCAGATGTATAGAATGAGTTGTCGGACAGACGGCTTTTGGTTATTCTATGAAGACAGCGACAGCTTGATGGAGAACCTGCTTTTTTGATGCATGACCACACTTTCATAAATGACTTCTGTCAGAAAGGGTTCGGGCGAATGTCATCTGCACCAGAACAGGATGAAGTGTGTCTTTCAGGTTGCCAGATTGACGGACAGACTTTTTGGCACTTGCTGGTAAAATTAGCATAGGTTGTGCATCTGTGTAGAACAAAAACAGTGGGCGTGCAAAACAAAGAGAAACAGAGGATGACAGCTGCCATTACTTTACATAACTTTTAATGCAGGCTTGACAGGAAATGGGTTTCGCAACACAAATATTTGAGCATAAAATCTGAGAATAAATGTTGTCACATAAACACTGATTTCATCATGACTCAAGTTTGCACTACAATTATATTTCTGTCATGACAACTCTTGGGGTGATTGGCATTGTAATGGATATGGCAATATTTTAATGTTAATATGTTTGGTCTTTGCAGAATAGATCTGATACACTGCTGTTGTTTCTGCTGCAAAGCAAGTACAGCTTGCTACACTTCCAATACATACATGACAAGCTGCTGTGAGCAAGTAAGATATGCTGCTGCTGTACAACAATGTGCATGAATTACCCTTAGCAGATCTGGACAGGTGGAGATTGGGAAAGTGGAGTATATCTGAAAAAAAGCTGACCAAATATTTGAAAGTTGAGCAGCATGTTCATTGGCTACTGATACAGCAGGAACCAGTTAGCTGAGCCCAATCCAATAGAGAATGATGTGATTGCAAGCAGATTGAGTTAAGGACCCATCAGCCTACACCATCTAGAGGTTCATGATAGAACTTTGTATTAACATTGTATTTACGTCTATATTTAAATTCTATATTTAAAAGTTTAGAAACAACTTAAATCAGTCATACTCAAAAATCATATACTCTCATTGGTCTTAGAAACAAGTAATTTGTGTCAAGCCGTAGCCTTGTGCGCAGCGCTTTAGGCAACACGAGTTTGAATCCCAGCTTGTGGTCCTTTCTCTATCTTATTTCACTCTCTCCTTTCCAATAGTTAATATTCGCAATCAACTGCTTTCATAATGTGACATATTTCAAAGTGAATCAGGATTTTCAATGAAAAAAAAAAAAATGTAGGGTAAGAAGTCCAAGGAGGACTATAATAGCTGGAAAAAGCAATCCGTTGGCATTTCCATACATTCCTGAAAGTAAATATTACAATCATGTTGACAATAATTCACTGTTCAGTTGCCACATTTTTCAAAAACTCTTTGCTTTAAAAGAAAACAAACATGTAATTTGTTTACTTTTGTTAAAATTAAGAATATATAGTAATTAAATAATTAAGCAATTCTGCAAAAGTATTAATTATTTACAATAAAAAACGCAGCCTATATGACACTATTAGTGAATGAGGCTCACAAACAATTGTACTTCCATCATGATGTATTTCCAAGTGAAAAATTATATTCAATGAGGGGAAAATAGTAGGACCATGGAGGACTATGTGACTTCAAAAAAAAAAAAAAAAAAAATCAGTAGTAAATTCATGTTGACTTTAAAGATAAACAATAATTCTCTTTTCACTTTCTCAATATTTGTTGAAAATTATTTGTCCAGTTTATAAGTTCAGTCTCAGAATTTGCTTAAAAATAAATAAAATACCAGAGATAAAAATAAAAAAAGACAATAAAAAAAAGAAAACAGGAGACAGCTATTACCCTACCCTGGAGACTTACCTTGATACCGTAAAATAATTCACCCCCCAGACTACACAGAGTGTTTTAAAGAGATTAAATTTTTTTTGCTACTTTTAGTATGACAAGTCTATTTTTCATACCTTTGTCTCGCCTCACAGTGGGCCGTGTTTTCCTCTTTAGAAGGCTTGTTATTGTGTTTAAGGAATCACCTGGGGAAAAGAAAGTCTCTCCAGTCGGAGCTTGGGGTGATTGTTCTTTAACAAACCCCATTCCTTCACCCCATCTGTTACTTCTCCTTGCACCGATCCTCTTGAATCTGTTCTTCCTCCTCCTCTCATTTCTTTTCATATCACACACGACTTTTGCTGACCATCCATCTTCCGGCGCAGTGAATAAGTTTGTGTTTATATGCTCAGTTCCCTGTGTTCACATTGCCTGGAAGTGCTTTCATTACGGTGTGGTGCTTTGGGCTTTGATGGTGCTCTCTATTGTCTCGGCCAATCATCATCTCTCCCACTCCACCTCCATCTCCCGGGAATCCTCAGGCCCGGGGTCATTGTTCTAATCCTATTCCATATTTCCGATTCAGTGAGATCGCAGACAGCGGGTCATCCGTAGCCTGTTCTACACTCCTGATTTAGTAAACCCACTGATCCACGGACAGTCCTGACCCATCAAATGTGTCTGTGGCCTCTCATCCTTTATATAACGTACATGTCAGTGCCAAGGAGCTTAATGGCTCCTCTCTAACATGCTTTTAATAACATGCTTAAGAAGTCAGAACAAAGAAGAATTACATGCTCAAAGAGCTCAATGCAGGCGTTAATGTATTTTCTTTGCCTTGTAATATGCTTAATGAATAGCTTGCCTTCCTCTCTTCAAGCACATTATGTTGAAGTGTTCTCTCTCTATTTTTTTGGAGACATCCGTTAAATGTGGCGTTGAAGGTTATTTACGTGTTACTTAACTTACTGCTAGATGAAAGACATGCATTTAATGATATTACTGTTATTGTGTTGTATTGATTTGCTTTTTTGATTTGTTGAATTGCCTTTCAATGACTTTTTGTAGTAATGTGATGCCAAGCATTTTTTTTTTTCAATAATAGCTCACCATCCAGCATGCTGTTGTTTTATTTGTGTTTTTCTCAGTGGATCTTACAGTTTCCCTCCTCATCCTTGGGCTTTTCTTCCTGAAAAGTGGCCTTCTTATCCCTGCTGGGTCTTGCTAGGATGACATTTCACCCTGGATCGATGGGAGTTGTCATCCCGGGTCTTTAGGGACCTTACCAGCTAGAGAAGAGTGACCCTGGGGCAGCACCTGCAAATCCTGTAGGGTTAGCTAGGGGTCAAGAGGGCAAGAAAGCTTTTTGTCAAAAGTCACAGGCCAAAAAAACAGTAACAATGTTGGAGAGAATAGCCTCACTTGGCACATTTGGTGTCTGGAGAAGATTGGACCATATTGTCCTTTTCATTGCCTTAGTAGTTGGGCCTGCACAGCCACAATTCACCTCACTTTCAATATAATACCTTTAATAAGGTGAGAAAAAGAATTACAGAGAAAAAGAGATAATGTGTGCAGCATCGTACGTGGTTAGCATCACTTAATTTAACATGAAATAGTTGCTGCAAGAACTTCATTTTCCATCTCTAGAAGTGTATTAAAGTAAATATTACCAGCTCCCCTGTGAGTTTCATTGTTTGGGTTTGCAAATCAAACAGAAGGAAAGTGTCCACCTCTATATTATGCCTTTGCACAGAGCAGTAAGTGAATTGGCTAGCAGGAAATGGCAGGTGACATTTGGAGAACTGCCCAGACCGTTTAAATATATCACACTTTCAGCTCAGCCGCTGAACTATTAACTGGACTTTGAAGGAAGAAAAAAGGTTTTCTTAAAGGAAGAGCTAATGTTCTATCGCTGTTCACCTTTGGTTAATAGGTCCGTGCCTGGGTTTAAGCACCATCACTAAAAGCAAAGGTCACTGTTCTCATGATTCAAGTGAAAGGAAAGATGGATTAAACTCTGCAGAGAGCTGATTACTTGTACAATATAGAGTTAACATCCCCTGTCTCTTTTAAAGCGATAGTTCACTCAAAAATGACAATTCTGTCATCATTTTCTCACCCTGATTTAATTCAAAAACTGACTTTCTTTTTTTCTGCAGAACACAGATATATTTTGATGAATGTACCAGACACTATTTGCTGTATAATAAAAGTTATAGACACAGGGTACACTCTTAAAAATAAAGGTTCCAAAAGTTTGTTTTTTGTTGTGATGCAATAGAAGAACCATTTTTGGTTCCCCAAATAACCTTTTAGTGAAACGTTCTTAAAATAACCATATTTTTCTTGTTGTGATAATAATCTTAAGAAGCGTTTTCAGAAACCATCAATGCAAGATGTGAGTCCAATGTCAACACATTGTCAAACACATCCATCTAGCACGTTTACATACAAAAAAAAAAAAAAGGAAAAGCAGCAGAGTGCTATGAAGAAAACCTGTTCAATGTCTGATATTTTTGTTTTCATTCACTTTATATGATTGTTATATGAAAAAAAAATGAAAAAAAAAAGAAGAAAAAAAAGGAGTAACTAGCACAAAAAAATACAGGTTTCAAACAACGTAGGTAAATAATTTTCAGATTATTATTTTTTTTAATTCTATTTAACTATTCTTTTAACATAAGATAACGCATTTATTTAAACAGGTGAAATGTATTGTATGCTAAGCAAATAAGAAGTATCTTTATCTATAGATCTGAAACAGCAATCTCAAAACATTTGCCTCTGGATAAAATCAAAATCAAATGTTCTTGGGGCACAAAAAAACGCGCGTACGCCTCTCTTTCAGATGTGAAATCTATAAATCGCAAAAGACCTTGAAATAGTGCTCAGCTGAATGGTTTTAGATCTCCGCCTTATAAACGCCACCTAATTAATTTCATTAACATATAAAAATAGCACCAGTTAACGTCCAAATCCTTTTCTTTAGAATGCAATACTGCAATACCCTGTTGCATTTAGCACTTTTCCACGTCAAAGTCCGTTTTTATAATTTTAGAGTATACGCACTCTCTAAGGTCAAATCTGTGCATACGCACGTTTTATAAATGAAGCCCTAGGAGCGGTATTGTGAGCTAGCCCTGAATGGCCGTCCCTTGCGATTGGGCTCCTTTGTAGTTGGGCTGTTATGATGCTTTTTCCAGAGCATCTGCGGTTTCTGGGCAAATATCTAAGAGGGCTACTGTGAGCTATTCTCCTTCATTTCCGTCCATTATTTATATGACAGGATTTCATTTACTGCCACGGAGCACAGTTGCTGTACCTTGAAACCCCGTTGGGATTCCCGGTGTTAGGTAAGAGCAAGGACAGCTAGTCAGTTTCCCCCCTGAGGCTCCGAACCTCCAAACGAACTGCTTCCTCTTCCAGCTGGGAGGAAAACGGACGGTGATGGAAGGCCTTGAACAGTCCTTGTCTTTCCTGGCTGGCGTTGCCTGAACAGTTCAACGGGTTTTTGTTTCTCAATGTTCAAGAACCAACATGTTAAAAGGTATGACTAAAAATATATAGAAGTTAAAATCATTCCAGAAAGGTCACAAATTGATAATTGAGACTCATTCTGTGCAGCCTAAAGGCCTGATTTGCCCTATTTCTTCTCCTCATCGTTCCAGACGCCACTGTTACAAGGACCTCCATTTCGTAGAAGGAGGTTATTGAACATGGCTGCCCCTCTCCTCAACCATAAGGGAATACGGAGAGGAGGGTATTTCCATTGCTATGTAGGTCTAGGTGATTAAAACGAAGCCGTATACCCACGATACATCTTAATTGAAGCACCGCCAAGGACACGGTTATTTCCCTTTCCCCATAAGATATCCATTTTAAATCACTCCCTAATTCTGTTCTCTCCCTCACCTTTGACAGAAGACTTGAAGTTCTCACACCTGCATTTGCCATCATCATTTGCACAAATGGCATAGAGACAGAATGAAAATGAATGGATACTATAGGGGCATATCCTTCTCTCACCCTCCCTCTCTCTCTCACCTTCTGCTCTGATATCCTTCGCATGCGGAAAATGCCAGAGAGCATCTCGTGGGCTTTCTGCATCTAACCCAAATCCTTCACTTTGCTTGAGAAATGGCTGGCTGAGCCTGGCCCAAGAGACCGGTCTGCCCCGCGCCAGCATCGGTTTACTTATTAAATATAAGATCTCCCGCTCTCTCCCTTTCTTTTTTTCCCCTCTCTCCATTTTTCTCTCCATCCTTCAGTATCTTCTCCGTCTCAGAGGCTGCACCAGAGCTCCCCAGGAGTTTAGGCCCAGCATTTGTTTGAAGAGCAGTAGAGAGAAGCAGCATTCTGGGAGCTTTAAAGCAAGAGGGGGGTGGAGGAAGCTGGTCGCCCAGGCTGGATGGATGTTCTGTCAGCTTGCTTCTGTGATGTGCCGCCCTATCTGAAAGGCCCTGATGGGGAGATAGGAAGACTATCAACCAGCTAGCTTCAAAGTCCGACGAGCCAGTCTGATCCTCGAGGGGGCATGCAGAGCGGGAGGGAGGGAGGGAGGGAGGGAGGGGGTGTAGAGGAGATATGGGATGAACAAATGTGAAGGAAAGAATAGGACAGAAGGACGTAAATGATGTGACAAATGGTAATTGCGAAGAGAAAGTGTTAAAGGGATAGTTCACACAAAAAATGAATATTCTGTCATCAGTTTACTCACTCTCAATTCATTTCAAACCAGCATGACTTTATTTCTTCTGTGGAACACAAAAGGAAAAATTAGGCTTTTTTTTTTTTTTTTTTTACTTACAATGGATTGGAGATTTCCAGTAACACAAAACCACCATAAATGTATCATATGATTTAGGCCCTATATTTCAAATCTTGTTTCAAAACTAATTAATTGAAAAGATCTGATTTAAAATACAAGGTTGATGCCACTCAGGACTGAATGAATTGGGGATTTAAATTCCGATTTGACTCCTGAATTTGAAATAAGATAGCAAACAGGATGCAGAATTGCAACTCGAAACTGAAAAACAAAAAGATTCACATAACTGAAATAAACGTATTTTTTTACACCTCATTTCCCAGAATGCATCATCTGCTGAAATTCTTTTTTTGTAAATTCTACTTCCTATATTCCAATAAAAAAAAATTTCCCTCAAAAATCTACCTTTAGATAAATTAGTTGTAGATTATAGTTGCATTAAGGTGCAATAGAAGTAAGCTACTTTATCATAAAAATACTCTCACTCACAAAAAAAAGGGTTTTTCAAAATAATTGGAATAAAAAGCTAAACAGTGGATAGAAACGAAGGCAACTATTATTTTATATATATATATATATATATATATATATATATATATATATATACTGTATATGGTGTGGCCCAATTCAAACAAAATTCAAACTTGTGAACTGAATGCTCAATTCTTAAATTCAACCCTATTAAAAGAAAGATTGGACAAAAACAACACCACACACCTGTGGAAGCCCATCATTCCTGCACATGGAAAGATTCCATCACATCAACAACAACAAGAAAAGAAGGGAAGAGGAAGCCATCCATTCTTCCACTCTTCCAGAAAGGTCGAAGTTCACAGCTGTGACAAGTGCACCGAGGCATCATCTTCTCCTCTGATCTCTTTTTCCATCGTGTCTCTTTTCCATTTTTTCCCTCCCTGGCACTCGGGTGCTTTTCCGTCCCCACAGAAAGACGTCAGGCACTCAGTCAATTAGGCACAGATGGCGAGATTACAGTGAGAGAGAGTAGGGTGAGAGGGGCCTGTGTTAAACGCTGAGGAACACACACACCAGACAGGAGAAACAGCACTGCGGGGACAAATCCAACACGAGAGAGAGAGTGATAGGGAAGGAGAGAAGAAGAAAAAGAGAGAGAGAAGGATGGGGTCACGGAGGCTATGCGAGAGAAAAAAGAAAAAGAGAGAAGTGCCTCATTGAATATTGAGAAGGGCTGCTATTCCCTGCTTTCTGGAGGCATGGCCTTGTTGTACTGCTACAGATGTAGATCCACTAAATGGATTGTTGTGTGATAAGAGACAGTGATCCAGGAATAGAAAACAGCCAGTAAAGCATTTCATCACATGTTTCTTCAGATCTCCTGCATGTATGGATCAAACATTGACAGATATTATACAGGAATCTTCCTGGTTAAAAATAAATTGTACAGACAGCATCTGTGGCATGATGATGATTACCACAGGCATTATTCTAAACATCCATCAGTTTATAAAATGAAGCAAATATTGCATTTTACCATAATGCACATACAATGTAAATGTATTTGGGAAAGGGAACGGGTTTCAAAGCAAAAATGTTAAGCTTGCATTGTTGTTAAAGTGCTCATAACATTTCCATACAAAAATGTGTCATATCTGAGCTGTAAAGGTGATATCATCCCCTTTAAGGCTGAAGTTTGTCATTTCTGGCAACACTTTATTTAGATGGTCCACTTTAGACATTCTACTAACTCTCATTAGAGTATCACTAGACTGTTTGCTTAATATCTGCTAACACTTTATTTTGATTGTCCCCAACAGACATTCTATTGACAATAAGTAACTTCACAACTACATGTCAACTTATTCTACTAACCCAAACACCTAACCCTAACCTAACAGTTTACTAAGTCATTACAGTCACATTCAAGAGTTACATTCAAGCTATTTTAAGGCCTGAAGAACTTTCTTCAAGGAAAAAATGTTTAAATATGTAAAATATGTCATTTACTTTTTATCTTGGCATGAATTAGTGTTAATTGTCCTTTTAAAAATAAGATACAAGAATACAGTACTCACCCCATCCGCCATTGTTAAGCCAAACAGATAGCCCCGCCCCATACAGATTCCATTGGTTGAACTAGTGTTGCTGTGTCAGGATGCAGAAACAAACTGTAAAGTCTCCTCCAGCACATCACAAAGACTTTCAATGAATTTAAGGTCTGGACTCAGAGGTGCCAATTCATGTGTGAAAATGATTCTTCATGCTCCTCCCAACCATTCTTTCACAATTTGAGTCTGATGAATCTTGATATTGTCGTCCCGGAATATGGCCAGGATGTGTCTTCCTTGGTTGTTTAAGAAATGAAAAGCTACACACTCCATCAATTAGGATTAGAATAACTGACATGCTAGAAACATAATAATCACTGCAATAATGATCCAATCATTGACTCTTAAGCCTTTGCCTATTTAAATCCAAACAGCAACTTTTTTTCTTTTTTTTATGTTTGGCTGGGCAATGTATAAAGATGTATATGTATAATTTGCACTCTTGTATATTTCATCCAAAACATCAGTGATATTAGACATTCACCACAGCTCAGGAATTCCAGTGACTGTAGAATGTGACAGCCAGACTGGATTAAGAGAGAGAGAAAACGGTGTCCTAGATTAGGACTGTCGAGCATTTGGGAAGTGTCTGATTCATCGAGCTTGAAGTGCAACGAAGGTTAAGTGAGATTTAGAAGGTGTGTGCTTTATGTGTGTGTGTGAGGCCCATCATTCTTAGAGGTTTGCGCCGGGCCACCAGGACGCAATTAACCCAGCGAGAAATGTATTTATTCATGCCTCTGAGCCACACTGAGCTTCACACAGGGTGAGTCAGCAGCGGCATCCACACACACACACACACACACACACAAACGCGCATTTATACATGCTGAAATGAGGTAAATAAGCAGAGAAAGAAACAAAATATCAGTTTAAATGTGGCATTAGACTGCATTCTCACCGCCTGTTATGGTTATTTAGAAAGCACGCAATGTTCTCGAGGTAGCCAATCATTTAGCGCTGGACTTGGAATGCTTGCGCACACACATATTGTACATGCTTAGGCAAGTGCCATACCAAACACAGAGCTGACAATACCTCATCTATGTTCACACAGACACGGTTCGGGAGTCGGGGGAGGAAGCTCAGCAGCGGAGAAAAGCAGAACTGACAGAATGAAGAGGCCCTAGCAGGAAAACATCAGTAGAGAAGTCATCCCAATGCACGGCAACCGAACAGTTCCCATGGTGCACCGCAGGCAGCCTATCTCTGGGGCTGGAGGCAGGTAATAGGAAGCTGTAATGATAAAGACGGGGAGAGAAGCCACAGAAGCATCTTCCATTCAGCTCTTTTCTCAGAGAGAGGGATGAGGGGAGGAGAAAAGACTTTCTATCAGAGGCAGACTTCCATTTGAAAGTGGAGTTAGGCAATCTGTGGTCTGGATGAAGTGAGAATGCTGAACATGAGATCTTAAAGAAGAGATAGAAGTGGATGTGATTGCAATACAAATGTTGACTTAGGACTAGCAATGGGAATCATATTTAACAATTATCTGAAAACATTCTTTTTAAATGGAGTTTTAAATGCAACACAGGCTCATTGGAAACAAACTGTAGGAACATTTTTGCAAAACGCAAAATACGTACCAATACGTACATATCACTGCAGTTTCTAAAATAAATGAACACTAGAGGCAGTAAAACAAGCAAGCACTTTTAATCGTTTTCACACACAATTATGATTACAGGGGAAGATTATGGATTAATAAAGACTTGTTTTCACGCGGCTCCTTGCACAATTATGTTATGACCTCAAAACACTTTTTACCATAGTGCATGATTTGGAAACGAATATATTTTGGAATTTGCATCACCTAACCAGCTCCATATGCTCAGGTTTACTGACTTACTAAGCTTGCTCAGGAGCTCAGCTGGTACAGAAATGTACTTGTGATGTGAAGAGCGCATCCCGTAAAGAGTCACGATTTAAGAGCTCAACGTTCAAAAACAAGCTTAAATGCCATGGTTACGATTACGTTTTTATGTCGCATTTGCTTTTGTTAACTCTATCGGGTAGGTTTAGGGTATAGTGTAGATGTACGTTATTTTAAAACGTGATGGAGCATTAATCTTTAAGCTCCACTCACCGGACATTTCAATTCAGAACTGCAGTGATACCTACAAACTCGTAATAAATACCTACGTAATAAAACGGTGCCATATTTACGTTCATCTGTTCTGGAAAAAAACTAAACAGGCTTTTAGCGCCACTCACTCAACGTATTTTGCGTTTTGCAAAGATTTTGACACAGGTACGTTTTTCAAATGAGCCTGGATTGTTTAAATTTGCCTTATTTTGATTCAGAATTCCCATAAAACACAGTTTTGAACATGAATATTTAACTAGGCCTACACTTCATACGTATTTGAGACACAAGAGTACAAATAAACCAGTAACTTGTGCGTTAAAGACCGATTTTAGTCTTTTTGAATTATTTATGCCTGAAAATTTTTTAACCCAAATCCATAAAACCCATCTTCCATTGGTCATCCAAACATATAGACTGCCTCAGAAATTGTGAGTAAACTGTCCCTTTAGCAGACATTATGAAAATGGTTCGATTTTAGATCACTTCAGTCCTTGATTCCCAACCTTAAATGGGTTGAAAAAATAACATCACATTAAATGATTGGCATTATCAATGCTAATTGATGAATGTTTGGGATTTGTAACTATGGCTCGTAACTAAGCATTCTTGGATATAGACCATCCGTATGCAAAGCATTCTGGAGGCTAAATTGAATCACATTACATATAAGACAGACAGTGCCTCGCAGGCTACCGCAGCAGATGAGATTGTAAAGCTTAATTTCCATGAGACTGCATGCGTTTAAAGAGATCTGGCATCCAAACTTCATATTTATTCATCGAAACATGGAGACTTGAGCACTTAACAAGCTTTTCTCTCCTCCTCTGTTAAACCCATCAGGCCCTCTTGACGGTACAGCAGGTGTTTATGTATTTTGTTTTTTTTTCTCTAACAAGGGATGAAGAAAAAACAGAGAAAATACTTCCTTGTTGTTTTCTGAGTTCAACTTAATAGTTTCCCATCTGCCATGTAAGCCGTCCACTCTCTAGAGCAAATGCTGTTTGACTGTGTGGTGACATCTCTAGGAT
Source organism: Abramis brama (assembly GCF_963993115.1). NCBI lineage: Eukaryota > Metazoa > Chordata > Actinopteri > Cypriniformes > Leuciscidae > Abramis > Abramis brama. Next base: position 7,958,293 of record NC_139985.1, read on the forward strand.
TTTAATCCGGTTTGGCACTGCTGATAGGCGGCCCAATCCACCTTTCTTCGCATGGTGACCAGAATATCGATCTACGGTCAGCTATGCCCCCCTCCTCACCCCTCACACGCTCCATCTCACCACTGACCCCTACCGGCAGGATCAGTGGAAGAAGTCAAACCGACCAATCAAGCGTGAGTCTTGGAAAGGCTGAAGGGATATTGGCTGATCGTATATTTGAAAGACAGAGCAATGAACCGCTTAATTAAGTCAGTTATTCATGTTTTCTCTGTGCCGAGGATCAAAGGTAGTGTCTGGTTGGCTCCACCGATGATCTTTTGGCTTAATTTGACACATAATTACTGGCCTAATTACCTTTGTGTTTTTTTTTTTTTTTTTTTTTTAGATTTGAAATAAATTCAATGTTTCCCATGGCTATAGCAATGCAATTCTTATAGGCTATATATACATATATAAACAGCGCACTTTGTGCACAGCGCAACAGTGAAAATCTCTATTAAGAGAAAATTGTGACTCTACGAAATATGACATTATGCCCCCATCTCCCCAGCCTCCCGGTCACATTCAATGTGTTATCATAATTTAGAGAGATAGCATGGCTCTAGAGCAGAGACGTGTAATTTTGTCAACTCTAACAAATATAAGAATAGTGTCTGCCCGTATGATGGTTCTCTTGCTCTCCACATTCATCCTCAGTTTTTTTTTTTTTTTTTTGCTTGTATGTTTGACTGAATTGTTTGCTTGTGTTTATTTCCTATTGTCTTTTATAATGGCTATTGTTGTTCATTTAAATATTGTTCTTCAATAAATATTATTTTAAATAAATAATATGCCATATTTGGTATTGCGAAAGGATTGTAATATGGACTTCAGTGAAAGTTACATTATTACACCATTAGATGGCGGCAAAGTCTGTCTTTATGAGCGAGTCAGAACAAGGAAGTTGTTTCCTTGTCGCTTTCCTCAGTGGACATTCAAACTGATTTTTTGGATAGAATATTATGAACATCGACCTGAAGAATGAATGCTATTTCAGTTCAATGCTGCCGAGTGCCTACGGCCGAATCACACCCATGCTGATATAGGCTACAGCAATATCGCACTGCTACTCGTGTGATATTGCTCATATATATCAGCTTTCATTGGCCAATGACCACCTAAGAGAACATCTGACTGACAAGTAAAGCAACCAATCACAGTTCGCTTAGGCAAACCAGTGTTGGGTGTAACGCGTTAAGGCCCTTTCACATCGGATGCGTAAGCGAAACGAAAAAGCGAATAGTTTGTGTGCGAATAGTTTGCATCAAAACCATTCACATCAGCCGTGACGCGAATTTGCGACGTCTGTGACGTTCAGAGAGCTTCAATATTCCAAAACTTTCGCGCCGACAGCTGAGAAAACATGGACACTTCATCATCATCATCCAGTGAAGACGAGCTTTTCATTTTCTTTAAAAGACAGAAAAGAAGGTTTTCGGTGCAACCAATCTTAAAGAGTCTGAAGGGGAGTATGCTTATGTGCACAGTTTTTTTGCGTCTTCAACTAAACACAGCGTTTTGTAATGTCACTACACATTACATGTAACACACGAAGTAAGTAAGTTAAAATCATTCGACTAGAAACTGTAGATATCACACAAAGAATGTATAGTATACTAAAAGCAGCCCTAAATAGTCTCACTACATTTTGTTACATGTTCAAAGTAAACACGGTCTCTGTCTCTATCTTTGACGATAATAGTGTTAGCTTTCTATCCCAAATGTAGTTTAGCCTGCTAGCCTACACAGCACAGGACTATACAACGACTAAAACTATCACACAACATACTCACAGTCGTGATAACCGAGTTGGTTGGCAATACTACGCCACACAATGTCTTTCAAATCGTTGTCCTTGTAGTATGTGATTGGCTGAAGCCTTTTCTGTCGCCGCAAAAGTAAAAAAAAATCGACATGGAAGCAAAAAAAAAAAAAAAGTTTTTTTTCGCCGCAGCACATTCGCGTTCGGTGTGGAAGCACTCATTACACAAACAGCTGATCGAAAAATAAAACCATTGCGCAAATTATTTGTGCGTCAAAATCGCGTCCAGTGTGAAAGGGCCTTTACTGTAATTAAAATACTTATCCACTGAAAAGGTAAAGTAAGGGATTACGGTTCATTTTTAGGTAATTTAATTACAGTTACTTATAATGCACTTGCGTTACATACTGTAAATTAGTTCAACAGTTATACATAAATCAATATTGAATTTAAAATCTAAATTGATGCCTAAAGGTAAAAGTGAACGCTGCCTCTTTAAAATCATTAGCTGTAATGCAGTTGCGTGTGACGAGTTCGCGCCAGTTGGTTACATTGTCTGAAGTGGAAGATGTCGGCAGAAGCGAGTGGGTGTTTTACCAAATGGAAATATTCCAATTACTTCACTTTTTTGACACAGGTAGACAAGAACATTACGGTACAATGTAAGCTATGTTCTGGGGAGAAAAAACTATCGGCCGCTGTCAATAGCACAAGTAACCTGACAAGGCAGTATCGACGAACACTTTAGAGTGATCCATGTTCGTCAACAGATAACGCTACAGCAACCAGTGTTAAGCAGCCAAAACTTGATTTTACACCGGCGGTGCAGAAAGTGTCTGAAGGTGAGCATAAAAAAATTATTGCAGGCTAAAGGTTACAGTGAATTAGAAGTTAGTTAATTTTGTTGAAACACATGACTAGCCTACATATAGGCTACATTATGTATGAAATATAATATGGTACTCGTTGCTTTGAAAGCAAGTTTCATGTTTACTAAAATGTTTAAGTATTATAGTATGCTTTAATAAAGCTAAAATGCTTTAAAAGTATAAACTATTCCATGTTTGACCCATATTTAAGAGTTCTATTGTCTATCCGGTCAAGGTTTATAGGGATTTTAAGAAGTAATTTGTTTAATTACTTGTTGAGTACTTAAATTACTTTTCAGACAGAGTAATTAGAAAATTATTTTAAATACAATATTGGTGATGTAATTAGTAATTAATTACTTTTTTGAAGTAACTTACCCAACACTGAGGCAAACCATTAAAGAACACAACACACTAGCCTGACTGAAATCCTGGAGAGTTCATCCTATCAAGATGACGACTTCGAAAGTTTTTTCCCATTTTGTGTGCCATATACATCAGATGTTCAGCCAGTGGTCTGTGTGTGTTGAGACTACGACTAAAGTAACCTTCCTTGCTCCCCAACAGATCCAGGGTGGATAATAATCATGTTTTTCTGGACACAAGCATGCATTTTTCCCACTTGCTTTGAGTCGCAATCTAGTGCGCTTATCAAAACACAAAGAAAAAAAAGGGCTGACCGAAATCATATTAATGCTTCACTCACTCTTTCACTGCCTGTCTCTCTCCCTTCCCGGTGTCTCACACACAGACAGACGCAAATACATTTAACAGTACACCTTAGTAGCAGTTTTTTTTTTTTTTTTGGTTTAGTATGTCTGCAGCCCCTTATCAGGATTGATACACATCACAATGTCCCATAAGATTAAAAAGCTAAGTGCCATACAATGTCTCATGGTAATGAATGTGCGCTTCTTTATTAAGCTTTATTCAGACCATTCTCTCTCAGAAAGACAGCCGATCCATCGGCTAATATCCCTTCTCCACAGCGCCGGGTCACCCAGGTCAGTTTTGAATGAAATTGCTGCTCAGGTTTAATTCTAAAATCTTATATTATCTGAGTGAGTGAGATCGAGAGTAAATGGGGTGGGTTTTCATCTATTTTTATGCAATAACAAAGCAGCTCAGACAGAGATAAAAAGTTCTTAAGAGAAATTAAAAGAGTTTCATGTGAAAGCTCCAATGCATTAATTTGTATCACTGTTACTGGAGGTAATTCATCTAGCGCTCTGTGAAGGGCCATTATTTGTCCATTCGTTGCTTAGTTGCTTAAAATGACTTAGTTCAGCATATTCCACTGTTAAAGTCACTTGTCTCTTTATGATCCAGAATGATTTCAGAATATCCCAAAAACATACTGAGCTTCAGAGGAAGCAAGAATATCACAAATTTACTTGCATGTGAATGGTGACCAAACCTGAAATGGTTTCTCTCTATATTATATCATAACTTTTACATATTTCAAATCCATCTAGATTGACACAAACATAACACAAATTTGCAATAATGTAAAATAAATCAAAGGTTTATTTTTACAACAAAACTGTTCTGAATGTTTATCTTTAACTGCACTTTGTCACATAAACAAGTCAATAACAAGTCAGTAATCTGATTTAAGTCACACAGGCCTTAAGAGAAACAAAAAAGACAGAAATCAAACCACGAGAGCCATGTCTGAAATCATGGGAATACTGTTAGAAATATTGTCACAATTCAATCTGTCAGCGAGACAGGAAGACAGAAAAGTCAAGACGGGAGCATCAGAGAGCCAAATATATATTGAGTCGCAGACCCTGACATGAGCTCATGCACCAACCTAAACCTCCCTTCTTCTTCTTCTTCTCTCCGGCTTTTGTTCTGATGAGCATCTGTGTTTGCAGGGCTTCACTGAGCGTATTTCTGAGAAGACTGAGGGACCGAATATGTTATAGCTTCACCTCAGACAAAAATAAACCTGAATGTTACAAGCTAAACACAACCATGTCAATGTTTCACACTTGCTGGAGAAAAAAAATGTTTTCCTTTTGTTTCATTTCTCTCTCTCTCTCACTCTTTGTTAAAAAAAAAAAAAAAAAAAAAAAAAAAAAAAATGAGAATAAGAGCTGAGCTCTAACAGCTGTGAGCTTTAATGGTTTAGAACATTTGAGCTGATCTACACATTGTTAAAAATGTCAATATCTATGCCGTAGTCTCGTATTTGATCCATAATTTGCCTCAAATTCTAAAGAGTTTCAATGCACTGTAAAAATCCTAAAAATGTGCATCTAAAATAAGTGGCTGTCAAAAAAAATTACTGAATAAATCTGAAGACATTAGGTTAAAAATTTAAGAGAAGTTTTCAAGTATCAGATTAGATCGAAATTGCAATTTAAAGGTGAAGTGTGTCATATTTTAACTTAAAAAATGTTGACTTATTCAAACACACACCCCATCTGTCATTGGCCGAGCAAACAAATAGTCCCGCCCACAAACAATGCCATAGAACAGTGCCCGCCCACTTTTTTAGCATCCAAGTCTAAGTCTGATTAAAAACAATAGAAAAATATAAAACTTTTGATTTAAATATGTTGATCACTGTACGCATAGGGCCTACAAATATTTAAGTCATTTGACAGTGTGGTGAGACTTCATGGGTGTGTGTGGGCGCTAAAGTGTTCTTTTGGCACAATTTTCTTGTCCTGATTCCCTAATTGGTGGAGATTTCTCTGATTGATTATCTAGATAAAAACTAAATTGAAATAATGCTTCTAGAAAAGTATATAGCGTTGTATACCTGTATATATAGATGTTTACTTCAAGAACCCAACCATTGCACTCTGCATTTTTGGGGGAATCAACCTACAAACGGCTTACATATATTTTCCCTGAATTAAAAAAAATAAAAACATGAACTTTCAGTTAACATTTTTACATTGTGGCCTTTTCATTAAGTAATCATTGTTCTAAACAATTAAGTTTCTATAATCTGTTAGACAACAAAGATTTTAATTTAACCTCAAATCTTCGACCACCGCTCCATATGCCTTCTTATTTTCCCTTCACATTTCTAACCATTTCTCACTCCTATCTCCCCATTTTTCCATGTCGTCCCTGAATAAAATTGAAGAGCGCATCCGTGGGTGCTCTGACGCTCCTGCCATCTGTCCAGGGGCTCAGATTTACTCCCCAATATCTTCATAACTCACGCACAAACACACGGAGCGCCACACAAGCCAAGAGAGCGGCCAATGACATCTGAAGGTCTTGGGCTTTAGCTCCAGGGCTCGATGATTTGAGTGACTGATGTGTGTTTTAAACGCCAACGCAATGAACTCGCTGGTAATAGAAAGAGAGAGTGAATGAGATGGAATGAGATGGAGAGAGAGTAAGACATGAAGAAAGGAGAGGGAATGCTAAGAAGGGAGGGTGGCAGCCTAATGTTGCGAATGGCTATGTTTGGAACAGAATACTACATACTTCCACTATTTTATTATGAAATAATGCGGCTAATGTTTAACTATTTACTATTTAATTGTTTTAACTAACTATTTTACTATTTCTATTTAACAAAAAGTGCTGGTTTATTTTTATTTTTTATTATTCACAATCCTCATTTGATCTCAATATTGATTATTAAAATCTCCTGATTGATATTTTAGTCTACGCCAGTGTTTCCTATGTTTTTCAGTAGCACTCTGAACCAACAGCACCACAGCAAAATACATCATATTTTACCATATTTTGCTGTCCAAATCAAATGTGATTAGATAAAAATGAATGCAGCACAATACAATGGCAAAAAAAAAAAAAGTAATTCTATTCAGTTACATTATTCTAAAAATATACACGCAACAACATACAGAACATACAGAATGACCAGCGTAGTCCGATTCACAAACAAATGACTCTTATGAACCATTTCTAGTGAATCAATAACATATAATGAAATCAGTGACATTCAAATCATCGTGAATCAAACATATACAGCAGAACCAGTGTAGCCGATTCAAGAACAAATGACTCATTTGAGCTGATCATTTTAATGAATCATCAAAAAAAAAGTCTTAACAAACTCAGGAGTTAACATTTGAATCAGTCTGATGATTCATTCACTGAATGAACTCACTGAATCAGAGTGGTTGATGGAATAACATCTTGTTATTTTAATATTCAGTGTAGAGAGAGAGAGAGAGAGAGAGAGAGAGAGAGAGAGAGAGAGAGAGTTGATGAAGGCATAGTTAGAGAGAAATAGGAGGAGGTTGAGAGGAGAGGTGCGAAGAGGGAAAAAGACTTTCCTCCATTTGAGATGAGCAACATTTGGTGGAGAGATAGAGATTTTTAAGATGGGCAGATGATGTGATTTTCTATCTCTCGTCTGATTATAGAGCTATCGGAAATGTGCTGGGGAATTGTGTTCTGTCTGTGCTCAAGGCTTAAGCACTTGTCAATTTCATTCCTCTACGGCAAACGATTACTTACAGACCCCTACGACAGCAAGCTAATGGGCTCCTCAGATCTTGGCAGAGATTAGATGGTAGGACACTGCGAAAGATGGAGCAGAGGCTGAGAGGACATTTTTAAGGGAAATTACGCAAATGCCCTTGGTCTACTTATCATTGCACTCTTTGCCAGGAATGTAGATGGTCTCCTTGAAAATTACAAATGATCTGAAACTCACTTGAACCTTGTATAACTGATGCTTTTTTTCTCAAAAACAAAACAAAAAACTGAGTAAAACAAGATGGAAGTGGTACATTTCTCTTTTTTTTACCTCTCCTCAGGTCATGACTGAGTTTACAGCAGTTTTTCGAGGTTAAATACAAGTTAACCTTTCTAGACAGCGTCTGCGGCATGCTGTTGATTACCACAGAAAATAATTTAGATTTTGTGAAAACAAACCGTGTCAACAGAAATTTAGAAGTCTATGGCTGACTGCCTGGCTTTCATTTTTACTACATTACACAGTATGCTACGAGAAGAGACCCAGATTAGTTTGGATATTCTGAAGCTGTGTATAATAATAAAATAATAATCATAATTATTAAAAATTTTGGAATTACATGAACTTTAAAATTTCCGTGTGATAATCATTGAGACCCAATTTTTTGTTTTTATATTTTCTGGTCTCATTTTAATTTAAAGTTTTAATAATTTTGTTGTGTTGTAATTGTTCCTTCCTTTAATGTCTATATAGATTTATATATTTTTAAAATGTTTTTAGTTTTAGTTCATTTTAAGAATCCTGGATCCATCTGTCTGCATAACTAGTCGTGCAAAAGTATTTGTGCAAGCATGTCCGTGCTGACAAGAGCTTAAGTTATATTTTACCTGAAATATTCCGAGAAATTATTTAAACTGAATTCAGACAACAATATAACCTACTTTTTCTTAAAAAGAGGGTGTAACAGAGAGTGGAAACAAATAAGTATTCGCTCTTAAAAAACAAACCGCTGTAATTTAATATGACACTCACTGATTTTTTCCCCATCTTTGTGAGGTTCTCATTAAAAAGTTACTCTCTGCTTCTCTCTTCCTGTCATCAGTTGCTCAGAAAAAGCACTTTAATCACCAGACTGATTCTTCTTGTGCAGTCTAGTGCTACAAATTCCTATCTACTTTAAACCACAATATGCATGACCATTTGAATGGGAATGTAGGAAGATTTTTATTTTATTTTTTTACTTTTTCTGAAGAAAATGTACATCATTATGTGGTTGTTGAGTGGTGTTGCTATGCGGCTAGTGATTGCTAGGGCATTGCTAGATGGTTGCATAGTAGTTACTTTGGTCTCTGGATATGACTCTGTTCTGTGTTCAGTTTTTGTCATCCAAATACATGTATCATCTGTAGCACAAATGCTGGGCAAGTTAGTGAAAAGCATGTACGTATGAGCAATAATAATAGTGATACTTGCCTTAGCAAGCACTAAAACACCTTAGAGCTATGACAGCAGTCTCAGTAGAATAGCATTACTAGATTAGATTACCAGCAGACATTCCTAAATCATGTTATTTAGCTAAAATGAGTGTAGTGCATGAAAGGGATATTGCCACCAGTCCTCTCATGGCTTTTGGCCACCCAAAGATCGGGAACTGAATTAAGAGAAGCTGTGCACCCTCTTTATTTATTGAATTCTGTGTTCTTTCCAGTGCTTCAGTTAGATTACCAGAAAAAGAATGGAGGATTTCCCGTCTACCTGGCCATAAATAGTGAACTAAAATCTCAGAGCTATAAATGCTGAAGGTTACAGATGTTGGACGCAGAATGGAGGATGCACACAGTAATACAAATGGCAGAAAACTCAATGAAAGCAATTGCATCATAGATTATATAATTCAAAGGGATTTCAGTTGTTCACATTTCTCAACACACAGGGGCTAATTCACTGTATTTTAGTGCAAAATTACACATACACCAATGAAACCAGGTACTTAATAACTTGCACACAGTTTGCTTTGAATCTATTTTTGACACCATCTGATAAATTCCCAATGGATAAAATCAAGTCCCGTCCAACATTTGTTCCCTTTGAATATGTGTTTAACTAAGAAATAATCATAAAATGGTGTACCAAGTGCTTAAACAATGCAATGCGTGTAAATAGATGACTCTACCAGATGGCACAAATGATTTGACCAATGAGTTGCATTATTGGTGTAGCACACCACATTTCAATTTGAAATATTTGATGTGGCAGTTTTAGACCAGAGTAATCAGTCTTTCCATTGGAGTGAGCTGTTGGTTAAATGTTTAGACCCGAAATCTTTCATCCTAGCTCTCCAAAAAAATATGTGTTTTACCCGTAATTGTACTTTTCACTCAAATCTTTTGCTGCTAATTTGTCTTCTCTCAACCATCAACCACCAATCTGCTCAAGGAGAGGAAGCTTTTTAATGTCTTTCGTGCAGACAACCCACTTTCCGACTCATGCATGCACTCGTGTGGGATTCGAGATCGATGAATACTTGCTAGCCTCACCATCTGGCCCCAGTTTGTTTTCTTAGCAAATGAAGCTAATTAGCGGGTATGGTAACGACTTTCAGGTCTGTGGGGCGGTTTGTGTTTCCAGCTCCACCCATGCGATTCCAGACTGACGACATTGCATGGTCGCTCCACCCTTGTGCCCTTCCGTAGGGCTAATGAAATCACCTCCAGCACCGTGGCTCCTCAGAGGCGGCTGTGAAAGACAAAGGTTAAGATCTCAGCACTTTGCTATATTGCTGTATTCGGTTACAGGTCACCGATTTGCTCTTCGGGCCAACTTGTTTTGATAGAGGACTCAGATTCTGGGACCAACTTCTGCAAAAGAATGCAATTCACACGGGTTTTTCGCCTTCAAAGCAACAAATAACTTTGTTTTGTTGTCATGCTCTTAGTGGACTGCCAAAAGTTTGCTTGAATCCAACTTTCAAGTAGAGCTACAGCACTCTACTTTCTAAACTTTTTGTCACACTATAATTTGAAGTCACCCTAGAGATTGCAGTTTTGGTCCCCATTTTGTCAGTATTCTATGAAGAAAAAAAAAAACATATGTATGTGTTTGTCTGAATGCATTTCAAGTGTTCCCCAAGCTGTCACGTTGAAGGAGGTGGATGGAGGACTTGGCAAAAAGCTGCAAGTTGTAGTAGTGATTCAACCGCTAAAAAGAAATGGTTTAAAAAGCTGACAGACTGACAAGGAAACAGATGGAATCGGCAGTCATGTGTACTTAAACACGTTAATTGTTGGCGGCGGAGCCAGACTACTACTTTAAACGCTGGAAGACAGGCCGCCTCTGAGTCGCGAACGCCGCGTTTATCCTGCATTGATTGTTTACAAGAAACAGTCTTCCATCCCACCCATGGAGGAGGGTAAGTACGTCGGAGCTTGATTTCTAGACAGCTGAAGTAATCAGGCCAATAACAGAGACAGCTTCCCATATGCTTGGCTCAAGAGAACCATTTCTGCACAGACTGAGCGAGTGTGTCGATTGTGTGTGTGAGCGTAATTCACTATCTAATCAAATTCATGCCTAATCTCTCACAAAGGGGAAAAAAAGGAGTTATTCTGTCTTTGCTATAGTTTAATTCTGTAATACACATCAGTGATGCTGATTGCCAACTTGTTGCCATGGTCCAGGACATTATCATCTTTTTCGTCTCGAGGTTCGGATCAAGGCAGGGACAACACCTGACAAATCCATTATACTGAATCACTCTTTAATTTACCAGCATTGACAACAACAAAAAAACGTGCTCATACGCCAAGCCCGCCTGTAATTTCCTCCATTTGAATCTCTCGTTGGAAAGGCTCATCACTGTGTTTTTAAATTAGACAGAATATCAAATCCTGCTGGCCTACGTGGTTGAAATCGTAATCAGCTGATAGTGGCATCGTATGATGCACAGCTTTTGTCTGGCTGCAAACACACCTTCATTAAAGAGCGGACCAAATCTGTGCTTTGGCTACAGCACTTTTAATAAATGCACAGCAAACAGCAAACAAAAACAGAGGTTTCATGCAATTCAACAGGCATTTGTTTACCCAGAGGAGTAGCGGAAGGAGATATAAAATTCAGCTACATGCCACTGTTGTGACTACTTCAAACGCAGACGTGATGAACGATTAATTAATGTTGTTATCTCAATAGCGAAAGGAACATTTCCTGCATCAAACAATCTCTGCCTGCCGTGATAATTCCCTCAGATTCATCAAGTACTAAATACATCCGTTTATCATTCGCCATTCAGCGCTAACCTGTGGTCTGTTCTCCGTTTTCAAAAAAACAATCATGCTACAATCCACTTTAGCTGCCATTACTGTACTCTCGTGCTGTAAAAGGCAGATAAGCAGCATTTTACCGCGTGATGCTACACAACTAAATTTAATGTGCAAAAGGTTTATTTGTGTTTACGAAGGGTGATGTATCTCCAAATGCATTCTGAACTCTCCTAATTAGGTTGTGTGTTATCAGGAAAACAACACTGTGTGTTAAATTACATTGAAATGAATTTAACAGCAGTCACAGAGTGTTCAAATTTTCTGATTAATTGCTGCATCCGGAACACTCTTTCTTTTTTTCTTTTTTTTCCATTCCATCAATCTATTACTTGTATTACAATCTATTTTGACTCTTTTTTATCATAAAAGGACATAAAATGTGTGTTTGTTTGGATAAAAGAAACTCTCCAACATGAAATGTTTGGGAGATCTGAAAATAGACAGATCAAGCGAGCACAAAATGGGAAGAAAACAAAAAATACGGCCTCTGCATCAGTCTGATTCAGGTGATTATGTTTGCTCCCCACACACAATAGTCATTACTCTGTACTCCAGAAAAACAACCCTATTTAGCCTCCACCGCCTCTTAATATCTCCTCTCTGAAGCAGGCACTGCTGTGCTGATTTAGCTAATATTACCTCCCCTCATTTTTCATCCATGTCAGAGGTATCCATGACATTGATGTTAGCATAATGATTTTATTGAAACCAGGTTATTTTGTCATATTTGTATAAATGTCAGCATATGTAAACTTGCTTTTTGTGTATTCCACGCAAAAGCTGCCTACATATTTCCTCTGTATTGTATTACGATTAGGTACAAATAAAACTTGGGGGAAAAAAATTATGTAATTTGTGTATAAAAAGTGTGTGAGATTTGGCAAATCAATCAAAAGTTTGAGGAGGTAAGAAAAAGCAGATGTTAGAAAAGATTTCTATTTCAAATAAATGCTGTAAATTAAGCAGCACATCAGTTTTCAACATTGATAATAATAAGAAATGTTTCTTAAGCACCAAATCTGCATATTAGAATGATTTCTGAAGGATTATGTGACACTGAAAGACTGAAAGAGTAATGATGCTGAAAATTCAGCTTTGCCACTCAAGTAATAAATAACATTTTAAAATATTATAAAAATAGAAAATGGTTATTTTAAATGCTAATAATATAATATAATACTATTTAATATAATATATCATTAACCCTTGTATGGTGTTCGGGTCTGTTGGACCCGTTTTCATTTTTTATCAAAAGAAAAATGATACAATTAATTATTTTTTCAAACTGAGACTCATTGGCCTTGGCTCATTTTCTGTGAGGAATATATATCAGAACACATTTTTAATGAAAACACACTGTACACCCCCCCTAAACATTTATATTACACACAGGATGTTCGGGTCCACTGGACCCGGGGCTAATAAAAGTGTGGAAATTGTAGGTCCTGTGTACCTTTACTCTGTCCTGCTCCTGTCAGGGCCTGCTGTTAGTGTGTGTATGTTCTTTTATATGGTTTATGAGGACACAAATGTGTATAATGACATGGGTATTACAACGTAAACATGGTTTATGACGACATCTGTGTCCTCATACTAAAACATACTAAATGGTGTTTTTTGAAATTCAAAAAATGGCAAAAGTTTTCTGTGATTGGTAGGTTTAGTGGTAGGGTTAGTGTAGGGGGATATATTATACAGTTTGTACATTAGAAAAACCATTATGCCTATGGAGAGTGACAGTACACCACATATCCAAGTGAGTGTGTGTGTGTGTATGTGCATGTGTATGTGTGTGTGGGTGTGTGTATGTGTCTGCATGAGTGTGTGTGTGTGTGTGCATGTGAGAGAGAGACTGTGTGTAAGTGTGAAAGAGTGCAAGAGTGAGTTTTGTGCTTCTACTCCTGCCATTCCCACACGAGGTTGCAATTCTTAAATGTGATCTAACAAAGGTAAAGAGAAAATATTGACCATATATGCTGTTTATATTGCTTGTAATTGGGATGAAGTAAACATCTGTTGAGTATTTTAACATAACATTTTTGATTGTGTTGAATTAAAAACCCAAAAATGCAGCGGGTCCACCAGACCCACGAACACTGGCTGAGTAACAAAAATATGAACACCACACAAGGGTTAATAACACTGTATATTCGGATCAAATAAATGCAGTGTTAGCACTTTATTTTACAGTTCTGTTCCTCATGTATGTACTTATTATAGTAATTGAAATAACTGGGTAATAACTAGGTATTAACTCTGAACCTACCCACAAACCTAACCTTAACCCATGTAGTTACGTTATATTAGCCAGTACTTATAGGCAAGTACACTGTACACGTGCTGTAAAATAAAGTGTAACCAATACAGCCTTGGTGAGCATACAAGACTTCCAAAAACAATAGAAAATATTACCAACCCCAAACTTTTGAACGGTACATGAATATCTAAATGTTTGTAAATATCATTGTGAGGAAAATAGCATCTATAAATATCTTCGTTTGTGTTCAAAAGAAAGTAATCTTTCAGGTTTTAAATGACTTGAGGATGAAGAGTATTTTATTTCTGGCTGAACAATTCCATTTAAATTTTAAAATTAATTTGTTTAATTTAATTAGTGTATACAACTTTCCCATACACCAGTTTGAAGGCATTTCTGGGTGAACTTCCTGAAGAGTCTAGTGCCTCAGTAGTGCTATCAAAACAAAGAACGACTTCTGGCTCAACCAATGGTGTGAGTTCGAGTTTTGTCTGAACAGTCAGGGAGAGAGTCTCTTACTTTGTCTTTTATCCAGACGTTGTGGCAGAATTCCCAATAGCTATATAGAGACTCGCTGCACATCATCACGGATCTGTAATTCCCCCTCAGAGCAGTGAGGACTCACATCCTGTTTAATGGGAAACGGCTCACTCAGTTTCCTGCGCTTGTTGTTTTGAGTCTGTCTGATTTATGAAGGTCTTGGGTAACACTCACGGAGGGTTTCTGGGAGCGTCGGGTTGCAGATAACTACGTTGATTTGAATCATAATCTAATTTCTTCTTCACATCTAAGGGAATGTTGACCTGAAGATGAGTTTCAGTTTATCCTGGCTCTGTGTAAACTTCTGGTTCGGTGCTAAGAGAGAGGCAAACGAGCACACACACGCATTTAAAACCCATTAATTTCCATTAGGTCCCCTCAGGCTGAACAGTGCGTGGTTGTTTCTCTCAGTCTTCTGTATTTAGGCTGCCAAGTCAATCTTGCACAGTGAGCTTATCTACACAGTGCTTAAAGACAGGCTGAGGATTAGCAGGGCCTGACTCACTATAGCAACGCACCGACAAACCTTTCACACACAGCAGGCCCGGTGCTACGAGGGGGCAAAAGGGGGCATTGCCCCCTCAGATCTGATTTGTACCCCCTCAGTTTCAAAACAGGAAAATCTAAATAAAGGTGATACATCTGTCATACAGTGTTGCTGCATGATGCGTCGCTATGGAATTAATATGTTCTAAAATAACTTTCTAAAATAATGTTCTAAAATAACGGTCGCCTTAAAAAACTCACGCTGGGGGCTCAGATAGAATATAAACTCCCCCAGCCCCCAACAACCATAGCCAATCCTAGTTTATTATCATGTTAAACTCAACAGTCAATTTCTTCTCAAATAATAAAATAATTTTAATTCAAATCAATACTGTATGTCAATTTGTTTGGGAAGTAGCCATGCATGTAATAGGTGGGATAATGTCCATTAGCCATCATTATCTGAATATAAACCACTTCAGGCCTAATCATATATATATATAGCATATATATATATATATATATATATATATATATATATATATATATATATATATATATAATATATATATATATATATATATATATATATATATATATATATATATATATATATATATATATATATATATATATATATATACAGTGCAATGCATAAGTGAATACACCCATGCTAAAGTTGACTAAAAAGAGGAATAAAAAATCATATTTTGGAAATTGAACTTAATGCCTTAATTAAAAAAATTAGGAAAAATCCAACCTTTAAGGACACCAATTTTCTTTGTGAATGAATAATGTATCGTAAATAAATAAATGTTCTTCCTTAAAATACATGGTGCATAAGTGAGTACACCCCTATGTTAAATTCCCATAGAGGCAGGCAGATTTTTATTTTTAAGTATTTTTAAAAAAAAAAAATTAGGATACTATGCATCCTGATAAAGTTCCCTTGGCCTTTGGAATTAAAATAGCCCCACATCATCACATAGCCTTCACCATACCTAGAGATTGGCATGGGGTACTTTCCATAAGATCATCTCTCAATGCAAATCAAACTAGCTTTTAGGCTAACTGAAATAAAATCATGCCAATCTCTAGGTATGGTGAAGGCTATGTGATGATGTGGGGCTATTTTAATTCCAAAGGCCAAGGGAACTTTATCAGGATGCATAGTATCCTAAAAAAAAAAAAAAAAAAATACTTAAAAATAAAAATCTGCCTGCCTCTATGGGAATTTAACATAGGGGTGTACTCACTTATGCACCATGTATTTTAAGGAAGAACATTTATTTATTTACGATACATTATTCATTCACAAAGAAAATTGGTGTCCTTAAAGGTTGGATTTTTCCTAATTTTTTTAATTAAGGCATTAAGTTCAGTTTCCAAAATATGATTTTTTTATTCCTCTTTTTAGTCAACTTTAGCATGGGTGTATTCACTTATGCATTGCACTGTATATATATATATATATATATATATGCTATTTAATGGCAGGTTCCCATTGTGACAACTTGCCCCATATATGCCCTGCTTTTGTGAGAGAACGCCAGAGTATTAACATGTAATTTTTCCTCCCATCTCATTATTTTTTTTCCACCACCATGTCTCTTTAGATATGTGCAT
This sequence comes from Abramis brama, assembly GCF_963993115.1. NCBI lineage: Eukaryota > Metazoa > Chordata > Actinopteri > Cypriniformes > Leuciscidae > Abramis > Abramis brama. The sequence continues at coordinate 7,974,611 of NC_139985.1, forward strand.
TGCAATCGCAAAAATGCGGTACACATTTAGTCAAACCTGAGTTATGTTTTAAGAAAATTATGGTCACCCACGCTCAGAGATAGGAGGGGGGGAAAAGAGTGTGAAATTTGATATTAAATCAATCAAAACCTCAAAAAGCCATTTTCTCAGCTTTATTGTTGGCTTAGTTGCTGCATTTTGCACGGCAGAGAAATTTACCTTCAACAATAAAGCCACCTTGAGAAATGTATTAGAGTAGAAAGGTGTGATGACAAGCCCTGTTCTCCCCTATGTAGTTGTCAGGAATGGTTTGTGATAATTTTGCTGAGTCATCAAGTTACCATCTTAAGAGTCTGAGAATCCCTTATTTCTGTTTTCTCATGTACATACACACACACGGCAGGCCTTAGGGAACCAAAAGCAAACAGTGTTAAATTGCAAACCATGCAGGTTGCTGGAAAGCCCTTGTCATATGTTTGCCAGTCAAATGTTTATTATCAGTGATCAGGTGTGTGGTTGTAAAACAAAAATTAATTCCCATGTCAAAAAGATTTCAGCTCTACAAATTTTTCTCAGCATCCCTAAATTTAGTCTTAAAATCAAAATAAAATACAAAACATGCATAGTTGATTATTTTTCCATTCGTCTTTGAAATGAATTTTGATTAAAAAGTTTGTAAAGTGAATGCAGGAACTGTTTAAAAAAATGCATACAATAGCAATGATTACAGACAAATTTTGCATCAGTCTTTGAAATCACTTGGTTAAAAGAATGTAAGGAAGATGCAATGCTTACTTCATTTGAAATTATACAGACAGGCAAATTCAGCCAACACAGATATGTTAATATACAGTATGAGACATGCTTAAATAATAATAATAATAATAAACAATATAAATATGCATACATACTATTATATGAATAGTGATATCACTAATACTAAAACTAATAATAATAATAAACAAAGTAAATTAATTTATAAGACAACAACATCTCTAATAATAATAATAACACTTGTTGCTAATACAATTATTATTAGTAGTATTGGTATTAATATTTATTACGATTATTATTTATTATTATTAAAATGTAAAATTATTTAAAATATTTGTTTGGTTATTTGTTTTTTGTTTTTTTGATGATTGGTGCGTTCTTATTTTGTTTCTGAGATTGAAATGAATGAAATCAAAACAACAAAAGCAACATCATAGGGCCAGGACAACCCCTCCCATTCGATAGGCCCAAAGTGTAGGCTATAAAATAGAACATTCCTGGGGGCCCTTTTGTTACTTTGTACATTTTATAAATTTGCCCTTTATAAAACTTACGTTGTTAAATGTGAACGTGGACTACATTCTAAAGGCTAGACCTTTCCTGAATTGTTTAGCAATAACAGAAATCCATCAGCATGCAGTATGGAAATGTACCACAGTGGAATTTTCCATGAGGGAGCCTCCCTTTCCCTGGCCCAAAGCCGTTGGGGCAGCTGCCTGCTGTAGGGACCCTTTCAGTCTAATTGACTACAGGGTCTCACCTGTGGCGGCGTAATTATGGGTTTTAGCACTGCAATAGTGGCAGTTGCTTTCACTGCCTCCCTCCTGAGGTTATCCGCTGGGGTTAATGAATTTCAACTGATAGTGTGCGAGCCGTTGTAATCCCCTGGGTCTTCCAGCACAGCACACACACTAATGCCCAAAGGCAATGCTACACCCTTTCACCAACAAGAATGACTTTCAAATGGAGCCCCATGTCTACAGATGGTCAACAATGGGTGCAGAGGCCACACAGTCCATCTAGTCTACAAATGCAAAAGAAACAGATTTCCTTAATCAGCTTCCTCATTATCAAGCTGTTCATGGTCTCTCTTCTCCTGCTGTTGGCCTATTCAGAGATTCTCAGTCTGTTGAAGCGCTCCGTAGAGAGGGGCAGAGGCAGGAACAGGATTTTGAAAGAAAACATGCATCCTATGCAAGCCAGTAGAATTTGAGCGCTTGTGAACAAAGATGCCATTGGTTCTGAGGTGTTATTTTTTGAGAACGGGTATGTGCAGAGCTGGCTATGTAAACACAACATGTCAACAGACGTATATATGACTAGCTCTTTCATATCTCAATATTCCTTTAGTGGTAAGGGTGGGCTGTATGACTAAAATCGTACATCACGTTGCACAAATATATCTGCCATGGTTTCAGTTTTACATCAAAATATCTACAGCTTGGCGTTATAGAATGGTGGACCAAATACTCAAATTAATTGTTGCTGGGTCTGACATCATTATGTAAGTAAGGAAGTTAGTAAGGAAGATTAGTGGATGAAGATATATGTATTGATCTGCAACACATTTTATTTTATTATCAAAACTTGTTTAACAACAAAAATATGTTAAAATATAATTGTAGGTTATTGATAGCCTACTACATGTGTGCAAACAAGTAATAAACCTAATATAATACAGTATTTAAAAATGAGGAAAAACAAAATACGACAAACAATATACAAAGGCATCACATAGGGCAAAATGCATAGCATTTTAAGAATGCAAACATGCTAGTTTTATCTCATTTGAAACTGCTACGGCAGATGCAAAAATGAAAAAAATTAAACATAACCTAAAACTGCTGAGATGGTGTTACACGAATGTGGACATGTCCGCATTCAAGCATTACACAGTGGGCTTAAAGCGGCGCTATGCAGTTCCCTTTCAAGGGAACTCGCGTTGCGTCGAGTTTGACGCTATGGGAACGCTTTGCGTGATGACGTCTTGAAGCACATGTAAAATCAGTCCAATGGTGTAGCGGGACGTCAGAGGCGGGTGACGTCACGTACCAGGAAGCTATAAAAGCCGGCCTGAAGCAGGAAACAACAGCTTTCTGAGTCTTCAGTAGCGCTCTGTGTTGAAATCTGTCTGTCTTATTTGGTGTTGTCTGATATATATATATTATTCAGTATGGCGAGCAAGCAGCAGTTTAGAGTGTGTGTCCATCCCTGCCCGCGTTATTTAACGGGAGGTGACACACACACTCTTTGTGTTGTTTGTTTGGGAGAGGAGCATGCCCAGTCAGCACTCGAGGGTGGTGACTGTGAGCATTGCTGTGCGCTTCCTTTGCGTACGCTCCGATCCCGCTTGGCTCGGTTCAATCCCGACCACGTTCCCCAGGGCTTTGGTCCCGCCGCTGCCGAGGCACGGCGTCGATCTCAGACCTGGGGTTCGCAGATGGATCTATCAGTGGATGTTGAGACGGGCTCTGCCTTATCTCAGCCTCCTTCTGATAGATCCAGTGCCTCTCATCAGGGTGTGGAAGCACGCGCTGCGGTTACTTCCCCCCCGATAGAGGCACCAGTACTGCAACTATCCAGCTCTGAGGAGTTGGATGTTGTAAGTATTGATGCTGAGTCTGAGGATTCGCCACCTCAGTCTCATGCTTTTGAAGAACTGCTCGATGTGATCACGAGAGCAGTTGACAGATTGTCTATTGAGTGGCCAGAGGATAGGCAGGACGTTCGTTCAAAAAGCAAACTCGACGAACGCTTCCTGCCATCTCGTGCTCAGCCCCAGCGTAGGAGCCTGCCGTTTTTCCCCGATCTCCACACCGAGGTGTCGAGATCGTGGGGGAGACCAGTCTCTCACAGAGTGTACACACCACACACCTCTCTATATTCATCTATTTCTCAATATAAAGAGCATGGTTATGGGGGGATGCCGAAGGTGGAAGAGACGCTCGCGGGCTATCTCTCTCCAGCAACGGCATCTTCCCTGAAGGCTCCTACACTTCCCTCAAAGCCAGTAAAATTAACATCTTCCCTGATCAATAAATCGTATGCAGCCGCTGGTCAAGCTGCAGCGTGTCTGCATACGATGTCTATTTTACAAGCCTATCAGGCAGAATTATTGGGGGATTTAGAGGAGGGCGGGGGAATCGGTCCCGACACTGTGGCTGAACTGCGCAGAGCCACGGATGTTTCTCTCAGAGCCACCAAGGAGACCGCTAAATCTATCGGGCGGTCTATGGCAGCCCTGGTGGCCACTGAGAGGCATCTGTGGCTCAACCTGAGCGATATTAAGGACAAAGAAAAACATGTTCTGTTAGACGCTCCGGTTTCCACTGCCGGGTTATTTGGGGATGCAGTAAATATTGCGGTTGCAAAATCACAAGAAGCCGCTAAACAAGCAGCTGCTCTCCAAAAGCTTCTCCCCCGCCGTTCTTTCTATGAGGCTGCTGAGCGGGAGCAGCCTCACTCCTCTAAAAAGGGTGCTGAGCATCGTGCCACTCAGAAGCAGAGCGTGTCCTCCCGTGCTCCCCCACAAAAATCTCGGGGACACGGAGGGCGCGCTCAAACCCAGCAGTCTTCGAGGGGTAGAACGGATCTGCGGACCGTTATTACCGCCAAGAAGGCTGCTGGGAAGAAATCCTGACGTCCGAGGGCTCAGGATTAATGAGGGTAGTCCCCCCCGAAGCAGAGCGGTTAACACCTCTTTTTACGGTGCCCGTCTCTCTTCGGTACCCTCAGGGGACCGTTCTGCCAACCCTGCCGCCATCGGTGTTACAGGGCGCAGCGGTCTCCGGCGAGCACATATCTCAAGGACCACCCGGAAACGTAGTGGCCTCGGGATGCCCGCCCCCTCCGAGGAGGGTGTTAGAGCAGTCTGTTCGGTCGCTCCCTGCCGGTGCGCCGTTACAGGGCGTCGAATTGACTGCTCAACAACAACAAAATCCAGAAACCAGTCTCGAGAGGCTGGTACCTCTAGTAGAATCTTTGACAGCGTGGAAGCTACTGTCAAATGTTTCTCGTTGGGTCCTGCAGACCGTGGAAAAAGGGTATCTGATTCAGTTCGGGAAACGCCCACCTCGGTTTATGGGGGTTCTGCCCACTGTGGTGGCCCCCGAGCAGGTTCTGGTTATGGAACAGGAAGTAAACACTCTGTTAGAGAAAGGGGCCATAGAATATGTACCTCCCTCCGACAGGGAAACCGGGTTTTACAGCCGGTACTTCATAGTTCCAAAAAAGGACGGGGGATTGCGTCCCATTTTGGATCTTCGAGTTCTGAACGAGTCAGTCATGCAGCTCAAGTTCAAAATGTTGACATTGAGACAGATCGTGCCACAGATCAGGTCCGAGGACTGGTTTGTCACGATAGATCTCAAGGACGCATATTTCCATGTTTCCATCCGTCCTTGTCATTGGAAGTTCCTGAGGTTTGCTTTCGGGGGCAAAGCATACCAATATCGTGTTCTTCCATTCGGCCTAGCTTTATCACCCCGCACTTTCACCAAATGCATGGATGCAGCTCTGGCGCCTCTGCGCCTTCAGGGGATTCGCATCTTGAACTACATCGACGATTGGTTGATTTTAGCTCAGTCGCATCAGTTGGCGGTTCAACATCGAGATGTTGTTCTCGCCCACATGAAAGAGCTGGGGTTACGGCTGAACGCCAAGAAGAGTGTGCTTTCTCCACTCCAGAGAACCACTTTCCTAGGCGTGGTTTGGGACTCAGTGTCGATGCAGGCGCGCCTGTCACCGCCACGTATAGAGTCCATCCTTGCAGCTGTGAAAAGTGTAAAGCTAGGCCAGCTACTCACTGTCAAACAGTTCCAGAGACTGTTGGGTCTCATGGCAGCAGCTTCCAACGTGATACCTTTTGGACTGCTGCACATGAGGCCCCTGCAGTGGTGGCTCAGGACCAGGGGGTTTTCCCCGAGGGGCAACCCATTTCGCACAATCAAGGTCACGCGGCGATGCCTACGTGCCTTGGTTATGTGGAAGAAACCTTGGTTCCTGTCCCAGGGCCCAGTGTTGGGAGCTTCTTGTCGTCGCAGACTGCTAACGACGGATGCTTCCCTCACGGGTTGGGGAGCGATCCTGGAGGGTCGCTCAGCTCAAGGTCTGTGGGAAGACCATCATCGTTCCTGGCATATCAATCGCCTAGAGATGTTAGCTGTCTTCCGGGCTCTGAGGAGCTTTGTCACAGACCTCAGGGGACACCATGTGTTAGTGCATACGGACAACACGTCGGTAGTCGCCTACATCAACCACCAAGGGGGTTTGCGCTCGCGCCCATTATCAAATCTGGCACGCCATATCCTCTTGTGGTCCCAGGGGAAGTTGCTGTCACTCAGAGCAGCCTACATCCCCGGGGTTCAGAATATAGGAGCAGACACTCTGTCGAGGCAGGGGCCGAGGCCCGGGGAATGGAGGCTCCACCCCGAGGTGGTGGAGCTGATATGGAGGGAGTACGGCCAAGCACAAGTGGATTTGTTTGCGTCTCGAGAGACGTCTCACTGTCCACTTTGGTTCTCCCTCACGCATCCAGCTCCTCTGGGACTGGATGCTATGGTTCAGACGTGGCCGAGGCTACGTCTGTACGCCTTTCCCCCAGTTGCTCTGCTCCCGGGAGTTCTGGAGAGAGTTCGCAGGGACCGGGTTTGCCTGCTTCTAATAGCCCCGCGTTGGCCGGGCAGAGTATGGTTTCCCGATCTGGTCTCCCTCCTCGACGGGCATCCTCTGGAGTTACCCGTCAGGAGAGACCTTCTGTCCCAGGCAGGGGGCTCAATATTTCACCCCCGCCCAGAACTGTGGAACCTGTGGGCTTGGCCTCTGAGGGGGCCCAGCTCATAGAGTCAGGTCTCTCAACTGAGGTTGTTGAGACCATTCTACAGTCCAGAGCTCCCTCCACGAGGAAACTTTATGCCCTGAAGTGGAGAGTATTCACTTCTTGGTGTAGTGACCGTCGGTTGGACCCAGTCCACTGCCCAATTGGTACAGTGCTGGAGTTCCTGCAGGACCGGTTCACTGCAGGTCTGACCCCGTCCACTTTAAAGGTCTATGTGGCGGCCATAGGTGCTTACCACATTCCTTTGGGTGGAATGTCTGTGGGGAAGGACCCTCTGGTATCTCGTTTCCTTCGTGGCACTTGGAGGCTGAGGCCTGCAGTCCGCTCTAGGGTGCCGCCATGGGACTTGTCCATTGCTCTACAAGGCCTGTCCCTGGCCCCCTTTGAGCCCATTGAGGAGGTTTCGGGAAAGTTTCTGACTTTGAAAGCTATTTTCCTTCTTGCCATTTCTTCTCTTAAGAGAATTGGGGATATTCAAGCATTGTCGGTTGCTCCGTCCTGCTTAGAGTTTGCTCCGGGTATGGTGAAAGCTTTTCTCCATCCCAGACCGGGTTATGTCCCCAAGGTCCCCACTAATGTGGCCAGACCTATTATTCTGCAGGCCTTCTGTCCTCCTCCCTTCCAGAATGCGGACCAGGAGGCTAATAATTTGCTTTGCCCAGTTTGGGCGTTAGACGCCTACGTCCACAGAGCTGCCCTGTGGCGCAGAAGTGATCAGTTGTTTGTTTGCTTTGGCTCCCCTAACAAGGGAGGGCCGGTGTCTAAGCAAAGAATGAGCAAGTGGGTGGTCGAGGCTATCTCACTTGCTTATGAGGCGGCTGGGCAGCCTTCTCCTTTGGCTGTCCGGTCGCACTCTACAAGGAGTATGGCGGCCTCTAAGGCCCTTATTTCAGGAGTTTCACTACAGGATGTCTGTGATGCGGCAGGCTGGTCCTCACCGCACACTTTCGTCAGGTTTTACTCTTTGGATCTAGACTCTGCTCCAGGGTCTCATGTTTTGTCATCCTAGTGCTGCTCTTCATGATTTCACACAGGACAGACATTTGTAGCTATGGAGGCGTTGGTATAGACGTTCCCATAGCGTCAAACTCGACGCAACGCGAGTTCCCTTGAAAGGGAACGCTCCGGTTACGACTGTAACCTCGGTTCCCTGAAGAGGGAACGAGCGTTGCGTCACCTTGCCATATCTCCTTCATGCCTGTCAGCACGACTTCAGACTTTACTAAGCTGTTGTTTCCTGCTTCAGGCCGGCTTTTATAGCTTCCTGGTACGTGACGTCACCCGCCTCTGACGTCCCGCTACACCATTGGACTGATTTTACATGTGCTTCAAGACGTCATCACGCAAAGCGTTCCCATAGCGTCAAACTCGACGCAACGCTCGTTCCCTCTTCAGGGAACCGAGGTTACAGTCGTAACCGGAGCGTTTTGGCAATGTCTTCGCTGTTTTCTCGCGGCCCGCCGGCCCAAAGTTGCAAGGGTGTTTTTTCCGCTCACAGGCGCTAGGGGGACGCGAGACGGCCACAATTTAACCCGAAAAAAGTCATATAACCATTCCAATGACTCCGAAGCTGTTCAGTTAAGGTAAATTAAGCTAAAAAAAAAACTGCATAGATCCCCTTTAAACAGCTCGCCCTTTTACAGCAGATTTAGTATTATTTAAAATAATCAACCCTAGAATTCACCATTAATAGCTTGCTTTTTGAGCCATCAGTTGCTCTCAAGCGCTCTCAAGCTTCAGAGCATCTCCCGGTTCTTAATGGCTCATTTTAAATCAGACTTGTGAATTCAGTGAATCATTAATTGGAGACTCGCTCTGAATGGATAATTGAATCAATGAGTTGTTGACTCAAGAACAGCAGCAATCGGATCAGTCCAATTTGCGAACAAATCGTTCAGTGTGATTTGCGAGCCGATTTAACAGGTTCATTGAAAATGATCAGTTCGTTCATGAATCAGACATTGCTATTGTTTGAGGAAATGTAGGGGACTAAAAAGTATGATATTATGCTTTGGAATGTAGTGAAGTAAAAGTAAAAGCTTCTCAAAATAAAAATAAAAACTTTAAAAAAAAGTTTATCTTGCATTATATCTTGTGCCTTTACTGCTTTTCTTCTCTATTTTTTCATGTTTACTCTACATGTTCTGCTATTTCATACCAACGTTCATCCGCCACCCTTTATCTGTATTTTCCTTTCTTAGCCTCAGCCCTTAAAGTCTGGCAGTGACAACTCAATTTGGTTCTTCTTCTAAATCCAATATTTGATTTGAAAATGTCACACTGGCTCTCATTAATGAGTCGGAAAAGCCACCTGCATTTTGGTGCTATTTATTTGAACCAAAGCTGCATTCCGATTGGATCAAAACAGACCCACCCACTCATTCTGCCGTAAGTTAATATGACTAGATGGATTGGTGCAGGAGACTAATAACTGGAAATGTGATGGCAAAAATACATCAGGCATCTCTCTCTCTCTCTGGTGCGAGATCCATGGTGGTTTAAAAACTTTGATCTTCTGTGAGGGGATGAAAAGCCCATCTCTTATCACCTGCCTCACTGTTGTCTACTTAACACTTAGCCTCAGACGGAGGGCCTGACAGTTTCAAATCCAGCGCAAAAAGAGGCTTTTAAATGAACAAACTTTGGAAAATATTTTAACCACCCGCCATTCCAAAAGTGACACTTGGCAATTCAAACATGACGGCTTTTTATATGGGTTCAATTGTAGTAATGGGTTTCATTGTACACATCATACAATGTTCATCTTAACCAATACATGCCTTTGCTTTAAATGAATGGTTCATACAGAAATAAAAATAAAAAACCTGTCATCATTTACATATGTTCTGTAGAGAGAGAAAATCTACACAACAACTGTTAAACTGTATCTTAATGCAGTCATAATCGCCAAAAGATCAGAAGATTTCACACAAAAAAAGACCTAAATGAAAGTCATTGTTTCCCCAATGTGATCATAAATGAGATTTTGGATATTCCTCACATTACTATGACTTCAGAAGGCTTGGAAAAAACAGCTATGATTCATATGGACTCGTTTTATGGTGCTTTTGTCCTTTTTTGGAGCTTTATGTAGAAAATAGCCTCATAAAGTACAAAAAACTTCAACTTTGTATTCTACGAAAAACAGCAGCATCGGTAATTGAACAAAATACATGAAATATTTTTCATGTTCCACGTAACAGCATTTATTACATTACAAACAGAATCAACTGGCAGTCGGACAGAAAAATCTCAATAAAATGTTTTTCCACAGCTCTCTTCTCCCCCTTTCCTCCAAGTGTGAAATAACACTTCCCTGTCTGTGAACCTGATGCTCGGGGTCAAATGTAAACAGGATCCACACAGCTGTTTGATTTCAAACGTTCAAAAATGCCATCACCGTGGCGACTGACCTGTTATGATTCAACTGTGAAAGCCTGTGATTGGCCAACTGCCGTAGGCTCTGCTATGTGTTTTTGTTTGAATAAACCAGCTGGCACGTGTCGAGGTGAATGAATGCATGAGGCCCCTCAAACACACACACACACACACACACGTTGTGGGCAGGACTCATCTGTTGACATAACGATAGACTAAAGGCCCTGGCTATTTAAAGGCAGGGGGCGTGTAGATGTAAGGAAATGCTGACTGAATTATCTGTTGGTGCATATTGTGTCTGAAAACAATGGCAGGCACGAGCGACCTATTGTCTGAGTGAAAGCGAGACATAAGGCACTAACCACCGCCCCCTCCGTTTAGCATCACACCATACTGCCAAAGTATACATTCACATATATGAAAACATTCAAATATATTTTATGTCTATAACCATAAACTATTGTAGTATGTCATGTACATTAAAAAAAGCATATGCACTATAAGAATTTTTTTCATTTTTTAAATTCAACTTAATTTATTGTGTTAATCCAATGAATTTGTCGAATGTATTTGAATGGACAAAATAATATAATAATAATAATAATTGGGGAGTAATAATAATTGGACTACTTGCATTATGTCCCCACAAAGATGCCAATATCCACAATCCTTGTCATTTTTTTGGTCTCCATGAGGAAAAAAGCTTATAAATCGTAGCAAGTGTCATGCTAAGATGTTTTTTGAAAATGTAAAAATGCAGAAAGTGTTCTGTGTCACAAAACAGTGAACATGTATGTTTTTAAAAATTATTATATGTAATTTAAGGCACTTAAATATTTGTATGCACGAAAATAAACACTGCATTTAATAATACTGTACAGCTATGCACTTTGTATATTAGCATAACTATTTTTTGATGTTAAGCATATTTACATTCTTGAGCCAGAGAAAAAATGTCCAACAAATGTCAATAATAATAATAATAACAACAACCACCACCAAAATATCACTAACATAAAACCCAAACGGATTGTGTTATGTATCAAATTAATAATTTGGGGATTTCAAATCAAACCTGTGAAAAAAACAAACAAAAAAAACACAATCATATGATGGTGGGGGAGAGAAAAGAGCAATTGTATGAGAGGGCATAAAGGAGAGAGAGTATTTTCATCACAATGTCGCCCATATGTTAGACAGTAACATTTACTGCTTCAGATTGGAGCGACTGGGATGTGGATGTGGATGTGGATGTGGATGTGTGTGTGTGTGTGTGTGTGTGTGTGTGTGTGTGTGTGTGTGTGTGTGTGTGTGTGTGTGTGTGTGTGTGTGTGTGTGTGTGTGTGTGTGTGTGTTTGCGTGAATTATGAGCACAGAGGAGGCCACACAGGCTGAGCGAGGCAGCCATAAAAAATTGGTCATAACGGCATAGCGAGCTCTCCCCACGGCAGGGAGCAATCTATTTGGTGTGTATTTGTGTGTACAGTTGTGACAGTTGATGATTTTCCTGCCGATATTACCTGGGTGTAAAACAGATCTCAGCCTAGAGATTGGTGGTGGATGAACAAGATGAAATCCAAACAATATTTAGAACATGCAATCATTGGAAGCAGCTTACAGGTTTCTGTATAACAAGAAAGGCACTGTTAGAAAATGAGCCGGTTGTGGCGGCATTTTAATTTGCATGTGACAAATGGCTTCAGTATTACTTCAGTTTCAAATGAGCTATATTACGTTTTTCTATCGACCAGATATAATATTTGTTTACCAATATGTTAAATATTTGACAATCTGCTACCGTCACAACATTTGTATTGATCTGTCTTTAGTGGCATTTAGTCAATGAGTGAAAGACCTACACTTTATACAAACACACAGAGATACTTTTGGCACTATTAGAAAATGTAGGCTACTCTTATAAAACACTTTTCACAATATTTTTATGATGGATTTTTATAGTTTAAGATTGAGAGTGTGGGGGTCTGGGGGTAAAACAATAATAATAAAAAAATAGATAAAAAGCATTTAAAAATTGCAAACATAAATGATGAAGGCATGATAAATAATTTCCAAGACAGTCTTAAAGGGTCATGAAACCCTAAACCAAATTTTCTGAGATTTTAACAGAGGTATGTGTGTTGAACACCATTGAAGACAATGTTAGCATCTGTTAGATTTAATAGTAGGGGGAAAATGGTTAAATTTTAGTTTTTTTCCGCTATTTTCGTCTTCCGGGTTTAAAATCTTCATCGTGTCCACGTCACAGGCTGTGACGTGGCAGAGCACTATAGTACTTTGATGACTCATCGGTGTCTCATAATTATTCATGACTGAGTTTTCTTATCCAATGAGAAGACACTGTCTCTTAATTATTCATGACACCACGTGGAACTTTCCAAAGACAGACATGTCAAACTGTGATTTCGCGTAGTAGATGAGAGAGGCAATAATGGGACGCGCGTTTGTTTTCGTGGTGCAAAAGTTCCAGTGCATCTTTCCCCGCGATTCTGCCAGGGCTAGACTCCGGCCATCAACCACAGACACATCTAAACTATGGGTGTGTAGCAACCATTCAACTGGAGAAAGGTGGACTTCGACCTTGTACACCAATTCAGGTTTTGGTCTTGCGAGTGATGCGGTCCCGAGGACTTTTCCTATCGCTTCAGAGGTATGTGTGTGTGTGTGTGTGTGTCTAAAATGTAACCCTGACCGTTTTACTTGCCTTTTGTTAAAGGCAGGGTAGGTAGGATTTTTCTAAAAAAAAAACATTCCAAATTTGTTTAAACTGTCTTTATATACCAATACATAATTAAAATGTAAGTACTCTGAAAAAGAAAATATAAAAATCGAGTGACTGTAGACCTTTTAATCTGCAATAAACACAGCTCATTATTTCCATTCACTCCCACCCCCTCCCTTCTGAGCTCCTTCCAAAGCGACGCCCCCAAAACACATGAACGCGCGACGCCAAACGCTCAGGCTCAGCTGGAAGACGCATTTATTACCTGAGACGAGTGGAGAGGAAGGAGCGCAGTACATACAGTGACATCATGTCAGAATATCAGGTAATAAAATACCTAACTTTATCACTATGAATATAAACAAATAAGATTTATTTTAGTACTCACTATCAAGCTAGCATATCGATAATGGTAAAGTTTCATTCGGTAACGAGCTATATTTATAAGGCAAAACTAAAAACAGGTTGCATTGATACACGTTTTTCCATTACCATCAGTTACACTGTGATGAAGGTGAATTTCGTGTAAGATTCATAACATATACGGTGTTTTGCATGTAAGAGTTTCCATGATGAAAACATTGTTGACTCTAATGAAGACTAAGGTACACTCCGAGTCCGGAGACAAGTACCGCATCGTCGGTTCGAGGACAGGTCCGGGGTTGAGGGCGAAGCAGAGGAGGTCGTTCAAGAGTGCGGGCAGGGTCCGAGGAAGTAGTTTTTGCCTTGTTTGCCTTCGCTGACTGCATATGCAGGTGCTTTGAGCTGAATACTTCCGGGAACGGTGACATGTGATGAGTGCACGCAGGGCAGCGCACGCAGTGGTGCTCGGGCACGAGACATGAAGGCATCTGATTGGTTCTTTACATTCGCACCGAATGGCAGTGATTGGTCAGAGTTTTTACTGTCCTACAGCTGCTACAGAGGTCAGATTTTTTTCATTCCTTTTTCTGAACACATAATGTATTGACTACTCTCAGGATGGAAGGACCATTTCACCCAGTATAAAAAAAAATGTTTCTGAACAGGATTACCTACCCTACCTTTAAATAATCACTCGTTATTAAAATTTAGATATGTCGATAATACCTCAATTGTATGGACCGTATGCTTAGTTTGTGCAAATGTTTATGTCATTGTCCATCTTTATTATGTGTGTTTAGGGGGCGCGTAGATCTAGGCTATGTACGGAACTTTTTCTTTTTTTTTTAAGCGGAACATTTATTATTTTCAAATATATGCATTTATAGTGTGTATATAAACAAATATATATTTTATAATGGCATAATTATACATGTACATTTATATGTTTTAAATAGAATTATGATTAGCCTACTGTAGTAGGCTAATATGTGTAGCAGGGCATTCAGTTACTTTTGAAAGGACAAAAATAAGGTGTCAGTGTATTTAATTAGACTTTAACTTTGCCAGCTATAAAAAATCTAGCATTTCCTCATGTTTTACCACTGATTTTTAGTGACAGTCAATATGCATGGGCCACTTTGGGCTTTGACTACACCCACTCCCCTCCCTTCTTCTCACACCCACCACGCCCATTTAAGTTGCATTTTTCAAAAAGATTGTGAGCTAGACTTGAGCTGAAAGAGGGGGGTTTCATGACCCTTTAAAGGTAGGGTAGGCAATTTTCAAGAACGGCTAGCAATAGCGAGCTAGTTTTGAAAGTATGAGATCCCACCCTCCCTTCAGAGATTCTCCAAAGCCACGCCTCCTTCAAAACACATGAACGCGCACAGCCAGAGCAAACAAAAGCACAGAGACGCTGTTAAACTACCTCAAGTCTCAAAGCACATAACATTACAATAATAATGAACATAAACAACTTACAGATCTCTAGTTGTACCACCTGACTGCTGCAGATTCATTTTGGAGTTGATAGTGTTGCATTGAAACGCATAAATTTGAGTCACCTGTCATCCATTATTATTCACAGGATTCAGTCTCTTCCAAATTACAGTAGTTATGGCATGAACGCAGCAGCTCATTGATTTGGTTCAGGAGGAACTGTAGAAGGTGGAATGCAATGATTGGACAGACATTTTATGGTCCTAAGCCTTCCACAGACGATATATAGATACATTTAGACCACTTAATTTAGGGATTGCTATCAGGATATGAAGAGACTTTTAACCAGCATAACAAAAAAAGAAAAAAAGGGATCAAATACCCTACCTTTAATGTGGCCATCATGTAACAAAGAAGTTGTTGAAATCTAGTATAGTTTTAATAAAAATTATCCCTCGAACAAAAGTGCACGTAGGTTAAGAAACACCCATATAAAAAAATGACTGTTTCGCTCCATCTTGCTCCAAAAATATCTTGGCAATAATGATTTGGTAACATAAATCTTGTTTGGTGACACTTTGCACATCAGGCAATAAACGACCTCTGTGTAACAGAGCCAACAGTTGGGACCTTCCAGAGGAAAAGCTCTGATGGAATAACAGCACTCATGCATAAAAGAGAGCAATCACTCACTCCATCTCTCTCTGACAGTCTTCAGTTATGGGCCCTGAGTAATCTCATTTCGTTTATCATCAAATATCAAATTTCTCTCTCTTATTGGCAAAGCCACACACTGACGGAATTACTGGCATATATAGGGCCCCAAAATATCACAGCCTCTTTATCCCAGTGTCTCTTGACACCAAATGTCACCCTCTAACTTTGTTACGACTTTAAATATTACAGTGGCCCAGCACTCTGGGAGTTCTCCACAGCTGCAGGTGTTTTATTTTTTTATTTTTATGAATTTAAGCAAGAGAGAGAGATAAAGAGTTTGAAGTGTTTGTATCAGGGTGTCACACTGTGACACTGAGCATCTGTGATTTTAACAACATGAAAGTTCTTTGAGCTGCAAAGTTCACAAAGAGAGACACGGAGAAAGCAGGAGATTACACCGAATGAACAGACAAAAAATTGACGCTGAAAAATCAGAGATGAAGAACCCAAGGTCACAGACGGATGTGATTTCGTTGTTTTTATTTCAAAGCTTCAGCCGTCTGCGGCTGTTCATTTTTTATTTAGCGAATCTTCACAGGTACTTTTTTTTTTCTGTTTTAATATCAAAATATTACCAAATGAAATATCTTCTTTAGTTTTATCCAGAAACAGAGACCCAGCCTAGCCCTATTTTGACAGAACTATTCTACCCTGAGGAGCTCAGGTAAATTCGCATTTCACAAGCACTACAGTATATGTGTGACACCTCTATATAAAAAATGGCCCCTCTGTGATAAAAATTGGTTACACTTTTTGTATTTTATTTGACGGTCCACTTTAGAAATTCTACTAACTAGAAGTAACTTTGCAACTACATGTCAACTAACTCTTGGAGTAGTAGACTGTAGTAGAGTGTTAGGGTTAGGTGTTATGGTTCTGGTTAGTAGAATAAGTTGACGTAGTTGCAAAGTTATGCAAAATAAAGTGTTAGTAGATTTTAAGCAGACAATCTACTAATACTCTACTGAGAGTTAGTTGACATGTAGTTGCAAAGTTACTTATATTTAGTAGAATGTAGAGTGGACCATCGAAATAAAGTGTTACCTGCATGAATATCATGCATTCAAACAGAAATTAATTTGCAATAGGGTTGTGACATATCTTTATTCGGGCTACGATATGTAAGCACAGCTGCTAAATTAAAACATTACCTGAGCAATCATTTAAAGGAATCACACCCATTTTTAACTGCAGTTGTCACTCCAAAAGCTTTACCAAGTGGCAATCGTTAAATTGAGTTCCCTGAAACAAGCATCCTTTGTACCAAATGCCCAGATGGCCATTAACTTCAAAAGAGTCAAACAGCAGCCCTACGGCAGTGGTCAAAAAAGATTTTCAACACCACTTTTGGGCCAACTGCTCCATGTAATCGAGAGATGACTGATTCGGACAGGAATTAAATTACCACACACCCCCTGCTGTTGATTCAAAAACACTAGGTAGTTCATCCAGTGTGATGGGAGAAAAACATCAACATTTCTCATTCAAACGGCAATAAAATCACCAATTGAGCCTGTAAATAATGCAATTACATCACATGCAGAATAATTAACATCCGAATAGGGTTACAGACAAACTTTTTGATTTTAATCCTATCCAAATCCACCACATTTTTTTTTTCATTTTTTTTTTTCTCTCATATACAGTTTATTCTGCTTGCTTTCCATCCCATAAACTACTGTTGATAAGTTTGGGCTTAGTGTGTGTGTGTGTGTGTGTGTGTGTGTGTATACGTTTTTTAAAGAAATTACTTCTTTTATTCAGCAAGGACGCATTAAATTAAAGATGTTTACACTCAAACCAAAATTTATTCAGACACCTTCAACATTTCTCTCACACTATCACAGTTTATTCCCTATAGTTTAGAAAATGGTAATACAATATGACAAGAACTCAGAGTTTTCAAATCAGTTGAAATTTCACTGGTTTTGGTCATCCTTCTGTTAGACCAGGGATGGGCAAACTGTGTCCTGGAGGGCCTCAGCTCTGCAGAGTTTAGCTCCAACCCTGATAAACTCTCCAGCCTGTAGCTTTCTAGTAATCCTGAAGACATTGATTAGCTGGTTCAGGTGTGTTTGATAGGGTCCCAGATAGATAGCAACCATCGAAACAATGTTAAATCGATGTTAATGTGTCAATTTTTGACTCAACCTCACTTTTGCTCCCACAATTAATGTTGAATTTTTTTTAAGACTTCATCCAAAAATTAATGGTAATGGCATTGAATCAATGTTGCAATGTGAGGTTGGTTCAACATCATGTTTACACTCAGAAAATGAAACACAAGAACTATAACTGACTTAAAGCCACACAGTCTGAAATCATCTGGAAATAAATAAATCTCTCAAGATCTCAGCCGAAGTTCTTTTTGACAACAGAGGTTTAGATGTTGATGTTTTATTGAAAATATTTGGTCACCATTATGTTGGTCAGTGTTTCCTTTAGTTGGGCAATTTGACTCTTGGCTTTTATGTGAGTTTGTGATCTTTGCAACAATGTGTTCTAAAACACACAATTTATTGCAAAGAAAGCCAGAAACAAAGATAATCAGGTGAAATAGATTTCAGCATTATAATTCACTAATCTTACCACTGACCAAAAGTGGTAATTTGTTATTAATAAGTTATATTCACAAACAATACTTTCTTGCCACAGATCAGACATTCTGAATTTTGACTTTTAAAATACATTATGGAAAAATGTTTCTGGATACACACGCAGACATCAAGAATCAGCATATGGATGTCAACAATGGTGACATGCTTCATGCTGCAATGCATGTTGGGAGCCACCATAGTATAAAACCACCATGCATGAAGCATGTCACCATTGTTGAGATTTGTATGCTGATACTTGATGTATGTGTGTCTAAAGAAGAAAATTCCTACTTTGTATTTAAAAATCAATATCCTGAACATTTAGATCTGTTGCAAGAAAGTATTGATGGTGAACATACTTTCATGATAACAAATAGTCACTTTTGTTCAAGGGTAAAATTTGTTAACTATTCTACTTCTAATTATGCTGAAAACTGTTTCACCTGATTATCTTTGTTTCTGGTTTTCTTTGCAACAAAATATATGTTTTTTCTGTCCTGGCCCTCCAGGACAGAGTTTGCCCATTCCCGTGTTAGACTGTCTCACAAATGAATTAGGTTGAATAGCCGTCAGCTTTTAAATTTAAGTACACAATTAGATAATACCAATTTAGGTCAACCAATTACCAAGCAATGCTTAATTTTGTTCAGTCTATGGTGTAAAAAGGTCGCATTAGCAATTAAAGAAAAAGCACTTAAGCAAAACATGGTCAGGGCAAAGTGTAATTTTTGGTCCAAAAGTTTTATAAATTTTACTGGTAATCCACTGTATGAAGAATTTTTGCACATAATATGTCACAGTTTACTTTATTTTGCTATCCTCACTTACATAAATGAACTATAGTGTCCTGCACCCACTAGTAAAAAAAAATATAAAAAATTATATCTATATGTTACAAACTATTTATAATTCAAATACATGTTTTGAACTTTCTGTTCATCAAATAATCCATAAAAAAAATATGGTTTTTAACATTGATAATAATAAGACATGTTACTTAATCACCTAATCAGCAGATTCAAATGATTTCTGAAGTATCATGTGACACTGAAGACTGGAGTAATGATGATGAAAATTCAGCTTTGCCATCACAGGAATATATTACATTTTACAATAAATTAAAATGGAAAATGGTTAATATTTCACAATATTACAGTTTTTACATTATTTTTGATTAAACAAATACAACCTTGGTGAGCATAAGAGACCTTTTAAAAAAACATCATCTTAACAACCCAAACTTTTGAACAGTAGTGTATAAATCTAAAATTCCCATTGTTAGAATTATATTACATATATAAATTAGTTTATTTCCATGTGTTTTGTGATCCGTGCATCATTGACCTTCTTTAAAGCCCACATTCAGACATCAAACACTCCAATCATACTAAAAGATCTCATTACCACCTGAATCAGTACATAAAACCTTAGACATCCTGTGTTAATAACTGCAACTCAAACGTCATTTGAAAAACTAATCCTGCTTATGATTCTGATACACACCTCTCCTGGCGATAAATGTCTTCATATATTAGCTCATTACATCCATGTTCAAGCTCCATTACACAATACACACTACACATAATTACATGTGAACAATTTTTGCTCTTTAGCTCAGAGAAATGTGTCTATTACAGCGGTTTCATTACTATGAGCGCCTGCTCATCAATTCAATCTGCTGGAATAATTAAAAATGATCTAGGTATTATTTCGATTTACAGCGAGAGAAAGAGGGAGAGAGGAAAAGGCAGAAAATGAGAGAAATCCGTATTGTGGGCTGTGTACACATGGATTTATGTAGCGTCTGCTGGAACAGGTGGAGAGAGTGTTTTGAGCCCATGTGGTGAACTGCGCTGCATTGTTTTATTGGGTAGGAAAATTAAAATCTGTGACTGGAAAACTTTGAGACTGCTAGAAAGAATGGATTTTACCATTTCAGAAGGAGAATGAAAATAAAAGTTCTCAGAAAACACTGAAAACGCACATCGACCTTGGTAGAAAAATGGTAAACAAACCATGACACTGGCTCATTTGCTCTGACGGTTCAACAGAGTTCGAGCTCTTTGTATACAGGATTTGCAGTTTGGGTGTTGGAACGTTGCCTACTGTTTTGCTTTGGCAACACCTCATTAACACATCAGCAAACATACAGTACATTCACACACTTACTGTACAACGCTATCTCACAGAAACTCGGAGGAAGGTGGTCCTCATTAACTCTAACCCTCAGATAGGTGCAAATTTTAAACTGAGAGTCAATCGTGATGGCGTCTAAAAATACATTTTCAAAACACAAGGGCAGCACATCTCATGTAATTCATCCAGGCTGTTTTCAATCTGTCAACTGTAAATTGTTGATTAAACTGCCTTTCACCCTCTGCTGTGACAGTAAATTTTGGAAAATGACTGCATCAGAAATTGTTCAAAATACAAATTGGAGCCCAACACAAATTGACCTGGTTTTATCAGTTTCATACGAATCATACGAAAAACATTATATAAGTTTTTGCTGTCATCAAGTGAATGCATCCTAGCTGAATAAAAGTAGTAATTTCTTTTGAACGGTAGTGTAAACTTAACTTCTTCTAAACAGACGTCCATATACCGACGTTTGAGAGCCCGCAATCCACACACGAATAGTATAGCATCAGAATTGACATCCATTCTGTGGTGACACATTTATGCGGTCACGTTTAAAAGGAATGAGAGCAATCCGATCATCAATACACATAAAGCGACTAAGTATAAATATGCCCTTTTTTGCGGTTTAGAGGGCCTAGGGCTGTCATAAGGACAGGTGCAATTTCTCAAGACACCTATATCAATGAGATCTGACATGAAGGGGGACATTTTATGTTTGGTATTCTAAAGAAAATAAAAAATAAATAAAAATAACAAAATAAAAACTGCCCTCCATCCACTAAATTTCTGGGGATGATTGCATCAGAAATTGTTCGAAATAAAAATTGACGTTTATGAAGCACAGCTCAAAACCGACCAAAGCGATCTGGTCTCATCAGTTCCATACACCTCAATTTACTCAAGAAGCGGGTCGGCTAAACACTTTAATATACGCAGAGGTTACAGAGAAGGTGAAAAGAAATGTGTTTTTGTCTTTCCCACCCTAGTTAATAGGAGTAATACGTGCCAAATCACTGATCAGACTCTCTAACCTCTTACTCTCCACATAGTAAGATCACAGTGACATTCTTATAAATTGCTTTCTATCTCTCCCCGTGTTCTTATAAGACTTCCCCTGTTCTTTCTCATATGAAAGTGCTTTTATCCGCCCTTCTGAAATGCATGCTGTAGGTATTTCCCTCAACAAAATACAATTAGCCAAACTAGATTTCTCCAAGTCCCTAAAAAGCAGCGCTCGTCACGGATAATTTACACTATGGGTATTTTCTTCATTAATCATGGCCAATTTTATTAATGGGAATGAAAAGCAAAATAATGGAAACATAATTGTCTAAATTGACAAAGAAGCATGGGGCACCTGCAGAGAGGGGAATGGGGAACCACTGGTGCGTTTAAGCCAGACTTGACTTCCCCTGTTCGACAAGTCATTGACTTTGCACACATACACATGCACACAGAGTTTTCCAATACTAATCAAACAGTCAAACACATTTTTGGCCCTCCTCTTTCTATATGAAGGCATATGATGAAAGGGCCAGCAACAGGCCTACAAGTTAGAACAAGATATGCGGTCTTTTAACCAGATCCCACGCAGTGAACTCTGATAGCTGAGGGTGGCTTCACACGATTTGGTGTAATTGTGATCTACGACCACGCGATTGAAAAACCGCAAGTCAATATCGCAGCTGGGCGGTACTGGGATGAAGCAAATCATGGAGTTTAGCTTTCCACAGATTCTGGAACCAAATAAATGTGGGGGAAATAGAGACCTGGACATTGGCACTGGGCTGTAAAAGTGGGAGAACAAGTGAAGAATGATCAGATTCCATCCAACATTGGCAAAAAGCACACTCTTTGCTTCATTTTAAAAACAATCAGAGGAAAGAATGGTTTCTCCTGTGTTACCCTGCAATTTGCAGCGAGCAGATTCGGGGATTAACTTGTGATTTGACACCCGTGAGCTGGAATAAGTGGTCGGTCTCCATGGTGAGCAGAACTCGGAGGAGTTCAGAGAAAGCAACGCCTCCATGCCGAGCGCCGCTGTTAAATCTACTCACCCAATATAGATTTCAGAATGGAATTAGTCTACAGTATGTACATAACAAGCAATTTAACTCTAAGACAAATGCCAGCAGCTCCCTTGGAGATCTTAAGTAGCACTCTCAGGGAAATTTATTTTAGGGTACGGATTCTCTCCAAACAAAATTGCAGACAAGGGGACTTACAGGTGTAAAGTGCTTTTATGTTGCCCCCAGGCTTTGATTAGGAGGTTGAGAAGTAATATGTTCTCTTATCACGCACTTAACAGTGCCTTTGGTGTGGGAGGCATGTGTTTGTGTGTTTCAGTAGGACGGCAGCATTTCATAAACACAAACTGACTGTCAAATTGCCTGTGTGAGAGACAGCATGATTTTTAGTTTTTTTTTTGTTTGCATCACAAACACATTTAAGGGTTACAAATTTACACATTACAAAATGTCCTTGTTATATTGTTACTTTGTATGGATAATAATGGCTCAAGTTACACAAAACCATTCAAATGTTTTGGGTAAGATTTTTTATTTATTTTCTTTTAAGAAATAATACTTTTATTTAGCAAAGATGCATTAATTTGATCAAAAGTGACAATAAAAATCTATTTCAAATAAATGCTGTTCTTTTAAACTTTCTATTAATTAAAGCATCCTGTAAAATCAACAATATTAAGCAACACAACTGTTTTTAACATTATAATAATAATACAAAATTATTGTGCACCAAATCAGCATATTAGAATGATTTCTGAAGGATCATGTGACACTGAAGTCTAAAGTAATGATGCTGACACGGATGAATTCCATTTTAAAATATATTAAAATAGAAAACAGTTTATAATATTTCACATTATTACTGTTTTTGTACTGTATTTATATTTTATCCAAATAGATTCAGCCTATAGATGAGCGTAAGAGACTTATTTAAACATTTTTTTTTTTTAAATCATACAGATCAAACCTTCAAACATGTGTATATAATATAAATATTGGATATGCTATTGGAAATGTTTTTTTTGTTTGTTTTTTTTGCTGAGGACACTGACAGATTGCATTTGATGACATATGCTACACCACAAAAAAAGGTGCATTTCCTGACAATGCACTGCTGCTTTGAGGCAACACCCAAAATTAGTTGTTTTGTCAGCTACAAATGACTGGATTTTGATTAAATACTCTGATTATTATCATTTAGCAGCAGTATTTTTAAGTTTGTTGCACTCTGTACATCACTGATAAGCATGACAAATACTCAAAATCAGCATTGAACTACAATACCGCCAAACAATGGGTGTATTTCAATTGTATTTGTGTGCATTATAGTGTATTTCAAAAACAAGAGCATGAGCGAATGATACCACAGAAAGGTGAAAGTGTATGTCCAATACATTTCCCCTTAGACAGCATTCTAGAGGTGAGTGTGTCTGTGTCAGGGTTTTTCTCGTGGGACATGTCAGAGGGCAGTGGTGTTAATTACCTCGCCACACTGCCACGTCAGCAAAACACCCTCATTGCTTTTAATTGGCCCATAGTGTCCTCTCTAATCTGTTCATTAGGCTCTGATCTAAGTATGCTAGCCGCTACGCTAACAACGCAAAGGTACACGCCGCAGAGGGCAAGAAATTACTGGCCTACAGCAGAAAAAATTTTAAGCATATATGTAAATTACATGTACACACTTAATAAAAAAATTAAAAAAAACTCTATCTGTATCTATAGACAAAAACAATTTTTGCAGTGTATCATGCCAACAGCCCACTCAATAAAGGAAGATACAGTAAATATCATTGTGGTCAAAATGATTTATTAAAAACAAACAGGTATACAACTGGAAAGTATGACAGTTTTAGATCTGTGATTGTAAGCGACATTCTGCTGATGTTGTGGTGTTGGTTTGTCACACGTAGGAGTGATCAAAAAGAGACTTTGCTTTCACATTGTGTTAGACAACCCAATGAAAAGGAACCTAACAATAGACTGAGTCAAGTCTGACGCTTACAAAGAGCAATACTGCCAACTAAGAGAGTCATTCAATTTAATATGACAAACATTTGAAAGCAGCAATCCATCATCTAAGTCATTTCAATTCTTCTTTTTCAAAAGTTGCACTCAAAGAAAGAGACGAAACAAGCCTCTAAGTTTCAGCAATTCAAAAGCGATACGTCCGGATCCTCTTGGAACAAAGAATTTTGCCTTCGCCATAATAGGTAGTCGAGTTTGACAAAGTGGCGTGTCAGACTACCTCAGTGAGAAATATATCTTAAACATGATATTTCATTGGGAATACAGCTTTGGGAAGCGTCTTTACCTGTCCTATTACGGGAGTCTTGTGGGGATTAAATTAATTTCTTTATAACTTTTGAAGCTTCCGCCCAAGTCGTTCATGAATGTTAACTCTTGTGGCAATGAAAACAATAGATGATTTAAGTGAAAGTAGGTCATTTCCTTTTTCTATTTGTGGCTCATAGAACAAATGTGCCTTCAGATTATAGCAAATTGCTACATAGGGTTAGATGTGAAATATACTCTTAAGCTCAAAGTTTTTCTGAAGAATGGAGAGAGAGAGAGAGAAACAGTTTTGTGAAAGTAACTTTGAAATCCCAAGACTTCATTTTTCTCTTGGGGGATTTCAGTGCTTACACATGACAAACATTAACCATTAGATGTATGTAATTAATTCAGAACATGTAACACAGGCAATTACAATTATAGGTTTCTTTTGCTTTTCTTTTGGCTTTGTCTCCAAGAAGGTTTACAACATGTCCCATTTAACAGTTGTGTTCATGTTATTCCCAAGCTACAGCCAAGTCTTAAGGAATTTCATTTTTCTTTAGGAGACGAGAGGTTAACCCAGGCCAGGGGGTGCTGGGGGATTTGGGCTCCACCCATTGAGGCTCATAATTTGAGCTTGAAACCTCAGAGGTCAGCCTGAATAATGGGCTCATCCTCACTAAATTGGGCCAAGTCTGGAGCCTAGAAATGACTGGGGAATTCAAAGGGATATGAATTAATACTTGTTATGGTGAGAAGGACGCTATAATAACAGTGGAACCAATGTAATATGTATAGATGTTCAACATCCAACTCCATTTAGTCATACAATTTCAGGATAAAAATACCTAATTAACTATTAATACTGTATCATTCATTAAACCGATTAATTAAAAAAAATGCTGATTCATTCAATGATATGCAAATGACTCTTGGTATGAGTAAGTCATTGAATCATTTTCTAAAAAGATAATTCTGGACCAAATCCAGTAGTGAGTCATGGCATTAAATACTCAACTGATTTGTTCAAAACACCTGTATTCACTAAAAATAGAGAAAGCATGAAGGCATTATTTTGTTTTAAATGTAAGTTACCCAATATTACATATATATTTCAGGAACGGAGGTGGTATTTTTTGGGGCGAGGCAGAAATGTGATATATGGCCACTTGTTTTGAGATCCCTCATTAATTGGTATTACTTTA
Organism: Abramis brama; assembly: GCF_963993115.1. NCBI lineage: Eukaryota > Metazoa > Chordata > Actinopteri > Cypriniformes > Leuciscidae > Abramis > Abramis brama. Next base: position 8,000,086 of record NC_139985.1, read on the forward strand.
CAGTAAGGTTCATTAGTTAACATTAGTTAACTACATTAGTTATAATGAACTGCACTTATACAGCTTATATCAACTCAATTTGGTAACATCAATCACACACGTATGAACTTTCCTTGCTGTCCTCCTACAAGTGAAAAAAATATTTCTCTTCATTATTTCTTTTAAATTAAAATGCATTGTGCACAGTTTTTCACACTTGACAAATGTGAAGAATTTTCATGATAAATTATTCACCTGAAGCAGACTGTTTAGAAAAAAAAAAAGAAAAAAAAATTCACATCTAAAAACGGCTGATGGGCACAGATTTTAGTTATGGTTCCAATCTTCCATCAAGCAACCTGTCAAACATAATTACATTTTCTCCATTGTTGCTATAAACCCACCAAATACCTTTTAATTTGGAAGTGACTGACAGGGCGTTTTTTGCACCTGACGCAGGTGATTCTTGTCTTTGTTTGGCCTCTGCTATTCATCTGACGCACATCCACAAGTCTCCACACAAACCAGCCGTTTGGCAGCTCTGGGTATGAAAACATATGACTGCAGTTTTTGTCCTATTCTGGAACTGCACTCATTGCTCACCTTCAAGGAGGTACAGTAAGCTTTCAGGTTTTGGAGGCCACTTTCCTACAATAGAAAACAAAGATTGTGACAGTAATGTTTACATATGAGTCATATTTTTACTGAAACATCATGTGTATAAATGCACTACATCTGTGTTAAAGCAGGAACAAAGGGCATTTTGCAGGTTTCTCCCAGTATAGTTCATTTTCAATGGAGCATGAGATCTTTTAGCTCAATGTAAGTTGCCTTATTTTTTGTCCATCAGGAATTGATTGGATGGTTGTGGTTTGTTATTGCTGTGATCTCATGTGATTGACAGATTGTCCCGCCCGCATGCCAATAAACACCATCAGAGAAGAGAAGAGATGTCGCTCCAAGAGTTATTTTGAGTAAAGATTACAAGGGCACATGAAAGTGCACAGAATTTTTATTTTTTTTAAGAAATACTGCAATATTCCATTAAAAAAGGTCCATTTTGATTTCATGGTGACTTTGTCACTTACAGAAAAACACCCATCCATAATGGACATCTGTACAAGAACAGCTTGTAGCCGTGTAAAATGCACGTGATGCCTTTCTACATTCAAAATAAATTCATTTCTTAGTTTTGTCTAATAGATCTGTGATCCTACATGACTAAAACTCCCCTGCTCTGTTAAAATGGTGCGAATCTCCACTGTTTTTTATTGATTTATGCAGCTTTCTAAAGATAAATCCATTGACTTTGCAATCAGCTACAGGCCAGACAACCAGGTGTGAATCCCTGCATTATCACAAAGCTAATCTCCTTCTACGTGTCCCCCTTCAACCCGGGCAGCGATCCCCCAGGATGTAGGATGAGTTTTGACCAGGACACACTCTACTGATGGAAAGAGAGAATTGAAAGAGAAGAAAGTGAGGGAAAAGAGGATTAAAGGAGCATTGAGCTCAGGACATCTGGGTAGGCCTTTATTAGTCTCGGCATCATCCCACAAAAAAGAAGCCAGGAGGGTTGTTTCTCCGAAAGATGATTGGAGAGAGATTCCCAGCATCCTTCACTGCTACAGGAAAGGATCTGCATAAGCTCTCTCTCTACGGAGCCTCAGTGGTATCAGAGGCCACGCTAGGACGTCATGGCTCACAGCACTAATATGGACCCTCTGAGACACTGTCGCCTCTTGTGAGCAAAGCACTCCAACTGTTTCTGTGTGCTTAAAGACCACTCACCATATAGACTACTTTGGCAGATTGACAGATTCTCCATGTGGACAGAAATCCAAAGTAAATCTGACTTCAGATCTAAAGCCAATTTCAATTGGTCGATATTATGTACTGTACTAAACACCAAAGGCTTTTTTGGTTAAAAAAGGCTGTATTTAACAGCGAACGCAAAGAATGGACTATTTTTTCTTATTAATTATTATTTATTATTATTCGAGGCAAATAATACTAAGATAATATAATAACAAAATTTCAACTATTTTACACATTTCCAGCATCAGACACTGACAGGTATGATATACTGTACACTGCTGGTCAATTATATTTAGGAATATTTAAGATTTTGTGATGTGTGTGTGTGTGTGTATATATATATATATATATTTTTTTTTTTTTTTTTTTTTTTTAAGTCTCTAATGCTCACTGAGGCTGCTTTTATTCCTGTGATAACAAGGCTGAATTTTCAGCATCATTACTCCAGTCTTCAGTTTCACATGATTCTTCATAACATTCATGTATACACAAATATCATAATACACTGTTTTAATGATCAACAAACATTTCTTATTATTATCAATTGTGAAGACATTTATAATGTTACAAATCATGTCCATTTCAAATAAATTCGGCTCTTTAGAACTTTCTATTCATGAAATAATCCAGAAAAAAAACTATGACGATTTCCATAAAAAAAATATTAAGCAGCATGAACATTTCAGCAAAACATTTTCAACATGATAAACTGAACTATTGTTAATTGAGCAATAGTAACAATTAATGATAATTGAGCACCATGATATCTATTGAATCGTAGGCTATGACGCAATGATGAATCACACTTTGGCAATTGTGGTTTTTATGTGCACTGAAAAAAAGAAGAGGAAGCGAAAGAGGAGAATATGGACGCAGTCATGGCTAGGGAAAAGAAGCCAACTTGACATGCATTTTGCAAATGGCGCTTTTAAGTTTTAAAGCCATGTTGCAATGATCAATACGTCATTTCATGTTGCATTTTTATTGGCTACTCAGTAGATGTAGGTCGTAGCAGCAAACACACAGTGAGATAATCATGCTAAATTTCTAACACTGTCAGGAAATTATTGTAGGCTATCTTTGGTCGAAAGATCATGACAGCGGCCGTCCTTGAATCTCTCTCACTGTACAACGTTGAACCACCGTTTAAGAGCAACGAACACAGAAATCACCACAATTGGTCATCTTTTGTGTGGGACAGCCAAAAAAAACTTCCAATACCAGGCATTAGACTGAAATCCTAGAGTTTCCACTGGAGCCTCTCCGTTATCTTCTCCACACACCGGTGTCTCGTCTGAGTACTGATAATCCAACAACCACTTTCTGTTCCGTCACACACCCAGATATTTATGAATCCCTGGTTTAGAAGAATTTGATGTATACATCCGGAGTGTATTTCCCAGTATTAACAGATGGATAAAGGCCGTCTTCCTAACAACTGCATTTCCAATATAGATGGATCAATCCCTGCTTATGCATTGCTTATGCATCACAGTAGTCTCCAATATTTGATGGATCAATCATCAAATCTGCGGTAATCTACTCTCGGCCATTCGGAGGAAAGTTCTTTTATTCAAAGAGATGGTGGAATTTTCACCAGTGAAGCTGTTGAAGTTTGCACATTCGACCTGGGTGTCTATTTTTGGCTGGTTGTTTTGTTTGATTGAATAAGCTCTGGTGGCTGTAAGAGGCAATCATACAGATATTTCTGAAGTGCCTTGAGAGGTCTAGCGAGCAGCAGCGCAGACCCCCACAGACACTTGAGTGCTGTTAAATAGTGAGATTTTAATGTCTTGCCAGAATGTTCCTTGAGTTAAATTGCAGTGATAGAGTTTGGAATGTTGAACGCTTGTGAATAGACACGTACGAACAGAGGCAAATATGTACAGGTAAGTTTAAACAGCTGAGATCTATCTATCTATCTATCTATCTATCTATCTATATATATATATATATATATATATATATATATATATATGCATGTCTGTCTGTCTGTCTGTCTATCTATCTATCTATCCATCCATCCATCCGTGCGTCCAAAGCAAAGGGGGTGGAGCGTAGCGAAGGGGCGAATGAACAGATGAGTTTAAACAGCTAAGGATGAATGAGTATGGACAAATTGAGCAGCTGAAAATAAACAAGTGAGTATTGGCAGGTTAAGTGTAAACTGCTGAAAATGAACAATTAAGTATGAACAGGTGGGGCTGAACAAGCAAGAATAAACAGGTGCGTATGGACAGGTGAAAATGGACAGTGAATATGGCAAGGGCTTGTACCCTTTTGGTTAGCCACCTTCATGCTCAATTGCCTCATCCACCATGCTTGCTATACCTGACAAGCAGCAATTCAGGAGGGAAGACAGGTGGCCAAGGCATTTTTTCAGACAGGACAGAAATGTATGCAGGCTTCTCTCAGCTTAGGTTGGAATTCACAGTCCCTACCTGGATAACAGCCAGTATCTGTAAAGAAAGGTACAAATTCATGAGACCATTTCAGCATTAAAGCTTGTAAAGCGTCCTATTATGTTCATTTGCAGGTTCATAAATTTGTTTATGTGGTCTTCTAGAATACATTATTAGAATGTATAGAATGTATTATTATTATAATTTACATTGTTGCAGTTCCAGTTTTCACCCTATGTTTGAATTTTCCATTTCAGTTTTAGTTTCTTAAAAACCCATCTTCCGAAAAAGTGCAGTCTTCGCTGATTGGTCAGCCAACTCAAGTCTGCACTAAGGGTGCATGATCTCATGAGAATACATGTGTATTTTTCAAGCGGCAACCTCCCTGTCTCTCTCTTGAAACCAACACGGAAGTGAATTAAACGGCAATTCATCAACTGGCCACTTGAGGCTGGGTGCAGAGTCCAGCTAATTTTGCCCTTCATGACAACTGTGAGGGGGGTGAATTTTTTTATAACTCATCCGTTTAAATTATATTAAGCCTTAAATTTCTGCATAATTAAGAGTGTGGCCACTTTTGAGTGACAGGTGGATTCCCACTGCTGTGATCATTAGTCATCATTAGTCGTTTGTCTGCTGTCTGTTAGCCGTCACATTAGGGTTTTTCGCCCATTTTCGTTTATCCGGGAGTGACGCACTGTCAAGATGGCGGCGGTCGGCTACGCCCACTTTAGGCTTTAAAAAACGGTCTTCAGAAACCTACGGGTGACATCACGGACACTACGTCCATATTTTTTTACAGTCTATGGTATTTTTACGTAAAGTGTAGTTCTACCACACGTACATTTACTTACGTTTTATACACACAGAAACGTATAATACTGACGTATTTACAGCACTAAAACGTTAAATATTTACGTATGAACAACTCTACTGACGTACAAATTTGTACATATTCCTATTTATGCATATTAAAATCGTGGCATTAATGTTTTGACTACTGCATTCAGTTGTCTTATCAATAATGTTTTCAGTTGCATTTATTAAATGCAGGTTACTCATAAGAAATAATAGCATTTCGTGCCGTCTGCTACAAACTCGTTTAGGAGGATTAGCCTACATGGTGTTCAACAAAACTACACTTTAAAACATTAAAAATACCTTCTTTAATCGTTTAACCATTTTGTAATATTTAGTTTATTTACCGTGAGACACAAAAGGCGTTTTCTCCTATAGAACCATAATACACCAAAACACAACATAAATTCACAAAAGACATCAATTTTATTAGCTTGACGTAATCCAAATCTTTAGAATCCATATGGTTGCAAGAAACAGATCCAAATTCAGCCCTTTATCCAGCTATCTTCATCTCCATTCTCAGCAGCGGCCGTAAACGTCAAATCCCGCGCTCGTGATGAATTCAAATTCAAAAATTGCGCCCTCACGAAGTGTTACGACATGTTTTACGGCAGTGATATCAAACGCTCATTGGCTCTCGCCTGCTTCGTCACAGATTTGCGACATGCCGTGTTTAGTCAGTGAACTACATTTGAAATGGAGAAGTGGGTGAGCCTTCACCTATGGCCTTCACACAGAGCGAAGCCGGGTTAACATTTTCATGGATTAATAACTTAAATTCTGCTCTGTACCTCATACAAAACTAGTATATACTGCCAGAGAGGACTGCGACTGCAACACATCGTCATGTGAACGACTTTTGGTACCGGTTTTGACATTTTCGCAATAAATAAATTATTTATTATTACACACATCTGTTTTCTTCATAAATGTAGCCTACATAGTTTTAAGAAATGTTGGGTATGTTTAGGGGTAGGAGTAGGATTAGTGGCTCAAAATATATTTTAATGCTATATTGTTAATAAAAATGGCATTTCCCTACACATCTCTCCATTACGTTTTATCCTTTTTATATTCTGTATAAAATGGGTAATGTTATGTTTAGGTTTGGAAGTAGGGTTAAGGGATCTTACATTTCTCTCTAAAACGGTTAAAGGGAAATTATACAGATATCTTTATGATATGAAAGGTTCGTAAATAGTTAACGTTTTGTAGCTGTAAAATCGTAATAAATGTTGCGTTAAAATGTTGCAGATTCGTCCATATCATACGTTTCAGCATCTATCCAAACGTACAAAACATACGTTTTCTACTTTTGAAAATTACGTATTAATACCTACGCAGAGGCGGACAGAGTACACAGCTTCATTACTTGAGTAAAAGTACAGATAACCCTTGCTAAATTTTACTCGAGCACAAGTAAAAGTACTACAGTCAGATGTCTACTTAACTTAGTAAAAGTACTAAAGTACTTGTTTTTAAAAGTACTTGAGTATCAAGAGTACAAGAGTACATTTTTTAAATATTGCATTACTACTGCCACAGTGCTTACATTGGTAAACACAGCAAACACTTGAAGCGAAAACTATCATTAACTTGTTCAGAAAATTGAAATGGGGGGGGGGGGGGGGGGGGGCACGGGTTGGCACATTCCCGGGATGGACCTGCTGCGTCTAAATCTGACCATGGAGTTGACTTTGGCGGAAAGCTGAAGGTGATTGCTGATAGGCTGTCCCAATCAGTGGCGCCTGCACAATCCAATCACGTTTGAGAGGGAACCAATAAATTGAGGGTTTCCGAGATTTTTCTTTTTTCCTTTTTTTTTTTGAAGAAGTAACGGGTACTCACGGTTATGGATAGAAATGTAGTGGAGTAAAGAGTACAATATTTGCCTCTCAAATGTACTTGAGTAAAGTCATGAGTACTCCCCAAAAATGATACTCGAGTAAAGTACAGATCCCTCAAAATTGTACTCAAGTACTGTACTCAAGTAAATGTACTCCGTTACTGTCCGGCTCTGTACCTACGTATTAACAATGAGATCAGGCTGAAGGGTATGTTTACATGATAACGATGAGAACGAAAAACTGAAACATTTTTCCTTTGTTTTTGTTTTTTTCGATTAGAGACAACAACTTTCTCAAAACGATCCCGTTCACAAGGTTCAGTGAAAACTATAAAAAATGTATTATGCATGACAGGCCAGTAGTTGGCGATGTCAATAGACTGAACACACAATACGCATGCGCATAACGTTACCGTTTTCACAAATTCTCAATTTTGTAGTTTACATGGAGTTAATGGTATCATTTTCAAAAACTTTAAAACCTGTTTTCAAAAGTTTGCTTTTTCAGGCCTCCAAAATGCTGCTGTTGTTTTCTGTTTTTAGTTCAAAACAATGTCATGTAAAAAGCCCCTAAAAAAGCAAAAATGTAAAAGCATAATAGGACCCCTTTGAAAATAAGATCTTTGAATGCAAAGCCACTGCTTTAGAAAAATTCTACATGTTGGTTATCCTATATTACATACTATACTTGCAGTATGATTATTATTATTTTTTAATGCATATTGACATCTTGGTGATTTCATCCACCACTTTTTATTCAATTTCCAAAAATTCATAATTAGAAAACGTGGATGGAAACGCAGCTAGGGAGGATGTCAGAAAAGAACGTGGCTGATGATGTAAAACGCCCAGTCAGTGCTGTCAATCATGACCAAATTCTTCCGATTTATCGTACAGGCTGGCATTAAAGAGCATTGATGTTCAAACATCTGCCTTGGCTTTTGCCCAAGACCCCCCCCGGGGTCATATTGTAAAATCTGACAAGCAACAAACGTAAGGGTAAAAGCAACAAACAGATAAACAAACAGATAAAACCGGGCTTAAAAGTTTTTTTTCAGTGCATATGAATCCTGCCATCACTACAGGCTCATAAAATGCGCATGAAAACTTTTCAGACGTGTTCAGGGAACAGTCTGACAGGGTCAAAGCCATTTAAACGTCTTTACTCTCTGGCTTTGTTGTGGCGTTTTGTCAGTTGTATTTTCTTTTCGCTTCTTCATCTCTCTTTTCTGGCTTTGTCCTCCCCACATTAGAGAGTGAATGCATAAATAGAAGCACGTTTCAAAGCCTCCTCTTGTCTTTCTGTCTTTCTCTCTAGTCCTCCAGGGACAAGGCACCGAGATGAGCTCAGCAGGGGCCACGGAACAAGGAGCCGGGAATGAGACGAGAAGGAATGTATAACCGCTGTGACTTACGGAGCTCTCCAATGTGCTGATGATCAGGCTGCTTGGCAGATTGTTAATTGACCAACAGTTCATTTAATATCTCTTAACTAGTGAACTATCACATCAGAAGAGCGATCTAACCAAGAGTCCAAAAATGTATTCTCGTAAAAAATAGTTTTGTGAGTAAATATGTTACATAACTCATGATACATAAATTAAATGTGTTAAAATGATAATCTAATACTCACAGATGAAAATGAACAATACAAATCAAATAATTTCTCAATTGAATAGTTAACATCATAAATGAGTTTCTGTTAATATATTTTCCAAAGCATTATTTCACCAAATTGGAACAAAATCATGAACTGTGACAGGTGCATTTTTAGAGAGACTCACCTTGAATATGTCATTAATATACAAGGAAAAACAGATAACTAACCCTGTTGTCATAAGGGAGAAGTTATTTCTAATATTTTTACACTACCATAAAAAAAATTAGGGTAGGTAAGATTTTTAAAACATTTTTTTTTTTTTTTTTTTTTTTTAAAGGCTTCATTTATTTGATCAAAACTAATACTGTGAAATATTGATAGAATTTAAAATTATTTATCTCTATTTTAATATATTTAAATAGAAACATTAGAAAATAGAAACATTTCTTATTATCATCACAGCTAAAAATGGTTGTGCTGCTTAATATTCTGTGACATTTTCTTCAATCATAATTAGAATTAGAAATAGAATGTTCAAAAGAATAGCATCTATTTGAAATTGTTATATTTTGTACCATTATAAATGCCTTTAATGAATAAAAGTACTTATTTCTTTAAATAAAACTCTACTGACCACAAACTTCTATATTTGTATATTATTATATTGGTAACACTTTACAATAAGGTTCATTAGTTAACTACATTAGTTAACATTAACTAATAATGAACTGCACTTATACAGCATTTGTTCATCTTTGTTAATGTTAATTTCAACATTTACTAATACTTTATTAAAATCTTGTTAACATTAGGTAATGCACTGTGAACTAACATGAACAAACAATGAACAGCTTTATTTTGATTAACTAACATTAACAAAGATTAACAAAAACAGTAGTAAATGTATTGCTCATTGTTAGTTCATGTTAGTTAATACATTTACTAATGTTTAATAAAGGAACCTTATTGTAAAGTGTTACCATTATATTTATATAATATAAATATATTTATAATTACAAAGTAAGTTTATTTTGTACCCTTTAATCAAGTATGGATAGAAACAATATGATTGAATTTTAGAATGCTATTGAAAAGTTCATAACATATGTTATATAACCTCTCTTTTTAGTACTATGGTTTGTAATGTTTAGTGCAAGAGGGCAGGATTGTTCTACACAATCTGAGTTAAGGTAAATCAGAAATCTGACAGAAAAGATGCATGTTGACAGGTGAGGATGGAGAACCTGTGCTCTGGGTCTCATCGTGAAGTTTGCCACCACAGTTGTCAGTCAGAACTGATGTAACAAGTGTGAAACACATTCGTTTGCTTTCTCTCACTCTCTCTTTCCACCTGACAGCAAACAGACAACCACAAGCACACGTACTTTCTATCCACATCAAGAGTGAAACCAGTACTGTACATCATTCAGCAGAGAATGCTGTGCAGGTTCCAAAATCACAAAGCGCTAGTAATACTGGCAAGAAAGCAGAATATGCCATGATATTACTAGGTTCTTTAGGCATAGTACAATGATATTACCATGTTTTTTTGGAAATGGCATCATGGTAATCCCATGTTTTTTGGATGTTACAAAAAAACTATGGTATCATGGTACAGTAGTGGTATTGGATGGTAACAATATGGTACTTTACAGCAATCATTTAGTACTATGGCATACATGGTATTGGCATCTGATACTATCACTATACCATTGTGCCACCACAGAATATGAAAATGTCACACCATCATCTCACAATTATGCTTGTTAAAAGCCAGATGGTTCCCAGCATCCTTATTTAACACTCATTATGCTAAAGGGTTACGTTTTAAAAATAAAGCCTTTAGCAGAACAAATGTGCTTGATAGAGTAAAAATAGTATGCTCATGGTCTGTTCATAGTTTGAGAGAAAAAGATTGCACAATTCCCTGAAGTTATTCAAACACCCTATTTACCAAAACAAGACACACTCCATTAAAACAAAAACATTCCCAACACACACAAAATTATGGAATTTTCACTTCTTAGAGTTTATTCTGTAGGCCTAGATCATTATTAGGTTAAAGGGGTCATATACTACTTTTTTGTATTACTTATAGTGTTTTTTGTTTTTTTGTTTTTGCACCAAAAACAGCCATAATTTAGTTTAGTTATGCACTCTCAGACCCTTAAAATTATATGGAATGTTTTTGCTTCTGGGCCTTTAAAAATCTGTAAGGCTATATAAATATCCTCATCATGTGTGAAATGAGAAACAATGCTCACGCCATGCCTTTTGAAAATCAAATCAAATCAACTGCATCTTTGCAAAACAATTCGCACTGAAATGTTGAAAAACTGTTAAGATCAGACTATAATGAATGCTTGTAAAAATAAGTTGTAATGTAAATTTGTAAAGTTGTAAATGTTGTAAATGTGGGTGTCACGTCACATTTTAATATTGTAAGTTTTTGACATCAGAAATCAATATATATCAGGACTTAAAGTCTTAAAAGTTACTCTTTTTGCAGGTTACACCACGCAAAGTAGGTGGCGACAAGTGACTGTCTTTACAAGTGAGAAACTAAATCATTTGTTCAACTGATGCGTTCAAAACACTAACTCATTTAGGAGCGAAACAAGTGACTAGCTGCATCCAAAATTGTACACTCTGAAGTAGGTACTACATTTGGTTTGAAACTGACCGTTAAATAAGTTATTCTATATAGTATGAATGTGGGTAGTATGAATGAAATTCAGCTTCATCCGCCATGTTGTCACTGTCTGTGACCTAATTAGTTGAGTTGCTTCACTGCCATTCAACAATCCTCTCCTTCGGCCTCATGGGATAGTGTCCAGTGGATGCACACTTCAAAATATCACAGGAAATAGTAAGTATAAGACAGTGGATGCATCCAAAATCGCATACTTCCCTACTATATAGTAGTACGTCCAAATTCACAGAGTACTCATAAAAGAGTAGGTAAAAAGTACCCGGATCAGAGTGCAAATTACCTCACCATAATTGGGGGGTACTGCCCCTTCACTTCTTCTATGACCATCATGGTCCACTACCATATCAATCCCCACCGTGATCGCCAAGTGCAACATGTGTTGTGCAACACACATACAAGGTCTAAACATGCGACAAACTGATAATCAGTAGGCTACAGAATATCTCATTGTTATTATATATCCAAAAGAGAACTGTTTTGATCAACTCCCAAAAGTTAGAAGTTAAGTGCACTGAAATACCATTCTAATTACTAGTAAAAGTAATACCTTTACAAGAAGCCTATAGCCTATTTCAGGGTTTTCCCTGGCTCAAAACGAGGCGGAGGTGGTAAAATCATAATAATGTATTTTAATAATAAGATAATTAAATTTGTATTTTTTTGTAGATCATCATATAGCCTAATGTGTTTCCCACATTTTTTTGTTGGTGGAGCTTGGTACCTCTAGGGGGGTCCGGGGGCATGCTCCCCCTTAAGAAAATTTTGTACATTTTAAAGATAAATTCATTAATCTGGTGCACTTTGAGTCACCCGAATCCACTATTAAAAATAAATAATCCACCCGCAAACCACCCATATTCTTTGATTTAGATATCTGCATCTAATCATCACATTACAATTATTCAAATTCTTAGTGTTAAGCATGATAATATGGTAACATATCACACTGAAGTAGGCTGATTTAAAATGAACATTTATTTAAAATAAAAGTTCTTCTTTTGGCAAAATTACATTTACTTAATAGCCTAAACAGAGGCTTTACTCTTCAAGCTTAAATTGTCAATGTTTCATTACATCACTGTTTGAAAACACTCAGAATAATTTTTTGTACCTTTATAAAGGGCATTTTCCCCTAATTTTATTAAATGTATGCTCCATCTTTCATTTCAAATTCTTAAATTTGATAAATATATTCAATTAAAATAATTAGACACTAGGCTGTTACCAATAAAATTAAAATTGAAAAATTATAACTGTATTAAATTAGATTAGTTTAAATATTTTTGAATATACAAATAAGGAATGTTGAAAAGAATGATACTTTATGAAACTAGCGTTTTGTCATTCAGTGTTGACACTTGCTTGGGAAGTTGAAGTCGTTCTCTATCTCCGTTGCTGCTAGCCGCGGTGGTTAAAAATGGTACAGTCCACAATAGGGGTATCTGAAATCGCTTTACATTAAAATGTTCCTACAGTGAAAATAGGAGTTGACTTGTATTGTAACCGTAATTATATTTTTTCACAATATCAGAAAAATTATCTGACCCCCCCAAAACTGATATTTCTGTCCCTTTGGGGGTCTTCATTGGGGGGTATAGTACCCCCCAGTACCCCCTGTAATTCGAACTATGACCCGGATGACATACTACTTCCAGAGAGATTCTGAAGTGTGCATACAATGGACACTTTACTATCCCATGAGGCCACGGGAGAGGATTTGTGAATGGAAGTGAAGTGACACGACTGACACTGGTAGATGACTGATATTACATTCATACTACACACATTCATACTATATAGAATGTACTTTTTAGCGATCATGAATTACTTATTCAAAATAAGTACCTATACTCAAGAGAGTATGCGATTTCGGACACAGCCAGGGACTGTCTTTATGAATGAGTCATTGAATCATTCACTCATTCGATTCATTCAAAACACTGATTCATTCAGAAACAAAATGAGTGAGTAACAATCAATCGATTTGTTCAAAACACTGCTATATTCACAAATGCCACTCCTGTGTGTTGCTCGGAGACGCAAAACGGTTCTGCCTCGGCATTGTTTTGAAAAAAAGTAACAGTCAATAGTTATTTAAAATTAACTTTTTGATTATTGAACTGTTGTATAAAATTAATATCACATTCACAATCATCCAAATATCAGCAAGACGATGATTAACACAGGAAAAACAGTTCTCTTGCTCATGTGATATTGCTTAATTATCTCTAAAGATCACAAAAAAAAACTTGATTTTTCATGATGGTACCCCTTTAAGGCTTCTTCCTCGACTATTATCTTTTCCTGCGTACGTTTGAGATTTAAGAGATTATGAGGTAAGAGATTTCACAGGAAAGTTGAAAAGAACACCACTCAGGAGGTGAGAGAAGTTATTTCCTGGAACCAAAGCCACAAACTGCAGTCCTTCATGGCAAAGCTGATTTACAGATTATCTGAAAAGTACTCTTCTTTTCCTCCTGAGGAAGTCCCACTTGAGAAGACATTAAGGATGTTTAAGAGGGATTAAGCCTCCTCTACCAACTGCTCTTTAAAACCTTTTCTTCAGGTTTTCGGTACAGATTACAGAGGACGGATCAGTAAATGGTAGAGGACTGACGCTTTAAAGGATGTTGGTAAAATAACCTTGTCAGTGTAATTACCTTCTCCCCATTTAAGAATGAAATTATACAGATACTCTTCTACTAGAATCTTTCATATTCTAATGTGGAACGAATTAACTATATCTTGAAATAATAGGACACATTCCTGTAGTTCTGCACATACGCTCTCATTTCTACAGCTTCTGAAACTTTGATCACGCCACAATTTCGTGAATGCAATTATGTGTTCCATATATAATTTATTAAAAGGGACGTCTAATGTGCTCATTAAGATTTTTAGGTTACCAAGTTCAATATCGGATTCCTTTTGATCATCGTCTGCTTTGTATTTCTCTCTCCAATAGCACGGCAGTCAGCATTAAAAACTCCTTGTGCTTGAACAGTGAGACCGCTGTGCGTATGAATGCAATTGACCGTACCATACAGGAGACAATTTTTTGGACGTGTGTCTGAAAGGTAATGAATTATTTGAAAGAAAAATCTTAAACAGCAAGACTACTCACCCATGACACTGCAATTTAAAGCTTTAATTTATGTCTCCTCCTATATTTTGCAAGAGATCAGACACTCTGAAGAACATGTTATAGCTCATTTTATGTTTCAAGACAGTGTTTGCAAGGCAGACATATTCCTCAAATGTTCTGTTTTTTGGGGAATTTTAAATGTTTAAATTTAAATTGAATTAAAAAATAATAATATTACTCTCAAATCTCAGCAGTGTAGAATATTATCAATGAATTATGACTTAAATCTCAACCTGTTTCTCACACAAATTTATTTATGAAGACTTGAAATATAATGCATTATTGATATGTAATACTTTTCATTAGCCATAGAAAAGAGCTGCTTCAAAATTCTCTGAAAAAAAAAAAAAAAACACCATATGAGTTTAAAACAAGATGATGGTGAGTAAATAATGACAGATTTTCATTTTTAGGTGAACTGTTCAGTAAATCTGATTGCAATCTCGAGGAAACAATTGAGATAGTATGATGAGATCTCCTCTGTGATTAGAGGCAGAGTGTGTTAAAGGAGGATCTGAGTGAAAGTCCAGGCCAGTAGAGACGGATTTGTACAGAGTCTAATCCTCCTTGTGAATGAGCGAGCATGTGGTGCGGGCCAGCTGTGCTGGAGGAGCGCGCGAGAGAAGAACGAGAGCATGCTGTGAGGATGATGATGAGGGATCTCTTGCGGCTTGTGGCAATGAAACTAGAGTAGCGGATCGGTTGCTTGCGCTGATGTCATCACTTCCATTCTGGACACGGCACCACGTCCCCAGCCAAATGCATTAAAAAATAACTTGTATCTGCAATCCTTCAAATTGAACTTATTCTCAAGTCTCCATCTCTCCATGGCATTCTCTTTCTCTCTTGTATACACACTCGTGCCCCCTGTGTCTCTCGCTCTTTCCGCTCACCGTCCAATGTGGCATAGACATCCATCTCTAGTTCATAATGAGATAATTAACACTGTTTGATTAATCGCAATATGGCGAGAGGGATCTGCAAGGTCTTCCCAAAGACTTAATTCAAAGCAGGGCCTAGCAGGAGAGCTAAACTATGTCACCTTCCTCTGGGCTGGGGAGAAAAGCTGCGGGGTAATTAATGGACTTTTGGACATAGGGGGTTGGCGTCAGACTTATGATCAAATTTCACTGTGTGCAGTAGTATTTGGAAGGTCAAAGGATGGTTTAATTAGTTATTATGAGAACCACAGAGACCATTCTAATGCACACGGTGAGGAAAATGGGTTGAACCAGTTTTGATGCATCAGTGAAGTAACTGATTGCATGTATGATGTTTCATGTCGATCTGAAAATTAAAACTGTTAATAGTTACCCTGAGTGCAAGATGAGTTGTCCCAGCCTGATCTCACGGCAATTCGTACGAATTCTACGAGGTGGCTAAATCAGGTTTACAAAATCGTACATATTTTACGAATTGCCCAATTCGTATGAATTCATACGAATGACCTACCCCTGACCCCGCCCCTAAACCTACCCATCACGTGGGTTTAGACAAATCATATAAGTTCGTACGAGTGAGCTCGTACGAATTCGTACGAATTAGCCACCTTTTTATCACTCGTACGAATTCGTACGAATTGGTCATGAGATAGCGTTGTTGTCCATATCCTTGGTCCATTTACCTGGAAGACACAGAGAAATTGAAATGCGCAAATCAATTTTATTTTGTCAACTTTTAAGCACACACTAACATATAGACTGTCTCATGATTATTAAACATATGTATTGGAGTCATAGATAGCAATTTATGTTTTTACAGGGTCTTGAAAATATTTGATATATTGTATTTGCCCCCTGCCACTCTGTGAAACAATATTTTTGTCTAAAGTGCTCAAGTTCCATATCTGTCATGCTACATTCATCCATCACCATCTTTTCACTAACAGACCTTGAAATTGTACAAATACCATCAGAGTCAAAATGTAGGCTAATGGTCAACGTGAAGAAAACAGGTTCAACCAGACAGCTTTGTTTTAATGTTTCTGCAATATTGCAACCCCTTCCATGTCAACCCTTCATTAAATCTTAACACAGATGTGCAAAGACATGCAGAGACATGCCAATGTTTTCTAGAACATAATGGCTCTCATGAGACTCCATTTTCACAGAATTTCATGCACTGGAATTGTATTTTAAACTGGAAAAAAGACTGATGGGTGGAATACTACTAAACATAAAATAAGGACTATACAGATCCTTTTAAAGATCTTTATATTACTGAAATTACAGAAATAAAGTTTGGTTACATTTTATTTTAAGGTGTCCTTGTTACAGTGTAATTATACATTTAAGGACTGAGTAATATAAACTAACAACATGTACTTACTGTAGGGTAAGGGTAAGTATTAGGGTTAAGGGTTAGGTTTAGTTGTATGTAATTATGTATAATTTACTGTTATTACTGTTATTAGTAAGTACATGTAACAAGGACACTAAAATAAAGTGTTACCAAATGTTGTTTTTATTCATTTATAAAATTGACTAATTCTGTTTTTGAACATTATATTCGCTTCATCACAATTTTTCAGTAATTATATTCAATATGAAAATGTTTAGCCTTCAAATACAGCCAAATATTTTGTTTCCAGCCTCTCTGATCCTTTCAAAGATCCTAAAATTGGTATTGTTATTACTGGAATTACAGAAAATAATTTAAATAGCCTATGTTGTTTTATATTAATATTAAATTCTAAAATTCTGTTTTTGAATGTTAGCTTTTAATATTTCTGACAAATTCTCTTCATCACAGGGTTTTACTGTAATTATACCAAATATGAAAATGTTTAGCCTTCACATACAGTACTGCCAAATATTGTCTGTTGATATCCTCTCTGCTTTCAATGAATTTGAATGATCAAGAGGTTTTGGCCTTGCTTACATTTTCTCAAACTAATGATGCACAGCGAAACTCTTACAACAGCTCCTGAAGTTTGAATAAAACATGAGAAATACACATTCATGTGAAATACCATCAATAAGGGATTCCATGAATACACTGTGCTGTTTATTGCTATTGTTCCAGGACTGTGAAGTTGGAATGCCACCATGCCAAGAGTCATAATGGGTCTCTTCAACTCTTCAATTTCAACTCTTTTGTGTTCCATGCAGAAAGTGGACTGCCTGAGAGTAAACAATAAAATAAAAAATTATCACAATGTGACCACATCTCTCAATTGCAATTTTAAATCTCACAATATGACTTTCTCATTTTACCCTTTATATTAGCCGGTTTTAATTTTTACTCTATAGCGGAAACTGGGTTCCACAATAAAGTCATATGGGGCTGGAACAACACAAAGGTGAGTAAATTATGACAGAAGTTTCATTTTTGAGTGAAAAGTTGCGTCACTACTTCTGCTCCTCACACTGTCTTACTGAAGATTTCTAAACTCAAACTTACTCTCATGTACAAATGCACACACACACATACACATGGGCTAGCATTGTTTGGAGCCATCACACTCCTTGCTTCAGCTCCATGATCCCTGCACTTCAGTAATGAAGGTATGACTTCACACTGAGCCTATACATCAGCAGAACAGAGGAGTACGTGAACCGTGCATTAGCCTCTGTTCTGTCTGCCATCTGAGTTCCTCTGCTGTGTGTGTCCATTATTGTTCTATATTCCTTTTGAGAGGCATGGTGGGAGAGCACAGAATTCTGCGATAGCAGCGGCGAGCAACATAGTCTCTCACAAAAGATGAGCTTTATTTATCTCCCTCATCTAATTATCATCTTGCTCTGTTTCACAGTGTGTGTACTGAGAGTTGGGTCCAAAACAGAGCTTGAGTAGCAAGCCATCTGTTATAGATTGTAGAGGGGTTTTTTTTGTTTTGTTTTTTTCATTTAATAGTTTTTAAAGTATTTGGGTAATCTAGATATTCACAGGATTTCTACCTTTTCTCAGCCATCCTTTTCAGGCCCAGGAGTCAGTGAAGCAGACAGATATATATATATTTCTAAACATGTAGGAGAATTCAATGGCTATTCAGAGAAGCATCTTGTGTATATAAATGCACTGATTGTGATGCTATTAGACTGTTCTTTTGAGACTTCAGATCACAAAACAACCAGTAAGTGTGAGGAAAAACACTTTTCATTTTAACACAAATCCACTTTAAGCAGAGTGGGTTTCTGAAAATGTATAAAGAAAACCTTTTAAAGTTCATCTAGAAATACAATAGGCAGAAATACAATAGGTTCAATACACAAAGATGTGAATTCAGCTCTGAAAACAGTTGAGCCATATTTGTACACAGTATTTCAGTGGAAAGAACTCTGCCTTACCAACCACGCACAATTCAGTTTACTGTAAGTGCCAGGTTAAACTGGATTGCAGATACAGCAGTTAATGAATAAGGGGCTATTGACACATTAGTGCGTTTTTGCCTTTACATTGTTTTTCTATGTAAACAAGCTAGACGAAAGTATTAGACCATTGAGCTTATGTGTCACAGCATCTCGTGCATGAATTCAGAGGCTGTATCCTTCGAAGGCTGCATTCTAAAGTACCTAAAGGTTTTTCGTATTCGTTGTTCGGTTGCTCTGAATTGTCAAAACACCTCTCAAAATTTTTTTTTGACGGACAAAAGTGAAAATGTGATTGACACAACATGAGGTCGAAATTTTAATTTTTAAATATAAGTATTGGGTTTCAAACTCAAAATGTTGACATTACTAAGATGCAATTTTATAGATAGTTTATACTCTTTATTAAAAATGAAGTGAAGCCCAAGTAAGGCAACCCATACTTTGGGTTTGTCCTCTGCATTTTACCCATACAAGTTAGTGCACACACATTAGGAGAGGTGAGTAGTGAATACACACACTGCAAACTGTAGACAAACACTCCCGAAGCAGTGGGCAGCCATTCACCACAGTGCCCGGAGAGTGATTGGGGGTTAGGTGCTTTGCTCAAGGGCACCTCAGTCATATCTTGCTGGTATTGAGAATCGAACCTGCAGCTTTCGTGTTACCAGTCTGACTCGCCAACCATTAGGCCATAACTGGGTACATGTACCCATGTACATACATGGATCAAGGTGAACAAATCTAGGTTGTAAACCCTGTTTTGTTTTCTGACAGTTTAATATAGCTTTCAAAAAAAGTCCAGTACAAACATTACTGCAGCTGTCACAGTTGCAAGGCGACAAGAGTAATCCTATGTAGGCTAGACCATCCCATTTAACAATGCTTGGTCCAAACTTTCGAAGGCTACAGCTATAGAGTTTTTTTTTTTTTTTTTTTTTTTTTACTGCACTCAATTTAAAATAACTTTTGTTAAAAAATGCTAGCTAGACCTTGAGTTTTTTTTTTTTCATTCCAATGCCTTGCATCTAAAAAATTTAAAAGCAAGAAAGAAAAAGAATTACCCCTGTTTTTGTGCTGAAAATTCTGTCATTTACTCACCCTCGTAGTTCCAAACCTGTATGACCTTTTTTCTTAAATTGACTATTAAAAATAGATGTTTAAAGAAATAATTCAGTGTTTTTTTTTTCCTATAATCAATGGAAGCAAAACTATTTAAACCCAAAACTAGAATTATAATATAGAATTCGCTCCATTCACATCGTGCCAACCAAAAATTATCGTCACTGAAAAAGTTTGTGTACATTTTAGAACATGACCTCAAAATCAGGAATTGCTTTTTTGTCTTTTTTATTATTATTTAAATAATTTCTTTAGTGAATCAGGCACTTTTCATTCTTGGTAAAACAGTTTTTAATTTGCATAGGCTTACCTGAAGTATTAAGAGTTAAGGCAGCAGTGTCCAATACTGAACCTGGAGGGCCAACGTCCAGCAAAGTTTAGCTCCAACCCCAATTAAACACACCTGAAGCAGCTAATCAAGCTCTTACTAGGCATACTAGAAACTTCCAGGCAGGTGTGTTGAGGCATGTTGGAGCAAAACTCTGCAGGACAGTGGCCCTCCAGGACCGAATTTGGACACCACTGAGTTAAGGTCATGCTGAAACCCTATAGAAGCTTCTGAACCAACATTCCAGCTTCCCAGTTACACACGGCAGAAACTAGTGATGGGGACGAGACCGCCTATGCCGAGTCCGAGTCAAGACCGAGTCTTTGAAGGGTCGAGACCGAGTCCGTTGGTTTTCAAATACAGTCGAGTCCGAGTCAAGACCGAGTCTTTGAGGAAGCAAGTCCGAGTCGAGACCGAGTCTTTAGGAGTCGAGACCAAGACCATAAAAACATGTCAGTTTTCATATTGACACTGACCTACTGACAGTCACCGGCAGCAGAGCCAGATAAATAAACGGCTCTGACGGCAGTATCTTTGCATTGCACCATGGGATGTCATTTTCAAATAATGCCCGTCAACATTGCATTTTATTATTATTGTTGTTATGTGTTGTGTGGTTTTTTTATATGAACATAAAAAAATGCGTTGGAAAAAAAAATCTCGAGGACTCGGTCTGAAATTACGAGTCCTTCTCCTCCCACTGTGGTCCGAGACCGAGTCAAGACCGAGTCTTTGAAGGAACAAGTCCGAGACGAGTCCGAGAAAGCAGAAATCGGTCTCGAGACTGGTTTCGAGTCCGAGACCGGACTTGAGTACTACATCACTAGCAGAAACACTCCAGTAATTACTCCACATGAACGCTTACTGTCCCAGAAACACAGATCCCCCACCCCTTTGCACTTCTCAGTGAAAACATGGAAGGATTTACGAGAGGATGGTGCGACTACATCCTTTCCTGCTGATGAAAACTTGATTTGCCAACTCTGGGGAGGGAAGCAGCCATACTTTTCTATGGCGGACAGCCGCCGTCAACTAACAAATCCAATTTCCACAGAAACATGATGCCAAGTGGAGCCCTCTGGGACACCGGTCACTGCGGACAACAACCTCCCTCTACTCCTCTTTTCATCTCTGGCATGCTCATCCGCCCGCATGAACAATTAGGCCCCAATTCTTTCCTTATTACTCACAGTGCCCAGACAAAGCACACGGTGCAATCGTAATTAAAATCTATTTGGGAGCATATGTGGCTGAGTCCCAGAAGACACCCGGGTGACAACAGGAAAAAATTAAGTGGTAAAAAAAAGAAAAGCGATAACAGCAACAACGTCAAACGTGAAAACTGTCACGTCCACACGCAAGGATCATTCCGGATGACAAAAAGAAATGGAGGAAAGTGTCATCAGATGCGTATGAGAGAGCGAGAGAGAAAGAAAGAGAGAGAGAGAGAGAGAGAGACGAGCCTGAGAGAGGAATTTTCTGTCTTAAGGGGATAGAGATAAATTAAATGCTTATTTGCTTTCTTGTCTGCATTTATTTACCTGGAATGAGTCCAAAGAAAGACAAAATGGATCCAAACAACCCAAACAGAATGAATAACATCAATAATATCTTATTAGAACTTTGGGGCCGCTTCCAAGAAAGAAAAGACATTCTCACAGGGTATTAACAGAAAAGCTTGTTATGCTCCAATTTTACAAAGCGCTAAGGCTAGTGAGGAGATTACGCCAACGAATCGGGTCTGTTGATTTAGCCTGATTTCAGAACAGGGTCACGGGAGATCGTCTCTGATAAGCCACCTTCATCCACCCTCACGTGAGTAGCAAAGGTCTCCACCAACAGATTGAGATCAAATCAAGGGTCTGTTCGCAACTGCCCTGAAAACATAAATCCAAAACCAAAGTGATGAGAGGTCTGTGTTTACAGAAGAGCGACAGATTGCCAAAGATGCCGAGAAGATTAGGATGTTCATTTTTGATCGCTTGCTTAACATCTCTGCTTTTACAATATTGTTTGTGTGTGCGTTTTTTGGCTTACAGTGTTATCTGAAGGGTTTGTGTGTGTGTTTCCATAGTTCTTCATCTGATAGCAAGCGATAATCCCTTGTATCTTAGGGCTTCATCTTGGTACGGGAGGGGTTTGAAACAAAACAACAGAAAAAGACATGAAATCAGATAAACCTCTTAACAAGATTTGAATATGCAATTACTGTTTGGGTTTATGATGACTGAAATAGATAGTGTAAGATGTCATGATGGTGTTCTGCTGATTCGGGAACAAAGACAAGCCAAATTGGGCTAGAAATGCATTTTTACATTTTACTTTAGGTTTGAAACCATATTAATACACTTCATAATCACTTAAATGGATAATTCACTCAAAAATGATAATTCTGTCTTCATTTCATTCACCCTCATATTCTTTTTCTTCCATGGAATACAAAAGGATATATTTTGAAGATGTCCCTTGCAATTACAATGAACAAACAATGAAACACCATAGCAGTATGATGAAAATGGGGACTTTTGCGCTACATTTCAAGTTTTTAATATAATCAACTCTCCTTGGCAGGTTTGCGAGAGAAATACTGTCTGAATCATTATTTTGAGTTGGATCTTCTTATATCAACTGATTCACAAAACCAACTTGAATTCTTTGTTCACAAATCAGACTGATTCATTTCTCAAGATCAATTAACTGGTTCGATCTGGGCTCAGCAGTTAACAGCCATTTATTATAATGACTATTATAAGCAAATATTACCAAGACAAGTCTATTTCTCACACAAACCTACTGAATGGTCTCAGAACATTTGGAATATAACTCACAAATCATATGGGACTTTTATATCATTTTTATGGAATGTTTTAAGCTTAAAAGCCTTAGTTTGGAAAATAAAGAACAGCAGAGTCTTCAGATTTCCTTTTTTCAACCAAAAAAAGAAAGTCATATGGGTCAGGAATGACATGAGGGAGAGTAAATGACTGATTTTTTTGTTTTTGGGTGAACTAATCCCTTAAGTGCTCTTGCTGTGGCTCAATTCCAAAAAAGGATTTAAGATTATTGTACTATGAAACCAGGAGCAGGTAAACAAAAAGTGTCTCACTTCTTAAAGGTGTCAGTTCCCCTCCTGGGTTTAATTTTATGAATTAATTCCAACTTTGTTTCATAATAACATAATTACCACCCAAGTCATTTCTTTGGTTAAAACAACAAAACAAAACCATTGCAAGGCTAACAACGTGATAATACGGC
Organism: Abramis brama; assembly: GCF_963993115.1. Taxonomy (NCBI): domain Eukaryota; kingdom Metazoa; phylum Chordata; class Actinopteri; order Cypriniformes; family Leuciscidae; genus Abramis; species Abramis brama. The sequence continues at coordinate 8,023,465 of NC_139985.1, forward strand.
GAGCTAAACACTAAACAATGAACCAGCACTAAGAATAGGAGTTAATTACTTATGAGTCATTGTACTTGTTAATAATGAATCAAAGGGTGTTGGGGGAGCATGGTGAACATGCACTGACTTGTAAACACATTATTACTCACGGCTGCCGGTGCTGGACCAGTGTTTTCACCCATCGTCTTGAGAAGTTGAGAAGCACATACATTAGCCGGGAGCCAACTAACAAGTCTGTAACAGGTGCATCAAAGACACAAGCGTGTATTGATCTGTCTGTGTGGTGAACACACTAACCATGCCACACTGACTGAGGAGTGTTGGTGTTGGATAATGCCCAGGTCCACACTGAATCTGGCCACAGAACCCTGCCTTAGAGTGCCTGTTATTCTCAAAGTTCTGCCCCGCATATGGCATTTTCTGAAATGCTTTGCCTAATACCATAATGTATCAAGCTAGCAATAAGTGTGAGGTATATTATTCAGAATCCTGCTAAATCAATGCAGAAAAAAATGAAAAAGACTGCCAAAGCCATTTTAAAAACACCTCATACAATCAATTTATAGACTATATTCGGTCAATTTATGGCTTGCATCATGCTGAAGTACATTTAGCATTAAAAGGTTTATAATAGACTGCAAAGTCCATCTCAGCCAAGATTACTCAAGCAACGTGCCAGTTTCCATCGACAAACTTCAGACTATTGTTGTCCTCTCGGATGCCAAATAAAGCAATGTTTTCAAATGTCTTCCAAATATTGTTACTGTGCAAATGTAAAATATAGTACCAACATATTTATCAAAGTTGAGACATTACCAAAAGTGGGTTCCTTGAGACTGGTGTTTCGTTGTTCTGCCTGTTGTAACACATTGTGCATGATTGAGCATCTGAGCTTTTCTGAGTATACTTCATTGACCAAAAACTCACTTTGTAGTTCTTCACCTGACCTGCACATAACATAACATAACATGTAATAATGTAATGTTATACACTTTATTTTGATGGTCTACTTTATTCTACTAACTATGTCTCTTTGCAACATGTCAACTAACTCTCATTAGGGTATTAGTAGACTGTCTGCTTAATATCTACTAACACTTTACTTTGATGAACAGACATTTTACTGACTACAAGTAACTTTGCAAGTGCATGTCAGCTTATTCTACTAACCCAAACCTTAAAACCTACCCTAACCTAACAGTCTACTACAGTATACAAATACTCTAATACGCTGATTTCACGCAGCCTCCATTTTGAAATTGAAAGCGAGGCTCTAGTGGGAAGAAACCCGGAAGTAAAGATAAACAACAATGCCTTGGACTACCAACCTGGAGCTGCGATTTACACTCTTGGATGTGGAAAAATGGGCAGAGGATGGATGCCGAATCCCACAAGCTGTTTTGTTAAAAGGATACAGCAACTGGATTGAGGGTTACCTCACTGATATTGAAGGTAAGGTTACATGAAGCCAAATAAGCTAGAGAGATACCTCTGACTAACCATTCGAAATACATTATGTTTGCCCATGTTATTTAGTTTTTAGTAAACATCAGCATGACATTTTATCTTAGCATGCATTTTGAATATTTTTTTTATGTTTACAGTGGGAAAAGTGAGTCAGGCTGTGTTGTGAGGGCAAGGGCATTTTGCTCAATGCGAAAAAACGATGCCCCATACATGGTGCATGTAACGGTTACACAAGTTCAAGGTAAGGCGCTAGGTCAAGTGCCAAAGTTCGTTCCTGCTGTTTTTTTTTTACTTTCTGAATTAATCACCTTTTTTGCAATGAGACTGGTTGTAGGAGGACTGTAGGAGGACAATTTGACACCTGTGTATGCGTATGTAGGTATGTATGTATGTATGTATGTATGTATGTATAGATAGATAGGCCTAGATAGAGTGTGTGTGTGCATAATGATTAGGCCTATGCAAGTCGATATTCTGATCTTTCTTTTCCAAGCACATTTTTCCAATCCCAAACCACTTCAATCTTAATAACTGCTAATCATTTTATATGTAATTATCTAGAAGTGATATATAATTGTTAATGAGGGCTGGAAGGGGAAAACGCCTTATATGTAGGTGTACTCGCACTGAAAATCATTATTAAAAGTATTTAATAATTTAATAAAATTAGTGCAAGTTAGCCTAAATGTCTTTTTTGCCCATTTTACCTGCAAGAAAACCTGCTTAATTACGCACACCTGAATATTACAGTATGCACACACTTATATATCACTTCTAAATGATTATGATTAATAAAATGAATGGTTATTAAGATTGATATGGTATGGAATTGGTAAAAATTGGCTTGGAAAAAAAATTATCAGAATATCGACTTGCATAATAATTATGCACACACTATATATAAAGTATATATATACATACAGTGAGGAAAATAAGTATTTGAACACCCTGCTATTTTGCAAGTTCTCCCACTTAGAAATCATGGAGGGGTCTGAAATTGTCATCGTAGGTGCATGTCCACTGTGAGAGACATAATCTAAAAAAAAAAAAAATCCAGAAATCACAATGTATGATTTTTTAACTATTTATTTGTATGATACAGCTGCAAATAAGTATTTGAACACCTGAGAAAATCAATGTTAATATTTGGTACAGTAGCCTTTGTTTGCAATTACAGAGGTCAATCGTTTCCTGTAGTTTTTCACCAGGTTTGCACATTGCAGGAGGGATTTTGGCCCACTCCTCCACACAGATCTTCTCTAGATCAGTCAGGTTTCTGGGCTGTCGCTGAGAAACACGGAGTTTGAGCTCCCTCCAAAGATTCTCTATTGGGTTTAGGTCTGGAGACTGGCTAGGCCATGCCAGAACCTTGATATGCTTCTTACAGAGCCACTCCTTGGTTATCCTGGCTGTGTGCTTTGGGTCATTGTCATGTTGGAAGACCCAGCCTCGACCCATCTTCAATGCTCTAACTGAGGGAAGGAGGTTGTTCCCCAAAATCTCGCAATACATGGCCCCGGTCATCCTCTCCTTAATACAGTGCAGTCGCCCTGTCCCATGTGCAGAAAAACATACCCAAAGCATGATGCTACCACCCCCATGCTTCACAGCAGGGATGGTGTTCTTGGGATGGTACTCATCATTCTTCTTCCTCCAAACACGTTTAGTGGAATTATGACCAAAAAGTTCTATTTTGGTCTCATCTGACCACATGACTTTCTCCCATGACTCCTCTGGATCATCCAAATGGTCATTGGCAAACTTAAGACGGGCCTTGACATGTGCTGGTTTAAGCAGGGGAACCTTCCGTGCCATGCATGATTTCAAACCATGACGTCTTAGTGTATTACCAACAGTAACCTTGGAAACGGTGGTCTCAGCTCTTTTCAGGTCATTGACCAGCTCCTCCCGTGTAGTTCTGGGCTGATTTCTCACCTTTCTTAGGATCATTGAGACCCCACGAGGTGAGATCTTGCATGGAGCCCCAGTCCGAGGGAGATTGACAGTCATGTTTAGCTTCTTCCATTTTCTAATGATTGCTCCAACAGTGGACCTTTTTTCACCAAGCTGCTTGGCAATTTCCCCGTAGCCCTTTCCAGCCTTGTGGAGGTGTACAATTTTGTCTCTAGTGTCTTTGGACAGCTCTTTGGTCTTGGCCATGTTAGTAGTTGGATTCTTACTGATTGTATGGGGTGGACAGGTGTCTTTATGCAGCTAACAACCTCAAACAGGTGCATCTAATTTAGGATAATAAATGGAGTGGAGGTGGACATTTTAAAGGCAGACTAACAGGTCTTTGAGGGTCAGAATTCTAGCTGATATACAGGTGTTCAAATACTTATTTGCAGCTGTATCATACAAATAAATAGTTAAAAAATCATATATTGTGATTTCTGGATTTTTTTTTTTGATTATGTCTCTCACAGTGGACATGCACCTACGATGACAATTTCAGACCCCTCCATGATTTCCAAGTGGGAGAACTTGCAAAATAGCAGGGTGTTCAAATACTTATTTTCCTCACTGTATATATATATATATACACACACTCACCTAAAGGATTATTAGGAACACCATACTAATACTGTGTTTGACCCCCTTTCGCCTTCAGAACTGCCTTAATTCTACGTGGCATTGATTCAACAAGGTGCTGAAAGCATTCTTTAGAAATGTTGGCCCATATTGATAGGATAGCATCTTGCAGTTGATGGAGATTTGTGGGATGCACATCCAGGGCACGAAGCTCCCGTTCCACCACATCCCAAAGATGCTCTATTGGGTTGAGATCTGGTGACTGTGGGGGCCATTTTAGTACAGTGAACTCATTGTCATGTTCAAGAAACCAATTTGAAATGATTCGAGCTTTGTAACATGGTGCATTATTCTGCTGGAAGTAGCCATCAGAGGATGGGTACATGGTGGTCATAAAGGGATGGACATGGTCAGAAACAATGCTCAGGTAGGCCGTGGCATTTAAACGATGCCCAATTGGCACTAAGGGGCCTAAAGTGTGCCAAGAAAACATCCCCCACACCATTACACCACCACCACCAGCCTGCACAGTGGTAACAAGGCATGATGGATCCATGTTCTCATTCTGTTTACGCCAAATTCTGACTCTACCATCTGAATGTCTCAACAGAAATCGAGACTCATCAGACCAGGCAACATTTTTCCAGTCTTCAACTGTCCAATTTTGGTGAGCTTGTGCAAATTGTAGCCTCTTTTTCCTATTTGTAGTGGAGATGAGTGGTACCCGGTGGGGTCTTCTGCTGTTGTAGCCCATCCGCCTCAAGGTTGTGCTGCATACCTCGGTTGTAACGAGTGGTTATTTCAGTCAAAGTTGCTCTTCTATCAGCTTGAATCAGTCGGCCCATTCTCCTCTGACCTCTAGCATCAACAAGGCATTTTCGACCACAGGCCCGCATACTGGATGTTTTTCCCTTTTCACACCATTCTTTGTAAACCCTAGAAATGGTTGTGCGTGAAAATCCCAGTAACTGAGCAGATTGTGAAATACTCAGACCGGCCCGTCTGGTACCAACAACCATGCCACGCTCAAAATTGCTTAAATCACCTTTCTTTCCCATTCTGACATTCAGTTTGGAGTTCAGGAGATTGTCTTGACCAGGACCACACCCCTAAATGCATTGAAGCAACTGCCATGTGATTGGTTGATTAGATAATTGCATTAATGAGAAATTGAACAGGTGTTCCTAATAATCCTTTAGGTGAGTGTATATACACATATACATACATACACCCACATCCAACATTTAGTATTATCAGTTCTACTCAAAATGCAATACAATTACTGTACTTGTCAGCAATTATCACACTGTTGTCCACTTACCTTGTTGTTTCCTACAACCAGTACCAAACATAAGGTGAACTGCAAACCTGTATAGTATGAAAGTTTGAATGTTCCTTGACTTCCCACAACTTGCTGGACCTTTATATTGTCATTATTTTGAATAAATACTGACTTCTCTATTTTGTTTCTTTATTTCCAGATAGAATTTCCATCTGAAGGTTTCTTTGTCATTGGAGAATCAAAATGCAGCTGCAAAGCTGGCCTGGGTCACTGCAATCATCAAATTGGTCTACTGTACATCAAACATGTACACTACATCAAATTGGAATACAAGACATGGCATATTTCTTTATATTCTATGGGTCTAGCCTCTAAATCTATTAATACAGTTAAAATCTCAAAATTGAAGCCACCAACAGCTAATCCACCTCAAACAATCTATAAAAGATCTAGTCATGGAATCATACCTAACATGTATTGTCCTATTCAACCCCTCTACCAAGTGATCAGTTTGCTAATGACCTTCATGAAAAACTTGCTAAAATTGGAAGCAACAGCCAAATGTACAAACTGCTGCAGGCATCAAAGACATACCCTGTGGACAAAGATGCTACTGAATTCGGACATCTGCCTCATGGATCAGCGTTGACCTACCAAGTTGTCGGGTTGCTGCACCTCCACTGATCCCTACCCTCCTTTTCCTCTCCCACCACAACCATGCAGTTTTTCAACATCTCTCAGTGAAAAGGAGAGCACTTTTTATGGTGGTATGACTGTTACACTCTCTGATTCCGAGTCATTAGAGAAAGAAATGAGGGGGCAGCAACAATAAGATGTGGCACGTGTTCGTTCCCAGCGCTTTACTTCATCCAATTTTAAGAGGATAGTCTCACATGTTGCAGACTTTAACAGCCTTGCCACCAGCCAGATGCAGCTGCAGAATACGAGCAGGCAACCAGTAATCACGTTTACCCTTGTGGCTTTGTCTTAAATCCCCATGCCCCACATTTAGGCGCATCTCCTGATCGGAAGGTGGTTGACGGCACTGGTGCTCTGGGGTTACTTGAAATCAAGTGCCCTGATGTAGACAGTGTCCTAGAGTGCAAGTACCTTTCCGTAAGAGCAGATGGTATGCTTGCTCTCAAAACCAGCTATGAATATTATTATCAGATGATTGAACAAATGAGAATCACAGGGATGACATGGTGTGACTTCTTTGTCAAATCCAGAAATGACTTTTACCTGGAGCGCATTCATTTTGATGAAGAGAAATGGGAGTCAGAAAAAACTAAGTTGGACTTCTTTTTTAACTACTGGCTGCCCAACTTGTGCTAATAAACCCAGGAATACCACACACAATTACTCCTAACAGACATGTGGTGCACACATTAGATAAGTATAAGTAAATATTTAAATATAATTAAGTAAATATTATGTACAGGTTTAGAACAACTCATTTTTACATTAAAGAAACTGAATTCCACTGATTGTACAAAAATATAATTTTATTTATAAATTTCACTGTATATAGTCTAAAGTGTGAAAGAAATATATGTACAGTTTTAGAACAACTTTCTACATTAAAAGCCAATGGGTACAAACACATTTTTTTAATTGTGTAAATTTGTTCCAGTGTATATTTTCCATCTACTGTACAAATTATAACAATAAATCAGAGTAACAACATTTAAATGACTATTCTCGTTTATGTACATTTTTGTTTAACTGTAACCTAAAATGTATGTTTTTGGGATTAAAGGAATATTTCACCCAAAAATAAAAACTCATGCAATCCAAGATGTAGATGTTTTTCCAATTTTATCCATTGGCGAGCAAGTGATGGAATGCTAAATTTCTCCAAATCTGTTCCGGTGAAGAAACAAACTCATCTACATCTTGGATTGCCTGATGAGGGTGAGTACATTTTCAGCAAGTTTTTATTATTGGGTGAAACTTTCCTTTAAAATAGAGGTCCTTGAAAATGTGTCAGTAGAGCACAAACAGTCCACATCTGGTTGACTGAACCACAGAGTGAAAAGGGTAGGACACCATCAAAAATGTGATATTCTTTGATGCGTCTGATAGCCCTCTCCACATGTATCCTCAAGCGGGCAATCTCTTGGGTGTGTGCAATTTCATCTTTACTGAATTGTCCGCTTGGGCCTGTGAATGTTGGGGTTACAAGACTGACATCGATGTCAGCAAGGAGATCTCTGATAAGAAAGCCCTTATCAGCCATTACTTCATCTTCTGGCTCAAGGAGTTTTAGAATGCCTGACTCTTTGGTGATTTCCTTGTGCCTGTGTATAGGTTGCTTACAAAGCTAACTGACCCAAAGGGGATAATGCCAATCAGGGATTTCAAAGTTGTGGTGCCTTTGTAATGAGAGTATGTCACTGTGTTAAGAACCTTTGAGCTTGCTGTTTGAATTTGAATCTCAGTACAATCTAGCACAACACGTGTTTTGGGAAAGGTCTGCTTGAAGCAAGGTGGCATTAGCTCGTCTACAGCCTCTCTACTTAGCCATACTGGTAGTGTGCCAAGCATGAAATAAAGGTAGTTAGCCCAAGTTATACATATCCGACTGACTGTGTCCTTTGACAGATTAAACCTTACAGCTAAATCTGCAGAAAGAAGCCCCTGCCTCATACAGCCAAGAAACAAGAAAAACTGGTCAAAGAGACAAATGTTGTGAGCATGAAAGCCAGCTGTTACAGTCTGTTCTGTTTTATTATGTCTTTGCATTTGACTCCATCTCACCAGAGACTGTGCTGTAGGTTGAAGAGACAGGTAGAGTGCTTTGAGGGTCTCATAATCTTTAAATCCTGTGTAAAACATGATCATCTTGGGCTCACATTGGAATCGCTGTAGACAAAACTGCTGACTTTTTAAATTTTCATTTTCATTTTCTTGTGTCAGATGAGCAATCTCCATCTGTGCTGCATTCAGCTGCTCTTCCATGGTAGGAGACCATATTTCCAGGTAATCATGGTCTTGCAGTGCCCCAAACCCATTGTTAGATTTGTGTATTAAGAAAAAAAGAGGAAATTACATGAAGAACAAAAATAAGTATCAAGTAGGTCATTAGATGTTTACATGCTCTAATTTTCATCAATGAATCCAATCTGATTTCAAGTTCGAAAAGTTCAGTCTATATGAACCCTTTAAACCTGCAATCTGATTCTCAGAGATCTTACTGTAAAAGGGCTCTGGTATGCATCAAGACTGATGAAGTCTGGTTCAAGAGTTTACATGCTTAATTCTTTTCTTATTGATCAGATTTCTTCAGATCTACAACACCCCTTTCAATCCGATCAAGATTTAATTCAGATCAAGCTTAATCAGTTCGATTGAGGAGTTGAAGGCTTTTCAGTTGGATTGAACCATTGACAGATTTAACCGACATTGGCTGACCGTCGGCTTAGTGTGTCCCTGCCCTTAGGTCTGAGATAGATGACTCACTGTTCTCTTGTGTTCTGATCAGGAAACGAATGGTCCTCCTCTTCTTCCTCAAGTGTTTCAATATCACAGACACTGGAAATTAACATAATCATGATTTCAGTCTTGGCAGTTCATATAGGCAAGTATTGTTATGTACAGTCGTCACATTATAGACATTACATAAACTGAACCTGAAACAACCTGTAATATCTATCAAATATATATAGCAGCCAATAAAATAAATACACTGTAAATTATACAAAAAAATTGCAACTGTAAGAAATGACAGCAATCAGCATACACATATATATACATAAATAATGTCAGTTTGGTTAGGTACTTGTACTGTAATATGATAAAACATTACAGTAGCCTACTATCACATTCAGAGAGGTTTAAATGACTCAATGAAAATACAATATTATATATTTTGGTTATTAAAACAAATGTTCTCATAACATAACATCCTAATCTTTTTAAGATTATTACGATTATGTCATCAAACAAGTTAACGCACCCTTGATTTCGCTGAAGTGTCCTCCTGGGCTTGAGTTCACAGCACCATGTAAATAAAGTCGGCATGCTTCCCCATTTCAGTCTATGTAAACCCGTGAGCGAAAGAACAATGCAGTCCTGAGTAAAATTGAGTCCTGAGTTGTCTGTAATCTTATGAGAGAATCAGTTAATTAGTTTGATAACTGCCATCCAAAACGTGTGTAACTTGGAGAGATAGCGTTAGCTAACTAAAGATATTTCACTTACCTGAAAATGAGGTCCAATATCCCTTCTTATTTTCACAATCCACGCACGACAGGCTTTTGGGTCATTCAGAAAGCGATGAAAGGATATATTTTTATCACTCTCTTTCCATTGATAGGATGTACAGCCTGGTCCACAACAATACACCATTGCATTCACAACTCTCCTGTGATTCAAGGCGATACTTCCGGGTTTCTTCCCACCAGAGCCTCGCTTTCGATTTCAAAATGGCGGCTGCGTGAAATCAGCATATGGAGTTAGTTGACATGTAGTCGCAAAGTTACTTATAGTAAGTAGAATGTCTGTAGTGGACCGTCAAAATAAAGTGTAACATTATCTTCGCCATCTGACCTTGCATCCATGTCTATTGCTTTTGTTTCCACCTTTGTCTTCTGTTTGTTTTTACTCAGCTGGCATTTTCCATCTTCTTCGACTACTTTGCTGCAATATCCAAACTGTGAGTGTTGCCACCTAGTGGATTCACCTAAAAGTGCAGTCAATACCAGACACATTAGCAATCGAGAGACGTGTGTGGTGAAATTGGGCTGAAGTGCATTGATCCTGTGTCCTGAAAATATAAGAAAGTCAGTTTGGTTACAGTGTAAAATGTGATTAGTATCATTGTTAAAAGCCAAACTTTGTTTGAACGTAACCATATTTAACCATACCTTAATCTGCTACTTTGTGAATGTAGCCGATCTGTCCTGTGACGGACAGTTTTGGCTCAATTACGCTCTCATTTAGACTGTGAAACTTGATATCAAATCAATCCAAATTCAATCAGAACTTTTTCCTGGTTTCAGTGTTTTGAAATTTGGACAGCAATTGAAATCTTTTTTGTGCTAAGAGTCACAACAGCGTTGGCACTGTCAGCTAAATACTGTATCATGCAGAAGTGCCAGCCAATCCAGAACAAAAAAAAGACAATCATGAGGCTCCTATCTACAACTATGGCTTTATTTCATGCATCTCTCTCTCTCTCTCTCTCTCTCTCTCTCCTCTTCTCTTGTTCTCAACAGTCTGTAACTGTGCTGTTTGTACTTGTTCAGCGGATTAAAGAAAGGGCTCCTCTGGAGAGATGCTCTTGTTTGAAATAGCTCTTCTCTAAAACAGCAACGTTGTCAGTTAATGTGGGTTTGATGTGACAGGGGCGTCATGGGAGAGTGTTGACAGCGTTTCACTTCCTGCTTTAATTTTTTAGAGCAAACTTCCATCAAGTCGCTCGCTCTGTGGCGCATTAATGCTCTTCTTTTTTCTTTTTTTTTAAATAAGCCGTTTCAACGCAAGGGCATCATAACAAATCGACTTCGTGTAAATGGACCACCACCTCTGTTGTTAGTGGTAAAGTAATAGTGAATGCTGCAGAGACCCTAATGAAAGACAAGGAAATAGGAGAATGAGGAAAACAGGAAGATACAGTAGCAGGTTTGAGAAAGGAAATCGTGTAACAGCTATTATTATTATTAAACTTCAAAAAGGTATGGATTTCATTAAATAGATAGACAGGCTAGCAGTTTCAGAGCAGTTTCAGAGCCGTTTAAGCAGAAAAAAAATAGCTAAATGGTTACCGTTAGGTGCATAATCTAATTACTATTCATGAGCCTTAACCATTTCATGACATCACAAAAAGCAGGTCTGTGAATTCCCCAACTGTCCTGAACCATTTTTTAAAACATGCAGGCCATAGTTGCTTTTCTGCCTGACTCACAAACACATGCACTGTTTTTACGACTATGCACACATATTATTCTTAGTTTATGCAACAACAAAAAAATCACAGATATAAGCACATATATTGTTGTATAACAGCTGCTACTCTTTTTAAGGGATAAAGAAACAGTTGTTTCCTTGAATTTAATCATTTGGAAAATTAGCAATTATCAACAGCGCCCAGGACAACCACTTATGTTTATAGTAAACAAATACAACATCCATCTGCATGTGGTGCTTATGTAATAAACCCCCTCATATGGCTGCACATCAAGTCTCTACACGTACAACAATTATCCTAATTCTGCGTCCAGAGATCAATGCCTCTTTTCTTTATCAACCTGCAATTACTTCACAAGGAGAAGGAGTTTACAAAGATCACATTCTTTTCCAGAGTATCATGGAGAGCTCTGGTACACACCACCAGATGCCTGTAAGTGTGTGTGTATTTGTGTTGCCGCTAAAGCTTGTTCAAACTTATTAAAACGTCTCATTGATTAAGCTGAGCTGGAGTGCTGTTTTGCAGGTAAACTCCTTACTCACTGCAGTGTGAGTGTGTGTGTGTGTGTGTGTGTGTGTGTGTGTTTCACAGTTATGTGATCACATCACAATGGATAACAACTAATTTGTTAGTCATACCACATGCTCCCACGTGCACATGAATATCTGATCAGCCATTATTGACCCTAAGATTTTGTTATAACTTAACAACTTTAAAAAAAACTAAGATTTTGTGTGCAAATGATCTCAGACTTGATCAGATCATTTGATCAGCTTTTGTTGGGATTTCAGTAGGGATAGGACATTCTCAGGAAAAGATAGCAAGGGAATGGGATCAAGAAACATTGAGAGCCTCAAATTCAAGTCACACACAAAATCTTGAGAGCCAGGTCCATGGAAATGATACAAGAAAATATTTAAATGAAATAAAAACACCTGTTGAGGGAAGAGGAAATTACGATGAGAGAACGAAAGATCTGGAAAAACTGGAAAAAAAAGATAGAGAGGAAAGTATCCAGAAAATAAGAAAAGGAGAGAAAGGCTGGCAAAGAGATTGACGGGTTGTTCAGACAGTGTCTGGCTCTCACTACAGGGCATCTGACAGAAGTGTAAATCTCTCTGTTGAATGGTTCAGCCTGAACATATACACGGCCTTCTGACATACTTCTCAATAACAGACAGACACATGCACTGAGCGCCCTGCCAATGCCAGAGCGACACATTCAGGTTTACCACTCAGCTATGCCGGTACCCAACGCATTCTCATCCTAGGGCGTCATATACTGACGCTTTTGAAATTTCTTCAATATCCGACGCAAAGGGCACCCTTTAGCGTCAATATGAGACGCTGGTTATGGGTAGGTTTAGGTCTGGGGTAGGTTTAGGGTTAGACCGCTAGGAGGCGCCTCCTAGACTCATATTTATCTGCGTCTCATATTGACGCCTAAGGGTGCCCTGTGCGTCGGATATTGAAGAAATTTCAAAAGCGTCAGTATATGACGCCTTGGGATGAGAACGGGCTGCGGTACCACACATGAACACACACATCCCCATGCAAATATGGGGAAAGTGTGTAAATATATGTTTGACAAAACCATTCGTACACATTTAACAGTGCTATGCCAGTGAGACAAGGAGAACTAATGTCCGCCAAGTGGTTAGCACACATGCTCCAGAACTACTGAGCTACAATGTTCATGTTGGAGTGGGTTTAAATCGGGCCCACGGCATGTCTCAATCCCATTCTGGGCTGGTAACCAGGAGGCAATCGGCCTTAAGACCCCAGGTTGCTGTAGGAGGATTTTGTAACACGTGTACTGTGAAAAGTATGCAGTATACAGTACTAATGCTTCATTGTATTCAAGTCAGAAAGTCTGAATCTCCACTTTCAGTTGATGTCAAACTTCCATTTGAAAGCTTCCAATTTGAAAGCTCAGCTACAGTATGTAGTAAATAATAATCATTCATTTTTAAGCAAATGAAATGCATTAATGACTCATTGTTCCTACATCACCTTATACTGAAACCTTTTTAGCAAATGTTTACATGGTAAATGATTGTTCCAAATGATATTCACACACCTAGCACTATTTTTTTGCAAACATTACTAAAGAAAAAATCTTGGTTATGCAAACATTAAGAACATTCTATTTTATCATTTTGCAAACATTATGGGAATGTTACTTTTGAATGTTCTAAAACATTCAAAACATTCTGAAACAAGTAATATTAATATATATATATAACTACAATTTAAAAAAATAAAAAATGTTCCATGAATAATAATAATAATTTGTTACATTTATATAGCACTTTTCTCGGCACTCAAAGAGCTTTACATATAAGGGGGGAATCTTCTCAACCACCACCAATGTCCAGGATCCACCTGGATGATGCAACGGCAGCCATATTGCGCCAGAACGCCCACCACACACCTGCTTAATGGTGGAAATGAGTAATGAAGCCAATCAGTATATATGGAGAGGATTAGGAAGCAATGGGCAAATTTGGCCAGGATGGTGAGGTTACATCCCTACTCTTTTTCGAAGGACATCCTGGGATTTTTAATGACCACAGAGTCAGGACCCCGGTTTAACGTCTCATTTGAAGGATGTTGTTTTTGTTTTTTTTTGACAGTATAGTGTCACCATCACTATATGGGGCATTAAGACCCACACAGACCACAGGGTAGACAGAATACTGCTTTTCACTAGTTTAACAGCAATCCGTTTATAAACCTCATCAGGTTTCCTTGCACAACAAGAGAAAGAATTTCGATGTTAGCTAAAGCTAGCGGAAACACCTCTCACCTCCACAACTACCTAGCAAAATAAATGAGAGAGATATATAGATCAATACCTTGTTGTGATTCTGAGCAGTTCTCTGGGCCCAGCAGCATTAGATGAATTCAGAGGAGTGGTGCTGGTTAACTACAGACTGCTTCCTCTATCTGCTCACACCTGGCTATTTCTGCTCCTGCATCATTCTAAAAAAATCCTTGTCGGAGATGTCCGAAGGGCTCGAGTCTCCACAGGTGGCACCTGGAAGAAACCGCTCCATCAGCTGAAGAAGGCCAAAGCATAGTTCAGCTAACCCAGCCAGACCTCTCTCCCACTGGTCACGTCCCCTCTGGCTGCCCCTTCTACTGTTTGGAGCTCTGGGATCTGACAACACAACCCTGCCAAAGTCCATTACATTTACTTCACCAGTTTTGCAAGAAGAGCTTGAGAGAAAGTGTGTGAGATAGAGAGTCAGGAAAGGAAAGAGTGACTTGAAATGAAGTACTACCTGAAAGAAAAGGAAGGAGAAGATTGATGTTTGTATTCATGAGTTTCCACCCTGTAACCTCAGCTGGCTGTTACACTGATGCGAGAAAGAGACATTCAGCCCTGGGTTATTGCAGATAGTGTGGTTAACTAATTCTACAAAAATCCATTTAGATATGCTCCCATTGCATCAGAAGGTATCTTAACATGCTCAGTATAATCAAGCTTTTGCGTAGTCGAGCTACAATGTCGACACAACAAAAAGCATAGTAGAAAAATGTAATAATTAAATACATGTGACACGTCACTTCTGTCTTTCGGAGCAAATGTACAGTGTCAAGACCGGTTGAAGTCAGAAATATGTGTATTCATGCTGGAAGAGGCTGAGCTACAATCACAATATTTAGGTCTGTTAATTCGACTTTACAAAAAATAGACTGGTACAATACAAATTCAGCCAGACTAAGTCATTTACATGCCATTTTACATTTACATTTATGCATTTGGCAAATGATTTTATCCAATGTCACTTATATTCAAAGAATACATTTATGTATTAGTTTATGCATTCTCTGGGAATCAAACCCATGACCTTGCTGATGTGATGCTCTATTGTTTGAGCTACAAATTAAACTAAAATAAATAAATAATCTTTTGAATAAACTTTTGAAGTTCATGTAAATGCACTTTATAAAAGAAATTACAATGGTTTACAGCGGTTGAGTTGGTAACCAATCCTCTAACTAATCACAGACAATTCTGTTTAAATTAATCTCTATGCAAATTGTCAATGTAGCATCCAAAAAGAAACCTTACTACACAAATGCATTGGAATTATTTTGTATTTCCTATGTTGCTTCATTGCTTGTGATGTAGACAGAACTAGAATGCTATAGCATTACAAAATTACACCCCTATTCTTAACAGTAAAGGCCCTTTAAGGCATATTTTCCTGTTGAAATTCAAATCCAGAATGAGCAGTTATGATAGGATGCTGCTTTTATGGAGGATAAACAATATCATCTGTCAGCTGATCCAAGCCTTGTCCCATGGAACAGTGTGAAATGCATGGGTGGACACATTGGACCGGAAAGTACCAAGGTGACCCATCAGAACTCATATAACAGAAGTCTATAAACAGAACCTGAATTAACCTGGGGTCCGAGAGCTCCAGAGGCTTCTGGAATACCTGCGCATCTTTCACTCTGTCCTTGGCAACATGGATTGTATCAAATGGTACTTTATGGAATATCTGCATACATATGCAAAGTTAGTACATGTCGCATTTGAATAAACATAAATAGTTATGCAAGCGAGCATAACTATTCACCTACAGCGGGTAGGTACTGAGAATTTATGCAGGTTATGGAGAGCAATGCAGGAGAAGGACATCAGGTGGGAGGGTGTATGTAGATTTATGTGTATGTGCATGTATAATTTAATTTATATATGTTATATATTTATATAAATATATGTAAATCTTGGTGACAAAAATGTTTCTGCATCTTTTGTTGGTTCTGGAACACAATTCTGTCAATATTCTAGCCATAAACCAATTAACTAACACTAAAATGAGAGGGAAATTCTAAGAATTTGAGTTAGCATTACAATAGGTTTAATTGGTTAACATTAGGTAGGTTAGTAATTTATAAATATACAATAAAAAATCTGCTACTTATTCAATGTACTTGATTAAAATGAGCTACATTTTTGTCTCAATTACATTTTATTGGGTTTTATCCACTTAAATGTGCTAAATGAAAGTTTATCTGACCAATTTTTGTTATATGACAATTTGTTGTTGCATTTACTGAAACTGGGTAATGGATATCTAGTTCCCAAGATGTTTTGAATGGAACTGGATCATGGGAGTAAATGCTGAAGTGTCATTTTATGTATTTTTTTGAGATATATGATTAATTAATGTATCATAAAATGTTACTGAATGTTGTTCAACCCCCTCGTCTTATCCTAAAATCTGATTGGTAAATAGGAATTTTGTGCCTCTTTGGACCCAAGAAACCATAAATACGTCCTACTTGGCAAAATCATACTGTACTCACCTTATGTGCTTTTTTTTTTTTCAAATTGCACACATCCAGCGACTCTAATAAGAGGCTCAAAAGAATCTAAAGATTGTTGCATCTTTAAAAAAAAAAAACCTGGAAAAAATCCAGTAGCTCTAACCTCTCAAGAGCTGTTATACAAAACAGCGGTCCAATCAGGTTAATATAGGGAAACGTGCCAGAAACTGTGAATCAGGTTAATAGAGAACATTTCAGGAGATGTGAAAGGGCGTTTGTGTATCAGTGATTTCAGATAGAGTCCCATTCCATCAACACCGCTGTGACTGATCCAAATAAATAATGACATACCTTCTTTCTTTCGCACATTCTTCGCGGGACAGATGCTTGGTTAGGCACGCCTTCATCCGATGTATCACCTAATCCACAGCAGATTTGTCTGAAATTGAAAGAAAGGGGAAAGGAAAAGGAAACAATGTGTGTGTGTTTCCCCCAAATGACACAAACAGCTTTTCTATTTCATCAGTTTGATTGTTATCACATTACAGAAAAGCCCCCCAGTCCCTCGAAGGGAAAACTACAGGACAAAAAGGGAGGAAGTCGACATGTTATACGGTATTGTTCCAGGGAAAAGCAATATTTTTTATCTATATTGCTCGCCTGGCCATATCAAACATATGGAATGAACAACATATTGCTGTCTCAGTAATATCTCCTAACATAGGATCTGCATGGGTGAATTATTGACTTAACTTCAGAACAAACAATATCTGCCTCAGTATTCATGCAATTCACAGTCATTTTTCACCTTCATGCAATTCACAGCTGTTTTTCGATTTCAAATGGATAGCGTGTGCATATACTGGAACAAACGATCATGCCATGCACAGGAACATAACATAAACTCTGAGTATTACCTATCTGTTAAAATATTAAGCATGTTTAATGGAATCCATGTCAGCACAGTGTCTTTTCATTCAGGGTCTACTTTTACATACAGAAGCCACTGTTCGCAGTGAATCATTCATACTTCCCAGGAGAGCTGGAGTGGAGTCTAATACACAAGCATCTATCAGCAGAACATGAGCACTTATCACTAATGGGGCCACGAAACTGTGTATTTGGACCCTGTAGATTTGCCTACAGTACATCACTTTATATCGCGACCTAAATTAAGATCTAATGTCAGTTTGAAGTAGTGCTTATACTGGCCTTTTGTTCTTTATTGTGTTCGTTTTATAGCACGGGGTTGTTACTTCCCCTCATGATGCTATTCTATAATTCAGAAGGTACAATCCATGAAAGAATAGATGAAATATAAGTCTAATGTAATTTATTAATATTACACAGAGCGCTGCTAAAGTCCCTTTTAGGGACAGACCTGACAGGCAGCCATTAATCGCGTCTCGAGTCATCAAGTTGCTCTGAGCCACAGATTAGCATACATGCTAACGTGGGCCAAGAAGGCGTTAATTAGTAAAACAAAGAAATTAATTAGTATGTTTTGGGTGAAAGTCCCCTACGGAAAGCAGATAGAGGAGAAGGGCTTTGCGGACATGCACACACACACATCTTTCCAGAGTGCTTTCGGACTCCACAGGTGTGCCGATATGTCGGTCTGGAAGATGTCCGAGGGTCCAGCTGTCAAAATCCCCACCCTCGTCATTATCACCAAGATGGAACACACCTGCACCTGTCGGCTCAGCGGGGGCTGACACATCCGACAACCCCCCAAAGTCCTCGGAGAGCCAGTCGCAGGTAACATCATGTTGCACAGCAGGGAGGTGGTGCAACTAAGCCGTCAGAGCTGCGTGGAGCCCATCTGTAGGACACTTCCTGCTCGGAATGTGAGTAAAGTGAGATAGCGGCATCTCAAGAAGCCGCATGGACTCTCACTCTGGATCAATTCCCTGAAACAAAGACTCTTAATGAGAGCGAGGGTTAGCGCTAGCCTAACACAGCGGTAAAAAGTAAGGACTGGTGGATAATTAAGCTGTCTTCAGATTCAAGAATCGCTATTACTTCATTAGTGTCCTGTCAATGGATTCATCTTGTTAGACGAATGACGGGGATTTAATATAGCTGGCTTGGTGGGACAGGAAAAGTGTTTTTTTTGGGGGGGGGGGGGGGGTTAAAGTATTTTTACACAGTTTATTGCCTTCTGAGGAAAATGTCCTTCACATTTAGTCAATATTTTCTGTCATATATTTTAGTCCAATTAAGTCTGACTGAAATGGCATATGTGCATAAGTTTGTGAAAAAACTTTTCAAATTCTCAACATTCTGAAAAATCTATAAACATTTATTAATTATAAAACACTAGCTGATTTTTTTTCTCTCACACTGGGTTTTCAAGAACCCCCAAATATATATAAAAAAAAACAACCTTCCTACAGTATGAGAACAGTAAGCATGATATTATAAAGACAATATGTTAAAAAAATGTGCAAAAAAATGTATATGTTGTTTAAAAAAATTATTAAACATTAAATGTATTTTTTGTGTCAAGCTTTTATGTGTCATTGTACTAGTAAAATATATTGAAATATTTATGTACTTAATTTTTTTATTTTTTGTAGTTCTTTGGTAAATTATGAAATTTGAATAAACAAATAATATTAATATAATTAATATCAATAAAATAAAAAAAAATGGTCTATCACATTTTCTATGAACCCAAGTTTCAAAACCTCTGGTCTGGACCACTTTTATGATACCTTTATGATGTGTTTGTGTTCTTTTTGAACCTTGAAACGTTCTGTCCCAATCCATTTTAAATGCTTGGAAGACAGTCATCAGTAGAGTCTTCAAAACATCTCCTTTTGTGTTCTGTGGTAGAAAGAAAGTCAAACAGGATTTAAACAACATGAGGGTAAATAAATGATGACAGTATTTTCATCTATGAATGAACTATCCCTTTAAGAAAGTGGGGGCTATTGAATGAGAAGCTGTGTCATGGGTGTTCCAAAGCATGATAAATCCACTTGGTGTTAGTGGTCCATAGGGAGCTTTAATAATTGATGGAAATGGTACAAATTTATACAGTTAGCATAGCCGGACCATCATTTAACTGCCCTCTAGAATCCTAAATTCTCCCTCTATCTCTGACAGGGCAGGGAGGTCTCCCATCAGCAGGAAGCTAAATGAACCCACCATGACTCTCCAGTTCAACTGCCTCTTGGAATAGCCTCTCCAACCACTTTACAGATTGTTTTATGCACGTCTGCATCTATAACATTAACTGTGTCTGTGTTTGAAACAGGCGGACAAGCTTTCTCAAGGCCAAACTAAAAAGTCCGGGAAGAATGTCACCCATTTCCTGCTGGGGACTCGGAATCCTGAAAAACATGCAAATCATCCCTCACTCCTGCCTAAACTCTCGGAGACATCTGCTGAGCAGACTGAACTCTGACCCTGACTTCAGAAGCAGTTAGCCTCACTGCACTCCAGAGGTCAGAGGGCAAACACAAGGGTGACAACAAATCTGAATGTGTTTAGGCTGGCACTGTACCAGCTGGCCATGGGGACGACAGTGGGCACATTGACCACTGCAAGCTCTAGTTCCGCTTGTTCTTTTGTGCTAAACTCTCATACTTCCTTTCACTTAAAAAAACAAACAAACAAACAATCCTCTTTGGGGGGAAATGGCTTTGGTATTCATTGGAAAACAATTATAACCTTATCATGTACCTGTTGCTGAAGCAATTTCACACTTAATTTCTGTCAAGCTGTTAATTTCTCCTGAGCTGCTTTGTGCAACGTCTACTGTAATTGTCTATTGTAAGGGAAAAAAGAAGGACGCAAATTAAATTACACAAAGAAGCGTAGGGGATTTGACTGAAACCCTGTGACTAC
The DNA here is from genome assembly GCF_963993115.1 of Abramis brama. Taxonomy (NCBI): domain Eukaryota; kingdom Metazoa; phylum Chordata; class Actinopteri; order Cypriniformes; family Leuciscidae; genus Abramis; species Abramis brama. The sequence continues at coordinate 8,043,792 of NC_139985.1, forward strand.
CGTATGTCAGTTTTCATAATCACGAAAGAGGAATTAAATCTACTTGAACGTCTTTGAACTAAGATGATATGAATATTTTTGCGGATGAATTCAGTAATGGGTGTCCAGTTGTGTTGGAACTACAAAAAGTAATTATGTGCATGTAAAATCAGCATGAAATAAAAATCAATCTATTTTTTAAATGCATGTTGTTTACCTTATTGTGAACGATTCATCCATGCATGTTTCAGTTTTAAAATGCATGTTTAATGTTTAAAATCAACTTCCGGTCAAACACCACTCAGTTCACCCTTTGCTTAAAAAAGACTCTATCCAATCAACAACCAACAACTACTCTCCTGATTGACTGATCAACTTTGATATTTACAGTAAATGTGCAAATCACTGCATGGTCTATTATTTTAGCTTCTAAATAAATTACAAACACACACATTCTAGATATGTTTTTGTATATGGTCCATTTTGTCAACTAAAAAAGACTGGAAATTGTTATTGTTAATATGAAAAAAATGTAACTTCACTTTGGGATTTAATAAAGACTTTTTAAATAAAACATTATTTACCAACTGAGCAAGTGAATAAGAAATGACAGAACAACCACAACAGTATGTATGTGTCTAATTAAATCAACATACTTTTGCCAATGATATGTCTACATACACACATTTGTGAATGAAACTATAACCACATAATTTCTCTCTTTTTTTTTTTTTCTTTTTTTTTACAAATGCAAAACACTCTCATGAGTAACTTTTAGCTTTGACATTTACAGGTGGCCAAATGTGTTAATTAAGAGTATAGCCACTTTTAATTTTATTTTAACATTTTAAATGTTGTGGTAAGCTTGTAGAATAGGACTAAAACATTTTGAAAGTACTGCAGGGATGCCTGTTTCTTCATCTTCTAACTATTTTGGAGCATTGTGTGCATGGTAAAAGATGAATATTAATTCATGCATGTCAAAAAAGAAAGATTTCTCAGCATGATTTATTACTTATGTCTGGTTGATGTATATAGAATGGAACAAAATAATCACAAATGTAAAATGTATTATGCCACTACAGATACATTTATACAATTATGTTTAAATATGTTAGATTATGTTTAGATGTGTTAGATAGGCCACTGGCAAATCATTGGCTCTTATCATTAAACCATATCACATGACACAATATACAAACTATTGAGCATACATGAACAGTTAACTTCGTAAAAAGGTTAACTTCGTTCGACGCTGAAACACAGTCACATTACTGAAAACGGTTTCTGTCAAACAAGGAGCTTTCAGTGGCGCTTTAACACGAAACAGGAAACTCATGAATATTCATGCCCAGTGTCACCGAAAATCTCAAACCCTGAATATTTCAGAGAACCGGCCCTGTTTATGAGCTGTTTAATTTGTAAAATGTAATAAAAAAAATATTAAAACACAATGAATTAAAGCTAAATTCATAAAATGGCCCCATGATTGGGAAACCCTAAAAGGTTCTATATGTGAAGCGCCTGACAGAGCCCTTTAAGGCTCTATACAGAACTTTTTGTCATCCGTTTTACTCGGATGTACTTCACAATACAGCAGAAACCATCTGCCGCTACTTCCATTTCATCGTGACTTTAACCAAAGTTCACTGTGAATGGTGTTCCTAACTATTAATATAAAAATCTTCTGATCTGCTGAATGCTGTTATTCTGGGTTGCCTGTCTGGCATTGCCATTATCTGTACATACCATTTGTAGAAGAATCCTGTTTGATCAAGTGAGCATCTGTTAAGAGCAAGACATAAAAAATGTGGAATTTGAAATGAAAAGACTGCCCCAGACGAACAGCTACCGAGGTTAAGAGTCTTAATGGAGCGTAATGAAATGTAAAGAACAACAAATCACAACCTTATAGATATTTAAAAAACAGCATTTGAAGTCAAAATCTTTTGTAACATTATAAATGTCTTTACTACCAACTTTAGTTTAATGTATCCTTGCTGAATAAATGTAAAAAAATATATATTTATTTAAAAAAAATCTTACTGACATCAAAAAGTATATACGATTTAACGTGAATTTGTATTGGGGAAAGAGGTTTACATTTCTCTACACAGAAAGTGTTTAAAAGATTTCCAAATGAACAATACATACAGAAGATCAGGAAGCTCAATATTCTTTCAGCACAGATGCAGCAGCTGCAAAGCTCCAGGAATCTAATTTGTATTTAATAAAAGCGAATCTGACATGGTTAATGTAATACAGCTGTAGCAGATGCAGTTCAGAGAAAGAGAGACAGACAGCAAACCCCCTAATCATCCTCAGCATCTCTGTGGTCCAATCAGAGCGTTTTGATTGTGGACGGGACATTTGGGAAACGCAAAAAAAGCAGCTTTCAAAAGTTCAGGGTCTGTAGGGGTTAAAATAAGCTGAAAATAGGAATAAAAAAAACACACATTTAGATCAAATGTTTGACATTTATGCTACTTTATATGAGCAGGGGTTTTATATTAAACCATGTAATACATAACGTACAAACGTAGTGTATTAAAACTGAATAAGCGCAAATATGCATGCTGAAATAAACAGCCAGACACTTACTATAAATCATGTTTGTCAAGTATTATATTGTATTGTATCTATAAAATAGAGCTTAAATTATATTTGTCAGTCCAAATATCTAATAGTACGCATTATAGGCCAGCATAAGAGAAGATAAATTTGTTTCACTCCCATCTGCTAAGAGACACACAGAGAGAGAGAGAGAGAGAGAGAGAGAGAGAGAGAGAAAGAGAGAGAGAGAGAGAGAGAGAGAGAGAGAGAGAGAGAGAGAGAGAGAGAGAGAGAGAGAGAGAGAGACGCACACACACCCCCACCAGACAATTATAGGTTACATTTCAGAGTAGAATATTCATGGGAGTGGATGTCAGCAAATGTCCTTGGGCCAGACGTCTGTTCTCAGTGTGGCCCAGACGGCCAGACATTCTTTCTGGTTGTGACAGTTTAATATAAGAGCAGTGCGCCCACGTCCACAGAACCAGCGCTAATATGACAGCTATACTAGCCACTTTCCGTTTTTCATATTTGCAACCTTACACACACACATCCTTTGTAACTTTCCATTTCCACCCTCTCACAGACTGCCAAATGAAACTACTGTTTAGTTTTTGACCCCACCCAACCCAAATTGACCTCTCAGCACATTACTCTTTAATATTCCATATATTTTCATATTTAGCCAAACATATATTTACATATTTGACCAGTGTTGCCAGGTTTGGGAAATTAGCGCACTATTAGTTTGAGTCATAAATCGCAATGGTGCGCTTGCATAAACTTACATTTCAATTGTTTCGTATTGTGTTCATTTTGATAAAACATTTTGATAAAACAAATGACTCTCTTTAATGTGGTGTGATGGATTGCTGTCACTGTCATAGTTCAAGCAATTATTGCTTCCTCTTTACTACTAGTTATAGCATGAAATAAACATTGACAGCAGAAGATATGTTAAAAGTGAAATACATATTGTCTCTTGTAATTGCCCAGTCAATGTTTCAACAGCGAAAAGACGTCAATAAAATAGCTTGAGAATGATTTTACTTGATGTTACATTTACTTCAGTCATTCAATGTCCATGTTAGATTAAAAATAAGTTTTTTCGAAAAGAACATAATACAATTTTTATATATTTTAAATAAATTGTAAATGCCTTAATTATTGATGTCTAAATTATTTAATGTGTTTTTGAATAAATCTCCTAATTCGGTCCAAAAAAAAAAAGAAAAAAAGATCTGTAATTATTTTGGAATCCTTAAAGGTCATTTTCTGTAGTGACAGTCATTATTTAAATGGTTCTCTCAACAGTGGATTGGACTAGATACATAATTATAGGTCTATCATTAGAAAAACAAAGACTTACTCCATTTTAATTTCATACATAAACCTTAAAATGATGGAGCAGGTCACATTTATGCAGATTTGTCTGCACTCAAAGCTTCAAAACCTGCTGAAGACGTAGGTTGAAAGGGGAACGGACCCGGTTTCAAAAGACAAAGAGCAGATAACAACTGACATTTATTCAGGATCAGCATCGAAGATTGAAGATTATCAACAGGCCTGGAGGAGAGAGAGCATTTGATGCTTTTGCTGCTGTTGCAGAGGAATCGGCTCTGAATCAGAAAACGCAATTTCAACACAACGGACAGATTCGTAACAGGAAAAGACGACGACCCTTTATAGAGAAATGTTCAGATCGATCGATTTCCATGCTGTTGCAGATCTGGAACAGAAATGGATGCCATTGATTTAGACTCACTGCTCTGACATTAAGAGAGACTTGCGGTTTTGAATTATTTCAAGCGTAGTGAGGCACACACACACACACACACACACACTGCACAGCACGGGGCAGTATTTATAGATTAAATTGTCAATAACAACCAAAAATAAATGTAATTTAACATATGAGGCAGAATGCTTTATGGAAGGTTAAATGACAGTGCTGGGCCATGCCCATATACGGCCTTCAAACCTCAAAACAATAATAAATCCTGGTCTGGGATCAGTTTTCTTCAACACACCCCGGTCATAACCTTTGAAACTGTGAATCTGATCTTGTATTATCTTCATGAGGCTACCATAAGGCAGTACATCATGGAGGCAATGAATAGGAAAGAAGGTACAGAAATCAAAGCCTTTTTCTGAAAGCTAATGCTAAGCTAGATATGAGCTTTAGCTTTATTTTCCGAATCATTTATGAAATCTTGCATTGAGAAAATTAGGTAGAAAAAATAAATATCAAATATAATTAATTATTATATTAAATTAAATATTAAATACTAAAATTGAACAATATTTTACATAATTTGCTTTGGTTTTAGTACGGCTAGTTTTATTTAGCATATTATCTCAAATACTTTTTCTCAAATAACCTAAAATGGCTGATAAAAATTGACTTTTTTTCCCAATTAGGACAGTGGCATATAGTGGCTCTTGGAAGTGTTCTGCTCCACATCAATGAAACACAAAGACAATGTGAATTATAAACAGGTATCTGTGATCCAGGCTGCTTCTCTGCCATACCTCATACTGTCTACTTGTCCCTTTCTTTGTCTATCACTCTGTTCCTCCACTTTCCCTAAGTCCACTTCTCTCCCTCACTTTCATATAAGAAACATCAAATCCAGAATGATTACAAATATATTCTACATAAATGTTGAGCAAAACGCTTTAGCAATCATCTAAATCTGAGATTTGTGATAACCAAGCACATATAATCAGCTGAGGAAAATCTGGAATTCTGTGGAATGGATTTAAACAATGTTAAATGTGTTAAATGGAGCTGAGAGGACTACATTGGGTAACACTTTATTTTAATGTGACGTAGTTAGACATGTACTTACTATAGTAATAACAGTAAATTATGCATAATTACAAGCAACCAACCCTAACCGTAACTCTATAGTAAGTATGTTTAATATTACTCAGTACTTATTTAAGTAAGTGCAATGTAACTATGTCACCTTAAAATAAAGTGTAACCCTACATAGTTATCTATGTATTGCTATGCTGTAGCTATCTACAGTTGATCAAATTATCTTAAATACTTAATAATCGAACATGCAAGGGATTGGGGATTTGTAGAATGTTGTGAATCCTGCAGAATTATCTGCAAAATACTGCATGCGCAGATTCCATGTGGGCCTGGTGATATCATATTATGACCTATATAGGTTCAGTCATTGATCTTCTCTCTAAACGATCCATATCGATATGCATGAATTAATCATTTACCTTAGACTTTGAACCATATGTGTCTCTTTTTCTTTGCCCTTAAACTGCAAGATCAGCTTGACTGGTTTGGAGCAGCCTGGGTTTTCAGTTCTCTCCAGTTATGCCTTTGAAGACACATGCATTCATTAACAACAGCGGGAAAGGGACACTTGTGTGGTCTACTTTTTTCCGCTAGTTATCGAACAGAAACGTTGAAAAAAACGTTGAAATGTAAGACTGCCTTAGATTCTCACACTTTATCACTTTTTTTGTCTCTCTCTTGCAAAGGCAAGCGGCACAAAAAGATGGTGACAGCCACTTCCCTGTTACCACAGTTCCCTGAGCTCTCGTTAAAATGGCCCTCTGCAAAGCCACCACTGGAATTACAGCAAAACCGCACTCTCTGACATGGACCTTTTTCCTCAGCCTGGTCCAACAATGGAGAGAGAGAGAGAGAGAGAGAGAGAGAGAGAGAGAGAGAGAGAGAGAGAGAGAGAGAGAGAGAGAGAGAGAGAGAGAGACTCCGACGTAAAATAGCGATGTCTTGGCCAAAAAAAAAAGCTGCTCTTGAAAACACCACAAAGACTACAGGCGAGTGAGGCGACTGTCAACTAGCACATGCATTCCACACCTACGTTTAAGGAAATAACTGTCTATATCAGCAAATATTAGTCTATATTCATCACTCGTGAAGAGAAACCGAAACTAGGACTTCAGCTTGCTCATGCTTACCGTTTTGAATATCAATCATGCATATCACTTACTTCTTTCCAGGTGGGTCATGTTGTTATGAAAAGATTTGTGCATTGAATGCTCCGGTAAGATTACATACAGTAAATTAGAACAGCCTTTTGTCTGTGCCGTCTTGACTTCTTTGCTCACTTTTGCTTTTATTCTTGTTCGCTAAGCTAAACAGCCAATCAGAATTCTCTCTCTCACCGATGGTGGCGACACCGATTTAACATGCTCAATCGGCCAAAAAGTTTGTCATTACACTATTAAAAAAAAAGTTGATGCCTTACATTTTTGAGTACAATCAACTTGGATGTTTAGGCTAAGTCATTTCAACTTAAATTACTTTAAACTGACTTAAAAGTGAGTTGAATCTTGTATAACATTAAAAAAAAAATGAAAATTGCTTAACTTATTTTGATGAGTTAAAGGAATTTAAAAACATATGTTTTCATAACTTATTGATCATCTAATTTTTTACAATGCATTTATTCACCCTTATGTTGTTCAAAACATGTATGAACACAAAAAGATCTTTTCTGAAAGAGCTTGAGAAGGACCAACGCTATCTCACAACCAATTCGTACGAATTTGTACGAGTGATAAAAAGGTGGCTAATTCGTACGAATTTGTACGATTTGTCCAAACCCACGTGATGGGTAGGTTTAGGGGCGTGGTCAGGGGTAGGTCATTCGTATGAATTCATACGAATTGGGCAATTCGTAAAATATGTACAATTTAGCATAAATCGTACTAATTCGTACGAGTGAGGTCGTATAAATTCGTACGAATTAGCCACCTCGTAGAATTCGTACGAATTACCGTGAGATCAGGCTGGAAGGACAGCTTGAAAGAACTTTTCAGAAATGACAAAGCACCATAAAAATAGTCCATACTTGATTCTTGCACTCCGTGTCTTCTGGATTTATACTGAACTGAAATTTAAGTTGTTCATTCACTGACTTATATTGAACTGAAATTTAAGTTGTTCATTCACGTTTAGAAACAGCGCATCAAGACGTGTCACGTCAGGTTTGACATCAACAATGCAAAACATCATTGGTTCTCATGAGTCTCATTACCATGACACACCATGTTGCTCCCATCTCTCTCTCTCTCTCTCTCTCTCTCTCTCTCTCGCTCGCTCTCTCTCTCTCTCTCTCTCTCTCTCTCTCTCTCTCTCTCTCTCTATATATATATATATATATATATGTGTGTTAGTATATTACAGGGATTGGACAAAATAATGTAAAACCCTATTATTATAGGGGTTAAAATCATTTGTGTAGGCTACAGTGAAAAAACAAAACATTGCGATTATCTTTTATTTATATTTTTGTATAGTTTGTATATCAGTGCAGTATAAGTGGAATTCAGCAGATTCAGGGGGGCTTTTTCATCACGTAATAAGATCAAATTCATTAGACCTTTTATTTTATCTAGAAACAATCCCAGAGAGCGGCTGGCAATTAAAGGTCTTATTATACCCTATTAATTAAAAAAAAGATATCTTATAGGAACATCTCATTGCGTTTTTTCAGTAAACCTTATTTGTAAGTCACGGTTCGTACAAACACGGAGATAAAGGACAAAAAGTGCGTAACGAGAAAGGGGAGCGTGTGTTAAAGGTTCCACAAGAGCACACAGATTTATCAAAGCAACATGAGTGTAGTTACTCCCACTGTGAGACTCGCATTAATTGCTAACTTTTTTCTCTGAGCGATACATATCTTCGTTTGACCTCAGATAACAGATGCTCGACAATTACATATGCTTTTTTTTGTTCGGATTTTATTTAACTTTTCTGAGAAATGTTTTTGTGATCTTGTCTTTCAGTTGTGCTGAGTGGGTTTGCCTTTCACACATGATTGATGGTTAAATTTAAACCGCTGATGCCCACCTGAGGACACTGGCTCTTCTCATAATGCGTTTCCCCTGAAGTGTAAAGCGTCGCTATTCAGGCACATTACAATTCCGACGCTGTCTGACGATTCTTAGGGCATGTCAGGCAAATATTAGTCTGTAATTATGTGCAAAAGACAATAAGAGGCAGTGTTAGCATTGAAATTTCAAATACACACACGTTCAGTCTTTGTGTGCCTTTCAACTCTGAAACTTTAAATTGGACTAATAAGTATTATGTTTTCTTATTAGTGGCCACAGAAGCCATTACGGGAGGGAAAATTAGATAAAAACCAACCTGCATTCAAAGCAATGTAGCATATAATGTATGTATATTACAGACTGCCTCATAATAGCAAGACACACAGATGAGCAAGTCAGCCTGCTAGCGTATTGTCATTCACTGTGAAAGCCTGCACAAAAACACCAATCAAAAAAGTGTCAAGTTCAGCCAATGACAGTAAAGTGCGTGTTATGCAAAATGCATGAATAATTGAAAGTTCTATGCATGAAAGCCCACAACGTCCATTTTTCTCTGAATGCTGAATGAAGCTATACATCAGAGGAGTGATGTAAATTAGAAAATGTCTACAGGCAAACAAAAAACAAAATAAAAATAAATTCACCTGGTGTGACGGGACTCTAGTAGCATTCAGACAATGGATGGTGTAATAGTCTGTATCTCAGTCGTTTCCTGGATATATTTTAGGTATTGTTATTGACCAATTACACTTCTAATGGTTAGTATGCTCAATTGGGGGAAAAAAATGTCTAACAAAATAGATTGATCAAATCCAGAGTCAGGGAAAAGGATGAATTACTTAAGGAGGTATTTGAAATTTCAGAAAGGCTCACATTTGTCACTCAACCTTATTAAACGTAATGCTGCTAAAACGAGTGTTAGTGGGCATTCGTCATCGTTTAAAGGATTTCATGGCTTTGCTAGACATGCATATGCATAAACCTAAGAGCATACCAAATGCTAACTACATTTAATATATTTCTACCTTACTAAAAAGAAATATGAAATAAATCTAAATCAATTTTAAAACCTGACAACACAAGGGAATTGTGTTTACAAGAGCTGAAATTATCAGGTTTTATGTAATTTATACAGTGTTATGTTATTGTTATTAAACTAACCCTAACCATATCTATTAAAAATCTTTTGCGGTAATTGAGGTTAGAAGGTTGAGGTTAGTAATTGAAGCTGAAATGAAACAATATATATATATATATATATATATATATATATATATAAAATTAAATAAGTTTAAGTAGCTTAATAAAATGACTAACTAATACTGAGATAAAAAAATAAAGTTACATACAAATATATATAAAATAGAAAGTAATAAAAATGACTAAAGCATGCAATAAAATTACTAAAACTTTACCAATTAAAGCCTGACAAATGAAATAATCAGATTTTTTTTTAATGGAACAGTTTATAAAAACTTATAGACAAACTATCAAAAATAAATAAATAGAAAAACCATAGAAATGTGTGTATCAAATATGATGAGGCTTTATTGGGTTAAACTAAAATCAAACAAATCTGAAAACAAAAGGTAATTAAAAATACCATCACACAGCATATGTGCGCCATGTAAGCAAACAGAACGCTGAGTAACAGGGACACTTTTATAATCTTTCCCTGATGATCCTCCAATGGCTAGTTCAGCAAGTTTTGTCACACCAACAAACAGTTCCAGACGATTTTGAATTGAGATAAACGTGTTTGGAAACTAGCGTCACAAAGCCAAAGATGCAATAAAGTCAGAGTTGGAAAGGTGGAGAGTCAATCTGTGGTGTAAACTCTGATTTATACGCTGTCACCTGAGCAGGTGGGTTCACACCATCATATTGTGTTCGAGTCCTGCCGTGACAAAATTACGCTTACACGTTCGGAACTTAATGGTGATAAAGTTGGTGTCACCTATAGTCATGGAATTTCAAGAATTCTAAACATGTGTTTCACATGTCTGACAGCATTTTTTAAATCAAGTTTTATCTCTGGTCTGCTGTTAATATCAGTCAAGTACATTATTGGAGAAATCTGTATTGTAACTATGGAAGTCCATTTCAGCATCAGAAAAGAAAAAAAAATAGAAATAAAAGAAAATATAATAAAATAAATAAATATATAATAGCATGTAAAAAATCTTGTAATTAAAAATTCACATTTTGCTAGACTTTTTCCCTCCATCATCACATGCTAGTACGCTTTGAAGCCGACATCAAGGTACTTACTGGACGAGGATCTTAAAGAGCCTGCCTTTAGCAGAGCTTGATAACTGACGCATAAACCGCTGTCACTGCGTCACAGAAAATGTGACATTTTCTGTGCAACACTGCGATTAGACAAGTCCAGCTCTCACATCAGTTTGACAGATGAAGTCTCTGTATGGTCTCTTTCAATAGCCAGCCTTTACATAGCCCAAATTCTCAGTGAGGAGCCTTGTCAAATGTTCATGCTTGAGTTTTCTCTAACCATTATATTTTGAACTGCGGTTAAAGCTGATGTGTGTTGATCTCAAGACCTCGGCTGACGTTTGGAGGCCTTTTTGCAACTCGTGTTGTCACGAGATGTGAAAAACCTGCACATGATGAATTCCGCTGGGATATTAAAAGCTTGGCGGTGCTGTTAAATCGCACCAACATTGGAATCTATATGGGATAATTGTATCCTGCTGATACTGTTTTGATACCACAATGTAATGTTTGGAGATTATGAATGTGCAGTAACGACCATCTAATGGGATACAGTAAACAGTGTATAATTCATAACTGTAAAAATATACTGCCTCTGATCTCAATTTGAGAAATGTTTCATTTAAGCGTTCGTCATGACAAATGATATGTATTTTCTAGTTTGGTGCTAACAGCGTGGATTCGTGAGGCGTGCTGAATGAACAGTGTTGCGCACATCAGCAGGAGGAAGCCACATGTTTATAAACGCATGCTGTGATCTTTGCATGATGGGTATTCACGGATGCACCGCGTGTCTCATCTCGCTCTGTCTCGCTGCAGTGCGCTTTCAGAGAATTATAGTTCCGAATCTCTCTCTCACGGTGTTCCTTTTTTCTTAATATGTCCTATTTACAGGGTATATGTTACGATTGAATGATTTTGAGAGGATAAATAGCACACGTATATCTTTCATACTTCAGTTGTTGTGCACAAACATTGATTAATAATTTTAAAAAAGCAGTTTTACATACAAACTTAAAAATTAAGGCTACAAAAGGGGGTTTTCGCAGTGATGCCATAGAAGAACTATTCTTGGCTCCCCAAAGAACCTTTCAATGAAAAGTTCCTAAAAGAACCATTAGTGTTTTAAAATATTAAATAAATCTAAAGAACTTTTTTTCACTATAAAGAACCCTTTGAGTAATGCAAATGTTCATGGATGTTGATGTTTCTTCATAGAACAGTAGATGCCAATAGAGAGTGTACATTCTAATCATAAACATCTTAAAGACATTTTCTAAATGTTTATTTAACTGGAAACATTTTAGAGATGCATTTCAGATAAGAAATGGCTCTAAAACTTCCAGATGAAGAAAAATGTCATTTTTTTTTTTAAGATTACAAAGAAGAAAAAAAATGCAGCTATATTACATAAACAATAGTAAACAGCAACAACAACAACAACAAAAAATAATCTAAAAGGTAAACAAACAAAAAAATTCGATTAATTATATAATTCGCTTTGATTAATTCAAACTTGACAACGATTCTTTCCAAGAACCAACTGTCATATTTTATACACACTTTAGTACTGAAATATTCAAGAAACATGTACAGTGTCGAGTATCACAACACCGCCCCTCTCCGTACTTCATAAAATAGCTTTGCCAACAAAACCCTACACAATTTAGCAAATAGCGACTACCCATTTAAACAAATAGTAACACAACTGTTAGTTCTACTGCTCATCCCTCAATACAAGGAACGTGAATGGGTAAATTTCATAGGGTGAATTCTGATTTCATGCTCACTTCAATATTTGAATCTCAAACTCACTCATTTGAACTCAATGAGTTTCTCTCTCATTTATGTATAAACTTATTTTTCCTCCATCCTACATGCCCTGTTTTTCTCTTTCGCATATATGCACCCCCTTTTCTCCCACATCTCTCTTAGTTACACAATACATGTGTCTAATAATAGTGCAAATATTTAACAGACCCATACGCAATCATGCTGTCAGAGAAAATGGTGTTTCAAGAGGAAAACAGTGAGGAAAGAGAAGCATCAGCAGTCACCATGGTAACAGGTAACACAGGGCTCATTCCCTCTAACTCCATCCATCTTCAACAGGCACACACAGCGGGCTCATAGTCTCTGTGTGTGTGTGTGTGTGTGTGTGTGTGTGTGTGTGTGTGTGTGTGTGTGTGTGTGTGTGTGTGTGTGTGTGTGTGTGTGTGTGTGTGTGTGTGTGTGTGTGTGTGTGTGTGTGTGTGTGTGTGTGTGTGTGTGTGTGTGAGAGAGAGAGAGAGCTCTAATGGTAATGGTGATGTGTGTGAGGGTGTGTATGATTCACACACTCTCAGATGCTGTTGAGATTGGAGACCAGGCTCTCAGGAGCCACCAGATTAAAGCACCCACTACCACACAACACACATTTAAGCACTGGATGCAACATCCATTTCACACACACGGCATCACACCTAAAAGTTGCACAAGAAAACTGCAGCCTGAATTATTATTTTTTTTTAAGAAAACAGTGGTGCACTGTCCTTTATATGTATTCTAATGTATTTAATGTATTCTCTTCTAATGCAACCTAACAAAATATTCTGGGGACCAATGAAACTTTTGTGAAAATGATAAAAACGTTGGCAGGGAAGGAGTTAAATCAAAAATATCTAATTTTCTAAATGTCTATTTAACATCTGACAGATCATTTTTTGAGAGACAACCATTCTGATTTACAAAGACATGGTACTGGTGGTAATGTGTTTGTGTATGTATATGAACTTCCTGCTTCAACCAGTATGTCAACAAAAAGATGAAACTGTGCTCAAGCAATTTCACACAGGCTGGATTCAGAATAGCACAGTGCTACTCTTACTATTTATTTATACGGTATGGCACAAATAGTATGATTATGCTTCTCTGAATTCAGCCAGGTCTTTACCAGCAACAATGAAGATGAAGACAATGAAGACAATGAAACCAAACAAATCTCACCAGACAGATATCGCTGTTTTATGGTGTCTTATACAGCTATTTTAATGTGTGACGACCATATACATAATCGTACAATCAGTGTCCAAACTCTGTTAAAAAATTAGTTGAATCTTGTATAACATAAAAAGTTTAACATTTCTTAACTTATTTTGATGAGTTAAAGCAATGTAAAAACATATGTTGTCATAACTTATTGATCATATAATTTTTTACAATTGACATTTAGTGGAACAAGGCCCTTGCTAGTGCACAAATTTGTGTTTGCAATATACTGATTGGCATCATAGGGCACTAGGATGTGTAATATGAGACAACCTCTGTCTTGAAGATTGGTTGTGATGAATAGGAATGAATTCGGTTAGCTTTTATTGCCAATGTCTAGTTTTCCTGTTGCTTTTCTCATAAATAAATATCTTATTTAGCAAGAAAGAATATTTTGCCCCTCACTGAGACCCTTTTTCCTCTTTCTTTTTCCCTGTCTACCCCTCTCTCGCTGTGACAAGTGAGTGATACGGTTATCTGAACAAACCCCAACAGCGGCATGTCAGACAGACCCAACATGCAACAAACACAAAATAGCGGCTGGTAAAAAAGAAAAAAAAAGGCAGTTTACGGTTTGACATGAAATCTTAAGAAGTATATAGCCAAAAACTTAGGCAATTATTTTTTATCATGTGTGACTGTGTGCAGGGGAAACGAGCCTGGAATTATGTAAATAAAATTCAGATTAAAAAAATAACAATCAGACACGATAAATGCATGAATTATTGCCCTGTACGCTAATGGATTCTGTTTGCAAGCGCCTCAACGTACTCTTCTTGTATTTATCTACAGAGATGTGCGTTTAATTGCTTTAGCCGCTAGCAAGAGTTAGCGGGCGCATAAATAAACGCATGCAGAAACTAATGGAAACGTCATATTAGCTGAATAATTACTTTATAAACAAAACGGCCCCCGTCTAGTCAGAGGATCATTGAACAACCCCTGGCCTAAATTTCAGTAGACTGTTGTATTAACTCCGGTCTAATATAAACACTCTTTACAGGATTTAAACTGATAGATCGTTGCCTGAGCGCAATAACTGGACTCTCAAAGAGACAAGCCACACAAAAAAACCCTTCGAGCAGAAGAAAATTCAACAAGAGAAAGATCCTTGCATCAATAGGTCAAGAAACACTGCGGTATAAATACACCATTATGGCACATCAGATCTGATTCTGCTAGATTAATCTGACAGATAAGGACGCCGCTAATATTCACTCTCTGTAACTTAAGATTTTAAAAGCTCATGTGCAGTCGACGCCACGCAAGGCGCTCAGATGGGACTAATCTACATCAACGTGGTAAATGAGGACTTCGGCCTTGGTTGATATGATGAAGATGAGGAGGACCACCAAGCGTGGGTTATAGTGACTGAGTGGATCTTTCATCTAAATGATGGCTAGTTCAACCTTCACTCACACGCCTCAGGAAACGTGCAGTGATATTTTGCGCTCGGAGGTACGAGATGTCTATCAGAGTGGCCGTGGAGTGGACACTCTTCAGCCCAGATCTCTTATTGTTTTAATGACCCGACCCTTGCCCATTCCTAGGCCTTTTCGAGTCCATTTTCTGCCCGACGCGCAGGCCAAGCCACATGCGTAAAACGAGGCGGCACTCAGGACTGGATGTGTGAGTGTGACTCATCGCGCTACAAGAACTCTTCTGCCGTGACATTCTAACACGGACAGTTGTGTACTCGCCGTAGTGCGGATGGAGTGGTCATTTTTGTTCAATTTTGCACTGACCCCCTCAACAGTCAAACGAGAAAAAGATTGAGTGAGCAGTGGGGGGAAAAAAGGCCGATAAGTGGCTGTGTGCTCCGGGGCGAGCAGAGGGGTGGGAGGCGTCTGACAAACAGAGCTTTTCTGAAGCTCAGGATCCTCAAGATAGACCACCTGAACACAGTATACAACAAAATGGTCAATGGCTCATTTAAGACTGGCGCTTTCACAGGAGATAATGTTGTTTTTGTCCCTGTCGTCTTTTTGTTCTGGTAAAGATCCACATCGACATTGTTGGGAAAAAAATGAGGGTGGTCTTTTATTCTCAGTCCAATAGCTGACCTACGCAAGCACATGTATTCAGTACATCTGACCATTACTGCTAAATGCAAAATGTTCTTGTAAAATAGCCTCGGCTTGAAGCCCTTTGAGAGCCTGTTAAAGAGCAGGCGAGGAACAACGTGCCGCTTCTCCAATTTTGCCATGACTCACTCTCTCAAAAGAACGGAGGAAATGTAATTGAGACTGTCAGATCATCAGTCCCAGAGAAATACGATTCAGAGAGAGAGACTTATATTAAAGAGTTTTGTTTTTTCCTCACTTTAACTTTTTGTTGCCCTTTTGCTTTCTTGCGATACACACACGAGGGGAGGGGGTGAAAAAAGGAGAGAGGAGTATAACAAAATACAAAGGAGCAAAGAGGATAGAGATGGCACCGGGAAAGATGAAAGCATAGTAACGCTAGAAATCGAACGTGGGAATGAAAGAGGCAGGAAACCCAGCAGAGATCCTGATAGTGATTTTTTTAATTAACAGACTCATTCTGCACAGAGACTAGTTCTGCTCTCTCTAGCCCCATATTCAGAAAACAGGACACCTGCACAGCATGGGACGAGAAAGAGATGGAGGAAATGACAAAAATGACACAAAAAAAAGAAAGAAGTGAGTGTGGAAGAGAGCAAAGGAAGAATGATAGAGCAGCTATCAACAAAAAGAGAAGTGAGCACTCAGACTCTTACAACTGTTAGAGACGCTTGACAGCATCTGCCATGGTAAATTTCCTGCAAAAAAATGGGTTACTTATTTCATTAGTGATCTGGCATTAAAAAAAAAAAAAAAAAAACTTTCCCCTCATAAATATGGTTTAACAAACAGGCAGCTTAATTGCACTACACAAGTTCAAATTTCACCCAATCAATATATATATATATATATATATATATATATATATATATAATTGAGTTTTAATGCCAATTTATTCTCATTAACATTACAGTTACATTTGTGCATTTGCCAGATGCTTTTATCCAAATAACGGTGCATTCAAGGCACACATTTTTATCATACCTTCTCTGAGAAATGAACCCTCCCGTTGTTAGCGCCATGCATACTGTTTGAGCTACTGGAACGTCAGCAAATCTATTTTAATCGGCATGTCACATACTGTATGAGCAAAAAAAATCATGTTTTAAAAATAAATTATGAGGACGCACCACTCAGGATCACGAGACTGAAGCAAAAGCCTCATCATGTCTATAAGTATACTATGTTAAAGACCTTTCATGAAACAATTCAGCTGCTCACTTTCATTTGAAACAACCCTCTGAATTTTGTCTCTTTCCGTATGTGTCTTTCAAGTACGCCGAAATGGCATTTAGAAATCACCCCATGGCTACCACAGTAAATGGGAAAATGTAGCTCTGTGTACCATCACTCCACTCTCTGACTGCTAGCTGCTCTCTCTCCACCCGTGTCTTCCTATTAAGTCAAGCGCCACAAACATTACATTAATTACACTTTATTTAGATGCGCTGGTAGATTCCATTAAGAAACAAATTTGTTTCCAGATCTTGGGGGGCACTGAAATTTGTGCAATGCTCAAATTAAACATCCCAATGTATTAGTGAAAAACGCATTACAGATAATAACAACTTCATTGCGGGGCATTCGAGATAAAGAGAAGTAAAAAAAGTAAAAAATAAGCCTGCCGTGCTGAAAAAGCTGTTAAATCAAAACATGTCAGGCCATATAAAGTCTAATTTAGTTCAATCTTGGCCTCTGTCGTCCTTTTTTCACAGAATAATATTGCGTTGAGAAAATAGGTACGCATCATTTGACCTCTCATTACAAATGCTGCCTTAAACCATTGCTCTATCTTTCAGTCTTTCGAGCCTCTATCTTAAAAGAAACTTTCCTTGATCCGAGAGCTACTTTGCAAACTGTCAAGCCCGATTGGTCATCTGATTTATTGTCTTTCTCAGACTGCATACATACATTGAGTATTTTCTGCCGGGCAAAAGAATGGACAGCCCTAATTTTTATGTCTGTTTCCATAAAGAGGAGCGCCGCCATTTTAGGCTGAGTCTTATACCGTTAACGTGACAGTTTAGATGTCAACGGCTCAGCTTCATAGGCCTATCTTTCTTAGAGTTTACAGGGAAGAAACAACAGCTCTGTGAAAATGCTTGATTAACCTTGTATGAGGACTGACCCCCCTCTCACTCCATCAGTATGACAGCGCACATATTAGACGGATGGCGAAAGCAGTGCCAACTGAACTCATCTAATCTCATAGAAAGCGCTAGAACAAAGGTAGGCAAAATAAATAAATTAATAAATCAACATGCAATCGGGAGAATTGCCTGAGAGGAGGAGGGAGATGAGACTAGGCAAGGTGACAGCAAACCTCGTACTCCCGAACCACCTCTGTCACATGACCTGATGCAGCTTCATTTCCTGTTAATGATGGACATGTCAATCAATCAAATGCTGGATGATATTGAACGGTAAAGTTCCGCATGGAAATGCAAGCATGATCTCCATCTACAAATTGTTTGTTTGGTTGAAAATATTAACATTGAAGAAAATGACATAAGTCACATTAAAAATACAGATTTTATCTCAGTCCACATGACCCATGAACCCTGCTGTCCTTTAATGCTACACTCTTAAAAATGCTGGCTTGTTTCAACCCAAATTTGGGTCAAATATGGACAAACCCAGCCATTAGGTTCAATTCTTTGATTACATTTTTAACTCAACGGTTGGGTTTGTCCATATTTGACCCAAATTTGGGTTAAAACAACCCAGCATTTTTAAGAGTGTAAGTGACCATATTTAGAAAGGCCTATCGTACCACCTGTAAAACTTGAACATGCAATTCTAAAAATATAAGTAATATTGGTGAATTGTCAATATATAAAGCAATTATTTGTCTAAAGATTAGCCATTGTAATTTTCCCTACCAAAATGGAAGTTGTGGGGTAAAGTGTGCCAGTAATCTTTGCCTTCAAATGCATGAAAAATATTTTAAATATGATTAATATCACAAAAACAAAGTCGAAAAAATACGAGAATAATGTATGAGTAATGCTGAAAAATATTTTCACTACATTTAACTATTCTGAATATTAAAACTTCTCTTGACCAATTTATGAAAATGTGCACATCTGAGTTCGAATTTATGTTCTTATTCATATTCTATCTTCCACACAATAATTCAACTTACGCACTGATATGATCCCGAATTTCTGTCATGTTTTAATAGCTCTATGATGTGTAGATCCTTACATCCCATTTCAGACAGCCTGACACATAATTATGAGTATTAGTTTTACCTAATTTCTCTTTGAGTAGAGTACAAAATGCTGCACATCTCTCCTACGCACCCAACTGCCTCGTTCCCCCCAAATCTTCCAAAATTCACTGCAACTACTTGAAAGTGCAAGGATATAAACCTTTGCACTGAAAACATCCATCCCAATCGAACTAAGCATCCATTTCATTTCTTTTCCCTATTTCTTCTCATCACTCTTTGCTTGTCATGCACTATTCATGTAAGAATGACTATTACCAGGAAATGCTTTTTCGAATCTCTGTCACAATTTTTTTCCCTGTGATCTCAGACCCACTTTAGAGGATTGAGAAGGAGAGTGTATGCATGTACAATAGAACGAGAGACAGATATAATTTTTATGTATGGAGAGCCATGATTATAGTCCCACTTCCCCTAAAACATCACAAGATTGCCTCTACCCACAACCTCTTCTGCTGATTGGATTGTAGCCAGATACCTGTATGTGAGTGTATATGCATCTGTGTGTGTGTGTGTGTGTGATATGGTAATGATGACCACAAACGCTCTGTCCAAGACCCATCAGCAGAGCCAGCCATCATCTGAGGAGGCGGAGCAGGTGTCGTGTGTCTCCAGTCTCCCTGTGCTCTTAAATCATAGACCGTGTTGCATTTTCAAACATTTTCATTCCTGTAGGAGAAAACCATGTGTATTATTTTACATATTTGTATCTATAATCCTGCTATAGATCCCTCACAATAATGTATTATCATATTAATGTGCCATGATAGTACGATACTTCAAAAATTACGATACTGGGAAAAAAAATATTTAGCGGAATGACTTCATTTAAGTAAATACTGTATAGCACACAAAAAAAGTTAATGTTTTCACATAAATACACTAAAATTTGAATATGTTAAATTAGCACTCAATTATTGTAGAAACAATATAACGTACAAGTTACACATTATATATTACACATTTATTGCTTTGATTATATATTATTATTTAGATTTATTTAGATTTTTTTCTTGTAAATATCACAGATATAAAATAAGTAAAAGTTTCTAAACATGCACCAAAGCATGAATAATCAATAAGGTTAAATTATTTCACTGTTTGCAAGGTTTATTTACATTGTTGCTGTTATTTCTTTTGTCATGTTTGGTGCCATGTTTTGTCAAAAATACAAACCTGTCCATTGATGGTTGCCCTCATGCCAAGTGTTAAGGTCTTTATACTGTTTTCTCACACTTGCTGCACAGTGATATCTGAAAACATAAGAAAAAACAACATACATTCAAATTATTAACTCAACATGTTTTAAGTGTGATTTTTCCACTCGCTTTACTTCACAAAGCAAATGTTTGCAATTTACTAAAATAAATGTCCATTTCATTCCTTCATTCATTTCATGTTCAATGCATTACCATTGTGTATGTCTAAAAGCATGGTAAAACTATATTAACATTTATGTTACTGCATTGGTGGAGGTGAAGATCTGATACATCTCAGCTGGTTCATGAGATACACTTCAATGTACTGGTATAGATTGAATAACTCTTTGCAATATTGCTATTATTATGTATAATAGGGGTAATAAAATGAATGTAGTCTTTTGAGAGAAACAAATTCAATTTAAGAAGTGCAAATAACGGAAAAAGCTAACAAAATTGATGTAGGAATTAGCTGAATCTGTAGAATATGACTAATTATGAAGCTATGAAAGTATAATTAATCATCAGACAGCAGTTGTCTCCAAATGTTTTCTTAAGCTTTGGGGCTCACTGGATGCAATCCAAAACACTTTCCCCTTCTTTATTCTGTTGAATTCTTATTTTCCAGATGAAATGTCTCACTATGCTCAGGCCACCATATAACGACACTTTATTCCCGTTTTATTTTTAAAATGCACCCCAGTGAATGGCTGTTTGTACAGCAATATTTGGTTAATAACCGCTAGAAGCTTTTATGTGTGTGAAAGATTGCTTAGATGTAACCACATAATTGCACTGTCAGGCTTGAACAAATTCTTTTTAATTATATAAATGTGTGACTCCAATTCAACCCCTGGACTGAAGGGAAAATAACCTAAAATATGACAGAAGGCTCAGAGATAAAGCATACAGCTAGCTTAGCACACTTTGGAAGATAACGCCTCAGCTCTTGCTTGCATACTCCTACAAAAAAAGTATGTACCACACTAGAAAAGTCACTTCATACACTTTTATGAAGAAAACCTCCTCCTCTCTCTTCTCTTCCACATCATTACACCACCAGCACCAGCCTGGACCGAACAAGGCAGGATGGATCCATGCTTTCCTGTTGTTCAGGCCAAATTCTGACCCTACCATCTGAATGTTGCAGCAGGAATCAAAACAACTTTTTCCAATCTTCTATTGGTGAGCCTGTGTAACCTGTAGCCTCTGTTTCCTGTTCGTAACTGACAGGAGTGTCACCCAGTGTGTTGAGGATTGAGGACACCCACTGCTGCTGTAGCTCATCTGCTTCAAGGTTTGACGTGTTGTGGTTTCAGAGATGCTCTTCTGCAGACTTCGGTTGTAACAAGTAGTTATTTGAGTTACTGTTGCCTTTCTATCAACTCGAACCAGTCTGGCCATTCTCCTCTGACCTCTGGCATCAACAAGGCATTTACATCCACATAACTGCCACTCACTGGACATTTTCTCTTTTTCAGACCATTTTCTGTAAACCCTATGGTTGCGTGTGGAAATTCCCGTAGATTAGTAGTTTCTGAAATAATCCGACCAGCCTGTCTGGTACAAACAACCATACGACATCCAAAGTCACTTAAATCACCTTTTTTCCCCCATTCTGATGCTCAGTTTAAAATTCAGCAGATCATCTTGACCACGTCTACATGCTTAAATGCATCGAGGTGCACCATGTGACTGGCTGATTAGATATTTGCATTAGTTGAACAGGTGTACCTAATAAAGTGGCTGGTGAATGTGTGTATGTATGTATGTATGCATGTATATATACGGAGTGTCTATTCACACTAAGTGCAAATAGCCCATCTTGTTGGCAGAGGCTATTTACACAAACTCCACCCACACATTACGGGGCAAATGTAAAGGAAGATGCTGGTTAGTCAGCTGTAGCAATAGTGTAGTAGGGGTAAGGTGCGTGGCAGAAGGTTTTGACGCAAATCGACCAGAGTTCGAATCCGCCTTTTGCCGAACTCGCTCTACTCCCTTTTCCAATCACATATAAGATCACAAAGGTTTTTTCAATAAAAATGAAGAAAATATTCGACAAGTGGAAATAAAGTGTCTAATGTGTGTTTATTAATAATTAAGTGTTTATCTGTTAGGGTTAGGGGTCACAATAAGGGAGCATCCATTTAATAATTTTAAATAATAAAATAATAGTAAATAGCATCTATCGCTAAGAAAATATGCTCTCTCTCTCTCTCTATATGTATATATGCTATTTTCACTTGTATATATTTCAGTGTATAGCCGCTGCCATATATATATAAAACCCTTATACTGTTTGCAATTTGGGATTTGGTCAATGTTAACATTTCACATCCTGTTGAGAACAGAGTTAGTATTACTGTACATACTTGTAGCAAAACAGAGGTGGTAACAGACCTGTTTTAGTCTGTCACAAAGCTTTGCTAATTCTAACATGTCCGCATGTTAAACACAGTGACATATCAATTATGAAACAAACCTGCTGTAACCTACTCTAGAGAGTAACAAACCCAACCAGATGCTGAAACTGAAAACTGACACGCATGCAAACTCACACAAACACTTGCTTAGTCCCATACCACAGCTAATTTAACCTAACTATGAATAAACTTCATGCACACAGCAACTGAAGTAATCACACTAACACACTAACCCATACACACAGAGATACAAGTAGGCCCATTCCTAAAGCGTGTTTAATAAATTACAAATGTTGACTAAAGCAGTCCTGTCCCTGCACTTAATAAACTTCCCTTCAGTTCACCCTTAAAAGAGATCCATGTGCTTACATTATATTTATGATCACTTTCTTTCTATAATACCAATGGTCCAAAAGACCTTATACATCTTAATCAGCAACAAATCCATTTGCTCGCATATTTCTCTTACAGCAGTCTGATCTGAAATGTAGTACAACAACCAACACACATTTATTTACAGATAAAATCCCCCTTTGGTCAACAAATTCTATTGGTTACCAAACTGTGCTGGAAATTTTGGTGAATAAACAAAGGGAATAAGAATATTTTACAGCATGTGAGTTTCTGACACATTTGAAGGGCAATACAGTTAGTTTCCTAGACAATGTTTAAAATTCCGTGACTATTTTCTCACCCTCACGTTGTTCCATACCTGCATGATAAACCTTTATTCCATCGAACACAAATGAAGATTTTATGAAGACTGTGTGTAACCGGTCCAACTTGACCTGCTCCGAATGGGATTCGAGCCAGGGTCTCCGGTGTGGGAGGTGGGCGTGCTAACAAGGAATCTAAAGACTGCAACCCTTAGCGTCAGTCGCTAGCGCCTGTTGAGGCCAAGGGAGTGAGGTTTAACTTGGTTCCCCCCTTCTATGTAAAGCGCTTTGAGTGCTGAGAAAAAGCGCTGTATAAATGTAATGAATTATCATTATTATTTCACGCACAGCTCTTACTGGCCTACGTCCGTTACACAACCCCCTAAACTTCACTCCCATCCGGGTCACGGCACCAAATGTAACCGGTCCTACTCGACCCGCTCCGAGCAGGATTCAAACCGGGGTCTCCGGCGTAGGAGGTGGGTGTACTAACAAGGACGCTAAACACAGCAGCCGCTAACGTGCCTCTTGAGGCCAGGGGAGTGAGATTTACAAGCACAGCTCTTACTGGCCTAAGTCCTTTACATGTGCTGGACTTTATTGTCTATACAATTACAATTAACAGAAGGAAAGTTAAAATCCAAAAGTTGATATAAAAAAGAAGATATAAATCTTCCAAAGCAATATGATAGCTTAGCCTGTACATTTGAGTCCTTTTTGAAGCTTGAAAGCTTCAGTCCTTCATTAATTGCATGAAAACAATTGAAAGAGCATTGAAAACATTAAGGGAAATCAATCATATGGCTTTAGAGATACATGAGTGGTGAGTAAATAACAACAGAATTTATTAAGTTTTGTTTGTAAATCATGTTTGTAAATTAAGTGCTTATTAACCCTCTGGGGTCGATGAACGTGCCGGCCCGCTCTGGTGCATTTTTTCCTGATAACAGCGCAAAGAACCGTCATTGTTGGTCATACAGATAAGAGCAAGACATCATTCGAAACTGTAAAGGGACAGTTTTTTTTTTATTATTTGTGTATACAGAGGGTTAACTGTGTCATTTGGTTCAGGTCTAAAGTTAATCTTACATTGTGTCAATATGGAGTGCGGAGCTGAGTTAAATAAGCTGATTAGTTCCCTTTTCACAGCTAGAAAGACCTGGAGGAAAAAGCAATCAAAGGGAATCAAATATCATTGCACATCATCTGAATTTTTAACCCATGCTCAATTTCTGTGACCTAATTTAAATCAAACAAGTGCTAACTGTAGCGTTAGATAGTAGTTCAGAACCATTCCTGATTAAATGAAAGAGCAGAACCCTAACGCTCCCCAGATAAACCATTATTCTCTCCTCAGCAGTGGGATTTGCTGATGTTGTTGCGTACTGTGAGGGGTCATTCAGTCTGACCCCTAGTAAACCTTGCTTTACATGATTACTGATGAGATGTGTGAAGTAAGCTCTCTTGGGGTTAAGGACAACAGTTGAACAGAGTCCCACAGGAGCAGTGTTTACTGTACGAAGGCCGCAGAGAGGTTCCTGCTCCCATTTCAGGCACACACACACACACACATCGACCTTGGGGATGTTTTTCACACACATACATACACACAGGAGTTTGTGATCCCACAGAGAACCAGTGAAAGTTAATGTAACAGATGTGAGGATGATTGGTGAGCGTGTATATCATCAGGACATGTAAATAACATTGTAAAGAGCTATTCAGATGGGATTCGTTAAATATAACTATGTAATTACTAAAGAGGTAATGTGTGCTGTTGAAGATGTGTGTTGTTCACTACCGTTCTAAGTTTGGTCTCTGTAATTTTAAAAGAAGTCTATTATGCTCACCCAGGATGCATTTATTTGATCAAAAATAGTGAAAACATTAATATTGTTAACTGTTTTCTGGTTTAATATATGTTAAAATGTAATTTATTCCTGTGAAGGCAAAGTTACATTTATTGCAGCCATTAGTCCAGTTTTCAGAGTCACACGGTCCTTCAGAAATCACTCTAATATACTGATTTGGTGATTTTGTTGTTCTTATTATCAAAACTGAACTGTTGAAAACAGTTGTGCATTTTAATGTTTTTTGTGGGGGGGAATTCAGGATCCTGTGATGAAGAGACATTTCAAAAGAAAAGGATTTATTTGAAATAGGAATCTTTGTTAACGTTGTAAATGTTTTTACTGTCACTTTTGACACCACCTTATATTACCTGGAATGTTCTGAATACCAGAAATTTACAAGAGCTTCAGTTCTGGCATTCGGTGATCAAAATAAACGAGGAGAAAAGTTGTGGAATTTTTTATTTTTTTTTACCAGGATAAAATTTCTCATAGGATCCCCGACTAGCCAAATAACAATAGGTAATTAGCTCCTTATTTTTTATTGAGGTTGTGTGAGAAAAACACAGTTTGATTCAGAAGCGATTCAAGTACATCTGACAAACACAAATTTACCTGATCTCCTCATTGAAGGCTAGTTCCGTCCGAACAGAGTGTGTGGGAGTATGTGTGTTAAGTGTATGGAAAGTATCTAAACCATCTAAACCAATTACTAAACTTGAAATTTACTTACACTGACTCACAAAGAGCTTTTATTGCTGGTGGATTTGTATCCCTTTTCTATTAAAGTGGCCTTCATCATCTACCACAATCTTTAACAAATGCCACCTCCAATTTCTCAAAACCTCCATAAGTGTTTTAGAATTTAATAGCTTTACACTTCTAAATAAACCATCTATTTTTTCGACTTGTATTATCTTTTGCCATTGACCTTTCAGTAAGTCATTTTCTGTTAGCTATTTATGTAAAAGACAATTTCACAACATTCTGAAATAGTATAGCCCAAGATGTTTTGCTTAGCCTCTCTACACACCTCCCAGCAAGCAATAGCCGTCATTTCACCGTCTCTATTATATAGATATAGACCCAATACTATGTGTAACCCACTTCTAGCCAAAATAACATTGAATCTGTTTGCATGTCATTTTTTTCCAAAATAACTTTCGAGATGTATGATATTCCATCATGTAAGCAAAGTCAACTGTAATTACATGGTGTTTGGCTTAATTTGAAACGCAAGTGTCAAAGCGCAAAGCGCAAGTAACTTTGTGGGCGGGTCTCGGCGCTGTTGCTATTTTCCCGGCGGGATAAATGGCTCTTGCGCCCGGCGCAAATCTAAAAGGGGTTGGTCTGAAGTAGCTTCATTATTCATAGGTGTGGTGTGGGCGTAACGTGAAATAAACCAATCAGAGCGTCATCTCACATTCCCTTTAAGAGCAGACGCGCTTTTTCCTTGGCGTATTGCTATTATAACGGCGGATTTGCCAGGCGCGGTTCACAGCCGAGGAGAGCAACGCTCTCGTCACGGCCGTAAAAGAGAGAGAAGTGACATTGGGGATGGAGAAACACACCCAAATTAAACAGGCATATAATAATGTGGGTAAATGTGTAAGCTAGATGTATGCTTTTATAATAAATTGTCTATCTATCTATCTATCTATCTATCTATCGTTTGTAATAATATGATTTGCAAAAATGAAAACTGCTGCTTCTGTGTAGATTAGAGAATCAAAGTGTATGCGTGTTGTGCACGCTATACATTATGGTCAAGCATGCGCCCTTCATTCCCTAGTTTAGCGACGTGCTTTTGTGGAGGGAAAAGCGCGCTTTGCGCGGGTGCAAAATAGGAATGAAACATGCGTCGGTGTACAAAGTCAATTGCGCTGGGTGCAAGATAGGGCCCATAGTCCGTAACCCTTTTAGCCAAAATAACCTTGAATTTATTTAACCTTGAACCTTGATGTATAATATTCCATCATGTAAGCAAAGTCAACAGTGATTAAAAGGTGTTTAGTTTAATTTATTTCATGTTCTATGCATAGGCTGTGCATAGCCATGATTTAGCTCCTCAGACCGACTATTTGTAGCCCACTTATAGTCAAAAGTCAAAAATGATTTTTGGCCAGGTAGCGCATAAGATGGTTGATATCCCATCATGATCGCAATGTCAATAATATCAATATGTCATTTCATGACATGTTCTATCTGTAGCCACGATTTAGCTTTGAATTGGACGGGCTATGTGTAGTCTGCTTTTAGCCCACACATTTGTAAACATTTGAATTAGCATAAGCTTTGCTATCACATAAAATTCATAGTCATACACATTCTACAATATTATTTGACTGTATTTCATTTTAAGTTAAATAAAAATCCAATTACAATTCTCAACCGCTAGATGGCACAAGCCCTACTAGACATGACCACTGGGACTACTGGCAACACTTGACTAGATCTCACGATAAACATTTCCGCCATTTTCAATTTTATTTTACACGAGAGAGCATTTATACCTGTCGGAGAGCAACGGGTGAGCAACACTCAGCAAACCTTTACATTTCTACTTCGATCTTGTAAGTATGTGTGTTCGTTTTGACGTGTTCATTATTTAAATACATTATTTGTTATCATGTGTAGGAACCGTGACATTTTAGCGGGTTACATTGGAGAGTATTTTTTACCTGCATGTGTACTGCAACTGTTTCAGTGTGCCCTTAAACTATAATTATCTAAATTCAAGGGGTCAACGTGAAACGTGCAACTTATTATTATTATTATTATTATTATTTGTTAAAAGCCACAAATATATTTCATTTTATTTTTTAAAATTTTAAGATATGAAATATGAGTTTTTGATTTGTCAAGGCAAGTTTATTTTTTATAGCACATTTCACCAAAAAGGCAATTCAAAGTGTTTTACATAAAACTTAACAGCAACATAGGGCAATATAAAAAGACAATATAATTAATCATTACTCCTTTCCAATTAACAAAAGGCAGCGGCAAAGAGTAAAGTCTTTAACCTTGATTTAAAAGAAAAGAATTAAGAGTTGCAGCAGACCTGCAGTTTTCTGTGAATTTGTTCCAGATACATGTGCATAAAAACTGAATGCTGCTTCTCCATGTTTAGTTTTGACTCTGGGGACAGAAAGGTCTGCTCTGGGACTGGGTGGTTCATAATGCAGCAGAAGATCAGAAGATCAGAAATTTACTTTGGCCCTTAAACCATTCAATGCTTTAAAAACCAGCAGTAGAATTTTGAAATCAATTCTTTGACAGACAGGAAGCCAGTTTAAAAACCTCAGAACTGAAGTGATGTGATCCACTTTCTTGGATTTAAAGACACTAGGTTTACTGCAAATTATCCAGCAATCAGTCAACAAAGCACAACAATGAATATACCGAACAGAACACTTACATTCACAGCACATTGCACGCACAAAGGAATAAAATCAGCTTTCCCAATTGTCTATCTCGTTCTAATGCAACATGGTGGCTAAAACATGTGACATGTTTGAAGAGACAGTTCACCCAAAAATGAAAATTCTGTCATTATTTACTCACCCTTCTGTTGAACACAAAATAAGATATTTTGAAGAATGTGGGTAACCAAACAGTTTATGTACACCATTGACTTCCATAGTATTTTTTTTTCTCCTACTATGCAAGTCAATGACTACCATAAAATGTCTTGTTACCAACATTCTTCAAAATATATTTTTTTGTGTTCAACAGAAGAAAGAAACCCATACAGGTTTGGAACCACTTGAAAGTGAGTAAATGATGACATGATTTTCATTTTGGCTGAACTATCCCTTTAAGTATCTTTATATGTTCATTAGAGATATATGGGTCAGTGATAAAGAAGGACTTAACATTGAGGGAAGAACTAAAAGAAGCCTAGGTTATAAATGAAAATAAAATCTGTTTTTACCTTCATTAGAATGATAATTAAAAATATACTGTATATTTCAGTTTCAAATCATATTATGATAGTAGTCAGACATGTCTTGGGATAACAGTGTGTCACGATTTGGCCTTGTCTTGGTCACGTTTCATGTCATTGTTATGTTTCCATGTCTGTCATGTGATTCCCTGTTTGTCATGTGATCCTGCCATGTGTCTTGTTATTTGTAAATTGTCTGATCATTGTTCACAGGTGTCCCTTGTCTTGTCATTAGTCTGTGTATTTAAGCCCTCATGTTTGCCATGTGTCTTTGTCAAGTATTGTTTTCTGTAGACCACTGTTTGGGTTTGTCCATGTCCATGTCCATGTCCATGTCTTGATTTCTGAGTTTTCATGCCACGCCATGTTTTGTTTCATGTTTGGTTTTGTTTATAATAAACTGCACTTGCGTTCTCATTTACACTTGCCTCCAGTGGATCCTTTACACAGTGTTACATAGTCAATTATAATGTTACTTTTATTATCATATTCAACAGTTATGTATCCCAAATACAGAAGAGAATGGCATCGACTGAGAGACAGAGTTAATGCTCTCGCAGCATCAAGTAGCAGCTTGGATGAATATCTAGATTTGGATGTACAGTTACAAGGAGATGTATCTGGGGAGGGTACATCAGTGCAAGGAGATATTTCTGGGAAGGGTCCATCCACACAAGGACATTTGTCTGAGGAGGGTCCATCTTTGATTGTAGATGCTGAAGAGGGTCCATCAACTGGGGATGGTTCGGTTGTAAAGGAATTAGACTATGGATACAGGGAAACTGCCGATTCCAGTGACTCTAATACAGAGCTTGATTATTCTGATTCCGATGACACACCATCATTACGCAAAGATTTGGCTGAATGGGCAACAACAACAAATAAAACTCATGCTACGCTTAATAAGCTGCTGGGAATCTTGAGAAAACATGGACATACACTTCCAAAAGACAGCAGAACACTGCTAGAAACCCCGTCTGGGTTTGAAATTAAGAATATATGTGGTGGCCAGTACACATACCATGGCTTAGAGCCGGGTATTCTCCAGTTCCTTTCCCAAAACACATTATTTACAGGCACTGTAGACCTTACTATCAATATAGACGGTCTGCCAATATTCAAGTCCAGTAAAACACATTTTTGGCCTATTCTTGCTAAATTCGATAATTCTGGTTCCTCTATATTATGGCAATAGCAAGCCCGACCCTGTTCATGACTATCTTTGTGATTTAATAGCAGAATTGCAGGTGCTTATGCGAAATGGTGTCACACACAAAACCACAGTGCACAAAGTAGCTCTGCAAGCATTCGTATGTGATGCTCCAGCAAGAGCATTTCTAAAGTGCATGAAAAGCCATAATGCCTTGCATGGATGTGAGCGTTGTCTGTCAGTGGCCACATCAGTTGAGGGAAGGGTTGTCCACTTAAATAAAGTGTCTTGTGAGAAACTCACTGATGATAAATTCAGTCAGTTGCAGTATCCAAACCATCAGAAGGAACCTACATCTCTAGCCCAACTGGGAATCAAATGTGTCACACAGTTTCCTCGACCACATGCACCTAATTTTTCTTGGAGCTGTGAAAAGATTACTCACCTTTTTGTTGCGAGGCCCAGTTATTTGCAGATTGCAAAAAGGACAGAGTGAAAAAATCAACAAGAAGTTGGTACAACTGAAAGGTGCAATGCCGGCAGAGTTTGCCAGGCAGCCAAGATCTCTGACCGAACTTGATCGCTGGAAAGCAACTGAACTACGGCAGTTTCTGCTGTACACAGGACCACTTGTGTTGCAGGATGTTCTGTCTCAGGACCATTATCATCACTTCCTGTCATTAACAATTGGAATGTTTATTCTCTTGGATGATGATGATGCCAGAAGAGGACACTACCTGGAATATGCCCAAAACCTGCTGGAACACTAGTTGGATACCTGTTCTGAACTCTATGGGTAAACTTTCCCAACATACAACATCCACTACATCAAACACATTGCTGATGAACTTCAAGTGCTCCTTGAATGAGTTGTCCTGCTTTCCATTTGAGAACCACCTACAGTCCATAAAAAAATTGGTTAGAAATAGCAAATATCCAGTCGCCCAGGTTACTAAAAGATTGGCAAAAAAGGCAAATACACAGGAACACATGAAGCAATGGAGTCGCAAACCGTACTCTATATCAGCCAAGGCACCAAATCACTGCTTCATGTTGAAGACTGAGCAAATTGTGTTTGTGAGGGAAAAGCGTCAAGATGGAATGTTGGTTGTGGATGTTATCGACCCAAAGGTCACAAATCAGCTGTTTGATCTACCTTGTGAGTCAAAGCTGATTAACATTGTATATGTGATGGACAATGATCTTAGCAGAGCAAAGAGGAAGCTTTTGGAGGCAAAGGATCTGCATAGGAAGGCTGTGTGTTTACCACATGCACAGGGATTTGCCATATTCCCTCTCCTCCATGTCTTTAAGATGAACTGAAACTTGGTCCCTCCTGTCTTGTCAGTTAACTTTTCTGGGTGAGAATATTGCCGATGTCAATTAATATACCGACTCGCATGCCCGATGAATCTAAAAAATCTAGTTTCATCATTCTTGTATTTGATTAAGGTTCGTAACAAATTCATTTGTCCAATACACAGGCCATTATGTCTCAAGGACTGAGGCGTGCACCAAAAAAGAAAAGTCATGAAGACTACAACCAAGGTAAGTGCCATTTTCACCTTTCAGTTTCCACTACAACTTTGTTGATGCAGGTCAAAATCTCAGAACTGATATGATAATACCATGGCCATATTGCAATTTTTTTTAGATATTAGCTCATCGGAGTTCTTGCTGCCATCACCACCACCAGGGTAGTTGTGCTGTTAATTTTTGCATTTAAATGTGTAGCTAGTCTATTTAAATCACCTCATTTGTTATATTAAAGTTCATAGGATGGCATGTGAACATATATTTCCGGAGCAGTAACAGTCCAAGTTCTGTGCTGTCAGTCAGACTGCTGTGGCTCTTCCATTGAATGCTTTTGCATAGGATATGATTGCTTTAAGAAATGCTGCATTTTGGATAAAAACATCAGTGTTTACATCACATTTACATTATTTTAATATATTCCTTTCATGTTATAGTTTGTACTTTCCCTGTGCCACCCAACAAATATGGTACGGCCTCCAAAGCTGACACTGCCTCAGGTACGCTACACAACATTATAGTATAATAATTATTTTGGCCATGTCCACATTAGTTATTTTTAATTAGCCTGTTTTTTTCAGAATTGGTTATGTATCTTTTGAAAGTAAAAAATAATTACTGATGCCAATACTATTCTTTTTAGCACCAAAAAATATCAGCGGGAGAAAGCTGATGAAGAGGGTCCATTCAAAAATGGGTGAGGTCATTAATCGTCCTTGTAAACTAAGTGGTTATGGATATTGGCCTTTTCATTAATTTGTTTTTGTCCTAAGAAAAGATGGAGGAGCATTGCTGCTTCAATCATTGGTCTTCTAATGGCAAAAAGTGTCCTTGAGCAATACAGACCCAAAGCTCAACTGCTCTTATTGTGAGTGGGTGAATGACAGGCATTCTGTGTAAAGAACTTTGCTTGAAGAACTTTTATTATGATTTTTCTTATGCATTTCTTAATTTTGTTATTTTGCTAGTTCCAGCGGAAAACTTTTCTGAGGACCTTTTTGCAACCTACACCTACCTCAAAGCAAATATAAATACATAATGGTTTCAAATTTTCATGACTAGTAAATTGATTTAAAGTTTAAACTTGCTTGCATATTATTCAAAGTGTAACCTTGTAGTGTAGTAGTGAAAACAATTATTTATCGAAATCTTTCATCCATGTATTGAAAAACATTATTTGCAATATTTTAAAAAAAATTAACTATGGAGATATTTTACACTCTATCTGATGAATGGAGAAATGAATGGAAGCACCAACCTTCACCTGGGTGCTACGTACCAAAAAATTTATATTTCACAAATTCTTGTCGCTGATTCGGCAAAGAATCTCTTCTTCTAACTGCAACAGGCTAATAACTCAGTGGCAGTTTTCACATGTGTTTTAACCTGACATGACCGCAAGAACTAGGTGAAAGAGTATCATCACACACACTGCTCCAGGAAGCTGTCCAGTGAGAAATGTGTATGTGTCAAAGCTGTCCAGTGACAAATGTGAGTTCAGTGTCTAGGTGTGTTCAGGGCATGTGTGTGTGTGTGTGTGTGTGTAAGTCTCAGCTTAAAGACACAGCTGCTCCTGCAAAGGAATTAGTGATGTGTGTATGTGTTTGTGGGAGGGTTTGTGTTCCACAGAGCATAACCAGGCGTTGTTAATGAATTAATGACGCAGAGACAGACACAAGGGGGTTTTGATTAGATAATAATACCGTGACTTGTGGCTTCATGGGAGGGAGTTTTAGACGGGCGGTAAGACAGGCACTCTTGGGAGGTGCAGTTTGCTCAAGATGTTCACAGAATAGAAATTTGTAAATATGATTGAAATTGTGATGTGCCGAGATATTTCATTTTTATTTGCATTTTTTTGAGTGCAGACTTGTGTTGAATCAATACTACACTGATAATTATTTGAAATATTATATAATAATATTAATAATATTCCATTCAAAAGGCACTACCACTTTTTTAAAGTCTCTTATGCTCAAAAAGAATTGTCCTAGACTGGTTTGGTTCCGATCGGGCGAAAAACCTAGGACTAGTTCGCAAAAGTAGGTTTTAAACATATTCGCAAATATATAATGATCGTTTTGATTGACAGCAGTGGTTCTTGAGGCAAAGTTGTTCCGTATGAGGAGATCTATCAACTGATATGCATATTGTGTGGATGTATGCAACACCACGTGATTACAGAGCCAAAAAAACTCATTAGCGCCAACTAGTGGCCGATTTCTTTCAAAATTCTTACAGACCTCTTGGGCCATGAGTCGAACATGCCCATCGAGTTTCGTTCCGATCAGCCTCCGTTAACCTTGTCTAATAGGTGCTCAAACTTCATTGGCCGATGGCGGCCATGTTTTTTGAGATACGCCAATGTCCTCATAGAGATACATGGCACCTTGGACCAAGACACTGCATACCAATTTTCAAGTCAATCGGACTAACGGTCAGGTGGTTAAAGCCATTTTCATGTTTTTTTCAAGTTATAGCGCCACCTAGTGTTCAATCGTTGCGATTTTTTTACTGTGACCTCAAATTGAACTCTTACACATGTGTACCGAGTTTGGTGAAGATATCTCATTTACTTCTCGAGTTATAGCCGTTTTAGTAAAACAGGCTCCTCCCACAACGTACGTTTTGGCGCCCCTTAGCGACCATGAATTGAAATTTCCAGAGACTCCAGAGGACATGTCTTCACTGGTTTGGTTCCGATCGGACGAAAAACCTAGGACTAGTTCGCAAAAGTAGGTTTTTGACAAAATTCAAAATGGCGGAAAATTTCCCCAGGCGGAAATGAAATCGGAGATATACGTTTTGTCCGTCTTGAGCCAAGGATTACAGTGATATAAGACACTTGAGTTTATGACAAACGGTCTAGGAGTTATTAGCAATTTCATACTTTTGCTTGCTATAGCGCCACCTATTGGCCAATCGGTGTCAAACTTTGATAGGTTCTCCCCAAATTGAGGACTACCATTTGGCTGAGTTTCAAGTCTCCAGCATTTACGGTGCCCGTGTTGGCAAGGCTACATTTTATCATCATCCTTCAGGAATCATTGTAACATGTTGATTTGGTGCTCAAGAAACATTTCTTATTATCATTCATGTTGAAAACAGTTGCAGTGTAAATGAACGTCCAAAACGCATAAAAAAGTTTCCAGTTTTTAGTTGAAAAATTGTCTTGTAAACGGCCTCTAATTTTATTCCTTTAATTTCGGTGCTCAGTAGAGGACGATGGAGAGCTAGAGGCTGGACTGGGGCATAAATATGTATTAATTTCCCATCCAGCACACTAAATCACCTCAGGAAAACAATCCTTTTGAAAAACAAAGAGAATCCAGTGGATCAATTGCTGTGTGTGAGTCCGTCTGTACATTTTGGGAGAGGGAGAGCTTAGCTCAGTTAGACTCTGTTTGACGTCTACCTTGAAAATGGATTAACATGAACATCTCTGTACCTCACCGCAGCTGTGTTCACAACACAGCACTCCGCTCTCTCTCTCTCTCTCTCTCTCTCTATCCACACTGCTGTCCAAGCGGCCAGCCAACAGAGCTCCGCGCAGTGTGACACTGGCACTGGGCTCATTTGCAGGATTATCTGTAGTGGACAGGCGCGCACACACACACACACACACGCACGCACACGTACACGTTTGATCCCTCTCTCCCTCTCCAGATGCATGCACATACATACACTCCTGTTGATTATATAAGTGTTAGTTTATTAATACATAGTGGTGTGTAGAGGTGGAGAAAAGAGGGGTGCGACAGATGAAGGGGGTGGGTAAAGGAGGTTTCTAGGGCAACAATGTTTAGCATTTAAGGCCTTTATCAGTAAATTGAGAATCTATGAACGTTTGTGTTTGTTTGTGCGCATGTGTTCGGAATTTAAACCAGCACAGGAGAACAGAGAGAAACAGACTGTGAGATATACATTTAAACATTTAGAGAAACTGGTGTGGAAGAATAAAAACAGAAAAGGAATTAGGTGTTTTGTGCGATATGAAGGTAATCAACCCTTTACACTGGACACAAACCAGTTATAATGAAGAGAATAAAAAGGAAAGGGGAAAACTGATGGGGGAGATGAGAAAACAGGGAATCTTTTTTAGCTTGATGCATGGCGGTTTTGGAGGCTTCAACCTCATCAAAGACTGTAGGTCTGTTTCAAAACCTAGTGAGTATACCTTCTTAGGCATGGGATGTCTGATTTGAAATGCTCTACAAGGCTGCAAATCTAGACGGCATACAAATAATGCTCCTTTTTCAGACTTCACTCACAAGGATGAAGATGTGACACATAAGGGTACAACAGCCCGTTTTTGATTATGCTACACTTTTTTATTGACACTTGTCAGTATTAAAAATGTGTATCAGTGTTGTGTTAATTAAAACTAAAACTATTCAAACCTAACTATTAATTATAAGTTTAAAGCTGAAATTAATTATAAATACTAAATTAAACTTAATGTAAAGGAAAATTAGAAAAAAATCAATCAAAAAAATTTCACAAAATCAATTCTGATTTACTGTTTAGATATGATTTTATTTTTATTTTTTTGTATAGCTGTTCACGTTGTTTTAAATGTGGCCAATATCAGATTCCAGTGCGAACAGTCATGGTCCTGGACTGACCCGCATGCGAAAAAAGAACGATAAAAAGACGCCGGAAGTAAATATTAAAGTGAGCAATTGTTCATTTATTTATAGCGTGATCTGCTGCAGAAGCCAGAGAATTTATGTGCAGGCAATATAAAAAACAAAGACAAGGATGTGGAAAAAGAGAGCAAAGTTTTTAAACATTTATGATATGAGCCCACATGTTTTGCTTATAGAGCCATCACTTATGAGTTCTGTCACATCCCTGTCCTTCACCGACTACCTTTAGAAACTCTCTTGATAACTTTCTCTATGTTAAATCTGACTCCCATGAGTGCAGAATTGTGACGAATGTTGATCTTGAGTGACATAAACGTTGCATGAATTCTGATTTGACTGTTCAGACTGAGGTGTCACTGCAAACCATCTGACCTGTATTGGATTTAAGACCACATATGGAAGTGGCCCAAATCAGAATTGAAAAAATCAGATTCCAAGTGGTTTGAGCTGTTCACAGCATCATGAGAAAAACAGATCTGAGTCACATATGAGCAAATAAATAAATACATAAACGGATTTGGGCCACATCTGCCTGCATTCTAAGCGTAACCTTAGTTGACATGCAGTTGCAAAGTTTCTTATATAGTAGAATGTCTATGGTGGACTATTGAAATAAAATGT
The DNA here is from genome assembly GCF_963993115.1 of Abramis brama. Classification (NCBI taxonomy): domain Eukaryota; kingdom Metazoa; phylum Chordata; class Actinopteri; order Cypriniformes; family Leuciscidae; genus Abramis; species Abramis brama. The sequence continues at coordinate 8,080,767 of NC_139985.1, forward strand.
GATTATTTTTTCCCCACCAAATTCATTACAGTGCATTCTGAGATTTCCTCAGTGAAGGATATATTCTGTACTGCCTGTATTTTTGGCTAAAACAAGGTATAATTAAGTTGCCTACCTTTTGAAACAGCCTTTGTGTCGGGGTGCGCATGATGTTCTTAAAATGATGCCTCTTGGAACAGAGCACGTGTAGAAAAGCTTCTAGATTGCATTGTCGTCTTCAGCATACACCTAATTAATGCACACCAGAACTCTTCCATCTCGCTTCTCTTTATTCCTTTCCTCCCTCTCTGAAGCTCCATGTCATTTCCCACATTTGCTGTAAAGGAACGTCAAGTGCAGACGAGATAAAGCAACACAATTATGAATATATTTGCATCCTATCTTTAATTAGGACTTCTGTGATTCTACTTGCTAACCTATTTCACAGTGACAAATTTGGAAGTTCAATCAATTTGAGCAAGCTTGAAAGTTGTGATGGAAGCATGGGAATGAAGCAATCAGATACTTGAGGCATCATTTCAGACGCAGTGCTGTGTAACATTGCTCGCTGTTGAGTGTGCGCCCTAAAACGAAGCGAGGCAGTAGACTGAACAGCTTTTGCATGGCCAGATGAAGTCATGGAGCAAAGGCAGACGAGTGAAGGAGACACAGCTGACCGGCCCATCTGTGATTTCAGAAAATATTTCAAAAGACACCCGTGTGCCTTGAATCTTTAAAAGAGGTGCATACGCAGTGCATGTTTAAAAGATACAGGTGTGTCTTGCATGTTAAAAAGGTGGCCTTGTGTGTCCTGCATCTTAAAAAGGCCTATGTACTCTATCAAACGTCTTCTTTCAGGCTGGCCGGCATTGATAACGATAGCTAGCTTTCATCAAGAGCACAATATTAAGCTTGAACTGGATTAAAGCTGAATAGTAACTTTAGCAGGTCATAAGCAGAGTTTTAAAAAGCATTAAACCTTGAGGTATGACTGTGCTCAATAAAAGCTATTCATATATTGTCCCTAAGAGATTCTATAAAATAAAACGGCATTAAATTAAAATGTATAACCTAAATAATAAATAATACAGTTAAATAAAACTGTATAATAAAACATTTTTTTTTTCAGCAAGGATGCATTAAATTAATTAAAAAGCAGCAACTGTTTTCTGTTTAAAAGAAATTAAAACAAATTAAAAAAAAAAAATCTTTCAGACCCTAAAATGTTGAACAGTGGTGTACAATAAGGTGACCAGATTTCTGAAATGGAAACCAGGGACATTTCCTATTTGAGTGATCAAAATATCACTGAAATCTCATTTGCTATTTTCCAATAATTAAAAAACAGGGACAATGTTTAATGTTTTTATATTTTTTAATTGTTGTGGGTTCCCTATATTATTGTCAACATTAATAATTATTGTGATTTAGTTTGATTATTAGGATTGTTGGTCTGGTTACAATCACTGCACCTGCGGAAACACTGAAGAGAAACAGTTAATAGTAGCCATTGTAAATAGCAAGCAGTTCAAAACAATATTATAACAAAATTATGACTTTACAAACATTACAACACAATTATAACATTACAAAAATAAAACAACGGAAATATGATATGATAAATAAAACTATTTCACAAAATGTTTTAACATTTTATAATTATATTTAAAATTTTCATTTTCACAAGCTGTTTGATCTGTATACAGAAATTACAACTTTTTTAACTTCAAATGTTTTGTTACGTTTGTGCTTGAAAATTACTCTTACTATCCATAATTTGGCTTTGTTATTTTGCATTTTTTGCTTATTTTAACAGAAAGTAAGTGTAATTGTTTAGTATAAATGTATATGTGTATGTGTATATATGTGTATATGTGTATATATATATATATATATATATATATATATATATATATATATATATATATACACACGTGTATGTATGTATGTATGTATGTTTATATAAGATGTGTGGAAACGACTGCAGTGTGACTTTTGGGGAAGTTTAAAATTGTGCAGAACAATCCCACACCCTTTTTGTCAGTATTACTTTTCAACAGTATTACTTTAATTTATCATGAATAGTTAGTGTTACTACCTTGAAAGCGATATAACAATGTTTCTTTTGATATTTGACGATAATGACGTCAGCTCTCGTCCAGGTTATGCCCTTCATGAAGTACGCAGACACAGACACACTCAAACACATAGCTCGCAGCGCCTTCTGTTGGTGAAAATAATCACTACACGATTGCTCCAATAACCAGTAGGCTTTTTGCAATATATTTGTGGGTTGTTTTGAACAAGTTGTAAAACGGAGACATTTACGGTGACAGCTCCAGTCAAGGACAAAACACCAAAACCTGGGACTGTTCCCGGAAAACGGGGACGCCTGGTCACCCAATTGTACAAAATAAAATACCTGCGCAATGTCTATGTGCATCAACAGAAATCTGATTCCTACCTGTCGACATAACACTCCCAGCTATATGAAAATGATGAGCTTTATGAAATGAAATGCAGATCCCCTGCATCATGTTCACATTATGAATTGTAATAAATATTTACGAACAAAGCTGTCTAAACAAAGCTGAATTATGCCATCAGACGTAAAGAGCAAGACAATCGTACTGTAAATAAGTACTGTAAATAAGACGTACTGTAAAGGATGTATCTGAAATTACCATTTCCTCAACGGAAGACCACACAAAGTCAAGGAGGGCTGACAATAGATCAGCAAGCAGACAACAGGAAGTGGATGGTGTCAACATCCTTCCCCATCAATAAGCATCTATTGTAAGGTCCAAGCTGACTGCAAACAAGGTCATAGGTCCCTTTGCAAAGAGGACTGATGTATCCTTTGAGATCATTCTTTAAAGTTCAAGCTATTTATACACCAGCCGTTAGGTGCGGCAACCCGAAGAAAGGAAAGTCCTGTTTTGGTGAAATCTTTGAGGAAGGAGTGGGGTTGTACTGTATGAAATGTACTTGCATAATTCATGACGCTATCGATCTGGGACAATTCACTTTGAAGAGTGAAGCTCACCGAATGAAACTTTCCCTGTTCATTTCAGATCAGAGTTGGCCTCAAAATAACCTATTGATTTTTGATGGGGGATAACGGTTACGGCTAAATGAACCCCTTTCAGGAACGTCTCTGGACTTCCAGCCAAAGATATATGAAATGCAGAGGACATCCAAAAACACTCACCACAGAGAGACAGACACCCTGGGGTAAACTGGCAAACTTATAATGTGCTCATATTGCATTGAACATTCATCGGTCTCTCTGTTGGATGTTTCTGAGAGAGGGCTGCCTGGACACACCTTGACCTACATGAGGGTGAAACAAGTAGATATGCAACCCAAGGTGATCAGGTTTACTTTTCTGTTTCGCTATACTACAGGTCAGTATAAGAGTCTTTTTGACCTTGTCTTGGTCCGGAAGATCTGGATCTTGCTTTATGGTCTCAGACAAATTGGCAGTGCACAGAGAATTCACAAGACTTCCTTGGATCCGAATGGAAAGTGTATGCAATATGTAAACACTATTTTTCTCCATTGGCGTTTGTTAAAATGGGCAGCCTCGATCTTGGATCAATAGGTCTTGGTATGGGTCTGAACCTTGAGGTTAGGTCTTGGTCTGAACCTGGGCTCGAGGGAACTAGTCTTTATCTGGGTAATGTAGACATGTGTTGCCTGAACTATGGAAGTAGTTTAAGTCCACTAGATATACGCAGCCGTGGGCTAACTGAAAGCGCACAGAAAAGTGAAAAACTAAAAGTTAAACCATGGAGCTATGTGGGTGATGAGTGAATATGACTTGCGCCATTTGCTGATCCTACCTCACTCTTTCCTGCCTCCTTTCCACCGCTGCACGAATAAAAATGCCAAAAAAGAAAAATCAATAAACTAATGTACAAATAAATTCATATAAATCAAAAATATGAACTATTCAAAGAAATACAATAATACATAAAAGTAAACAAAACATTAAAAAAGATTAAATACAATAACTTAAATTACGCACAGCAATATCTGGCTCACGTCATAATCTCATTTCTCCTCTTTTTTCCTTGCCATCATTTCAATCCTTTTTTCTACGATTATTTAATATAAAAGAAGAAAACATTCAATATTATTAAACAAAATAAATTTTAATTAAATCACATCATTTACTGATCTCGTTCTTCTCTTTCCTGCCATCATTTTTTTCTACTGTAGCAATGAATAAAAATGCCAGGTCTTTAATAACAATAAATTAATATAAATAACGTTAACTAATTATAATAAATAACTAAACATAATTATATAAAATACATTCAATATTATGAAACCAAATTAAAGTGAATTACCCATGCATAGCATGTATTTTATTTTCCTTTTTCAACTGCACCAATGAATAAAAAGACTAGAAATAAAACAAAGACACCCACAGCAATATTACTATGTGCATTAACACAAATCTGATTCACAGAGACTACTCTCAACATAACGTTTAAATATCATGAATGGTTATGAATGTATGCGAGCATAAAGCTGTTATTCAGTACAACAAACTCAAGCTGTGAAGCAGTGAATCTAAATGCTAATAAAGCATCAGCAAATCGATTAAGGTATTCTATTGGACTGGAATAATGAATGTTTGTGAGTACAAAACAAGTTCTAGTTAGCATGTACTTAACATGGCCACTGACCTTCATCAGAGCCACTGGATATTTAAAGAGCTGCTAAGAAATGTAACTTAAAACAGCAAAACAAAAACTCTTTCGCAGTAATCTCCCCTGAGTCTGCATATGCTTTCACACTTATCTGACCTTTCAAACACCACCGGGAGCAGTTCACATAAGATGCACGGAGGATAGTAATTCACATGCAGTGCCAGCATGAAAAATGCATTTCAAATCTATTCTACACCAAAAGAAACTTTTTCCCCATTAGTGTCCGCCTGGTAATGTCCTCCAGAACTTGCCACTTCCTTTTATATTTTCCTTTCCTTCTCCAGCACCACTTGAAAAGATGTCCTGTCCTCCATCTGGCCAAATCGAAACACAGAATCCATTGTCTCACATTGAAAACAATAAAAGGGCTGAATTAGAGAAGAGCTTGCTGCTAGGCCTTTGCTCCACACTGATCGAGCAGAGAAGAGGTCGGAGGTATTGATTACTATTTATCCATGTAGGATGTGATTACCGTACCCAGTGATGATCCTATTTAATCCCTGATGGATTATTTGAACACCGCATCTCTTTAGTACGGGTCGAGCAGCAGGTATACGAAAAGGGATGTATTTGGGCCTGATCGGTAAAGATAAATATTTAACCAACCTTTCACTTTTTTTTTTTTTTTTTTTAGCCTTTAGGATATTGATTTTGAAAAACGACAAAGAAATTTCACCCCAGAAGTAAACAAACCGCAACTGATCACATTTCCCCGATAAATATCTTTGGAGTAGATAAGGCGTTTTGAAACATTATGAGTGTGAATCAATAGACATTTAGTTCAGGAAGTGGCTTGGTTCGTTACAGCAGGATCCTCCTGAGAGATAGCTGTACGCTAGAGCTGTCACCAAGTGTTTCATTAAAGGAGTAGTTCACTTTAAAATGAAAATTCTGTCATCATATACTCACCCTCATGTTGTTTCAAACCTGTATGAATTTCTTTCTTCTGATGAACACAAAGGAAGATATTTAGAAGAATGTCAGTAACCAGACAGTTTTTGGGTCCCATTGACTTCCATTGTATATTTTTTTCCTACTATGGAAGTCAATGGGACCCAAAAACTGCCTGGTTACTGATATTCTTCTAAATATCTTCCTTTGTGTTCAGCAGAAGAAGGAAATTCATACAGGTTTGAAACAACATGAGGGTGAGTATATGATGACAGAATTTTCATTTTAAAGTGAACTACTCCTTTAAGCGTGGAATGAATCCCGGGAAGTGTGTAGCCATATATGTGCAGAGCTTGTTCTTCTATGTCCACTCATTAACTAATGAATAGATAAGAGAAAGATTGTGTGCTCCAGCTCAGGAATTTAACAAAGAGAATATGAAACACACACACTCATACACACACACACACACACACACACACACACACACGTGTCTTCACACATGGCCAGATGTTGCAGTTGACACTTTATTCAACCGCTATGGAAACTTCCGTCTGCACATGGCTCACATCTGTCTTCCACACACATAAATTCAGAAGAAGCAGCACAAAACACAACATAAAACTAGGTTGAGAGAGCAGAAAGGAATGAGGGGTTCAGATAGAGACAGACAGACACAGAGAGAAAGACTGGCAGCCTGCCAGTGTCACATGACAGGACATGAAGTGACATTATTCCAAAGGATGGAAATGGGAGTTTGTGTGGAACACAGGATACATTTAACTATAAAAAGGAAAAAAAGCCACAAAACAAGGGTGTTGTGGGTGGTTTTTAGAATGTTGCTCTATGGCGGCGTTGGTTTAGTTAAAGGTGCTCTAAGCAATGTCACACGTTTTTTAGACTGAAACATTTTTTTGTCACATACAGCAAACATCTCCTCACTATCTGCTAGCTGCCTGTCCCCTGAACACACTGTAAAAAAAACTGTCTCTGTAGACAGCCCAGGCTCCACAAACGGCAACAAAAACAAACTGGCCCAGCCTGGACCACGAAACATAACAAACAGTGTTCCAGCCAATAACCGACAAAAATTATTTGGGGGTGGGGGTTGGGGGGTTAGTGCACGTGCACATGAAGGGGGGTGTGGGGAGTGGATGAGAGAGAAGCATGAAGAGGGAAGTTAGCTAGAGGAGAGATGTCCGACAACGAGCGTTAGAATTATATTCTCTTGAATTTTGATATGGCCGACACACGACCAAAGAGACGACATTCCGATGAACAAATAGCAAAGAAGAGGGAAAAGGAGAAGGAACATGCGAAGTCCCGAATTTAGGAAGCACGGAAGGGAGGGGACGGGATGAGGAGGAGGGAGGGTCGAGCTAGCCTCCATTTTGTTTGACAATACTTCGAACGTCAATAAGAAGTGACGTCACCCAACATCACTTAGAGCACCTTTAACAAAAATGAAATAAAAACATTCATTAATTGATCAATTTAAATGCAAAATTATATAACGGATTAAAAAATTAATAATAATTACCCTGCTGTATGTTTGCTATAAGGTGTTCTGTGTGTTTTCTTACTGGCCCACAAGAGCCCACCCTCAAGTCTCTATGATCTCTAGATATGGTCCTTTCTTCAATGTCAGACCTATGGGATATTTACGGTCTCATTGCAGTCAGTTACGCCATTGTAACAAGTTACGCTTGCTTGTTTTTTAACAAAAAAAGTTATATTTTTGGCACAAAAAAAAAAATATAACTCTTTCACACCAAAAGTGAAATGAATAAGCCTCAGGCTAAAGGAAATGCAAATTCACACCTGTACTGTAGAAGGTGTAGCTCAAACAAACATATATAGGAGAACTGTATGTTCCCGCCATATTGTTTCCGCCACATTTTAAAAGTAAATTGCGAATTTTAATCTCACAATTGCGAGTTTACATCTCGCAATTCTGACTTCTCTCAGAATTCCAATATATAAAGTAAGAATTGCGATATATAAACTCAATTCAGACTTTTTTCCCGCACAATTGCGAGTTTATATCTCGCAATTCTGACTTTGTTTCTCAGAATTGTGAGATAAAAATGATAGTCCAATTCTGAGAAAAAAAAAACAGATTTTTTCCCCCTCAGAATTGCAAGTTTATATCTCACAATTCTGACTTTATAACTCGCAATTGTGACTTTATATCACGCAATTCTGAGATAAGTGCAAGAAACAAGCTTAACTGTCCTATGTAATTGTGACAGAGAGGATAAGTACATACACCGAGAGCATTTGTCTGAATGAATGATGAAACTCTACAAGGTTCCTATTTTAAAACCAATAAAGTCCTATAACTCAAGTAGGCACACATAAGGAGCAAATATCACCTTCTTTCATTAACATCTGCTCTTTCTATTTATTTTTTCCCCATCAGAAGTGCGCCTCGGCTTTCTTGTAACCTGCTGCTGTTGACATGCTTCCTCTTGTATGAAATATTGCTGCTCCTCAGGGCAGGTTAGCACACACAAGTCTGCCTGCATAATTTAAAAAGAGCTGCTTTGAAGAAGAGGAGGAGGAGGAGGAGAAAGGTCACTACCGATGCCTCCACAATGGGAAAAAAACTAATTAAGCATGAGCTCACAAATTAGGACTGTATTTCCTCTACCAGCTAATAATATTAGATTAAATGCAACATACTCTTCGATTAGACCACAATACATTTTCTTATGCATCATATCATGTGTCAATTGGTACTTTTTACATTTAAGGTTTCTACCGCTGATCCGAGCTGATTGCTAATTGTGTCTGATCAATCAAAACAATGAAGTACATAATTCTTTTCATAGCCCCAGAGTAAATGGATTCACTACATTTGCATGTATAACATATAATGCAAAGCTGTTAGCTCTTTTGAGCAGTATTCTCTCTGGCACTAATTTACAACCCAAACAATACAAAACACAATGTATTAAACTTTGGTGTGTAAATAGCTGGGCTATGAACATAAATAGCTCAATTCAGCTTATGCAGCTTATTGCTTTCTAAGTGATCAAACTTACAATTTTCAACCTGGTGGATGACAAAAAAAAAAAAAAGAGTGAAAAAACCTTACTTAAATTGAAGGAGGGACTCAGGCCATTTCCAGTGATCAGAATATTATAGAGAATCTTTTTTTTCTTTTTGGTCATTAAGAAACCACCTGCGTACAGTAGCAACCACCCAGAACACCTTACATAACATGCTAAAAAATAACATTTAATTTCATCTCTCACTAGTCAAAGTTGAATGCTAGTTGTGTGAACCATCAAAACAATGGCATCCATGATTCTATTTATAGTCCCAGACTAATTTAATTCGCTATATTTGCATGTATAATGCAATGTAAAGCCATTATTGTAAGTACTCTGGCCTGAGGATGTTATGGTAAAAAGCAGCATTATCTCTGACACATGCTTTTGAATGTACAAAGACCCCCAGCCTCATGTTTCATCAATCCCCCTGTTCTTGTTCCACCGTTGTTCTTGTTATGTTGTTCTTTTAGCCTCAGGGGTTTGGCGACTTTGAGTTACTGCAGAGACAGTGCTGTGGTGAACTGTTCAAACAGGTCACTAGAGCATCTATTCTACCTGAGGCCATACAGAGAACAAGAGAGGAGAGGGAGAAAATGTAAAGCAAAAGTAAAAATATACACTGTTGTCTTGATGCCGTTCTGCCTAAGGACTGAAATGACAAGGTAATGTACAGGTGTTTAGTGGACAGTTGTGTGTGTCCTGACCATAAGGCTATGTGCAGTTAATGTGCTGTATGCCATAGTGTATGAATACACTGATTTAATGATATTGGTTTTAAATGATAAAACAAGATATGGAGTTCAGAATGAAGATGGACCAATGCTAGTGCATTATATTCATCATTAATGTGACCTGTGGTTGCCATTGTTGTTAACTAAAACTACAACTATTAAAAATCATGGTAATACTTTATTTCGATGATCAACTTTAGACATTCTAGTTCTACTTACTATAAGTAACATCTCGGTTACGCATGTAACCCTCGTTCCCTGAAGGAGGGAACGGAGACGTAGTTGACGTGTCGATTGATTGGGATCACGCTAGGGAGTCTGTCATCTTCGAGTATTGTAAAAACGAGCCAATGCACATTGGCGTGCGAGATTTGCATCTCACGCTCCGCCCCGCAGCGCAGGTATAAATACGGAAGCGGATGCACACACTACTTTTTTTTTGCTGAGGAGCCGAGCGGAACCCGGTCAGCGGTGGTACAGCAATAGTGGCTAGGGGACTATGTCTCCGTTCCCTCCTTCAGGGAACGGGGGTTACATACATAACCGAGACTTACGTGAGAGAGTAACGTGAGAGTTAGCTGGCCCAAATTCCAGGCATGATTCGTCGACTGAAAATGCATGCAGGTCCCCTACCCTCTTGATGGAGGCCAATGCAAGCAGGAGAACTGTCTTTAACGGCAGAGTTTTTAACTCATCTGACTGCAGACGCTCAAAGGGAGGTCTCTGAAGTGCGGTCAGCACCAGAGATAAGTCCCAAGAGGGTATGGAGGGGATGCAAGGCGGATTCAATCTCCTCGCTCCCCTAAGGAACCTGACGACCAGGTTGTGCCTTCCCACGGATTTCCCATCCACTGCATCGTGATGTGCGGCAATAGAGGCAACATACACTTTGAGGGTGGAGGGAGACAGCCTTTGCTCCAACCCCTCTTGCAGGAAAGAAAGCACGGTCCCGATCGAGCATCTTCGGGGGTCTTCCCTGTGAGAAGAACACCAATCAACGAACAGGTTCCACCTCAATGTGTAAGCCCGCCTCGTAGAGGGGGCTCTCAAAGAAGCAATGGTGTCTACAACTGATTGTGGTAGATCACCTAGAACCTCCGCGTCCCGTCCAGGGACCAGACATGAAGTTTTCAGAGGTCTGGGTGTGGGTGCCATATGGTGCCCCGTCCCTGAGAGAGAAGGTCCTCCCTCAGAGGAATGGGCCAGGGAGGGGCTGACGAAAGGAGCACAAGTTCGGGGAACCAGGTCCGGTTGGGCCAATAAGAGGCAACTAGCAAGACCTGCTTCTCTTTCTCCCTGACCTTGCACAGTGTCTGTGCAAGGCGGCTCACTGGGGGAAACAAATATTTGTGAAAGCCCCGGGGCCAGCTGTGTGCCAGTGCATTCGTGCCGAGAGTGCCCTCGGTCAGGGAATAAAACAACTGGCAAAGGGACGAGTCCGGAGAGGCAAACAGATCGATCTGTGCGGCTCCGAAGTGGTCCCAGATCAGCTGAACCACCTGGGGATGAAGTCTCCACTCTCCGGGGGCCACATGCTGTCGTGAGAGCTTGTCGGCGGCACGATTGAGCAGGCTGGGGATGTGAGTGGCACGAAGCAACCTCAGACACTTCTGACTCCATAAAAGGAGGTGGCGGGCGATGTACGCAACGGTCACAGTGTCGTACGGACCAGTACATGCTTGCCGAGCAGCGCCGTTTTGAAGCGTCTCAAAGCAAGGTGTACTGCCAACAACTTGAGGCAATTGATATGCCAATGCAGATGGGGGTCTGTTCAGAACCCCGCTACTACATGCCCATTGTACGTGGTGCCCCAGCCGGTGTTGGAGGCATCTGTGAAGACCACAGCGTGCCTGGACACTTGTTCTAGGGGCACTCCGGCCCGGAGAAACGAAGGGTCCGACCACGGGCTGAAGGATCGACGGCAGGCTTGAGTGATTGTCACCCGTAGCGTGCCGCTCTGCCACGCCCACCTTGGGACTCGGCCATGAAGCCAGTGCTGAAGTGGTCTCATATGAAGCAATCTGAGCGGCGTTACTGCGGCTGCCATATGCCTCATTTCGGCTAGTGGAACCGGCTCTATTGCATCCTTCGCCAGTAGGACTGCAATTTCCGTACGCATGACAGGGGCTCTTTCGCTCGACACCGAAACGAATGCCTCTGAACACGGGAGGACGCCGGACAAACTGAATCGTGTAGCTGAGTCTGATGGTGCGAAGAATCCAGCTGGGCGGATTGGAAAGTACTTTCCAGGCTTCCAAAAACCGCTCCAAGGGAACCAGAGGAACCACAGACATACCCAGGGTGGGGCAGCGAAGTGGAGTGCAGGGGCCGTACCCGTCTGCCGGCTGGCGACACAATAGAGGATCGATGGTTGCAAGGCTTTACATGGTTGCACACCATCAATCTGACCCTCTTGGAACCCAGGAATAGATTAATTTGTTATTCTGACAATTCGGGAACCACTGGACTCCGGGGAGCCGGCAGTGGAACTGAAACTATCAGAAGAACTCCTCCCCCCATCCCTGGGTGGCCTGTATCAGGGACGCTTAGTCTTGCTCTTGCCACCTGGTTTGGCAGCGTCTGATACAGGCTGGGCGGCCTGCCTGCGGCTAGCTCTCCGCTGAGGCCTGATGAAGGCTGCTGCGGTGGCCCAGCGGGAGCTTGAGCGGCGGCAGGGGGGGCGCCCTCAGTGACGTGCAGGTGGAGGAACTGCCACCAGAGGCGGGGTGATGGCAGCAGCGGGCTGCTGGGGCAAGATGTGTCGGACCTCCTCCATCTGCTCCTGAGCAGCAGAGAACTGTTGGGCGCAGTTCTCTGCTGCGTCGCTGAACAACCCAACCTGGGAAATTGGGGAGTCCAGGAACCGAACCTTGTCTGCATCACTACGTCGAACGTGCCCGACTGAAAGGGAACTTAAGTATTACTTTAAGAAACTAAAGTATTAGTAGACTGTCTGCTTAATATCTACAAACACTTCAAGTTACATTCTATAGACTAAAAGTAACTTCGCAAGTACAGGTCAACTTATTCGACTAACCTGAACCCTAACCTAACACTTTACTACAGTCTTCTACTATGATACTTATTGACAAGTAGCAAAGTTACTAATAGTTAGTGGAATGTCTAAGAGAGACCATCGAAATGAAGTGTATAACCAAAATCATTTCCATTACTTGAAATAAAGCTGAAATAAAAATAAAATATAAATATTACACAAAAATAAATACATTTAAATTAAACAAAAACTTGAAATGACTTACACTAAGGACTGAAAAATAGTTACAGCAAGTACGTTAACACAAATGTTTCTAGCTACACATTTTAATTTTAGTTCATAATGCAACATGTGCGTGCTACATTTTCAGCAGTTCCATTAGAGGCACTGTAGCCTATAGGTTTACTTTTGTCATGTCGAGTGCCAGTTTAAAGCAAATCTTATTAGATAGTGAAATGATAAGATTAAAGTCTTGTTGAAACAGAAGTAGAGACGATGTAGGGCAGGGACTTGGTTCTTTCCAATGGTTGTTGATTAGATGAGGACTGAATCAGAGATAAGTGGACTAAATGATTGGAGAAGTACAGAGGAGGAGAGTCAAGGAGAAGTCAGTCATTTCACTAGAAGATAAAGTTATTACATATTGACTAAAATGTAAAATGTTTTTTTTTTTTTTTTAATAAGCGCACTTGCAATGCATTGACCAACATTCACACCTGCATAAGTTTCTGACCTTAAAATTGACATTGGCACTGATTTTGAAGGACATGTTGTGCCCTTCATGCAATGAGGCTGGGCATCTATTCTTATATCCATACTTGCCTCTTATTCTCCCTGCATGTCTCCGTTTCTCCTCGAGATGACCCAAAACGCTTCTAATTATGAGCTGGTTCCTGCCGGCGTTCCGGCTGCCAGGGAGTCAGCCGGGTTCACTGATCCCTCAACGTGTACAGCTGTTATCTTTGACTTTTGTCCAAAACCCAGATTGGAAGTGAGCTCAGAACCAGACAAGTGTGAATCCCTCTGTTTAATTGCTAGGGTGCTTTTCCTCTGGTCAGCTGTTCTTCCGAGGACACCACCAGTGTGTCTAGCATTTATCTGTGGATTAACAGAACATGAAACCAGGGGAAGACCTTTAAAAGCAAGATGTAATGTGAGCTTACTTGACCTGGAGAGCGTGCCCATCTGCCACGCTTGAGGAATAGAGGGAGACAACTAAATTGAAAACATTGCTGGGATGGACACAGAGAACAGCCTCCATACTGGGAGGTCTAAGCAGTAACTCAATCTCTCTTGCCTATTTTCTCTCTTCAAGAGAGCGAGTGATCAAGACTGAAGTGTCTACACAGGCTTTCAATACAAAGCTTAAAAACAACTTCAAAATACTCAAACAACTTTACAAAGATGAGTCAGGCAGAACTTTATGGTGGAGGGTATAGGGCTGTGCAATTAATCGAAATGTAAGTCTCGATTTCAGCTTCCAATGATTATGAAAACAAAATGATTGAGATAAAACCGTTATTGTGCCGCATTCTGTTTCTTTCTTTTACAGTGGTGCACTTACTCTCTTCCTTAAAAGGCCAAACTTAATGTCCAGATCAGTCAAATCATGTAATATGACTGTCAAAACAATGTAAAAAGGGATATGCTTGATATTAATAATTATTTAAAAAATTATTAAGCAGTGAAAGAGTGACAGCAGCCTAATGAAACTTCCTCTGCTAAAAGTTTTTTTTTGTTTGTTAGAAGTTTACTGCTTGTTTGATTTAAAATAACCCAATACAACACAATTCTTGATAAAACTTACAAACATTAAACTTATTTGCATGTTTATGCATAAACTTGTAATATTGCATGCATCAAATCTCATTTGCATACATTCAATTAAACTGTGTAAAGACGTTGTGAAGACACCAGGTTTGACGTCAATAACGATGACAGAATTTTCACTCTGGGGTGAAGTTTTTTTTTTTTAATGTTGCTGGGTGGTTATCGGAACCGTTCGCTCATCTAGTTTTATCTGGTTTACCTGCTAGAAGTTTTGCCCTGAGAAATATTTATCTACCACACAGTCTGCAACACATCCTAACAGACCGAGCCACTGTTGTCCGACTGTTTCCACACATCTGATGTCTGCAGGGGCGAGCGCTTCTCTGGAGTGAGAGTATCCACACTTAAAGGTCATTATCATAACCTCTGGCACCTCGCATAATACAGACAGATGAGAAAAAGTGAGTCAATTATTCATAGAATGAATAAATCATCTAGTATATAACTTTGGCACCACCATGGTCACATGTCGACTCAAGAGACGGACGTTGAAAAATCCAGGACTGCCCTTCTGACCGGAAGCCATCAGTTCTATTATTCATTTACTTTATTATGGTGTCTTACTCTGACCTCCCACATGCCCTCAGTAAATCCACACACAGAGAAAGATAGAGAGATGCAAATATACCAGCCGGACTAGCCCATGCGTTCCGGATCCCAGAAAACAATCCATCCGAAATGTAGATCCTATGAACAAGACATGATAAGAAGGATCGGTGCAAAATAACACACATACTGTACTGTTCTGTCTAAATAAAAGAAGACAGACGTTATCTCCTTAATTTCAGCTTATATAACTCACAGAATTATTATTCACATAGTTGAGTACTGCAGTGTAGGCTGCAGGTGCATTTTAATATGCATAGGTGGTGACCGACAATGTGTGTACTACAATGTCAAACGTTTGTAATTCATATCCACAGACCATCACCACACTGCTTCATAGTCACACATTATATTAAAATGCAGTCAAAAGACAAGAGATTACAGGAAGAGCGTGTTATCCACTGCCTCTGGGTTCAATGCAGGGGAAATTAGACTTTAGCGTACAGTTGTGACCTTTCACATGCTTTTATGACCATGAGTTACATTAATGTAAATATGTAAAAGCAAATTATTATTATTAACAATGATGCAACAATGAATGAGTTGTGTATATAGTGGTGGATTTTTATTGAAATGACTGGATTTCGGCTACGAAAATCTGCTGAATAAATGTCGGTGAAATCCTGTAATCTCAAGCAATTGTATTTCAATGCACAAGCAAGCAATATTTCCTCCAAATATGCCAACTTCCTTACTATATAGTACCTGTGGGTTAAAACTTACTCGCAATCTGTTGGTCTGAATATTAAGAATTTGTTCAGTGGATATGAAAACTTGTTCACGTCTGGTTAGAACACGGTGTTAATTTCACTTTCCAGACTTATTAAATTCAGCTATAGAGTCCTAAAATATAACAGTTTACATAACACAACAGAAGCACATCCAGTTACACATTCATCAGGTGTCATGGATTAATGAATATACTGTACTGTTGTTCCAGTATTAACAACCTGCTCTTCCAGGCTTTTTCCAGAACACAAATCTAAACACCGAACAGATGTCTTTGTTTACGCCACAATGCATCAGAAACTCACAAAAGCTGCCCCTGTGTTACACATCTGTGACAATGTAATGAGAACCTGCGTAGCAATGCTGTTTGCCATAAAATGCAACTTCACCTCAGTATTTAAAAAAAACATTTTCACCACCTGATCCACCCATTTTTTTTTCAACGTGCACAAAAATATTACTGCTTTACCCAGAGCGCTTTTAACAATTTATGTAAGGCTTGGCCCTTATCGCTACTTCAGAGTGACTTAACTGGTAAAGTGGTCAGGGTGGTTTAGCTTGGCACTACAAGCCTCTCTGGATAAAAGGTGAAGCCTTAACCGTTAAAAGCCCCTAGAGGGTTTATCTCGGGTCAGAGTGCTCGTTATATGAGCTATTACCAGCTTCGCTATGCTAATGTGCGGTGCCATTCAGGCAAGAGGCTTGACAAAATGAGTGGGCCTCTCTTGACAGTTAGAGACAGACAGAGAAAACTTAAATGATTTCTGAGAAAGAGGTCAGCAGGAGTGAGAACCACAGGACAGCTTTTAATCCCTCAATCAAAACCTTAACAATCAGTGGCAAACACAAGGAAAGATCATTATGGCCCCTCTAAATGTTGGTAAATGGCCCAGTGCTTGTAATGATGGTAATGAGGAGGGTTTTATATGGTGAGGTCAGCTCAGTTCATCTCTGGCTAATATCATGCTTACACAAAAAGAATTTGTCATAATGTGCCCAATGTGTAATTGTAAGGAATCATTGTAAATTAGTCAGAGGAGGTTTTAGACATGATGTGAGAAATCGTAATAACAGGAAAAACTAATTTTACTTTGGCTATACAAAGCCTTGCAGGAAAGTTTAAGGACATTTGTTGCTGTTATTATAATTGATAATAATGATAAGAAGAATGTTAAATTCTACAATTAATGAAAAATACTAAAAATATCAATGTACAAAAAAGTATTTTTTCCTTGCTGAACAACCATTTACAGTACCTCAATATGGTGATTCTGTTCGGTGAGTCTAAAACAGCATATAATGGCTGCAAACTACATTGCAAGTTCATAAAGTCATTAGAAGCTTTTAAATGGAAGGAAGCTGGGAAAATTAAAGACAAATCAATAGGAAGTCAACACACCCTGCAGCAGGTCACACTTTCCAGAACACTCGCATTCAGCACTGCACATGGAGCAAAACTGTCTAAACATCATCTTCTCCAGAACAACCTGCAGACCCTTAGACATAAATTGCACAAAACTGCATAATTTACTGTTATTACTATGGTAAGTATATGTAACATATGTAACAAGGACACTGCAAAATAAAGTGTTACCAAAAAAATATCACATACACATAACGTAATAGATTGCACTGGCAATTAGAAAATAATAATAATAAAACTAGAATAGCATTAAAAGGAATAACACAAATCATTTACTCAGGTTCAGTAAGATGTTTTTTTTTTAAATGAATAAATTACTGAATAAAAATAAATGAATAAATTACTATTATTCAGCAAGGGTGCATCAAAATGACAGTTAAGACATTTCTACATATCTTTTATAAAAATAAATGCAGCATTGGTGTAAAAAAATAAAAATAATAATAATAATATTAATATATATATCTATATACACACACACACACACTTAATGACCCACGCAGACACAAATATATACTGTGGCCACAAATTAAACATTCATTCACTCATTTTAGTAAATCGTGATTAATATAATTTTATATAATATAGGCATAATATAATATAATATAATATATTTTATTTTATATGGAGCCCCTAAAAGGACATGGTGGTGGGAAAAAATTAACATGAGATGGGAGGAAAAATAATAAGTCAATGCTTTTGCATTCTCTTTCAAAGGTTTGGCATTCCCATTTTTCCCATTCCCATTTTTCAAAAGGTTTGGCAAACCTTTTGCGTACACTAGCAAAGAACTCACAAGGTTTGTGAGCAAACACACAGTTTCTCGGAGAATATAAACATTTGCGAGACTTATTTTTTCACCATGTCTCTTTAGGGGCTCCATAAACAAAATGCAAGAAAAGTTGCAAAGACTTTTTTTTTCCAGTGAGCTTTAAAATGCTGTTTATGTGTTTCATTTATGTGTTTTGTGTGTGTCATCACTCTACAGAAGAGTGCTGACCCCAACAGAAAGCCATGATGACTTCATCATATCAAACCCAAACTCAACCAATCACTTTCACCTCTTCGCCCAACACCGCCTGGATATTACCTGCAGTCCCCCAGGGTGCAAATCTCTGTAATTGTTTTCACTCACAGTCCATCACTCCTCTGAAGAATCAGAGGTGGTATTTGGCATGGCTCAGGCTGGTTTAACGGTCAGCAGAACGTCTGTTGGGAAGGGGAGGACGAGGAGAAGCTCTGCCAGCCACTATAGAGAAGGCAGAATTACAGCTCTCGGCCCTGTGGACAGCACCACTACTGTTAGAGAAGCAACACCGGCCCCTGGGGTACCTCATTAATCACCATGGCAACCTAATAGAAGATGCCAGGACGGAGCGCTGGTGAGGTGGAGATAGAGCTCCAGGTGTCACTGTAAAGCAATAACACTGGCACTCAGCCAAATCAACGGCCCATTGGCCAGTTATGAATGTTCAGAATGAAGTGCTTTAGAATCTGAAGATCCTCTCCTAAAGGCGAGAGATTGCTTTCAATGACTACACTAAAACTTACATTACATTTGTGCATTAGGAAGTGGCTGTTATCCAAAGTGACTTAGTGTATTCAAGGTATACGGTACATTTTGCCTGCAAGCGCGAATCAAAACTCATCACCATGGCATTGCTAGCATCACTAAAATGCTTTTTAAAGGTTTATACGCTGCGCTCTGTCCTTACAGCAGACGATCATTTTGTCCTTCAGTTTGTAAAACACAAAAATGTAAAGTAATTTACTCTTTTACAGTAATGCTTTTACAGTGGAAGCCTAGAGGCAAGGTAATTTAAGGTTTCATTGTTTAAAAAATATTTGTATTATTTAGACAAAGTTTAGGGTCAGTAAGATTTTTTTTGTATATACATATATATGAATGAATTATTCCTTTAATTCAGCTAAGATGTATTAAAGGGTTAGTTCACCCAAAAAATGAAAATTGTGTCATTAATTACCCTCATGTCCTTCCAAACCCACAAGACATTTGTTCATCTTCGGAACACAAATGAAGAAATGTTGTATAAAATCTGAGAGCTTTCTGTCTCTCCAATGACCTTCATTTTGACTAGTGGCTTTACCTCAATTGTATGACGCAACACAAGTGCTTTGTTTGCGCAAAAAAACCACAAAAAAAACAAAAAAACACTTTATTTCCAAAATATTAATTTCCAAAGTTGGAGATAAATATTTTTGTGTTCAGCAGACGAAAGAAATTCATACATGTTTGGAACAACTTGAAGGTGAGTAAATAATGACAATTTATTCTTAAGTGACCTATCCCTTTAAAATGTTTACTGATAATGATTTACCATATAGATTTCAAAACAATACTATACACTTTTGTTGTAAATGTACAACAGGAAACATGGTTTTAAATCATTAGAAATTACTAGAAACCGTTATTAGCCAAAATGACTGGCTGCCTATGGACAGTTCAAGGAGAGACAGGAAGAAAAAAGAGAAGGGAAGGAGCAAAAGGGTAAAGAGAAAGAAACATAAGAAATAAGGAACCAGCAATAAACTATTAAACACCTGGCATGAATCTGCCCAATGGTATTTATGTGATCTGTTTAGTGAAAGACCTTGTGTGTATGACTTTCACTGCATAAACAATCTTGAGCACTATTATGCTGGTTACGCTTCAGAGTATCAATGTACATAATACGAGTATGTGCACTGTAATTTCTATGGAGACTGTCAGGTCTTCTGTGCTCCACGTGACTACAAATAAAGCCCTCTTAAAGGGTTAGTTCACCCAAAAATAATAATTCATTTCCTTCTCTCTGGGCCTCTAGTTGGTTCACGTAGTGTTTTTGCGCTGCGCGTCTGTGTTACACGTCACCACGTAGGCTCACTATTGGCCGACGCTGGTCATGTGTGTGATGCGTGTTGACGTGTAACACAGACGCGCAGCGCAAAAACACTACGTGAACCAACTCGAGGCCCAGAGAGAAGGAAATGAATAGTGGAATAAAGTCGTTATTTTTGTTTGTTTTTGCGAACACAAAAAGTATTCTCGTCGCTTGATATACTTAAGATTGAGCCACTGGAGTAACTTGGACTATATTAACGATCTCTTTAATAACTTTTCTGGGCCAGCAAGTTTCGGTCACCTAGCAGCCTATGAAGGAGTGAGACGGCTCTCAGATTTCATCAAAAATATCTTAATTTGTGTTCCGAAGATGAACGAAGGTCTTACGCGGTTGGAACAACATGAGGGTGAGTAATTACTGTCAGAATTTTCATTTTTGGGTGAACTAACCCTTTAAGTTCTTCAATATCCCAAATGCATTTTCTGTGTTTCCCAAGTGTGTCCTTTCAGGTCTTTCTATATGATGGAGTGATCTTTTGTTCTCGGAGCTGAAGGCTATAGGAGAGAAACAGGTGAAAGACGGCCGAGTGGAGCTGAGGGTCAGGGTGAGTGTGCGAACAGCAGAGAAATGAGGCTTTAATGCAGCTTTATATTTGTGTAGGGGACATAGTGTCAGAAGCCTCGGTAAATTGTGGCTGGTGGAAGAATCATCACCTCCTGGAGCAAGGATTCAATTCCAGTCAAGGACAGGTCAGAGATCATTCAGAGGGGATGGAATGAGTGACTGAGATAGAGAGAAGAATAAAGGGAAAAGGGTGGATTAGTCCCATTGTAGGGGGAAAAAAGCAATAGAACTTAAAGGGTTAGTTCAGCCAAAAATGAAATTTCTGTCATTACTCACCCTCATGTCATTCCAAACTCCAAGGCTTTTGCTCATCTTCTGAACACAAATGAAGATCTTTTTGATGAAATCTGAGAGCTTTCTGTACCTCCGTAGACAGCTACGCAACTGACACTTTGACACTTCATAAAGAGATCGTAAAACTAATCCATATGAATTGAGTGTTTTAGTCCAAATTTTCTGAAGAGACTCAATCGCTTCATATGACGAACAGATTTATATGATCACACATCAGTGGTAAACGGAAGCTCACGTGTGAGAACCAATGAGGTTCATTCTCGTGTGTCAAGCAGGTTCGGTTGAGCTTCTGTTTATGTTCACTGGTCAATGTTTATGTTTGAATAAAAGCCTAAATTAAATCTGTTCATCATATAAAGCGATCGAGTCTCTTCAGAAAATTTGGAAAATGCTCAATTCATATGGATTAGTTTTAAGATCTCTTTATGAACTTTTTGAAGCGTCAAAGTGGTTGCGTAACTGTCTATGGAGGGACAGAAAGCTCTCAGATTTCTTTAACATGCTGTGAGGATGCCTGGATGTTTTATTTTTATTATTTTTTTTTTTTTTGGTTGAGTAGGATTAGTTATTCTTACACCAAGTCAAAAAATAAATTAGACCATATTATAGTCTAATATACACATACACTCGAGTTTGGGTCAGCAAGTGTTTTTTCAAAGAAAGTATTCTTTTTATTCAGCAATGATGCATTAAATTGATCAAAAGCAACAGTTAAGACAATCCAAAAAATACCAGTTTCCACAAAAATATTAAACATCACAAATGTTTTCAGCATGTTTCTTCAACACAAATGGTTCTTAAACACCAAACCAGGATAATAAAAGGATATCTGAAGGAACATGTGACACTAAAGACTGGAGAAATTATGCTGAAAATTCAGCTTTGCATCACAGGAATAAGTTGCATTTTAAAGTAGATTCATATAGAAGAGTTATTTTAAATTGTAATAATATTTCACACTATTAATGGTAAATCACTGTTCAAATCAATGCAGCCTTGGTGAGCATGAGAGACTTAAAAAAAAAAAGTATGTGATGACATTTATCGTTTTGTCACTTTCTGGAGATAGGCACCAGTATTAGGAATTTAAAAATGCCCAACAGATAGAACAAAGAAAAGAAAAGAAAAGAAAAGAAAAGATAAATAGATATAGGGAACAAACTATAAGAAAACACAAGAGAAAGAACTGGATATAAAAAATACCTGGCATGACTCCACACCCATCGCTATTCATGATAGTTCGACAGTTTTGTCCGGCTTTCTTTCTCTCTCTTATTCCTCCTCCCTCATCACACTTCCACACTCCATCCCTTGATCATGCCATTGAGGTCTCGCTCTGCCTAAAGTGGAAGTCCTGAAGAGAGCGGAAGCAATCTAAATCAGCCACTGCCACAGAAAGAACAGCCCAGCAAAAGACCTCAGTCTTCCAGCGAGACATGAATCAAGTCAAATCCCACCCATAATTTATAATAACATAATTCACTACATGTTATACAAAATATAGAAGAGAAGTACTTGAGCTGTGCTTTGTAATGTTTTCAAGGCTGACTAAAAAATGGTAGAGGCTGTCTTTGGAAATACTACTGCACATTTTTAGTTCTTCTAGCTTTAAAAAATGTAATCGTATTGTTATCATCAAGGTGAAGATTTCCAGGCAGTGAAATTGCATTGATGACCTCTGCTTTTCTGAGGGTCTCTGCTGCTTACAAGTGCTAACCAGCATTACTACAGAGAGCTCAGAGTCTGAAAAACTGCAGCGCAAGGTGTGAAATTACAGATTTCTCAGTCTCACGAAATTGCTTAGTTACTATAGTCAGCCGGATAAAACGCCAGTGAAATGAGGAGTTTTCCTCACAGTGTAGAATTTCAACCATTGTGTTCACCATACTGTAATGCTAACAATGGAGCAGATGTGTTTTTATAGTATTGTGTAGGAAAGTTAAGTTTAAGTTTATTGTCCTTTTCTTTTGTGTCTGTGGCACCCTTCAGTCATCAACACCAAATGACAAATACAAACAAACATACAAAAGTACCTTATACAACAGACATCAACAACATCCCTTTTGCAACAGCAAAATCACTGCCATAGGTGTAAAAAGACAACTGTGATATCCCAAAAATTGTGGATTTCACTGTTGTTTTAACCATTGTTCAAAAGATTGACGTTAGTATTTTTATTAGGAAATGAATTCTTTTATTCAGTAATGATGCATTCAAAAGCCATTTATAATGTTACATATTCAATTATTTAAAAAAAAAAATGTCAGTTTCAAATAAATGCTGATCTTTTGAACAACTGTTTTTAACAACTGATTCCTGAAGGATCATGTGACACTGAAGACTGTTGAAAATTCAGCTTTGCCATCACAGGAATAAAATACACTTTAAAATGTCCTGCTTTTACTGTATTTTTGTTCCAATAAATGCAGCTTTGGTAAGCACGAGAGACTTATTTTCAAGAACAAACTTTCATACAGTAGTGCATGTTTCCGGCATGGGTCATTTTAAAATTCGCAGCTTCTATGCATGCAAAATTTGTGCTGAATATACAGTACATGAGAACACTCTGTTCTGGAAACAAAATCAAATTAGATGCCATAATCTTCCCCAAGAGACACTTTGAGCAGTCAGTGACCACAAATATTCATGATCATGCAATTTCAGTATTAGGTCTAAACAAATGTTGAAATAACAAATGCAGAGTGCTGCGAATTCACCAAGCCCTGCAGCCATGAGTCCCAAGCTAATGAGGACCGCTGAAAATGATACATTATGATGTATGAGATATGGATAATGCATACAAGCTGAAATGTTCGCAGGAAGTCGAGTACAAATATATACTTTCCCGTTCTCTCATCAAGCACCTCTGGATGTTTACACTGATTTTCTCCTGAACGCTTTTGATGGATGAAAATCAGTGATGTTTAAGAGCTGTAAATAGCTGTCAGATGGAGTAGTGCTGAATGCATGTCAATCTTAATACTTTGATGTGATGTTGTTTTAGATCATAAGATGTACATAAAGGTCTTTGTATGGGAAATAAGCAAAGCACTGACATAGCTAGGAGGATTGTATGAAAAGGGGGAGTTTGCAAGAGAACTCAGACTTTTCGCAAACTTGTAATCTGACACTGCCGTTTAGCTCAGAAAAAAAGCAAAGAATGTAATCACCAGAAGATCGACTTCAAAGCTCTCCGCTCACAGACTTCCATCTCCAGACTCCTTTAAGGTGAGAGAAACTGAATAATTCTGCTCTCCACCAGAGGAACCACTGAGAAAAATAGAGGACACTGAACTGTGTAATCCCTCCATTTACACATGCGTGTGGCTGCCTCGTCTTTTCAGGCTATCTTTCTTTCTCTTTTGTCCCCTGAGCGCCTCCGCACTTCTATCAGCTTCCTTCGTTCTTCATTTTAAGCAACCGATATACCTTAATTGAAAATGGGAATGAACACACCATTGAAAAAAGAGAATAATTGACATGGATACACTGCGCTGGTAAGCCTTTAATTCAATAATATGGCAGATTAAGGGGTTGGCTTCTACCTTCTCTGGAAGCCCTCCCAATGGGGAATGGTTCCACTTGGCCGGAAAATGATTATAGAGGAAGGAATGAATGAACACATGCACGCACACACACACAAAACAGCTGAGTCAAATGAAGCAACTCACCAGCACACATGCAAATGAATTGGGAAGTATCATTACCTCCAAACAAATCTACTTATTCAACCCCAGAAAAGACAACACAGTGATGATACAGTACTCCTGCTTTTCCTGCCAAAAGTTAAATGCTTAATTACCAGTAAACAGATGGCCAGCACACATCCAAATCTCTCCAAAATCAGCTGCCGCATGGAAAACATACCGATATATGTGTCTGCATGTCATACACAAAGAGTGAAGAATGTTTGCCAAATTCTCAACCTGCTTTACAGGCCTACGATGCATTTGTTATGATACCGTGAATATTTGAGGGCTGTCAGTTGATTCAAATATTTTAGCACAATTAGTCTCATAAACACACACACATTGTATTACAAGTGTTCTTTTATTTTGAGCAGTGCATCAGTGGTGACTAATTGTCATTCTGTCACTCACCAAGTTTCCTTTTGTCCCCATTTTAGTCCTTTTACAAACTCCACAATGTGCAATGAGCACGAGAGTGACCACATTCAATATTGAGAATATTGATTTTCCATATGTTTTTATCATATATATATATATATGTTTTTATCATATATATATATATATATATATATATATATATATATATATATATATGTTTTTATCATATATATATATATATATGTTTTTATCATATATATATATATATATATATGTTTTTATCATATATATATATATATATGTTTTTATCATATATATATATATATATGTTTTTATCATATATATATATATATATATATATATATATAATTTACTTTATTTAGTAGATTTAGTAGTATTTAGTAGATTTTTTATTAACTGATTGTGTTAACTATCTTAAAAGCAGTTGAGTACACACACACACATATATTATTGTATAGTAATAATTTATAATCCATAGTCATGTGTATATTTGTGTGTATTTAAATTATGAGTGCAACTTTTTTCTGGTTAGTTAACACATTTAGTTCATAATCATAATAAAAAAAAAAACTTAAATTATATATAACAATATCTAATATTTCATAATAATAATTTAAAGGGGGGGTGAAATGCTATTTCATGCATACTGAGTTTTTTACACTGTTAAAGAGTTGGATTCCCATGCTAAACATGGACAAAGTTACAAAAATTAAGTTGTACGTTTGAAGGAGTATTTTGGTTCCAAAAATGCTCCTTCCGGTTTGTCACAAGTTTCGGAAAGTTTTTTTCGAGTATGGGCATGTGTGACGTCAGATGTGGCGGAATTTCCTTATATGGGTCCTAAGGGCACTTCTCACAGAAGAGCGCGCGCGCACACGTAGACCAGAGCAGAGACATTCACTGACCAGAGCGAGAGAGCGAAATGTCACCAAAGTGTGTTTTTGGTTGCCAGGGCAAGACAACCCTGCACAGATTACAAAAAAAAAAAACCAGCATTAAGGGACCAGTGGATGGAGTTTATTTTTCCAGAGCATCAACGGAGTTGTGCAAGTGTTTTTGTTTGTTCCCTGCATTTCGAAGATGCTTGTTTTATAAACAAAGCCCAGATCGACGGATTTGCAGATCGTCTAATGCTTAAAGGGTCACGACACCCCCCTCTTTCAGCTCTAGTCTAGCTCACAATCTTTTTGAAAAATCCAACTTAATTGGGCGTGGTGGCTGTGAGAAGAAGGGAGGGGAGAGGGTGTGGTATGGCACGGCAGGGGAGAGGGGGGAAACTGTCATGGACTGTCACTAAAAATCAGTGGTAAAACGTGAGGAAATGCTAGATTTTTTTATAGCTGGCAAAGTTATAGTCTAATGGAATACACTGACACCTTATAATTGTATTTAAAACATATAAATGCACATGTATATGTATAATTATGTCATTATAAAATATATATTTGTTTATATACACACTATAAATGCATATATTTGAAAATAAATAAAAAAATCGCTTAAAAAAAAAACCGTTCAGTAGCCTACATATCCTAGATCTACGCGCCCCCTAAACCCACATAATAAAGGTACAGTGACATAGAAATTTGCACAAATTAAGCATACGTTCCATACAATTGAGGTATTATCGAAATATCTAAATTTTAATAACGAGTGATTTAACAGAAGGCAAGTAAAACGGTCAGGGTTACATTTTAGACACACACACCTCTGAAGCGATAGAAAAGTCCTCGGGACCGCATCACTCGCAAGACGAAACCTGCATTGGTGTACAAGGTCGAAGTCCACCTTTCTCCAGTTGAATGGTTGCTACACACACACATAGTTTAGATGTGTCCGTGGTTGATGGCCAACCAGCCGCCCGCAGTCAGAGTCCATCCCGGGCAGCATCGCGGGGAAAGATGCACTGGAACTTTTGCACCACGAAAACAAACGCACGTCCCATCATTACCTCTCTCATCTAACTTACTACGCGATATCATAGTTTGACATGTCTGTCATTGGAAAGTTCCACGTGGTGTCATGAATAATTAAGAGAAAGTGTCTTCTCATTGGATAAAAAACGCAGTCTCATTAATAATTATGAGACACCGATGAGTCAAAGTACTATAGTGCTCTGCACAATGAAGATTTTAAACCCGGAAGACGAAAATAGCATATAAAAACTAAAATTTAACCATTTTCCCCCTACTATTAAATCTAACAGATGCTAACATTGTCTTCAATGGTGTTCAACACACATACCTCTGTTAAAATCTCAGAAATTTTGGTTTAGGGTTTCATGACCCTTTAAGGATCGAGCAGTCACAATGATAAAGGTTCGCGGTCGTGCGTTGAAACCGGGCGGTGAGTAAAACTGCTTCAAATGTCTCTGTGTGTTGTTAGCTCGGCGCGTTAGCACAGCTTTAGCTCCGCCCACACGGCCCGCCTCCAGCCGCTCGTTTTTTTCCGGAAAGACTCGGTACAGCCTATCTTTCTTTTATAAATATAATAAAACTAAAGACTTTTTTGGAGATATGAAGGATGCAATACTACTCTGTACTCAAGATTAACAGGAGATGAAAATGAGCATTTCACCCCCCCTTTAATGACCCTAATCAGAGAAAAAAGTTGTCACTACAGTGATCTGATGCAATTCTCAGATATGTTTGTACAGTGTTTTTCTCACAGCTATTCCAGACTTGTTGAACTTTGAAGATATTTAAACAATTATTTTTAATATGACAGATAAAATGACCCTACTACCTGAAATGCACATCTCTGTGACAGTGCTAGGCTGGAAAAACAGTTAAAAAAGCTTACTTTATTTAACACTTTCTGCCTGTCGATCATTTTGCACATTTAGGTGTCTTTAGAGGGAGGAGTTTTGGGGCTCATGTGGTTGAAGTTGGGGGAATGAAGCAGAATAAGGATTTCAAATGATCTGCATGCATTAGTATGTTCATTTCAACAGCCATTGCAAGTTGAGACCCAACATTTTTGTGGGTCCTTTTAATATTAATAAAAGGTAGTACAGAAGGACCTGATTTCAATGGCAGCAGTAGAGGGATAATGTGCAGTGTCACGTGCAGTAAATGTGAAGGACAAAGTGCTTTTGAGTGAAGAGCCTTTCCCAATGTGATTGGGGCTATTGCAGCAGACACTTACCTCTGTGTTTAGGTCGGCCTGTGCTAATCTTTATCTCTTTGCCACTCACACTCACTGATGCAGCGTGGGGTTGGAGGAGTGTGTCCTTCTCCTCATCCCAGCCCACCCCATTAGCTGCTCCTCTGCTCTGTCCAGATGACATGCGAGTGGGATTAGTATTCCTGAGCCATCCGAGTTTCACAGCAGTCAGACAAAGACTGCGGCACTGCGTGTGTTGCTTCTGGGTTTGAGAAGCGAGAGGCCATAGGTCTGTACAAACACTGATAAACACACTGATGATATGTAACAGAGAGAGAGAGAGAGGGAGGGAGAGAACAAGGGAAACACAATGGTTGGCAGCTGAAAGCACATACACAGTGGAGAACAAAGAAAGTAAAGAAGACAGGAAGAAAAAGAGATGATGGAAAAAAAACCATAACCCCTCAACTGCCACCCCTCAAAAAGACTACTAAGCATATTACTTTATATATTCCTTTTATGAGGAAATATGACAACATGAAACCATTTGACTTCACCAATCAGGGTGAACAACTCTCAATATCTTTCAGAGTTTTGAGGTATGCAAAGTTTTCCTCAGAAGAGTTCATTATAGCAGCCTTAAAATTATGACTTTGTTTCAAGGTCACCTGATTAAAACGTCCCAAATGGCACATCTGATGAGCGCTTGATCTTGACTTGTGCACAGAAATGATTAAAAAAAAATAATAAAAAAAATAAAAAAAAGATTACAATAATGATAACTAACAATATTATCACAGTTAAAAAAATAAAATATTTTATTAAATGTACTATTATTTTATATAATTTATATATTATTTATTTAAATAACTATTATTTTATAAATAATTTACTATTATGATGTATTAATATTTGAACAATTATTGTATACATAATTTATTATTAATGTATTTTTTATTAAATATTAGATTATTAATACTGGACATTTAACAATAATAATTATTCATATTATTAATGACGTATTTAATAGAATTAGTTACTATTAAAACTATTATCTGTTATTGCTGACATCAAAGGCAATGCATCCAATCAAATCTGTGGTAATTTTGTACAATTTCATCTGTCACTTCATTGAATCTATAGTTAAATTAGACCAGTGTAATTATGGACAGGTTACGAGACAAGCACTCCTCTTTAAAAACCATGAATAAATCTACACAAGATAAAAGAAAATTGAACACAGGCTCCATTAAATACAATTTCACTTGCAACGTAGATAAACTTGGGTAGTGATGAACACAATGTGCCGTGTGTGGCTGCAGAGAACATAAAACCAGTAAAAAAAAAAATCATGAAAAAGAAATATAATTCATGTTTTGTACAATATAAAACAATGTATCTATAGATTTGCCACTTGATGTCCAATGTAAAAGTCCTAAATTAAAAACCAGGTGAGAACTGTTAAACTGATTCTGATAGAATCTAGAGCTAATCAAGACCCAACCTCTTCTTGTGGTGCAGATCTGAGATCTACTCAAATTCAGCTGCTGTTGACCTGCTGTGTGTCCAGACAAACTGACGCATCTGTGCTATCTGTGTGTCTGCTATCGGCTCTTTCCTCTGCTTCTCTGGGCTGCCAGATAGAGACAGAGGAATACATGCTCACCGTACCCTGGAGCCGTCCACCCCACCATCAAAACCAGCCTCTATATCTACAGCGAGAGGATGGTTCCTGGCTACAGCATTGATTTCAGTTAAGATAAATCATGTATGGGCATACACACACACACACACACACATGACAGGGTACATATATCTGATACTTTTTCTGTTATTGCACCTTATATTATCCGGTAGTGTCGGTTCAGGGAGGTTACAGTTCTCCAACGAGATCTGATTCTCTCCACTCTCCTATCTGTAGGTTTAGTGATTTGTCCGAGATAGAAGCCCTCCAACTGCAAGCAAAAATAAAAAAAACACAAATAAAAAAAACACTTTATTCCCATAAGACTCGAACATACCCAGCACCACTCCATTTGAGATAGTGTGTCTGCTCTTTTTTTGGTTTTGGACAAGTAACAGACAGAAAGTAATACCAAGTCTTGAAAGAAGTTGGGACAAGTTCAACTGATTCCTACGGGTGTTTGGAGACAAACTTCTCTAGAACAACAGATACTTGCGGGACCCAGCCGTTCATGTTTGTCATGTGAAGAGAACATCCATTTTATCTACATTTTTTTCCACACATATGTATTTTAAAGATGATTCTGATGCTTTTTAAAAAGATACTTTTAAAATATTTCTTATAAATAAACATCTCAAAAACATTTCTTAAAAAAAAAAAGAAAAAAAAAAGCATATAGGAGTTTCTTTTACAAGACAGACTACTCTTGTGAGAATACTCTGATGAATAGAAAGTTCATAAGAATATGAGAATAAGATTAATAAGAGGCACTGCTGCTAATAGTGTAAATAAACATCTTTTAAAGTCCTGTGGCGAAAATTAAGTTGTTAATGTTGTTTATGTGTCTATGTGGTGTTTTAATATGCTTTAAGTACAAATTCATGTCAACGCCACAGCTGAGTATTTTCTCCTTAAAACTGCATTGAACGAAAGAGTCTCAAAACGTGGTTTAAAATCACTGGTGTTTCTGAAGTCACACATTTTAATGCAAACTACACAAACTACTCTGAGCTGGTGTGAGTGGAGGGGGGGCTCATTTGCAAATTCATATAACCGTGTATACTAAATGAGGCAAGGCTGTAGAGTTACATTCAAGCTATTTTAAGTTTAATGACAGAAGGAAAAGAACAGACCTTACGAGTGAATATTAGCAGTTCAATCATATTTTCACTGGATGGTGCCACATATAGATTTAATGTAGTCATTAAAACAGACATGAATAATGCAGATCTGTCATATGATAACATATTATTTTACATAAAGAACTGCTCATTCACCTAAGCAAAAGCTTATTAAATAAATAAAACAAAAAAACTTTAGAATTCATAAATAATGGCAAGGACATTCAGCATACGTGCATACCATATAAATATTAATGCCACCTTATAATAGTGATGATAAATTCATAGTGAGATAATAATCCATGCTCTTATACTCCCAGCAGTTCATTGCCGTAGTCTAACATTTACCAAATGACCCAGTTGCTCAAATCTCTGTTGTACATATGTCTGCCTGTCACTCATTTCAGCAAATTGAGACAGACAGCCAATAGTAAACATCATCAACTTCCCTTCCAGACTTCAATCTGAATAGCAAGTATGCGTTTCGCTGAAGCTGAGGATGCCAGCGTTTGGTCTTCCTGCACCCTTTTGTGAGACTTTTTGGCATCTCTGCACCTTTACTTAAGACAAATTTCAAAGCCAGCTGGGATGCGTCTGTTCCTGTCAGTGGAAATCATCTTGTGAGTCTCCAGCTTGACTTCCACAGTAAGATGACAGCTCTAGATATGCGTGTCTGCCTCCACACACACACATAAACCATGCCTAGCCTCAGGACAGGCTGACCATATGTACAGTAATGTCACTCGACAAGATCTGTTAGTGGGCAGATAAGGGGCGGTCAGCCCTCGCTCATTTAGGTTGAGAGTCGTAAACAACAAGAGCACAAACACACACATGCATGGAATCCCATACAGACCCATGCAGTGAGGCCGAGTAACATCAGAAGTGGAAAAACAAGAATATCATTCAAATGAACATCCGAATAACAAGAGTTTGGGCAGCATTCTACTATTTTCTGCATGTATTGTATACTGTGCATTTTCTGTATGCATGGAATATCTGGATGACCTACTATTCACATGCCAAAATGTGCAGTATACAATGGCACACTGCACAGGACAATGCAGCACTGCAAAATAATGTATATAATAAAACATCTATATATATATAGAAAATCAATATTCTCAATATACTCAATATTGAATGTGGTCGCACGCTCGCTGTGGAGTTGTAAAAGGACCGTAAAACCATTTTTACGGGGACAAAAAGAAACTTGGTGAGTGACAGAGTGACAATTAGTCACCATTGCTGCACTGCTCAAAATAAAAGAACACTTGTAATACAAAACGACATAAAATTGTCAACGGCTCATGGAAGACACTTCCTCCCAAACTGGAGCAGCTTTGTTCTTTTTTCTAGCGCTGTTGAAATGAATCGTTCATTAGTCTGTGCTGAATTCCACCCCCCATTAGCGCCTACTATATTAAGTTTGTTTTGATTTTCTTTTCTATTCTCACCAATCACTTGCTCCACATTTCCTGACAGCATTCATCCTCTTTGTGTCACCATCATCATCATCGTCGCAGAAAATTAGTGGCTTTTTATTAACTTCTCTGAGACAAAATATTCTCTCAAAATGGAAATGAAAGTAACCAGCCCTTATTTCTTTTATTTCAAATGACGGGCTCTTTAGTGGTCTTAACAAAGGCAATGTGATTTTTCTTCTTTCTCGGGTGACTGATCTTCAGAGTTATTCATGTTTAAAAATCACCATGAAGAATCCTCTCACAACACAAGCTGACCAACATCATATTATGATCAGGACAATCACATTGATTAATTCCACAATCATTTGAATCCAAATGCAAACATAAAATATATTAGTAATAAAAGAAACGAGATTCTGTACTTGAGTCTGGATCTTGTTCTTAATGTTTTTTTTGTCTTACAGGTTTCTACCACTTTAAGAACATAAATTGTTTCTTAAATATGCCTGTCAAGTGGATGCATGCAGTATTTTATCATTATTAATGTAGATGGAGAAGCATTTGTGGAACGCTGGGCCTACCAACTGTTTTTGTCAGCTGAACCCCTAAGAGCTCAATGATTTACTTCAATTATACAACATCTTGCATGTGACAACATGATTATTTGTGAAATGTTTATGCTGTTATTTTCTTTAATAAACAAAAAAGAAAAACTATTTACATATTTATTCAATTTAAAATGAGCAATTCTATAACCGGTTTGATCGTATACCGATGATTGGGGAAATCTGATTTAATGCATTCCAAATGCTTGGAAAAGGCAAAGTACGCCTATTTAGTCCTCAGCGGTGAGTGTTTTATCTACAACCATACACATATGGAAACAAATTCAATCTAATGCTTGAATAGCATAACAGAACTTCATAATTGGTCACAGTTTTATCTTTTTGGTTGATCAACAATCTACAATTAACAACAAAACTAACCTCTCAAGATTTCAAACACTGTTGAATTCTCTTTGAAAATCTTTCACATATGGGTGACAGTACACTGTTAGCAAAAACATATTAGTACTGTACATACAGTATTGGGACCTATGGAAAGGACTGCATCCGTGACAATCTGAATTTATCAGAACTTCAGAGTGTATCAAACTGAACATAATACGATTTGAAAACAACGTTATTTAACTGGATTAACATTTTGCTGCAAAAAAGAAAGAGTAAAATGAAGCTCAGGGATGACTCTGAACACTACTGACTGATGACTGCAAATCTAGTTTGAGAGCCAGTTCATTGAAATTACTTACAATTACAATACTCTCTCTCATATATATATATATATATATATAAAAAACACAGCAAATTTCATACGGTACAATACTACTGTTATTTCAGTTATTAAATTATATAAATTGACAGCTAAAGATCCATAAATTAAGCCCTTGTAGCAAATTTACAGAATTTAACAGTAAGCCAAAAAAAAGGTCTCAGCTGTAAAAAGCAGCACGTTTTTTAAATATTACGAGTGCATATAAAAAAAATGAAGTGCATGGATAAATCCTTTATAATAAACAGTGCAACATTCTGTTAAAAAAAGAATGTTGTTGTTAAAACTTAAAACTACTAACCTCAAGCTCCATTTGCAAAATGCAGTCAAACTGGCCTATTTTGCCTAGCCATGACCGCGTCCATATTCTCCTCTTTCGCTTCCTCTTTTTTTTTCTCGCCGTACATAAAAACCACAATTGCCAAAATGCGATTCATCTTGCTGTATTTGTTTACCACTAGCTCATGTTGATGACGTTTTATTCGTTGTTGCCTACGATTCAATAGGTGTCATCATCGTACAGTCTACATACAGCGTACCCAAGTTTATTAAATCCATGTGTGATTTGTAATGATCTTATAGGATTGACGAAATCGGCATTAGGAATAACTGACGACGGGCCGTTGAATTATTCGAAAAATATTGGACACCTGAGGTGGTAAAACGCTTGTGTGTGGAACTCATTTCTTGCGCAATCATCCCAAGGCTCCGTTGCTAATTCCAAGAGAAAGAGAGATATTAAGGCAGCAGCGACTCGCTAAGCTAAGTTTAATTGCTTCAAGAACAGCAATGAATATAGACACACATCCAAACATACACAGTTAATTACTCTCATGGTTTATTCACAATGGTGAATGGTTTTCTTTAACTTCATAATGATTGAGTCATTAGCAAAAAGCCATGTTAGACTGTAGGAGCAACATATGCAGAAGTAAGTTGAGCTGTACGTGCCACAGGACACAGGTAGCACATCTAAGCTGTTCCTTTGTGCTTGCACAGAGACTGAATCACAGGCTAATTGCACATGAATAGTCTATGACTAACGAGAGAGGAGCAATTAGCCGCCCATTAAAGCCTGAACGTTAAAACCAATCTTTGATTCACTGCCAATGCAACCGCTTTGCATTACTTGTATAATATAATTATACAAGTTTCTTTCTCTTGTTTTTCTACCTCACCTTAGCATTGTGATCCAGGGATAATTAGAAGCTCATTGTACCATTAATTCCTCACCAGCTATCCTCTACTGGAGCGTGTGTGCGTATCAGACGTATACAACCTGTTAAAACAAACACAACATGAGAATCCCATGCTGCGATGTATCTATTTAAACTGAGAAAATGTGAATATTATAGCCTCGAACGGAGATTATGTGCTGTGGTAAATGCAACATGTTTTGCATGTTATAATGCTGAACGAAATCCTTGTAATAACCTTATTGTGGCAAGTAATATTTCAAAAGCATCAAATATGCTGTACTGCTGATAGAGCACTTAACAGCGATAGCTGAATATATTCTCCTGTTACAAAGCATTGTTGACATCCCGGTACTGCCGTAGACATGTATGGTTATACATATTAATGAGGCAGATTTGTTTATTCATCTCTTGTTTTACATAGCAGCTAAAAGAGAGAGAGAGAGAGAGAGAGAGAGAGAGAGAGAGATGACACTCGGGGTTTATAAATTAGATCAGACATCTCTTCGACTTGTTTTTCTAAAACTAGCCCGTAGCCTGCTCCTTCCTCTCCATCTTAATTCCCCCTCATTAAACTCCTTCCATAGCAACTGTTTCTCTGTGCATGTTTAAAAAAACACTCAGACACGTCTGCAGTGTGTGTTTTGATTTTACGCCGCTACTCTTTCTTTTGAGTCGCGCAATGCTCCACTAATCCAGAAAGCTCTTGGCAAATTATGTCTGTTAAATAATAAGAGTATCTATAAACTTTGGGGGCAAGTGGAGGAGGTGGTTCGGTGATTTGATTTGCAGTTTGTCAAAGTGACTGCTAGTAAGATGTTGGGGTTGCCACACCGGTAAACAACAGCAACTTTTTTTCCAATTCTCTGATCTGTTGCTCTATTTCTCCACGCCTGCTTGCAGCAAAAAAATAAAATAATTAAATAAATAATAAAAAACAGCGTGGCTTTTTTCTCCACGATCAGCAAATGAGAAGTTCCTCCTCACTGTTTTCTATATGTCAGTTTGCCGAGTTTTCAGTCGTTTAATAAAAATAATACAGTGCGGATCCTCAAGCAGAAATTTATTTTAAAACTCTTCAGATTTGTGCAATGCTAACAGCGGTGACATGTTTTTTCACAAGCAGTAAACAAAACCACCTTGATGCCCTGTGATAGAATGTCACTTGGAAATGAATCTTTGAGACTAAACTGCTGCTGATTAAAGACATATGCACAATCTAAGTTTAGACAAAAATGAACAATGAACAAATTCAAAGTTCCATAAAACACAAAATGATACATTTGAAAGAATCTGCAACTCTTTTCTATATAATGACAATTAATAGTGACCATGACTCGCAAGCTAAAAAAAGAACAAAAAACAAAAGCACCATAAAAGGCAATATGAACCCTTTTATATTTCATTTCTATTTTATTTATAAGTCATATGATAGCTTTGTGTGAGGAAAAGATTAAAAAAATTTCACTCAAACATGACCCTAAAAAATAAATAAATGGCAACTATATATGTTCGTGTGTAAAGGCCTGTTAACTGTAAAAATATTATAAATGCGTGTAAAAAATATCTGGAAAATATGTTCAAATGTGTCAAAGTTGACAGTAGTAACCATATGGAAAGTCAATAGAATAAAATAATTGTGATTATTCCCATGATTTCTAGTCTTTAGAGAGCAGAATGAAACCAAAATGTCACATTTTGTCAATTTTAAGTGAATGATTTAAAAAAAAAAAAAAATAATAATAATAATAATATTATATATATATATATATATATATATATATATATATATATATATATATATATATATATATATGATAAAAACATATGGAAAATCAATACTCAATATTGAATATTGGTCACTCTCGTGCTCATTGCACATACATACATACATACATATATACATACATACATACACATATTTTATATTATTATTATTTCTTACAGTTTTACACTTTTTCTTAATACTTCTCTGCAGAGGTTTATTTTGGTATCTTTTGGTCAATATGAGCTGTCTTTGTATGAAAAAAACAAAACAAAAAACTATAAATATTATTCAAAAAGTTCCTTATCCTTTTTCATGTTGAAAAAAAAGTACACACTGTTGGAGTAAATAATGACTGAATTGTAATTTTTGGGTGAATTATTTCTTTAAAACAAGAAGCAATACGTTGTGACAAAACAGAATTGGGCAGGATTAGCAAACCTCAGGAGGTGAGTGAGGAGTAACAGTTGAAGTGGAGTCATTTAGAAGGCCTGGTTTAATATGATGAGTAGATTTACACTGCACCCCTTTCAACCCCTCCTACAGAGAGAGAGACAGAGAGCAGCAGAAGAGTGAGGTAATACAATATTTATTTTAGAACATCTCTCATTCTCAGTCTGAGGATTCAATGCAAGGTCAAAGAGTCAACTCTTTTCTACTTCACATTACATCACACTATCTCAGAGGACACAAGGGGACAGATAACTAAAATAAATGAGGGAGGGGAGAGTGAGACAGTGTGACTGAGAATGAGACACGTACCTATATTTGACATCATGTTCTGAGACATGTTCAGACTGGCTTAAATCTTCAGAAGGAATATCGAGATCGGCTGAACCCAGATGCAGACAGTTTACTTTTTTCCTGTCCTGTACATTTGTTGCTTGTCAGATTGTGTGATATGGCTCCTGTGAGATCAAGGGTAAAGCCAAAACTGTGCAACATCAATGTTTTTATGTCAAAGTGTATACATCCCGGTTGCGATTGACAGCACTGACTGGGCAAATTACATAATCAAATGTGCCATCCTCAAACAAAATGCAAAAATAAAATGGACAAGCAAAAATAAAATGGAATCCAACTAACCCAGGCAATAATGTGAACGCTAATTTCAAAATGTTTATTGCATATCTTATGGACAAGCTATAAACATACATAACCAAATTCTCTTTGTTACTGGGCACCAAGAACCGGGCATCAAGCTACCAAGTCAGTCATGAAAATGTAAAATTAAATTAAATATTAATAAATAAAATAAAACCTAAACTAAAAGATTAAATATTTAGCATATGACCATCAACCAACATAAGGGAACTATGAACATGCAAATGTGTTGTTCAATTATTGAAATATTAACTTCTAATCTCACGGGGGACTTCAAGTAAATATTTTAGGTCAAAGGGGTTTGTGAATCCCTGCAAGTGTGATCAAAGACTGCCCGTTATGTCCTATGATGAAAGAAATCTTATTCCAGAAATTTGTCTCAACTGGCCAAAAGAAGCGCCTGGATTAA
This sequence comes from Abramis brama, assembly GCF_963993115.1. Lineage (NCBI taxonomy): Eukaryota > Metazoa > Chordata > Actinopteri > Cypriniformes > Leuciscidae > Abramis > Abramis brama. The sequence continues at coordinate 8,118,720 of NC_139985.1, forward strand.
GAGATATAATTACATTTCCCTATTGTGTAGCATTTAAAAGAACAAGCCAACTGACATGGTCCTAATTCTATAGCTCCAGTATTAAACAAGGCATTTGCCAACATTGATTGATTAATCACTTTACAACTGATGTAAAGTATTTATCATTGCAAATGATCTGCCACATTCATTCTTTGGCCTGGAATGTGATCTCCGGGCAGTTTAATTAAAATACAATATAATAAATGCAGAACTGTCCCCTTACAGCACTAAATGCAGAATACAATGACAGTGTGCTTAAGCTTTAACAGTCAATTATTGTTGTCTGAAGTTTATCAAGCATTTTTTGTTGTTGCTTTATGAGTGATGATTGTTTTCATATTACCTTCATAGTCAAACGTAATTGCCATGAAAAGTCTAAATGAAGGAAACAGTTTTAATGGATCTTAAACAGTAATTAGAGAATGCTCACAGCTTGTCTGTTCAGACGTGTGCATAAACGGCTCTCTGTTGCGACTCTTCGTGAGGGCAGGGACCTCCCTCATCATTAAAAAGACTCACAAACAGGATAATGAATCCCGGAAGACCCTCCGCATGGTTCCGCCCGCCCAGTCGCTGTCACTGCTGCCATAGAGATCAAAGACTGCCACTTTGTACTTGCTCTCTGCTCCAAACACAATCTTTGAATCTTCTCAATCTGAGCTTTTTTCACTATCATCATAATAATTTAGTAAAAAATACAGCATCTGAAAACTAATGTAGTAAATAATTACATTTCTATAAAATTGTTTGATTTTATATACAAATAGGATACTAAATATATAATAATTACATTATAGTATACCAATATGGTGCAGTGGGTACCGCAATCCCTTGTGCAAATAAGAGCAATTTATCCAGGTTTGAGTCTGGCCTGGGTCAAATTCCTCCCATGTATCTTTCTTTCAGCATTCCTGTTTCTCTGTATCCTATAAATAAAGGCAAAAAAAAGCACATAAATTATACAGAAATACTGAGAGCATTAACATGTAATGCTGTTAACTGTCAGTTTGTTTCAGAACCTCATTGGCTGGTGGTGTTGTACTCCTGTCCGTCATGCTGGCACTCTGGCCTGGTTCCATCACATGCACTCCGGGCATTGTCCTTCCCGCACATCATCACAGACTCACTCATGGTGATGTGACCTTGCAGAGTCAGGGTTTTCGGGCCAAAAACACCCTGAATTCTCCGCTAGCACCCCCAACTGGACAGAAACCCCTTCTCGCAGTCCGTATCCTGGGGGGAAATGATTATCTTTCTGTCTGGAAAAGCAAAGAAAAGGACAACCACCCTCCTCCCCCCACCATCCAGCCTCGAACTTAAGCTTTGCTGACAGCCACTGACTCACACAGCGGCCACAGTCAAGTCTATTTATATGCTGCGGTTTGCGAGGAGGTTTTAACAGTTCATAGATGATGGTGCAACACTTTTTAGAACTCACTCTACTTGCACTCATTCTCACCTCCGAGCTTCTTTTAACCAAATTCAAAGAAGCCTTGTCCTTTGAGGACACTTTGTAAGGTCTAATTTACCCTTGTTTTTATGCAAAGCAACAACTGGAGAGATTTTGCCAGCACCAAGGCTGGGGATTTACACTCTGCATTTGCATGAACCAGTAATGGACATTCAGGATAAAAGGGAGCTTAGAGGTTGCTTCCATGCCTGAGACTTCCTTAAACTTCATTCATTGCTTGAAACCCAAAAAAGCTTTTTCTTAAAAGAACACCATGGCCTCTATCAGCGATCGAGGCCATCTTCTCTCAAAGGGCCTGTCCTTAAGATATAAATAGACCAGCAACAGTTGAGAGTAGAGAAGGTGCTGGATTATTCTGAATCCAACGCAATCGCGTTCGAGCAGGTGACTCCGCTCCTCAGCTTGGCTAAAGCCTCCGATGGATTCGCTGCCCCTTACAGTAAGACCGATAGAAACGGACAGAAGTGCCATTTCAAGGTGAAAATCTCTTCTGGAGTCAAGCAAGGACATTGTGGAAAAAATAAAAAGAGTGAGAAGGAACAAGAGAAGGTGCAAGCTCTTTCCATTTTTGGTGAAAAGGATCTGCAAGGCATGATGTGAAAGAGACAAGTGAGACGAAAGCCCCGGGAAGAGAGAAGGTCAAAGTGCTGATCAATTCTAGAGTGGAAAATGATGTGAGAAAGGATTTGGGACAACGGACGCAAATAGAGAAAAAGGAGACTCGCTGTGAGAGGAAGAAGATCAGTGCAGCACACTTAAGCTCAGGATGTCTGGCAGAGCGTGGAGATAGAAATATGGCAAAAAGTGCCAAGCCTTCTGTCTGCTTTTGGCTCCCACAAGAGCAAAACTCCCTGTAGACTTGTTACCATACCCGACAAAAGACCTCTTCCAAACCAAGAAGGACTCCGAGTATTATTAGAAACTGAGTTTTGTTTCCAGGGACATGTACTCGATGGGCGCTTCACAATTAGAATGAGAAGTGGAAGTGTGTGTGTGTGTGTGTGTGTGTGAGAGAGAGAGAGAGAGAGAGAGAGAGAGAGAGGGAGTCCACTCAGGAGGGCAGTCTCTCTTAATCTGGTAAATCGAAAGAGGTGAGCTACTGCGTTTTGTCAGGAGTAATTTCCACAGTTTTCCTGGACTGAAGACCCTGTTAGTGTACAGTACCAGATGAAGAGGCGACCACACTAAACCCTGCTGCAATTAAATACACACACACACTTTGTCACCTGGTACAGAAAGAAAGAACAGACTATTTGAAACCGGTTGGCAATAAAGAATAGCGTAATTTATCATTCCAATTATGCATGTATGGAAAAAAACAAAACAGACTTAATATCTTTCGAAGACTTGATGTCACTAACCTTGGAAACTTTCAAAATTCAGGGGTTATTTCATCCTCAGGAGTGGTGTCAAAATGCCATCTTGTAAACAGAACTTTGTTTCCAAATGGACTGATGAAAAAATGTCCTCACTCACAGAAATTGTGTGAAACCAGTCAATCTAGATCTTATTAGATCATGGGAAAGGAAAGGCCTGTTTCGACTGATAACTCATATCAATGATTTTATACTAAAGGTGTAGTTTGAGTCTGTTGTACCATTTCCTGATTTATTTCTCTTCCTATTTGCAATTCAAATTTGAATGTAAAGGAGTAGAATAAATAAAATAGAAATATTTAGTTTTTGTTGCAATTGCTGAATGGTAAAGCCTTGATTGAAAGTTTTGAAAAAGTTTAGTTTCATAGGACGTATTAGACAGACAGAACGACACAGAATTATAGATAGAAGGATGGATGGATGGATAGATAGATGTCAAGTTATATAGAGTAAGCAGATATGGCATACATCTCTGCATTCAAACCTTTGCTACTTGCACTTTTGATTTTGGCTTTGATCAATATTTTTCGACCAGCCTCTGTAAGCTAGAACAGAAAGTGGGGTGAAGATGCATCCTAGTAATCAGAGTTTAACAGTTAACTCACATCTGCCTCACTCTCCCCATCTCCCATTAAGCCAGAGCAGACTGCAATCTGCCACACAATATGCTTTGTTTCCCTTTAAATTATACACACAACCGCACAACTGTTCAATAAAAAAAATGCATCCACATCCCCTCCCTTGATCTCGTTTTTGTTGTTGCCTGGAGGAAAGGCTTTGCGATGGCAGCTTGAGATGCATCAATGCATGTTCAAAAACCAACAGATGTCTGTTTCTCTCTAGTTGGACAGTCTGTGTACGTCTTGGTTGCTACAGTTAGAGAACAGCCAGACCTTCACATTGTTATTGAGGACCGTCTGTCAAGTAGATTCACATCCAACAGCCGAAAAAGTGGAGAGAATAAAAAAACAGGAACAATCGTTTAAAAAGCACACATACATTTTGGGAAAAAGGACAACATAAGTACATAATGTAGTTACAATAACTCATTTGAAGCATAAATAACACAAGTAGGAAACAACACAAACACAAACAGGCACGTCCACTTGCAGTTCCACTTGACCTTCGTTCTCAGTTGACCTGACACCGGGACACAACATGTCTTCAGGAGATCCACAGAAATAGAAGCAATGTCTCAGCCATGACCCTTTAACCCCTTCTGCTCTCCCTGTCGTCCTGAAGAAGGCCGGCTGACAGCAGGAATTAAAGAGAAAGGGCGAGATCTTTGTTGCCTCACGTACAACATGGTCTCAGCCGCTACTTGCACTGTACAACAGAATTACATTTCCTCTGCCTCTCCAGTTTGTCCTATTAGGCTGTGGAAAAGGCAACAGGACTGGGTGATTTCTTGTGTTCCTGTCTTTTTGGAGTAGGGCAAGAGCAGATGAGCAAGAGAGAAAGAGGCACCTCATAAAAAAATAAGGAGGCAGAGAGCAAAGAACACGGGACACAGAAGCACAGAACATCCTTACGCTCGCGGCGGCAGTTGATCATTTAGAGAAGATGGTGAGAGTGAGCGCCTGTCTGATGCTTCTACAGAGGGGAACAAGGAAGGCTGTGCTTCATTAGCATTGCTGGAGCTGTCCGTGGTGCTGAAAGGAGCTCTGATCCCACTAAGGGCAGCACTACACACACCACCCACAGAGAGGCTGACGTTTCAGACGACTAAACGCAAATAAAAAGCATGGAGGAGAGGAATCGTCATTTCTTGGAAAGTGGACGCGTGACAGGTGCTGCTTTGGACACTGCTTTGATTTTATTTTGGCTTTAAGGGCTATTCGACTGCACTGTCACGGCCTGTTGTAGTGACGGGCTTTTATCCTCCGGTAACCGTAGGGTCCATTTAGGCCGCAGGAAGTGCGCTGCACGCACACAGGGTATTTAAATGGAGATTAGGTTAAAGGATTGTTGTCAATTATGTTGTTTTCTGGGTTATTGGTTTCAAAGAATACCTATATGGTCTCTTTTCAGACTCATTCAATTCAACTGCTAGGTGATGTTATCTTTTATGTGATCTATTTTGTGAAACCACCCTGTGGCTTAGTGCAATTCACAAATACTTGAGCTCAGTTGCAAAAGCTAGTGAGCTAACAACCTGGAAATCATTTGAAATCATCATAAGCATGTAAAATCTCTGTAAAAACGTTATGCAGATTGCAAAGAGAACTGTAACTCGGATCCCAAGGCAGCAGTGCAAGTGGCATAATACAGAAAATGATACAATAAAAACAGTAATATTGTGAAATACTATTACAATTTAAAATAGCTGTTTTCTAAAATGTTATTAATTACTGTGATGGCAAAGCTGAATTTTCACCATCATTACTCCAGTCTTCATTGTCACATGATCCTTCAGAAATCTTTCTAATATGCTGATTTGGTCTAAGCAACATGTCGTATTATCATCAAAGTTGAAAACAGTTCTGTCATGACAATTCTCGGAGTGATTGGCAATAGAAAGTTCAATAAAACAGCTTTTACTCGAAATAAAAATCTTTCAATTATTCATGTCTTTACTGTGGCATTACTTTTTAATGCATCCTTGCTGAATAATCCTTAATGCCCCTGAAATTTTGAACGGTAGTGTATAAATAATGCAAGTATGTTAAAGCTTTTGACATAAAAACCAAATAAAATAACACAAATTTAGTATACCATGCGGTCACTGCTGTTACTGCTCGTGTCACTCATGTCATGTGACTCATGTCAATCACCCATGTATCTTCACTGAGTTTGCAATCCCAAGCTCTGTGGAAAACAACCACCACTACAAAACAAATAATAATAATTAAATAAATCCATTTGTCTTAGCAACAATCAACATTTGGTCAAGTCTCATGTCTCATTCACTATTTAAAAGGCATGTGCAGTTGCTGCCAATGTCAGTCATTAACTTATGTTTGCCAAGTATGTGGTAGACAGCAAGTTATCCGTTATCATTCCTTTATTTTAAGCTACCGACATTACCAAAATCAAAATAACACCAGTGCCCTGCTGCTGTGAAAGGGAAGAACTGTGAAAGTCCACGGCCAAAACTCCCTCCCACATTTCCACTGGATTAATTAAACTGGAACGTACACCTTTGGAAACAGCATTAATTATTATTTACAATACAATAAGCAGCGTGATTGCGGGTAGCAGAGGCTTTCATCTCTCCAGGAGGTGCTACCCTCCCTTCTTGTCCTCACCCCCCCGACTCTCAGGTAACCGTGCATAAAATGAGATTTCTGAAAGAACGAGAAGATGCGAGAAAACATATGCACTCTTTTAATGAGGGAAACTGAAAGTGGAAGTGGAACGAAAAAAAACCAAAAAAACAAGTGACATTCGTCTCTTTTAAAGCCAAACAAAAGAGTTTGTTGCATCATTTTTCTTTTCTTTATTTTATTTGAAACATTTCACCAACGGATGTCATCGCAAAAATGTCTATCCAATAACAAGAATGTTGTTTCAAAGAATCAAAAAAGGTGATGCGAGTGCAGTAAGTCCAGGGAGAACAAGAGAGAGAGAAAGAGATGTGATTTCACAGGTAATCTCATTCTGATGTCACGCCTGATTGAGAGCAGTAAAGAGGAAAATCACATCAGGAGTAGCAGAACAGAAAACATCATGAGGAGGAATGTGAAAACGTGCCAATTATACAATGAGAAAACACCAGACAAACACGTGCACACAATGAGACAGACACACACTAAAGGAAACAAAAGAAATCGAATGTCTAACAAATAAAAAAGCAAAGAAAAAGGAAACATTATTTGGAAAAGCAACAGATCCAAGAACAAATGTGCAGAGAAAGAGAGTGCATTATATCAGTGAGGATTGCTAAGTAGTACAAATACTCCTGGCACTCAGGGATCTGCTGTCTCGTAATACAGAACCGCTGCTCTTGCATAGTACCGTCTCTCTTGAGGGGGACGAAACCCAACTAATACATTCTTTTTTTATTTAGAAAAAAATGAGTACATCAGTAATCGTTAAGTATAATGAGTTCCATGCATAATACAACTTTTTAGGATTAATTTGGCATTAACATGAATACAAACAAGGGTCAATCACACTGAAAAAAGTTATTTATATTTATAATAAACATTTAAAGATATAGCTATATTATATGCTATAGCTAGCGGGGGTAAAATGAGTCTGAAACCATAAAGGGTAAATTCGATTTGACAAATTTGAACTGTTATTGCTCAAAGCGTCTACATATGTGAAAAGACACATGTGCCTTGAAGAGCAGTGTGAAGCCTTTTAAAGAGTAATAATTGGTCTGTTTATGACATAAAAAAAGATGAGTGCTTGGCCCAAAGGTCAGTGTAAATCATCCAGTAATTAGCTGCTTAATAAAAAACAGTGAGTTTTCATCCTGGACCAAACCAGCAAAATGACTTGCATTCTGTGGACAAGAAGTGTGTTGTTGGAGGTAAAAGGGCAGAGGAGACGGATGGGAAAGGTTAATTGTTAAGACTTTTCCTATGCGCGTATGTGCGCGACCCGCCGGCATTTATTAGCAAAAGGTGACTGTGAGCTTTGTGTTTCTTTTCTGTGTCTGTGTCACCGTAGTGACTACACACAGGTCAAACCCGAGAGGTCCGAGGAGGCGGTGATGTCATCATAGGGCACGCAGACGGGCGAGCAAGGCCTCCACATCCGTGTCACCACTGGATGAGCAAAGCGTCGGAGTTTGCTCTTTTTCCTTTTCTCGCTCTCTCGCTCTTTCTTTCTCTCTCTCAGGCCGGTGGGTCGGCCTGTGGGCTGCAGACGGATGGGGTTCGCTCTCGTAATGAGGCTCCTGGGCAGTGGGTGCTCGTGTCGAGTTGAAATTGATATTCTGCCGCGACCGTGACCTTTGCAGAGGTGCCTTCATGTTTTCTGCAGGAGGGATGGGAGAGAGATGGGGAGAGAGAAAGAAAAACAGGTTCTCATGAAAACGTTTATAAAAGTTAGCAGCTCTTTGAGGACGGGTTGTGTAGACACTAAAGTCATCAAAGAAATGAGAGCGGAAGACGGAGAGCGATGCTGACAACATGACAACACAATAAAAATTAAAGAGGCGCATACGCTCGCTCACCTCAGTACTGTCACCTCTCGCCCTTTTTATTGCCGCCGCTGCTCTTCTAGCCTTTCCAGCATTAAATCTCTGATCTGTGATGTGGTGCAGGGGCTGGTGGGAAGCGTTTCACTGGCTTAATGATTCACTACCCAGCACATCTACTGTACCTGAACAACTTAAAGCCATCTTTTCTCACTCACTCTTACCACCATCCAGACTGTGAGGTGTAGTCAGAGGAGTTCACAAGTCTGAGATCACCAGCGAAAAATGCTTTGATTTTGATCAAAGCATTAGTTTTCAATTATATGATCAGCATTACAATTTAACTGAAAAAAAAAAACTAATAGCAGCAGCGTTAGCTTAAATACCTTGAAATAATTTAGAATCTTAATTTCACTTCTAAACATCTTAAAATGGATTTTAACATTTTTAAACGACAAATTTGATCAAATGTGGTCTCACTTGAAGCCTATTTTCTGGGTAACAGAAACAATAACAAGTAACTGAGATATAAAGTCAGATATTATTCCTCTCATTTGTGGTTTTTATAATAGTTTTTACTTTTAATTATTACAACTTCATATCTTGCATGTGTAATTTTAAGTCTTAATTATTAAATTAACAATTAATAATAATAATATAAAGTTGCAATTATGAGAAGTCACATGTGAAATATAGTCACAAATGCAAGCAATAAAGTTGACTGCAGAATATGAAGTGGCAAATGTGAGATAAAATCACAATTATGTGATATAAATATCATATTTTTTTCTTTTTTATACTCTGATGTGGAAATTGACTTCCATTGGTCTCGAGAGATTTAGAACAACTGTATATTTACATTATTTGGATGTATACATTTTTATGTAGGAAAAACAAAACCAAGCAAATGAGAGGAAAAAAGCAGGAAAAAAAAAATCCATATTCATCTGACCTTGCACTGACCTTTATGGATGCTTTATGGAAAGGTGCGCCTGACAAACTACTATAAGTTTTCCAGATTGGTTCTAGACTCAACGGCTTTATCATCACATCAGCGGCGATTCCTGCGCCAGGCTCGGCTCTCTGATGAGAGCGTATATTACAGCCACGGTGCACGAAAAATAAATAAAAAAACCCTCCTGCATTACAAACAGAGCCTCACCAAGGTGCAGAGCACACTCGTTCACTTCAGTGCAGGAGCGAGGGACAGAGTGATGTATGAGTGCTTTAAACAAGGACAATCTCTACAAACAAGAAAAGATGGAGAACGAGAGAGAGAGCGAGAAGAAAAGAGCCAGCGATAAACTTCCACAGCAAAGCAAAAATACTGCAATAAAGGAGCATGCAGACATGATGGTTTCTTCATCCTCCAACAAATTTCCCACTGAAAAGGCTCAACTGCAGCTGATTTGGTATCAACTCATAACAGTTTCTAAAGGTCTTAGCTGCAAATTTAGGCACTGCAGCAGACCTCCAACACAATAAACCACATTCATCAAGCTGTAAGACCATGATAGCAAAAGAAACTACATTTACATTATCTCAAGGCAAGTGCCTGCTTGTCCATGACCATGATGTACTGTTTAATATTTTGATGGAAAGTTGGAAACCATGTTTTTTTTTTTTTCAAGATTCTTTGATGAAAAGAAAGTACAAAAGAACAGCATTCATTTGAAATGGCAAACTTTTGTAAATGTCATTGCTGCCAATTTAACAGTAGTCTATGTACAATAATAATAGTGTCATTAGCCTTAACAAGCACCACTAATATATCTTATATTTAGACCCTATAGGTTATGCATGATTACAGTATGTATAAGTCAAGAACTGTCAGAATAAATAATGTGTGAATGCTATCATGAGTGTTGACCTTTTTAAAGGCAGCATATAATAAGCAATCTCATGGCTTATCTAAGCAATGTGCTTCTCGAATGTTAGTGAATGTCTATAATCTTGTGCATGCTCTCAATGATGAAACATACAGTAAATGGGACAGAATTTTAGTCCATTGTGTCATGCAGAGTAAATGAGTGGTTTAAGATGAATGATAGCTGTAAAGTACAGAATAGGAGTGTGTGGCGAGCCATGGTCGGGTGTGTGTGGTAGTGAGTTCTCTGCGCTCTCATTACTGCTTTGTGAGAATGTGCACTCGTTTGTCTCTGTGTGCCGCTCTCTGCCCTATGCTTCAGGCCACTTTCATTAGTCTCTTCGGCTCTTCCACTTTCGCCTTCATTTCCTGCTCGTCCCATTTGCTGTTTCCCTTTCTTAAAAGAATCTTTCTTTTTCTCCACATGTCTTTGTTCGGCACCATACTGCTTAGTTGCTTTATCCTCTCCTACTTTTTAGCTGGCTCGGGTGCTGCAAACTGACCCTGTTGATATGTAGAGGCTGCGTGTCTCTCATTAGCGTGAGGATGAGGTCTGTGTTTCTTAATGAGTGCTAAAACACAAGCTACAGTACGATGGAGACACTGCACCACTATATGACTTCTGATTTATTCTTTTCACATTCACCAGGAAGCAGCAGATGCCAAGTTTTTTCTAAACTTGTTATAAGAAGTGAGAGAAAGAGGGAGAGAGCAGAAAAAAAGAAAAAGAAAACAGGAGCTAGATGTAGTACTAGAGACACAAAGCAGTGAGCAGCTGTGACAGTCAAGCTCTATCTAATACAGTTATTTCCAGTTATTTTTATGGTTCTGAATCTGGAATCATCATAATAATACAACTTAAGAATGTAAAAGCTAAAGTTCAGCAGCTAGTTCAATTAAATGTTTCATTGTGCCTTCCATAATGAAATGAGTTTATGATTCTTCAAGCATCATTAAATAAATAAATGAAAGGGATAGATCACCCAAAAATGAAAATTCATTTACTCACCCAAAAAAAGCCTCAAAAACATCCTATAAATAATAGTCTATATGGATCTTCTAACTCATTTAATAGCTCGATATACGCAACAGACTGAAATTAGTTATAAGGAGAAAATCTTGCTTGACAGTTTTGGCCACTATTCACTTTCGTTGCAAGGAAAAAAAACAGCTTGGACATACTGTCCTTTTGCGTTCCATTGAGGAACATCATGAGGGTGAGTAAATGTTGACATTTCTGGACTGAACTATTCCTTTAATATGGTAGAACATGTACTCTATTGTAGGACAAGCTTAAAATGCAAAAGTCAATTAAATAAAAATCTAATCTTGTATCTCTCTGGCCGAATAACGTTCAATTAATATTCTAAAAACATTCAAATCCGTCCATCCTTTCAGATTCCCCCAAGCGTCTATGAAGCAAACACACACTGCGGTAGAAATCTTTCATCAGTACGTATCTCCTCAGTTAGGCTCATAAAAACTCACTCACGTCCAGACTGTGCCATCTGAAAGAGACTGTCTCATTCCTCTCTTCAAATAGAACAGGGCTGAAATACCGGTTTCTGACTTTAGAGATCATTTGATCAATTTGCATTTGCACTGGGGGCCGCTGAGAAACTCACTTTCTTTTCATCTCTTTGCTCTCCTCCTTTCTTTCCCCTACTCTTCAGCAGAAGTTTTGGCAGGAGACTCGACGGAACGTGACAGCAGATGAGGGCACTTGATCAACCTAACGAGCTCGCACGCAGACAGGCGTCCGATTAGTTGCAATGGAGCCTGTCTCACACCATTCGGGACTTTAGGAGCTCTGCACAATGCAATCGGTGACACATAATTTCCCCCTCTGCACGCCGTACGGCTCGCCATATAATCTATAGAAGTATTAGGAATGATTATACCATACGTCTGACTGCAATCTAGCGTTCTAAACCTGGAAATGGCACCTGGTGAATGGCTAAGGTTACATTTGCATGGAAATTAACATGACTTTGCTCAGTGGGAGGAACAGGGTAGACGTTCATGCTACTGATACTCCTTTGACGGGACTTTACACGCGTCCCAAATGCATTTATGTGATAAACAATAAGGGTGCACAATAAATCAGTATCAAATCAGTTATTGCCTGACATTAAATATTTTTTTTGTTTATCATCATTATTATTATTATTATCTATCAGCATCACTTTATATTTTATATATTTAAATACTACTATTCAAAAGTTTTTAAAATGGCTTTGAAATAAGTCTATTATGCTCACGAAGGCTGCTGTTATAAGATCAAAATTACAGTAAAAACAGTAATATTGTGAAATATTTTTACAATTTAAAGTAACCGTGTTCTATTGTAATATATTTTAAAATGTAATTTATTCCTGTGATAGCAATGCTGAATTTACTGCAGCCATGACTTCAGTCTTTAGTGTCACATGATCCTTCAGAAATCATTTTAATATGCTGGTTTGGTAAGAAGAACATTTAAATGTAAAATTTTTCAGTATTCTCTCTCTCTCTCTCTCTCTATATATATACACACATACATACATACTATATTAAACTGTAGAATCCTTTTTGGCGTTTATTTTTTCACTTTTATCGTCAGAATTTTAACAACTGAAATGATTATCCCCTATAATGTAATAGTATCTAATTGGGCAAATATTGGTGCATGCATAAAAATAATAATACTGGTACTATGTTGGGCTGCCACTTATCAGCCAAAGCAAAGTCTGAGTCCACTGAGTTTTTTTCTAGGGACAATGCATGTGGAATTAAAGTTCGCCTGCTGTGAATTATAGCATCTATGTAAGCCAAAGTGAGCTGATGTAACACTACTGTTTGATGACTAAATTTAGCTTAATGATCAGGCTGTCCTACTGGCCCTCTTTCGTTTGGACTCTGTGCGCGCTCGTTTATCTACATTTAGGCGGGAAAAGGGGAGATGGCACATGCGGACAAGGTCAAGGGAAATCAGAGCTAATTCTGAGCGGGTGAATTAGACCAGAAATACTGGTAATAAATTATGCCTTAATTGATGCCTTACGGTGCAAAGAGACGTGATTATGGGTTGCCACATGAATAACACAGAACCCTGGGCGACAGAATATGGGTTTGGTTCTGCACAAATGGCAAACAATGTCAGACTGTGAGAGACTGTGTGTGCGTATTTGATGTGGTGGCTCTCAAATGATGAGACCAGTGCGAGAGGCAAGCCTTGACTGATAAAGAGGGCTGTAATTCAGAGCCCATAATGCTCTAATGTCCCTCTTTGTCTGACTGAAGGACTCGGAGAGCGATGACCTGCACATTAGCCCCTATGCCTACATGAGTTAAGCAGTAATTAAGCATATCAGTGGAGACATGCCTCATACACCGGGCACCCAAAAGCCGCCCACTGGTGCCACAGGTAAAGCATGTTTTTATGGGTTTCTATGCTCTTCGACTGACATTTATGACAGAGGGAAGGCAATTAATATTAAAAAGATAAAAAGGAGGAGGAGAAGAGGTTCCAGAGAGGCTGTAACTCTCTAATTACCAAGCTGAAGAAGTAGCATAACCTCTGAACCCAAGCAAGAGTCAAACATATCAAAGCTAGTCCATGTGTTGTTCTGGGATCAGCGAGTGTGAACACTGAAACACAGAAAGAGAATAAGTAATGATTCACGTTTAAACGGCATAATTCAGAGGTTTCCTTTTCTTCTCCAAAGACATTGTCTATGTTGCGTGTGCATCTCTTTGTTTTATGTGCCTCTGTGTGTGTGTGTGTGTGTGTGCGCGTGCACGTGCACGTATTTGCATGTATTTGAAGGTTCTGTACCCCAATGACTTTCAATTTATGGCCAATAACAGTTGACAGTCTTTACAATATCTTAGTAAATATAGTAAAGTTAATTTTTGGCCATTATTTACTCACCCTCATGTCATTCCAAACCTGTATGACTTTCTTCTGTGGAACAGAAAAGAAGGTATTTTGAAGAATGTTGGTAACTAAACAGTTTTGGCGACTATTGACTTCCATTGTACGAACAAAAGAACATATTTTATGTTGTACAGAATAAAAAAAAAGTATTTTTTGAATTACAGTTTTGAAATGACATGAGGGTGAGTAAATGATAACAGAGTTTTCATTTTTGGGTAAACTATCCCTTTAAGATAGTGTAGTATCTTCAGTCTCCACAATCTGTCTGATGAATCTGTCTGATATGATGTCCCTGCATGGTAAAATATAGAAAAACTGCAGTGTAATCAAAGTCTTTGGACCATCAGATCTGTGTCTTGAAGGGGTCTAGTCTTGGTCCTGGTCCAATCTGTACTCTAACTCTGGTATGTTGTGGCAGAAATAAGGAACTACATTGACCAAAATGCAATGTGGTTATTAGGAGAGGTTCGGTGAGACTGAAGGACGTAGTGGAATTATTTAAGCAACAGAACCGAAAAAACTCCATCAAGTGACCTAATGGTGTCCTAAAACTCCATCAGGTGACCTAATGGAGAAAAAAAAAACCTTGGGAGAACCCAGGCTCAGTCGGGGCCAGTTCTCCTCTGGCATTTATGAACTAGAGGCCGGATTGTAGTTTGAACTGTAAGATTAAAAATATTATATGAATGCCTGGCCGAAAAGATGCGTCTTTAATCTAGTTTTAAACTGGGAGAGCGAGTCCGAGCAACGAACAGTATCAGGAAGACTATTCCAGAGTTTCGGAGCCAAATGTGAAAATGCTCTCCCTCCTTTGGTTGATCTGGATATCCTAGGTATGACCAAAAGCCTCGAATTTATTGATCTTAAAGAGCGCGATGGATTATAGGGCGATAGAAGATCCGTTAAAACGATTGGAGCTAAGCCGTTTAGGGCTTTATAAGTCAGTAGCAATACCTTGTAATTAATACGGAACTTTATAGGTAACCAATGCAGTGATGATAAAATCGGTGTTATATGATCATATTTTCTTGATCTAGTAAGAACTCTAGCGGCTGCATTTTGGACTAACTGTAGCTTGTTTATTGAGGATGCAGGACAACCGGCTAATAAAGCATTACAGTAATCTAGTCTCGAGGTCATGAATGCATGAACTAACTTTTCTGCATCAGAAACTGATAGCATATTACGTAGCTTAGCAATGTTTCTAAGGTGGAAAAAGGCTGTTTTTGTAACATATGAAATATGATTTTCAAAAGACAGGTTACAATCGAGTATAACACCCAGGTCTTTTACTGTAGAGGATAAAGTAACAGGACATCCTACGATGTTAAAGTTGTATTGTGAGAGGTTCTGTGGGTGGTTTTTTGAACCGATAAGTATTACCTGTCTTGTCTGGATTTAATAAAAGAAAATTACGCGTCATCCAATCTTTTATATCTTTAACACACTCTGTCAATTTGGATAATTTAGCGTTTTCATCCGGCCGTGATGAAATATATATTTGAGTGTCATCAGCATAACAATGGAAACTAATTCCATGTTTCCTTATAATATTTCCAAGTGGCATCATATATATTGAGAATAATAGAGGGCCCAACACAGATCCCTGCGGCACTCCATAGTTTACTGAAGTTATGATCGATTTTTCTCCATTCAAATAGACAAAATGGTAGCGGTCAGATAAGTATGATCTAAACCAGCTTAATGCTTGTCTAGATCATACTTATCTGGTGTTTCTAAGCATTTCGCTGGCTGCACTCGATGTCTCGATTCCTGAAGGACACTCGTTCATCGGCTGTGTTTGGGCTGTGCGTGAGCTGAATAGTAGACATTTTTATGAGTTTCCATTACAACGCCGCCGAAAAGGACAAACTCGATAGAAGATAGCTGCGTCTCTAAGTATTTCGCTGGCTGCACTGTGAAAGAGTGTCTGGATTATCGTTGTTCCTATTCCTGAAAGACACTCAGAGTTACTTATCAGAGTTGCCTGGGCTGAGCGGGAGCTGAACGCTGCAGCACTGTGAGTGAGTTACCCGTTTTCATTGTGGACTGTGAGACACAAAGCCAAGGTACTGTGAGTCTGACTCCAGGTAGGACTGGAACAGTACACTCTTCCTCTTAAACTATTCACTCGCCCTCAACCTACAAAAAAGACGCAACAAACTGAGATCACCTACACACACACACTTACCCCTCAACTAACGAATGCTAAAATTTCTGAGGTGAAAGTTATTCATGAACTAATAGAAGAGGTTAATGCATTCTACTAGTTATTGCTTTTATGTTACATGAGTTGAACCAATCACTTCATTGACTTTATTTGTGGACTTATATTTTGTTAAATACATTTATCACATTGTTTGATGATATGTTTCTTTATTGGTTGGTCAAGATGGTTATGTATACTGTATATATATATATGATTTAGTGAATACCATGCTCTAATGTTTTGAAATTGTTGTATGAGAATAATTTCTGTTTTGACTGAAGTACACCAAGCGCTTGAGGGAGACAAAAACCTAAGAGTTATACAATAAGACTTAAAAAAAAAAAAAAAAATTATATATATATATATATATATATTTTGATGTTAAAATGGTGGGGTAACAGTGCAGTTCTGTAACGGGTGATTTAATGATTACCACCGTCACAATGTCCACCTGTATAAACTCTCTTTCTCTCAGTTGTGGCAGTTGTATTGAACAATCAGAGTCTTTAACAAAGAGCAGCAGTGGGGAGTTGTAATCCCACAGCATTCAGCGCCTCACAAAAATTAATTACAAATGAAAACGGCTTAATGCTTACTTGAACCCGGGGAGAGAAGAGAATGTCACCAAATTATATCCAAGAGAGAGGGAGAGGGAGAGGGAGAGAGAGGGAAAGAGGGAGAGAGAGAGAGAGAGAGGGAGAGAGAGAGAGAGAGAGAGAGAGAGAGAGAGAGAGAGAGAGAGAGAGAGAGAGAGAGATTTGATTTTGAGATGAAACATCTGTATCTCAGCATCAGAGAGACTCTAGAGAGATCTTTGATGTTGACAAAATAATCAGTATGCCATTTTGAACAACATTAGCGGTTAAAAGAGGTAAAGACTGCACATGCATACAGTATGTGCATACATAAGGGAGTGATACAACTATTTCAGGTATTTCACACATATGCTCTTAAGTATTTTAATTTAACATACATGCTCTAACTAGCAGTCATCCGCCCAAACAAACCAGAACAAGACCAATAATACACAGACAAACGCAGCCTCAAAGATAAAGAACAAATGAACAAGAAACAACTTCTGCATTGCAGTTTGAGTCTGTCCTAGTCATGTGACCAATAGAATGCTACTTTGTCTTACTGAAACAAAACATTCTCAAGAAAACAGAAACGGGTTGGACAGCACATGGCCTGATGCATACTGTAGATCCTCCATGACAAAGACAACAAATACAAGGTTTGGGGGTAATCAGAAGGATCAGAGCCCAGAAAAGTGTTGATCAATCGAGTGGTGTGTAATCACTGCTACATCTACATGCTAGCTAGATGCTAGCTAATATGGCTACAACATCCCTCTTGTCCCCTCTGCTTTGGTTGAACTTTCATACAGTAATTTGATCTGATTATGATTCATCAACTGCCTTAAAGGGATAGTTCAGCCCAAATTGCAAATGTCGTCATTATTTACCCAACATCATGTTGTTCCAAACCTGTAAAACCTTCTTGAAATGTGTGTTTTTTTCTCTCTCTAATCAATATAAGTCAATGGTAATTGACTTCATTCTTCAAAATATCTTTTGTTTTCTGAACAAACAACATAAATGATGATTGGGTAAATGCTTTCTTAAAGGTCCTGGACAAGTCCACCAACATGGGGTGTTGAATAGCGATTAAAGATCTGGGCTGGTAACAAAGGTTCAGACCCAACAAAGAGAAATTCATTAGCTATCGCCATTCTTTCTTTAGGAAATAAACAATCCCTGGTTGCTCCAGGGCTATTGTCTCAGTAATAAGTGTGCTGGGAATCATTTTAGGATAAAGGAGCCTGCTAAATGATTTTGGTTTACTAATAAAGTTTCCTGGCTGTCTGTCTGACATGTTGATGGAATTCATCTTCAGAAACAAAAGCTCAAAAGGAAGACCCAGCATTGTCTAGTCAACCTGCTCAAATGTTCTGTTGGCATCACAGATGCAAACTATCAGACCATAAGCTTTGGGACCAAGTTTGAAACAGATTTTGTGACAGATGAGACACAACAGAGTGTATCCTGACAGTTGCTGAGATCAGGTAGGCTGGGCCCTCTTCACGAGCTGCTCTACTGCAAAGGAAAGTTCTTGAACATTTGTGAGCGGATACATGCATGTGGGTGAAACCATACCTCTAATTGGAAGTAACGTATATCTGTCATTGTGAATCTGCTCGCTGCAACTAGGGTGAACTGTTGGAGAGCTGCACAATTAGCAAAAGATTCAAATGAAATCAGTCGTCACAGTCTCTGTGAAGCTCCTCAGAACAGGAAGTTGGGCTGGGGTTTAAAGTAATTAGAGAGAAGGAATCTTCATTTGAATGCCAAACCTGATGAGTTTCCTGAATATTTTCTGCTACAGGACATCTGTCTGTGCATTGCTGCAGGGATGGGTAATTATTCAATCCAGCCCACTCTCATTTATATCGCTGTCTGCGGCTGTCTCACTCCATCTTTCTTCCAATTCCCAGACTCCCTTTCAGTGATTCCTACAGTTTTTCTTTCTTGGTTTGTTTTAGTCGTTGTTTTTTGTCTTCAAAAGAAAATATGCTTTAAATTGAGTGAATATTTTGTTAAGCAATTTTCATTGTACTGTATTTTACTCTCTGTGAAAAGGCATATCATTTTAGTCAACTAGACCAAATTTAAAATATTTTGAAAAATGTATCAATTTAAACACTGGGTACTATAAAGTATAAAATACAGCTGATTAAGTTTGCCTATTGTATATATAAGGAGTAGTACTTTGGAGTCTAAATAAATTACATACAGTATATGCACTACTGGTTAAAAGTTTTTCATCAGTAAACTTTTTTGTGAAACAAATTAATACTTTTATTTATCAGCATAGACTCATTCAATTTATCAAAAGTGAGTAGACACTTTGTTACAAAACTTTATATTTCATTTAAATGCTGTTATTTAGAAATTTCTATTCATATAATCCTGAAAAAGAAAAAGATGTATCACAACTTCACAAAACATTATGCCGCACAACCGTTTTCAACATTGCTAATCAGGACATTAGCATCAGCACCAAATCAGGACATTAGAATGATTTCAGAAGGACCATGAAGACTAGAGTAATGAGAGAATCAATTAAAATAGTAAAATTACATTTAAAATAATCTAATATAAATATAAAGCTGTATCCACAACAAAATGTAATATTGTTAAATAATGTTTTCATTCAAAAATTTCATTCTTCCCATTTTTTCTTCCTCTATCACTTTCTCGCTGGCTTCCTCTTTTTCCTGTCCGTCGTCATGAAGTGCTATTGATTTCAGGCCTAGTCCAGTCTGTGTGTTCTCTCTCCCTAGACGCTCCCTCTCTCCATCATTCTCTCTATATCTCCCTTTTTCTCCCATCAAAGTCCTTTAGGTTAATGAGTAGACTGACTGATGAGCTGCAGATGGAGTGAGGAAGGAGTGTGAGGGGGATGGAGAAGAGGGGTGCAGACAGTGAACTGTCAGTTCCACGAGATGGGACTTATGGGAGAGGTGGCCGTAATTGATCGGATTCTGTAGTAATGTATTACCACCTCCACATGCGGATAATGGCTAACGCTGTCTAATGACTGCTGGCAACGGCCAACACTTCATTGATAGCTGATGTTTGCTATTAACTTCCCATCTCATTACAGACTATAGACTAGTTTTCCATAAGTCTCAGCCGGTTGCATATTACCGTCACAAAGATATTTCTGTCGAGGGTCATTCGTGTCTTAATTGTGTTTTAGAAGTCAATAGTCAGATCCATTGCAGCAAAATTACAGATTCTGAACAGGTGTGATGTTACATCATCAGATCAAACAGAATCACTCCAGAATCACACTTTTAAGCTCACTCTGCTCCACCCCGGACTTAGAGTCGGGCTGGGTGCTTCTCCTCAAGTTGCCGGGCTTCTCTCTCGACTGCCTTCGACAGCTTTCAATATGCACATCCAGCCTCGTGAAACATACTTATGAATTCAAAACAGCCTCAAGTCATGCTCCATATTTCATTGAAGTTGAATATTTAAAAAGATCAACCCACTCAAAACCCCATAAACCTTTCTTACGGAGGCTTCTCTGTCCTAAAAATAAAATCTCATATGCCATATCATATTACAGGCGGCTCCATCAGGCTCTCGAGCTTCCTTTAACAAACAGACAGGGCCATTCTGGTAAACAGGCTGTCCGCATCTACAAAACGTATGTTCCTCTACCCGGTCTCCTCCCTACCAAAACACACTTCCTCTTCCCTAGCCTGCTCTCCAAACAGATCAGGCCTGATCCGAGCACCTCCAATAGATGCTGACTAATACCTGCAAAATATATACAACAAAGAAATGAATAAATAAATACTCTTTTATCCAAAGGGACTTGCATTAAATTCAAGGTACTTTTTATCAGTTGATGCATTGTCCTATGTCCAATTATCTAACATTACTAACATCACACTCTACTATTTAAGAAGCTATTTAGCAACACAAACACTATTTTGTGGTGATTTGTTAAATACAACTTGTTAAAAAGTAAACTTTTAGCAAATTAGATCCTGTTTCCCCCCACATGATTTTGCTGTTTATCTACTTAACTGACACCACAGTCCTACTCCAGTTATTATTATTATATTTCAAATTTGTATAATTTCCAACTAACTGACACCTTTTCTGATTGAATCAATGGTGGCTAACCTCAGTCCCTTACCTCACCGAGTCTAAAACAGCAACTGTCCATTCAGTAATTATGAAGATCTACAGTTAATGGTCATAAAAATACATCTGCCAATCACACAAGGCAAGACAAGGAACGCTTCTGCTGTCTGTTTAACAGGATACAAGCTTTATTTTCTTTATACGATTGACATTTACACAACACAAAGATTCATTTTTCTCTTTTCTGACCTGTGTGTTAACCCATGGGCACTAAATGTTCTTCTATGAATTGGGTCGACTGCGGTGCTGCCTTTTGTATCTCTAATACAACAATAATAACGCCACTAATGTCAACAGCTGTGGTACATTTAATCAAATCAGCCTGTCTAATCCTGCTCCGGTCAATAGAACCCAAGTAGAAACAAATGAAGCTCGATTCAGACAGCATAAAAGCAGGTTGAAGGTCACGTGTTTTTAATTAAACTTAAACAAATGGCTACGGAGGCAAAAGAAGGCAAATTGTTTCAGCTCATAATCTCTAATGAGACTTTTGGCGTAGGCGATAAGAGCAGATGCCTCGTGCATTCGAGAAAGGTCAACTCTCATTGCCATTCTGACATAGCCTCTCTCGCCCAACACACGCCCGTTTCTCTCTCAAACAGGAGGAAAAAAATCAGCAAGCGGTTCTGCCCATGCGTGAAGACGTAAACAGCACACAGAAAACATTCCTTCTTATTTAATTAGATCGCAACGATGCTTCTGAAAACAATTTGTAAGATGTTACGTTTGGTGAATTCTGAAGTGGACCGCCTGTAAAAACAGACTTTAATAAAATATGTAAAAGCATTATTCACACATTCTTTACAAACAAACAAAAAACTACCTACTGCTGCGTTTCTGTCCACCTCATGCTGAGATTAATAATGAAACAGCCTGACATTTGAAACAAAGGCACCGATTTATAGCAGTTTGAGTCATATTTTCACTGAACACACACACACACACGCACACAAATAAAAACCCTTTACTGCATTTGCCAACACTTACAGAACTTGTATCAAGGGAGGGTAATAAGTGAGCGGTAAAGTTGCGCACCACACATTTTCATGTGTTGCAGTGGTATAGTAAGCAACACATCATTATACTAGACAACAGTTCAGTGGTGGGAGTCTTCTGTGCAATACTAATGGTTAATTTAGCTCCTGGACCACTGTGGCAGGCATCTCATCACAATTAGACTTAATGCAAGACCTTGCTGAAGGTCACAGATGATCCGTTACGAGAAAAATGAAAAACAATGCAAATTAACAGAAGAATGACTGTCCGGTGAGATATGCATGTTTTTTTTGTGTACACGTGCATTGAATGGGTGTGAGAGAATGTGTGTATTTTTACACTTCCCCCCTGGCCAAAGACGCAGCAATTAAAAAGACATGCACCAATAAGCCCCTCCTGTGTTCTTCTGTAGAACGTCACGGAAACCTAGACGAAGACAGAGAGAGATGGAGTATGTTCCTATATCAGATCTGAGGAGAGGTCATAAACAGCACATTTAAGGGTATAGTTCACACAAAAAACAAAACAAAAAAAAAGGTGAAAGAAGGATGCCGGGTCCGATGAGTCACGTTTTCTTTTACATCACATGGACTGTCGTGAACGTATTCAACTTTTACCTGGACCTAACAGTCTACTAACACTAATGAGAGAATGTCTAAAGTGGACAATCGAAAAAAAGTGTATATCGCGTACATCGCTGGGCGATAATATAGATCACATTCTTGGACGATATAACAATCAAGCAGTTGAGATTTGCTACATAGCGAGAAACCTAGTGTGACACATCTTTAAGAGGAAAATTTAAATGCATGCAAATCAAACATGAGAGCTGTAACAGAGGAAAAGATTTTCTGACATATCTAAATGAGAACCAGAACAAATGTCCCTCTCTCTTCTAATGGATAAAGCATCAATAGAGAGATGCATGAACACAAATCAGTGACCTTAGACCAGGGGTCGGCAAGTAACTTTGGCCGCGGGCCAATATTTTTTTTAGCCAGTAGATGGCGGGCCAGCTACACAGAGTAGGCCTATGGATACAAATACTCTTATATACTGTAGGCCTATAATCGCGGAATATGATGGGTCCGTCACCGTCCGTGGATCATTCGGTTTTTTTTTCAAATTAAAACCAAAAATAAAAAGATGAAAAACGACTTGTTTTTCCATTATTTATTTCCTGAACTAAAATGAAAAAAACGAATAACGACGGGTTTTCTGATTTTCTGATTGTGCTCAGATCAAAAATAGAAAAAATTAATTACTGGATTAGACAAATTTTAATTTTGATTTTGAATTTAACACCTTAGGCATGATATATCAAGGAAATCATTTTAAACAGATCAAGTACTATTGTGGTAACAGATTACAGCCATTTTAATAAAGGTGTGAATAGCAATCATGCCTCATTCGCTTACAGTCCGACTTTTGAACTTTATTCCTTTTTTTATTATTATTTATTCGGGACACACACATACACACCTAAAGGTTTAAGAAGGTCTGCGCGGGACTGTTTTTTTCCGTCCCGCTCCCACAAGGTTCTATTCAGCAACCGCTTAAAATACACTCTGTGTTCACCCGCTTTATTTCCCGACCTGAGGGGTCCGCAAAATTCTCGTTTCTATAATCTCACATTCAAATGTCTCTAACGGAAAGAAGGAGATTAAGTAGCCTATAATAATTATAAATGCTATACAAAAATTGGGTTCATGTCAATATAAATATTAGGCTATTTTAACATTGTACTGTCAGCAGAGAAATAAGCCTATCACTCAAAAAGAGAAAAAAAAAAATGCCACAGGAAAAATGTATGAAATATAAATAACAAATTGAATAGGACAAAGCCTATCACTCAAATTTCAAAGCAACATAAACGAAAATCATATTGCCCTACTGACAAATGAAGTAGGCTATGTTCTGCCGAACTATTTCAAACATCCTTGCAAAAAAAGAATGTTGTTGACTGACAATGGTTTCAGTACCAAACAGCTCCTCAGAGCTAGGTGTACAGGTGGTCAGAATTAAGTGCGGATACGCTGTCAAAAGATGTCGGGAGTGGGCTATTGTCAGTCAGACCGCCCGCTCCATCCAAAGTACACCAGAGTTCTGACCACTACCGTCTTTTGACGCGCGAATGCACACAAAGTGGTCAAGCGTATAACGCGCTATTCGCGTCCGGTATGAACGCACAGTTATACTTTAAAATGTAATCCCGCGCCGCATGATTCCCTATGTGCGTTTCACACAGTACTACGGCTACGGCTTTTCTCAAGTATTGGAAGAATTTTGTGCAGCATTTAGGACTTCCAAAATAATCCGGCGGGCCAGAAAATATTGCTGGCGGGCCAGTTTTGGCCCGTGGGCCGCCAGTTGTCGTTCCCTGCCTTAGACTAAAAAGGTTGACCTCTGACTAGCTTTTCATCAATGAAACAATGCCTGATCAAAACAGGTCGAACAACAACAAGCACCAAAGACCAAAGAGATCTTTGTTCCCACAGCTCTCTAAAACCCCACCTGAACATACGCCAGAAATATTCAGAAGTCCTCTGGAGGCTAATGATGTACGGGACACACAGTGATGCTTGTATCTGACTAACCAATAATCCATAAAGACATAGTACAGTGGCATGTGGTGGCAAGGACAGGCTGCAGATTAGATTGAAATTATTGATTTGAATCAATTGAGAGAGTGAACATTTCCCTTGACCTCATAGAACAGGGAAACAGGAGTAATTGAATTGCATCAGTGTATATTGGGTGTGTTCAGGTACAGTCACTTGGAGACTCGCCTGGTGGCCCTGAAGGACTATTGACTTAACAGAGAGCAGATCTAATGATCAGGGCTAAGAAGACAAAAGCTCTCAGCGTGAGAGTGTGTGTGCATGCATGTCTATGGGGATACGTCTACAGGATTTTAAAGTACCATAATCCATTTCCAAAGGAAGGTTAAAACTGGCCTTTGAGAGAAGGAAAATGGTAGGTAGGTTGATACACGTAACCAAAGCTACTGGTGTAAAATAGAACCGTGTTGATTCACATATGTCTAAAGATCACTTTGTACACACTTTGCTGTAGAGCAACAGTGTTTTGGTGCCTCACAGCATCACAGCGCACTTCACAGCCCCATGCAGTACCCTACCAGCAATTACCAGCACATAAACACATTCTGAAAGACTTGCACGAACAAAAGACGACGTTAGCAAGTAAACAAATGTACCCTTACACATGAAAATATATAGCTGCCTTTAACATTTTAGAATAGGGAGCCCTTGCACCAGAATGATCATATTCGGGGGTCCATGGCATCTAAACGATTGAAAAAACACCTGAGTTGAACAATTATGTGATACACAGTGCTGGTGTTTCTATGCTGCAGGGTAAATGTGTGACTGTGTAAGTGTTTTAGTATGTTTTCTTTATAAGCATGAAAGCTTTGCTCAGCACTTATGAGGTGTTATAGTGAGAACTGGGTTTAAAATTCACATAACAATGAGATGTCAAGCTTTTGTTCTAAACTCTGTGCCCGTGTTGTTTACTCGGCAAACCCCTATATCGGACCCAAACACACACCCTGAACAACTTTTCTCATTCTTCAAAATCTCAGCGATAGAATCTAAACCAGAGCAGAAAGTACAACATAAACAACACACGTATTCACAAACACACTCCTGTGAGTGCACTGCTACAGAAAGGCTTCTTTCTCCAAATATCTAAAATGGCTGAAAGTGCAAGAAGAGGAGGAGAGTGAAATGAAAAAGAGAGAGGCAATTAATCTGAATGTTTGCAGAGGTCAATTGGCCTCACTGCCTTCATCAGGAGATGAGGAGATGCAGCCCGGAGCAGACCACTGCAACTCATATGGGGATAGAGGTCTGAGTGGGCCTCATGATTATTAGCGTAATTAAGTTTGTATGGTCATTACAGAGGGTTGCGATGAATGCCAGCCACACCAAATTAAAATCCTATGTAAGGTGGAAAACTGATTGAACCCACAGCCACATTTAAATATCCTCTTTAACAAGAGAGGAGAGGGAGTGAGAGATCAGAAAAAGACAGATGTGTTTCAAGCCCTCGGGTAGAGAGAAGACCCACTACAGCACGGGGATGTTGTTTGTGTGGACTGAACAGGCTTTGATGGAGGCTTTCACACGCTCCAGTGCAATAAAGACACAGATGAGTTCTAGAGCAACAGGTATGAAGGCTTCAAAGATGTAAGAATTACATACTGTACTCGACTGATATGGGTTTTTCAAAAGCTGATCTAGAAAGCTAAACCAATAATTCAATGACAAGAGTTGTGCATTTAGAACGGAAGTCGCTAAGACTTTGGTTAAAGTCCCTTTCAAGGAAAGTCTGTTAATTCGACGGCCATATTTGCAATGCCTCCGGGCAGCTATTTCAGGCATCCAAGACTCACAATTAAATACAGGCCATGAATTTTGGTCTGGGTTTGCAGGTATTGCGCATAATTTTAATCATTCCTGCAGGTCTATATAAGGTCAATCGCACTTATAATGTGGGAAATTCCCACAAACATTTATTCACTTTAGCATGTAGGTTGTATGAGTAAATTAATCCACACAGATTATAAAATCAAGTCAGTCATTTTAAAACTTTCTGCGAGACAATTTCACAAACAGCTCGCGAGTAACAAAACTGAGTTTTTTTTTTTCTCGAATTATAGCGCATTTAAAAACAGACAAAATGATGCCAAAATTCCATTCTTGGCGAGTATCCTCGTGTAAACAGTCGGTTATGTCTTAAATAAACGAAAGTGTAACTGTATGATGGATCCGTGCACTAGCTCTTAAAGTGACAGCAGTCTAATATGTGTCTGTCATGAATGTTGATAAAACAACAAAAGAAAGCTTTAATTGTAAAAAAAAAAAAAATCTGGATTAATAGCCTATGTATTAAATTTATACAGGAATAAAAGACTACCCAGTGTTATTTTAAATTTGAATACTTCATTCAGTTTCTGTTGTATTTCTGTACCTGAATAGTAGTGTATAAACACTGAATACATTTTTTTTTTTTTCATTCGTATCTTTATTCTATTGCGTTTGTTTGTTCTACTTTTTCAAAACATTTTTTTTTTTTGTGTGTGTGTGTTGTGTAAACTCTTGAGCAACAGTTTAGGTGAGATAAATGTATTTTAAGAACAATTGTCTAAAAAGCATCACCCCCAAACTTAACCAGAGTTGGAGAATTTTTCCTTCGGGGGAAAAGTGTGTCAGCATCGGCATCCTGTCAGTGGTCAAGTGGCATTAGAGATAGCAAACAAAGATATACTCAAAGGACAAGGAAAATGGTCAAGAGGGGAGATGGAAAAGAGCTGAGAAGGAAAATGAGTCATAGAGGTCCAGGTGGTGGGCTGACATTGACAACGTTTTGCACGAGTGTCTGAATGTACAGAGATTTAACAAAGGAGTATTCCTGAGCCCACCGAGGTATGGAATGCACAGCAATTTCTGTTATGGAAAGCCTGTGCAAAAATTAGAATAAGGAAAACCGTAGGTTTTTTTTTTTTTTTTTTGCTTTACAAAATCCGTAAACCTGCTCTATCAGGAAAGTATTACAAAAACATCAGTCACTATATATATATATATATATATATATATATATATATATATATATAGAGAGAGAGAGAGAGAGAGAGAGAGAGAGAGAGAGAGAGAGAGAGAGAGAGAGAGAGAGAGAGAGAGAGAGAGAGAGAGAGAGAGAGAGAGAGAGAGAGAGAGAGAGAGAGAGAGAGAATTTTTAAATGCTAGCATACAGCAACAACAGGTTTCAAAGAGTTAAAACATAATGGAAGAAGAGTTAGGGGTTAAGCATTTCTACAAGCTTTCTTCTTTCCATCTCCCCTGACTGTGGTGAACTCGTAAACACTACGCGGCTTCAGTTTGGAGCATGAGCGCAATAACTAACCGTGACAACCCTCCCCATGAGGTTTAGCCTGAGATTTGGGTTTCTGTCTGTCACCATCTGTGTGAACCCTCTACTGTTAGGACTGCCTCTGTCATCCACAGCACAGAGAGATGGAGAGAGTCAGAGAGAGAGAGAGAGAGAGAGACTGACAGACAAAGACAGAAAGAGTGAGGGCTTACAGTAATGTGATAGAATACGCTTATTCTTCGCTCTCTATTAGCTGCCGCTGGCCTGTCGGTGGGAGCCTGCTCAAGTCACAGTGTAAAACAAGCTGCCTGATGCATATTGCAAAGAAAAATGGCAAGTGCATATTGAAATCACCAGTTCCAATTGATTCTATGCAATTTCAGAAAGTTAAAATGCACATCTGTATCAGTCTGACAGTAAACAATCTTGTATGAACAAGGAACTAGGTTTTTACAATGCTTCCAAACTAAAATATTTAAATAATATAGAATAAATAAATAATAGAGCCACCTCTAAATGTCAAACGCTGCTTAATAGTAGAACATTCTGGCGTAATTCTAATTGAAAGAGACACTGACACTGTTTTTTTTGTGTTTAGTACTGTAAAGCTGCTTGCTTTTAAACGATCTATTGTAAAGTGGTATATAAATGTGACGTGAAGTGCAAACATCCACATTGCTATGATCAGATGCTTATTTTAACTACTGTTTTCTCATCCCTGTCATTTTTGTTTAGTGTTTATTTTGTTACTGAAAGGAAGCACATATTAGCATATTCATTTAAACGCCACTCTCAGCAGTGTAGGTGGCGTCTGGATGTTCGCTAACAGTATACCGCTAACTTCTTTTCATCCCAAAGAGAAGATCGAAAAAGAACTTCGCCATGAGTATATCGGGGACTTTAGCTGTCAGAACTGAAAACGAAAAGGAAACGCACACCAGTAACCAGAAAAGGGGACACACAACATACCAATGCAAAAACTTAAAAGAGACAGAGCAAGGGAGAGATGAAGATAGTCTGTACACTGTCAAAGTTGAAAAGCCGATTTAGATCCGTTCTCTTGCTAATTTTCTTCAGTGAGTCAGCACATCTCTGACTCCCCACGAGTACTGAATACTTGGCCTATGATTAAAATTGACTAGAAAAAAAAAAAAAAGCATCTTATTTCTTAGGGCTTTTGCAACTTTTGATCAATATAACAGCACAGAAGGGACAGAAAATATACTGGGCCATAACAGACCATAATAAAAATTGTGTCTCCTGCTCGAGCCACTAGACCCCCGCTCCGACATCTAAAGACCATTTTGTGACTCGCGTCAGTGCATCAAGGTTATTTTAGTTTTGCATTTTTAATTTTTTTTTTTTTTTTATATCGGCTTCAAATGTGCCAAACGCTTTAGTTTCTTTTTTTATTAGTTTTATTAATATTTTTTTTTACTAGTTTTCATTTTGTGAACACATTTCTGTTGACTTTTTATATATTTTAGTTTCAGTTTTAGTTTCAGCAATTAAAGTGCCTTATTAACAGAACACTTCCAGAGCGCAGACCAAAGCCAGGCATTTTATTTTAGGCTTAGTGATGCAAACGTAGCAACACAAACAAAGCATGTTGAGATTTGATGTGTAACAGTAAAAGTATACGCCAAAAAATGCTCGGCAAAATGAAACAGTCAAGTCTTTTTACTCCATAAATGTACACAAGCTGCACTCCGATTGAGGGTCCGTATAAAGTTCACTTCTTCCTGAGCACGGGATATGTGTTGAAGTTCACTAGACAAAATGAGTTCATTCGGAAAACCCTTCAATGCCATTACATAAATATACATTTTACACGCATATATTTATACATCAATGTGTATTTGTATAATATAAATTTATTATTAATTTAATATAAATATTTGAAAGTGCTAGACTGAATGATAAATGTATGTTGTGATATTTATATGGAAATAAATGTAATTTGGTTATATTAGATGTGTCTTATCTTATTTAACCATAATCGTGATATTTTAACTTGTGTCTTGCTCACTTTATACCCATGAACAACCATAAATCATAACTGGGACTAATAAAACTCAATAACGGCAGAGCCTCAAGATATTTTCTCACCACGTTTATTTTAGTAAAACTCCTTAGAGTATGTGGTGATGTGCATGACAGTTGGGTAAATTTCCCTCTCAACTTTCAGAGAAGTGATGTATCGATCTTGCATTATTCCTGGTTATGCCGTTCGCAGTGCACTTAACTGCTTTGCACCTCTCCCTCAGATAACCTCACATACAGGATGCGCCACACAGCTTTCAGACCATCAGAATGAGGACATTTTGACCGGTCAATTTCTGAGACCCCTTTAAAGGCCTGTTTGAGGGTCAAGTTTTGGTTAAGGGGACAGTAGGTGTAGGGTAAGGGTTCGGCACTTAGTAGTGATGGGTAAAGTTAGAGCCAGGAGCTAGAGATTGCATTTAGGGGTGCGCCAAAATATCGATATGGCGATATCTCGCGATATTTTCTCCCGCGATCAATTCTCGATGCGCTCTTGCCAAGTATCGATCTTAAAAGCCGTTAGGGCGGGTGTACACGGTGCGAGTTCGGACACTCGGGAGGTTGTGAGATATTGCACACGTTGCGAGTCAGTTTAACTGATAATCGCGTCAAAGCAGCTGGTACAAGGCACGACTGTCCTGCATGAATTTTATCCCGAGCCGGCAGCAATCACGTGGGCTTTCGCGCTAAACCGTCATGTTGCGAATGGGAGAGAGAGAGAAAAGTGTGTGTGTGTGTGTGACAGTGACAGTGTATGCGCATGCTGTTGCTGCCACTGAGGTATAGCCCCATTGATGTGGTTGTGTATGATTTGGCAATAAGGGACAGCTGGTGAAATTTTTTTTTTTTAAATTATCGGGAGGTCAGGAGGTGCTCGTAACGTGCTCGGCTTGTAATTCCTCTCACACGCTGCGAGCCGCGACCATGCGAGCATCACCGATTCCACTCGATTTCTCCCGAGTGAAAAAAATCATCTGCAGCAAAACAAAAATAGTGTCTGTGACTGTTTTGTTGCAACTGATAAGACACAAGTTGTTTTTGTTATTGTGTTTCATCCAAAAAAATAAATGGAGATTCATTTTCCTAATAAAAAAAAAAACTTTTTATTTCTTAAAACATGATATATTGTCAGTTATTACTGATAATATATCGATTATCGCCATATCGTGATATTATCGGTATCGTGAACAATGTATTGCGTATCGTATCGTATCGTGAAGTACCCAGTGATTCCCAGCCCTAATTGCATTGTGTCAATAAATGTCCTCACAAAGATAGATCTACAAGATTGTGTTCATTTTTTGAAGTCTTCATTAATTGTTCATAGATTTGTCAAACAAATAAACAGTTCCCCTTAACCACAGTTATCCTTTATGCTGCTTTGGGGCGATGTCTTTGTTGTGAAATATTATTAAAAATGTTTCGCTTAAACGCTGTCTTACTTAACAAAAAAAACAAAAACATCTTCGAGATATTTCAATGATTTATTTTGATTAAAATTCTTTGATTCATTTGGATTTAGTATAATGAAAATATAACAGTCATTATTTCTACAGAATTTCTGCATGTTTGTCTGAAGTGATGGTGAACACTGCAGAAGACCAGTAAAGAAGGACAGGAGGAGGGACGCCTCACAATGACTTGGATTTGAAGTCAGAAGCTGAAAATTAAACCCCTGCAGCTAATAGTAGTTTTTATTACTTTTGGCTAGTGTGCTTATATTAGAATCACAGTCGAGTGAAACAAAACACGATATATATATATGAAACAGATGAGTGTCTATAAAGAAAAGATGTGAGAAGACATATTTCAGACCTCATGGAGAGATCGAAGCATTTCGCTAGAATAAATTACTGGCAAAAATGCAACAATCTTGTCAATAAGAATGTCTTTCCCATGTTAAAATGAGATGTGAGACATTTTGAAATTTGACATCAAAGAGCTCATCTCTGGAAGGGAAAATCTATCTCTTTTTAGCAAATGAGCAATCAATCCAATAAAGACATGTAGAGCCTTTCAAACCATTACTGAAACTTACTATGAATGCTCTCTTCAGAGGGAAGGAAAGCTAGGACACAAGATTAAGAGAAAGAGAGCAAGATGTACTGCAGAGCAAGATGTACGTTTTTTTTGTTTTTGTGTTTTTGTTTTTGTTTTGAACCCCATTGACCTTCAAAATCATCTTTAGTGTTTTGCAGAACACAAAATAATTGGTTTGGAACTACATGAGAACGAGTGAATGAAAGAATTTTCTCGTTTGGGTGAACTATTCTTTTAAGTTCATCTAAACAAAACAAACATGAGTGTTTAACTTAAAAAAAGTGAACACTGGGTTCAGATGTATAACCGTTTACAGTAACTGTTGAGTGCATCCTCTTATTAATAATTAAATCAAGCGTTTGCGACTGATGACTGTCTGAGGAGGTCACTTCTGAGGAGAAGTAAGTCTCAGAACACTTGACCTTGTATTCAGTCACTCCACAGCAGATGAACTCACAGCGTTTCCTTTAAACTCAATCAAATAAAACACATGCACACAACGGCACCAGGCCAAACTGCCTTACACAGTGCCAGATTGATCATATTTAGTCTAAGACAATGTCGAAAGAGGAGTAAAGGAGAAAGAGGCAGGAAAAGATAACTAATAAAATATATCTAGTCCATATAACTATATTTTTTATGCTTTTGAAAAAAAAAAGTATTTTATGTTCACCAAAGACTGTATTTATTTGATTATAAAAACAGTAATAATGTGAAATATTACAATTTACCATACAATTTAAATGTAATTTATTCATGTAATGCCAAAGCTGAATTTCCTGCAGCCATTATGATTTCAATAAACATTATTGAATTCAACTGATTATGATAACTTGATGCTTAACCCTTTAGAACCTGAAGCTAAAATAGTTTTTTTTTCACATATTTAGATCTTTTGACTATAAAATTCTAAAACAATGTGCTATCTTCATGTGCAAGGTGTCATCTTTTTCAGAAAAAAGATTAGCTTTCAACAAATTACAGTTATTGACCATTACTGTGTGTGGTGAGTTTGTAAATATAATTTAAATAGACAAAAATAAAAAAACGAGAATAAATTTACTGATTTTTATTTAGAAAAAAAAAAAAAAAGAAAAATCACGAATGAAAGAAACTAACACTTTATTTAAAGTTGAAAAATGAACTATAATACATATATTATAGAAAATAAAATATTATAAAAAGTATTTTTTGTGACATTGGGTTGCACAGTTTTCATTCAGGACACTTTTTTTCATACACGCACACACATACAAATGCATGCATACATAGGCACGCACACATACACATGCACACACCACATGCTAAGATACGTGAACGCCATCCGCCTCCCAAGATTCATTAAAAATCATCCCAATCCCCTCTTCTGCTGTCTACCACTTCTTTCGCCATGTATTTTATTATTTTATGCAATCCAAAACACTCTAACCTGCCGCGCTTCGTATCTCTGTTCAAATCCTTCCTTCCGGCTCTGCCAGAAAGCTGCTGTCATTTGCAGACGGAAAGCGTAATCAACCGTATATTGCCGAAAAGCGCATGTTGTCTACTGTCAGGGGCAATTTGAATGGTTTTGATAGTGCAAACGGTTGAAGAGTTACGGTAAAATGAATACAGCTTGCTGGTATGTGTTCTAAAGGGTTAAGAAACATTTCCTATTATCAATATTATAGTGTTTAGAACAGTGTTGCTTAGAATTCTTTGTGGAAACGTGAGTTTGTTCAATAGAACAGCATTTATTTGAATTATTTTTTTTTTTTTTGCAACAACATAAATGTAACATTGATTGCATACTTGTTGAATAAATACTATTCAAAAATATTAATTTCACAAAAAATAAGAAATCTTACCCTAATTTTTCATGAATTATAAAGTGTAACTTCATGAATTATATTTATTGGATTATTTATTTTCAAATAAAAAATGAACACTAAAAAATGATGATGAAATTCAGAGTGTCTTAACATTTGGCTTGTTTCCATTTAGTTGTTAAAGAAGTTCATAAGATCTTCTCAAGTTTGCTTATATGAATAATAACCTAGAAACCTCAAATAGATTTCAATTATTATGAAGTACATCATAGTTTTCTTAAAAATACATGTTTTATTATCCTAAACATTCTTTTATTTCTTAAAAACACATTAAAAAGAGCTTAAAATTAAATGTTTAATGTGATCCGAGACTTTTGGACTCTACTGAACAGTATATGGGCTATAACAGATAACAGTAACTAGCGCTGTTTTAAAACCTAGAGATCTGTCTCATTGAGAGAGGCTGTAAGTGAAAAGAGAAAGCATGACACATTTCTGCCGTTTGTTTCCTATGCTTTCTTTCTCAGTCATAACGCTATTTGTGGCTGTTTAGTGGAGAAATTGTCTGGGCAGTGCTGATGAATGCAGTTTCCCAGTCCTGAATTAAAATCCCATTAGGCTGTAATTACACTGGGTGAAAGTCCAGATCATTTTGAAGAGTTTAGGAGTTGCTTTCAAATGGAGATTCATCTTTTATTCTGCTGAATGAGCCTCTTAAAGTTTAGATGTAAGCTGTACATGTATTATGCAAATTTTAATGCCGACTTAATCAGTCAAATATAAATACGAACCTACAAACGTTTCACCAAATGATCCACATTTCAGCTCTTCGCATAAGTCATTACAAGATACAGACTCTACCCTGGACTACACGGAGGGCAAATGAACACAAGCGGTGTGATGTGACTGACAGGTGTAACATGAGAGGTGATGCTGAACCTGGCAGGGCGAGCAATGGGAATGTCTTCCTCGTCACCGCGAGAACACCAGGAAAAGACGTGGCACAACACGAATGTCACCGGGAGGGAAGACACCTTGTCAGAACGACAGCGCAAACCCATTAAAAAACCCTGGAATATTATTACAGAATATTCTGACATTTTTCCTTCTTTTAGGCTGCAGCAAGGACACTTCGATCTGTCCGTCATCACCAGCGTGAAGGTTTGTATCATGCAGGTTCTTCTTATAATTGACCCACACCACTGCAATGGAATCCTTTCTAAAAGTCTTATTGCAATAAAATGTGTTGTAAAGCATTAACTTGTCCTTAATCTTTTGTACAAAAGCTTGTCAATTAACAATGAGCAATACATTTGTTACAGTATTTATCTTTGTTGATGTTAGTTAATAAAAAACACAATTGTTCATTGTTAGTTCACAGCATTAGCTAATGTTATAATTTATGAGTATATGTTGAAATTAACATTAACTAAGATTATTAATAAAGGTTGTAGAAGTATTGTTCACTCTTAGATCATGAAACTAAAGATGAAACCTTATTGTAAAGTGTTACTGATTTATTTTCAGTTTTTTTTACAAGTGTTCACAGTGTACCCACAATCCTTTGCTGCAGGTCCTGTGGGATTGTGGCTGAGTAGAAATATGGCTGGCTGCTTTCATTATGGTACTGTAATGTAATGGCGACCACACTGTCTGTTCTTTGCATGCCTGCACTACTGAATGGTTGCCTTGACGAGATCGCTCATGGCAACTGCACAGGTCTGTCTCTCTCACGGTTCAGGGAAAAACACGGCCAAGCCACCCTGGGGAATCTACACCCAACATGTATTCGTTGTATAGCCCTCGGTCTATCCCTCAGAGGAGACCACCTGCTATTCTTTTTACTGCACTGTGATGAGATGGTGGTCTCGTCCTCATTTATTTCTTTCTTTTGCTTTTCTGTTTCTCCTCCTCCTCCGGTGTGCCGCATCCATAAAAGCTTCAGTCTGTTTTGTGCAGAAAACCCAGAGATTCTGACCTGGTTTTGCCGGGTTGAGGACTTAGAGTGGAATCAAAAGTGTTCTGAAATTTTCAGTTTATACTGCTGGAATGACACACTTGCCCCAATTCTTTTTCTGATGTGAATTTTATTTTGCTTAATTTTTTTTATTTGTATTTAATTACCCTGATTCTTTGTTATCTTGCATGAGATTTATTTTATTTTATTTTCAATTTTATAAAAAAAAAAATATATATTTTGTTTATTTGTTTTTCAACTTTAATTTACTTTTATTCTATTTTATTGTTGTTAAATTATTATGCTTTTTAATTATTTTTATTTTTCCCACTTTTATTTTAATATTTATTTTCCCACTTTTATAAAATAATGGTCGATTTTAGATTTCTCCATTAACACACTTTTTAAATGGAAAATGAACACCCACAAGCTCATGTTTTTCTAATGAGCCTGGACTAGAAATTCACAACTCAGAGTAAGTATGTGCTATGTCTCACAGTGAGCTAAAATAGGAACTACAGATCAAATAACATTTAGAAAATAATCTTAAAACTGTTGAAATGATTATGGTACATGCATTTAATAAAGGTAACTATTGCCCCCTAGTTGGGAAACACAAAGAAAATTTCTTTGTGTGTTTTTGAAAGAAAATTATTATTTTTTTATTAGGGTGCAATAAATCAATAAAAAACAAACACATTCTGTATTATTCAAAATGTCCATTAAAATGCGCAGGCTGCTTTTAAAACCAAAATTTAAATTTTACAATATCAAAAAATAGAAAACAGCTATATATATATATGTTACTTTTTGGTTGCATTTTGATTATTTAAACACTGTACTGGTTAATAGATTAATAACATTCTTTTAAAAATCATTAAAAAGAATGTATTTGGTGTCATCCTTGTGATAACTAAAGTATAATGAAGAGCAGTTGACGAAATACAAAATACAAGATAAAAGTGCTAGTAGTTAGGCCTGCGTGTTATCTAGCGGATACGTTTAACCCTAAAGCAACTTACAACTTACACTGAACCGTCTCCCTGCAGAAATCTGAGGTTAACTTCTTTACTCAGGGCCTGCATCCTCCCCCCGGCTACTACAAATTGCCCCCTTAAATATATATCTTAAGCTGAGGTTCCACTGGGTGTCTATGGCTGCTGAAAACCTTCAACTTCAACACAGCCAAATTTATACAAAGGGAATATTTCTTGACAAAGTAGTAAGTGATTGCACTGATCAAAAGCTCTTTGATATTCAAATCATCTGGGTCAAGCAAGCGTTCAGCTTCTCATTGCGAGTCTGCGGAGCATTTGGTGAGACAAAGCACAGTGCTTTAAAAGACAGAGGAACACGATGTACGTGCAGAATTCATTTGAATGCATTTACATGAGGCTAGAGTTGAAGCTGTGGCTGAGTTAATGGCTTAAGATCACAGATGTGCACATGAGAGTAACGTGATCGAGAGTGGCCATGTGAAATGAAGACACTGAAAACCAGCGATCAACGTCGTCTAGATCTCTCTGAAACGTGTAAATGCGCACACTATCAACATTTTTTAAGTGTTTAACATCTTTGGGCCATATCTTGACCCTCTTTTTTTTCCCCTCCGTGCCCTCTCTCTCGCTCTCTGTGTAAGGGAGCAGTGTGTTTCTAATGAACATAGCTGTCGCTCGGCAGGTTTCTGATTACTGCATAACTGCTTTCAATTAGTGCCGAGCACATTAGCATTGCCAGCGTGAGTCACACTGAGTCCAATCCTCATTCCATTGCTCTCTCTCCTCTTCCCCTTACAGTTTTAAACATTTTAATGGAAGGCCTCAATACCTTTTATAAAGGTACATTATGCTTATCCAAGCCAAGTCTAATCTTCAAAATATCTGTGAAAGGTGAAGTGAACTTGAGTCAAGATACTTTGGATTTAAACTTGGATGGCTAGTGATTACATTTACATTTATCCATTTAGCACAAGCTTCTATCCAAATAAGTACAAAGTGATTCATAATAAGGAGGTGGTAACATGAGATGTACTGCCATACAAAGTTACAAGATTGTTCAGTATACGCGTAATGTAAGGTCATGTACAAATTTTACCGTAATAAATCAATACAGTTATCCAGCAAGGATGCATTCGATTGATCAAAAGTTGCAGTAAAGGCAAATTAGAATGATTTCTGAATGATCATGTAACACTGAAGACTGGAGTAATGACTGCTGGTTTTGATATCAAAATAGCTTTGTTATATTTTAGTATAACAGTTTATATAACAGTTCCTTTAAACAATTTAAACATTTCACAGTATTGCTGTTTTTACTATATTCTTGATCAAATAAATTCAGCCTTGGTGAGTAAAAACATTAATAAAAATAAAAAAATCTTACCAACCCAAAATGTAAAGAGTGTATTCTGTGCATCCATAAAATAAACTTAAATTTATACATGACTATGTTCTCAGAGAGAGACAGAGAGAGAGGGGGGGGGGGGGGGGGGGGGGGGGGAGCTAATTTAGCCTGGCTTGATGACATCGAGCAGAAGTATACTGACTCTGTGCTTTATAATCACTTCCCATGAGACTGCACAACACTTACACACTTACTAGTGTGACAGAGAGAGGGTTATGAACACACAATCAACCCACACACACACACACACACACACACAATCAGCACATAGAGAGTGTCAGGTGTGCACAAAACAGAACCATGTGCAACAGAGGAAGGCAAATATACTAGCACCGACACATGCGCGCACACACACCCGCACCCGCACCCACACACTACCATGACGTCATGTTGATGTACTTATAAGTAACATAGGAAAGGGGAAAAACATACTGCAAATGCAATCAAGTCTGCAGTGGTCAGTAGAGCAGGGCATGCACACACATACACACAGCTGGAGACGTGCAAATCCTATAAACAGTGAGGAGGGTCTTGTCTCACATTCCTGACTTCATGAAGTTCATTGTGACCAGATGCAGTATACAGAGAACAAAGACACAAATATGACACATGAATAACAAATAAGTCAGATAAACCCCATTTGAGCTCATTAAAATGAGAAGTCTCATAACGTAGTCCATAGAGGTTTACTGTAAGTACACAACACGGAAACAGTTCACAATTCATTTTGAGCCAGACACAAATCAATGAGATGATGATTTGTGATTCTTTAAAAGGATAGTTCACCCCAAAAAATAAAATTCTGTCATAATTTACTCAGCCTAATGTTGGTCCACACCCAACACAAATTAATCTATTTTTAATGAATCCTGAGAGGTTTCTGTCCCTCCTCTGAATCATAAAGGTGTTGTAAAACGAATCCATAGTGGTCCAGAGTGGTTTAATCCAAGATTTGCGAATAGATGTGATTACATGATCAAATAAAATGACCATATCTCTTCCCAGGACTTGTCATATAGTGTCATATATTAATTATATATATTAATCACCTTTTAGAATGATTCAAACTGGGATCTGAGAGTCCATCTGACAGATTCAAAAGAACTGGTTCATAAGAGTCATTTGTCTGTGAATTAGACGGAAGTGGTCACACTGTACTGAATGCTCTTGCATGCAGCCATCAAATACAAAGCAATTGTTTAATTTAGTCTTTCATTTAACTCACTGCATTCAATTCAGACTGCAAATTCACAAAATGTAAAATATGATATGGTAAAAATATGAAATATAGATTCAGCAGCTGTATAGCCAGAAAACGTCCTTTCTCCTGTAGTTAATTGGGTGAGAGGGACCGTTGGAGAGGGGTTACAGGTCTCATGCTGAAGTCTAACACAAGCAAAGAGAAGATTAGACTGTTTTTGTCTCAGAGGAGAAAGTGAGATGGTGGGTGTGGATATTTGCTTTTTCATGGAGGCATATCTCAGACTAAGAGGAGCATTCAGGCCTTTACGGCACTCTCTATTCCAATGCGATTATATGAAAAATGGAAAAAAAAGATGGAAGGATAAAAGGTAGGAAGGTTTCAGATCATCACAAATGGATTTTTACAGGTGGATGGATGAATGTCTGAGTAGATGGGTATATGAATAGATGGATCAATAGCAGAAAGTGAAAGCACACAGGTCTGGACAATAATGATCTACACAATACAGGTTTAGCTCTTTGCACAAAATATGTGGCTGGTTTCCATTCATACAATGTTGCATTAATAATTTGGTTTCATGCAAGTATTTGTGTGCGTTGAGAGAACGGTTCCTGCGGGAGGTTTTTAGTAGAACTAAATTAGCCCTTACAATTAAGAAATGTGTGCTGAGAGTCAAGGGAGTGATTTGAGTTCCCTCGTTGCACACAGAGTCTTTAAGCACGAGGGCCTGACCCCACTACATGCTCCAATCACTAAACACGGTAAGCCCCTCATTAACTAACCACAATGGGACCTCTGTCACACAAACACACACCGCAGAATATCAAACTGAAAACTATTAAGAAACACAATGCAAGGCAGATCAAATGTGGTTTAAAATTGAATGAAAAAATGAAGGAGCTGGTGTGGTAGTCGTGGTCTGAGGCAATTGTTAACACTATGTTATGGGATGCAGTTCATTCTTCACTGAGGCTTTTACTTCGGGAAACACAACAAGGGCAGCCAATTAATCTGCCTTTGATTAGGTTCTAATGAGAGTTCACTGCCATCTCCAGTCTGGGTCACTCGTTTTGCTTTGGTGCCCTGATCGCAAATTAGCAACTAAGGAACCTTTGTCTTCTTTCAGGACTATGGAAAATACAAACTTTCACAATTAGGAACTGTAATTGTTCACTCACGATATCACTCAACTGTAACTGCAATAACAAAAATACAAAAGTGCACACATATAGATACAGAGATGCCACCGCCAGACTGAATATCTAATCTGTTGTGTAAAATTAAGCATGCTGTGAATAGAGAACATGACAGAGATTTTGAACACTGAGAACTGAGAATGTACACTTATTCAAAAGTTTGGAATCTGAACTATTTTATAATGTTTTTGAAAGAAGTCTTTTATGCTGCATTTATTTGATAAAACTACAGTAAAAACAGCAATATTGTGAAATATCACAATTAAAAATAACCGTTTTCTATTTGAATATATTTTAAAATGTAATTTATAACTGTAATGGCAAAGCAATTCTAGTCTTCAGTGTCATGATCCTTCAGAAATCATTCTAATATATGCTGATTTGCTGCTCAAGAAACATTTCTTCTTATTATCAATGTTGAAAAACGGCTGTTCAGCTTAATATTTTTGTAGAAACCGTGAAACTTTCTTTTTAGGTCTCTGATGAACAGAAATGATATACATATATATTTGAAATAGAAATCTTTTGTAAAATTATAAATGTCACTTTTCATCAATTTAATGCAGCCTTGCTTAATAAAAATATAAATTTTATTTAAAAACAATTGTACAGACCACAAATTTTTGAACGGTAGCATAAACAAAGTGCAGTCTGGAAACTACAGACTCACTTGTCTTAAATCTGACACTGATATCAATAGTTACTTTCTTATTATGGCAGATAATCGATAAATGGCTCATATTAAAATTCTATGATGTCTAGGTAAATAAAATCCCAAAAAAAAAAAAAAAAAAAATCAACTGTTTTCCATTCTACAAGTGAATTTAGACTGTTTTAATGCTCATTAGATATATATTCAATGGATATTAATTTTGAAATGTATTAAAGATTACATTTAACAGTGTTATTAAATTATTAGTGTTTTTAAATTCTAACTTTAAGTAAGCGGCAATGTTAATCTAATTGTAAAAATACGGGACATGAGCATGGACAATTAAATATCACCAATACAAATCAAATCAAATAATATTAACAAAAAAATAATTTAAAAAATCTCTAATATCAGACAATATTTTAGATATTTTGTGCACCCTTACTTAAAACGTGAATAGTCTTCACATTCTTTAACACCATAGGAACTAAAAACAAAAACAGTAAAATTATCAAAGGGATAGTTCACGCAATTTTTTTTATTCTGTCATCATGTATTTACCCTCATTCTTTTTGCCCATACAATGAAAGTCAGTGGGGTCAATTGCTGTTTCACAATAACACCCTCTCTCATGATCAGAAAACAATGCTATCATCGTATTGATTAAAGGACAAGACATAACTGTGAGTAAAAGACTCTTCTGCACTATCTGTATTAACAGAAAGAAAGGTGAGAGCGGAGACAGGTAGAGAAACCTGTTCATGTGTTTGGATCCTGATAAATCCTGCTTCCCACTGTAACAACACTGGCAGTGACAGCTGACCTTTGACAAGGCTAGGACAGTGATTTGCCCTTTGCCATGGCAACGAGGGACAGACATTCAGCCTGTGGCTCCTCTGATCATGTCAGTGTCAATGAGGTCAATGTGGACACTGAACCCTCACCCTCGACCAGAGAACAGGTGTTTGCCAAGCTTCAGAAAGAATGTGAAACACGCCGACAGTATAATAATATCTGAGCAGAGCAGGAATGACAGTGTAACCTGTGAGACGGTGTAACTGACAGGGCTGTTGATGTAGCTGGCAGGAACAAACCGGGTTTCTCCCTGAGGACCTGTCACTGCGTTTAGCCAAATATATCACAATGACATTACTGATCCACAAAACACCTGCTTGGCCGAGTCCCTACAGAGGGACGAAACACTTTCACGCTCTCTCTCTCGCGCGCTCTGTTTCTAATGTACATACAAATGCTCACCTTGCGCCACACACTTATCAAACAAAAAACAATTCCACCTAATTCCCAGACGGTCCGCCCACTCCCTCCCATTCTCTTAGCTACTGTCAACAGCCCATTGCCTCTGAGAATCCGTGTCACTTCCTGTTTGTCTCAGCATCTCCGTACCGACCACTGGGGCTCCTGGCGGGGAAGTGGGCAGGAGCCATCAGAGGTATAACGAATCTCCACGGAAACGCTAGGTGATTGATGGCTGAACACTCTTACCTTGGGTAGTTGACTGACAGCGACAGAGCAGGAGAGGCTTTTACTGACATTTGTCATAAATCAACTACAATTTCATCAGAGAGAGAGAAAACGAGAGATAGAGGGGCCTGTCATCCGAGCCATCTGTTATCACTCTGCATTTCACATTTCTCTCTCTATCCTCTACTCAAAAGCACGCATACAATGCAAATGCACTGATGTGTTCGCTGGGAGATGTTGCGTGATGTTGGTGTGGGTCATAATGCTTTAGTTTCCCCCTCCTTTAAAATCAACAAGAAGTCACAGTTGACCCTATTTATTTTCTTAATACACATTCATGGTCTTTTTGTGCATGATATATAATTTTGTGCTTTCAGTTTTTGAAATCTTCATTGAAATGTAATAATTTGCTCAGCCACTTTAATTTTAGCTGATGTGAATACATATTAATATAATAAATTTTGTTCATTACACAATACTGAAACAAAGGAGCTCTGCCATTTCAGAAAAACAAAAACAAATGATATATATAGATATAGGTATATATATAGATATATATATACACATACACATACATACATATATATACACATACATACATATATATATATACACACACGTATATGTTGTATAATTGCAATATTTCACAATATTAGTTTTTGAAAATAAATGCAACCAT
The DNA here is from genome assembly GCF_963993115.1 of Abramis brama. NCBI lineage: Eukaryota > Metazoa > Chordata > Actinopteri > Cypriniformes > Leuciscidae > Abramis > Abramis brama. The sequence goes on from NC_139985.1 coordinate 8,161,751, forward strand.
AGTGAACAAATCAAAACTATCAAAACTAAATAAGTAAATAAATAAAACAATTACAATCAAACTGCATCCAAATGTTTGAACGGGAGTGTTTGCGTGTATATATACACCTTTATAGTTTTTTTGTGGTCCTTACAATAGAAGTCATTGGCCACTAAATCTGTTTGGCTACCAACATTCTTCAATATATCTGCATAATACATTATTTGTGTCGTTCCAAGCCATCCATACAGGTAGTAAAACCATACAGGCTTTTTTTACCCCTCTATAATTGAATATCCTATTTACCTTACATTACAAAATTAAGTTTCACCACGACTTTAAAACTAACTCAGACAACACAACAGAGCTCAAACTTGTGTCCTGTTATCATCGTCCCGCAAATACAGAGATCTCGCAGGCCGCTACGCCCTAACCATCTCTGACAGCCTGACAAATTACATTACGCTTTTTCAGGAGACCCGCAACTCATCTGGTAAGCAATTTTCTAAGGCACTTAGGTGAAGATCCCGCTCCTGTGTGTGACCTTTTAGGCACCCCGACTCTGCTGTCACAGTCTGAGAGGCTATGAAGAGAGCAGCATGTAAAGGCCAGATCCCTCTCTGCAGATATGCAGAGCTAATCAGCGGCTCCATGAAAAGCTGCTACATGCTGCTCCACACAACGCAATGGAGTGGAAAAAGAGAGAGAGAGATGCAAGGGTCAAAAAAATGATCCAAACACATACCGGCTTACTCACAGTGTGTAGCCAGTGAAAGCACCAGGCCGAAAACCAAGCAGCATCCATCACTCCAGTCTGTCGGTTCCCCTCAGCCCCACACACACCTGGCTGAGCAACATCTGCATAAACACATCTGCTGCTCCATGGAATGCTTTCTTAAAGCACACTTTCCTGAGCCTGTATCAGAGCTTGTCATGCACAAATCATGGGTTAGTTACACTCGCACAAAATGGTGTGGAATATTGTGAATATAGTCATGGCATTGCATTTAAGCCCTTCAATTTTGACTATATAAAAAATACAGCACAAAGTAAATTAAAATAGATCCTAAATATTATCATCATTATTAATAATAATCATTTTACTTTTTGTTAGAAGTAATAATAATAATAATTATTTATTATTATTATTTGTTTTACCATCGAGTATTTTAGCATGGTTGGAACCCTGTAGTGACCAATCAGAAGCCAGCGATGGAACTATCCGTTTTATAAAGCATGTTGGCGTTCAGATCAGATCTGATATTCAGACAGGCGGTGGACAAAAAAACAACATGAGGTGTGCTTGCGATTTGATGTGTTAAAATTCACTTACTGAGATAAAAGACAACAGATCCACATGACCTAAAATAAAGTATCTATAAACATGTGTACGTTACCAAAAGAAACAGGGCTTTAATTGTGTTGCTTGTCTTGACATCTTTAAATCAGTTTGGTGTTGAACGCCCCACAGCTTGAGCTTTGTTCTGTTCAAAGCCAGTTTACAACAGCTGTTTTGTTGTTGTTGTTTACTAATCTCTCCTTGCATCTTTAAAAGAACTATCACACCCACAAAAACAGATGTCAATTGTTTTTCCTCCAGTGCGGTTTCTTTCACAAGAATTAAGAGGATTAGAGGCACTACATTTGCCGCTAATAAAAGTAAAAGAGAAAGGTGGCGGGAAATAGAGAGAGAAAGACAAGAGGGGTGAAACTCATCCAAACTGTCAACATGTAAAGTGGAATTTGCACTTGAAAACGGTGGTGCTGAATATGTGCATTTGATCATTTTGACGTGAAGGTTTGCGAAAGGAGTGATCAGAGACACCGCCGTCTTCCTGATCTATTTTTTACGCTCCTCATCTTTCCTCCGACTGCTCAAAGATGGGTAATTATCTTTTAAAGATGAGACTCTGGGTTGGGATGCTTTTGTCCTGGTATGCATCGCTGTGTGTATGAAGATTTCAGTGTGAAAGGCGCACATCAGGAATAAAAGTGCTTCTGAAAGATGTCCAGCTCTTTTGAGGAATAAAAGCTGGGTTATATTAACTGTGAAGAACATTAACAGAAAAAAAAAAAAAAAAAAAAAATCTATGAAACTATCAGACTGTGAACAGACAATCAATCAATTCGATTTACTGAAAATGTAACTACCTAAGCAAAATCTTGCCAAATGTCAGCAATATTTCAGTACATATTCATCACTAAACAATGGCTCTCAATCACTATAAACGTGTGCACAAACACGCTTGAACGCATGCAAATGCCAGCACACTGTAGGAAGAGGCCTAATTGCACACTGCCCTGATAAATCATGTTTTCATCTCCTGTCTGGACAATCTAGCACTCCTTTGATGGATAGGTTACACGTGTCCTTCTCTTCCTCTAATGCTATTCCTCCATCTCTCTCCCTCCTCTCACTATTGTTCCTCCCTTGTTACAGCGCCAGTGGCTGCAGGATTCAGAGGATTAGAGGCGAGAACGCCTGTTCTCATCTTCCCCCCTCTGCCTCGTTCTCTATCCTCTCATCTTCCCCGAACAAAAGCGGATTTAAGCCATTAAAGGTGTGATAATCCTGAGAAGATGGGATGAGGTAGAAATGGATGAGAGAAGCACAGAGTGAGTGATTCCAGCTGTGTGGTTACACGTGAGGAGGCTAATTACCTCTTTAGAATTCAAACCACAGCGAAGGTCAACCAATCACCAGGCACCAATCACAAAGAAACTTGCCTGTAAATAATCTGAATATTTAATGGAAATTATATTTCATCAGGGCATCTAATTTTTTTTTTTGGCACACTTTGTTATTGTTATGTGTGCACCAAAGTGAGTATGGGTCTTGAGTGTACAATGGGTAATGATCTTGTGTGCGCTTGCTTTAATGTGACCATTCATTGAGAGAGTGGGCAAAACGGTGATTTAAACATTAAACAAGAATGGAAACATAATCCTGAGGGTTTAAACCAGTAATTACCTAATAAATAAAAAAAGGAAGGTATGGTAATCCAACAGCTTTACACACGCTGCGGGTTACAGTCGGATAGACATGCATCTGTGTGTATAGAATAAATGAAAACTATGGCAAATGTGCACTCACAGAGAAGCGGTGTGGGAAACTGTCATTGGCAACAGTGCATTCATGAGTGTTTTTCTAAAAGAGCGGTGATACAGCTGGCATATGAGAAATACAACTCTAATATCACTGTTTAAGCAGAACGTGTGTGATTTCCTCAGGGCATCTCATGGCTGGGGGAGATTTTACACAGCTTTCTCTGTCTCACTTCTGCAATTTCTCATTCATTAGCCTGGCCAAACAAACACTAAAATGCAAAAATGCAAATGACAACGACACATGCACTAGCACACATAAACAAACCCCATTACCTCACAAAAGGCTAATTTAATTCGAAAATAGGAGTTAATGAACACCAACCTAATTGCCTTTTATCTTCATTAGATGAATGGAAAACTAACTGCGTGTTAAGGGTAAAAACTGCCGTTTTCCTGCATCTAGCACATGATTGCGTTTAGAGCTGGGATTTCAAAGCAAAGGAAAAAACAGAGAGAAAATAGCTTTGTTCCAAAACCCAGTGAGCTGCTACCTAGACAGCATTTAAGCTATAATTAGTTCTGAGGCAAAGGATGCAAGCTGGCCAATGAACAAGGAAAAATTAAGTATACTTTGTATAGAGGGCCAGAATGCATTGTGAATGACAGACACGTGGACAGAAATGTTGATTATGATATATTATATTGAATACAGAACAAAAAAAAATGATTAAATTGTTTAGTCTAACAAAAATATATGCATTTTTATGCTAATAGAGTATACCGTGTTGTTAGCTTAGCCACATGCTAATGTCTATAGGAATCAATTGAGAGTTTTCCTGTGCACTTCACTTGGAGTTGCTGCCTGAGTGAAATAGACAGAATAAAAGAGAGAGGCCAAGCAAATGCAAGAAATTAAATGGATTTGTTAATATAAAGACTAACACAGTCGAATGTCAAGCTCTGTAATTATAACCTATAATGCTTCCTGTGTGGGGCTGAGACGCTTGTCACTTTGTGAACGTGTGTGGGTGAATATGCAGCTCTGTGTTACTATCTTAACCAATATATTATTCTGTACTCAATATTGAATGTTTCTCAACTTTCAAAACCAATCGCTCTTTTATTAAAAAATATGAGGAATAGGGGAAATAGGCAAGTCTAAATTTGACATTAAATAATAATAATACTAATATTATTATATACTATATATATATATACTTATATACTTAGTATATGTGTAGTTTGTAGACCATACAGAGTTGTTGGCGATTCTTTCTATTGAAATGTTGCGTAATGTGTGACCCCCGTCACCGATCCTTCGTGCAATGTGCACACAGCAGCAAATAAATAGAAACAATGAGAATGGTCTACGAAAACCTGTGACTCTACCGGTTAAAGCTACAATATGTAATTTTTTTCACTGCTAGGGGTTGCTAACCTCTTACAATAAAAAAGGCGTAGAATGATGACGCAGTGAATAAGCTGAATGGAAATTGTCATCATGCCGATGGATCTAATAATGTTTTTGGGAAATAATGTTTATGGATAAGTGAATACATTCATGTTTTTTAACATGACTGTGGTATGAAACAGGGTGCGATGAGAGACAGATATCAGCGCCACACGCGAGTCCCGCGGATATAAAGGAATGAGGACATTTCATTCTACCTAACTAACGTACCCACAAGTGCTGAATTAATACTCAAACTGGTCAGTTTATGTAACAAATTAAAATTGTGAGGTAACGCAGCGCTGTTTCACTTGGTCTACACTATCATACTAAACTGCATTTGAGTGTGTTGAAAATTATAATGTTATTCTACGTGTTAGTTTGTTGGCTGTATGAGACTATCAGTAAGCTAGATCAACATTAGAATAACACACTGATCATATTCTAACATTTCATCATGTTGAGCTATAAAACATTGATTCGTTTTATGTGTATTTGCTCACCTGTCTAATAAAGTACATGCAAGCGCGGCGTCTCTGTCAAGTACAAGTTTGTCGTGGATGTGGAGCTCTCGGCATCTCGAAACGCCACGCCGATAATGATCCTCATTTTATTTCTCCTTTTGTCCCAAAGTCTGCTTGCCATGGTCCATAATGTTTGAATGAAACAACAACAGCGTGAGCGTGACGCTAGACATTTCGCAGTTGTCCACGTCTGATGCCATGGTTACTATGGGAGTACTAGCGGAAACCAGGGACAAGTGACAAGGGACGGGCACTATTTAAAATTGTGAATTTCTCTGAATTTAAAAATCCTAAACATTTAGGATAATATAAGTACACAATTGAAAGAAATATATAACACTGTGCAAGTGTTGTTTTTTGTGGATATTTTGATGCAAAATTCTTACATATTGTACCTTTAAGCATTGTGGACACGCTACAGAGTTGCCTTAAATGTTCCATGCATGATGTGGGATGAAAAGATGTTAATAAAGTCTAGCAGCGGAGTGGGTCCCGGCGGGGATCATTCTGCAGCCGATCAGAGAGGCAGGGCTGGTTAATTTATACCTTAGAGGAAGGTGATCACAGCACAAGTTGCCCTAATGATCCCAACCCACCTGGGGGAGCACGGCTAGGGCTATGCCCCGAGGCCACGACAAGGGGTTAGAGATGGGATTAGGGGGTCCATTGAAGGGGAGGGTATCAGCCCCACGGCCAAGCGCCGAGGGGTAAACCACCCACAAGACACCCTGAGAATAATTTCACTGATGCGGAACGTCACTAGATTCCGCCCGACTGCCAGATCAATAAGGAGGAAGTACTCTACGTGCGAGCCACCAAGACACGGATCCTCTGAAAGCCTCCGATCCGGAGTGGCATGGTCTGGATTTGGAGAAGAGCTTGAGGATGATATGCCAGTCAGGCTGAAGGAAGCTTTCATTATGTCATAAAAATGTCTCGAGGATTTTTACTACACTTACCACCTAACAGCTTTATCGGAGCTTAAACTCAACAGCCGTACTCCAACGCTGGTCATGCCGCAACAACCATCCACGTCCACAAAGATCCACACCCTCTCTTCTCCCTCTCTTTGGCACAAATCTATGGCACAAACAGCCTCGTTCAGCATTCAACATGTGTCTCCTCAAGCAACCAATCCACTCAGTCAGCCACTCTGTTGCCATGGCAACCTCTGTGGCATTACGGCAGGACGTGCGCCAGACAGAGCTCCCACTCTGCATAGCCTACCTCAGATCAATCTCTTCTGTTACTGAGGAAGAACGAGAAAAAGAGTGAGTGAGAGAGAAAGAGAGGGGATAATTAAACAAGGGCCTTGATTAGTACCTTCTCAACCGCTTCAGCAAATCAAATCAGCGTTTGATTTGCCTAAACAAATCGAAACGCTTTTCCCTCCACCCTGGGCTTCCAAACCATTTTAACTTCTTTTAGTGTCTACTATCCGTAATCTTGCACATAATTCCTAATTGTTTTAAAATCACCTGTCCTTTGAATGTTCAACATGTGCAATGCCAGGGATTTGGAGAACGCGGGCATGAGGAGGTCTGTTTAATACGGATGCACATGTGCCAGTTGTCCCTCCCTCACGCCATTGCAGGGAGAGAGATATCTTGTGTTGAGCGGTTATGGGAGGGGTTGGTCTGCATGCTGCTCTGAGATAAGGGGACTGTAAAATTCAATTAACTGGACCTTTATTTCTTCTCTCCCTTTTTGTCTATGTGTTTGATTGCACACCAAACTCAGACTTCCTGACCAATCCATTCAAAGTAACTATGTGAAAGAGAGAGAGAGCTCTGAAAAGGTTGTTGCACCCACCATGTACGTACAATGTATTTCTCACATCTGCATTCTCTGGTACATACAACAATGCACCTCTCCAACCCTGTCTTTACTCTCTCCATTCCAGTGTTATTTCAGCATTATTTATACACTGTAAAAAAATAAAAAATAAAAATTCATAATCTATCACAACTTTTTTTCTTTTGTCAAATCAACTTCAGATAACATAATATTTTGAGTTTTTGTTGATTAAACCTATCTCCATTTTATTAACTCAAATTTTTTATTTCAGTGAACTCAAAATTAAGGCAACCAGGTAATTACTTTTTTTTTTTTTTAAGTTGAACCAACAATATTTTAGGGGAGTTTAGGGGAGTGAAAATGTAAAGTTGATGTCCCTACAATAACAAACCGGCGTGCAACTCATTCAAGAACGCTGTGCAAGTTTATTGCAACAATGGCGTATCAATGGTGCTGTGAATGTGAACTTCAAAAATCCAGCGTTTAGTTGATCCTGATTAGTGCTCATTGTCACAATAGTAAACACAATGGCTTTCTTCTTCCATGAGCGAGTTTGGAATCACGGCGGTTTTGTTTCCAGGCGGACCGATAAAGAACACGCCACACACGTCTCCCGGAAAACCTAGATAATTCAACCAATCATCAGGTGGCGACTTCAAAACTGCCAAAGCATTTCCCATTTTGTGTGCCATATGCATCAGACGTTCAAGGAAACGGTCCACGGGTTTTCTTCATCTAATATCTGTATTTTACACTATTTTAGCTTTATTCAGTTAATGAAAATGTTTTTTATTATATTTAATGTCAGTTAACAATAGCAACGTTATGGCTACTCCATCCTCGTTTTTCTACTAGGTCGTACTACATGCATCATTCCTGAGTCTTTAATGTCTTTACTCCCTTCCCAATCAAGTAATTTTCCTCCACTGACCAATCTGAGCATCATCCCCCACCAACTAATCCAGTCACTGCCCCTTCCTCAAGACGAATTCATCGTGTCCATCTCTCTTTCTTATCTGCGCCTGTACTCCCCTCTCTATCTTTCGCGCTCTCCTGGTTGGAGCATTAGGCTCCAGCGGAGGGTCTATCAGTGCATCCTGCATTACAGCGTAACACGCTGAGTCATTGTGAGGTTTGTATGGAGGAAAGGAGAGTAATCAGAGATTAGTCAGCCACCCACAGCTCAGTCTGCCCTCTTTCCCTCTCTCTATCTCTCTCTCTGCACCCAAGCACCACCTGCTTTTATTACTTTCTGATGTTTGTTGTGAGAGTGAGGAAAGATGTCATAATGGTCAAACATGGGTTCAAATATTATTTAGTTCACCCAAAAATGATAATCATTTACTCACCATCATGTCATTCAAAAAACATAAAAAAAATCAAAAGGAGAGGGTTTGCAGAATGTCCAAGCTGCACTTTTCCATACAATGAAAACAGGATTGAGCAGATACAATCATATACAGATGTACTGAGACACCTTTTTTTGTTTCTCAGGATAATGTAATGATACTTTAGATCTATGTGATTCAAACATTGCATCATGGTTTCCACAAAAAATATTAATTAGCATAAGTTTTTTCAATATTATAATCACCATATTAGAATAAATTCTGAAGGATCATGTGACAATGAAGACTGGAGTAATAATGCTGAAAAATCATCTTTGCCATTAAAGGAATAAATTACATTCTAAAACATATTAAAATAGAAAAGTTATTTTAAATTGCAATAATATTTCATAATATTACTGTTTTTTACTGTACTTTAAACGCAGTCTTGGTGAGCATAAGATATATTTCAAAAACATAAAAAATCTCAACTCTGACATTTCTACGAGGCACAAGAAAAAAAGCACCATGATAGTGAAAAAGGACAACAAAAAAAAGGTAAAACAAATGCAATGACATCATATAATAGCTCCACGCTAGGAACAAAGCATCATTTTACTCATCATTCACTGACAATCGTTGTATAGCATATATACTTCAGAATATATCACACAAGAGGTCTAGACTTATAAAGTATATACTTTGATGGTGCTTTTAGATGTGCTTCAGATCCTTCACCCCCACACTTTCATTGCTTTCTTCTAGGGCACACAAGTCTTTGCTCTTTTCCATGCAAAGTTAGATGGAGAGTAAATCATCACAACCAGTTAAAATGGGACAAGCTAACATGTCTGTCTACAAAGAGTGAAATCTACTGATTGACATCTACTGAGACTCCCCACAGAAACTGCAATCCTGTGACATTTCAATGAGAACATGTAAAAGCATGACTAGATATGGCACGTGCTCTAATTTAGCAAGGGTTTCCATTTACATCTATTTACATTCAGCCTTCTACAAAGACTAGCCGCATGCTTGCAGCTTAATTGCTTTAATTTAACAGGCAGCACAGGTTTTCTGCAGATTTACCATTTTCTCCTAATAATACTTTCTGAATTTCAACATTTCTTTTTACTTCTGATAAAGCGTGACACTATAACGTGCATCTCAGGCAATGAGATGAGTATGAAAACAAGCTTGCCCTTTTTTAAGAAATAGACTTACTAATCTAACTTATGCGAAAATGTACTGTAATCGAGCTGTGTTTACACATGCTTGAAAACAGGCATTATCTGATACAGACATGAATTAGTCAAATACTCATAATAGCATGGCTATTTGTGGCAAGTCAATATCACTATATTATAAGTGCAATTACTGTGCTGTTTGTGTTTTTGATAAATTATCTGAAATCCTAATGCAACTCTGAGAATAGATATTCAAACAAGTGCATAGCATTATAACTATATTTGTCGTCATTTAATTTAAACACCATTTCTTCTTCAATCTCCTCCTCCACAATGCTAGTTTTCATAGCCTCCTCTTTTGTTTGAGAAACTCGCAGACTCTCCCTCACAAACACACAAATCTTCAGCCGGCAAGGTATGTACAAACTCACTTTACAGAGACGCGCTGTACGAGTCTGGTGAGGAGAGAACGGCTTTGATTTACTGGAAGTGCTGAGAGATGCAGCTAGTGTTCAGAAAGCAGCACAACAGCCCTGGAGAGATGGATGAGGGTTGAGAGAGAGAGAGAGCTGACAGGACACGCTGTGTTTGTCCGGCCCTGAGGAGTTTAATGGGATGAGATTTGATCTTGCTCCGTATGACATTTTTGCTATTTGCGAGATGCCAAAACACCGTATATTTTACCATGCGAAAAGTAGCGGAAGAGAAGCGGGTGTGTGTTCAGTCAATGTTCCTGAACAGACTCTTGAATTAATCTTTCACTCTAATGAAACACAGAGGCCCCGTATGTGAGGTGCAGATGATGTATGGCTCTAAAACGCGGATAAATCAAGAGTTCAGACAGTCCAACTTTAAGAACAATGACACGAGACATCAATTAGAGAGAAGAAAGAGAAGAACGCGATGCTCTCAGACGTGCTGATTAAATAACGCTTTTCCTTCTCCTTTGGTTCTGTCACATCAGGAGGAGAGAGAAGGAAAAATTAGTGCGCTATGGTGCACTTCATTGCTTAGATGGGAGTTTTAAATAAAATCCTGCATTTGTACGCCCTGCGTGGACCTGATTCATCTTGATAAATCCATTTAAGAAATCAGGAGGTGTGAAAAAAGAGCTTTGTATTTATGTACTTCTGCAACAATACTTGTGTTCGATAGCAAAGTAATGGGACTTTCAGAATGCTAGATATTAAATGGGTGCAGTAAGAGTCCTGGTAGTGAGCAGATGATTAAAAGAGCTCATAGGGCATAAATTCCCTAATGTATGTACTGTTTACAAACTGCCTTGGGTATATATATCGCATAATCTATTTTGGAAGTGCTGCAACAGCTTGAAGGCTCTCTGAACAAGAAAGAGCGTATTGTATTGGGCGGTGATGAATGCCTCAAATCCAGAACAGACTGGGATAAGTTTGTATATTATCTCCATTTTCATCCGTACACTTTATTTCTCCCCTGCCCTGTAGGCTCTTAGGCCTGAGAGATGGGACGAGGCAGAAATGAGAGTGAGAGAGAGAGAGAGAATATATCACTAAACCTCTAGCCTGAAGCAAATTTTCTCCACATCAGCAGCGTGGCTCTCCAGTACAGCCTGACTGAGAGCATAAGCCATTTGATGCTATAAAAAGGATTTCATAATAGACATATTACCTAAAATAAAATCATTCGAGACATTTATTTTTTGTGTGCGTATACTGAAAGGTTCATGAGGGAGATGTAATTGGATTATAAGGGGTGTATTGCAATTTACAATCTTTTTACTGAAGCCTTTTATAAGTGTTTGAATGTCCAAATCATTAGACTACATTTTATTTAAACCACGGAACTGGTGAATTCTTAATTACGATTAGCATACAATTATCCACAGTTCCATATCACGAAACCATGTTATTTTTCCAAATTTTATAAAGTTGCAAATGTGCAAAAAGAGCCTTAAAGGGATAGTTCACCCAGAAATGAAAATTCTGTCATCATTTACTCACACTGTTCCAAACCTGTATCCAAACCAAGACATTTATATGCAGAAATGGTTACTTTCAATATAGTAATTGGCGGAGTATGATAGTGTTTCAGTGGCAAAAACCTGAGAAAATGCAATAACATAACCTGTATCTGTATACTGTTGTGTGTTATATCTAGATTGCCACCACAGATGTGCATTATTTTTCAATAATTCAACCGTGGCAAATGTCAATGTTTCCTAATTAACAGATCAGGTCCAGGATTATGCATAAAATCAATCTTGTCTATCAAACATGCTCATAAAACCTTTAGCAGTGGTGCATACCCCACTGACTGCAAACTTTCCATTGGTTTCATTTACCAAGTGTGGAGTGACCTTTCCCAGCCAGCTATAAAATCAATTTCAGGCTCTAATTCAGAAATATGTTACATGATCATTGTTGGGTGGAATATTAATCAGTAGGTACTAGAGCTCAGACCTAAAAGCTTACTGAAAAGCAGGGTTTTCTATCTGCATCTAAGGCAGAAGGGTGACAATTGTACTGGTGCCTTTTCTGGCAAAAGAGAGAGTGGGGTAAGATGACTATCTTCATCTAGTAATTTTGTCATGGACATATATTAACAAAGGGTCCACCATAAACCGCTTCCTGCGATTGAGAGATCAGAAAACTGACCTTCATAATGATAACTGTTGCATGTCAAAAAAAAAAAAAAAAAAAAAAAAAAAAAACACACAATAATGATCTAAAAATTATTAAAAAGTAAGCAATAAATTAGTATGCAGGTTTTATGCATATTCAAAAACAAAACTAATACAAATGGAAACAAACAACAAAATTAATAAAACTTTAAAACATTAAAATGAAAAACGAATTAAAAGAAAATAGTAGTGGAGAGTGGAAGATATATATTCAATTTACCCTTTAACATGGTTAAATTTGACATTTTTCAGCATTATTATACCATTGTTAGATGGGAGACAGCTGTAGAACAGCTTACCCCACTCTGTACCTGCACTGAGCAAAAAAGCCAAGAGTTACCTGTGAAAGCTACAACTGAGTTTCTTGAATCAATTTCAATGTGGATTCAAAGCACTCCATGTGGTCAAATACAAATAATCCATCATTTCTGAAGCCCGAGCCCCCTTAAGAGCCAGACCGCTCCCTCAATCCATTCACTCGTCTTCTTTCTGTCGCAAGTCTTATCCTAACCCTGGTCACTCAAGTCATAAAGCATCTTTATCTTCATCCTGAGAAGAAAAAAAAAAAAGCAGGTAGAAGGATGTGGGGTTCCAGACACACTTAAAGGCTTTAAGTGTTGCCTCAGGCACAGATGAAGAGAGAGAGAGAGAGAGAGAATGAGGGAAAGGGGCTACTAAAATGAGAGGGGGATTGGTCTTCCTAATAGAGATTAGAGATTTTACTTCCTAAAGATTTTACTTCCTAATCTTGACCACAGCACACATTCTGGATGTTTGTAGTGCACAAAAAGAGGTAATGTAAGAATCTGCAAGTGTGTGTTCTTACCTCAGCATTTATACCTTTGTTGACTGAGTTCAAGAAAGTAATAGATGACCAAAGGCATAAGTCTAAGGACCTGAATCTCCACAGATTACTCGATTTGAGACACTGGAACTCTTAAGGCGGCTGTCGCCTGTGTAAAGGGAATCTCAAAAAAAATAATAATAAAAAATAAATAAATAAATAATAATAATCTTATTGCTTCGACCTGCGTCTATCAATTCCAACTGGCATATACACAGACGCACACACATTCCACACATATTATTCCCACTGCTCTAATGGTTACACACACCAGACTGACCAGTTCATTTTTTGTGGTTAAATACAGTGTCTTCTGTTGCAGATGTGCTTGATTTTAATTCGCTTTGCTGCTCCACTGGAGTGTGAAACACTAAAGCCCTGGAGATCAATTACTGAGGGGTATTTGCACTACACAGTGGCAGAGGGGACAGGGACGGGACGGGCCTGACATACTTCAGCATGTGTTCACTCTCTCAGCCACTGGTCTTTTCCCACTGCACTCATTACACTGTCAATCAGCTGACAGTCAAAAACATATTGCAAAGAGACAGAACATCTCATTTTGATTTATATACACTTCAAATGAAAGGAAGGGAACCAACTAAATAATATACATACAGATAATAAGGATGCAAACGAATGAGGATGTCACACAAACACAATGTCTCATATCTGACAAAACTCGTTAGAGAGAGACAAACTCAAATAATGTGCAAATAACATCTTAAAGTCAACATGAAAACTTGTTATTGTATGTTATTGTGGATAATTCATCAGTGTATATTATTTAAATACATACATGTTTGTTTTTGTAAACCTTTATATAGTAAATATATGCTCTGCTTCTGAAATGACTATTTTCCGGCTGGAGTCACCAAGGCTGTATTAGCAAATAGCCAAATGTAGCTTTATAGCCATTGTTTTAGGCCACTGTTAAATGTCATGCAGCCTTTGTAAAATATTTGTGATTACTTTAATAAAGGTTACAGCAATAATAGCAGATAACGATATATTTGAGAAAGGAGAGTTGTCACTGGGATAAGTTGAGATGCTCTGGAGAGTGAACTTGACCTTTAACCTCCAAAAGCGAAAGTAAAATAGTTTGCAAATGGCATTTCATGTTGACTACATAGACAAATGAGAGGTCCTTCCACACAAACACAATATCTCATGCCTGGCAAAACTCTCCAGAGACAGACAAGTTCATCATCCACCTCAGTGCAAATAAAGCGCTACATTTAGTCTGGGAGGCACCAAGAGGACAAAGTGTGTGCAACAAGAGACACTTTAGAGTTTTATTTAAAAAGCAGATGGCACAGCCGAAATGAAGATGAATTGGACTGAAGCCTGGTGTGAGATGAGAACTAATTAGCCTGGCCATCAGAGGGGCTTGTAGAACTGCAGAGGCCCGCATGAACATACACAAGCCCGGGGCTCCATTAGTCAGCCTAGTCTAGAATAAAACACAGGGACAAGGGCACCAGTGCCCTGCCCCGCAGCCAGACTCCCACATCTCTTCTGATGCTTCAGAGGACCACGGAGGGGAGGGCGCCACACTTGATATCCCAGAATGCCCTGTGTCCTTCATTACTTTTTGCTGAGAGACATATGAGGGGAGTTAATGTGAGCTGCGGCAGTCTTTCTTATGATGGATCGCACATACGCACACATCTTTCTCTCTGTCTATTCACTCTCTCTTTTCTACGCACAATCTAATTTGAGATAAGTCATAAGAGAACACTAGTGGGAGCGAGAGCAGACTTTATCAGTGCTCTGGGTGAGTGTGGGAGGAGATCTAGGAGTAATTGTATTCCTGTATGCTTGCAGGGACTCCTATTAAAACCAATAACTGTTAATGGGGTTACAGCTTAATTTTTTAAGTGCCTTGATAACGATTATGAAGCATCCTTTGACAAGACAGCCAAGTCTGTTTATGTTATGTTGCTGATGCATATTAGAACAATCACTACTGTACATAACACTGGAAAACTGAAGATCTTGAGAAGTCTATGAGGTAAAACGGGAACAATATGAACAGAAATTCATGCGAAAACGTACAGAGGGAAGTTTGATTGAATCTTGCTCCAGATGGTTTTCCTGATTCCCACTACACATCAAACGCTGATCCCATTTATTACAGAAAAAACTGGATTGATGGTTACATTGATACTTGTCATGTCAAAAGGGAAGATTCAACATGTTGCAATTTTGTAACTTTCCAAGAGAGCATGAAAAAAGAAAAAACAAAACAGCTAAGTCAACAGACAATAGTGGGAAAGCCTTTTCAGCAAAACATTTTCCCAATGTTTCTGGGCGTCCGGTTTTACTGGAAATGTGGCATTCTCTGCACACAGCGCGTTTCTGGATGACACATTAACACCTGGCGGTAACGACAGCTAAAGCACATCACATTGATTATAACCCTGCTGACTCCCGACACTTACATCAACCGTCCAATCACAAAACCACATGAGTTGTAAGCAGCATGTTTAGATGAAATAAAACGAAACTCAACGTGCAAGCAGACAGAAAAGATTGATTCATGCAGTAAAAAGGAGACAACTCAGATATGAAAACTGTAAAAATATTTACAGTTACAATACCCCTTTTCTACCAGTAAGATGGAGGTGATGGTGCTGCAGCCAGTGCCCAATGTAGCCCTAATCTGTGCATTACCACTAAAGAAAAAGCAGTTTCTGAGTCAAAAACACTGACCCAGGAATGATTACATTAGTGGGCAGGCTAAACCAAAAGAAGACTGTAAAAATACCTTATAACATTTCAAGAAGTTATCTACACTGGAAGCGGCTGATGTAAAACATCACTTAGGAGATAGAAACCATGGGGGCATATTACAGAAACTTTCTATCTTGAGTCTTAAGATATGTCAAGCGAATTTAGGATTCTTTTCACAAATTTGTATTAAAGAAGCAAATCTTACCTTGATTTAAGATAATTATCCTATCTTACAAAAGCTCATATTATCTGTAGTTAGGAAATCTTAAACTGCCCCATTGAGTTCGGTAATCAACTCTCAGGTCTGTTACCAAGCAACCAATGACGCGTAAGCAGCTGCTGTGAAGTAAATGCTAGAGATTAAAATGCAGAAACAAAATAGGTGAGCTTTTAATTAAGTGCTGCAGAAAGAGAAGTTTTGATAAGCTTGGTAGGAAAGGCAAAGCATGTCACTATATTTCATGGAAGTCTGTAATTATTTATCAGTGTTTTGTCGTCAAAGTGCAGCACATAATTTGGGTGTTCAAAAAGTCTTTCCACTATCAAACATTGCTGTTCTTTATCTTGCATCATTAATACATTCTCAGACAGGGTTATTTGTTATGATAATCTTACAGTTGGCTTTTAAATCATTTTGAAGTTAGGACATGAGGTTGTCCTAAAGTTAAGACAGTTTATAAGATTTTTTTGTTTGCAATACAGATTCTGAATTAAATTACGTTGGATATTAAAATATGCTCTCAAACCTAGGAGTAAGACTTGTAAATAAAGACTATGATTCAGTATGTTTGTTTGTGGGCAGCTTATAAAATAATGGTCAGTTAAATCATTATTCAGCTCTCAAGTCAATGGAAACACAAAGTATCAGCCAGCGAGCACCAACACCAACACTGTTTGGGTAGAAAAGGAAAATTTGTAGTTAGAAGCAATAGCCTTTCCTGGACCTGTATCACACTATAACACTTGTCGTGTTTATGACCAGCAGCTTAGGAAGCTGGAAAAAAAACGTTTGCTATCATTTCCCTTTTGCTAGGCGTTTATAGAGGCCTTGAGGGACTGTTATGAGCCATTCAAATAAGCAAGTAGCCTGATCTGGACCAACTATTGAACATTAGTAGCTATAAGAAAGCAAAAAAATAATAAAAAAAATCAATAAAAAGAGTGACGCATGATTGAGAGAAGACAAAACAGACATTAACCCGAACAGAACACACATTCAAAATGCATGGCTGGTAGATCAGGGTAAGTGCGCAAAATGAATGCAGTTAATGGCGAAGAGAACAAGTGAAAGCAAATAGTAGAGAGAAATTATATTCTCTCTTTTATTAACTCTGATTTTACCGTGGTTGCAGTCTTTCAGAACAGGTCTTTGTGGACTCGGGTTGAGCACTTGTCTTGATTCATCTGTGGAAATTAGGACATGGGACAAGACAGAGTGAGTGCCAATCTCACACATAAACCCACCTTTGTTCTCCATATATTAGACTTATACTTCCTAGCAGGGCCTAAAATTAACACTCGCCAAGTGCCAAATGCGAGTAAAAACCGGCGTTGGCAAGTAGAATATGAAACTGTGTCAATAGCCAGTTGCCTGATAACATTTTTATGAATTCTATCAATGCAAAGTTGTGAGAACATAGGCATTAAAGTTTAAGCCTTTTTTTTTTTTTTTTTTTACTATTTTTTTTTTTTTTTTTTTGACAATAAACATGCCAGAATGAGAACATGAAAACATGGATGAAATCAACTACCCACCAACCAATCCCCTCCCTCCCCTCGCACCCCATTCCCACTGCAGAGAGATTTACATTTGATTACTTTATTCAATGTCTCTACCTGAAAACTACTGTTACTTGTCTTTAATAATGTTTTAAAATTATGTTAGTTAGGCTAATAGTTTTAGCTGTGGTATTGAAATTGGAATAGAGAAGTGTGAATCTTCACTGGTATCTAAAATTTTGGTGTCATAACTGCCTTTTTTGCTAAAATAGTTTCAAGGCCGGTGAAAAAACATTTATGGCTGCAAATATTCTTAAGTCACCGGTCATTGGCAGGTGTAGCAAAAAGTTAGTTTTAGGCCCTGCTTCCCAGTAGAAGGAGAGTTATGATATACTTTTATTTTTTTTTAAATGTTGAAATTTCCTGCAGCGTTTAACAAGGTCTTTCTGATTTGCCAGGTCAGTTTGTTGGGCTATCCTGACAGCACACTGATTTCTATTGAAGGTGGTCAGCAGCATTAAACTTCACTGGGTCCTGTAATGCCAGAGGAAGTGTGCTGATAATGGGGGGCTGATTCTGTACTGATTTCTATAGAAGAAAAAAGCTTTTAACACTTTGACTGGAACAGAGCCATCAATTGTGAATTGTGCACTAACAGTATGGCAAACTATATACAATAATGGTTTCATCATAAAGAGTTTGAAACTTGTCTGCGAACTGAAGACATCCAGTATATAACAATGTTGAAATGTTTGTGGTATAATGTTACACATGATTTCTATTTTAAATAAATGCTTTTCTTTTGAACCTTCTATTCATCAAATAAGCCTAAAAAAAATTTAGGCAGCAACTGTTTTCAAATTTGAAAATTCATCTTTGACATCACAGGAATAAATTACATTTTAAAATATAATAAAATAGAAAAAAAAGTCTATATATATATATTTTTTTATTTTTAAATAAAATAAACGCAGCCTTGGTGAGCATAATGGGCTTATATCAAACACACACAAAAATATCTTACCAACCCAAACTTTTGAACAGTAAACTCAGTTTATGGTCAGGCTTGTACTGATATATGCCACCCATTAACTGCATGTCTGAAGCTGTCTGAAGTCAACAAACCTGAGCCTCTCAGATGGGTAGGTCGGACACATAACATGAAGAGTGCAGAAGATACACTCTACCTTATCTCACCCCTCAATGCACTGGAAAAAGAGACTCTAAACCACTGGATGCTTTAGGCTGCTACACACAGTTACAAAATACAGAAAAATACACAGCTATCCCTACACTCTGCTTTGGGTTTCTGGTCACCATGAAGGGGTTTATTTTGTTATGATGACCAGCTGACTGTATTATCCTACTTATCACACAGCTATTTAAATGACAAACAAGCAAATATACATGAAACTTGTACAGCTATGAAAAAAAAAAGCAGTCGGAATAAAGTACATTTTAGTGGTTTAACGGTTTATCTGTTGGAATTGACCAATCAGAGTCGAGCATTACAGTGAGCTCTGAAATAAAAAGCCAAGTGAAAGAAAGAAAGAAAGAAAGAAAGAAAGAAAGAAAGAAAGAAAGAAAGAAAGAAAGAAAGAAAGAAAGAAAGAAAGAGAAAGAAAGAACGAACGAAAGAAAGAAAGAAAGAAAGAAAGAAAGAAAGAAAGAAAGAAAGAAAGAAAGAAAGAAAGAAAGAAAGAACGAAAAATACAACCAATGATGGCAGGATGTGAGTGGAGTGTGAGTAGACTCACCTCGGGGTCTGGGTGCTCTTTTCCTGCGGTCTCTGAAAGCGGCTCCAGACTGCAGCGCCTCCAGCAGACAATCCATCACACCGGTCTCATCGTTCTCTACAGGAGAGAGGAAGAAAGAAGAGAAAACATTAGGATGCGGAGGGGCATTCCATAGCGTCACTTAAAGCGGCCTTAAGGGTCTCTGCAGGAATGCTGGAGAGAGAGAGAGAGAGAGAGAGAGAGAGAGAGAGAGAGGGGGAAAAAAACCCCAAAGAGGCCTTTTGTGGACGGTATATCACAGCGTCGATTCGGACAATTTGAGAGGCAAGACAGGCCCTTAAACTCCTCTATACGTCTCCTCTGCACCTCTACACAAATCCGCTGGTGTTTTGTAGCATTTGGAGGGCCGGTCGTAAAAACAGCTGAGTGGTGCAAGCAGTTAACCTCAGGCCACTGGATTTCACATAGAGCAACTCCACAGACACAAGGAGGCCTGTGGGACACACGGCAGGAAGGAGGAACACCACACTGCTCACGGTCACAAACACATCACGTATATGCTCGCACTGCTGCTTACACAAAAACTTTACACACACGCACACACATCCACTGACAGAGAATAAATCAGGTTGGCAGGAAAGTGTGCTTTTCAGCAGGTTTGGATAGAAAGGCTTGTGTGAGAGAATGTCTGTTGTGTGTTGAACCCCTAGATGGGTGCGCGTGGGTAAGCATTACGGGGCCTTGACACTGTAACCTCCAAATATTAATCTTTACACTGACACAGCAAACGCACACACGCACACAACACAAAACAAATCAAAAAGCACATGAGTGTGTGTGCTAACGCTGCAGAAGTGCCCACTTCTCCACCGATAAGTTATGACACCTATCATAGGGGTTGTTCAGAATTAAACCAGTACAGTTTACCTGTATAACCTGACAGTCATGATATAATTTCATGAGGGTTGAAAGGTGTGATATAGTTTCATGAGGGTTATACTGTAGACATGCAAGTCTACAGTATAGTACATTTATCCTTCTGGATATATACATTTACTACACTATATCTAATATAAATTACAGAAAATAAAACAATCATAATGAATAAAAAACAAATAAAGGTAATTACAATAAAATTATTTGATAATATTACAGAAAATAAAACACATAACACACATGAACGAAGTGTCTTGGATTAGCCTCAGTGAAGTCATCAGTCACTCCCTTTAAAGCAAATACACACTGAATTTCACTGAATAGAGGAAATCTTCCTCTACTCTATCTGAATTTCTGCATTTTCTTAAAATATAAAATGCAAAAGCAAACACACAATTACAGGGGCTTTATAAAAGGGGCTGTCTGAAGCTTATTTGGGACTGCAGCATTGTCACGGTTGAGTTGCTCTCTGTAAAAAGCAAGACAGAGTCAGCCATATACACTGATAGCCATTTTCAATCAGCAGGTATTGTCTGAGTAAGTGAGCGATGGAGAGAGAGAGAGAGAGAGAGAGAGAGAGAGAGAGAGAGAGAGAGAGAGAGAGAGAGAGAGAGAGAGAGAGAGAGAGAGAGAGACAGAGCGAGAGAGAGAGAGAGAGAGAGAGCGAGAGAGAGAGAGAGAGAGAGAGACAGAGCGAGAGAGAGAGAGAGAGAGACAGAGCGAGAGAGAGAGAGAGAGAGAGAGAGAGAGAGAGAGAGAGAGAGATTGTGTGAAACAGAGGAGAAGGTAGAAGGTTCTTTTGTACAGAGTGCTGTCAGTAGTTCAGAAGGGGCAGTTGACCACAATGAAAACTATCAACGGAGAGAAAGCACAAAACTGTTGACCTTTACTAGCCAAGCTTCAATTAGACACAAAGAGAGTGAGTCTGTGATAAAGTAAGTGTGTGTGTGTGTGTGTGTGTGTGTGTGTGTGTGTGTGATAGACCAACCACTTATCACCGCTCTCTCCAACAGAAATACAAACTTGCTAAATTGAATCCATTATATTTTCATAATGAATTAAAAATCCTACTTTAGACATTATGATTTTTTTTTTTTCCAAAGAACTTAAACTTAATTTATTTACATTTAACATTGTTTGCTAGCAAATATGCTTAAATGTTTTTGCACAGAATACATAATGCAATGATGATGACGACAATAATAAAAATAATAATTTGTAGAGCAGAAATGACAGCTAAGTCTTTTCCCTAGAGTACGTACTGGCTTTGTTACGTTTCTGTCATCATTTCATCCGTTCTTCCAGACAGATTTGCTTTTAAATATTCTTTTGGCCTTGCATCTAGGACCTTTTTTGTAAAAAAATAATAAAATAAATAGATTCACTTTTTGGCAGACACGCAATTTTCCTGTATTCTGCATAATCCACTCACTAATTTTGTTTTTAACAACATATTACGGGTATGGTTTAGCCAATGCTACAATTGTAGCATACATGTCACTTAGAAGCTAGAAAAGGTTCTATGTTGGTCTCATCTGATTACAAAATCTTTTCCACATTTTCAACATGAGCAACTGTGTCGTGTCATGCCTTTTGGCAAACTCCAGAAAAGCTGCGACATGGGCTGCATTTACACTTGCCATTAGCATGTGATCACTGTGATCCGATCAAGCAGATCGGATCATAAGCCAATCAGGACACGGTGCGTTTACACCTGTCCACGCCAAGTGGCTTCTGTATCTGGATAACAGATCGGATCTCACATTCCCGCGAAAAAAAAGAAAGAAAAAGGGATGGCTCCAGTGCAAAGTCGACCTGAAATGGTGGGTTTTCTTTTAAAAACGGTTTTCAGTAGGGGTACATTTTACAAATCTCACAAAATGAGGAGGATGAAGAGGCTGCAAGTAGGCTACTAATAATGTGGATACTAGATGCCGTAATGGAAACGGTACAGAGAAACGTATGGGTCCGAGAACATGCTGTGGTGGGAAAAATGCGTTCTTTACAGGAAATTAATGGTTCTGCAACTTTCGGGTGCGAACTGCGAAGGCAAACATTTCAGTATATTTGCGATGTAGCCTATATGTACTTCGCACTCGACTGCAAAACCACACAGCTCTCAGTTCCGGAGAGAGGAGGGGGAATAATGACAGTGGGCAGAGATTCGTGTGACGTCCACCTGTGAATGCAGACACGATGGCTGGATTGCGTTTACATTACACTGAGACCCGATCACAAAGCGTCCTCGACCACCTCCGAACCTGGACACGCTGAAGCGTGTCACAGGTCACATGTTAATGCCAAGTGTAAACGCAGCCATGGATCTTTTTGAACATTGTCCCCTTTTGTATCGTACTCCTGAATCGGCCAGTGTTATCCAGGGCTCTTGATATGCTGTCTGGTGCACCTTCAGCTCCAGAACTATGTAGCCTCTACAAAGTGTTTGCTGCTCTCTCTGTAGCTTCCATCACAAGTCTCCTGCTTGTTTGTGAAAAAAAAAAAAAAAACCTGTCTAGACAGTGTTGGGGTAGTTTGATATAGCTTTCACAATGCCCACTGGGACCACCATACACCTGCATTATTTTCAGTTGTTATGTACTTTTTTCCCCCTGCAGTTTATGCATTTGTTTTACATATGTTCTTTAGTCATTTTCACCGGTTTAATTTAATTCAGACTGAAAAACGCTTCAATAACTGTGTGAGTTTATGATAAAGCATATGGGCGAGTGATTTTAATGATTCACAGGTAGAGACCAATTATAAGGCAATTGTGTCCTCATTAGAGAAACCGCATTTCATCTGTGTAAGCGAAGAGCTTCTACAACCCAGGTAAAGAATATTTACATAAATTTCAGTTTTTATCTGTACAACTACGGTCTTCACTCACTTACTGTACAGTGTCGCATTTAAAATAATTTGAGATTCAGTGCTTACATTTGTGACACTGTTTGCTTTTCCAGAACTCTTCATCAGTAATATCTGTAATATTGGCGATAAGAGATTTGAAACCAATATATCATCCATGCCAAAAGTCTAAGTATCATTTGCCCATTTTGCCATCTGCCAAGCAAAAACCTAATCACTCGGAATAGTACTAGAACACCTCTTCCCAACAGTGAAAAGTCAAAAATATGCATGAAAACAATACAGTACACTGTGTGTGTGTGTGTGTGTGTGTGTGTGTGCGTGCGTGCATACATGTATGTATGTATGTATGTATGTATGTATATATGTATATATGTATATGTATATGTATATGTATATATATATATATATATATATATATATATATATATATATATACATATAGGTATACACATATAGGTAGTTCATTGTCATCCCATTACGACTTCTATAATTTGTTGGTTCTTTGATGACTGTATAGTCCGATGCGGGAAGCACACTGTCTTTTACAGATAGGGCATATGCAAATTTCTCCTGATTGTCTTGGAAGGCAGAAACAAGCATGGCCTGCTTTCTTTGGTGTCTTTTAGACAGGCGATGTTTAGTTCTCCTGTCTTCATAACTTTGTACTCCATTCTGACAAAGTTGCTGGCAAAGTGTGCGATTCAGGGCACTACTTTCCAGGGATGTGGGCTTTATCCCACACTTCTTAAAGCCTTTTAGTTGGTCTTTCAGCCTCTTTTTTTTACCTCCTACAGAACGGCAGCCAAGATGTAATTGACCGTACAGTACCTTACATGGGAGGCGACTTGGTGACATTCTCACAACATGACCAAGCCACCTGAGTTGGTAAAGCATTAGGGTTGCTTCTATACTCCAACAGTTAGTTTTTTGCAGGATCTCAATATGTGGCACTCGATCTTGCCGTGTCACTTTGAGAATGTGCTGCAGGCATCTAATAAGGAGAGATTCCAACATTTTCACGTCGAGCATAGATAGTCCATGCTTCACAACCATACAGGCGGGTGGGTGAGGCTGATTGCTCGATAAACAGCAATATTTGTGTGTATATGTAAATTAATGTTGCTGAACACACTTTTATATATACACACACAAACACATGCAAAGCTGTTGTCCCCAATCTCTCTGCTGACAGTGGGCAGTGTCTAAGTGAGTGGTGAGCTAATGAGTTATGATTTTGTTTTGTTTTTCGCCAAGCAAAGAGCGAGTGGCTGGCACTGAACCTGACCACAAGGAAATGAGGCGTGAATGTCAATCACTTATCTCAGTGTTCCAACACCATCTTCTTCACCCACAGGACCCAGGACAGCAGCAGCTGTCACGGCAACGCTTCAGAAACCAGCACTCTCAGATAGACAGACAGGTGCTAATGGACAGGTGTGAAAAGACATAAAGGTGCACCACTAGCAGGGAAGTCGGTACTACAGAACACAATATAAGTCGATAAGAGAGCTAGGGGGAAAAAACAGAGGAACGCTTAAGGCAGAGAGAGGAGAAATAACTAGTAACATGCTACTGAGTGGAGGCTTGAGGAAAGAGATGCAATCATAGAAAAGCAGATGAATGTCCGACTGCATTTGTGCATGTGGGTGTGTGTGTGAGACTCTTTGCTACACCGACATGCGTTGTGCATGCTGTTCAATCAGACCTGACTATTTACATGCAGCCTTGAATCGACACAATTGATCGTTCGCAAAGACCTGCCCCCTTTAGTTACTGTTGCTATGTCCGACAAGCCACGCCGCTCTCACGCCACACCATGTTCTCACGCAGTGAAAAATACATTGCGGAGCAGAGAGGACACTGACAGCGCACTGACAACGTGCTGACAGACAGGACAGACCAGGTTAATTTTGATATGAAAAGTCTCACCTTTCAAATTTGGTAATTTTTTAAAGAAATTTAAACAATAAATACCGTTTTGTGGCTCTTTAATGTGTCGTGTTCTCTACAGATCACTGTAGAGCCTCAGTTAAAGATGCTCGTGAACCGATCATCTCTTCCTTCTAGTTAATTTATAGCATCAAATAAACATGAATGAACATAAGAAGGAATGTTGTTTTAACCGCGGAAAGTACAGTTCAGTACACTCCGTTTTTCAAGTTCAAATCCTCCAACGTTAATCTACTAACTCTCCTGATTGCTTTGTCAGACAAAAAATGGCAGATTCGGAGGATTGTGATTGGTCAGATCGCCTGTCAATCAAACTCCCTGCGAAGGGTTAATTTATAAGGAAGGGTCATGCTTAGAATATTTACGTCTTTCTGAGAAGAGAGAGAGTGAGCCAAGGGAAATGAGAGTAGATATGGACTACGATGATTGACATTAGCCTGCACAGTTTTCCAGGTGGCACGTTTCTTATTTCTTTTGAAAGATAGGCCCAGATAGCCAGGTTGCAGGAAGAATGGATGGATAGACGGACAGCGAGAGGGTGTGATTTAAGAGAAATGGAGAAAGAGAGAGCGCGAACCCGAAAGAGCGATAAGTGCTAGGAGGTAGCCTGCTGGGTCTCTGATGGAGGAGAGAGGGATGGAGGGTGGCTTTAATAAAGAGCTGAGTGAAGAAGAGAGAGGAGGTGTGAGAGGGAAGGATATGGTGTGATTTAGCCAGGAACGGAAAAGGCATTTGGCTTGATTGCTGTTGCCTCTCTTTTAGTTCTCCCTCTTTTTTATAAATACAAGAGAGAGTGAATAGAAGCACTCACACTGAAGAGAAAGACAGAGAAAGAGGGCGACTGCTCTTCAAATAAAATTATATACATCTAAATGTTCCATAAATCAATTAAAAAATCTTTAAGCAATGAACTGTATAAATCAAAGCATTTAATATTTTTTCCTTTTAAAAAAAACATTTAAAAATTAATACAAATTTACCTCTTTTTTTAAATAACTGAATAAATGGTCCACGGTTTAATCCACAATACTGTAATCTATCAACATGGAACAATGTCTGGAACCAGTTTCCCTTTTGCAATGTGGAATTTGTCTTTCATTTCAAAGAAGGTACAAAAAAAAAAAGGATTTTCTTGAAAGGGGGGCCATGAGACAGTAAAGATAAACATACAACGTGGACTTTTTTTAATCATTTTGTCAAGTATTTCAATTACTTTCAGCTTTCCTTCAACCTAAAAATCTATGAAACTACCTTTCTGTACCCCTTCTGCTGCTAGTAAAGTGAAAGGCCTTAGATGTATTTGCTCTTAATCGCCATGTCAGCACAACTTATGAACACGTTATGATTGGCGTAGCATGTCTTTCAAAGGAGAAGCTACACTTCAGTCCAGCTGAGATTTATGAGATGTTCATTACGGATCACAGAAACACATGATTTCACTGATCTGAGATCAAACAACAGCATGCGAAGGGGCTGGACAGGTGTCTGCACAGGTTGAGCAATAATGGCGGAACAGCACAATCATTCCTGACGTATCAACAGTCACAGTTCATGTCCGTTCTCTCTCGCATTTGTCTGAAGAGGGTGAAAGAGAGATGACAAATAATGAAGACAGCAATTACCTCCCCTATAATCTTTCATCAACCCTCTTTTCTTGTTCTCATCTTTCACATCATATTTTCCTGAACAGATACAAAGAGCACATTTGCTCAGCTGCCTGTCTGCTATGGCTTTGACAAAATGCCACCTGCTAATCTGATTTGTCAGGTGCATATTCTGATTATTAAACCTTTACTGGAGCGTAAAGGTCAGATATTTTCACTTTTCACTTTTTTCAAAGAAAGGAGGAAACGTCAGTGAAAGATAAAGGGAAAATTGTTAGATCTCATGCATAAGCTCAGCAGGAGTCCACCTGAGCTCTAGAAGGTTCAATCTTAAAGAAACATATTCCATTGCTTTGTGAACCTAGTAGAGCATGATGTTAATGCTCAATGGGTTTGATTTCCAGAGAACACACACACACTGATAAAATGCATATCTTGAGATCGCTTTGGCTAAAAGCATCTGGCTAATGTGCCGCAGTCTTTGCGAACGGATTGTTATCGAAGGAACAATACATCCTTTTTCTAAATTATTTTTAAAATTATATTTTTATATTATATAAAAACACAAATGGATGCACTAAGCGCATATAATAAATTAAATCTGATGCGGGATGTGGGTTTTTATAAAACATAAAAGATTACATTATGCACATTGTGTATTTCAGTGCATAACACTGAGTACAAACAAGGCGTAACAATTCATCAAGCAATAACAGCCACTTCATGTGAATCTGAGTTTCTGTCAGCTCTAGTACTGTGCTGTAGCTCTGCCCATAGAGAAATCTATATAGTGAGGGTCAAGCAGTATTTTTTCTTTCGGTTTGAATAGACAAATTACTTGTTGCGCTTTCAATTTGTAGCCCTGTTAAATTATGGACTCTTTGTGAGGCTTTATTCCTTTTTGAATGTTTTACTAAGCTTTTACTGCATTTGTCCATTTCAGTATACCCTTTCATAGGCTGTAGGGCTCAGAGTCGGTATCATCAGCTGGTTTCTGAGCTCCAGGGAGCTGGGAGTCCCCCTGTGGCTTCCTCCTGGAGGAGAGCCCATATCTGGGACAGAGTAGCCAGAACGCTGGGCTTTTACAGCACTTGCTGGAATTGGGAATAGCACAGGCGACTGTGTTTGCTCCGTGTCTATGGATATGTGGCCTAATTCTGTTAGATGTCTGGTCTGTTGCTTTCAACAAGCACAGAGACCCTCCCCTCTCTCTGAAAACATGTGCATGTAGTTCTCTCTACTCCTCCGGTCTGGTCTTGAATCATTGCTCTTCTCTGTGTGTGTGGCTCCAAAACATTTCAGAGGAAACTAGTGCACAGCTTCCTCTCCTGCTAACAGTGCCAAACCAATTTATAATTTTTTTCTTCTCCGTCTCACATCCTACCACCCACCAAAGAGCGGCCCGCTTACGTTAACCCTAACACGTACAGAGCATCGCCTCTCTCACTGGGGCGGTTTGGATTACCACAGCGCTTTAATTGACAGTCTCCGTGGAGACGAACAGGAGAAGTGGCAATGGTAACCTGGAAACACAACAGAGCCTATTTGTGCTGACTTCAGACGAGAGACAGACATCATCAAAAATGTGAGTGAGAGTAAAAGAGAAAGAGAGGGAGAATTGTTATTATTTTTGAATAAAAAACAGCCGTTCACTGTCTTTTCCAAAGACACACTGCACTTAGAGCAACCTTGTGTGTTAAAGAGCTGCATGCACATGCTCACTTCCAGCATGCACGTGTCAGAGAGACATCAGAGCTCTGAGTCAGAGTACAGGAAAGAAAAGGGAGATAAAGAGGAACATGATTAGAAACTAATTGGTGTGAAAGAGATTTGTGATAGAAAGCAGACGGGGGGAAGAGGAAGCAGAGGATGGTCTCTCTTTGAAGGCGACATTCTCTGAAAAGCTCTTTGATGTGGCCTCACTGTCTGCATCTCCTGCTGCACCTGAGCCAAGACGAGCGCTAAAAAATTTAATTTTCTTTTACACTTAGGGCTGCGCAATTAATTGATATATAATTGCAGCAATTAACTAATTGGGAACAGTGTTCGTTAAAACATTTCTTTTAGGACTATGCTTGATGCGGCTAAACGTTTTTTTTTGTTTTGTTTTTTTGCAACAGATAAGGGTTGCAACCAATCACACACGCCTGCTGTGTGAATGAATGCAACGGCCAATCAGATACTCGTTTTAAATTAAGTATTTGAGTGTTTCTTCAACAATGAGTATTTTTGCCAACGGACCTTTACAAACATGTGCAACTTTCTTCTTTGTTTTTTTTTTTCTTCTTTTAAAGAAAGTTTTAAGTAGTACAACTGATTTTTATAATCAAATAAATGCAGTCTTGGTGAGCATAAAAAACTGACCCCAAACTTTTGAACAGTAATGTAAAAGTGCTTGAAGTTGAAGAAACACCCAAGTACTGTCCAGTGTAAACAGCTTTGTTTAGAATGGTAATTTACACTGAACTGCAGGACACAGTCGAGTGAAAACATGCAACCAGTTACCGTTTTAGTGATTACAATGTGTTCAGTGACACACTCCAGGATTGTCATGTTACTCACGTTGTGTAATTTATTCTGCAACTTACTAGCAAATTTGATTTTCATGCTGCTAAGAGAGCCAACGTAAACTTGACCACTCAGGCACTCTCGCTTTAAACAATGACCTCATGTTATACACGCATGCTAAACCCTAGACTGAAGAGCAAATGAGATTGGAGTAACATGCTATACAAAAAGTGAGATGAAAAAAGGAGGGGACTGCTAGGTGTGTGTGTTTTGTGTTTTCTGCACACGTCGCACTGATGAGAAAAGCCAGACTCGGAGACTTGAAGTAAGTGATGCAGTTTGCGACAACTAAGCCGTAATAACAAAACAGTGAAGGAAAATGGCCCACTGATGCAATTACATGTGGCAGGTAGCAGTTAGCCATCTGAGTGGCTGCCCGATCAAAAACACGGACAATCACAACAAGCAGAGCTTTCCTACTTTGAGAAAAAGTCTGCAGTTCTTCTCTGTAGTTGTGGTCTTTCCAGTGATAATTATTAAGATAACACTGATTAGCACACGCTGGGGAGCTGCAGGGCAAGAGCGTCCGCTCTGAGGCTCTGTGGACGAGAGAGAGCGATCACACTGGTTGACTGGACAGGAAGCAGTATTAGCTGAAGAGACACCTGAGACCTCCTGAAAGAGACACATTTATATGCCAGAGCCTGCTCAACACATACACACTCACTCATTTACACGCTCTCCACTTCATGCATCTCTCTTTTCCATCTGAATCAGCACACACACTCCACCTGTGGCTCAGCCACTCATCTTAAAGTGCATGCGGAATGACAGAGAGAGAGAGAGAGAGAGAGAGATTGGTCCTACACTATAAGAGCCTGCATGTTCTAGGTTGGAGAAGTCAGTCCTTGTAAGAGGACACTGCTGGTGTTTGATTGATGAAAGGATGAGAAGAGAGAGAGATGGAGTGAGCAGACACAAATAAGGGTGGAAGTACCCACAGGACACTTTAGAACTGATTCTGGGTGATATAGCTTTTTTTTTTTCAAGACTCAGTATCTTGATATTTTTTCAGCTTTTAGACAATTGCCAATGTTTTGAAATGTATGTATTTGCTCTGAAATGGCTTCAAATTGTGATCTTTTCCCCGATTATTAACAGCCACTGTCGCAAAACAGATTCAAAACTACACAAAAAATTGAAATATGAAGGTTTTCAACTAAATAGAAGAATGGCACAATAATTTGTATTAATATGCAACAATATAGCAATATCTAACAATAAACTAGCAATACTTATCCACATATACACTATCGTTCAATTCAGTACGATTTTTTTTTTATGTTTTTGAAAAGTCTCTTATGCTCACCAAGGCTGCATGTATTTCATAAAAAGTACACTAATATTGTGTAATATTCTTACAATTTAATATAATGTTTTCTATTTTATTATATTTTAGAATGTAATTTATTCCTGTGATGGCAAAGCTGTATTTTTTTTTCATACTTCAGTCTTCAGTGTCACATGATCCTTCAGAAATCATTCTAATATGCTGATTTGGTGCTCAAGAAACATGTATTATTATAAATATTGTCAATGGTCATGGCGCTTAATATTTTTATGGAAATGTTTTAGTATTCTTTGATGAATGGAAAGTTTAAAAGAAAAGCATTTATTTGAATTATTATTATTATACAATGTAAAAGTCTTCATTGTAACTTTTAATCAATTTAATGTATTATTGCAGATTGAAAGTAATCATTTCTTTGATATGAACTCAAATTCGTGTAGTAGATTCAGGGAAATGAATCAAACATTTTTGCAACTAAAATTTATATCAGAGTCTTAAGGAGTAACTGAGCTACAGGTGCAGTTGCAGAAAACATAGCAGCAAAATAAAAAATGCCTTAAATTATTGCATTATTCACGATACTGGTTAACATTACATTCAACCACAAAATAATATCAAGTATTGGTTACACTTTATTTTAAGGTCTCTTTGTTATAGTGTAATTATACGGAGTAATATTAAGTAACTAGGATTAGGGTTTGGTTTGGTTTAAACAGAATTAGTTTTGGTTTGCATGTAATTATGCATAATGTATAGTTACTATTATAGTAACTGCATGTAACATCTGTAACAATGACACTGTAAAATAGTGTTACCCAACTATGTTGTAAATATTTGGTTCAGCCATTGGCCCTATAACATTCATTTTAAGTTGAACAAATGAAACCAGTCCAATGCTTCTAATGCACTGGCAGGCTGAATGAAGTGTACTTGGACTCGAACAGAGAAGATAGTTTAAATAGAGTTATGCTCAGAGACGCATAACATTGGGATGGGGAGAGTATAAGACAGAGAGTATAAGACAGAGTAAGACTAAGACAAAAAGTCTTTTTCTGAGGATATAATCAGAGTGCAAGTGAGTTAAGCAGAGAGATAAAACGAATTCATCTAAATGTATAAATAATTCATATGCTGACTGCCTGGACAGTGTGTAGTGCCCCCTGTTGAGCAAAGACAGCGGTGACATGTTGTCAGTAAACCCTTGTAGAAGAATCTCAAAGTTGAAACAAAACCACTTTGGATCTGAATGACTGTGTCATGAGACATTTAATGAAATCTGCATTAACCTAGAAAGGTTTATTAGAGACCTGCTCTAGAGACTTAAACACTGAGATTTGTTTTAAATGAAAGTGAAGGACAGCAGTCCTCCAAAGGAGAGTAAAAAAAGGAAAGAAGAGAAACATTCTAAAACAAAACCCAGCAGAATCAGAATGAGACGTGCTTCAGTGGCTGCCCTTTAAAAAACCTTGACTTATTCATCTCTACTGAGGACTATGCTTCTAAACAGATACAAAAATAAATAAAAATCAGAACTCACCCACCATCACACAAACTGTCAAATCTCCTAAAATGTCTTCATTTCTTAGCTTACCTCTAAAAGCACTTTCACAACATTCATCAATGGACAGAACTCTATGGTGCTCGTCCTGCAAGTGATGTTTAACGGTCAAACAATTTCAACTTTCACCCACTGACCCCTTTGAAGCACAGGCAATAAGTGTGTTTGACTGTGCCTTGGCTTCCTGATTGGCAAGATTTGCTGGTTGCATTTGGGGGACTCATCAACTTAGATAATGTCTACTTCCCGTAGTGGAGCTCACAGTGTTCGCTTTATTGCAGATGAAGTAGATCAGATGCAGTATTTATCAGATATGTTCAAATTTTACATGTAGTAATAATTTTTACTGAATAGGTTTAGGGCTGCACGATTAATTGAAACTAATCTGCGGTTATTTTATGCGCAGCTTGTCAGTGCAGCACGGCTCTGTGATCGGTAGTAAATGCTGCTCTATGTGAAAGCCAGAGGGCGCTCTCGCGCAGAAACTCCAAATATGCCCCGCACGTCATTCCAGGAAATCCCTATGAGTATCATACTATCGCTGTAGCTGAATAAACAGAAGATTGAAACGCTTTGCTTGATTAAACAGGACTAATAAACACATGGCTACGACAATGTATGGTTTATCTGAGTTCTTCAAGCCTTCTCGGGTATTTTCATGATAATAAAGTATATTTATACTTCAAAGCTAATCAACATAGCTTTATCACTGTATATAATACTATGAAATAATATGTTGTGTGCCTTATTCTGTGTAAGAAGTCACATCATCTCACAGAAGCATGCTCAACTGTCGTTATGAAGCGAGTTTGGAGTAAAAACATGTTATTAAATGTTGTCTTTTGTTGGACAAGGCTCCAAGGCTTCTCATGTTTGGAAAGATGTTTGACGCGTGTCACAGTGCCTTCAGAAAGAACAGCGTTTACTACTGATCACAGAGCTGTGATTCAATGACAAGCTGCTCATAATTTTTTTTTTTTTTAATAATCGCAATAAGCCAATGCGATTAATCGTGCAGCCCTGGTGCTGATTAGAAGAAGAAGAAAAAGCTTTAAATAAGCTTATATTATTTAGGCTTAATAAGAATAAAGTGGGGTTTGTTATTTTATCAGTTAATTTTGACAAACATAACACAAAATAAGATTCGATTATAAAAAATTCTGCTCACACAGATTTGTGAGCATGAGCATAATAGAAGTTTTCAGAATAAACAAAAAAGTCATGGTTGTCATCTGTGAATCTGGTCAATCGTGAAAATCGTCATTAGGCGCTCTGGAGAAACTGTCAGCTGAGTCAGACGGCTGCTTTCCAATCACTCTCGTCATACTCTACTGTATGGTATAATCTGTATTGAATAGGGCGCTATATAAATAAAGGTGACTTGACTTTATTAAACTAACAATAGTAAGGCCAACCAAAAGTAATGTGGGTATCATGATTATTGTCTTACTCATTCTAGTACGATCTGACTCATACTACAACACTGAAGTCACGTTCATTGGCTTCAAGTAATATGACCACAAATACATCATGCATCCCTAACTCACTCACCCACCCACAGAGTTCAACTTTAAGCCCTCCACCTTGCACTGCACTTCATGCCCCACTGCCACCACACATCCTACCATAACCCAACACTAGATTCACTACTGACAGTACCACACTCCACATATTCATTTGTAAGTGTGTATGTGTGTATTTTAAGTGCATGAATAATGCACACAGGCTGCTCTTCTGTTTTATTGACTCAGCGTGAGACCCGATACGGACACAAAACTCATCCCAGTCAACACTGAGAGCCCGCTGCGTGTATGTACACACCCTCACACACATTCCGCACACAGCAGGAGGCAAGCACGAGTGGCAACATATTATAACAAACTCATTTCATGTGTGTCTCATGAGTGCACAGAACCTGTTTGTAATCCAATCACATCTCTAATATCATCATGCATTACGTTGCATCATTATGAGTTAGATGCTCGCTTAGAAAAAAAAAAGAATGTAAACATTATAGAAAGTGAGTAATGCAGATCGGCCTGTTTCAGAACTGATAAACACTACAAAGTAATGTTTTCGACATTATGAAAGCCATGGTGCTGAAATTCCATTGCGTTTGTGGCATTATAACAACGATGGGCTGTTCACATGGTAACAGATTGACAACAGGACACACATACGCTCTCACTCTTCTGTCTGTTTAAAACAAGCTCCCATGTGCGTGTGCAGGGATTCGTTTCATCCATCTTCAAAGGTGATTTTTCTAAAGCTCACTCTCGTGAAAACTTTCAGTGAGTGACTGATAAACATCTCACCTGTGTTGACCTCCAGCAGTCTCTTCTTCCTCATCTGCCGATCCTGCTTCTCTCGTTCTGCCTTCTCTTTGGCTATCCTCGCTTTCCTCTGCTTCTCCTCCGCCTCTCTTCTCCTTACGTTCTCCTTCACCGCTTGCTGGAGAGAAAAAAGGGCAGAGATAGAGCAGACTATTGAGGAAACAAGTAAAGATAAACTTGCCATTTACAAACAAAAGGCGAGTATATTTCTTAAAAGAAATGAATACTTTTATTCAGCAAATTACTTTTACTCAGACTCATTAAATTGATCAAAAGTGACAAAGAAATGCATAATGTTACAAAACATTTCTATTTCAAATAAAATATGAAAGATTATTATTATGAGAACATTTATTGTATCTATATTAACTGTAAAACAGTGTAAATAGTTATTACAATTGTTGACCAATTATTTTTATGGTAATGTTTTTCTTGTTTGCATTAGTGATGCGTTGGCAATATTGTGCAAATCACGTCAATTTACTTCGAAAATTGAAAGAGCGAGTCAGTATAAAAAGCCTTTTCTGAATTTTTAACTGGTATAAAGATTTTTCATATTTCTGAATTTTAGCCCAGGAGTCATTGACCTACACAACATTCTGGTGATGTGAATTAGAGATGCGCGGATGGGCTATTATTTCATCCGCAACCTCATCACAAAACTCATCATCCATCCACCACCCATCCGCACCAACGTTTTTGACCAATTTTCAAAACCGCACTCGCCCGCCATCCGCTGATTGGTGTATACATATATTTTTCATTTGATTGGTTCAACCGCCCGCCACCCGCCTGAATTTAATTAAAATATTATTTTTCGTCACGTCATCTGCCCGATCCGCGGTTTATCCGTGGAGTCCGCGGCTGTAACCACCAACCACGCATCTCTAATGTGAATACAATCGAGTCGAACACACCAAACTAAGACCTCAGTAAACAGTCTATAAATAGACATTTGAATGATTTTAAGAACCAAGTTGAGTCTTAAACATCCATGTTCAAAACTATTCAACCCCAAAAGTCAGTGTTTGGCGGAACATCCTTTACCCTTTATACCCTCCAAATAAATGCTTATGGCAAGTGTTCAGAGGACCCTGACACCTCTCTATTGGACTCTTAGCCCACTGCTCATGTGAAAAGCTTCCAGCTCACTGACATTTTGTGCTTCCTGTGCTGCCACCGCTTGTTTCAAATCCCATCAAAGATTTTCAATGGGACTTAAATCTAGAGGCTGAAACGGCCACTCAAGGACATTCCGTGCCCGATCCCTGAACCATGTTCTGGTAGACTTGGATGTATGCTTGGGATCATTGTCTTGCTGGAAAGTCCAAGCTTCAATTTACATGCTGAAGGCATCACACTCTTTGCCAAATTGGCCTGGTACTTCAAAGAATCCATGGTGCCAGTTACATGGTCAAGATTGCCCTTTCCTGCAGCAACAAAACACCTGAATGACCCAACCAAATGATTTTGTGCTTAAGCTAGCTGAAACCATTTCCTCCTGACTGCTCTCTCTCGAAAATGGTAGATGAAGTTCAGTTTTATTTTTTAATTCCGTTTTTTCCCCCCGTTTTATTTTTTGACTCCATTCTAATGGTTAAATCAAAATTTTAGTAATCATGAAGCATGTCTAATTGAAATCATGAAACTGTACAAACATACATGAAACATACAATTTAACAACAATTTCTTAAAAGTTTAACAAACATTACATGTTTAGGACCCTATGAGATATGTTTTTATTTCCCTCAAATTCTAAATGATGTGTTTTCTGGATTTCATTTTAATGGTTTAATTAAATGTTAATAATCAAAAAGCATGTCTAATTAAATTCATAAAAACAACAATTTTAATAAAAACATTTTTTAATTAATTTGTATGACGTTTTTTTTTCCCCCCACAAATTCTGTGCTTGCTTATTTTCCGGTAATCAAATGAGTACAGAAAACATTAATTTATTTTATCTTTTAATCATATGAAATTAAACAAACTTTTGTTAAACAACATGCTACACAATGAGCTTTACTGTTAACATTAAAACATGGAAGAAAAATGTATTATTCCTTAAAAAAAAATTTAAGTTTCGATAATAATAATTATTATTATTAGTGTTAGTATTATTATTATTACATTGAGACACATCTAAATTCTACTGTACAACAGTAATATATTTCTGTCAAGTTAAACCAATTCTTAATTTTGACTCAAGAAACATTAATTATTATCAGTGTTGAAAAGTTGTGTTTTTTTGTTGTTGTTGTTTTTTGAAATTACGATACACTACCATTTAAAGGTTTGGGGTAAGTGAAATATACATTACTATGATTACTGAAGGATCATGTGACATTGAAGACTGGAGTAATGATGCTGAAAATTTAGCTTTGACATTACATATATTAAATTATTTTATTTTATATTATATATAATTATATTATAACAGAAACAGTTCTTTTAAAGTGTAATAATATTTTACAATATTACTGTTTTTACTGTATTTTTGATCAAATAAATACAGCCTTGGTGAGCTTAAGGCGAGACACTACAGGTGAATAGGGTAAAAATTTTAACTAGCAGATATCACCATGAAACTTTCCCAGTTGAATACCTACATTAAGATAAGAAAAAAATGTATTACAAGTTTTCTGTAATTTAATGTTTAAATATGCAAATTAGGCAATATCTAATTAAATATGCGCTAATTTGTATATATTTTAAAAAACGAAATCTGAGTATTGGATAAAGCCAGATAAAAAATTATTTTTTCATTGTGTTCACATATTAGATGGGGAAAAAATTACAGAGGGATTTATGGATATCTACTTTTGTTATCCTGTAAATCAGAATATACTGTCAAAAAAAATGATTTTCGCCATGTTTTTTGTAATAAAATGTTATATAAATCAGGCTAGGAATAATGTATTTACAAATCCCTCTGTAAATGTCTTCATAATATAACTAGGTACAAGACTGGAAAGTTTGGTGTATATCGGTGCTACTGAAGTGGAGATTTCGTACTTGGAGTATGAGAGAAAGGTCATTTTGAGAAAACGGGCTTTAAAGATTTATCATCAGCCAATGAGATTGCGCATTCAGCCCTTTTACTATCGCGATTGGTTGCTGATAAAAAGGAAATGACCATATTTGGATCCGACAGCATTGTACAGTGAAGAGAGAGCTTTCCAGCCGTGCCTGTGATGACAGAGAGCAGACAGAGATCGCGGATCGGCAGGGTGATTTACAACGACAACTTTTGTTGAATTTACGCGAAATCTACAGACGCAAACAGACAAAGTGTAATAAAATAAAGACCTAAATGTGTATTTCGGACTTTTTTTCACCACAGTCTGAAAGAAGACATGTTATGAAGACAAACATCCAAAAATCTCAAAATTGACCAGTAAAAAAAATAAAATGTTTTTGCCTGCCGTGTCTCGCCTTAAGTGACTTCTTTCAAAAACATGAAAGAGTCTTATTGAAAAAAAAAAATCTTTTGACCGGTCTGTACATACTAATTTACATTATGAAACATGTTGGGGGGTATGTAGGGGGGTGAATAATTTTGATCAATTATAATTATAATTAATACATTACATATTTGACTGCAATATACATTAAATGAAATGTAACAGAAAGAAAGAAAGAAAGAAAGAAAGAAAGAAAGAAAGAAAGAAAGAAAGAACGAACAAACTGGAAGAAAATAATGTTAAGTGGAGCAAAGTGGCAGAAAGAGAGAAAAAGACCTCTCATTAACTAAGCCATTCCCAGGTTTTGACAACGCTCTGAGCACTTCAGACATTTTCGAGAAAATCTGGGGGACAAGAACTGAGCAAAATGTCGCCTCCTTGCTTGCTTTCTTTTCTTTTTGGACCATTAGTGGTTGGAGAGGGTTGTTAGAAATCTATAACTCCTCTTTTGGTTTGATGAGGGCTACTTTTCTAGGTGTAAGAACACTCGGGCAATCAGAACAAGCTATCAGAAAGAAACATCATTAGAGCAGTCACCTTGTCCTAACTCTTCATATTTCTCTTTCTCCGGCTCTCTTTCTCTCTTCAGCCTTAAAAGCCTTCTCCAGATAATGGATGTATTTCTAAGTGTGCAGAACAGAGCAAGTGGCACACCTCACACAAAGGTAAGGTGTAAGAGGCAAAAGACGAACAGGTTTAATGAGAAAAGGCAGAAAGAAAGAGTGGGAGAGAAAGAGTGGGGAGAGGGGAGTTCAACACAAATGGAAAAATAAAGACGGCTGAGAAATAACCTGAATTCATAATTCAATAATTTACATAAGGGTATGAGTACTGCATTTCTAGATTTAAAAAAAAGTTTAATGCATTTACAGAAGTAATGCACATATCCTGGGCCCATATCCTGACACATGTAAATGGATAAATATTAAGTCCACTTAAGCCCATATACATATGCGCACACACTTTTTTTCTTATAAATTATATTTTATTACATGTCTACGGGGCTGTTGAATGCTTGAAACTGATTGGTTGATGAATGAATGTTCTAAAGTGTGCAATTATTTTCAGGAAAGCGCATGGCTAAGGCATATTTGTTCAGTGATTACTACCAAGAAAACAGATAGTAAAACCATAGATATAACGGTCTTCTCAAGTAACTGTACGAACTTCCATTCCAGGTAAAGCAACACCAACTTCCAGTTTTATCCGAATATAGACACGAATACTTTTGAGATTGTTACAAATACAGATATTGGCTCTGCTGCAAACCCCTAATATATATTTACACACACAACTCTTTCTGACTGGCCAATGAAACCCTCATTTGTTACTACCACGCCAACCCATAATTTTGTTGTCCTATTAAAGCATTTCACCATCATATCTAATATTTGTCCCATGGAAAAACCTGCTCTAAGAGGGGATTGACAAAAAGAAAAAGAAAAGTTCCTCGTAAATGGCTAAGGCAGATGTCGCTGTCTATTTTTTGCACAGCTCACAGATCTCCAACTGATCCATAGTTGGAGCAGTGGTCCCTTAAATGAGCAGGAAATATGGCTATTGACGGCAGGCCAAGACAGAGTATAAGTCACATGATAACGAGGCTTATTCCCCATTGCGTGTGGCGGATTACGGCCACAGTCTGCGATCACAGTAAATCCTGACGAGGGGAAAAAGATAGCGAGATGGAAGGTGGGTTAAATCAGCTTTCCTCTCCATGGCTCTGTGACTGTGCGCGCACAGAGCACTTTAAACACTTTCATTAGAATTAGAGGAGAATGAAAAGCAGTGGTGCGTGACCTCACGCTCTGTAGCATGGACATCAATATCAACACTAATACAAGAGGGGGATTCATAATGATCCTGCCCTTCCTTCAACACTTCTAATACACTGTTTGTGACTTGTCAGTTGTCACTGGTGTTGCCCCAAATGCAAATTTCTACACATTTCAAAACATTCTGCCAGAAGCCTAATTTGAGGGAACGTCTTCACTGATAGAGAAAATGAGGCAATTGAATAATTCACATTACATGCAGGGTAGGTGATTTGTTCCAGAAACATTACATGTATGTACAGTATATGTACTGTAGATACATCATCTGTGGAAGATGTAGGACCATAAAATGTTCATCCATTCATTGAATTCGGTCCGAATGCAATGATATGATGTCCTACCTGCCTGCGTACACACCATAACTACAGTAATTTGTAAGAGATGGAAACCTATGACGTTATACTTAGAACAGTTCGTGACACGAATTTATGTTTTTCAAACGCTGAAATAAATCTGCAGCAGTCAGGTGGTACAGGTCAGTGCCCTTGAAGTTGTTTATGTTCATTATTTTTGTAATGTTACGTACTTTGAGACATGAGGTAGTTTAACGTCGTCTCTTGTGATGCTTTTGTTTTCTCCCTGCTGTACGAGTTCATGTTTTTTTGTGTGTTTTGAAGGAGGCGTGGCTTTGGAGACGCTCTGAAGGGAGGGTGGGATCTCATGCGCTCAAAGCTAGCACACTATTGCTTGCCTCTCTGAAAATTGGCAACGGTACCTTTAAGCTTGTTTTGAGTCAGCAATTTGCTCAATTGGTCTCTGCTTTCTACACAGGAAGTGATGTTGGCGGTGCCCTGACCCAGGTCTTCTGCAGGTGGCTATAATGGGACACATTGGAACTGCACAGATGTTGTTTTATCGCTTCTAGGGCTGCACAAAATATCGAATTAAAATCAACATCGCGATATGGCTTACGGCGATTGTCAAATCGTGCAGGTTGCGATTTAAATAATTAAAATATATGTGCTACCGGTTTCAGAGTGAAGCAGGGCACGCATGTAAATGAACTAAGTGCCAAGCTTCACTCTGAAACTGACAGTGCACACTTTTAATTGTCGGCAACCTGTCAAAATAAGATTGATGGGCTGCTGTTTCTGTTAAAGACGCAATTATGACAAAGTAGTATGTCTCAAAGCTAGCCTCCTCTTCCACTACATACTCAAAAGTATGTACTTTATGGTCTAATAATGCAGTTCATGGATTCTCATCCGTGGAATGCGCCACTTCCGGTATTTCTCCAGTTACTCGACACGGGTAAATTGCAATCGAGGATTTTTAAAAATTGAGTACTCAAATTTAATCGTGGAATCGTAACAGTCCTAGTCAGTTTTTTTTTACAATATCGTGCAGCCCTAATCACTGTAGAAGCACTATACAGATAGAGGTCTTACCCAACATGCTTCGCTTGTGACCAGCAGCCTCATCTGAACCACATGTGACAGGTATGTCAATCCAACCTCTCGCGCAGTGGCCACCATACTCAGGTAAAGTATCGACAGCAGTTTAGAGTGAGATTGTCAGCAGATGCAACGATTAAGTCGACAGCGCCTCGGTGTACAACAGCTCTGACGCGAGTAAGCATTCAGGAGCAGATGGGCCAACGCTGAACGATGAGTGAACTAGTTATTAGATGTTCAATAACAGTTCCGAGGAAAATGTGCAGGAGGCTGAGGATGTTCCATTATGCCTCTTCAGTGGCATAATAGAAAATAATAACATAAGAGCGGGTCTAATCCCTGACTGAAAACCATGATAGAAGACTTACCGACAAGAACAAGCTCTTAGAGAAACTTACAAAACGTCACAACAGAAGAAATTCATGTTTCCACATTAAATGGCATTATTAAATGCTTTTATACACATAATTTTAATAGCTATACAAAAAGGTCAGTTTTTAAACTAAGCAAGCATAAAAGCATTGATGTTTTCTAAAGACTTATGTGCTGAATCCATTTATTCACTTATAGGTTAAAACTTACAGGTCACAAAACCTTTAATCTGTGGAAATTATAGTTTCAATTGTCTGAGAGACCTTAAAGGTTTTTTTTTTCTTTTTCTTTTTTTTAGCTTTTAGTATGAATATGTTAGCCTTAAGTAGTGTTGTTTTTGGCGGCCTGTTTTAATTTTAGTTTTAGTCTAGTCTTTGTGTCAGGCTGTCATTTTAGTTTTTATTAGTTTTAGTCACATTCATACTCTTTTTAGTCTAGTCAAGTTTTAGTCGACGAAAACTGATGACATTTTAGTCTAGTTTTAGTCAACGAAAACTGATGACATTTTAGTCTAGTTTTAGTCGACGAAAACTGATGACATTTTAGTCTAGTTTTAGTCAATGAAAATTGTATTTTAGTCTCTTTTTAGTAATGCGATTCTATTTAACCCAGTCAATATAGAATTTCAAACAAGGCTATCTTATTATAGGCTATTTAGTAGGCCTATATTTAGGGCTGTGACGGTGACAGGTTTTTTTTACCATAACTACCGGCGGTGGTTGGGGGGTTATTAAAAAAAAAAAAACTCGTTTTATATTTCCACACAAAGACGCGTGATACACTCTGCGCTTTGAGAGGGATGTGGGACACGAGCAGGAAAACACGAAGATATCGATCTCTTTATGATATCTTCGTGTTTTCTACTTGATGTAAATTGGTTTGAAGAGCGAATTTTATCCTCCACAAGGGCGAGATATTTAGGCTGTGTTTGAGATTGCGCTGCCAGAGAAAGTGAAACTAAAAATCACCCACACGTGTCAAACGCGCTTTACAACTAAACTCGCGCTCAATGTCTAATATAACAAGCACAAACTGTGTTAAAAAGAATTTGACATGCAAGTACAAATGTAGGCTATCTGTCCTACAGCGTTTTTCTACTTTACCACAGTAAAGAATACGAATATAATAGGCCTAATTAAAAGCGAACCAAGAAACGTTTATACCTTTAGAAAATGGGTGAGACGTGAGTGAAGATTTGGGAAAAGAAACAAGAGATTCCATGCAGGGATGAGTCACGATTTTTGGATATTCGATTAGTTTATTTAATTATAAAATATCGAATAGGTTGTGCGATTATACTCTAAAATAAAATCTCCATGTTCTGGCGCTGATGCGGTGACGTGTTCATGTAACAAGAGACGCTGCCAATAACGCACATAACAGCTGTCACAAAGAACCAGCAAAAGTAATGATTATGAATGTGTCAAATATATCAATGAGACATTTTAATAGAATAACTAATGGAGTAATATATGGTTAAATTCGCTGATAATCG
Source organism: Abramis brama (assembly GCF_963993115.1). NCBI lineage: Eukaryota > Metazoa > Chordata > Actinopteri > Cypriniformes > Leuciscidae > Abramis > Abramis brama. The sequence goes on from NC_139985.1 coordinate 8,204,426, forward strand.
GGTGACCAGATCGCAATCCAGAATTTAAAGCCGACAAAGCTATAGGTTCACGCACAACTCTCTCATTCGTCGTGACGTTACATTTCGTCTCGTCTCGTTTTGGTCAACGAAAATGAAGAGACATTTTAGCATAGTTTTTATTTTTTAAACCACATTTAGTCTCGTTTTTATTCGTCAACGATATTGCATTATACATGTATTTTAGTCATCGTCACATGACCATGCATTTACGTCTAGTCTCGTCTCGTTTTCGTCAGGTGATAACGGTTCGTTGACGACAATATTTCGTCATAATTTTCGTTGACGAAAGCAACACTAGCCTTAAGGTTATGAATAAGCTGGTTTGTTCCAAAATAATGACAAAATTCACATTTAGGAGATATAAGCATTCAAAACTTACAGTCTCTCACTTCCGCTAAAATGGATCACGAATTTTAATGACATCACCGCGGACTTCAGCTTCTCATCACATCTTCTGTCCAATTAAATGCTCTATAGAATCTAAAGCATCTCGCCCCCTATTCTATACATACCACCTGGCCAAAGCGATCGTTGACAGACACATCATGGAGCAATATGGGTTGGAGATGTGTGTTCGGTTGCTCAAACGCTCGAGGTTTATTCCGTTTTCCAATTTCAATTTATTCACACCTCTACAACCGAGTCCAACATATCATCAGCGCTAGAATTCACTTCCATGGTGCTGTCAAGTACCACTTGAAGTATTGTGAGGTAAACTAAACGCTATTGGCTATTTGAAAAGGGGGAGGAGCCATTCAATATGCACCGCCTTAGCTTCCTGTTTCAGTGGAAATTACGTCAACGCATTATACAAAGCTGCAAGTTCCAAGGCACTTCAGTGGTCCTTTAAAGCAGTGGTCTCTAACTCAGTTCCTGAAGGACTACAACTCTGCACAGTTTTGCTCCAACCCTAATCAAATACACCTGATCCAGCTAATCAAGGTCTTCAGGATTACTAGAAACTTCCAAGCAGGTGTTAATTGGAATTGGTTAGATCTAAACTCTGCAGGGCTGTGGCCCTCCAGGAACTGAGTTTGAGATCACTGCCTTAAGTCCTTTATACACACACAATATTGTGCTGATATTGATTATTTTCAATACAGTACAGTGGAACGCTAAAGATACAAGTAAATCTCACAATGCTGAATAAATACTGAAAAGGTGTAACTTCAGTCTGAATCAATAGCAATCACTGTAACGTACACACACCCCTGATTTATTCTAATGTAAATCAAAGCCACTGCCCGAGTCGTTCCCAGTATTGCTGATCTCACACAGTTTATAAAGCTGCCGCTGGCTATGAGAGCATCAGAGATACAGGGGCATGACCCAGCTTCTGTGCTGTGAGTGTGTCTGATGCCACAATGTGCCTCAACAGAGACGGATTTCCCTGCCACACTGCCGAAGGACTGTTCTGATTAATGGCACTTAAAGGGAGAGTTCACCCAAAAATTTTAATTCATCATCATTTACATTTGAAACGACCCATAAGACTTTGGTTAATCTTTGAAACACAAATTATTTTTTAATGAAACCTGAGAGGTTTTTGTCCCTCAATTGACAGGCCAGGTAAGTAAAACTTATAAGATCCAAGCAATGCAGATTGGTGAATGAATCATTCTTCCGAGTGAGATCCCCCCCCCAAAATTTAATAATTGATCTGATTTTTCCATAAGATGCCTATGTTCCATTCATTGATTTAATAATCTGCAGTGGTTGCCTGCTCATTGGAGAGAAAGTGAATGATGACTTAAATTTTGGTTTGTTTTTCACACACAGCTATTGTATGAATTGCTTTAATATCCTTAAGATACCAGTACTTTTTGTGTGTGTCTGTGTGTGTTTAATGGAATAACTTTTAGTAGTAATACGTGTTTGGAACAGCATCAAGGTGAGTAAATGACAGAAATAAAAATTTTGGGTTGAACTATTAATGACTTTTAAAGAGTTAACAGCATGGCAGTGACCGGTGAATTCTTACAAATGCACATACAAACACAAAGTAAAGGCAATGAGAGTTTAGGGAGAGAGAAAAAGAGAGCATGAGAGGATGGGGGTTACCACACACAGTCTTTGCTGTTAGTCATAGTCAGCATCTGTGTATGTGTGTGTAAATGACTGATGAGGGGTTAAGGGGAGAATCCTACACACAGCTGAGGTGAGGAAACTCCTCAGAATACACTATTCATCTCTCTGCACCCCACACACCATTACAAAGTGTTACTGATGAACCTGAACTGCTGGGCTTCGCTCTCTCCGGACATGCTGCACAATACCAGCCATCAACCACTATGTGACATACCCCTTTGCCGTCACTGGATACAGTGCCTAATCTGGCTCCATTCAATGCGTTTCCACTGTAGACATGATTGTTCTAGGTCAGAAGAAAACTTAAACATACAATCATAAATACACTAACATCAAGCCAGGGGATGGAATAACCTCCTCATAATGTAAAGTTTTCAAAAAATAAAAATAAATCAGTCCTTCTAGACCTGTTCACATTAAGGGCAATAACTATACCTATACAATTGTAATATCGTTGTAATTATACGAGAATAGTGAAGTCCACAACACAGCTATAACGTCACAGGGGAACGATATTGTTGGAATCACTTTCAGAACCATTTTTTTTTTCCAGCTGAATAAGGATAAATACATTGACGGCCAATCAAAATCCACCCTACTTTAAAGAGCTGGAGCATTAAAGCAGCAGACAACATTTCTGCAGCGCCTTTTATAATAAACTGAACGTTATCATGCATTGGTGAGGACACAAATATCATTCAAACACAAAGCAAATTGCAAATGAAGTGAGGTGAATTAAGTTGACACCTTATTTGTATCTGCGGTGCAGCATAACTACTATAATGACTTTATTTTCCGCATCTTAAATAAAACATCTAGAAATACTATGATTGTCTTTTTGAGATACTTATCATAGACACAAGAACGACTCTAAGAGTGTGTGTGTGTGTGTTCAGGTTTTGTGGTAACAGCATCACACCAGCTTTGGCCCAAGCATCATTTTGATGGAAAATGTGGAAACAAGGGAACAAAATGTTTGCATTTTGTTTCTCAGTCTCTGCAAACTTCTGCACTTGTATCTCTTTAAGTATTTAAATCAGCATTCACTGTGAGAGACGACTCCATGTGAGCTGAACAAAGTGTGTCGGAAAGAGTCTAAAATGCTGTTACAAGTGATTGATGTCTGGCAAACTCTAAACTCAAAGCCGGGGCTCTCATAAGACATGCCTTAATATAGATCACAACAGCTGCCTGCCTACCTCATATAACCCTGCTAATCTGATGAAGCCACTCTTTCTACAAATCTGCTCGGCTCCTGCCAAGCCCAATGTGTCTGATTAGACTCCGCCCACTCTCCCAGTCAATATGGGATAAAATTCCTCTCTTCTCATCTGCATAAATGGCCTTTAACTGTGTTTAGGTGGAGAGCGAAGGGAAAGAGATAAACACAGGGTGCAGAAATTAGGACGGAACTCTGCGGTCTCCCTTGGCCCAAAATTGTCTGTTTTCTCATTACACAGCCGCTCTCCATTTTCTAGTCATCGTTTGAACTCAATTACTGCAGTCTTGCCAGGAGTGAGGCCCTTGCTATTTCCCCTTTCATTCGCATCAAATTCAGTTTGACAGGAGAAAATTCAGGGAGATACAAACCTGCTATGAAGGGTTACAGTGACCGAAGCTAATTTCGCTACAGTAATAGCTTTGGCATTAGACAAACTGGTGCCATTTTGTTTACATTAAAAAGCAACTCAGACAAATTGGGGGGGGGGGGGGGGGGGGGGTTACTTCAGGCCTGATACTTCGCTCGTGTATTGGGGGGGGGGGGGGGGGGGACTTCAGGCCTGATACTGCGCTCGTGTACTTGGAGTGGATTGAGCATGCGTGCAAGCTTGTCGAGCGCACACCCCTTTTTCACAGACATCGCTGGAAAGTTTGTAGTTTGGTCAGATATGGCAATAGCAAAGAAAGTAAAATGAGGAGCATATTAATAACGTTAACTGACGATAGATAGATAAATAGATAGATAGAATATTCACTGTGCTATTAAATTGAAGATACAATATGATAGAGCAATAATATGAACATTGAAAGTAACAGTAGCTCCTACAATAGTGTAACAGGCATAATTAGGCATGAAAATAATTGAAGGAATATCTATTTGCTAAGCCAACTAAACTGATTAATATTATTCTGGTTTCTCTGCCCAATATGTTTTTTAATTACAAAATGCAATGAAAATAAAGGAATTGGTACTCTGTATCGCTAAGTACCTGACTCGTTCTGGAAAAAGTGGTATAGGTGCATCCCTACCTGACACAATACATGACTAACTAAACAAACTCTGGAACACACTGACGGCATATGGTAGGTTAAAGCACATAGAGGTCAAACACAACTGCAACTAAGTGCTATGCAATTTCTAGAATTGGCGTGAATCAATCTTATTTAGTTATTGGACTTCTAGGGGGTATGGACAGGTCTCCAAGGGAGGTGGCCTGCAGCTGCCCACTAGGTCTAATAGCGCAGCTCAACATCGACCAAAGACAAAACAGTCAATACAGTCAATCCTAGCAGCACCCTGCCTCTCTGTTTTTTCTTAATGCAGATTGCCAGAGCAGAGGGGATTCCCTCAGTTTCAGGTTGAGTCTTGGACTGGGTGCTGAATATATGGTATTAACGGTTACTCACCAAAAACAAATGGAGATGAAGTTGTAAATGCTGCTATAGGGTTGAAGAAGAATCATTTTGCAAAACTGCGGTAGATGTAGTTCGCCCAAAATACTACACATTTTCACATAATACTTTTACAAGAATATACTTTTACAACAGTTTTAACCAAATGCAGCTTAGTACTCTGGTGTGTTCAATTAGGGTTGGAGCTAAATTGCTGCAGGATAGTGGAGCTTCAGGGTTGGATTTGAAGTTATAGATGAGCTTGAAGACATCCTTGATAAATCAAATATGTATAAATAAATAAATAAAAATTATCATTGAGCTATTATCATGATGAGATGAACTATAATAAATCCTGTATTTACTGCACTGATAGCAGATTATATAAGCATTTAAATGACCTTATACATCATAAATAGCGATTATCGGTCTTGAATTCTCGCTTTATGGGTTGTGCCAAGGAGAGATGAACGGATGCCCATTTTCCATCCTGTTCTCTCTTTCTCTGCCTGCAGGTCATCCCGTGTTCACCCACTCTCCCTTGTCTGTCTGCCATTAGCCACGGTCAATTGGATTCCTGTCAGCACTGCCGAACTGCTGCTGGTCTATTTCAAACGGGTGGGTGAGCAGAGAGGGAGAACGCTCATACACACGCGCACGCTAAAAGACTCTGAAACACACAGTTCAATGTAAAATGACTAGCACCCTGTACACTAGGGGCTCAGAGCGAGCGAGGGCATGTCCAACATTAGCCTCTCTCAGAGTGTTAGCGATGAGGATCACAAAGAATGAGCCACATGCGACAATGTTCACCTGGTCAGTCTGTTATGAGGAGGGTTGTGACAACGCTTCAATGATGTGATGTGTTTGTGTGCCTATGTGTAACATTTTGGCTATTTCCTGACAAGGCAGAGCTGCCAGTTAAAGTTTAAAAGTCAACAGTAGAAATGAAAAGAGTGGTTGTTGCACAGCAACTCCCATGGTACAGGATTATAGGGTGTGATTCAGAGGTTTGGCAAGGTTTGTGTGACTCTTGAGCTTTAGCCTCATAATTAACTGCTCTTTAAAACAATTCACCCCCTTTGTAAGTTTTTGGGTATTTGACGTGCGAGGATGCATTTCCAAGACCAACCTGCAACTTAGAGCGAGGTGTGAAATCAAATTACTATTACTATGTCGCATAAGAATCCTGTCTCAAATCTTTGTGATTTTATACAACAACAAAAAAAACACAGACAACAATTTGTCCGCACATGTTTTTCAAGATTGTAAAACGAACCCTGGTAAAGCAGATCCGGCTACCTCTCAATACATTCCCAATACAAACTTTCTGCTCTGTCCTTCTATTTCCGATTCCACTCAATGGCTGTTTCAAAACCTAGTACCGTCTGGGTATCATAGACAAACAAAGCTGAAAAGGCATCATATTTGGATATTGTCGACCTTTCGGAATCACAGCAGCCTACATGTACAGTACAACTTTTGAAGACAAAATTCAGCCAACTGCATAAATCAAAGCTACCTACAGACAGCATTTTAAGCTTCATAAACATCCAAATCATAATTGTGATTATGAGTAGCCTGCAAAGCAGCATTTTCTGCATTACAGACACAGCCAAATCAGAGCTACCTACCTAGCCTGGATCATAAGGGAGTTTGCAAGATCATATCAAATACACCAACAATCAAGAGAGCACTTTACAAACCAGAGATACCTACAGTATCAATGCTGTAAATAAAAGAAAAACCTGAATTTAGCAATTTTTTTCCTAAAAATCCTTGAAACAATGAAAATTTACATTAGAAGCATAACATATTTAGTATGATATAAATAAAGTGTGATAAAGACAATATAATTAAATAAATAAATACCTAAATAAATGTAATTTATATCATCATTGTACTAAACCCAAAATTATTAGAATATTATGTGGATATTGTATGGTAAATATAATAAATAACATTAAAAATATAAAAAAATATATAAAAATACATTTATAAACATACATGCATACAAACAGGCACATTCAGTTCACATCATGATTATACTTACATATATTAAGAAAATATCTGGAAAAATTGTGGTAAATATATATTACATTATACATTATTATATTATAATTACCTATATTACAAGGTAAAAATACATCAGGAGCAACACTGTACAAGTTATTAAAGCTTGTTTTCATAGATTTTGATTATTTAAGTGTATTATGTCTTATTGCATTGGAAATTTTCTCATTGGTTTTAACTTTAATTAAAAAAAATGCCTGTGCATTAATACAAAATACACTTGTATTAAAGATGTTCTCTCAAAACTTAATTATTTACAAACTAAATATTTATAAATGCAATTAAAAACTAAAAAGTTTATGCAGTGATGGATATTGCTTCTCAAGCAAGTGTTGTTTGTTTCAAGGATTTTCAGATATTTTAATTACAAAATTACTGATACAATTTTTTCAGTGCAAGCAGCATTTTTGGGCTTCGTAAAAGTCTTTGAATGAAAATAAAAAGCCGGCTACCTAAACGCCATTTCTGAAAATTAAAGGCTTATACAAGCACTCAAATGTACCCAAAAATGCTGCAGAGGTAGCTCACTGGGTTTAGAGGCACAATACTCCTATATGGAGAAGTGAAAGGAGGTAAGGTGAGGTGGGATCTTCATCTCTCCCTACACAAATTCAATTATTCATAACAGTCTGATTGACAGGAATGGTCATTTGCTGCTGCTGCTGCAGCATTATTACCTTTCTTTTGTCCCCTCCTTTTTCATTTAATTCTCTGTGTGTCTCCTATATTAGTCTGTCTCATAGTCTCTCTTTTTGTCTTTCTTTTCTTTCTTCATTCCTGTCACTGTTCCACCCTAAGAAAGAGAATAGGAAAATGGGTCGAGAAAGTCGGAATGTGTGTGTCAAGTATGTGCCGGTGTTGCTGGGAATCAGTGGGGCAGCAGCCAAAAACAATCTCCATCAAAATGCAGACATCCTGTCAATGTCATTCTGCAGAAAAAAGCAGTCAGAACCGAAGAGAGCGAGCGAGAGAGATGTTATTGAGAGGATGACTAAGCATGCGTTGCTGCAGGTCTGCATGTGTGTGAGTGTTTGGTGTGCAGGAATGTGTGAGTGCATACAGTGTTTTGGTAAGGTGAGTGTGTGTGAAGGCCTGTAGCCTCCTGCTCTACTGCTGGTCCCCTGCCACTCCTCAGCATTGATTTAAACAAGCTGCTTCTGAGGGCTGAAAACTCACTGACCTGGAAAAGGGCAGAAAGAGGGAGAGAGTGAGGGAGAGACATTCTACATGAGGGTGAAGAACGGGCAGGAAAGAAAGAGAAGCAGAGGACAGGAAGAATGGGTTAGAGAAGAAAGAAACATTTGCATCTGGCTACACCCCTTTAAAATCTTGAAGCCACCGAGACTTAAAGTCAACATGAAACTAAAATTGACCACCATTTATTTTCTTAATTCATGTTCCTAGGGTTATTGTCCACATTGTAAAGTAAGTGAATAAATAAAACAATTTGTTAAAATATTATTTGAAAACAACAAATACATTTAAAAAAAAAAACCCTGAATTGTTTTACTCTTAAAATATGCCATATAACACAAGTAAATTGGATTGTAAATGCATTTGATGTCACTGTGATAAAAATGAATTAATTTACATTGTGACTATTCAAAAGCCATACGTTTATATATATATATATATATATATATATATATATATATATATATATATATATATATATATATATATATATATTAGGGCTGGGTATTGACACAAATGTCACAATTCGATTCGATTTCGATTCACAAGCTTGCAATTCGATTCGATTTCGACTCGATTCAATATTGATTATTTTGGATATCAGGTAGGCCTACAATACATTGCAAATTTTCTCAAGGAAAACAAATCTCTTAACTATTATTGTAAACTATGGGAGTCAGTTGTAGCCTATAGGCTTCATTAGCCTACTATAATATTGAAGGTAAAAATTAACTGATTTGTATGCAAACACTTAAAACACATTTATTTTTATAATAATAAAGTTATATGAAATTATATAAAAATTTATAAATTTCATAAAGTCATAAAACACTTTCCAGATTTATTCAAACATGCATTAAATATTGAAGAACATAAAAAATTATAATGAATATGTAATGTATGCTTAATTTTTCTAGCAGACTAACGAGTTTATCGTCGCTGGATATGTTTTTTTCTGAGGTAAATGTGAGGTTACATGACATTGTTTACTAACGTCTTTCCACAGTTGAAACACTTGATTGAGCGATTCCATGAGACATGATATGGACTTCGATAAGTTGTACGCTACCTTTTAACACACTTTCAGATGCTCATTCATGTTTATTTCGCACTGTAACTGGTGTTAAGGCGGAAGAGAAGATCATGTGCGCTCCGCGCTGCGGCTTCTCTTGAGATGAGCTGAGCCAGAGCGATCTCACACCACAGCGCCAAAACAGTAATTATGTTTTTGAATTTCGTAAGAAAATGGACGTAATTTGAAATCAGGGTTCCTGCAGGTTTCAGTTAGTCAAATTTAAGACCTTTTTAAGACATTTTAAGACCATAAAGATTGAAATTTAAGACCTACACGACGCATTGCCAAAAAATATTCAAATCAAAGAATTCATTTTATTTCAATGAATTCAGTAATTGAAAAAGCATTAACTTAATTTACAGATAAAGCAATCACATTAGTAACCTTCCAGACCCAACAACACGTGTCAGAGAAAAGAACAGAATCAGATATAATTTTTTTTATAGAAAATTGTACTTTGCATATTATAGGCCTACTGTAAAAAACACATAATTAGTTGATTTTAGTTGATCATAGTTGATCATAACTAGAGATGAAATGGCATGAACATTTCATTTAATTATTATAGTGCCAAAAATTATCACTTATCACAGAATCCTGTTCAAAAAGTACTAATACTACACAATGAAATCAATTCACCAAGTTTTATGTCTAAAAACAGCAAATAACAATTAAAATTAGCATCAATACGCACTAACATAAACATTAAAATAATACGATTAAAAATGATAGCCAGATTTTAAAAGTGTCTTGCAACATGTTATATACTAACATGTACAAGTTCAAATACAGTTGACAAAAAAGGTTTTTATAAAAAGATAAACCTCACATATTTCAGACTTTAATTTATCTTTTTTGACTCATTCTTTTTATAAAATATGATTTAGTGACATTTACAATACACTTTAGCTTATCTTTTATTATTAATAGTAAAATTCGGTCCGATTTTCCCGTGGCGTCTGTCGTTGCTATGCAACTCCACAATGACAAAAAAGTTTTAGTGGCTAATGGATTTCCACCGCCGAAAAACGCTTGCTATAGCTCTGTTACAAGATTTATTTACGGAGAAGAGAAAAACACCCGTAGTGTTTGGGTGCACCCGCATCCTTCATGTCTTTTTTCATGTTGCTGCGCCTGGAAAAAAAACGAGCGCGTCGCTTCAATTATAAGTGCGCTTACCGCGCGCCTACATTTGAATGAACTTGAGCGCGAAAAAGACGCGATATGTGAACTGCCTCTTGGCGAGCGACTTCGATACTTTTTTGCTACTTTGTAATAACTTAATGCGGCCAGCGTTTCTGGAAATGAACGAGGGTAAAATCTTTTTTAAGACCTGACTAAACGAAATTTAAGACCGCGGATGAAAATCTGGCTGTTTTTAAGACGTTTTAAGGCCTTAAATTTAAAGTTCAGAATTTAAGACATTTTAAGACTTTTTAAGACCCCGCGGGAACCCTGTGAAATATGAGACTTTGTTTCATATCAATAATAACAAAGCACAAAGATTATTGCGATTTATTGGATGGGATGCGCGCAACAATGTTCCATTCATTCATCAACTGAAAACAGGATGACTAATCGATTCTTGGGATTTAAGAATCGATATCGTTTCGTAAAAATGAGAATCGATTAAAATCGAGAAATCGATATTTTTTTACCCAGCCCTAATATATATATATATATATATATATATATATATATATATATATATATATATATTAAATAAAGTATTCGATATTTTTTTACCCAGCCCTAATATATATATATATTAAATAAAGTATTAAATACATTAATTCATTAAATAAATCAATGTAATTTACATCATGATTGCACTTATATTATATTGCCAATATTAATATAATATAATATAGTATTTATATTATTATTAATATAATCCATTATACTTATTTTTCTATTTTTTATTTTATTTTCAGAAGACCCAAGTTTGAAAACCCCTGGTTCAGACAACATATTGTTGACAATGAATTGACAGTGTATTTCCTAAAGTTTAACACGTATTGAATGAGCTGTCCCTCAGTGTCATTTTTGTTTGTGTCAGCTGATCAGCATCCAAACCCAGTCTAAAATCTATTAAGCAAAAACACAACCAAGAATCATCCTTTTGGTCAATTACAACCCCTATCCTGCTCACTGTTGCCTTGTTTCACGGCGAGTGTGAAAACTCAGTCTGACGGAGTACAGCACAGGCTGCTCGTCTGGAGTGCAAGTTCTGTGTCCCTCGCTGCACCGAGAACAGGTTTCAAATGTGCGCCACAGGAGTGCATTATCATGCATCTGATGGTGGACCCGCCGTCAGCTCATTCCCCAAATTTCAGCATTTCCATCATGAAATCATTTAAAATAATAAAGGCAACGAGATTCGTCTCATCACTGTAGCAGCCAAGTGGAAAATAACTTTGCATTTCAAATGGCTTTTCATAAAGGAGACAGGCGGCTTCTCTTTTGTCAGATTAGTGCACTAGAACCTTCAGAATGGGAATGAAGGGAGTGTGTGAAAGCACGCACACACAATCACACACTCAATGACAGAAAGCGCTCAGTCTTAATGTGTGCATAACCTGCACCTATCGTTGCAAGACGAGCAATATTTGGCAACTAAATACCCAGTGTTCCCTCTACTTATGATAACATACACAAGACTTCCTCCTGTTCAAGTAAGTCAGGGCTTGTGGGCCAAAAGGGTCAAGGCTGGAAGGAGAGAGAACCAGATTATTCCCTGTAAAGTCATTGAAAGCTGGTGTGGGGCTACTGCAAAGCTGCAAACACAAGCTGGTTTCAACAGGGCACTGACACGACTCCATTTCATATGATATAGAGACTGTGATTATGAGCTGAATCAGAGTCACGGCTTACCATGAACATGGCTCTGAAGTTGCTGAGGTCAGTGAAGAGTTCCTCCACGGATGTCTTCTTTGAGTCGATGGCGAAAAACTCCAGCATGTTGAGGTAAAGGGTCACCATATTACTGTGCATGATCTTCAGCTTCTGATACTGATCTCTCGCCTGCGTAGAGAAACTGTGAGGAATCACTGTCAAGGACTTTTCCAAAACAGTATTGAAAAGTGAATGAGAAAACGTGTTGTCACAAGGATTTTCATTAAAATAATTTAAGGAATAATACATTTTCTTCTTCATTGTGATACTTTGGTTAAATTAATTAAATAAAATGGTTTAAAAAAAAAATTCAGTTGTTCCAGAGTAAAAATGCTGTTTCTGATTGCAGGTAACAAATTAACCCCCCAAAACCAATGAGCCAAGGAAACAATCATCCTTACTTCTGCACCTTTGAACATAAATACACAAAAAAGTTCAATAAATCAGCAGTAATTTATGCAATTGTTATTTAATTTTCCAGTTTATTATTACAGTGCTCTCTCATTTCAAGGCAAGGAAAGTTAATCTCTTATTTTATTCTAACAGGTTACCATTTGGAAAGGATGTTGTGAAATGCCAGAGATTAAGCATAGTTTCCACTAAGAATGAACCAAAATGAAAATTCACTTTTAATGCCTGATCGCATGACTACAAGCCCATAATGCAACACTTGCTAAAGTTGTGCAACCCGCACATGCAAAAACCCAGACACATATCGCGTAAGAGCATATAAATAGTTCACATGTAAAAGTCCAGTTCATTTTAATTATGGTTAAAACTGCTGCACTTCTGCACAGAGCCAAGCGCTTTATCCATTACTGCTCTTTATCCAATTAAAACGGTGCTGGTGTGTACAGTAGGAGCCAATGCAAAACATGTCATTTATTGGGAAAGCATGTATACACACAAACATAATTATAGATGACTTGTAGACAGTCATTTAAACCAGTGTTTGTTATGCACATTTATTTGCAGCCCACATGCATTTATATTGAATGTAAGCAAATGTCTGCAAAGCCCATGTTTTTAAGGTGACCCTTATGGCAACACTGAACAACCATAAATTCATTAAGATCTTAGCAAGTTTAGAAAAAAACCCTACTTTTCACTTTTTAAAGGGGTCATCGGATGCAAAATTCACTTTTATATGGTGTTTGCATATAAATGTGTCTTTGCAGTGTGTGGACACACCACCATACAATGAAGAAAATCCATTCACTAAAAAGCCTAAACACTCAATAATCAAGCTGTTTGAATTTTCTGAGCAATATGACATCATATTGCTCATGCTCCGCCCACGACCACTGACAGACTGTCCCGCCCTCAGCCATTTGTAGACTGTCCACCAAGGCAGATTGCCAAGACAGCACTTTACTTGTCTTGTGTCGACATCCCCCATGGAAGAGAGGGGTGGGGTGAGCAGTTGCTCATCATCATTTAAAGAGACATGCACCGAAACGGGTCTCTGTGAACAAAGCTGTTTTTGAGGAGGTAAAAAGGGTGTTGTTTTACACAACCATTGAGGAATTTTAACCAACGTGTGTTACAAACTTTACATGAAGACCCTAAAGAATCATACCAACTTGTGGAAAATAGGCATTTGATGACCCCTTTAAAGATAATGAGAGAATGGAAGTTAACTCCCTGGGGTCGGCCGTTGCGATTGTCTCGCTGTTTTTCTTATCAGTGCAAAAGAGACTTGAATAACTCCATTGAATTTTGTCATACAGGCAAGTGTTATACGTCATTCAAAACTTTTAAATGTCTTTTATTTGTGTACACTAATAATAAAAACAAAATGTTGAGTTTTTCGTAAAATAAAGAAAATAAAGATGCACATTCTGCCGTCTCTCTCAATGTGAAGTTCATTCTGAAACGCGACAGAAAATGATCTGTAACTCAGTGTATGCTTGTCACCGTGACATGAAACGTCTTTACAGAGCTTGAAGTCTCCATTTTTTTAAATGATGTAAATCATATTAAAAACAAATATTCTCTGAAATTGTACCGCAAATGGTTATGGATAATTTATAGCGCGTGATTATATAGCATGTGTTCACACCATCTCTCATGTTGTTAAGTGTAACCAGTGTGGGACCTGCATTTAAATAAATCTACACCAGTCTGCATCAGAGACAGATGCAGTTGTAACCTAAAAATTGTATTTGAAATTGTTTTGATCTAACGGACCGATGCCACTCCAATTCATTGTTGACCATTAGTTGATCAAGATCGAACTCTTTTGAAAACATGAAATGATAGTTGGATGAAAATGTAATTTTACTATCGGTGCACACCTCATATGTGGTGGATAAACATGGTGATTTCCTTCAAATTTCTATTAAAGCACATTAATGCAGTACAATTCATACCTAAATGCACAACTTAAATAGGGTTTTGCTCTTTTGGTAAAAACACATTTTTTTATTTTTTTCATGGTAAGGTGACATTTGCATGGAATTGCTCATAAGCAATATTAATAGTTGTGCATGTCATTAATTAACACCTTACACATGTTCACTTGCATATCACATGAACACTGCCATATGTGTGCACACTGAAAAATAACATGCTGGGAACACAAGTCTGGTGTGAGAAAAAGGGATGGGTGAAAATCTTTGATGAAGATCAAAGTTTTCCTTTTGGAATGGAGAGTGAAACAATCTACTCAGGGTTTCTGCAGGGATCTTCAATTTAAATGTAATGCCTTTTCAATGCCTTTTTAATGCCATTTTTTTCATTTTAATGCCATACACAACCTATGATCAACCATATATATATATAAATTAACTTGATTAATCACACATTTTTTCCACAATTAAAAACACTTACATTTGTTTAGGTTTATATTAGTTTATATATTTTATAATGTAATCATTTCACAGTTAATCTACAAATGAATGTAGAGACAACATAAAGACCAGTTTTACTGATAATACAGCTATTGATATCTGGATAAAAAATGATTTCTCCCCCCTAATTTTAAACATTAATTATAGCCATCCAACATTACAGTGTAATTGAAAGCTATCAATTTTTTAACATTAGGCTTAAAAAAAAAAAAAGACAACTTTTAATTTAAGTGAACTTAAACAATCCTCACATAAACCTATAATAAATGTCATATTTACCTTTGGCCTTCCTGTCTAACATACAAAAATTGAATGAAGTTATCAAACAGTCTGCACAGCATAAATTATAGATTAAATATGGACTAATGCTTATTAAAGCTACAAGAGTTCTTTAGTCAATAGCAGTGAGTAATTTTCTCTGGTGCCTTTGTACTGTGATTAACTTTACTGACAGTAAGCTTTATTGGCTGCTGTCCCTTTAAGAGCAGCTGCTGACAGAAACATGGATCTAACATGTGCCTCATTCTCTCACAACTCTTTGCGTTCATTAAAGACTTCATTTCACTAATTTAAGACTGCTCTTATTTTACGAGGATACTCACAAAACAGACATTTTGGCAAAATTGTGTTTTATTGTTCGTTCAAGCGCGAAAGAGTACCGTTTTCTGGTGCGCAGTCTGTGCGCACGATCTGGCGCGCGTCTTTCTCTGTGTGTGTGTGTATGTGTGTGTCACATATACAGGACATTCACAGGCAGCGGCACGGCGTTAAACTGGACAAAAATAATCTCATGCGTTAACGCGTTAAAAAAACGCAAAGTGAGCTTCAACAGCGGATGTCAAGCTGATGAGAGAAAGTTACTACACATAGATAACTGCTGTCTGCCTTTTACCGTCGATCTGTGGCTGTCAGACTGCATGAGATTTTACGGCGTTGATTCCCATTGTAGCTACCCAATTTAATACCTTTTTACAAACGCTGCAAAATCATTCTTTAGTTTGACCACCAACCATGTTCTAAATTGTGTCTTCCATGCACTTTCCCAGTTTTCTGGTCTAGTTTTATTCCTGTTGTTCCTGCTGTCCAAAATTACTCGCGCCACCTCCGCAACTTTGCTCCAGCCGGAGGCAATCACCAAACTGTTTCCACGTGTTTTTAATCACACTAACGTACATATTTTGCGACAGCAAATACAAATGATTAATTATGAAGACTATATTCAAATAAATTGATAATATAACATTTTCTTCAAAACCATAACAAAATTTAATGCCTGAAGGATTACAATTTAATGCTTTTTAATGCCATTTAAGGCCTTAAATATCGCAAAATCAATTGAATGACTTTTAATTGTTTTTAATGCCCCGCGGAAACCCTGTCTACTGTACATGCATGCCGACAAAGAAAGAAAACAGTAGGCCAGAAGGAAAATATATACATATACATGTGTGTGTGTGTGTGTCCTTGGGGTTGGACAAAGATTTTTACAGTATATAAACAAGTGCTAAGAAAATAAAAATATTCTTATTGTTTACTGCTGTATGAGTGAAGTTTCACTAGGATGTAGACCTATAACCCACACACAATCACTCTCAAGAGCAAAGAGCTCTTTTCACGTCATAGTCCGCTTCACTAAGCCACATAAAATGTCTATAACAAACATTAGCATTATGTCTCACACATACACATGCATGCACTGACACTGTGACTCTTACACACGACATGAAAGAGAGAATCTGGGTCTAATCCTTGCTGTGAGGTCAGGAATGCCTATGCAAAGATGGTAAGCTTTACTTCAAATATCATAACTAATATTTTCGACTTTGATGTGGTTTTTAATTAGTAATCCTGTTTGAAGCTGGTGCCTCACATCACACTATTCCCACCTCCCCCAAAAAAATCTGTTAAAACTTTAAATCAGTGTCCAAAGAAATTTTGCTTTTATTACTGGCATTAGCTTGAGAGAGAGTGTGTGTGCGTGTCTGTGTGTTTATGAGGTGTGTGTACGAGCTGGCCGAGAGGTGAACTGTTTTCAGGAGGTGGTGTCAGATTGACTTGTGAACTCCACCACGGCAGTCTCAATGAAGCGCAGTTACACTACAAACAGATCTGTAGTTAAGTGCCACAACAGATAACAATCGCACCTGCTGTCATTCGCCTGTCCTTCTTACGTTAAAGCCTACACAATTCTTCAGGGTATTTTGATTAATTGCTATAAATAATGCTGCGTTTGATTTATCAAATATATCTTCATGTATAACTCCTAAATTAATGTGGTAGATATTAACTGAGTTTGCTTTAAGACTCATTAACATTGAGTGGCTACCAACACAATCATATTTATAAGTATATACAGTGAGGAAAATAAGTATTTGAACACCCTGCTATTTTGCAAGTTCTCTCACTTAGAAATCATGGAGGGGTCTGAAATTGTCATCGTAGGTGCATGTCCACTGTGAGAGACATAATCTAAAAAAAAAAAATCCAGAAATCACAATGTATGATTTTTTAACTATTTATTTGTATGATACAGCTGCAGATAAGTATTTGAACACCTGAGAAAATCAATGTTAATATTTGGTACAGTAGCCTTTGTTTGCAATTACAGAGGTCAAACGTTTCCTGTAGTTTTTCACCAGGTTTGCACACACTGCAGGAGGGATTTTGGCCCACTCCTCCACACAGATCTTCTCTAGATCAGTCAGGTTTCTGGGCTGTCACTGAGAAACACAGAGTTTGAGCTCCCTCCAAAGATTCTCTATTGGGTTTAGGTCTGGAGACTGGCTAGGCCACGCCAGAACCTTGATATGCTTCTTACAGAGCCACTCCTTGGTTATCCTGGCTGTGTGCTTCGGGTCATTGTCATGTTGGAAGACCCAGCCTCGACCCATCTTCAATGCTCTAACTGAGGGAAGGTTAGATGCCCAAAATCTCGCAATACATGGCCCCGGTCATCCTCTCCTTAATACAGTGCAGTCGCCCTGTCCCATGTGCAGAAAAACACCCCCAAAGCATGATGCTACCACCCCCATGCTTCACAGTAGGGATGGTGTTCTTGGGATGGTACTCATCATTCTTCTTCCTCCAAACACGTTTAGTAGAATTATGACCAAAAAGTTCTATTTTGGTCTCATCTGACCACATGACTTTCTCCCATGACTCCTCTGGATCATCCAAATGGTCATTGGCAAACTTAAAGACGGGCCTTGACATGTGCTGGTTTAAGCAGGGGAACCTTCCGTGCCATGCATGATTTCAAACCATGACGTCTTAGTGTATTACCAACAGTAACCTTGGAAACGGTGGTCCCAGCTCTTTTCAGGTCATTGACCAGCTCCTCCCGTGTAGTTCTGGGCTGATTTCTCACCTTTCTTAGGATCATTGAGACCCCACGAGGTGAGATCTTGCATGGAGCCCCAGTCCGAGGGAGATTGACAGTCATGTTTAGCTTCTTCCATTTTCTAATGATTGCTCCAACAGTGGACCTTTTTTCACCAAGCTGCTTGGCAATTTCCCCGTAGCCCTTTCCAGCCTTGTGGAGGTGTACAATTTTGTCTCTAGTGTCTTTGGACAGCTCTTTGGTCTTGGCCATGTTAGTAGTTGGATTCTTACTGATTGTATGGGGTGGACAGGTGTCTTTATGCAGCTAACGACCTCAAACAGGTGCATCTAATTTAGGATAATAAATTGAGTGGAGGTGGACATTTTAAAGGCAGACTAACAGGTCTTTGAGGGTCAGAATTCTAGCTGATAGACAGGTGTTCAAATACTTATTTGCAGCTGTATCATACAAATAAATAGTTAAAAAATCATATATTGGGATTTCTGGATTTTTTTTTTTTAGATTATGTCTCTCACAGTGGACATGCACCTACGATGACAATTTCAGACCCCTCCATGATTTCCAAGTGGGAGAACTTGCAAAATAGCAGGGTGTTCAAATACTTATTTTCCTCACTGTATATATATATATATATATATATATTAGGGCTGGGTATTGACACAGATTTCACAATTCGATTCGATTTCGATTCACAAGCTTGCGATTCGATTCGATTTCGATTACGATTCGATTCGATTCAATATCGATTATTTTGGATATCAGGTTGTAAATTTTCTCAAGGAAAACTGGAAAATAAAAGGGAAAAAAATTATTGTAAACTATGGGAGTCAGTTGTAGCCTATAGGCTTCATTAGCCTACTATAATATTGAAGGTAAAAATTAACTGATTTGTATACAAACACTTAAAATACACTTTTATTTATTTTTATAATAATAAAGTTATATGAAAATATAAAAATTTAAATGGTGGCTGTCACAAAAACTTTCCAGATTTATTCAAACATGCATTAAATATTGAAGAACAATAAAAATTATTATGATTATGTAATATGGTGCATATATTTAGCAAAATGCTCCTCTCTAGAGTTAATTTTTCCAGCTGACTAACGAGTTTATGGTCACTGGATATGGTTTTTCTGAGGTAAATGTGACATTACATGACATTGTTTACTAACGTCTTTCCACGGTTGAAAGTGAAACACTGATTGAGCGATTCCATGTGACATGATACGGACTTCGATAAGTTGTACTCTATCTTTTAACACACTTTCAGATGCTCATTCGTGTTTATTTCGCGCTGTAACTGGTGTTATTAATGCGGAAGAGAAGATCATGTGCGCTCCGCGCTGCTGCTTCTCTTGAGCTGAGCCAGAGCGATCTCACGCCACAGCGCCAAAACGGTAATTATGTTTTTGAATTTCGTAAGAAAATGGACGTAATTTGAAATCTGAGACTTTGTTTCATATCAATAATAACAAAGCACAAAGATTATTGCGATTTATTGGATGGGATGCGCGCATCAATGTTACATTCATTCATCAACTGAAAACAGGATGACTAATCGATTCTTGGGATTTTTCGAGAAATCGATATTTTTTACCCAGCCCTAATATATATATATATATATATATATATATATATATATATATATATATATATATATATATATATATATATATATATATATATATGACTTGTGTGCTGTTTTATATGCATTAGTGTGTTTTTGCTGAATTGAGCAAAATCTCTGCTGTGTGGCAATCTACTGTCCTATATTGCAACAGTTTCTTTGTAACCTGAACAGCTTACTTGCATAATCAACTCTTCCTAGGCAAGCAAGGTACAAGTGACTATTAGCCAGAACTGACTAAAAAGTAGTCATCTAGAGACAGGACGGAGCTACTCTAACCCACACATTTCACACCAGGACTCAGGTCCTCCATGACTTATTCATGATGAAGACATAAGGGAGGACAGACAGGCCGGACAGCGATGCTTGTTTGGCATACACATGAAATCATTTGGGAGTTCTTTCGGTGGCATACACACACAGATCTGTTTTGTGCGTCTCCTCTGCTGTCTTTTATACTGCGAGTTCATTCACGCCTTCCAAATATGAACGGAGAATGGGGCGCAGGGGACGTGCTCACCTAATGAAAGGACAGGCGGTGTATGAGAGCGAGATAAGACTTCATTAACGTTAATACTGATCTGGTTGCTGGTGCTAAGAGCTCAGAGGAAAGAAAAGGGCCTGTGCCGTGTGGAGCCAAGCGGTGTTAGCAGTAACAGAGGAAAGAGAGAGGAATGTGGGTTCTGGGTTTTTGTTCTAAATGACAAAGAGCTAAACTAAATAGAGAGAGAGAGAGGTTGATGGCTGACCCTTGAACACAAGTTCTGTGCAGAGGGATTGAAAAGCATTGATTTTTTTTCCTGTACACCTGAGCTTGTTAAGTCTCTCATACTGTACACTTACACGACACAAAGACACACTATTAACAAATACACCATAATACAGTACCTGAGACCCACACAAATGCATGTGGATACCCCCTTCTAATGAACTATTTCAGATGCATACTAACAGGTGCATAAAATAAACACAGTCTCCCAAGTCATTTACAGTAGAATAGAACATAGAAAAACAATGCTATATGCTGCTATAGCAGAAAAGGGAGGGCCAATCCTTAATGTCAATTGTTTAAAAATAAAATGTTAAAAACAAGCACATATGGATGTAATATTCGGGCGTTTACATACTTTTGGCCATTTAGTGTCCATAAAATGTCATGTAGTGTCCATAAAATGCAGCCTCTGGTTAGACTGTATATTTTTAGAGATGCAACACTGGCGAATACTGACAATCTGCATCATGACAGTGTACTGTACAAAACGGTATGTACAATGTTTTGCACAAGATTACATTTAAAGGCCCATTCACACCAAGGACGATAACTATAACGATAACGGTAAAGACATAGTTCTAAAAATTGTTCTAAATGTAAAAGAATAACAGTCCACACCACAAATACTGTATAACAATAACGGCACAGTAAAACAATATCATTGGAATCACTTTCAGAACGATTTTGTCCCCAGCTGATGAACGATAAAACCACTGACAGCCAATCAGAATCCATTTTGTTTTAAGAGCGAAAGCATTTAAAGTGACAGACTACAAAAAAGCAGAGCATGCTAAAAATAAACAATGATATTGTCCTCTGGTGTGAACGCTAATATAGTAATCGTTATAGTTATTGTTCTTGGTGTGAAGGGGTCTTAAATGTTATTAAATTATTATTGTTTTAAAAAATTAACTCTAATGTTTTTTTGTTTTGTTTGTCATTGCCTATGCCATCATCTAACACTCACTTAAAGAAAAACTCCAAAATCAGCTGACAACTGCTATGGTACCAATATATCACACATCCCTAATATTTCAGCACATTACTACGCAAGACTTACAAATACAACGTTGATGCCCATTGTAAGAGGCCACTGCAAATACCCACCAAGAGCTGCCCACCAAGTGAGCATATTTTTGGCATCATCAGTGTTTTCAAATTTGAAAAACATTACCCCAAAATGCTGTCTAGCAGGGTAGCTCTCTAGGATTTGAGTCAATGCATTCATATAATATATCGGTAGGGACAAGGCACTAAATGTAGCTATTAAAAAATAATAATAATTAAAACACTAAAAACAAATGAAAAATTAAAGGCTAGAGCAGACAAGCAAAAAAAGCAGAAAGGGCAATAGAAAAATAAATAAATAAACAGAAAAAAACGGTATGGATGAGAGGAGGGATGTAGGGTGGAAGACAGTCCACTATGTGGCTGGTGAGTGAGATAATAACCTCCCCTGGTAGAGTCTAGCTAGGACAGCGTGAAGGGTAGAGCAGTCGGGTCAGACCCAGAACATGGAATTCACTGGATCATGAGCACTCACTAAAGTAATAAAGTCAAATCTGTTTTTTTGCCCATGAAACAGCAAACACACCAACAAAAAAATAAAACATTCGCTAAGCCTGAGCCCAAGACAGAAAAATTAATAATGAAGCTACACAAGACTACCTGCTCCACAGAGATGTACAAAATGCACTACAAGAAAGGTTCATTGATGATTATTAGGGTATCTGTTTTGATCAGCGTTTAGTTTGTGCCACTGGTATCTCCCCTGGCAACACGTCTGGCTTTCAAACATTTGCCATTAGCAAAGGAGACAGCATCAAGACCGCAGGAAATGATTTCGAGAGCAATGACAGACAGCAAGGAAAAGAACTAACAAGCAAGTACAGGAATGTACAACTCCATTATCAAACCAGGTTTCACAAGCAGCCCGGTGAAGTTCAATATAAATAATTTATTCGCACACGCCGACATAAACTCTGATTAGTGTTTGTGAATGTGTGTGAGGTTGACAAGGGTGCCAGAAAATGTGTTGCCACCATGTGCAAGAGAACTAACGATGTAGATAGCAGCACAACAATGAATAAGTGTGTTCAGACAACAACAACAACAAAAAAAGAAACAAAGAAATGTACAGTGTGTGTGTGTATGTGTATGCAAACGTGTGAAAGGATATTGCCATCTTGCTGTGGAACAGGTCCTGCTGATCGTCTGTGGAGCTGAAAGTGTCCAGATCCTTCTCCAACTGCAGCAGGTGTTTCTCCATCTGTCTCAGGCTCTTCTCAAGGTTTTCTGCTGATACTACACACAGAGAGGTACAGATTTAAAACAATGCACTGACACGCTTTACTTACAGCAGATCCAAAATGCATGTTTCCAGTAGGGATGCACCGAAATGAAAATTCTTGGCCGAAGCCGAATAATAATGACGAAGGCCGAAGGCCGAATACCGAACACGTACATTTTTTTCCATTTATTTTGCCAATTTTTTCACCATCGCATCAATTAAATAGTAAAAATTTGCTTTTTACTATTTTGTCTTGCTTTTCATACATTTTTAAAAAAAAAATACAATTACAAAAATACAATTTAAAAATATTTATTTAACACTAAACATTGTTTTAACATTTTGTCTTGTGGACTAGGCTATTAAACATCTGTTATGTGAAAGCTTTTTCATGGCAGTACTAAATAGAAACAATGTTTTTATGATCCTTCTTATTAAAAAATAAATAAAAATAACATTTCTGCAAAATTCTGCAAAGTGTATGTAAACGTATGACTAAAGTGTAAATGTAACAAAAATCATAAAATTATTAGAAGCCAAAATGTTGCTATGGTTATCACGTTCTCATGTTGCTATGGTTACTATGTCAATCATCGCAATTTCATGACTCACAGGACTAAAATTTAGCGGATTAACTCCCACATTTAAATGCAGTTATCACTCTATAATTTACAATGTGAACGTAACCACTGGTCCTCTAGAAGCATGAAAAACAAAACTATTATTTAGATCAATAGCGCTCCCTTTAAGCCATGACTTAGGCCTACTTACCGCCTTCTGCACTCTCACTAAAACTCTCGTCATAAACACTGAAGTTGTCCGTACTGCACAGTGAATCTCTTATTTATATAGCGTCTAGACTTTGTTGTTTATGAGGGGGATTTGCGAAAGGATAAAGTTTGCGCTGATTCTAAACATACAATTTGAGCGATTTGAATGATATGGTGTACTCCAGTGCCCGGACTCGACTGTACTCAGAAAAATTTACTGGGATGGAGTGAAGTTTTCTTAGGTTTCATGAAAATGGTTCCCTGTGAATAAGCAAATGCTGAAATCTAAAATTACAATAAAATGACTGCACAAAACGTGAAATGCCAAGTGTAATTATTATTATTTAAAAGATCTTGAAGTCAACAACAACATAGCCTACAATAATAACAGAAAAAGAGAGCCGCTCAATAGTAAACCATTAATTTTTGTCTCGTATTTACCACCGAGCTAAATTTCACAAGCTTTTGGCTGGCTGGTAGCTGGTGCTAATTCCCATCTGTGCCTAGCTGTGACATTAGGTGCTTTAGCTTATTTCACATGTAGTATCTTTGCTCGTTGATGCCCGGAACATGTCCGTTATTTTGGAGAATTTTGCTGCCTCCTCCTCCATATTTTTTTTACTTTTGAGTCTGACCTTCTCAGCGCCACATTTCCCTTTTCTTTTTTGTCTTTCCATAATTTGGGGCTGTTTACACCTGGCCACTTCATACGTTTTCTCAGATCGGATAGAGCTATCTGATTTATCAAAACGATTCCATGATTGTGTTAAGCGTCTGCGACTTACTTTCACTTTGATTCACTTAGTTTGCACGTTGGCTTGATGAGTAGATGCTCAGCTGCGATCGGATTCGGATTCAAATCCGTCTCGAATGCGTTTCGGAGGGCATTTACACCTGGTCTTTTCACGATTGGATAGCTATCCGATCACAGAAAATGCATTAAGTGGCCAGGTGTAAACAGCCCACTCACTCACACACTGTCTGTTAACGTTAGACTTCCAAAACGTGACGAGGAAAAAACAGAGGTGTTCGATGGCTTTACGTCATAGGCCGACAGGCTATGCCATTTGGGGAGGGGCCGCTCACTGATCCCCCTATATTTTTGAAAATCCTAAAATCCTGAAAATCTTTAGAAGACTCTGCAGTCTGATACAATCTGTTGTGAGTCCTTTTTATAGCTAGACAGCAAACAATTCCTTTAAAAAAGTAGAGAGAGTTGACGTCTCTTCTTTCACACACAGTGTGAGATGTCAACAGTGTAGCTGTTTAATCATTTTTAACTCTGAGGTCTCACTGGTGTTAATTTTTTTATATATATATTTTTTTTATTTCAAAGCATTTATTGCCATTTGTTTGCAATTTTTGTTTTCTATGCAATACATCTGATGTGTTTGGTTTATCTATGCAATTACAACAAGAAAAAAAGGATAATAATAGCATTGATAAAGAGCAGGGTAACACTTAACAATAAGGTCTCATTAGTTAATGTGAGTAAAAAAATTAATTACAATGAGCAATTTATTTGTAACAGTATTCATTAATCTTTGTTAACATTAGATAAAATACTGATCGTTGTTAGTTCATGTTAGCTCAGATCCATGAAATATTGTTAACAGATAAAAAGTAATGCATTAATAAATGTTGAAATACAAATCAACTAAGATTAATAAATGTGTTGGAAGTATTTTTCATTGTTAGTTCATGTTGACTAATGTTAACAATTGGAACAGCATTTTATCACATGGTAAATGCTAAATTTTGCACATCTGAAGTGTGTCTTCAACTGGAGTGTAAATGTGCACAGTCAATTGTATGAACACCTGTCACAGTGACTGTGTGTGGAGGTTACTATTCTCAACATTTTATCGAAATCACATTAGTGTTCCTCTCTCGCACACATCACTGAATAGGTATTCAGTGCAGACTCATTTAGGATGTACGAGGTTAAAATTGATGCTCTATTTATTTGTGTGTGTGTGCGTGTGTGTGTGTGTGTGTGCGCGTGTGTGTGTGTGTGTGTGTGTGAGAGAGAGAAAGAATGGGAGTTTGTTTCAGAAATTACACACGTCAGCTTTATAGCAAACCATTTCTAAAAGGTTCAATGTCCTATTAGCAGACTCTATTACATAAAACTATAATTTTTTACAGATATATTTGGTTCATTATTATTACAACAGTTCCGGTAAGACCAAACCAGGTCTGCATCTTTCACCTGTTCCTCACACATGCTGGTAGTTTGATGAGGTAATTATGTGACTTTAATAAGAGGCTCAGGTTTGATTAAGCAGACACTGTTAGGAGGGGACGATCTTGTTCCATGCACAGTGTTAGCTTAATGTGATGGGACACATTGACTGAACCTCAAGGGTTGAGATTTGGCTTATATGTGCTCAGCTTAGCAGGATATTATTTATTGCATTTTCATGAGGAATTGTGTAAATGTTAAACTACTTAACGGTAATCTGCTTAGTTAAGGCAGACTTTTTTTTTGGGGGGGCGGATAAGGATCATAAAATCCTTAATGATTTTTAACATGCACGAAGAACAATTTGAGGTTTTTAGCAACTTATTGTGCCTCTCACACTGTCCATATCTTGGCCTATAGAGTCAAAGCACACATTTTACATTTAGAACAGTACAAAGCTTAATCAAAACCAAAGTGCATGTACACAACCAGACAGGACAAGCTGAATGCAAAAACCTCACTTTCGCCACAAAAACTCATCTCTAGCTCCCTCTCATGGAGTCAATGTAGAGAGGTAAATGTCTCTATTTGGTCTCACAGTACAGTGTCAGAAGTAGCTGGTACTGGCACTTTGAGTGTGACTCAAGAGTCCAGCACCTACAGACATATGTCAATTTGAATATCTGTAAGATACATTTATTCATGCACAAAGTATTATTATGCAGCATGTTGGGGAGACATGTTCTAAGCAATTAGCCTTGTGAACAATAAAGTACCAAACCATTCAAAAGTTTGGGTTTGGTAAGATTTTATTGTAATGTTTTTCAAACAAAAATTCATAAAATATTATTACAATTTAAAATAACTCTTTTCTATTTTAATATATCAAACACACAAGATTGTGGGAATCAAACACACAAGATTGTGGGATATCATAGGCCGCAAATGATACATCTATGCTGCCTGCAGAAGCAGTATTGTTCAGCTTTCAGACAAAGCTGCTGTCTAGGTAGTTAGCTCATTAGATTTAGAAATGCATCCACTACGTTTCAGGTGCCCTTTCTTAAGAGCCACTTTGGTAGCAAAGTGTGAGCCAAAGGAAATAAAAATGTAAAAGAAAGCCTCAATAACAGTCAGCAGGTGCTCCTGAAAAAAAAACACACTAAAGAAACACACATGTATGAACCCTCCATTAGCAGCCACTGAAGGGAATCACCCTAGACCTAACCGCATCACAATGGGAGACAAAAACATAATAGTTGGGGAATGACAATAGCTAATTCTTAATGAAAGCATCTCCATCTCCAGGAGAAAATCAAAACATTCACCTGCAAATGTGAGCTCTAAAGGACAGAATAATGGAAGTAATATCTGTAAAACAATCAAAGGCTGTTTCCTGAGGGGCGTGCAGGGACAGACGTTCAGTGTGGTGGGGATATGTTACCCATAATGCCATTTCAGCTTTGATGAAGGGCACAAGAGCAGGCAGCACTAATGAAATGGGGAACGGGAGAGAAAGAGACGGACAGGGAGAAAAAAAAGTGAAACTAATAAAAAGCTGCAGAGCCAGAGTAGGAGAAAGAGGACATGACAGAAAAAACTACATTGCTCCAGCCTTCCTTCCTTGGAAAACAAAAGGAATGCCTGAGCTGCTCATTTCAATACAGTGAAACTAAATTGTGACCATAAACCATCAAGCACCAATAAAAAATAATAATAAAAAAAGACAGCAAAGCATCATAAAAGCACACCATATGGGTTTGGAGCAATGTGAGGGTGACTAAATGACATAATTCACTTTTTTTTTAGGTCAAATTCAGCTAACAGTTCATAATTAAGTCAACATGAAACAAAAATCAACCCCATTAGGTCTTAATAAATGTCCCTGGTCTTACTGTGAATCATTCTTCCAAGTATATTATTATAAAAATACAAATAAATCATAATAGTTAATACTGTATAAAAATGTAATAACAATCCCAGCCTGTGAAACTTTCATGTTCAGCTGATGCAATCAACACACTACACAGCCAGAGAACAACGATATTAACCAATAATATTACAACCTAACAAGTCTAACAATCCAATAAAATCCCAACTACTAAGTCCTGCCCTCCATCATTTCCTGCTGACTTATGTTTCATTTAGAAAAACACAAGTTTTATGTTCCCTGTAAATACTTTCTCTAAGGCTGACAGACATATAGGCAGGGCATCTTATTAATCACTCTCTCTAATAATCCTGTTTGATTATTTGTCCTCGCACTGCCAAAATTCTCCCTACCCTGCTTTCTGGAAGCATTAGGTAACGCAGTGAGTTGCTCTGGTCCTGTTGTGACTCTGCCTCTAGGGCTGCCGAGGGCAACGTGACCTCACACAACGGCCCGTCGGCTTCTCTCTGTCTGCTAAAACACACACAGGCAGATAGACATAGACTGTCTGAAAATATCAGCTTATATTAGTGGATTCTAATCGTGATGTGTTCAGATTAAGATTTACAATAAAAGGATCCAGAGATCTGACAACTCACCGGCCTTATAATTATGAGTGCACAAACACACACACACAGGCTGACATTATCTCTGTGTCTAGTGTTGCTGACAGAGTGTGAGCAGCAAAATGAGGCTGTGCAGCAACAATTACAGAAGTCAACAAAAAAATCACAAAAAAATCACAGATAGAAACTGGTAGTTCATGTGAGAGTGATGTTAAAGACCAGTTAAAGTACCATCTCATGTTGGCAGCTATGAACTGAATTATTATTATTTTTAATTTTTTTTCACTTTTCAGATGGTCAGCCAGGGAGTTGTTAGAGCAGCTAAATCACCTTAAACCAGCAAACTATCCTCGACTAATTAAGGCATTGTATAATTAAGGCAAAATCAATTAAAAAGCAAACAATAAAACAGTAATAGCAAAACAAGTTAGCATTGCTATTTTTTAATAAAATAAAAAATAAAATACAAGTATATCTCACAATATTGTAATTGCATTGTAATACTTAAATAAATAAGATTTATTTATTTATTTATTTATTTACAACAGACACTGGTTCTGAGTACCTCGACTGGCCCGGTCCACATGCTGTAGATCATCCACAAACTTCAGCACTTCAGGGTATTTCTCCTCACAGATCTCTGCCAGGAAATTCAGTAGAGTGGACTTCTGATCAGCCGATTTAGTGTCCTTCAGCTGGGACACAGAGAGATAGAGAGATAGAGAAAGACAGAAGCAGGGAAAACAATTGTTTAATGTGGGAACATTAAATCAAAATAGAAACAAATAAATACATCCATCAAAAAAATGCAGATATTTGGTTGTTCAGAGCATTACAGAAACAGAGAAAGAATCTTGAAGGAAGCCATTGACATCCGCTGCTTTCACGTCTGACAAGTTAATTTGATAGTACACTGAAATTGCCGCCGGACAAGAAAAGCAAGACATTTTCATTGTCAGTTATGATTATCATCGTGGCACAAGGATACAAGCCTTTGTAAAAGGCAGAGCAAAAAGCATTTGATTAACGCAGATAGCACAAACATTATTAAGCTCTTTTGGGTGGTGTAGCTTGACGATTTAAGAAGCTTGATTACCAAGTGTGGGGGGGTGGGGGGTGAGTGAGAGATAGAGATAGAGATGAAGTGAAAATGGAGTTCCAAATAAGCCCTTATGAAATGAGAGATGAAATTGGAGAAATCGACTTGCCATCTAGTCCATTTCAGTTCTCACCACTATCTTGTGTGCTGCCATTTCTTCTTAAATGTACATGTTCTGACAGAAGCTTTGTGCTGGATATACACACTGGGTTCAACTGGATAATTTCAGTGTCAGAACATTTGGAAGCCGTGTGAAGCATTAGACGAATGGCGGACTTCTCAAAAATCCTATGTAGTAAGCTGGAACAAAAATATTCTACAAATTGCTTGTGCATATATTTAATCAAAATAGTACGAAAATTATAATGGAACAAAGAAACCCAAAATATCTAATCTTATCCTGTAGTTCAACTCACTGAGGTCTGTGACAAATCGGTTCTCAACTGGAAAAGTTTTACAGGAAACATTCAACAACATTCACTGAGATTCTGACGTCCAAGACATACTGAACCGTCCTCTGCTGATGAGATCAAACAGTGACGCGTGAGTCACACACTCAAAGAGAAACGCTTTCAAATCCTTTGACAACAAAATATGCTCGGATAAACCCACCGTGAGCAAAAGAAGAAGATACTGACAGGTTAAACTCAGAATAAAACAAACAAACAATCAGATCAACAGAGGCAAAGAGAACATCAGGATGGGCCCTCAGGCAAGGAACTTGAAAGGCAGAAACCGACACACTTTCTCTGTTACCCTGCCCATCAGGGACTGCATCACTATGTGCAGATGTAGAGATCTAGTCTCCCTCTCGGCAGTGAGGACGGATCACTCCATCTGATACGCAAGGCCCTTAAGTGGATATTAGGACAAGTTTGAAGACAAGCGTTGATATTATATATAATATTATAGATCACCGGTACCCATGGATGATTTTATTTGAAAGCAATTGATACTTTTATTAAAAGTGTCAGTAAAAACAATTGCATTGCTGTTGTAAATGTTGTTATTTTGAAATTTCTATTCATAAAAAAAAAAAAAAAAAAAAGTATCAGGATTTCCAAACATTGAAAACAATAATAAAAGTTTTTTTGACAACCAAATCAGCATATTACAATGATTTTTAAAGGATCATATGACACTGAAGTAATGGCTGAATGAAAATGTAGCTTTTCCATGCCATCACAGGAATAAATGTATATTAAAATAGAAAACAGTTATTTTAAATTTTAATAACATTTGACAATATTACTGTTTTTACTATATTTCTGATCAAATAAATACAGCCTTGGAGACAATAAGAGACATCTTTCAAAAACATTGAAAGAAAAATCTTACTGACCCCAAACTATTGAACAGTACTGTAGATATAATGACTAATTTAAAATAAAATGTAGATTCTGTCACAATTTAGTCACCCCTAATATAATTCCAAGCCCATTTACCTTGCACGGGACTGTGAAAAATTGTATGGAGGGAAAAAGCTCCAAAAAGGCAAAAAAAAAAAAAACTTTCAAAAGGAAAAAACATAATACAATTTTAACACATTTTATTAAAAACATAATAAAAGTAGTCTTAATGACTTGTGTTCATTATTCTTAGATATTTGAACAGCTTCATGGAAAAATGTCAAAGTAATTTGGGTTTGGAACAACATGGGGGTGAGTAAATAATGACTGACATTTAATTTTTGGGTTATTCCTTTATAAAATGTCTGAATGTGAGCATGTCCACATACAGTCTTCGGTCTTTTATCAGGTCTTCTAGGTGACATGATGAGCAGGAAGGCATTTCATTATGCCGGAGAATGTCACAAATGCAGTGATGGCCGTTCTCTGATTTTTAGCACCACAGAAAAGGGAAGGAGTGAAAGTACAGTAGTAATGAAAAAAATGGATGGCTAATAAGAAAAAGAGGCGGATCAAGCCTGATAAAATCCAATGCCAAGTCACCATGGAAACCTAAGTAAATCTCTATGGCTTCTGTGGTAATTAATTATACGGCCCTTCTGCCCTTCCCCACTCACCTAAATCAGAACATTTCACCCAAACATCATTAGACTAGCTAACACAATGCTAGGACTCTTGCTAAGATGTTCTGTTTAAAAATCCATTAGCATTACATTAACACACCTAAACTAAACAGGAATTAAAGACTGTCCTTTTTCCGACAAACACATATATGTCTGCATTACGTCATTACTCTGAGACTTATCTCTGAAAACAGAAGAAGAAACCATAAAGTGGTTTTTGGTCTCTGCACTTTGATAGATGCCAGAAGATACGGCTATTGTGGTCTTGAGTGCTTGATAGTGTTAAATCAAATGAGATCTTCTTGAACGCCAGGCGTCTCCAGCGAGAGGCACTTTAGATGGGCCGACCGATAGGGGTCAAGGTAACGGGAAATGTGCGGGAGGGAAGTGAAGGACACGCAAGCAGCAACCGGACACTTGTGCCTGATGGTGACTCAGCTTTAGCTCCTCCACAAACATCAGACACATATAAATTATCATCTTATCGGCTTCTTCCCAAAAACAGAGAGCAGGAGGAGAGAATTTGATGGAAAATGCCCGCGGTTCATGTGGGTGGGCGTGTTTCTAATACGAAGAGACCTGATAAAGGGGCTAATAATTCACAGAAGGAGAAAATATGGATAGCAGAATGCATAAATGACTTCAGGGCTGGCTTTACTGGATGAAATAATAACATCGGCAGAGGTTCTCATGGAATACACTTTCTCCATGAAAGCAGCCCAATACAGCCTCTAGACTTCATGTATTTGATCCAGAAGTTTGAAAGCTGTTGTTTTATAAATGTGTAGGCTTAGAAATCCATTGAATCACAAATACATCCATTTAACACATTTGACTTACTGTAATCCATTTTGCAGACTTCTGTAGATGTTTTCATAGAGAAAATGTGGACAAAAAGTGTGCCAGGCCTAGATATTAAACTCAAAGGTTGTTGTGACTCACATACAAACTCTTTCTCTGTACGTACTTTGCAGAGTGAGCTGAGGTTGAAGCCGAAGGACTGGGCATTCCGTGAGCCGGCGTTCATGAAGTTCCCCATGAGCAGAATGAGTTCCAGCAGCCTGCTGAAGGGTTTGCTCTTCCTCACCTCGTCGCAGGCTGCGTTCACTGCCATGATGTCTGGACGCAAGTTATTCACCAGCTCTTCAAACTGCAGCTTAAACAGGATTGAGTTGAGCCTGGGCCTCAGACGCTTCACACTACTCATCTTGAAGAAGATAAAATAAGCAGAAAAGCATGGTTGATTTAAATGTCAGTGAAATAGAACCTAAGGAAACAAAAATGGAAATAGTAATCTTATAATTTTCTCCTGATTTTAAGTTTAATACAACACCTCTAAATCAGAAACAAAAACTTTATTCCTGAATGAAATACATTTCTTTCAGATCTGAATGATGTACAAGATGAATTTAGAGTTTATTGCAATGCATGCTGGTTTACATTCTAACTGAAATCACATACAAACTAGTTAAGATTTTTATGGTGAAACTCTCATTCATCTCAAATTGCTTCTCCTCAAAGCCTGCAAACATGCATATATGTGTTTGTGTGTGTAGTGTGCATTTAAGAGTTGTGTGGGGGGCGGGGGGAGGCCACAGTTTGCCCCATAAAAGCCAATTAGCAATCACAAATTAAGGGTGTAATTGAGATATTCAATATGGAGATATGATTAATATGTCTAGAGTTGTTTTCCATAATCAGATATCATCTCTCGTATATGCACACACAGTGCAATCAGTCTGGATGTGTGTATAAACTAATCCAGGGATCATTTCATCCTTGAAGACAAATGACAAAGGACCAAAAGCAAAACAAATCCAAATTGAAAAAGAGATTGATGGAAAGAAGGAAGGGAGACTGAGAAGAGAAGAGAAGGTAAAGAAAATAGGGCAAAGCCAAATGCCTAATTTATGTGTGTAAACATTCAGCAAACTTGTAGAAGACATCTTCTGTGTTGTCAGGCAGCGCTAATCTGCAATGAAACAGACTCTGATTCAAAGCTCTCCCAGCCATAAATGTTTGAGGGGGATTTGTACCCTCCCCCTCCATAAAACTCACACCCAGCACATATAATGAATTATTCATTCGAGCTTCTAGAAGACAAAAAAGTAGGAATTATCAGGAAGTTTCAGTAAAGTTGGAAATCACAAAGATCAGGTATATAAAACACTTTGGGGACTGACACCGGACACATGTGGTGCAATGACAAAAGACGGACCGTATATCAAAATATAGCATAAAATGATGCTTCCAATGAATAAATGATGAGAAGCTGGAAATTTAGCAAACATATTGCCTTGTAGAATCTGAACTGAAAGCTACCATGCATAAACAACATGAAACCGCATAAGCAACTGTAAAAAATAAATACATAATATTCCAAAAGAAGATCATGTAGGGTGGGAACTGATTTTATTCAAAAGGATTTGATTGGATCTTGCAAATTACATGATTTTTTTGTTTTGTTTTCCAACCACACAGCCTTGGCTGTCAGTGAAAGATGATAGAACAGCAAACAAGCAATTGCTTTTGTTTTCTTCTTTAGAAAAGCTAAACACTGATGAATTGCATTCAATAAGACCAGAGAAATAAAGACAGTAAAGAGGGTCAATTTTGACATTATGTGGTCTAGACATTTCACATCTCAATTAGAGTGCTGTCTACAGTAGCAAATATTCTCTTTGATCAGTGTTGGGAGTCTTTATGTAAACAAAAGCAGCTTCTGAACAAAAGCAGCTATGCATATGTTAATCTAGTCAGAGTGTAAAAGTGTTATTTGCTGCAATTTGTCCACTAACAATGTTTAACAGACAACAAACTGGCATTGATCAAAAATGCAGTAAAATGGAAATATCAAGAAATCTTATTAGAATTTTTAACAGTTTTGCACATTCATATTTTTTGTATTTATTTTTTCAGTCATGCGATCCTTCAGAAAATATTCTAATATGGTGATTTGGTGCTTAAGAAACATCTCTTGTTATAAGTGTTGGATTAGGCCATCCTTAAAAATATTTTGGTTTGCAGTAACAGCAAAAAAAAAGAAAAAAAGGGTCGGTAGGTAGGTATATATATATTTTTATATATAAAAAAAAATATATAAAAAAGTATAATTTTTTTTATAAAAAAAAAAAAAAATCGGGGTGGGGGGGGGGGAGAGAGAGAGAGAGAGAGAGAGAACATTTTTCACCGATGTCTAGGGGCTGTTTACACCAGGCCACTTCATGCGTTTTTTCAAACGATTCCATTTACACCTGGTTACATAGGCTAAATGTGTGTGTTTTTTGCGTGCACGTCACCGAAAGCAACAGTTATGAGACGCATTATTTTATTGATCATCAGCTAAAATTTCTGAATCAAAGCCCGCAATAAGAGAAAGCGGAAACAGCCCTGGTAAGATCATTTTGTTTCTTTACATTTAATGAAGATGATTGTGTGTTAAGCGTCTGTGACTTACTTTCACTTTGATTTGCGATAGCACGTTGATGCTCAGCTTCTCATCTGCGGCGATGCGTGTTGCAGTAGCGTCGTCATATCTGACAATAACATGACATATAGCCTATAACACGCTCTCACGTTTATTTTTTAATAAACCATATTCAACAACATATAAAAATGAAATAATCTTTAGAGTAAAGCCGCAGCCATCATTACCAAGCGCGAACCATTGACAGTGAATGAAACGAAGCGAACTTAGCCTACGTATGTAATGCGTAAACCAATGGTGTAAACATAATCATAGATGACGCGCCACAGGTTTTTATTTAAAAGAAAGAACGTAGCTTATGTTTGTATGTAGGTCTAGGCAATTTATATTCACAATACTTAACTATTATTTTATTGCATTTGTATTAGTTGTTTGAAGAGTTAAAAAAAATCGGTCGGTCTTAACGCAAGTTTACAACCGGCAAGTCGGTCGGACTAAAAGGGAAAAAAATAATAATAATTGGGTCGGTGCTAAATTGACAGGGTCGGTCGGGTTACGGCAAACAAGAATATTTTTAAGGATGGCCTTAAATGGGTACTTCACCATTAGGAAAAGGCCTTAAACATGGCTGGCAGTAGAATGTTGGAATTTTTTTTAAATTGATTCTACCTGACGAGAGGGGGAAAAAAGAAGGGAAAAAAAGGCTGTTGTCTTCTCTTTTGTCAAACAGGTAGGAAAACACCCAAGGCCACTCCCACAAGTCCGATATGGATAGGCTTGACCAGAGTCAAATGCTGCCTTGCTTGAGTGGGAAATACTTCTTAGCAAACATTTAGACAGTGTATGGTGTAGACTTGTATTTTCCCAGGTGCAATAATTCAAAGAGTTAATGATTAGCAGGACTAAGTTAGGGTGTATTCACACCTAAGCAATCGCACTCGTGAGCGAACTAAAAGAAAAAAAAACGTCAGTTCCGCCCGAAGCAAAATGCTGTTGCGTACGGTAAGAAAGCTGTTGCCATTATGTTCCATTTTTACCATAATGCTGTTTTTCAGTGATAAATCTACACGTACAAATACAATAACTGTTCTGTTATTAACCCTCTGTTGATCCGACTGTCCATACAAAAGTGCAGAAGTATAATCTGTAGTTTTCACGAAAGACTTTACAGCACAGTCTCCTCAAGGTAAGCCATTCAAATCACCCTTTAAAATATAATTTCAAATGCACCTGCAAAAGGGAGTGGAAGTAATGCCGTCATGCCTGCCACTCAGCATGTGACGGTATTCAGAGGGGAACAACTTTTCAAGTGTTTCAAGTATTATTCTTTATCAAGAAGCTAAATCATCATTTCACACAACCACCCAGAGTGCCTGCCGATCAACAGAAGCGTTTCAATATGTGTGTTTGTCCCAGTAGACCCTGAACACACTCACTCCGTCTGTAGTGTATAATGGCTGCTGGAAGACTCAATGGGGAACGGGATACACACACACCTGTTTCATCTTTCTGCCTCTATTGTCTGGCTGAGTTAGTTTGCCTGATTTAAACTTTTCTTTTTGTGCACCTTGAACTAAGACCTGTTAAAAGGGGGGGGGGGAATACTGTTGCTATGGCAACAGGATATTTCTCTTCCCAGAGTTTTCCAGTAAGAGGTGTAATTCTTTACGCTCAGCTTCACCTGACTAAAGCGAAACAGTTTATCAGAAGCTAAAAAATACCACATGCAGCCATTAAAAGAGTTCATTTGAGGTATCAAAGCAGATGGCTGAAATAGAAGCATCACATATGTGGGTAGAAGCACCACAAACACACGCTTGCACACAATCACCCAATATGATCTTAAGGTTACGGTAGTCACATTCTATATTTTATGGTCCACTTAGCAGGATGCAAACAAAGGGTTCAAAGTTCTGGCTCCAGAAAAGAACAAAGAGTACAAAACTGCTTGCAATGGCACTATGAGAGATTAAGAATTCCCTTTGAACTGGATAGTTCTCTGAACTGCAAATGCATCATTTCCTGCTGCCCACGCATGCATAAACCGTAGCTCCATAGCCCTCATTACATAAACACCCCCAACCACAATGGCGAGCCACACTGTTGCATGATGTAACTCCCTCGTGCCTTTCTTTCACTTCCGTTTCATTTCTCAAATGCAAGTCCCCCTTCTCTTATTCCAGCATCCCAGTGTGTCTTCAAAAATAAAGTGTAATTAGCCTAAAGCCAGGTGTACACTGTCCGATTTATAATAGTCCTTTACGATTGTTGCTTGACAGACTGTACAAACAAGAGCCCAGCTGTAAGCCATGTCACATTGTAGGATGTTGGGGGACTAATTGCATCATCAGCTTCTGCACTCCTATTGGTATTTAATTTTTCTTATGAGAAGCCACACTGCTAGCCTGGCAAGCCAGACCTACATCAAGATGTTAGGTCTGGCAACTCACCATTGGCACGGCTCAATCCGAGGGGTGGGATAAATGGTTGTCTCTCAAAATCCCTCTGCACGCAATAGGATAGCGCTACAACCAATCAGAGCAACGAAGGCGGCTAGTTGGTATATTAAACTTTTGCCGTATCCAGTCGGTAAAACTCCGAACACATCTTCCTTTTTTTAAAATGACTTAAGTGCCGTTCTTTGCTCTTTTCTTAAAGAAAAGCTTAACTCCAAGTCCTCCAGAGTCGCGGCCAAAGCCAATTCGAAAGACCGCTGTTCGCCAGCAGCAGCCGCCATTCTTTGTTTTCAAGTAGCAGGGAACCGTCGCAACTCTGTCGTCATTATGTTAAGCCCGCCCCGCCTACTGTATACACGATGTGATTTTGCTGCCGCTAGGGTGCGTCTAGATTTCTAGGCTACCAGAATTCAGAATGGTACGTTTGATGTTTTTCATATGCAGCCGAAATATCAGCTCTTATTAGTTGGGCAACTTGGTGGTCACACCAGTGCAACCTCTAAAAAGTTTTAGTGGCAAGAAAAAAGGTCGTAAAATGCAACCATTTGGTTGCAGTCTGGAGCCCTGATTTTAAAACCTGATTTACATTTTCTGTAAAAAACAACAACAACAAAAACAAATCTAAAATACGTTCACAAAATTTGCTTCATAAGACAGACATAACTGAAATAACGATAACTCAAAGTCAGTCAGATGCTAATTCAATAGCCAATCAGTGATTCAGTTGAGTTCATTTAGCAAAGAATTGATTTGAACAAATTTGATTTGATAACGAGGAAACAATTCGGAAATCATAACTGGTAACAGTTTAGTAAAGAGGAGATGCACTGACATGATAAATAATACTGATATGCTGATAATTAATTTAATGTTATGGCTAAAACTGACAAAGGGCAGACAAAGTTTTACATATAAAAAATTCTATACTTTGTATGAAACTGAAAAATAAAATAAAAAACAGAATAAATGTAGACACCAAAACCTACTTTTAATCCAGTATGAAAAATGGATATTGCAGATTACATTTAACAGCATTATTAAATGATTAGTGTTATTAACGGTTCATTTTAAATGAGTATTAGGTAATGACAACAGTAATTTAAATAAAAAAAAAACATGGAAAATTATCACAATTAAATATTAAAAATTGACCCATATATATATTGATAAATTAAAATGTCTCTATGGTGCAAATATACTGTGTACGCCTAAACTCAAAAGAAACACATTTTCTATTGAAATCACATTTAGTTCAGACTGCAAAATCCAAATTCTGGCAAAATACAATTTTCAGATTAGATTCAGCAACAAAAGAGGAGTGGAGGAAATACTGTTTTTTTTCCTCTGACAGTTCAATGTGCTCGAGACAACTATTAGTAATAGTTTAATTTAAGACAACTGGGTTAAAACTGTGTTAATGTGTCAGGTCGACCATATGTATTTTCCATTAGAGAATAATAGTAATTCTTTCTCTGTTCAGAGAAACAATATACTTCTTAGGTTGTACAATATGTAGTTGTTTTGTTTGTGACAAGATGATGATATCGGTTTCAATTTAAGAGATTAAATCTTGTGTAGAGGGACGGACACAAAATCAATCTGAGAAAAGTTTAAATAAAGAGTGATTGATGACTTCTAACTGGACGTTCCACTACACTGAAAGGTAAATTGATAAGAAAGCAGTTTAGAATTTGGAATACAGTGGCAGCAACACCGAGGGCATGCGTGTTCGTGCATGGAATAACTTACCACTACTCCAAACTGCTCCGGTTCAGAGAGGTTGGCATATTCACTCTTGTACTTGACCAGTGTGTTCAGCTGCTCCTGTTCAGGCAGGTGTTTTACAAGAGTCTGGAAGAAAGAACAAGACAAAGAACTGTTACTGTGCTACATTCATCCAATTAGAAGTTCAACTTTAACCTGCAATCTAATTGTTGCCGATTTAGTTCCAGTTTCTAGACATTTAGTGGAGCTCCTCATCTAAATCGACTCACTGGCAATTAATGACACACTAGACTAATTGAAGGGACGATATATCTCCCTGGTGCATTCAGGGGTTAAGCATCTTGCTCAAGGGCAAAATGGTACTTGATCTCAGTAAACTTCCAGTTCATGGGTCACCCCTGGCTGGAAATGAACCTGCAACCTGTACATTAGCAGACCTAATACTAAAACTATATTCAAAAAATAAAAAGCAAAGATAGCATTTAGATTGCAATAACTGTATTGAGATACATGCTGTTTATTTCATATTGTTAAAAATATCAATACCTATATTTTATATACCATTATTTTATCTTATTAAAAATACAAATGTTATCATTTGTTTCGCAATAACTATATTGCAGTATTTATTTTTGCGTTGTAGTTAATTGTAGTTATTTTATTAAAAAATAAAGTTATCAATTATAATACTGTAATATTTACCATTATATTATATTAAATTGATATGCACCACTGCTTTTGGCCAGTTATAGAATTATACATGAGATTCAACATTGAAAGTCCGACATCCACTGATATTCAAAGAAAGCTGGAAATGACGTGAAAGCAATTCACATCATTAGGCTAACATAGCTTCACCATAATATATGGTTTTATGTCAAAGCATCGATAGGCCTGTGATGTTTTGTTATCCCATTTTCCGTCTCTTTCTCCCAATCAGATGGTGTCAATCTCAATTAAATCCATCTTATAAAAGGTAAATGCCTAATTTTTTTTTAAAAAAACATGGTGTAATGCAGCAATTTAATCCTCTTTATGCATGCAATCATGTGAACTTGTCTATCTACAGCGTGTGTTCTCTCAACCTCTGTAACCGTCAGTCTCCATGAGATCATTAAATCCCAGATATAAATGGATATTCAGCAATTCTCACTTATCAACGTATTGTGATCTTGTTATTTTTCCAAGAAGAATTCATAACTCATAGGTATTGTCATAAAGTACTACAATATAAATCCACTTAATTAGCCGCTTATCTGTGGGGTTCAAACCTTTTATTTTAGAGTCTGGAAATAAAGAACCTACTCTTGAGTCTCTGACTTCAGAAACAAACTTTAAAGTTTCAAAAACCCATTGATGAACTGGTCTAGCTCATCTCCAAATAGGCACTTCATTAGTGCACATGAACATGAACCTAATAGATGGATGGCCACGTTCCTACATCAACAAAATAAAATCAAGCACAGATGAAGATGGATATTTCTGTTGTTCCCATCCCAGTCATTAAGATAAAGAAATGGGGCTGATTTTAAGTGGTAAGTAGTATAAAACAACAAAGCTCTGTTATAGATCTTAAAGGACAAATCCAGTGAAAAATGAACCTGGGGTTAATTAACACATGGTTACCGAGTTGATCGTTCCCTGCGATGCGTTTTCATGAAAATCGAATGTAAAGAGTTTTATCTTTAAAAACAGATTAGCTCATAACACTAGTATATGGGGCACAGAGTAAGTAAAAGTAAATCGCTAGTTAATACCACTAACAATGCTCAAAATAGCCTCACACTAACATGGTAGCATAATGAGGGTCCCTACATGCAAACCGAAGCATTGAGAACTTTGTAAGTGTACAGACAGTTTAATAAGAAGATACTTTATAAAGACAGTACATTACGCGTTTACATGCAGGAGCCATCTTGGAAAACAGTCTCGACTAATCGAGTCACGAACGCCGTGCTACGTTAGATTTCACAAACGTAATTCCTATCAACCAGCTCACTTAGCACGCCGTTCGTGACTCGATTAGTCGAGACTGTTTTCCAAGATGGCTCCTGCATGTAAACGCGTAATGTACTGTCTTTATAAAGTATCTTCTTATTAAACTGTCTGTACACTTACAAAGTTCTCAGTGCTTCGGTTTGCATGTAGGGACCCTCATTATGCTACCGTGTTAGTGTGAGGCTATTTTGAGCATTGTTAGTGGTATTAACTAGCGATTTACTTTTACTTACTCTGTGCCCCATATACTAGTGTTATGAGCTAATCTGTTTTTAAAGATAAAACTCTATACATTCGATTTTCATGAAAACGCATCGCAGGGAACGATCGACTCGGTAACCATGTGTTAATTAACCCCAGGTTAATTTTTCACTGGATTTGTCCTTTAAGTAGTGGATATTTTAAAACTATTATAGTGAATGAGAACCTGCTGTGCACTAAGCTACAGAAGAATACATAAACCTGAGCCTGACATCAATGCTGAATGATAAAATACAAGAGAAAATCAGAAAGATTGTTTAATGTATTTATAAAACAAAAATTAAATATATGCATTTAAACCATGTAGAAATATGTCAAACAGTAGAGATTCTGCTATGCCATCGTACAGTACATCTATGGAGCGATTAAAAAAATTACAACACCATGCAGAAACTAATGTATAGTGATGCAGCCTTGATTATAATGACAGCAAATTAGTTCTGATGTGCATGTATTTGGTGTAAGCACTATGTAACAAAGTTGTTTACAGTTGCCTGGCAACATAGCAATGAATTTAAAAAGTATACTATATATCACTACTTACTTTTTAGAGGGATTATGTTGTGGTTCAATGTATGTTTTTTCCTGTGAGCTTTTTGTTTTTCTATGCTTTTGTTTTTATTTTTTATTTTTTTTATAGTAAAGTAGAATCCGTAGCTGTAGTTTG
Source organism: Abramis brama (assembly GCF_963993115.1). Taxonomy (NCBI): domain Eukaryota; kingdom Metazoa; phylum Chordata; class Actinopteri; order Cypriniformes; family Leuciscidae; genus Abramis; species Abramis brama. The sequence goes on from NC_139985.1 coordinate 8,246,388, forward strand.
CCTTTTTGCCATAATTTTGACAGATAAATACCTTAACCCAATTTAGTGTTTTGTTTATCATTCCCATTTAAAATAACAAAAAAGAGTGTGTCCATTTATACTAAATCCATTTAGGCTGATTTTCATACAAATACCATAGAAACCATATAGTTACATTCTACCATGGTGATGAGGTGCTATATGCGTGGTTTTAACTGTGGTTATCATGATTTAAATGCATAATACGGTTATGGTAAATTGGTTAATGGTTAATTTTAATAAAGCAGTTAGAATATTTAAATTTTACCATATAAAAATTAGGTTGTTACAATTTTTACAATGTTACTGTTTTTGTCAATGAACATAAATTTACATCTGCATCCTAACCCAGATACTACAACTGTCAACTCATTGTAAAATATGCATTGCTAAGAGACAAAACATGTAATATTAATATTGCAGCCTGCACTGCAAACTATGCTGAAGATACACGTCAAAGTCAGGCAATAAAAATGAGTAGAAACAATATCACCCATTAGCACATGCAGAAACCAATAAATATTTTTTCTATTAAGATATTTACTTTAAGGGAAAAAAATTGGGTGATATTTAAAGATGAACTGAACTGAAATAATCAAAGTTGATAATGTGTTGTTTATGACAATTAAAAGTAAATTACACAAAAAATTTGAATTAAAAATATCAATATAGCTCTTTTTTTAAGCAACACAAAAATTGCGTTTGTTAGTATAAGAACGCTGGCAATTCCGATGACGTCACCGGCATGGTAGAACCTGCGAAGGTATATAGGCAGCTGCAGCTGCAGGTCCTATACACAGACGAAAATTAGTGATTTTAATGGCATGGGTATCTGACTACCACCACACGCCCGGCCTGACACATTAACTGTAATTATGAACCCAAGCCCGATTTAAACCTACCATTTTTTTAATACGTGGGCCGTTATAACCAGGGGCGGCGCCAGAGAATTTTTTAACGCAGGTGCTGAGGGGGTGCTAGATATATACAAATAGTATTAATAAATGAGCAAACATAGGCCACTTAATATTTAATAATCAATTATTTTAATTATCACAATTAAAGTATTAATTGTATTCAATTGAACAAGCAACATTCAGCATTCAATCAAATATTCTTATAGATTTATTATTAATAATGATAATTAATAATTAGCCTAATTATTTCAACATAATATCTCGTTATTTCGTAATATGTAGCCTACATAATATGTGTGCGTGCAACAAGCAAGATGTGCATTTGTAAATCCGGTGACGCACATGCATTTATTTATATTAATAAACAGTGTCGGCTGCAAAGATTAAGCTGACGATCGCCATCTCCGTAGTGAACGCGCCTATAGAGAGAAATGCACATCATTACATAATCAGAGAGTAGGCTAGCCTATTTATTTTCGTTTTGAATTGTTTCGTTTAAAGACATTTCAAGCTTTCTATATTTCTCATGTGTGTAAGGCATACACTGAGTTTCGGTTAAGTTAGGATGAGATGCGCTCCAGTTCACGTGCAATGCAAGTGGACGCGCGGACGCCTCCATGATTATAATGTCTGCTATATTTGCTTATTAAATACAGGTTGATGAAAAAAATATTAAAATTAAGATACAATTTATACAAAACGAAATTCACTTTAAAGAAAGGCTTTCTACAATGCAAATCTTAATTAAGTGGTCAAAATCATGTCTGACCCGCTCCATATCTCTCGATATATTGCGCATATCCTATCTTACTCATGCTGTTAACTTTTTTATATTCAACATAGATGAAAAAAATTATAATAATAAAAAAATAAATAATATTTTAATGAAACTAAATGAGCTTATTTAATGGCTACAACACGTATAGTAGGCTTACAGACTCTCTATTTGTACAAATTGCTGCATATTCATTTACTTCTGAATTGTGTACGTTGAAAGGCATTTGTTTGTGCATAAAACATATCTGACTGCAACATTTATCAAGTTAACGGATAATTGTGCGTGCATTTATTAATTATTATCTTAGTGAATAATGCAACAAGGATGAAGCATGTAAACTGCGTTGTTTGTTTATTCAGAATGAAATGGATCGCAAATGGATCCGAATGAAGAAACGTAAAAAAAAAAAACAATAAAAAACAATAAAAAAAAACCTGAACTCCCTCTGTATCAACAATGTGCCCTGAGACGATGGACATCAGCTAGCTTCAGGGTGGGTAGGACATTGGAATCTGTTTACAGACAGACCTGCTGTGGTTTTATTAGCAGCTAGTAAACGCATTATTATCGAGACGAGTCATGATTTATACGGTTTATATGGTCGGAGTGGTGGCTAGCTTGTGGAGTTTGACAAAAGTGCTTCCAACGTGTTTACGTTAGCTGCTAGCTCTTTCCCTAGGTTGGATCGTTTGGTATATAGCTTGATTTTGTTACTCAATTTCAATGAATGAGTGTCTCAGTTTTGTTGAACGCTATAAAGCTATATTGAACACAATATGGTTTGTGTATGTGACAACGTTACATCCAGCCCTTTGCTTAGCTTGCTATCATGATAACAGTTAACATACTTCTCTGTCCTCTGCCTTGACGTGAGCGTTTCAGCGCCCTGTCTCTGCGGTTACATAGATAGCATCGGTGGTGTTAGTACTTGCCATTGGTCTATCGGTCTGCCCTGTACTACAGCCTGAAAAGTTTAACATTGACGGAATAGCCTCAGGTTTAGCCTAACCCTCACCAGTGAACCAGTTGTATAAGTACAAATCTCTAAATAGACTGTCGCTAAAAAATGCTCACTATGGACTCGAAATCCAGGGGCTGCATGCAATGGCTGCTCTGCTAGTGTTGGTTAGCAACGGAGTAGCTTACCATTCCAGTGACGTTGCCGAATGTTGAAATCCAAGATGGCGGCGCCCGTGTAACAACAACAACATTTTCAACATACCATTTTATCCCTTTTAACAAATTCTGCCACTTTAAAAATTGTACCAATGAGAATAAATAAAATGCATCTTTTATATCACCTTTACTCAAAATTCCAGTTCAGTTCATCTTTAAGTGTAAAGAATTCAAAAACGTGAAGTGTTTGTCATGTTCTAACAATAAAGTGTAGTTTAAAAACACAATTATTATTACTTTTACAACTTTCACTTATAGGAGCAAAAATCTGCCTTTAAAGTTAAAAGAAATAAAGATTTGACATTAATCGTGATAATTATCAATATCTACTGATATGAAAAATGTTATCGTGATAAAATTCTGATTCTTATCGGTTCCCAATTTCGATTCCAATAAGGTAAAAAATAAAATAATAATAAAAAAAAACTTAGATATCATTCACATTTAGTCTTATTGCAAAACATTTAATTGTAGCTGAATATCATGAACAAAAATCAACAAGCTAAAGAACACGTACACAAGGAACTTCTGCCTGTGGTTTAAAAATACCACAGAAAAACGACTAGCCTAACTAATATACATTTCAAGCATTGTTAAAGAAAAGTAAACACTCAGTAATAAAAAAAAGAACAAAAAATAGCAATCAAAACAAATAGATACAACTGAACAAAGATACGATATTCAGGTACAGAAACTGTAATCAAATGTAAAATAACACTGCACTTTATAAATATATATTTTTTAAATTTTATATAAATTTCAAATATAGTTAAAAAAGTTATTCAGTCAAGAACGAGTGATTTTTCTCTTTATCTTTTGTTGTTTCTCTCTCGCGCTTGAATGTTTTAAAATCACTTTTTTCTGTGCGCTCGTTTTGGATGTGTATGCAGCACATAAAACAGTGCGAGTCGTCTCGCGCTTGAATGATTTAAAAAAATATTTTCTGTGAGTGTGCTTTGGATGTATGCGCAGCACAGAAAACAGCGCGACAAACTAATCAATTTTAATTTTATAACAAGTATCCGATTCCTGACCTCAAGTATTCGATTCCGGAATTGTGAATGTGTTCATAACTGAAATTGAGAAGTATTCAGAAGACCCAGTCTGAAGCCCAGTCTGAATTGCAAACACTTCTCATGTAACTACCAGCTTAAGATGAATTGCTTGTTGTATTTCTCATTTGTAATTCTCTTTGGATAAATGAATGAATGTAAATTTTACCATGTATACAAGTTATATAAGTCCCGTAGAACACAGCTCTGGACAATGGCACCTTGCAAACTGAAATCCAAGTAAATTACCGTAAAATTACCAGAATGTCTTTACCGGTAAATACTAGGGATGCACCGATACCATTTTTTCAGAATCGATCCGATCCGATACCAAAAATTCTGAGTATCGACCGATACCGATCCGATACCAGCACAGTTTTTCTTTTCTTTTATATATAGCCTACTATAAAATTGAGACATTTGAGTAATAAATGTATAGCACAGCTGTTTAATGAGGTAGCAACATATGATAGATAGGACAGAACAAGAACGGCTATTAATAATCTTTTATTGCGTCACTGTATTATGATATGAAAGGCTCCAATACAGTGCGGCACAAAGTACTTATGCGCATCCCGAGCACAGAATGATGCGCTTGAAGCAACATGAGTCACAGCGCGCAGCGCGTCAAGTCCGCATTGAAAAGTTTAAAGCACAAAGAAAATACATATTGATGCGTAGTGTAGCCTATTATACAGAATCTATCTATGCAATAGTCTGTTCAGCATTTTCTTTTAACAGTTTTAAATTTCAGTTACTGTGCGCGTGAAGAACAAATAGTGCTCTGACTTTACTCCAGTGTTGTGATCTAACAGACACCCGGTAGAAAGTAACATGATTAAGGTACAGCAATAAAGTCCAGCAAGATAAAGTTGTTTTATGCGAAACCATAGACCTTTATCTACAGATCAAGTATAATAATAGTAACATTGAATCATCTTGGAGAGAGTTTCATCGTGTTAACTGTGGTAACCGAACGCAATGCGCTGTTTGAATGAAGAATGATTGACAGCCGCAGCTGAGGGAAACGTTTACGTGATCTTGAATTTAACGACTTAAATATTCATTTCTATCTCACATTATACTATATAATGGCTTCAGAACACTTATAATATTGTGCACTAAAACGTATGGTGCTTTATAATGTTTGTGTGCCTTTTGTGGGGCTTAACAATAACACTGAATAGTATACGCACAATATCGGATTTGGATCGGCCTCGTCTGACCGATACCCGATCCGGCAAAAATGGCAGTATCGGAGCCAATACCGATACTGAGTATCGGATCGGTGCATCCCTAGTAAATACACAAATATGCTGTTCACACAAGCAACAGCGTTCTGGCTTTTTACCGGTAAGAGACCATCCACACATCATCAGCAAAATACCGGTAAATTCTGTGATGTCAGTAGGAAAAGCGCTTTAGTTTGTCTATCTGTTCAATTTGACAACATTTTATGACGTCTGAGTGAAAGGCATAACAGATGATCAAACAGAACACGTTTTTTCCTCTTAAGAAAATGAGACGCACATAATAGTAACCAACCCGTGGCGCTGATGAATGGAAAAGGCAGGTTCTCGAGCACAACACGTTGAAAAAACTGCGAGATGTGGCGCAACGGTCAAAGATGATCATTTAGCGCATATTTAAAAATAGAAAATAGAAAAAATCTTACTGTAAACAGCACGGAGTAATCACATCATCTTCATAAGTCTTTATGATTGGCCCAATTCAGACTTCTTAAGTCATCCCGTTTGTGCGTGCAAATACCAGTAATCTTCATTCCGCGTTCAGACAGAGCACATTACTGGTAATTTACTGGCAACGTTACAACTTCCCTTACTGGTAAATTGCTGGAAACCAGTATTTTTTAAAAGGTCCTGTTCACACATGATCTATTACTGGTAATTTACCAGTAAATTACCAGTAAAGACTGTATGTGTGAAAGGGGCTAATGTCAAAATGGCTGCTGAACAATTCCTCATGTTTGTGGCTATCCTCTCTGAACATGGGCGTGCTTTAAAGGTCATGAATGGTGAAGAGAGGTGATGTTACCTGGATCATGGGCTCAGTTAGCTGATCCTCGTCCACCTCTAAAATCATTTTCCTGATCTCCTCATAGGGCATCCGGAATGACCCCAGGAAAATGGCTAAGGGAGAGGGGGAGAGTTTTCATCAAAAGCTCCCTGCAGTAATTCATTAACAGTCCACACACACTCTGTTTAAAGTGTGTGTGTGTGTGTGTGTGTGTGTGTGTGTGTGTGTGTGTGTGTGTGTACTGCATGCTGATAATATCTGATAAAAAGAAAGAATGAGCTTGAATTCTTCTGCAATTGAAACGCACTTCAACAAGAAGAGATGAGGGCCAGACGAGAACTTCAGCAGAATCAGGATAACATTCATATATCAAGGCAGTAGGGTAAGAGTATTCACCCCTGCCTGCATCTGTCACAAATACTGAGTTAAAATATGATTTTAGAAGAACGGCAATAAAAGGAAGGTGAGAAAACAAGTAAGTGAATGGCAGAATAGGTAAAAAGGGTGAGGGACAGCGATCTGACTGCCGGGATGTTCAGAAACATTTAATTTCTCCATTCCACTCTCATTATAGAACTCTACTTATTGCCACGGAGATACTCGGACAAATGAATCAGTGTGAATACATGCAATTGACAGACAGAAAAAGAGAGAAAAAAAAAAAAAGTTTGAAAAACAGGTGCAAGGAGAAGTGTGTGCGAAAGAGGAAGAGAGAGACACGAAATACATTGTATATAACAGCACAAGACAGGTGTTATTGTGAACTCCAAGGTTCTGAGAGAAAAAGAGATGGAAGGATACAAGGGAAAAAAAGGACACCTGAAAACCTGTTTTGACTTCCACACCTTTCTTCACAGAAAGAGCAGGAGAGAAATAACTTGCATGGAAATCATCAAATATGCTAGGAACAGACAAGTTTAAAACATTACAATATGTAATGCTTATTTTCACTATTTTTGTCATTGTTGGTCTATGTCAGATGGGTGGGTGTGTGTGTGTGTGTGTGTGTGTGTGTGTGTGTTGCGTTTTTGAGAAAAAAAGCATACATTTGTTTACCACCTTTACACTAGCTAATGTTTAAAATAATCAAACAAAATAAATAAGGTAAAATAAAATAACTGGATAATACTCACAGAGGTTCTGTGCTATCTTCGGATCCAGCACTTTCAGTTCTTTAACTCTCTTTTTGATGTATTTCTTCTCTTCCAGATCCTCCTCTTCACGTCGAGCTGAAAACCATCATAACACTTTATTACCACACTCAACATGCATGCAGAAAACCTGTTCAAAAACCCCAGTGTGAAAAACACAGAGTCACAGTCACAGAACTGACACAAAGCTTGAAGCGGACTAATGGTCTACAGCAGTGGGAACACATTAGCCTGCACTTAATTTTTCATCATTACTGTCAATCACGTGTTGGGAAAGAAACTAGCATTTCATCTTAAACACAACTGAACAGAAAACACTGCATAATTAAAGAGCAAACTCCAGAAAAACGCATTTAATGAGGACCTGTGGGGTTCTATGATAAGTTGAACTCTTGGGGTCAGATGATGAGTAGGATGACACTGTGCAAACATGTTTGATTGTTGACGAGAGAGAAAGAGAGTGATGTAATCTGTGCCAAATGGAAAACGGAACACTTTTAAATGGCCATAATGCTCAAAACCATGTTAGATAGGTTGCTTCAATGTAAAGAGAGATCTATAGGGGCTTTTGCACTGGAGGAACGCATCTATAGTTCCTATAACTTATAGTTCCTATTGGCGGAAGTACCCGCTTTTATGTGTGATCGCACCGCAGGAACTGGGAGCAATTTTAGTTATAGGAACGCCTTTTGGGGGACTAAATTTTCTCCTACTTCTGAATAGGGTCAAACCAGCACAATAGGAACTACCAGTGATGCAAGTAAACACTGACTGGCCGAAAGCATGCTGTATGAAACACCAGCACCCGCCATACACTTACTCCACAAACTAACGCTACAAACATGGTAAACAGGGGTAAGATGGACCGACGCCGAAGTCCAGGCACTTCACAACCTTTAGACTACGGAGTTGTTGACATCGTTGAATGCAGCACTTAAATGACTTTGCTGTTGGCCGGTTTAAGTCACTTCAGAGTTCCTACTGGTGGTGCGAATGCAACCAGTAAATTGCTTCAATTTACTGGTCTATGACGCCCAAAAACACTGTCTAGGTAGCTATCTTGGATATCAACAAAAAGCTGTCTAAGCAGGTAGATTCAATTTGAACATTACTACAATGTCCAAAATACTGTCTAGGTAGCTCATAACATTTTGAGGCACAACCAATGAGTGTGTAATGGTCATGCTGGGTGAGTAAGGGGATTGGTATTTGACAAGACAGCTGTGAAGAATGAGATTAGAGCCACACAGCTCTGGTGACTGTGGTAAATGAGGTCACACTCTCACTGTCCTGTGCACACACACAGTTTCAACTGTACATATTTAGCTTACCATGCATGAAGATTTTCAGAAAGTGAATAAAATAATTTTGATATAGTCTTTTTACTTTCGTGTGGCTTTTAAAACCAACAAAAGAGGCAACGCAGAGGTCAGTGACTAACAGGTTACACAGCTCCCTCTTCAGTTCTCGGAAAAAAGACAGTGAGAGAGATGGAGAAAAAAAAAGAGAAAAGAGATGAGCAGATGGAAAGCAGGGGGTTTCAATACAAGTTTAATTATTTATAACACCAGATTAAGAGAAGTAAACGCAGGTCTCCGGAGAGAAGTGCATAATTGTCTTGTGCACTAATTAACACGGCTGTCTGGATACCGGCTCGAAAAACACAGGAGTGGGGTTAATCTACAGGAAAAGAGACCTATTCACACAAACAGCTAACCCAGATGCATATAGCTAAACCAGCGTGAGTCTGCCTTATACACTCACACAGAGATGACAGTAGCCGCGTTTCCACTGTCGGGCCAGTGCGAGCCAAGGCTTTAAACGGGCCATGCCGGGCTAAAAGTCCCGGGCCTGTAGCACCAAGCCCAAAACCACACTGCGTTTCCACTGTCAGGCCAGAAGCTCAACTGCGCTTCACTAAAACACGCCCATAACACACCTCTCTGGAACAACGTCACACAAACCCATCATTTCACCAACAAATGGAAGTTTTATCAGAAAACTAATCAGAAAGAAATCACTGGAAACAGCGAGATCAAAAAAGGAACATTTTTGTTCGCAAAGCGACCGTTTGCTGCCATTTTTGTTGTTTAGGCTACTTGAAGATTTAAAACCCAAGCATCGATGTTTTGCCACAGGTTTACAATAAAAAGTGATACATTGATCATAATGAATTAATTTGTGTCAAAATTGCACATTAGTTACACAGAAATAAAGTAGTTTACCGTTATTTCACAAAAGAAAGAGGACGGACTCGCGTCTGTTTCTGTTTATTTGTAGTTACAGGTTTGATACACTGCCAATTTTGCAGGTTTTCCCACTTACAAAGCATGTAGAAGTCTGTAATTTTTATTACAGAAAAAAATCCAGAAAATCACATTGTATGATTTTTAAGTAATTAATTTGCATTTTATTGCATGACATAAGAAAAGCAGAACTTAATATTTGGTAGAGAAACCTTTGTTTGCAATTACAGAGATCATACGTTTCCTGTAGTTCTTGACCAGGTTTGCACACACTACAGCAGGGATTTTGGCCCACTCCTCCATACAGACCTTCTCCAGATCCTTCATGTTTCTGGGATGTCGCTGAGCAATACGGACTTTCAGCTCCCTCCAAAGATTTTCTATTGGGTTCAGGTCTGGAGACTGGCTAGGCCACTCCAGGACCTTGAGATGCTTCTTACGGAGCCACTCCTTAGTTACCCTGGCTGTGTGTTTCGGGTCGTTGTCATGCTGGAAGACCCAGCCACGACCCATCTTCAATGCTCTTACTGAGGGAAGGAGGTTGTTGGCCAAGATCTCGCGATACATGGCCCCATCCATCCTCCCCTCAATACGGTGCAGTCGTCCTGTCCCCTTTGCAGAAAAACATCCCCAAAGAATGATGTTTCCACCTCCATGCTTCACGGTTGGGATGGTGTTCTTGGGGTTGTACTCATCCTTCTTCCTCCAAACACGGCGAGTGGAGTTTAGACCAAAAAGCTCTATTTTTGTCTCATCAGACCACATGACCTTCTCCCATTCCTCCTCTGGATCATCCAGATGGTCATTGGCAAACTTCAGACGTGCCTGGACATGCGCTGGCTTGAGCAGGGGGACCTTGCATGTGCTGCAGGATTTTAATCCATGACGGCGTAGTGTGTTACTAATGGTTTTCTTTAAGACTGTGGTCCCAGCTCTCTTCAGGTCATTAACCAGGTCCTGCCGTGTAGTTCTGGGCTGATCTCTCACCTTCCTCATGATCATTGATGCCCCACGAGGTATGATCTTGCATGGTGCCCCAGACCGAGGGAGATTGACCGTCATCTTGAACTTCTTCCATTTTCTAATAATTGTGCCAACAGTTGTTGCCTTCTCACCAAGCTGCTTTCATATTGTCCTGTAGCCCATCCCAGCCTTGTGCAGGTCTACAATTTTATCCCTGATGTCCTTACACAGCTCACTGGTCTTGGCCATTGTGGAGAGGTTGGAGTCTGTTTGATTGAGTGTGTGGACAGGTGTCTTTTATACAGGTAACGAGTTCAAACACGTGAAGTTAATACAGGTAATGAGTGGAGAACAGGAGGGCTTCTTAAAGAAAAACTAACAGGTCCGTGAGAGCCGGAATTCTTACTGGTTGGTAGGTGATCAAATACTTATGTCATGCAATAAAATGCAAATAAATTATTTAAAAATCATACAATGTGATTTTCTGGATTTTTGTTTTAGATTCCGTCTCACACAGTTGAAGTGTACCTATGATAAAAATTACAGACCTCTACATGCTTTGTAAGTAGGAAAACCTGCAAAATCGGCAGCGTGTCAAATACTTGTTCTCCCCACTGTATTTACATCACATTTAGAAAGAATGATCATTCCTACAAATATGCCACCAAAAATATGACCTGAGGAGCTTTATGACACTCTCTCCCAATATAGTTATAGGCCTATTTTCAGGCAGAAAAACATAGGAAGCTCTTGAAAAACAGGAGTTGCTTTATTTTATGAAATATGCGGAGCTATCAAGCGGTCCATATTTACCATGTTTACTATGGTAATGGTTTGCGTGCAGTCCTATTTTTGCCTTATACCGTACGGTGATCAGAATCCACATCGGATCACAAACAGAAGGAATTCAAACATGAAAGTGAGTTTTGAGCTAAAATGATTTTAAAAGTCTTTAATGCTGATTTTAGCTGGTATATGGAATCATCCGCGGTGCTGACGTCTCTAAACTCCTCTGTTCGTAAACACTCCTTAAGCCCGAGTTGGCCCGCTTTGGACCAAGGTATTCATCAGGCCAGAAAACCCTGGCCGTTGGCCCAGAGGAAGCCCTGACGAGGCCCGATCAAGCCTGGAAGTGACAGTGGAAACGCGACTAGCCCTGACACGCACTAGCACGCCCGCTTTAGGCCCGACAGTGGAGACGCGGCTAGTGATTGCAATAGAAAGTCAAAGTGACTACACAGCACTTCTACAGGCTCCACAGGTTATACAGTCATTAACTATGTTCCAACCTAGTAAATTACCTACAGAGAGTGCAATGCAAGGGCAAATGTGACACATTTTGGTCAACCTAAGGCAACGTTACTTGTTTTAGTGGAAAAGGCAATTCCAGAATGTTCAGAAAGTTTGGGGTCAGTAAGATTGTTTAATGTTCGTGAAATAATTATCTTATGCTCAAAAATCAAAAATATGCAAAAAAAACAAGGCTGTGGTTATTTAATCTAAAACACATTAAAACAGTAATTTTGTGAAACATTACCATTTAAAATAAGTTTTCTATTTTAAAATATTTTAAAAAGTAACATTCATGTGAAAGCAATGCTAAATTTTCAACATCCATTACTCCAGGCTTAGTGTCACATGATCCTTCAGAAATCATTCTAATATGCCGATTTGTGCTCAAACATTTATAACAATTGTTGAAAACAGTTGTGTTGCTAAATATATTTTAAATGTCTTTCCTGTCATTTTTAATCTAATGTATCATTGAAGGAATTTAATGTATCCTTGTTGATCCTCATTCTTACTGAGCCCAAACTTTTGAATGATTTAGTGTGTTTATGGTTCCATTTCAGTCAGGATGCCTTCTAAGGCAGTTGTCTATGTAGGCAAGCAGACAACAAGTCAGCTCACTAGGTTTCAGAAGAGTGCTAATGAGTATTACTATCTGTCTTCTTTTAAACAGCCAATAGGTGGGGTCACCATGGGGGAGGGCTTGTGTTGGGAGGGAGGAGCCACATACAGAAAAACTTTGCTCTCCTACAAGCTCACACACACACACACACACTTACTGTACTTGGGTGGCTCTTCCGCAGGTTCACTCTCCTCAGACACTTTAGTGAGTGGAGAGTGAAGGGAGAAAGTAGAAAACAGAACAAGAATGCAAATAATAAAATTAGAGACAGCAGCCAACAGAAATAGACAGTAAGTGCCAGAAAAACAAGAGAAAATTAGACAGAAACAGTCAAATGAGCCTGAAGACCAAGAGGAAGTAGAGACATGATTTATCATATTCTACAATTAACTGTTAATTATGCTAAAACTCTGGAGCGGATACATTTGATTTGGCAAAATGTGAAATGGCTAAAACTTTTAAATGATGTAAATCATATCAAAAACAAATATTCTCTTTAAGTAATCCGTATGAAAGCAACGACATAGTTTCTCCAGTCTGAGCTAATTAACTCTAATGTGACCACGCCCACACGAGCGATTGACATGCAAATAGTCCACGTGGGCCTGTAAACGCCCTCATTACCTCAAAACAAAGAATCAGAGACTACAGTAACATATTTCTCTGCTTTTCGTCGAGACTGTGTTTGTGCTGTGCTGTTTTCCTTGGATTTACCTCAGAAGAATTAGAAGAACGCAATTTGAAGATGAGAAGATTTTTAAGGTAAGACATTTCCACTCCTAATAGTAAGCATGTTATTGTACATTGTAAAAACATGAAGCCTATGTCGTACATGTATATGTAGGCTATCTATATATAGACAGAAACATGTTGAAATGTGAACTAGAGGCAACCTTTCAATGCTAAATGTATATACATGTACGACACAAGGAAGCTTTCGATAATAAAACAGCATGATAAAAGTAGGCTAGTATGAGTGTTTACTCTAATATGGTGATTATTATAATGTTTAGACCTGAGTTTACTGTTAAATACTTTTATTCCTTTGTTTGTGGATATCTGCTCAAACGTAGATGGTAACAATAATGTTTCATAGTTTGGAACTGCTCGATCGCTTCAGTATATGTTCTCTGCACATTTTGAGTTTGAGTCAGTCGCGCTGTGCATTAGGCTTCATGTTTTTACTCCAATCTCATTTCATAACGCAATAACGAATGGAAACATTTGAGGTAACATATGATAATCAATATATTTTTCTCTAGTGTAGTGTTACTGATATGTTCCTTTTTAACGATGTATGGGCCGCCTGTTATCGGCTATTGTTAATATTATTTTATGCAGCACTGCACGTATATGCCGTGCAGAGCAACAAACCTGGTGTTCATTGTTTATATACGTGTGTGTGTGTGTGTGTGTGTGTGTGTGTGTGTGTGTGTGTGTATTTTGTACATTTTAAATCGCAATTTTAACCAGAAAAATCTAAAATGTATTCCCAAAATCGTGGAGCCCTATAGTTTCTCTTGATATCTGCATGTTCACAGGTGTTTATTTTTATTTTTTATACAGGGACCAGATGCCCCACTGATGAGTCCTGCTGACTTCAACATTCACATGAGTACATGAACATGGTAAATGGAAAATCAAACACCTTGGAAATGACAGGTATGTACTATGTTTCAGGAATGGCACAAAGGTGTGTGACTGTTCAAGTCTCTGTCTTTAGATCAGTGTGTTAAATAATGTGCTTTTTTGTCCTTTGTTGTGTGTTTGTATCTTTGTATGTTGTGTTGTAAATAAATCCAAACAATCAAAAAGTCATTCTTTTTTAAATCTCCTCATTCTTTGTGCAAGGTTCCTCATAATGATAGGGCCATTATGGTAGGGTCTTTGTCTTTCTCAGGTGTGAAAGCCATCAATATTAATGATGTGTTCACGCCTCCTTGCATAAAGCTTTCTTACACAAAACATGTCTTACAAATTTAAAATCGATATATTGTTTTATCTGAATGAGTTGTCAGGATGATTTTCACATGGTTTTTGAGCAAATATTCTAGGCTACGTGATACAATTTTCAAAAATCTTGTGAAGAAATAATCAGTATGGGTTTCATGACCTAATTTCAGTGACAATTTTTTTTCACAAACCACGCATAAACGTCATTATCTCAAAACTACAAACTTTTACATACATGCTGCTGACATATTATTGTAGCAGTGTTTGTGCTGAATACAGTGTAATCAGACTTTAGCCATGAAAATGTCACAATTAACAGAAATAAGAACAAATGTCAGAGCATGTCAGAACACCTCCAGGGCCCAGAAAACACCTCAGACCCCAGAGGGTTAAAGATTCATGTTCTTGATGTAATTGGAACAAATTGGCTGATTTATCCTGTATATCAGATGAGGATCTCAAAGATCAACTCAAGCGCTGAAAGACGTAACACATGAAATGCATGACAACATGCTCTGTTGGATCATTTGAGACCTGTGATGTACAGATATGTGAATGTGAACTCTGAAAGCACAGAGTCCGTGCGCAGCTGGAATATCGATCCGAAAGCTTGGCCCTCTCACCATCCCTCCATCTAGCCATCCTATCTGTATCACCCCTCTTCTAGAGAAAGAATAGAAAGCAAGTGTGTGTGGGATGAAGATATGCAGTATTGATCTGCTCATCATGACTAACAGCCGTGCCATCAAAACTACACCCATTCATTACACACACACAAGCACATGCACACTAAACACATACAAGTCAGATGATGCATGATTCATGGTGCCGTCTCTCAGAATCACACAAAACCAAAGTGTGTGTAACGGCCTTCTCTGAGACTTTAACTGCTTGAGTATATGGCTAATAAATTTATCATACTGTGGCCTCCTTAAAGTGTCTAAGGATTGTGTTTTCCAGCCTTTGAATGGGAAAGGATGTTGTAAAGAATTTAAGGAGTGGTTCATCCAAAAATGAAAGCTTTGTTGGAGGAAGTGAGCAAAAAGGCATCACTCACTGATAAATATTGCTCTCCAAAACAGGTTTAAAATCGTATTAGCACTAGACAATACTGATTTCCATCAAAGTGCTATATCATGTCTCTTAACTGATCATGAAGCGCCAAGCTTGAATATTGGGTATTGCAAATGAGATTTCTGAGCTCAAAAGTCTTGCACTATATAGTGTGTATGGACTACTTTTATGGTCCTCAGGGTATGCTTGTAGTCCACAGATTAAATTAAGTCAGGGGCTGGAATAAAATGAAGGTGGGTAAATGATGACAATAGAATGCTGCTGGGATGATGTAACATAGGATTTTTTTTTATTGACTTTTGAATTTTTGCAGAAAATAAGCTGTGTGACCAACAGAGCATGTGAGCGGAGTGGAGCGGTGAGAATCTCCGCTCATCGCTCACGGAACTGTTCACCCCTCCGCTCCCCCGCTCAAAGCTACATCAGGCCGCTCCGCTCATTATCGCTCAGCGCTCAATTCGCGCAAAAAAGGAAAAAAATCTACATGTAGGCTATATCACTTTTAGCTTAGACCACAGCCTTACCTCCTAAAGAACTAATGAGTAACAACATTTTTCAAATTGAAATGTTTTATTTCAAATTACAGGCTTATGTAAGAAGGAATATAGACCAATTTTGAGCCTACGTCACAGTTATGTCACAGCGTTAGCTGATGGCAAAACGAATGGAAAACTGGAGGCGGCCAATACAAACCAGCACAGATTCGGCTACATAATAAGGAGCTTAAATTATTATTATTGTTATTAAATGTCATTTTGTTGTGTTGTTGGGTGCAAGAATCGACGGAGTACAGGCTCCGATTTGAAATTTTATCGCATAATGTTTTCTAAATGATTGTGATTATTTGTGAATCATCATTGTTTTGACTGATTGTGACTATAACAGTTACTTTTTGAGGAACCTGAATATTACGCTATATTTAATTTACACTTTGTTACAAGTTACCGTATTCAATTTGCTAACCTTTTGTTTTCTTCCCAGCGTGTTCGCGTAGCTCACGTTCATGTTTTCGAGAGATGTGTCTTTTGAGATTCCAAAATGAATCTTTGCTGACTGAAACGATGTCTCCACATTCGTTTTCTTGTACCACATTATCATTGTTAGTTAGTTTTATTATATTAATAGTAGCCTAGCCTACACCTGTGTGACTTCTCATTTTCCTTTTTGAAGTAGCCTACTTTTTGAACTCCATTATTGAGCCGAGTTTTGACTGAAAATAGTCTACTGTTGATGACTATGCAAGACAGATGGATCCTGGTTTAGGTTTGACTGAGCATGCTTCAGACTCGTGGTGTGAGCTGAGCGAAATTGGAGCGAAATTGGAGCGGGAAATAAGGCGACGCTCCGTCCTTTTAAAAATGCCGCTCTGCGCTCTGTCGAAGATCCGCCCGCTCCCGCTCCCCGCTCGCTCCCGCTCGCTCCCGCTCCACTCCGCTCACCCGCTCGCTCCCGCTCCACTCCGCTCACATGCTCTGGTGACCAACTACATATTCATTTTGTTTCACAACATTCACATTCACAAATTTTATGAATTTTAAAGCAAAACAAAAGTATAAAGCAAAAGGTTGGCTACAAACGGTCACATGACTTCAATTTCACCACCACTATGCTACAAACAACTTTCATCTTTATTTAAAATCTACAAGTTGGAAAGATGGGAGTTGGAATAGTTTGCAAATGTACAAGCATAAACACAATGAGACTGTAAAAGTGAACCAGTGAGTAGATTACATGTTCAGTGCGATGGCATCGACAACCTCTATAGTCCCATTTAGCCACTTGTTATATATATATATTTTTTTATGCCATAGAATAAAATGAGAAAATATATTGAGCTTGTGTTAACCACAGACCTTGTTTCATGCACTTAACCAAAAACCCATTAAAAAAACTCAAGAGTTTGGGACACAAACCCAGAAGTGCAAAAAAGCTAAATCGCTTCTGGGTTTTAAGACTCATTCCTGCAGCACCAAATTAAAATTTTTGAACACCATCATGTGCCCATAAACCTATAGATTCTACTACAATAAACTAAACTATATATTGACTCACTTACGCAGCTGATTAATATTAACCAGAAAAATACATCTTGATGTAGACAAATAACAGTGGTTTAAAGGTCTTTCAGACAGGCAATTTTTCACATGCTATGTACTACACTGTCACCATATTAAAAGGGCACATTAAAGGCCAAGCAAAATTCACTAAAAGCTCTTTGAAAGAGTACTTGGTTTGCCTGGTGAGCAGAGTTGGAGCAAAAACGCCAATTCTGTGATTCCTGCCACACACTTGAAGTGAGAAGACATTAACCCCATCAATTAACATTTAGATCGCTAATGAAAGGGCAACTGACATGAAATGGTTTAACATGGTGTCTCCAAATGCCACGATGACTATATACATCTAATGAAGGACAGGTAATGATGCAGACGAGCGGGTCAATACCAAAGTATCTCACATGCAAATATAGGGTGTGAGCTAAACAGCATACTACACAATTTTTGGAGTGTATATGAATACTGTGCAAACTACAATGTTTCTGTATGCACGGAATACCTGGACGAGCAACTAAACTTGACAAGTTGTGCAGTGTACAACATATAGTATAGTATAGTATAGTATAGTATATAGTGCTAGCCCATAACACAATGCAATAACTGTAGAGCACTTTGGGCAAAAACGTTATTAAATGTGCAATATAAATACATAATAGTTGAAAGTTAAAGTTGCAATAAACTTAACCTTCCATGTCCAGTGTGATGACTGAAGTGGAATTTACAGTAGTAAATATTTTCTTGACTATTGTGATGCTAAAACTTCAAAAGACTTGAAGGTTCCGGAACGACTGATGAAATATGCACTATTTTGTACTTTTCCACAATACAGGAAGTATTTAGTATAGTATAAGAAGCGCTTTGAGTATTTGGTGCAGTTGGGTTTGGGCCAATTGACCTCCTAGACAAAATTCCCTCTATCATTCCCTCACCAAATCAGGCACAAAATAATCTTCTCAATAAATAGCATAACAATCTGATGTCTGACAGAAGAGGAGAACAAGAGTGATGAAGATCTAGAAAAATTACATTTTATCATCTTCCCCACCCCCCAAGTCTCTAGGGCTTGTCAACGAATATTCTAAATTCGAATATATATTCGAATAGTTTTAAAAAACACAAATTCGAATGTGAAAATTAATATTCGAATGTGGAAAAACCATAACGCCCGCGGTAGCAGAGGCGCGGCTGTCTGCTTTGCGAGTGGGCGCGCTGCCTGAGGGGTGAGGGACAGGTCACAGGAAGAAGCGTTAACGGTAAACAGAAACATTACTAAAGAGTAGGCTACTGTACTGACTGAATAGATATTGCGCAGCATGAATAAGGTAGGTTAGATACAGCAGTTCCATGCACTGCAGGCTTCCACTGGTTTGATTATTTACCGTTTCATGTCAAGGAAAAGTTCAATTTTTACCACAGCACAGCTCGCTCGGAGCGTTCAATGTCGGATTCGCGTCTACCGCGTCTAGTTGGACTCTTGAACATTTTGAATTCGCGCGTCAAAAGCAAAAGTTTGATGCGCGGAGAGCGTGCCGCCTCATTCGAGCCACAAGACCTCCAGACGCGCGTAAACGCGTCTTTACATCGACTTAACATTGAAATCACTCGCACCAGACGCTCTATTCGCGTTTGGTGTGTGAACGCAGCGGGTAAGGGCGAGAGAGAGAAAGAGTGCCTGCGAGTGAGCGAGCGAGAGTGGGGTCTGCGGTCTTGGCCATTAGGAGATTTACTTGTTTGTTTTTGTGAAGGTAATACGTTGTCAAATATGTTTAAACTTAAATAAACTACCTATACAAGTAGTTATGTCTCTTTGTATTAATTTGTCCTGTTATTGACGTAATGTGCGTCATTGACAAAATGGCAACCAGATGTTCGAATAGTTCGAATATTCGTGTGTTTTTTAGAGGGAATATTCGAACGTCATTTTTGAGCAATTTTGACAGCCCTACAAGTCTCCCTCTGTCGCTGTCTCTCTCTCTCTCTCTCTCTGTATGTCTCTCAGCATTGTGTTAAAGAGAATGGGAGATAAAATAAACAAGGATTGAAAGGGAATGAGGGATGGGCTGTCGGGCCCATGAGACAGCCTCCAGTGTTCCAGCTCGTCTGATCAAGGGCTGCTTAACCATACCACAACATTACAGCAATGCAACCGCAGCATCAATACTGTGATGCCGAGCTAAAGCCTTCATTTCACCAACATCAATCTTTGTCTTTTTCCATAGTCAGCATACAGACAAAAGCATTAGTAATCAGACCATCAAACTTATACAGACACGCACAAAAAAATAACTATGAAAGTTGTCATTGGTGCATGTGTGTTAAGCTAGTGTGCTAAGCTCTGATATGGAAGTTACTTTAGATGAACGCATCTGCAAACAACAAAACAAGCATGCACTTTTAAATAACAAATGAGAAACTTTGGTAACAGTTGCTGGCTCTGTGAATCGCATGAATGCTCAGCACGGGTCTCTCTGGCATTTTCAAGAATCCTCACTAAAGCCCACATTAAAAAGAGATTAAACCATCTGTGGAAATGAAATGAGGAGACATGCAATGATTATCATGATAAAGTGCATATTTATGATTGGTGATTTGGTGGCAGAGCTGGCAGGCTCAATTGTGTGTGTTTCCAATAATGCTGCAGTATTTGTAGAGATTTGTACGGGTAATAAGACGGGACCGCAGGGAGACAGTCAAAGGACCTGGCAACAGAAAAGGCCTGTAATGTTACAGAAAAACCCAACACTAATTAAACACTCTCCTCCTTTGCTCAGATTCTTTGTGCTGTAAATCATGGTCTATTCACCCATCTCCTACTGTCATCCATGGGATTCTGTTTCTCCTTACACTGTCCTGTCATCTCTCTTTTCAGTTGCTAGCTCTGTCCACCCAGGCAGACTTCTATCTCTGCTCTTGTTTGGTAAGTTTAAAGTTTAGTTGAGAAACAGGATGTGCAGTTTGTGGTCTGAATTAGGAGAGACTTGATTCCAGACGGAAGGTAGACAAACCAGTGTTTCCCACACATAGACTAATTTGTGGCGGTGCACCACAGAATCAACACCGGCAGCCACATATTGCGTTTCGTTATTCTTTTTTTTAAACGCTATTTAAAGGGGTGGTCAAATGCCTTTTTTCGAATGCTTGATTGTGTTTGTGGGGTGCACTGTAACATGTGTTCATGCTTCGTTTTTAAAAATTCGCATTATTTTTCACATATTTAACCATTATTCTACACTGCTCTGTCCCTCCTTGTAAAAACGGTCGGATGATTTCCGCGTTCTATGAAGCCCCCCCCCTTCAAAATACGCAATGGGCTCAGATTGGTTGGCTGGCCCAGTGTGTTGTGATTCGCTAACCACCGAGTACACGTTGTTCGGAAACGTCACGCCCCCTTATCTTTACCGGTAGTTTGTGCTTCAGTAAACAACGGCGTCAATATTTCCATACCAATTTGAGCCCGAATCAGACCCAGAGAATGTTAGTGGAGAGGATCGAGCAGAACCTGTTCAAGAACGGCTGTTAAAGGACGTTTCAGAAAGGTATGTTTTTAAAGACTGCAGATCGCTATATGACACTGTTACTTTTGTATATTTAGAACGATTGTAGCTAAATATCTGTCGCCTGAACTATTAATCCAATACGAACACTAAACATTGGCTTTACAACAGCCAAATCAAACACAAAACCATGTTTAGCATGCCTGTAGATAAACAATACATAAAAGCTATAATCAAAGAATAATTTACACTGATCACATAAACGCCAACACAATTAACAACCACGAACATTCCAAGTTCGCTGCGCTGGTGATATTAAACAGAAGTTTGTATGTGTTTGTCGGATAAGTATGAATTAACGTTAGCATTTAACAAACTGGTTTGTGGAGCCAAACAGCGTTGTCCTTCGTTTACTTCCTTGCTACAACGTACAATTAACAATACGAACTATTACAGGAAAACAGAACGACGAAAAATAAATCATACTGACAGGTTGTGGCCCGTAAACAGTTTCTGTTTTTAAAGTTGGAACTGCTCCATCTTTCAGGACTAGCTGTTGTGCGAATCCTTCATCGGAGGAGGGGTTTATGTAAATATTGGGCTTAGTGATGTCAGCAAGCCCGCAGGAATGTTGTGTAGTCCCTACTGGCCGTTTTTTGTAGTTCTTAGAAATTGATTTCTTTAAAAGCAAATATCTCCCTTTGCTTTAAACTTTGAAAGTTGTAACTTTGCAGATGTTGTTTATGCTCAAACAGCAACATTACACACTAACTAAAGTTAGAAAAGTGAAATCGTGTTTTACCACCCCTTTAAAACACGCAGCATATTCGTTCAGCTACATTTCCTTTCCCTGCTCTCCCTCCGTCTTTCTCGGCCGCCAAAATAATTTTTGTCCCGCCAAAGCCTTATTTGATCGGTGAGTGATGTAGATGATTGCTGCGCTTGTGACAGGGTGCATGTTACTGAAAGAACGATCAGAGAGCCCCGGCCGTGCACGCGCACTCTCACCGTCTTCAAAATGTCTTGCTCTCTCTCACTCCCTCGCGCATATTAATCAAAATCAATTGAGAATTGACACGATGGTAAAAGATCGGAAGACCGAAGTTCACGTGGAGCATTCAGAGATTTTTTCCCTGAATTACCGCTGGGTGTGAATTGTGCTAAAAAACATTGCCTTATCTTCTCTGAAAAGCGTTCCGCACATTCAGCTGAAATAAAAAACACATTGAATAAACAAAAAAAAACCTCACGAAACATCTGAATCTGTGTATAACAAATCGGTAACACTTTGCAATAAGGTCCCATTTATTAAACTCTAGTTAACTACATTAGTTAACATTAACTATTAATAAACTGCACTTCTACAGCATTTATTAATCTTTATTAATGTTAATTTCACCATTTACTATTAGCCTACATATTACATAGCCTACATAGCCTATATTGAAATCAAAAGTTGTATTTATTAACATTAGTTCGCCTAATGCACTGTGAAGTAACATGAACAAACAATGAACAGCTGTATTTTTATTAACTAAGATTAACAAAGATGAATAAATACAGTAACAAATGTATTGCTCATGGTTCATGTTAGTTAGCTTAATACATTAACTAATGTAAACAAATCAAACCAGTGGTAAAAATCACAGCTTTAAAAAAAAAAAAAAAAAAAAAAAAAAAGAGGCCAAGAAAGGATGACAGTGTCCGTCGGCCACCACCGAAGACCAGTTTTGACCCAGGAAAAACAAGAATTTTGACCCCTTAGCAAACAAGCGATTGCGCCTTCTTTAGAAAGTTAACTAGTCGCAAGTTTGCGGTAAAATGCAGTTGGGATGTCAAGGTCAAAACACTGTATAAGCTGTGAATCAAATAAAACTTATAAATAATGTTCTTACACTGAATGTTTGGATTTTGTGAAGGTGTGAATCATTTGTGATTAATATTTAATATAATAAAGTTCTGTGTAACGAATTATTAACGAAGGAATTATTTTGAATCACCAATATTTTGAAAAAAAAAAAATTGTGTTTATATACATATATATATTTTCTATATACATTACAGGCCAAAAGTTTGGAAACATTACTATTTTTAATGTTTTTTGAAAAGTTTCTTCTGCTCATCAAGCCTGCATTTATTTGATCAAAAATACAGAATAATATTGTGATATATTATTACAATTTAAAATAATTGGTTTTCAATTTATTATACTTTAAATTATCATTTATTTCTGTGATGCAAAGCTGAATTATCAGGATCATTACTCCAGTTTTCAGTGTCACATGTGACATCCAGTTTATCTCATGATCCTTTAGAAATCATTCTAATATTCTGATTTATTATGAGTGTTGGAAACAGTTCTGCTGCCTAATATATTTGATGAATAAAAGGTTAAAAAGAACTGCATTTATTCAAAATAAAAAAATATTTTCTAATAATATAAATCTTCTTTACGATCACTTTTTATCAATTTAACACATCCTTGCTGAATAAAAGTATTGATTTATTTCAAAAAAAAAAAAAAAAAAATTACTGACCCCAAATTACTGACCAGTAGTGTATATTGTTGTTACAAAAGATTTATATTTTTAAAACATTTGCTGCTTTTTGTTATGAAAAAAATATTAAGCAGCAGAACTGTTTCCAACTTTGATAATGAATCATCATATTAGAATGATTTCTAAAGGATCATGTGATAGACTGGAGTAATGATCCTGAAAATTCAGCTTTGCATCACAGAAATAAATGATAATTTAAAGTATAATAAATTGAAAACCAATTATTTTAAATTGTAATAATATATCACAATATAACTTTTTTTCTGTATTTTTGATCAAATAAATGCAGGCTTGATGAGCAGAAAAAACTTCTTTCAAAAACATTAAAAATAGTAATGTTTCCAAACTTTTGGCCTGTACTGTATATATTTAAATATGGTTTTGGAGTAAAAGTTTCAACCATGGCAGAATAAAAGCATGTCACCTGCAAGAGCCATGTGATCGCTCAAAGGACTAAAATTCTCTCCGCAGTGTTAATGCACATTTTCTACATGCAAAAAACACACACAAAGAGAGCGTAAAAAAAACCCCATTTCATCCTGTTTTCCTCCCTTTATTTCATTCTTTCCATCAGGGTGCGAGATAAGTGGATGAGAGGGAAAACAGGTCTATTATCAATTCCTCATTGCAAAAAGGAAAAGGACGAAGCGTGGATGAAAAATCATCTTTGCAAAATAAAGTCGCAGCTGCAAATGTATTTTAAACGAGCCACTACATTACGCTGCTGATGTAAGAGCCTCATACGACAAATTGTAAATAAATTGTGCTGCTTTTATTACGAGACTGCAGCAAACAGAGAAAGAGAGACAGGGAAACAGAAAAGGATATTAGAAAATAAGGAAGAGCAAAAAAAGGAGGAACAGTGATGCTGCGCATC
Organism: Abramis brama; assembly: GCF_963993115.1. Taxonomy (NCBI): domain Eukaryota; kingdom Metazoa; phylum Chordata; class Actinopteri; order Cypriniformes; family Leuciscidae; genus Abramis; species Abramis brama. The sequence continues at coordinate 8,270,651 of NC_139985.1, forward strand.
ACACTCTAAGAGAGAGAAAGGCAGAGCAGAGAAAGAGCTTCATTATGTCTATGTGATCAGAAGTAGATCCTTCACTGTCTAATCTCACTGTTTGCCTTCACACACACAAAAGAACACACATGCTCATCATTTATCACTCAACATCAACATCAATCTAAGCTCCATTACCCATGATCCTCTTTGACTAATCAACACCTGGGTAAGACTCCTGCTAACCTCTTTGACCTCTACTCTATCATTTGCTTTGCACACACACACACACACACAAAATGTGAACATAAACCCCTCACACATCTCTGACGAAACAGTCTCTGATGTGACTGTCAATTAAGAGGATCTAATGGGCACTAATGATTAAAAATTAAAATGAAGAAACAATAGAACTGCAGATTTGTTGTTTGATTGAAAAGCACCATTATCTAGAAGTGAGGAATGAGCTTGAACATGTAATGTAACAAAAATGAGGTTAAAAGTTTAAAGATATAACAAACATGAAAATAAAGACATCAAAAGAATATACACTAAAATTAAATGTTTAGGGTCGCTATGATTTATTTATTTTTTGCATCCAAAACTGCTTTTATTTTAACAAAATACAGCAAAAAAAGTAAAACTGTGAGATATTATTATTACAAATTAAAATGACTGTTTTCTATTTTAAGATATGATAAATAGGCATTGCTGAAAGAGTGGCTCCACTAGAATCAGTACTGTGTGTGTGTGGGGGGTTTATTCTGTCTGTGAGTGGACAGTGAGAATGGAGCATCCCGCTGCTATCACCCTGGGGTCCGACACAAAAGAGCCAAAGTAGATTAAAGGCTTTAGAGGTAATTCTGCCTGCTAATTTCCACACACATCCACACACGCAGTGAATGCATGTGAAGTTGTTGATAAAGCAAGTCCAATTTAAGTTTCATATATAACAACAAATGTAAGTGAGCGAGTATGGCTAAAGAAAATGGGCTGAATCACAGTGATATCTCTCTCTTACACGGACACAAACTGCTGAGATCATACTAAAGGACATATGCTGTCTGCAATACCCTAATGTTTATAGCTCACACAATTGTAAACACCACCCTGTTTAATGAGCTGTTTTCTCAGATTTAAGTCCTTTTCTTGTGGCATCTCTCTGTACAAATAGCTGTTTCCTGATTGTTATTTCTGGCTACTAGACAGCATTGTTTCAAAGAAACAAAGCTAATTATAGTGTCATATCTAATTTGAGAGTGGGGAGAAATACACTTCAAAAAATGCCTGCCTTTAAAACTTGTTTTCTTTCTCTCCCGTCTCTGCAGCTCAGTTGCTCTGATCATATGCTTGGAATTCTTTCCCGTCTCTTTCAGCTGGACTATGGCCTGTTATTATGCTACCTGAGAGCAGCTCTCCTAATTGGCCACTGCTGATTGTGTAACGGCTGATGGACTAAGGCCAGAGGTAGTCATTTGGCTGCACTTTTCCTAGTGACCAAGGTGTATTGGATGCTTCTAAGAGACAGAAACCCTGAGAGGTCTATACTCCCCTACAGAAAGCTGCAGCGAGATGGTTCTCGAGGGCTGGAAATAAGAGAAACATAGACGGGGAGAATGAGAGAGCCTACATACTCAGAAACACTAACTTATTGGACAAACCAGTGCTGCAGTGCTGGATACTGCATGCATTTTTAACATTGCTAAAAGTACACAAAACAGTAACATTTTCAGCTCATTTCAAGTCAAACAACTTGAATTAGTAGCTAGTTCATTCATTTATATTTACCAATTCACTAAGTGAGTGAGACCAATTCAGACCAATAACCAATTTGTGAATCTGTTCATGTTTCATTAAAAAGAGCCAATTCACCAGAGCCATTTTAGACATTACTGATCTCACTGTAATTACAGTATCATACAATTATTATGAAAATAATGATATACTCAAAATTGCAAAAATGTGAAAAGTATTTTTCTAAATATATACACAAATGAAGAATTTGAAGTAAATTTCCACACACATTTCTTCTTGATATTCAAAAAACAAAACAAAAATGCTGTGGATTCAAACTGTATTGTGGCAAGGACATTGCTGAAATTAAATAAATATATAACATTTAAGTTGCTTTCTGATTGCGGTTGATTCATATAATCAGCAAGCAAACAGCCAACATCAGGTCAAAGCCTCAGATGTCCAGCTGTGTCTGAGTGACTTTGAAACAAACCATTCTTCACTGGCAGAGATAAAATGCTTGAAGGGTTGTAGTCCAATCACTCAGGAGAGAGTTATGACAGCCGTGCTCACTCCAGGGGTTCTTAAGGACTTCATTACCCATTAGTCATCAGTGTGACGGCCCCTGAAGCAGCGGTGGTCTTGTGGAACGTTCTGGCACATGTTGACAGAGTGCTGAGAGAGTGTGTGGAAGTGTTTTAATCCCTGGCCACTCTGGGCCGTCACTGCATCGACCGGGGCGTTAGCGTCTGACAGGCTGATTAATAAGGAAAAAATGAGAGGAACCACACTGTCTTACAACTACTCCGAGTTTCACACCCTGCTGTGATAAAACACGAAATAACAAATATTTCAAACCCCATTATTGGGCTGAAGATTGGAGGGGCAGTGCTGTCTGGGCACACAACTGTTCAATCGTTCAACTACAAGAACAGAAAAAAAAAAGAAAAAAAATTTTCATCAGTCTTACAGAGAGGCAACAAAATCCACAAGAATGTTCAGAAGATACTGAGAGAAAGCCATTTCAATCCTTGGCCCAGTATACACATTAACTTTGATTGTAATTACATTCCCATTTACAACCAGTAGTAACATACATTGCAAATGTTTCTCCTTTGAATACATGAACTGTAGCGACTGAGACAAATCGGACACAATTATTTGGCATATGCACGAACAAATCTCTAAAAAACAGCCATCTGAGAGCTGTGCCATACTCATGAGTTGCAACTCATACAGTGACATTTGACACTCAAGGACCCAACAACGAATTCAATCTTCAACCACTTCAAGAATTGACCATGCAAGTATAAATTTCATGAGATACACTGAAATAAGCTGATGGTTCTTTTCATACTAAAATAGATCTTGCTCCAGAGTTCTATTTCCTGTTTCCGGTTCCATAACACTCACACCTTTACCTATGCATGTGGATGAATGTATGTATGTTTGTTTGTTTGTTTGTTTGTTTAGTTTATTTATGTTTGTGATTTAGTTAATAAAACTTGTGCACAATTATGAATTTGATTTCTGATCCTCTGTTTGCATACAAAGTCCCCTTTACGATCATGGTCTTGTTACATGCTTTTGCTGTACATAAGGAATAATTATCTTTCAGTGACCCTGAAAGATTCACTTTTCTTACAATAAATTAATAATCGAAGAGTTCTTTGGAACTGATTGATTGTAATATTAATTGGTCTTACCTCAAAGTTAATCTAATTAACTGACCCAAATATTAATAATTAATCATAATTGGAAATTATGGATTGTTATTAATATTCCCCTTTTGAGCTAATATTGTTACAGAACGTACTGTGACAGTTTGTCACTGCATGTTCATAAAGAGCAAAAAAAAGGACAAAAAAATCAAAATTACTATATCGAAAACTAAAAATATCTAAAATAACTACTCATACTTTAACTTAAAAAAAAAAGTACAGAACAACCTGATCAAGAGGAATGTTGAGGAGTACATCTGTGACAGAGGATCCATGTAACCCTCTAGTTCATAGATCACCTCTAGGATGTACAAATTACAGCCTTTTAACAGTTAGGTTAAAAGGCTAAACAAATTTGCACTCTCAACTCATATCAACTCATAGGAAACAAAGTTAAGATACAAACAGACATTCTTCAGTAATTTCGTCTTCTATTCCTTTTTAAAATCTTATTTTGCTGGCAATCAACAACAGCACATATTCAATCTGAGCTCATATTTAACTCTGTCTTGCATCACAAATGCTGATGGTTCGCTGTGTACTTGTAGCTCCTACAATGATTTTTAATGAGACCGGACATGGAAAACAGTCAAAAGCTGCGAGCACCCATTGTTTGTTCAGGGAAAGGGTAGAAAGATGAAATTACGGTTTGCAAACAAATGTTCGGTGGCAGAATGTAAAATTGGATTTTGATGATAGTTTAAAAAGAAGTCTATATTTTTTTTAACTATAAACCACATATATATATACATATATATATACATATATATATATATATATATATATATATATATATATATATATATATATATATATATATATATATATATATATTTATATTTAACCCCCTGAGGTCGGCAATCACGCCGGCGTGATCTGCTCGCTTTTTTTTTTATCAGTGTAAAAGAGACTCATAAATAGTCTGTTGACTTTGATTTTCCATAGGAGTTTCATACATCAATCGATCCTGTTAAGTGTATTTTTTTTTGTGTATACTCACAATAAAAACAAAGTGTTGTGCTTTTTGCCAAAAAAAGAAAAATAAACACAAAGCGAGTTCCGCCTTCTCTCTGTCAGTTAAGTCCATTCTGAAACGCGTCCGAAAATGAGCCATAACTCAGCGAATACTCAGTCAAACAGTCACACAGGCATGAAGCTTGAATTCTCTTCTTTTAAATGAAGTCATTTTTATAAAAAACAAATATTCTCAGTTTATGCAATCTGTATGAAAAGAGAGAGATGTCAGTCGTTCTCATCTCAGCTAATTATTTTTAATGTGACCCCGCCCACGGAGAGCGCGCGCTATTCAAACGCAAATGACTGAGGCAATCCACGCAAACCTGTGAACGCCCCCATATCAGCTCAAGAAAACACATCAAGTTTATTCAGATCATTGTACTTGTTTACACCGTCTCGCGGCGCTGTGAGGAATAATACTATCGAAATAATAATAATGGAAAATGTACCTCAGAAGTGCTGGTATTTCGAGGACAACGGATCCTGAGCTATGGAATACTGTAGTACGTTTTTTTTTCATTCTCAAGTGAATCGCGTTCCTGAGTGTGAATGAATGAATGGCAGAGATGCGCGCTGTGTACCACAACTGGCAAAGAGACGGTTTAAATTTGAATCGCGTTTCTGTGTGTGAATAAATGTTTCGCTTTTAGAAAACTGTATTGCTATACTGAGTAAAAATCGACTGAAATATGTTGAAATAAAATGTATTTGTATAAGCAACGTATTAAACTGCAAATTAACATTTATATTTCTTATAATAAAAACGAAAGACCTATGTTACAGACATATGAAAGACAACATTTCGTTGATTAGTTTTGGATAGATTATACATTTTTACTGTAAAATATCTGCCACATCAAATAAGCTTTTGTTTGCCAATTTTTGCTCATATGTTAAATATAGTATGTTTTGTCAAAAATAAAGTAATCAAATAATATGTTATAGTGTTTATTCCAATGTAGCCTAGGCTATATTCAAGTAATGAATCCTTAACTTTGAAATATGTATGATAAAATGTATACTTTAGTTTTTACAAAGAAAGATTACACTTGAATTGTTGTTGTAATTGTAACCTTTTTAATAAAAAAATATATATATTTACAAGGTAGATGTAAACAAACTATTAAAAGGTAAATATAAGCATTTTCTTTAAATAATTTTTATTGTGTTTTATTAGTGACAAATTTGGGGAGAGGATAAATATTCCAAAACTGAAAATACAGTATGAGAATTAACTGCACAATTACTAGACATGTTTTCCTTGGATATTATAGGCCAATTTTGCAAGCACAATTTGTGAAAAAAAAAGAAAAAAAAAAGAGATGCTTCCAACTGTTGCTCTTGCATTCTTTCTTGTGGCTCAGTCAAACACCTGAATGAATGGCTCATTAAGTATGCGGGCCCCATTGTCTACTCAGGTGCGAACCACTAAATATGCATGATGGTGTTGGCGCCCACTTCGCATATTGCCTTTCCAAACAGAAAGTGTTTTGCAAAATTTAAATCAATGTATTGTGTTATGTGAATGATTAGGGAGGATGATTTTCACATCATTTTGAAGAAAAAACTCTAGGCGACAACATTAGTCAAAAGTCTTATTGACACATATTTAGTATGTGTTTTGTGGCCTTATTTCAGAAACTTTAGTTTTTAGTTTTTTCAATAACCATACATAAACATTATTCTCTCAAAAATGCAAACATGTACATTCATGTTGCTCACATATTATGGTAGCCCTGTTTGTGCTAAATACACCTTTATTACACCTTTGCCATTAATATGTTTATAAGCAACTGAAAAAAGCACAAATGTCAGGGCATGTCAGAACATCTCAAGGACCCCAAAAACACCTTAGACCCCAGAGGGTTAATATATTATATTTATATTATATTTATATATATATTTATATATATATATTTATATATATATATATATATATATATATATATATATATATATATATATATATATATATATATATATATATATATATATATATATATATATATAAACACCATGAAGTCAAATTTGGTGCTCTGTCATTAACTGTATGTGTGCGCACTTTGATTGCTTGATGTGCATTAACTCATTGGATTACTACAAATAAATCATTATATTATATTATCTTTATTATATTATTGAAAATCCCATCCATAGTGATAAATGCGTTTGTTGTAATCTGTTCATACATGGAGTGATTGGCAGAGCCTTGTACTTGATTTCATGGCTATCTGGAAAACAGTGAAAATGCATTTTGTTATACATGTGGGATATCATGGTTAGCCGCCTGATTACTCTTGCTGAAATGAAAGCACTTGCTTGATTTCATGGGTATGGGCCAACAGCAGAATCCTCTCGCAAATATGACACTAGCACGGAGAGGAAGAGAGAGGCAAAAAAAAATAAAAAATTTGTGAAACTGCTCTAAGCATGGCTCATTTCATTATAATCTGTGGCTGCTGTACAAAAACAGAAAGTCTATGAATACAATGTGGACTAAACATGATTTCAGTTGCTAAGAATGAAAATTATGCCTCGATTCCCTTTCTCTCTTAAAAGGACACCGGTGTCGTCTGCATGAGAGATCACGTCCTAGTTGCCTGACCTTAATAACACATCTACACAATTAGCAGTGCTTGAAAAGAGCCAAGGCAGATGAGGCAGAGAGGAAGAGTGGCGTAAACGAGACTGAGTGGATGCCTCTAATAATGGGCTGTGCGCTTCTCCTCCATTAAGCCTGCACTGGTCAATCGGAGGACGTGGGGGACGGCAGCGCAGCGCCCACTGAAGTGCTCATCAGTCTTCGCTGATCTAATTAACATTATAAGATACGTCGCCCCACAGCTGTACCGAAGGTAAATGCAACAACCAGGCAGAACGAAACCCTCTAATCACGACACTGCTCAAATTTTTGCTATCAGATCCCTGATAAAGTTATCCAACAAGATATGATGGGGCAATTACAGTCACAACACTTGGCTGAATTAACAAATAATAGAGAGGCAGACATTGATTAGATTAAAATTACCATCTGCTAACAATGAGACGGCACTGATCGACGGTGAATTGGAACAAAGGCACGACGCTCATGTCGGATATATAAATCCATCTATCTATCTATAATCATAGCACAAGTACACACGCCGCACTCTGTGATGTGTAAAGGTGTGTATGGCAAATAAGGGAGGTGAGCAGCTCTTAACAATCAAGGGTGGTGATCACATCGGTGAGCACAAGCAGCCACGCCGAACCCGAAGCGCTCAGGGAGGGAGAACACAGGAGCTGGGTTGTGTGAAATTACACTTTTCAATCTACTCAATCTTTCTCTCCTATCATACACAATCATGCAGCACACCACTCAAAAAAAAGAGAGAAAGAGGTTGTCTTCTGTTCTTCTGCTGGCTTCTACTGTTGTGGTTAGTTTGGGAGCATAAATGGCTTGACTCGCATTTAAATGCACTCTCCACAGGCTGAGCTGTGGCAGAGGTGAAGAATTTTACAGAAAAAAAATTCATTTTAACTAAAAGCCAAAGAAAATGTTCCATTGATCAAAATATGACTAATGAGACGCACAGAGAGCAAAGGGTGAATATTCCAAAAATCACAGAGTGAGAAAGGCCTGCTAGTCTATTCTTCACCCCAACCTCAAAATCAACAATCAATTCAGGGAACAAAGGTGAATCACTGTCTGGAAAAATCTGGGTAACCTATGACAACTTTGTCGGTCTTTAGTCTGGAAGGAGCAGAGACAAGAAACAGCATTTTAGTATTCCCGTCATTCTTTAAAAAATGCAAAAACTTCCTATTGTTTTCTGTCAGAGGTGCTTTGAGGTTGACCTTGAGTCTGTGAGTCGTATGCACAGTGAGTGCGAATGGCACAGTCGTAGGGGGGCAGAGGTGCAAAAGAGGCAGGGAGTTCGGTGCGAGGCCTCTCTGATACTGCATTAGGGATGCAGTTACACATCCCGCAAAGCCAAAGGGAAATAAAAGGCAGGGAGGCTATTCAACAGCAACCAATTTTGAGGCCTCTAGGAGAGCAGGAGAAGGAGACGCATCTTAAAACCCCTGCCCTCTCGGAAATCCATCTTGTTACGGCCATCTAATAAACAATTCCATTACCTGGCTTCCCCAGGTGAAATTAAATGTCATGGTTAAGTGTGACATGGAGAGAAGGGAAATCAGCACAACTCCGCAGAAATTTCATAGCAGTCATTATCTGTGAGGGTCCATGCTGGAGCCCAGAGGCACAGGTAAGGGGGTTTCTCTTTTTCTGATTGATAACAAGGTCTCCACCAGCATTTCAGGACTACAAGCAACCGTAAACTCTCACGGTTGAGTCCTGAATAGTTTGATCATGCCGATCTACTGTTAAAGGGCTTTCAAGCCGACAGTGGTAAAAAATCGCTGGAGGTCTCCAAGTGTCTGCTGTGAGAGGCTAGTAGGCATTCCTGCTCAACAGCAGTATCCAACAGCATCAGACTGTGGATCACTAACAAAAAAAGATGCTTTAAAAAAAGAATAGCATTAGTGAAGACAGCTTGGTTTACATACAATTATCCCATCAACAAACATGGCTGGATTCACCTTCTTCACTGTGTGCACCAATTTAAATAAAGTTATGCTTTGCTTTGGCAACTTTGTTGCATCGGCAATATTGTGGTCATGTCACCTCAGGGGCTGGATTCATAAAACTTCATAACCATTTTTCATCTTATTTTATAAGTTAAGAAGAACATTTAAAATATTTTGTATTTATTTGCATGTATTAAAGGGCTAGATCACGTATACCTTTCTTCTGTGGAGCAAAAATAAATAGATTGGGAAAATGTATCAAATTTAAATAAATAAATATATATATAAATAATATTTATTTATTATAAAAAGTTAATTTTTACTTTGTTTATATAGTTTTTATTTTTTACCCAACAAACAGGATACTGATAATGCATTTTTACTTCTTGCGTACTCAATCTATGGCAAATTTTTGTGAAGGAAGACAAGCATGTGAAGTTTATCTTGTTTCAAACTGAAGCAAAACACTGTCTGAAGGTTTCCTGAAGAACTGAAAAGCTCTTAAACCTATTGTTGCGCCGGCGCCAATAAAGTCATGCAGATAGCAGATTTGAACAAAAAAAATCAAGTGCAAATACAAATACAAAAATAAGATGAGTAAAGAAAACAAATTAAATATAATAGTTGCTGAGTCTGTGATCTGAACACTTTACCTCAGAGCATCCGTTAACTGAATGAATTGAGAATATCACCTGAAAATCCGATAACATCAGCAATTTTCATTCAAGCAGCTGATTTCTGTAAATCAGTGTAAAATTAAATGTATATTGCAGCACAGGGTGAAGTTATTTACGATGATTTGAGACAAATATAATGTAAATTTAATATAAAACGATGTAAATGGCGCTCTGTGTCGCGGCAGGATTTTGAACAAGGTCCTGAGCCGTTGCTGGGTGCCGCGTACAGAGCCGAATGGTACCGCCGGTGTGTGTACACTCATAGAGAATAATGTGTTTGAATTTTAAAGACGTGGCACTGCGCTTCTCGTCCGGTGTGCGACCCCCTTCAAGGTGCTGTTTTCTTTGAAGCCGAAGAACTCCATACTGGCGAGCTTACTTTTTTCGGGTGTGGACAGAGTGTTTCACTCTAGCTGCGCGGGCGCGGACGAGCGCTGCGTCGTCGTCTTATTTGATAGGTGTCCGCGGGTGCACTGTGAATAGCTGTCAGCATGAATGCTCCTTTAAAACTAGTGGGCATGTTACCGTCATTGTATATCTGTTGAACTGCGTTGCATAGAAAGCCTACGCTTTGAAATCAGTGAGCTGAATGAGAAGTAACTCACTAGATGAATTATAACTGACAGCCTCTATCAAGAGCTGCATTAATGTGCGCTGAATCAAAATCATCCACTTACACATCCATATTTTCACAGCCTCAATATTTTCAAAGCAATATCAAAATGCTTTAATTTACCTGCTTGAGAAATGTTGACATCAAACTGCATACCGACATATTTTAAAAACCCCACTGATGTATCACCTATAGTGGACTGAAAGCTTAAAGAGCGTAATCACCTTTACAAGCTGTGAGAGCAGGTTTTCATAGGTCTTCCATTTAAGACGACCCACACGATTACGCTGAAAGCTTGTTGTTTGAGCCAGGTTCAGTCGTGTTACATGACAGCTTGATACTGTAAGTCCAGGCTAAATTAGTGGAGCTCCAAAGGACTGCAGAGCAGAAGTTGCAGTGACTGATGATGGGCCTCTGGGGCTGACACACTTCAGCCCTCTGGCAAAAACAGAAACTATCACCAGTTCTACCCTCTATTTCTTCTCTCTTTCACACAAAATGATGCCTTTGAGCATTCTGTTTTTATTTACTGAAAAATGTATATGTAAGGGGCTCCCCGAAGACAGAGAGCGATCACAGCATTTTCCAAAAACTTCTGATGTGTGACTCTGATGTGTGGCTTCAGGCTGAGTGTTCAGTTTGTTTCTCTTTCCATTTACGGCACCTCTGTCCTTTTTCAAAAGCATCAACACTTAACCTCAACAAGCTACACTTATCCTTTAAAATCAATGTCCTTTCTTCCTCAGATGGGACAAAATTGGTGTCACAGTGGAGAGGTGTGATTAAGCACTGAACTTCTGTGATATCTGCACTCCCTTGAAATAAACAAAGCTTTATAGGCCTTAAAGAGCTTTACATTCCTAAAAAAAATACCAGTGCTAGCAAAATAGCAAAAATAACAGTATTTGAGTATTTTTCTGTCTGACAAGAAGGAACACAAGACGACAGTATAAAATCTGAGTTCCCCCACTAAGCAAAAACAATATGGGCTTTCAGTAAATAAGTAGTGGTGGTGATAAGCCATCTTGCTATATATCTGTATTGTCAGATTTTTTATCAAAAGCTCGGTATGACACCTGCTCCACAAAGTAGAACAAACTGCACACTCATGTAAGTGAGTGATGTTTCTCTGTTAGTGGTCCTGCCCTTCTCTACAGCAGCACTCTGATCAGGCCGTCTGTGTTTGGTCCATGCCAGCTTTAACATTTATCTGTCTTCATCCAACTGCGCCTGCAATTTGGCCTCGTGCTGGGCTCTCTAAAAATGGCTTTTAATAACCGTCTGAATGGCACAAATATAAACAGAATCTGTCTTCTCATGGCCACCCTGCCACTCAGTTCCAGTCTGAAGGGGCGCGTGAAGCTAATTATCGAAAAACTAAAAGCAGCAATGCATTTCTTTGATTGAGATTTAATAAAGGAGAACAAGACAACATCCTCTCATGCTCTCTGTGTTTCAACTTGACTTGTAGTGTTGTGTATAAGGGGTAGGCAAAAATCTATTTAACAATATTCTAAACAAATGGGTCAATAATGCTAGTTAATATCTAAATCTATCTTTAAGGAAAGTTTAAAAAAAAAAGAAAAATGCAAGAAAACAAAAATACTTTTATAGAATTTTTATAGAAAAAAATACTAATATATATACACATCAGGGTTTCTGCAGGTATTTTCAAATTAAATTTAATTATTTTTAATGCCATTTTTATTTTATTTTTAATGCCATACATGACACTAACCACAGATAAAATACATATACATATAAATATATATAGCAATTACCAAACCGGTTCCGTGTGTTTATCACACTAACGTACATATTTTGCGACAGCAAATAAAAAGTATTATATATATGCACTATGTAAAAACACTAAATGTTCTTAAAAAGCAAAATATATATATTTTTTTCTGTTTTCAAATTTCAACCATGGGAATGGCCATTATCTAATATGTGTTGGAAACTACTGAAAACATTGTATTTTGCCCATCCCTAAAAATTAAGCAGACTGAATAATAATGTGTAAGAGAAAAGAAAATGTGATGGAGTGTGTTGAGCAACAACTACATAAGCAGAAAGATCCTGACTTCAAAGGCACAATGCTATTGACCAATCTCGGTGTGAGTAGCCTTGTTTCAAGGTCTTCATGGCAGTTCATGTTATGATAAAAAAAAAAAAATAACCGAGTGAAATAACCGGCCTTGTTTACCTTGATCCAGAGCAATACTGTGTTTTCAATCTGACCTTGTACAAGAGGCCTTCAGCGGTATTGAAGAGCACAAAATAATGGAACCCTCAAACATGGAAATTAATTTTGCAGTTGAAATACTTTTCATTAGCATGCTTGATCCGTTTTCTGTCCAAATCTCTATGGTCAAATCCTCTGATCTGCGAAAACAGCTCTTCTTAACACAGTTTGAAAATGTATACATCTATCAGACATCTCAAAGATTTGTATTGAGTTTAAAGAGTGGGAAAACTTTTTCTGATTCATATTCTGATTTAGACCCAGTTTCTGCAAACCAGAACAATCCTTTGAACCAATAAAATGTTCAGATCACCACTGAATAGTGAACCCTTATACTGCCTTTAAGAAAGGAATTTGATACAAAGGCAACATTCTATAATCTTTTTACAATACACTTAAGTTATTTATAACTCTTTTTCTTTAATATAGTAATTCTGAATGGAGAACAACAATTTGCCAAGAGTCATCTTTCACATGATACCATAATTATGCTTGACTTCATGAACCATCTATTTTAGATTAGGAATGACATTTCTTTTGTTTTGTTAAGCTGCTGCTATCTCAAAGAGATGCTGTTTGACCTTCCTTGGGCTGACAAACCTAGAATGGGTGAAATGTATTTTAAACACTGTTCCTAAGTTTTATGTTGTTGCTACGCTCACCTGCTAGCCAATATTAGTGTTGATATAGTGTTGTTTACAATAGCTTTTTTAAGCTCTCACTTTTGTAAGGCTGTTCAACACCCCTTGTGAAAATTAACCATGTTTTTGTGATCGATTACTGTTTGTATAACCATAGTTTTACGACAAATATCATGATTAAATGGTGGAAAACATCGTCCCTAATGTAAAAGTAAAACATACCACTCTGAAACGTCCTGTGAAATCCGTGCATGTTTGATAACATTTTCAGTGTCTGAACCGGGTTTGAAATTGCCACCATCCTTTATTTTTACACTAGAGCAGAACTCTCAGTTATAGAGGGGCGGGACATTTCCTGAACACACGCTAAGCGCTGCTCATCACAACACATTTCGTATTTTGGAAGGAGGGGCTTCATTGAAAGCAGAACTAAACAACGCTTTCGGGACAGACTGGAGAGAGAGGAACTGTAATAAATGTAAAATATGTGAAAATTCTAGTACACACAAAAAACAAAATCAAGACTTCATAAAAGGGCATAATAGGACCCCTTTAAGCAATTTTACCTGTTTCCAACATTAACAATAAAAAGAATTGTGTCTTGAACACCATCAGCATTTTAGAGGATCATGTGACACTGAAGTAACTGGAGAAATGACTGCAAAATATTCAGCAGGAATATACTATAAACTGTATTAAAATAGGATAGAATTTGATCCCCCCAAAAAAATGCAGCCTTTGGTGAGCAATAAGAGACTCCTTTCAAAATCATTTAAAAAAAACCTTGTCAACTACAAACTTTAGAACAGTAAGATATGATAAAGATATTTTCAATAAGATATGATAAAGAATGATACATACATAAAGTACCAATAGCACTACTGATGAACAAATTTTGACTTCATTGTGTCCAGGAAGGTGCCATACACACAGGCTCTAGTAAACCCAGTGCTGACAGAAAGGACACAGTGGTTCTGTCACGATGGGGCCAGTTTGACATTTAAATGACTTGTGTGCCCACAGCTGGAGACAGCTGGCACAACACCAGAGTGGCCACCGATTCGCTCTGGTCATAAACACTCATCACGGTACTGACAGGAAATGAGCGGGAAAACAGGCCCCCGCTGGTACAAGGAGAAGACGAGCCCAGATGCAGCTGCGTTCGGTCTGTAGACTGAATGACTGGTGGGAACACATCTGCCGTGAAAGGCGAGATGGATCTATTGTCGAATTTAAGTAGAACTCTGAAAATGTGAAATATCTGTCCACTCTAATCTCTCTCACGCTCCCACAAATGAGCAAGGACACCCGTGCGCATGCGCATCAATCAAGAGCTCCGCTGACCTCGGAAAAAGGTTGAGAGTGTAAACAATGACAATGATGTGAGCGCTTAAATTGATGTGCTTAGGGGGGAAAAAAGAGCCTCTGACATTTAAAGACAAGCAAATGAAGTTAGTCACAGGGCCCCTCCATAATGGCTAGTACACGGCTGGCCTGTGGGTAAGACGTGAGAAATGAGTGCACTTCAAATGGCAAATGAGGAGACGTCGATGAATGACTCATCGGACATGTGTGTTAAAAGACAGAGCAAAAAACACAGCACCACAACAATGAAAAGAAAGAGCGCAAGCAAAAAGCAAACTGACCTTTGGCTTCTGTTCCAGCAAGCAGACAGCAGGGCATTCAGTAAAAGAGAGAGAGAGAGAGAGAGCGTGAGAGAGAGAGCGAGAGAAGCAGGTAGCCATATGGACTGTCATGCTTTATGCTGAAATAAAAACTCTGAGCTGGGAGGTAAGTGAGTTAGCCAGTTGTCCATCTGCAGCATGTAATTCGGTTAAAAGGCTATTAAAAAGCTCTAATTTGCCCCCTGTAGACAATGTGGGGCAGATACAAATATAAATGCTCAGACTTGAGCCCTGATGACGTTTTTTGATGTCCCGTTTTTATAAGGTTATTAAACAGCACAGACTTGGCTCATGTATTTCTATGTACAAATGTTGCAAGAAATTCTCAGAAACAACTTGACCACAGTGTTGTGTCCTGAGGACTTATTATACGCATATATGTTTTTGGGTGTGTATTTTACCCTGTGTAGGTGTGTTTTTGCCTGTTTGTGTCTCTCTCCCTCACTCCTTACAGTTAATTAACCTCAGCTGACACTCATAAGGAGTGTGCTACACAGAGCAACCACTGCTTCAGGGAAGTTCACTTCTCCCATGCAACAGACTTGTGTGTTGAAAAAGCTACTGAGTGTAGAAACTTGTGTGTTGTCCTTTAGCTGTGTCCAAAATCATCCCCTACCCTCATTCACAATTCCCAACATCAGTCCACTAATATAGTTCACTTTAGGGAGTGAATGAAAACGAGTGAAATTGGACACTGAGGGTACGTTCACACGACAATGATATGCTTACAACGGAGAAGTGTTTCCTTGGATTTTTTTTTTTTTCGACGTACAGACGACACCATTGTCAAAACGATCCCCATTCACACGGATCCGCGAAAACGACTAAAAACGTTGTGTTCTGCTATCAGGCCATTAGATGGCAATGAAACTATAGATTGAACACATAATCCACATGTGCATGACATCATCGTTTTCACAGATTCATGTTTTTGTTGTTTACACGGAAACCATTTTCAAAAACGTGCATTTTAAAACCCATTTTCAAAAGTTTGCGTTTTCACGCACCAAAAAAGCCAGTTGTTCAGTCGTTATTGAGGTGCTTTGTGGATTGAATGAGTGCACTCGAAAACATCCACTTTGGTTTCGGACACCACTACAAATGGCTGTCCCTTTTGGATATGGGGGCGATTTTGGACATTTTGTGGATATGTGTGCTCATGTGATTGTGGCTTTTTTTTTTTTAGGAATCCACCTTACTCCTGACGAGCTTACTGCGTTTTAAATTATGGGTGGCACTTCCGGTTTGTGAAACTTCCAAATCATAAGGATTCCTTGCAAATAAAGCTTATCCGTCAGAGAATAACGTAACACTTGGTATTTTAACGTGACATTTTACAACAAGAATATCTATGGCAAGAGCTCCCATTCAGTCACTGCATTTTTTCCCCTCATGATTATTTTCTATTTTCCCTTTGGATTCCGCTGTAATAGAATGAAAAAAGACAATATACGGCACATTTGTGGTCTTGTTCTCCCGATTTAATTTACGATGTATATCCCATTAATAATTCACTGGAATGCACAAAGAATCTCTCAATTTTCTCAAATTTTGTTTTCACAGGTAAATAAAATGTATTATCTGGTCAAAATGATGGAAATCACTGAAATAGTATCACGCAATGCTGAACTTTTTGCAACTGTCATATGTTAATTGCTTTTCTTTTATTGGAAGCTATAGGGAGAGGGTGCCATTTTCTTTTAAATATACAAAATGTTTATCCCTGTTTTTTGGTTGGTTTCTTTTCTTTTCCATGTGTAGGTCCTTTAGTTCCCCTCTTAGTAGTTAGTAACTCTGTTTGTTGGTTTGGCCAGGCCCTCTCCCGAAGACATTGACTATCAAAAACTATTTTTGTTTGCTACAAAAAGTAGCTGCTTTAAAGTTCTGGGGCAGAGGACTGACAGTGAATCCTCCACGTTTTCCATTTACGTTTCTTCTTTTGGTTTAATTTTCACACGTTAAAAAAAGGGGGGGGAAGGGGGGGTGCAGCAAGTGATGTAAAGCAATCTCATCTGACATCTTCAGTGCGGCTCTCAAACAAGCATACACTTCACCTTTTTACCTGTGCTAAAAAACAGTTTGGAAAACCGTGCAGAGAAAATCACAATTAGACTTCATCTCAGGGTATGGTATTAAAAAAAAGCTGGGAACAGGAACTCACCAGCACTGCATCAATTAGCCTTTCTTTAATTCACGATTAGAGTGATAACCAGCAGGCCAAGCTGGACTGATTAACTTGTGCCAACCTGCACTTACTCAAACTGCCACCTGGGAGCACAAGCAATCAGAAGACAGACAAGAGTAAGAGTCTTCTGCTTACCACAATATTTTCCGCTTTTCGACACGTTTAACTACTGCACTTCCAAAAGCTTTTCATTAAAAGACAAACTTCACTGAAAATTCTGTCATTTACTCAACCTCGTGCGTTCCATACCTGTACGCCTTTCTGTAAAGCACGAAAGATGATATTCTAAACAATTTTGAACTGTTTTTGTCCATAAAATGAATGTTGATGGGGAATATCAAACACTGTCAATGAATAGACGAAAAAAATTATTGGAGTTTGTCTGTTTTCTCACTGCCAGGTAAAAATAGCATAGAAAAGTAATAGTGCACTTACTACATTTATTACTATTACATGCAGCATTTGAGGTATCAAATAGAGAACATGATTCGACATGCTACAGTAAATGCAATCATACAATAAAATATCCTCTGCCTGTTGGATATTTTGCAATTTACAACAAATTTACAATCTGACCAGTGTTGTTATACTAAACTAAAACTATTAAAAACTCGTTTTAGTTAGTTGAAATAAAGCTAAAATAAAGTAAAATACAAATATTAGGTAAAAAACAAACTTAAATGAAAACCTGAAACAAAATAAGTACTAAAATTCCGTCAAATAAAAAAAAAGAAATATTAAAATGTCAAAAGCACATACAATTACTTACATTATTACAAAATTAATTGCATACTAAAATTCAAATTAAACTGAAAATATAAAGATAAAAGCCAATTACAAATATTGATAAATACAATTGTATTATAACGCAGTGTTTCCCCTACAATGTATTCAGCAGCGCCGCTGCAAAATCTTCACATGATCAGTAATATCACGACATTCACTTCATTCACTTATACACCTAAAAACAATGAGATATGATGACCGGCGGCGCTGCTAATGCGGTGGCTCTGAATCCACTTGTTGACAAGAAAGGAGGAAAGAGCCACATATGGAAATATTTTCGATTAGGCTAATGTCACGTTGCCATAAGAGGCCGTTCACATAGCGCGTTTTTTGCGCGTGCAAATTCGTAATTTAAAATGTAGATGCGGCAAGCACTCTCATAATAGAAGAGCACTCGTTTTTCCAGGTGCGCCTCTCTGTTCATGGTTGCATAGCAACGACAGACGCCACGGGAGAGCAAGCGCTTGTGGAAAGGAGAAAGTGGTACAAACTGCGAAATTGGTACCGAGAACCGTGGATTTTTACCGAATATTAAAAAATTTCAGTGAAAAAAAAATTAACTGAAAAAAAAAAAAATTCAGTGAAAATATTCACCTTTAAGTTATTTCTAGGTGAAGACAGACCTGAGGAATAGGCTACAAGGACAGCATCTGGCCACGTGCATGCGTGCCAGCATTAATGGCCCCCCCACAATAGCATTCAATTACCAAAGAGCCTTAGAGATCTTCTATGAAAAGCCCAGAAAAATTAAGTGCTCACAGATTGGGTGTGGCCTTTGCCATTAAGATAAAATTTTCAATAAATTGTAAATAATCTTTTTCTGGGTTGTGCCGTTTCATTTTTCCCCTATCATTTTTCCCCTACCTTATAGCTGAAAATTAACACAAAAGAAAAACATGAATAATCCTGTCTAAAATTATAAAATGAAGGTTTTTGTTTGTGACCAGTTCAAGGTACGTGCTGCAATAATCATGCCTTGAATCTGTTGATGGTATATTTGTATGTCTAAACATTTCTGCCCACAAAAATTGCCAGCTGCTGGAAAAATTTCTAAGGGAAACACTGTAACGCTAAAATAACAAACTGACATTTTCAACAAAACAAAAAAAGCGTAATGCTGCCACAATGCTAGTGACAGTGTGCTTCTGTGCAGTTTTCTCTGCAATTGCCTACTTCAAAAGAGTCCATCCTCAAGATATTGTGGTCCTTAGATATTGCTCAAGTACCTCCTTAAATACTTTTTTTTTTCCTCAGGTGAAATTTGTCTAGCTTAGAAAAGTGACTGTACAATTCTCCAGAATACTCCAAGTGATTTGAAGTATCATTCATGTCTCTATTGGACATGAATACATCAGGGTTTTGTTTAAATATATAACCCAAAGTATGAGTAATAGTAGCAGTGCTGCTTGTCTTCACACTTATATTATGTTACCTTTAAAGAGGCAGTAGGTGTCTTTGAGCCTAAAGAATGAACTTGGCAGGTATGAAAAAAAATGATGAACATTTCAGAGACTGAATTCTTTGTTCAGCGTCTACATGATGAATGACCTTCACCGATCCCCTGAGGTGTGCTTTACATTTTTGGAGGGTGGAAGAGTCTCCATGTCTGCCTGTGTATCTCTTCTTGGTGAGATTAACAGTGGTGCAAAGAAGGCCATCTCTCCCACATATGGTGACAAAAAGTCCCCCTGCAACCAAAATAAACCCGTATTTTCCACCCTAAAAGATTGCGATAAATAAAAGTCCCACATGAAGCAAACAAATCGAGCCAAAAATGCAGGAAAAACAAGAACAAAAACTAAATGTATACCTTCTGAATGTTTTTATCTGATCAAAGGCCATTTAAAATGGCGGTCTCTTTGTCCCACGGTGAGTATATCACAGCTGACAGCATTGAGGATCTTCATCAGCAAAAGACACCTCAGGGAGCAGAAAATGAGACCAGTGCTTTGGAGGAACAAGCCACAACAAGCATTATCTCAAACCTGTGCTGGGCTCGACAGTGCAAGCATTTCACTTGCGCAGATGTGTGCGAGCTGTAAAATGTATTTAGGAGCACCAGTACGAATAAAATGTCTTAAATATCTTAAATGGTATAACAAACTCCTTCATTATCATTTTAAAGCCAGGTTCACACATACTCCGTTTGCAGTACGTATGCAGCATGTACTGTAGTAAGCAAGCGGTGCAGAGCAGCAGCACAGGTTCATTGTGCTTTCAAGCAAGTGATCCGCGGCTGTATACCACAAACATAACATTTGTTCTTTATTTTAAAATCCAGAAGTTGTTACTGGAAAAGGTTTTTCAGCATTGTAATTCTCTTTGTACACAGTACAGTTATACAATCTTTCATAAAGGTACTCACATTTAAACGCACTAAATTTAAAGGGATAGTTCACCCAAAAATGAAAATTACCCCATGGATTTACTCACCCTCAAGCCATCCTAGGTGTATATGACATTGTTCTTTCAGATGAATATAATCTGAGTTATATTAAAAAATGTCCTGGCTCTTCCAAGCTTTATAATGGCAGTGAATGGCCATTTATTTTTTGAAGTTCATCAAAGTGCATCCATCTATGATAAAAGTGCTCCACACTTTTTAATAAAGGAAGCGAAGTGATGTGTTTGTGTAAGAAAAAGCACCCGAGAACAGTATTTGTGTTTCAAACAGACATTCAGATTTATGTATTCACTATGTTGTTCAGGTCAGCACCAAATACTCAAAGAATTTATAGGTATTTACTTTCAAACTTAAAGGTGCACTATGTACCTTTAAACATTTTTACATTTTAAACTAAAACATGAAAATGTTCTGATTCTTTATTACTGTTCGGTAACACTTTATAATAAGTAACAATATCTGATTCATTAGTTAACATGAATTAACAATCAGAAACACTTTTTAAAGCATTTATGTTTATGCTTTTATGAATTAAGTATTTATGTTAATTTCAACATTTACGAATACATTTTTTAAATAAAAAGTGGTATCCGTTAATATAATTTAATGGACCTGAGCTAACATGAACTAACAATGATTAGTTGTATTTTTATCAAATAACGTTAACAAATAATAACTACTGTAACAAATGCCATTTCTAATTGTTAATGCTAGTTAATGCATTAACTAATTTTAACTAATGGGACCTTATTGTAAAGTGCTAATGTTCTATGATTCTTTTGCACTTTAATCTGTTTGGAAAAATTTGATTACTTTATCATTTTTGGTGTGTTGTTTTGTTGTATTTAAATGTTCAGAGTTTTTTATAAAAAAGTTATTAAACCTGTTAGGAGGAAAACTATTTTTTTAATACCATATAATGTGATAAAAGCAATTATTGTGACATGTATAATACATATCATTTTGCTTTTGAATGTCTCATACCTAGGTAAAACACATTTTTTGATAAATTTGCATTGCGTCCCTAAAGTTTTGTAATGCAACTCACAAGCACAAAAAAGTAAGCATCAAGCCCTGCTTATGGTTTATCTGAAGAGAACATTAAGTAGTTGTACCTCTCAGAAGAGGGATGTTTTTCCTCTTCTGTTTGGAATTGATTGTTTTCAACTCTCACAGAAACAAAACTGCATTCATCAATTATTGAGTTCAGAGCAGAGGAAATAGTCCTCATTTACGCCAGGTCAGGGTCTATCAGCTAAATAAATGTAATGCTACAAAGAAAAACCTTCCAAATGAGCATTAAAAAGATTTAAATGTTCAGGAACACGAATGGCTTTACTCTAAATCCAAACGCACAACCTTGAAGGTGGGAAACATTTATAATTTAGATCACTTCCAAAAAGGCTTCAGGTCTGGTTCCCAAGACAACATGCGCTGTGTTTACAATATCAGTGGTTTCATTTTATTCTGCGTTTATCAGATATTCGGTTCGTTTGAGTGTGCGTCATTGTCTTTGTGCATGTGTGTTTAGGGACCCGACTAGCGCCCTTGTCAAGGTGATGTACTGCTTTGATTGGATCACAAACACCCCTCTCTATTCATACCAATGCATTCGGCACCTCTGAACCGCTATGAGCTATGGGACATGAGTTTAATTCTATTCCTGAGAGAGAAGGCCAAGCAGTGACAACGCATCCATAATGCCTAGACCATCCTCTCTGCTGGAGACTTTTCCGGTCATATATTATCTGTGTTTCATGGGAAAATTGCTTTATGAGAGATATGAGATTTAATCGAAGGCAAAATAAGCTAATGTAGCTTTTCTATTATATGTTGCAGCAAGCGATAATGTCACAGGAGCGCAGTATGTAGAAATCGAAAGCGCGTGCAGGGTTTCAATAAGAAATTTGCTAAGATGAGAATAACACCCTCCTCTTTAATCTCCCTTTTTTCCCCATCCTTGCGTGCTCAGAAAGTCATGTTTCAGACAATTAGGTGGCTGATGGGATAGACCAGATCACAGGCTTGGGGCAGCTGCTATCTAAAGTATCTAAAATCAACATGAAACGATACTTGCAAGTCATTTTATGTTGCATACTTTAATTGGACAGATTTGCGAGAAACGGAATATAATATAAAAGGGGATTTAGGCCAGGAATGGATTTATCCAGTGGGAATTTATCAGAAAAGTGCAAAGTTAGCGATGCTGAGATGATGAAAAATTTGTCCCAGAAAACAATCCAGATTTATGTGAAACTCTACCTTTAAAGGCTGAAAGTCAAGCTCAAGGACAGTTAAATGCATCTTAATCTATGTCCATGGTAATAGAGCTTCAATTTGATCAATATTTTGTTATTGAAAGGATTGTAGAAAATAGAATAACATATGACAGTATCCCAAAACAACGACTAAAATAGCCTGTTCAAGTGGCCTAGGTGAGTATATTAAAAGTCAAAGTCAGTGTCAATTGATCTATTAAGGCGATAAACGGCGTCAATTTTAAGTTGACCAATGTAAGCCACACTTATATACCCAAATCAAGAACTTAGTGAGAAAGATGAATGACAGGCGGAAAGAAAATCAAATCTCAAGATGCATGATGCATTTCCGAGAGCCACTCGAAAAGATAAATGAGATTCTGTAAGTGTTAGCAGTACTTCTGTTTTGGTCTTTGGTAGGGAGACACGAGCCACCACAAATCCTCCCTTCTGATCTCTCCCAAGCACATGAGCCGAGCCTCCAGCCAGGAACGATTAATAGTACACACATTTTTCTAGACCAGAACGGACACAAAGAAAGACAGAGAAGACAGAAAGGGAGAAGAAATGTGCATTTGGAGCTCAGATTCTCTTCTCTAAAATGTCTCATAAGATGCACAAAAAGACTTTTAGATTACAGACAGATATTAAAAAGGCTTAAAATGAGTTTTCAAAGTGTTTTCATCTAGTTAAGGCAAGACACGGCAGGCAAAAACATAGATTTTTCATGTAGTGGTCAGTTTTGAGATTTTGGGCTAGTTTACTCCTTCAATATGTGTTCTTTCAAGCTGCTATAAAGAAAACGTTGAAAATATACATTAAGATGTTTATTTTATTACATTTTGTTTACTTGCGGCAGTAAGTTTCTCCCGAATTTACCAGGAAGTTAGCATTCCAACACGGCATGCCGAGATCCTTCTGTTTACTGAAGTCTGTCATGACCAGTATCGCTGTAAAGCTCCGAGTCTCCTGCACAACGCTATGTAACCCAAATATGGGCATTTCCTTTCTATCAGTAACCAATCGTGAATGTCCAAAGGGGGATTTAAAGCTAACGACGATTTCTCATTTAGAGCTATCTAAATCTTTAACTGCCCACCTATGTACACCAAAATTTCCAGTTATACACTTAGCAGTATTCTGAAGATATTATTTTATATTTGTGTGTGTATATATATATATATATATATATATATATATATATATATATATATATATATATATATATATATATATATATATATATATATATATATAAATATATATATATATACAGATATATATATATATTTGTTAATAAATCATTCCTGGCCTGATTTATGTGACATTTTAATAAAAAAAATATGGCGAAAATCTATTTTTTATGGCTATAGACAGTATATTTTGATTCCCTATGTAATGAAAGCATATATCCTGAAATCCCTCTGAGTTTTTATTTTCATCTTGTGTGTAAACAAAATGAAAAAAGAATTTTGCACCTGGCTTTATCATATGTTCAGATCTATCTACCGAAAATATATGCAAAATCGTGCATATTTAATTAGATAATGCCTAATTTGCATAATTAAACATACAAATTTCTAAAACTTGTAATACATTTTTTTTATATACTTGTGTAAGTAATCAACTGAGGAAGTTTCATGGTGATATCTATTATTTTAAAATTTTATCCTATTCACCTGTAGTATCTCGCCTTGAAAAAAAGCTTTAGACACTTGAATAAAGAGTGAGTGCCTTCTACTCGCTTAGAATGTACAGCTCCCATCAGAAGAGACGAGCATGAAATTACAGCAAATGAAAGATAGAAAAATTACCTAAAAAGAGAAAAGACAAGAAAAGCAGAAATTAGATATTCATATTTTCCTTTTATATACAAGATGACACATGCTGAGGCGAATTCTAATGTTATATGAGGTCGAGACGAGTGTGTGCGAGAGTGAATACGTGTTTGCAACAGTAACTTGGCAGAGCGTCATAATTAACAGAGTGGAAAGGGCACATTTCATTTTAATGAGCATGGAAATTGGAAATCAACAGCCTTTCCTGAGGCTACATACAGTCCTGGGTGTGAGGAGTTGTATTGATTTACTGTACAGGCTACAATTATCCCTCCCATTTATTAGAGTCTGTGCCCTCTGTCACTCCCATTTCCTGCAGTCACTGCATCTTACAATGCTAACATCTAGGATTCTAGACACACAAACAGTTTGATAAAATCATCCTCTCAGAGAAGTTGCGTCTTTGCATGCATTTTCATTAAAGCCCAGCAACGGTGATACACACTCAGATATCTTTGGCAGTTGCTATCAAAACGTCCCACCACAAGCGTTAAGTTATTATGCATGCCATGTCATGTTAACAATAGTCCAAATTTCAAAAAATGCATCTTGAGACCCCTGCATGCTGTTCCATTCCACTGTGCTTCAAGTTCTTTTCAAATGCTAGAAAATATCGTCTGCCGCCACCCACAACACACATGATGGTGAGTTTTGCACTTGTAAGCACCACTCACATTTAAAATATAGTTCATCATAATAACTATGACTACTGTCTCATCCGCTTTTGTTTTGGCAGTAAAAATGTACATTTCTCATTCCAACAATGCGTTAATTAAATCACTGAGAGACAGAGCATTAGAAACTGAGACAAAAGCATGTGGGATGACCAAAACTGATCCATGGTGGCAAAAAAAAAAAAAAAAAAAAAATGGATAAAAGATTAATATAAGTACTCTTAAAGATCCTGCTAAACTAAAGTGATAGAAATGAGGGAGCTTGTCTGTCTACTGTTTGTTTAATCATCACAATACATGTTTGAAATATACATGCCATGTACTCAAGTCTGGTCTTTAGATAGATGGACGATTGTATTGACAAAAATGATAAGAGACAAATAATCCAAGGTTAAAGATGTGGAGAGATCTCTCATATTCCTCTTCCGCAGAGAACTATGAAATATTAAAGCTGCAGCTTTTGGACAGCAGCAGCGTCATGACCCAAGATTAACTTTTAAATAATGTTTTAACATGCTTAATATTTTATCATCTCAGCTATTAAGAGAACAGTTCTTTCAAAGCACCCAAAAATAAGATTATGAACTGATTTTTCGTTTTTATCATTAACAGGAAACTCCAGATCTGACACATACTTCAACACTATGCAAGAAAAAACTAAATTAGTACTTAATTACTCCTAACATTTTTTTTTTTTTTTACTTCGAGATTCACTTAAAATAAGTAGGGTTTTCTTTAAGGTTTTTTTTTATGATTATTATTATCATTATTTAGCTGCTATCTTCTCTGTAAAGTTTCTCTGTCATTTTGGTGTCAGGAAACAATACTATCCTATTTCATTCTGGGTATGAGTGACTATGGAACTCAATGTGCTCTAATCATCCGTCTTACAAAAATATTTTCAGCTGAGGAAGATTATTTTAAACTTTTTTTACACTTCTAGAAATTCACAATATGTGTTCATAGTACATCAATATCTCTTATTCCATGACAGGAAACACAGAATGGTTTTCTGATCAGTAGGCACATAAGTCTTGATAAAAAAAATAAATAAAAAAAATGCAATAAATAACATATACAGCTGTACTGCCTAGTGCCTACACATTTTCAAAACATAATTTTACCAATACATGTTTGAAGGAGTTCACAAAACACTATCACAAAAAAAATAAAATAAATTAACTACACATTTATTGGGTCAAAAAGACAGATTATCTACTACGTTGTGCACAGAAAAAACCCCTGTAATATAAGATGAGGGGTTAGACAATACAGTAGTAGCAGCACTTTTACTCCTCAAACACACAGCTAACAGTGCTATGACGGTGTGTTAGTTAAAAAGGGTCAAACCTTAAAGGCTGAGGTCAGTCAGCCATATCAGTGTTAAAGCCTCATTACTCTTTTTCTTTCTTTCTCTTTAATATAACAAAAACTACTCAACGTGAACTAATGTCTCCCTTTATCCATCCACATTTGTCTGCCCACGCACTGCACTTATGTCCATCATTACAGATCAAACGCTCCTCTCTCAAACACAGTACTAGTCATGGACACGCCAGTAGCCTCCGCATGAAACAAAAGCAGTCAACTCACCAATTCATCCAGATGCGTCGATCATGCATGTGCAAACAGTCATAGGACAATATGAGAGTTGATATGACAAAGAGCAGTGGTGAAGCTGTGAGTTGTGGCATGGGTGGGGAAATCATTATATATATATATTTTTTTATGGATTCAGATACTGATTCATTTTGTTTTACTGTAATGCAACCGATTTGCCAAATTGATCCAGCATTTTTTAATAAATAAATAAATAAATAAATAAAAAAAAAAAAAAAAAAAAAAAAAAAAAAAAAAATCACCCAAACTATAAAGGACTACAAATATGAAATGTGTGTGTGTGTGTGTGTATATATAATGCTTTAATGAGAGGCTTTGTTAGTCGTGAGAGGGCCATCTCCGGGGGAACCTGAGCTCAGTAAAAGCCATGCAAACTCAGCGCAATCTTTGAGCTTATTGTTCCCCTCACACCCAGTTATGATCATATATTTCGGTCTGGTTTTCAGGATTGTTGAGAATCCAGGGTGTGAGCAGTGCAAGCAGAAGTGTGTTTGTTTATCTCGCTCTCATACAGTAATGCTTTCTGCAGACTGGGGAAGAATGCAAAAGTGAGAAGTGCTTGGCATGAATGGCAGTTTTGCCATGCCAAGCTTTATATATAATATACACACACACGTATTTAGACTTGTGATAAAAGGCCTAGCAGAGGATGTACCTCCTCTTTTACTAGAAGTTCCTGATTTAGTTACTTAGCACACAGTTACAGAGCTGCACAGGACAGCTACCGAACTGGACAAAAGGCGGCTACATGGATAGTCAGGACTGCTAAGAGGATTACTAATGCACTCTTGCCCTCCCATCCAGGACTTATACCCCTCTAGGAGGAGAAAACGGGCTGGAGAAAACGGGGCTGAAAAAAAAAAAATCATCTCGGACCCTGGCCACAACCTCTTTGAACTACTTCCCTCTGGCCGGGACTACAGATCATTGTCCACTAAAAAAACACACATAAGAGCAGTGTTTTTTTTCCAAATGCCATCTATGTCATGAACAGCAAACACTAGTCAATGACCTTTCTTCACAGAGCAATTTCCATTCTTAGTCTTTGTGCAACTTAGGGCTGCACAATTAATCGAATTTCTAATCACGATTACGATTATGGATGCCACGATTACAAAATCGTTCAAAACCACGATTACAAAAAAACACACAAAAAAAAAACACTCTGCGTGCATTTAGAGCATGTTATGAGAGGCAAATCACAACTACTTCAGAAAACCCAGCACAATAGGAACTACCAGGCAGTGACGTATGTGTACGCTGAAATAAAAAGTCTTTCATCTCAGAAAAACGGACGTTCCTGTCATGTCAGCCGTTATAGGCTACTGTGCTCGTAGCGCACACGCTTCAATTGTACGCGCAAATGCGGAGGCGTACGCTGTGTATAAAGTGCAAAGGAAACTACGAGCATGCAACGTTGTTACGGTGTAAATTAGTAAGTCACGAAATAAAAGTAAAATACCAATAAATCACGTTACTGGTATGTCGTGTGTTAGCTGAGAAGGACTTACATGCAGGTATGATTTTCATTCTGTTCACCAGGAGCAGTTTCCATGTTTCATTAACAGTTCTTGTTAATATTGTGTATTCACCATGGTAACTGTCGTTTCAATATTAATCCCAAAATGCCACTTTATTTTCACTTTGTGTTATTTTTTATATTTTTAAATGACTATGGTGGCTCGCTCATACCAACATTGTATTAACAAAAGCTAGTCTGGGACTGCCATTTAATAGCTTTAGCATAGGCCTAATGTTTATTTCTTAGTAGTCTTTACTATTAGTCATATTCTTACAATTTATGTGTATGTTAAGTAAAGGGGGACAGTGTGTGTGTTCACAATCTTTAAGTAAACATGTATAATAATATGCATATTATATATATATATATATATATATATATATATATATATATATATATATATATATATATATTCAATGTAAATTGTAATAATCGTAATTAATAATCGCAATTACAATTTAAAGGGAATAATCGGCAATTATGATTTTTGTCATAATCGTGCAGCCCTAGTGCAACTACAGTACAACTGCATGTGTGTAAATGCACATTTATTTATACCAACTGCATTTCTGCACTACAATCTGCATTTTCTTTTATTCCGTGTGTGAAAATGTTGTCTCTCTAGAAGTACTGAAAACTTCTGTTGCCAAAGTGAAAAAAGCAATGCCCTTTCTGATTCTTGTTTTGAGAAAGCGAGAGCAAGAACTATTTTAGTCAACAGCAAAGACATATCACCGTTCTACAAACAGTCGTAACATTAATGAATTAATTAATGAAGACAACAAACACTTCAACATCAAACACAAATCATGCTATTTTACTCTCTTTGCATGTCTGCACTATAGTCATGATTCTCTCCCATGAGTTTTAGATGGTGCTGGTTAATCTGCGATGGAGAGGTTTTGAGGCAGGTGTTTGATGGTCTGGGAGGTTGGAACATGTGTATGAGTGAATTGTGATCTGCAATTGACTCTTTGAGTGGAGTCATCACTTACTATTAAGTGATGGGACAGCTCAAACACAGCCAAAGTAATTATGTTGTATTTTATTACATGCACATTGCACACACACTCGCAGAGTTATTTAATGTCACTCAGTAGTGTGAGCTATTTGCAATTATCAATACATACTCTCTAAAACAAGTGTATATATAAGCAACAAAATAAACACTAAATTACAGGGCTAATGACAGGTGCCCATAAGCATGTTAACACGAAGTTTTCACACATATGTGTAGTATACAGCAACAATTCAATGAATATACACTAATGCATGACAGTTAGCTTTCTATCATCTTGGAGATGCTTCTGAGTCGATAAGTGTCTTCTACCAGTTTTGTGGGCCAAAAGCCTTTAATTACATGCTTACAGAAACGCAGGTGTTTGAGTGTGTCCATATAAAGGCAATGTTCAATCATATGCCTCTTCAGACTGCATTTGCACTGAACCCTCAGCCAGCAGGTCTCAGAAAGAAAGGAGGAAGAAAGAGAAGAGAGAGAGAGTTGTGGAGATTAATGCAAATGATCAACAACATGGGTGATGTGTGAAAAGGTGTGCAGAGAGACATTCATTCTTGAGAGTAAGAGGAGGAGGAGAAAGTGATTATTATATACGTGATTGCAAAGGCAAATGTAAAAAACAACAAATGTTTTGCAATGAATCAGGGAAGAAAGAGGCAAATTAACGACTAGCACAACAGCGATAACAAGCAAGCTGTTTTGCAACGGTTCAAACATTTTTATAAAGTATAAACAATTACAAATAATTATATAAAAATATGTAAATCATTATGGTCAATCTGTAGCTTTCACAGAACTTCTGACCCCTCAAAGAATAGTTTGTCTTGGGAGGGAGGGAGGGAGGGAGGGAGAGAGAGAGAGAGAGAGAGAGAGAGAGAGAGAGAGAGAGAGAGAGAGAGAGAGAGAGAGAGAGAGAGAGAGAGAGAGAGAGAGAGAAAGAAAGAAAGAAAGGAACGAACGAGTGAAAGGAAAACAGAAAAGAACCGCAATACAGCTCAATACAGGTTGGAAAAAAAGCAGTGAAATACGCTAAGAATAGAGGGATGATGAAAGAGACAGACATGCTTCATCTCTCTGATCTAGGAAACCAAACTCTGTGCTGAACAACAGCAACAACACATATACAGATTAAGACATCAGAAAGCTTCTGCTCATTTTAGACCTTCACATTTTTTTTCTGGAGTCCTTTAGTCAGTGTTACATGAGCACTTTATGATATGCATTCCTGATCCTTGAATGTACTTTCTCTTCTATTCGTGTAAATGGGCATAAAAAAAACCCCAGCAACTCCTTGCACACGCGTCTCAGGAGTGAGACGTCTCAGACATTTCCCATCTGAAATTGGGCGGAACAACTGACGTCATACAACCAAATAGAAAATATTCCTTTTCTATGAACATGCGCCCACAAAAACATTTTCAATGTAGATGTGCTTGACTTGGCAAGCAAATCTGAAGGTTCTCTCCTCCTCATCCTCAATTCTGCCTCCACATCCTATAATCTCTATCAGGACAGTCGTGAGAGGACCATCTCCGGGGGAACCTGAGCTCAGTAAAAGCCATGCAAACTCAGCGCAACCTTTGAGCTTTTTGTTCCCCTCACGCCCAGTTTTTATCATTCATTTCAGTCTGATTTTAGGGATTGTTGAGAATCCAGGGTGTGAGCAGTGCAAGCAGAAGTGTGTGTTTATCTCGCTCTCACACAGTAATGCTTGCTGCAGATGAGGGAAGAATGCAAAAGTGAGAAGTGCTTGGCATGAATGGCAGTTTTGCCATGCCAAGCTTTATATCTGAACAGGAAATTACATGGCGGGGACAGATTCTAAGACACATTAGGCAGATGAGGATAACCCAAAAGCACATGTTTAGAGATAAATGTCTGGTTGAAGAAATAAATGACTGCAGATAGGCTTCATCTGTATCTGGACAAGGAAGATAAAATCAAGGCTTTTTCTGTTACTATCTACCTACGGCCACATATGAACGATCGATCGAAGGATAGACAGATAACAATAACTTAAGAGATTTACTCCATTTAAATGCAGTTGTCACCCCCAGTACACCTCTGAACTTGGCCATATGGAATCTATGGAGCTTTGATGGAGCTTTTTGAAGGGAAATCTGTGGAACTGATTTAAACATGGAAAAACATTGAGCACTGAACTGTTATTGGCAGCTGTAAGTACAAACAAATTAGCCCAAAAAAATATCAAACAAAAATGCAAGGGTAAGGAATGGGTAAAATTGTGTGAATGAGGGACTCTAATTATACAGACCTTTCTGTAAGCACAGATTTTGTGTGGGCCAACCGTGAGTTTTCTTTACACAGTTTAGTATGTCTTACAGAAAAACCAGAGCCAATATTTAGTTTATACGTGACAACCTATATAAATAACAAAATAAGGCCTTGATGACACAGATACACAATTACACCTACACAACTGCTCACAAAGAGGGGGAAAATGTGCTGAATAATGTGCATCATGCCTACAAGAAATCACATTTAACACCATGTCATGAAGGACTCTGGAATATATCAGTCTCGCTAAACTCAATTATGTTTATGCCGTATGACCTGGAGAAGTTTCTGGACCGATAATACAAACTCACAAGCTAGATCTACCTCATACCATTTCATCCATCAGCAATTTGCAACTTGTGAAATAAGGGTCATATTACACAACGCTGAACGTCACTTCTGGTGGGGTTTTCTTTCAGGTTACAGTCTGACAGTTTTCATAGGTTGTTATTAGGAAAACAGTACCACCGGCGAAGCATTCCCCTGGGACGTCCCAACAGCCGTTCGGCTCAGCAACACCGCCTAGGCACCTGCTCCCAGAGGACGGGCCACATCTGGAGGGGTGGGCGGAAAAGAGATTTGGCCCCTGCAGATGTTATCAACTCAAAGAGGCTACAACACCTGTGCTCACACTCTCTCACAAAAACAAAGCAGGCGTGACAGATGACATACATACAAAGTCACACATAACGAACACACTCACACCTGCTCCCTCCCACATTCAAGTCAATGGGGCAGCGGAAGCGTCATCTGACAAGAGGGACACGCTCACCTCAGAACTCGCAATATCTTGAACAAAATAACCAGCCATTAAAGCAGCAAAGACCACATTGTTAAAGATGCTTGTACTCTCTTGCTGTTATTTCAGGAAGGAGAGAGAACTGAAACCTCAAATAAAGAGAAGGAATAAATAAATCAAGAAAAGTGTCAGATTTATAATGAAAACGTTTACAACAATGTTTGTTTGTCTGCTTGAATAACAGCATTTTCAATGTTGTAAATAATAGTGCTGGAGCTGCATTTATTTATTTTCACATTACATTGTTTCCTTTTTGTGTGTGGGATCAAATGTTCTTTTTTATTGTATGAAACAGTGGTATGGTATAATGCAATACTAAAATATAATATTTTACAATCCTGAAAAGCTCTGAGTGCACGTTGTCCATTTAATGTAAATGAAGCCATGGGAGGTTCAGCCAATAAAAGACCAGTAATTAGAGGATCGTATAATACATTTATCTTTTTTTCCCTTTGTTTTGTAGACCCTTAAATTGTATTCTTATCCTTATATTTCAAAAGATAACATTTTCTAAAAATTAAAAAAAAAATCATTGTCATGAACAATTCGGTTCATCTACTGATTTGAGTCCACTTAAAGAGCACATGGGATAGCGATTTATAATGCCTAAATCACACTTCATCAAATTTTGTAAAAACTATACTATTGTGAAATATTATTACAACTGAATAAGTGTTTTCTATTTTAATACATTTAAAAAAATATTACAACTGAATAAGTGTTTTCTATTTTAATATATTTTAAAATGTCATTTATGGCAAAGCTGATTTTCAGCGGCCTTTACTTCAGAAATCAAGAAAGTTCTTTATTATCACTAGCTGTGTTTCCATTACAGATTTGCGCAAAACTTTTGCGATTTTCTAAATGTCGATAAAAAACTATTGCGAAATGACTGTTTCCATTAACCGATGTTATGCGACTAAAACTTATTTATTTTTGTCATTCCAAAAATCATGGCAATGATGTTGGTAGGTTTAAGTACATCCTAGCCACCACACTAGCCATTATTTTTAATCGAAGGAGTAGGCGTGTTATCCAAGCATTAATGGCAAGGAAAGACCTTTATACTCGTGAGTGGCACATGAGGTGTTTCTCCCTCATATCTGCTTCGAGGTCTTGACTGTGACATTTCTTTGTTGTTTAGAATCCAGTATTCCCGTAATTCTTTTAACTTTTATGAGTTTAATAAAGAACATTGTCTCGTCTTCTGAATGAATGTTCTGAATGAATGTTCCACAATTCACAATTCTTTCAGCCAAAGAATCATTAGGTCCAAGCCAAACTCAATAAATGGATGGATCAAATTGTGGATTGAGGGCAAGATAGCATGTCCAGTAATTATCAAGTTTGAAACCTGAGGAAGGAAAGAAAATTCATGACATGACTCATTTAAAGAGAGAACAGTAATGTCAATTACAAGTGTGTAATAAGAAATATTAAAACAGAGTAGTGAGTGACCAAATTTAACAGCATCCAAAATCCTTCATACTGATCCTTCCTACACTCATCTACTAAGGTTCCTTGGACATCCAGCACTCAAACTCCCAATGCCAATGATTCCTCACTGACTTCTGACTGACTGACTTCTGACAGATGGATAAGTTTAGCAAGTCGTGTGAAACTGCAGACGGTAGTATCAGGGTGGCAGATTGCAGGGCATGTGTTTGTGTGTGTGGGCTCTATTCCAGCAATCACTCAATGGTCCAACAAAGGCCTGAATCATTGTGATAGAGGGTTGATGAAAGACAGAGGCAGGGCAAGCTTGCTCTAAGCAGCTTGCTGGTGATTGTTTCCTACACTTTGCCGCTTTGACGGAAAGAGGATGTGGCAAAATAACAGGACTTTAACAGATTTCAGACTGAAAAAAGCAAACGTCTGTTCAATCAGAGCAGTCATTTCAGGGACGAACAATGGCGAGCACAACAACAGCAGAGAACAACGAACAGCAGCAGTGAAAATTAATATTTTAGCGAGTAGAAGTCTTGATTCTTCTGGTTAATGTTTAATTGGGCTCCAGATGTTGGTGCACTTAAGGGAAATTAAGAAAGCTTGAGAGACGGGATAAAGAGCAGCGAGCGGGGGATCAGTGCGCCGCCGTTACGGATGCAGTCCTGACATGAGGTTTCA
The DNA here is from genome assembly GCF_963993115.1 of Abramis brama. Taxonomy (NCBI): domain Eukaryota; kingdom Metazoa; phylum Chordata; class Actinopteri; order Cypriniformes; family Leuciscidae; genus Abramis; species Abramis brama. Next base: position 8,305,055 of record NC_139985.1, read on the forward strand.
AAACGTTAGCTTCTGCTCCTTAAAGAAAGGCAATGAATAAATAAAACTGATACAAAAGCACTCGCCGCAGCTCCCAAATACACTTGATGAGGAGTGAAAGGAGACAGAGGAGAAGTCCATCTGCGAGTGAGATGTGAAAGAACTCTGATGGGCCCCTGGGTGACCGGAGATGCTGAGCGCTTGGTTCTTTGAGAGGAAGTCTGGTTTTCGGCTGTCATGAGTTCTGTAATCACATCTGGGAACACGGCGTTCTCAGGCCTGAAGTAAAGTGAAGTGGAATCTGACAGGTTGTCTTCATTTCTCAAAGATTGGAGAGCGTATGACTGACAGCACCAAATCCTGCTTTAGGTTAACAGACAGAGCCGGACTATAAAGTCCATCCAAATAATCTAACCTAGACAGAGCGGTTAGCAAAAGTTAAGAGGGTCAATCTTGTGCAAAGCAGACACGGGACATACACATTGCAATTAACACACATGAAGCCCATCGGCCATTAACCAATTGGTACCAATGAGACTTACATTCATTAATGTTTCCAAAAGGCACATTTTTATGTCAAAGAACCTGAAATATGATGATCTATTAGCGCTCTATATATATATATACATCCTAAAATATAAGTAGATGTATATTTGGGATGTATAAAGACTTGCTTATAATTATATTGTTACTGCACTTAATTCAAAGCAAATACAAATAAATTCTATCTTTTTTATACCCACTATTAGCGTAATTTCAGATGTAAAAAAATAAATAAAAAAAAAAAAAAAAAAAAATAATAATAATAATAATAATAATAATAATAATAATAATAATAATAATAATATCGCAATAAAAATACTAAAATATTTTTTTTATATATATTTAGGGGCTTTTATTTTTATCCATAGAGTTATCTGAATGCCACTGGTTAGCTGTTGCCTGAATGTGTAATAACCAGTAGTTGTACTAAAAAGTCACAGTGAATTCATAGTATTTACTATGTATGTGTAGATTCTCTTTGACACATTGTTCTGATCATCTCAGTTGAATTGATCTGGAATGACATTACCCGGAATAAAACTAAACACGGCTAGTTCAAAGGCTTCTCTTACAACAAAAAACACTCTAAAGCATCCAGTAGAGACTTTGAAGCAAACTCATTAAAAAGTTTTTCACTTATGTTCACAAGTAAGTAAAATGGACAGATAAAATAGTTATGAAGAAAGTGAGCAAGAAATCACAATGAGGAAGATGAGCTTTGTTTACCTGACGGAGTTGAGGATGATGATGTTCGCATAATTAAAGTCAGATTCGCCAACATGTAAAATATCTGCCTCACACACATTTTAGGTTTATTTAAATTTAAATAATCTGACAACCTTGTAAAACACGCTTTCACCATTTGCCCTATTGAAGCTAGACATCTTAAACTGTGTGCATAATTCAAGGTTCAGTCGCATAACATCATCCCTGTGGGTACTGAGAAGGATGGAAGAGAGAGAGAAAGAGATATCTGCATATAGAGCTGAGTAGTGACAGGTAGACAATGCTGATATGAATAATTGAAAAGAAAATCAAGTAAAGCAACATGCCGGAGCAATTCAAAACAAGCTTAATGTGAATAAATCATCAGGGGGGGGGTAGAGAGAGATCTTAATTATCTTGTGGCTGTAGAAATGTTTAAATGACTAAATCCAAAACTAGTACAAAACTAATTTCTGGTGTGTATAACTTTGGTTTATTTAGTGTCTGTGTGTGGGTAGCAGTACAAAAACCCAATCGTGACAGCAGTAGGCAACGTCCTGTCGAAGAGTTGGAGGGAACATCCAACAGCTTGGGGAGTCTGTCTCTCTAAAGCCCACGTAGCTCATTCAAGGAAGGTTACAAGTCTGACTGATGAAGGTAGAACATTTTGAAAGCTGATTCTTGATTTTAAGTCTGAATACTTTCACTTCCTCAATTTGAATACAAGAAAATGTTACTACCAAATTAAAACATTCAAAATCCTAAGCTAAAACTTGTGTTCTTTAAGATATGATTGGCTAACCACTGAGCAACTGTGCTTTGTTGCATTTACTGACAGGCAGCGAGTTTGCAGTAGGGTCTAATATAATTTAGTGCTGACTCATTCTTCAATATCAGCCTCTTTGCAGGCTTGTATTTTATTAAGAAACATTACTAAAACTATGAGCTGAAATGTGCCACATAAAGCCTGGAGGTTAGACTGAAGTGATTAGAAACCTTGTTCAAACTTCAGAAAACTTCATTCGTTTCTAAAAATGCAATTATTAAGAAAGATACGTAGAGCTACAGGTGCTACACGCAGCCAGAAAAAAATATAAATAAATAAATAAATCAAGGTTAGTTCTTTATAATATCTACATCCTCGTTATTATTTCACTAGATATGTCTACAGCCATTTTTATGTGAATTTTGGGATACTGTATAAAAAATGCTGGATGTAAATGCCAAGATGAGCATACATTCTAAAAATGTGTATAAAAAACACAGAAAAGACTAGTTGCCAATAGGGCTGTGTGATATAGCTAAAAAAATGTATCACAATATAATGTTTCATATCGTTCGGTATCGATAATTGACATTATTAATATGACATTTTTTATAACCTTTTTTTTTTTTAAAGACAAGTAGAAACGTCTGAATTTAAACCACTGTTTTTTTATTTATTTATCCACATTATTAGGGCAAACAACAAATTATATTAGTTTTAGCAGTCAAAAACAAAAATATCTTCTTTATATCTTATATAAAGATAAAAAAGTGGAAAATGGCAGAGAAATTTCCTTGATTTAAATATATTTAAATCAAGGAAATTTCTCTGCCATTTTCCTTCTTTTTTTTTCATTAAAAGAACAAATATTTTAAATAAGCCAAGTGTGAGTTTTCCTACATCTTGAAACTTTTAGTTTTATAAATGATGGTAATTTTGATGAACAAATTATGTTCTGGTCATAACATTAAAAATAACATTTAAATATGATAATATTTTAGTTTTGAAGTGCTGGAAAAACATGTGAGACGCACTTAGAGCATTTTACTATTCCTGCCAAACTTCCATGGTTACAGTTAGTGTTACTATACTAAATCCATGGTGAATGTTGCTGATTTGTGGACTATAACTATAACTAGTTCATTCATGGCACAATGTTTCTCTTAGTTTCCACGTCAGCGCTGTTTAATCTGTTAACAACGGAGAAATTTGAATGCTCCTCACTAGATCTCGCAGCGATGTTATTACTTCAGTGGCGAATTCAAATGCTCAAATGCCTACTTTACTGGATCTCTTAGCGCTGTGTAGTAACAGTGTCGCTTGATCAAGATCGTCTTGCGCTGCACTAGTGTCAACTGATAAAGGTCCGTGAAACACAAAATAATGAGTAGCGCAGTTTCGTTCCGCTTTCATTATGTTGCCATTTGATGTTGGGCAATGTTGTGGTGGTCACGCCAGTGATGCGTGCGCATTTTAATGAAAATATCGAGTGCTAAATACCAATACCGTTTTATAGAACACGCTTTATTTGCAAATGTTTTATGCGATATTCCAATATTGTGCAAAAGTAAAATCCCCAACTTTGGATGGAAACATGGCAACTGTGGCTAGGCAGAGTTTCCAAAAAAACAAAACAAAGCGTTTAAATTATTTATTATGCTAACACAGCGCAGTATTTATGCAGTGCATCAGGTTTATTTGCAGAACTACAAAGAAACATTAACATTGACTGACCGGCTCGCTGTGTGCCGAAGGTAACGGCCAGCCTGGTAAGCAGGTCCTCGTTCTCGTAACGATCCTCTTTGGCGATGACCCAAAAACAACTCTCGGACATCTCCTGGGGTGAGATCTAAACAGACACAGAAAGCAAAAAAACTAAAAAAAAAAAAAAAAAAATCATAGCCTGACATCATGGCACATCAAGTTAGGTCAAGTTAGGTGCTGGAGTTGCTAGGAAACGTGATGCATCTAAACAGTGAGGTGGATTTATGAAAAAGTAAAGAGGAAACCTATTCAAATATTCATATCGTGTTCTATCGCAGGTCTTTATTTTGTTCTCCTACATGTCAGTGTGTGTGACAGCTGAATGCAGCCCTGGAGAGGCTTATTCTCAGTCTTCTCAGTACATGAAAACACAGGGCGATCTCCAGTCAGACATCACCACACACGGGCCACACAAACACATGCCTAAAACACCCATGAAGCACTGCAATGAAGGAACACAAACTGGAGATCATCATTTAGAGGGGGGGGAACCAAAAACAAAAAAACGAAGAAGAAAATTAGGATGAAAAAGAAGAGAGAAGGAATGGAGAGGAAAATAAATGGTAAAAATAATATGGATGAAAGAAAGAAAGAAAGAAAGAAAGAAAGAAAGAAAGAAAGAAAGAAAGAAAGAAAGAAAGAAAGAAAGAAAGAATTCTACTTCTGTATTGTGGTGATTTTGTAAAAAACGGAAATTAAGACTACAAACAATGTCTTCAGTAGTGTTCAAATATCTAATCTGGAGGTGTGAAAGGAAGCCATAGTAACACTTGGGAGAGAAGAGCATTGTGGGATGATCAGTTTAAAGGAGTCTTCTTGTTAACATAAAGACTCAAAGGGTAATCGATGAGACTAGCTGCGCTAATGAACAGACCTCACACTCCTGCCAAATACCTGAGCCAATAACAGCTCTTCAAATCTGCTCCATGAGGACATGTTCAAAGAAATCAAACAATCAGGAACGGACAGAACATGAGCCTGAAGAGTAGCCTCTCAGTGGAAGCGATTAACCCACGTTTCCAACTGCGAGCGTGATTAAGCGAACATGCAATGCTATGTTCAGCCCCTTTGACGGCATGGGGTGGCATGTTTCCCATGATGCACCAGCTGCCTCGTCTTTGACTTTCTAAGCTGCAAAGCTCATGTTAATGAGTGATAAAAGTCTTGGGTCAGGAGCCATGAATATTGTATGGCGTCGGTTTCTCAAGCAGCTGTTTAAAAAAGCATATTTGTGTCCGCCTAATGGCTAATTACAAACAGGTTTCGGATGAGATGAAGCATATGGCGGATTTTTTTAAAACATCTGTATGACAGTGGCAAAAAGGACAGAGATTAAATATTAATCGTAATGTTATAAACTAACACAACTCAAGACATCGTATCGCAACATCTGCCGAGAAACAAGAGCAGGAATCCGCACAGTAAAGTGTGATCCTTCACAGCAGAGAAACATTTCCTTTAATGATGCTTGGCAGCAAACAGAAGAAGTTTTCTTTGGTTACTTCGCAAACATCTGTCTTTTCTGCTGTTGCTGCTTGAGCACCAAAGGAGGATTCTGTCCCGCAAGGGTTTGAGTGAAGTTAAAGACTAAAAAAAAGTAGTTTATGGTACTTTTTTTTTTTACCTTGGACCAATTGAGGCGCTTCATGGAAGTATCGGGTTTGAATTCTTTCTTGGGTTTCAGGCCGAAAGGCAGCACGTGTTGGATTGAGTAGGATGTCAGCGCACCCAGTCCCAGAGGAGGAGGAGGGGGTGGAGGCGGTGGAGGTGGTGGAGGTGGAGGGGGTGGCAGAGCTGCAGCCCCAGGAACAGGTGGAGGAGGAGGTGGAGCAGGGGGGAATGAGGAAGAGGCAGTTGAATACAAGACCACTGGAACGGCTCCGAACTGTGAAAACAGAAAACAAAAAGGTAGGAAAGAGGAGAAACATGCCTCATATTAATTCAGTTCCTGTTTCTAAAACAACTTTAAAACTTAAAGGTCCCGTATTATGCCCCTTTTCACAAGATGTAAAATAAGTCTCTGATGTCCCCAGAGTGTGTATGTGAAGTTTCAGCTCAAAATACCCAACAGATCATTTTTTACAGCATGTTTAAATTGTCATTTTTTGGGGCTCAGAAAAACGAGCTGTTTTAGTGTGTGCCCTTTAAATGCAAATAAGCTGCTGCTGCACGACACAGGGGGCGGAGCCTCACAAGCTCGCGCTCAGTCTCTCAGGACAATTTAATCTCACGGAATGATGATAATATCAGAAACTCTCAGTAACGGTGTTCATTTCGAGTCGGACAATAATGCCTACAGAGTCAGAGTGCTGTATAGAGATGGAACAGGTATAGTTTAGTAGTTTAATTACGGTTATTATAACGTATTTGTCATCTGCTTGTATGTATCCATTATTTATTAATAGCCTACAAGTCTGCTGTTTCGGACCAGGGCCGAATGATGATCAAACATATACTGATGAGTTTAATAAAGTTTATTGTACATCACACAAAAGATGAAGCGTCAGTTTTACTTCAGAAAATCACCGTAAGAGCTGAGTAAACACAGTAAGTTATAAGAAGTGCGCAAGTACATAAACGTAGAGTTGAGGGAGCATTCCTGTGGGCGGAGGTTAGTCAAAAAACTGTTCTACTGACGTCATTAAAGAAGGAAGTAGAGGGATGTAGTCCAAACGGGCCGTTCGATGTAGGCGACTTCTGTTAAATAAAATATCTCGCTTGGCATTGAACTTTGAGCTTTATAATTTTACAGATATTATTTATACTCTAACAACAATATTACACACTAACTAAAGTTTGAAAAATGGGATCACGAAGAACGGGACCTTTAAAAATGTGGGGTCAGTAAGATTTATGTTTTTGAAAGAAGTCTCGTATGCTCACAGAGGCTGCATTTATTTGTTGAAAAATACAGTTAAAACAGTAATATTGTGAAATATTACAATTCAATACAATTGTTTTCTATTTTAATATATTTTAAAATGTAAATTATTAATGGAAATGCTGAATATTCAGCAGCCATTACTATGTCACATTAATGCTCAGAAATAATTCTAATGTTGATTTGGTGCTCAAGAAACATTCTTCTTATTATTAAATGTTAGTCAAAAAAGTTATTAATTTTGATGAATCGAAAGTAAAAAAAAAAAAAAAGTAAAAAAAACAGCATTTATTTAGCATTCTGAATAAAAGTATTAATTTATTTCCACACAAAAAAAAACTCTTAATGACCCCAAACTTTTGAAGACAATTTACAATAAGGTTCAAATTCAGTTCAAGAAGTTAATGCATTAAGTATTATGAAGTAGAAATTAAAAAATATTTTACAGCATTTATTAATATAAATGGAAATTTCTACATATGCTAATACACATTTCAAGTTGTATAAATTAACAAATTACCCCATTAATTAACCATGCAAAATAGTACAGTTATAAATTAACATTAAAATAGTTAATTCAAGATACATAAAATATATGTAAATAAATGTAACTAACCATGAAGAGCAACCCATTCAGAATAAATGAAATGAAAAGAAAATAGAACACAAGGAGATAAAGTATGCAAAATAAAAAAAAAGTGAAAAGAAAGCCGTAATGAAGACAAAAAGAGTCAAGATGATTTATGCATAAAATTTTAGCCCTATGCTAATGCTGCCGTGCAAAGGCAAAAGACTGTAACTTCGTTTTTGGTCGAAAATGAGTTCGTTATTTATATTTTTGCCACATTCAAGACAATAAGAAAATAATGAGTTGTCTTAACAGTAACTTCCAAAAGCCCATGAGAAACCAAGGCAGAACACCATAACACCAGTTACCGCTCTTTGGCTTTGTTTTGGAACGCTCAAATTGAGTTACGGTGCTCTGCCTTTGTTTAGCCGCTGGTCAATATGAAGTTACTGTGCCGGTGTTCTATCAAATAATGCTACCTATCCGATTGTACGGTTATCTGCCTTTGTTTTACTGTCCATTAAAATTAAAATTACGGTGTAGCCTGTGTACTTTGTACAGCTGCCATCAGTCCCTCTAACTTCTGATGTTCTCAGAGCATTGTCCTGCACAAATGCGGTCAGAACATTTAGTATGGATTGTAAAGGATCATGCAGAGTTGACACATGTTGACAAAAATGTTACACATGCTAGTAGCAGATGAATACAACAAAGAACTAAATCCCCGCCTCACCCAGTTCGGGTACCGGACCTGGTTGAAACACTCATGCATCTAGCTGGCAGAGTGCCAAAACTTCGCCGGCGCCTTCAGCACTGCCCTAAACACGGTCGAACCAACGCTGGACTAATATATCTATGGAGATATTTTGTCATGTCAAATGTATTAATAATGCCATCAGAATGCAACCAAAGCACAGGATAGCAATAAGTAGATGGCTATAAATAATTGTAAATCATACAAAATAAATGCCATGATCACTAGATTTTATACAGGTGTTACTATAATGATTTTGTTAATGGTGATCAGCAACCAAATAATGATAATGTGGAAGTTACTGCCTTTTGCCTTGGCATGATTTCTCACTTTTTGCTGACAATACAAAGGCAGAGTACAGTAACTTAAATAGTGGTCAAAAGTCAAGTTTGAGCTCAAGATTTTTTTATGTACATCATTTTCATTACTAAAACATCTATTTGCCAGATTTCCAGTGTCCTACCTATAATTAATTTGGCGGGACAACTAAAAATCTTTAAAGTCATTTTTCTCAGTTCCATACTCTAGCGAGTCTTTTGCCTTTGTAGGGCAGAATATATAGACCATTTACGTGTCTCAAAGCAGGTTTGAATCCTGCTGGCTACAGTAGCAATGTACTTCTTGGTGGTGGAGTGATGTAGTGGTTAAGATTCAGGGTAAGTAAAGAGAAAGTTTCCTGATCACTGCCAGAATCCATCACCAATTGCATGACTGAGCAAGGTCCTCAAACCCTATGTAACTTCAGAGTGATCATCACTGCAATAAGTTCATGGCATTATCATGGCGATATCAGATAAAAATTGAGGAAGCAAAAAAAATAAAAGATCCTTTGAGTTGTAACGTATCATTTATGTACAACAGAGACTTACAGTACCTGTCCTTCCAGATTTACTCAGATAAGTAAATATAAAAGATTAATAAGACCATAACCCTTTCCTTGATAAAAACACCTCAAACCCCTATCAAACATTCAGAGAAAACAAGTACAATACATTACTCTAGTGTATTCACTCCATTCATTCTGAATGGCAAACAGCTGCAAGGGTGTGGGGAGGGGATTTATTGAACAAGTAGGTGTGCTCTAATTCAAACTGCACGCACACCGGCCTCCAGATAATTCACAGGCTAAGAGTCAGCATGACTGACGCTCCTGCATATGTGGAGAATTGACTGGGTGATTACGTTTTGCGTTGCTGCAAACGATCGCACCCCAAAGAGATGGATCAGCTTAACTGCCTGCACTCCAAACTTTCACTTCGCTCATTGGCCACCATCATTTAAGAATTGATCCGCTCTATCGACGATAGCCCGTTGAGCCAAAAAGCAATTGATCAAACAAACTGTTCAGTTGATGCCCTATTTGTCATGTCAATGGGAGGGGTTTGCACGTCCATAAAAAACGAAGAGTCTCGAGTCTTGAGTCGAGGACAGAATGGAGGAGAGGAGTACAGACACAAAGCAAGGAGAGCTAGAAAGTGAGAAAAAAAAAAAAAAACAGAGAGAAACTGCCATATGCAACAGATGTGCCGTATTGCTTGTGTGGATCTAAACAATCCACTGGCCAGGGGCACAAGGTTTCAAATTTACCCCCGCATATAATTTATTGTAGCATTGCCATCTACCAAAGGAACCTGTTGCAAATTAGCCTTCCAGTTGGTCTGAACAACAACTGAATCAGAGTCAGTTTCACATTATCCCCATGAAAATGCTGAATATTTCTTGAGTGCTTGTTTTTTACAAAAGAGTTAAAGAAAGAGTGCAGCAATGCCATCAAAACCAGTGACAGAAATTAGCCAAAACAAAGAGAAAGAAAAGCATGGATACCTGGTTTCTATAGGCCTGAAGTTCAGCTTCCAGCTCATTGATCTTCTCCTCTCTCTTCAACATCTGGGCTTGAGCTTCCTGTCTTCCCAAGAACTCCTCATCAAACTGGAGAGCAAAACCATATCAGCAGATGACAAAAAAAAAACAAAAAAAAATTCATCAAAACAGTTCTCAAAGATGTTTGAGTACTGCTCAGTTGTGTTCTTCTGTTAGAATTATGTACTAAGGCTGAGAACTAATTACTGAAATGAAAGATATTTACACTACAATGAAACAAATACAAAACATAGCAAATTTAATTAAGGGTTTATCCAAAAAGTTCTGTCAGAGGATTTGCACTGAGAAATAAAGATCAATCTTTAAACTGCTTTACCATGCAAAGAGAGCTAAAATTCGTTAGAGGGTCTTGAGGAATACATATTCTATAAGCTATATAATCAGGTTAGTTTAGGCTTACACATTGCTTAGTAGTGGATGCTAAAAAGATCAATAGAATCACCGACAGAAAAACAAGCAAATCGGCTGAATTATTACACTACAATTCAAAAGTTTGGGTTCAGTAAATAAATAAATATTTTAACATTGTTACAAGAGATCATATTTTAAACAATTGCTGTTCATTTAAACTTTCTATTCATCAATGAATTCTGGGGAAAAAATCAGTTTCCTCAAACATATTAAAGCACAACAGTTTTCAAAATTGGTAAGAAATCAAGCATATTTGAAGGATTTCTGAAGGATCACGTGAAACTGAAGAATGGACTTTTTACTGTATTTTCATCAAATAAATGTATTAGAGAGACTTCTTTCAAAAACTAGCGACTGTATGGTAGTGTACATATACATACCACAAAACTAAAAATTAACAACCACTTTTTATTGCACAAAACTAATCCTCACAAAAAATAGTGACAAAGGTGTTTTTGTGGCTGATTTAAAGAGGATGAATAGAGATGAAACTTTTCAGAGAGGGAAATACAGATAAGTTTGAGTTTCAATCATTTACTGGATGTGAAAGGATGTAGTTAAAATGCTGTGGTTTGGGATCTATAGATCCGTTGCCCTCGCCCACGTACATTTCGGCCAACAATTATAAAGGAATGCTCCCAACAATCAATACAGGGGCCTTTTTAATCTCAGAATACTGTTAATTACAAATGGCTGTTTGAACGATTTCAAGTAATCTCGCCGTAATTAAAGAAAGCTAAATGGTGCAGTCATGAATGGTCTTCAAAGGCCGCATACTTCATTAGAGGAGCCAAAGTGAGAAGAAAGAAATAGAAAACAAGGGAGGGGTGGAAGATAAAGAAGAAGGAAAGAAAGGGCACTTGCCTTTTGAGCTAACTCTGAGGCCCTCTGTTCAAACTCCTCAGTCCTGGCTTTATCCACACACACCTCTGCAGTGAAATGAAGGAAAGGTTAACCATTTCAGTTTGTAAAAAACAAATTAACCAGCTCATATGTGAGAGCATAAACACACCTAACAGGTGGCTGAAGTCTACATCCAGACGTTTGCGGTATGTGAAATCAGGATCTGTGCCACTACGATGGAGGACAATTTGAGACACACACTCTTCTATGATCTTAAAATACTGAGGCCTAGAGGACAGAGAACAAGAGAGAATAAGACAGAGCGAAGAGGGAGGAAAAATCAATGCATTATATTATCTTTTGGGGAATATGGTACCATTGACTCGTGCAAAAAATGAGAAAAAAATGTTAAATTAACTCTGAATCCTCTGACAGTAGCGATACTGGCTTATACAAGCTATTAACTGATGCAATGAAAATGACTGAGTCCTTTAAATCTGTGATGCTGCTCGACACTCATATAAAACAGAAAGAGAGATATAAAATGGAGAGGGATATGGAGAGAGACAAAAAAAAGTGAAAAGGGATGGCGTATGCAATACTGTATAGAGTGAACTAACTGTGCCATCAAGCAAAGGATGTCCTTAACTTCACACCTGCTCTTTTGCTTCCCTATTCCCAACACTATAATATAAGCTTGTCATATGCATATCTATATATATTTTTTTATTTATAGAACAGAAGTGATATTGGCCTGCATATTATAAACGGAGCTGACGTTTAATAAATTTAGCCTTTGTGACTGAATACGACCTAGACTAAAAAGAGTAAAATTAGCAGAGCTTTCGAGTGGAAATAATTAGGATCAATCAGTTTATTTGATCATAGGTGATCATTTGACCTTTTACAGTCATCATTTCTACGAGGTACTCTGAAGTCGGTGCCATATAATAATGATTAAAATTAGACACCAAAAGATTGTCTAAAATTAAATTATAATCAATTATAATCAAAATCAGTCTCATTATTCTAGTGCCATTAATCATGTTCACTAATTGATATGTTTGAAAATGGAACAAATAAAGTACCTAAATCAACCTCATATTTGAAATCTCAAATATTCTAATATGGTTTACATAAATTCAGATTATAAAATTCAGATGACTGTATTCTCAGTTTTAGATTGAGTCAGCATTAAAGGCACATAAATCCACATTCCCATAGGGAATAACTGACCATAAATAGAAAACATAAGCAATGTGTGGTCAATGAACGTTCTTTTTCATAGTGACTTCAGAAAGAGCAAAACAACCACTTGAACGGCACAATTGGCATGTGAATGCGTGTATATTAATGAACAAGGTATACATTGCCTATTTGCTGTGTTTTTTAAAACCAAGTTATATATCCTGTATTCTACATATTAGAAGCCTCTCTTTTGATCAAGACCAGGTTTAACACACCCCCAGCTGTGAGCTCGAAGACATGAAAACACTCTTTGAGCAGACGCCACAGATGAAAAGAGAGAGAGAAAGAGAGAGGGAGGGATATAGGGAAGGGGAACAGTAATGTGGGCATGTGAGATGAGAGGAAGATGAAAGCAGGTTCATTCTCTTTGTTAGACACTGTCATTGGATAGTTTGGGGGTAAGAGACCAGCAGGGTGTGTGTGGACTGCCTGTGTAGAATAAGCAACATTCATGGACAGAATTTAGAGAGAAATGTTCATGAGGAGAGAAGAGCTTACTTTGAGGACTGGGACCGTTTAATAATAATTGACCAATTCACCAGCAGTACTCGAAAAGACAACACAGCAAATTTATGTTTATTTGGTCAGGATGTGTGTTTAGAAACAAGTTCTCCAGGATACTTATATTTGCAAGATTAACTGCAGGACAGAAAACAAAACAAAAAAATCACCAGGTCCACCCTCCAAGTAGGCCTATGTGTATGTAGATGGATAGATGGATAGAGAGAGAGACGGACAGACAGATAGATATTTGCATCAGCTGCAGAATGAGTGCTGCTTTTCTCCAGTACCGCCACTCAGCAGATGGTCTCTATCTCTACACCTCTATTTCCATTTGCACTTCTCTTTTCTGTCAAAGCTGTTATTCTAAAAACAATATACAGCTCACTGGCTAAAGATCTTGAAAAGCTGTTCTCCAAAACACAACACACTGAGTCATTAGTGAGACCTTTACTGCCATGAAGATGTATGCTGTTGCATCACTGGCACTAATTAGACAGAAATCAATAAAAACCTCAGACTAGGTTTGAAAGGGAAGAGCGGCAGCATTTTCATAAAAATTGAATATTAATATAAGTTGAATATAACGTGACTGTAAGTGCCGGAGTTGGTTTTGAAAGACATTGTCTTTTTTTCACAGGTTTATGAAAGGTCTTGTGCGTCCAATACTATTTAACAGTTCAAACACACCAACTCATTCATTAATATTATTCCAAAATATTATTCATCAATTAGTAATAATAAATGCAAAATGAACAAAATCAAAGAAATAGAAGAATGGGAATGAAGTAGTAACTGAATAAAATGTTTAACATGTCAATATTCACTTTTTTTTTTTTTTTTCTTTGCCTAAATTACATAGCCATTTCTTGGGTATTTTTCATTCACCATCTAGTCAGCTCAATAAAAACAAATACATAAATACATAAACAAGCACTCCTCACCGTGTGAAATAGTCATTCCTGACCAGCAGCAGGTGCTGCAGTATGGAAAGAAAATGGCTCTCAGCGCTTGTGTCCTTCACAGAACAATATAACACATTAAAGACATCTCCAATATCAGTACACACTGTGTTAAGGAGAACTCAAGCTCTGCCACTGGTAAAATAAAGGGAACAAATGGAAAACCACAGAAAAAGAGAACGTACAAACTCTCTTATAAATAATGTAGACACGAAGACAGAGCAAAGACTTATCTTGTAGCCTTGTCAAAGCATGAGACTTGTAAAACACTAATGAAAGCAAATGAATAAGGGAGATTTATGGTTTTGATTAAATCTAAGAAAACATCAATGTAATCAGTGCATGGTTTGCAATGATATTATTACATGGCCACCATAATATTGTTGGAGGTCCTCTAAGGATCAAAGAATGAGTGGGAGAAAGAAAGAGAAGACGACACAGGAGAGGGAGTGTTTTCTGAGGAGCGTTTAAGTGTGGACAGAATATCAAATGAAATTGTATGCATCTCAGCATCAGAAGGATATTCCAGTTCACTCCGGATGTCCTCCAGGCGATGGGAGAACTCAATCATGTCCTCCTCCTTGTGCTCCTCAAAGACCTTCAGCTGAATATCCAGAGCATCGTTTTTTACAGTGTTCAGGCTCTACACCGAGGGAAGGGCAAGGGTAAACAAAGAAAAGAGCAAATTAAATGGGTCATGCAATAGAAAACTTTCATACGTGAAGAGGTTAGCCAATCAGAACAGAGGTCAACTACATATAGAAGTCCTACAGATATGGAAGCAAAACAGCAGGTGTAATTCTAAGTAAACAGCAAGAATGAGGGAAAAAATCATGGCAAAAATTATTCAACTGCTTTTGTTGCAAGAAAACGTGTCTAACATTTTAAGTGGACATTCAGGGGAAAATGTGGAATATGGCCACTTTAAGAGGGAAAAAAAGAGAAACACTGACAAAACACAATTTCCAAAAATGTGTATTTAGAGAAAAAAAATAATAATAATTTTGCTTTCATTCCATCTCTTATTCTCTACTCTCATTTCTGAGGCAGCTTCTGTTTTGAATAATAAATAAGACATGCGTGAGGCATTAATCTATCTCACTCGCACACTCTCTGGCTTTCATTTCACACACTTCTCTCCTGTTTTGTTCAGGCAGTTTTCAGTTGTTTGTTGATATAACATAACCACATTCAGAATGCCAAGAGGAGACAGACCGAGAGAAAGAGACCAATCCAATCCTGGCTGTAGCTATTGATTCAGCAGAGCGACCTCTCCTTCAGGCCTCATAAATTATTCGTAGACCCATTTTACAATATTTCACTCAAGTGGACAACTCATTTAAATATTAATACACAGACAGTGGTGGAGCCGCTTACCGGCAGGATCTCTCGCAGGCCGCAGCGCATAAATTCATTTCGGATGTGCAGCCTGAAGTCCAACTCATCAGGAGACGTTACGAGGGCATTGATGAGCTGCATGCAAGCCACCTAAAGGGAAGATAACATTCAGTATGAGTATATATATATATATATGTGTGTGTGATATAAACATACATACATATATTAGGGGTGGAACGGTACATGTATTCGTATTGAACCGAAACGGTACGGGCGTCACGGTTCGGTGCATGAATATCCACGGAGAATACACGGTATAAAAATGAATAAAACTCGCGTGCAAATGAATGTAATGTAATGCGGAACTACTGTTAGATACGTGGATTCTTAGGGACACCTAATCTGTAGCTCCGCCTTAGCTCTGAAGCTCCGAGGCTATAATGAACAGGCTGCGATGTCAAGAATGCAATGCTGGAATATGTTGTGTGTGTACGTGCCAACCCATTTAAAAACAGTCTGTCGGTGCTGTCTTTTGGACATTCATCATATTGCATTGGTTTTCATTTCTTGTCCTCAAACAGAGCACTAATCTGTTTGTTTACACATTCTACATTGATTAAAAAAGAAAATCAAATGTGTTTTTAATGGTAGTATTATTGGTAACACTTTACAATAAGGTTCATTAGTTAACTACATTAGTTAACATTAACTAATAATGAACTGCACTTATACAGCATTTGTTCATCTTTGTTAATGTTAATTTCAACATTTACTAATACTTTATTAAAATCTTGTTAACATTAGGTAATGCACTGTGAACTAACATGAACAAACAATGAACAGCTTTATTTTCATTAACTAACATTAACAAAGATTAACAAAAACAGTAGTAAATGTATTGCTCATTGTTAGTTCATGTTAGTTAATACATTTACTAATGTTTTATAAAGGAACCTTATTGTAAAGTGTTACCGTATTATTTTGTACAGAAATAAATTATTTATAATTAAGATGAGAATAAAGTTAGTGTTAATTAAAATTTTAAGGAAAACAAATATATTGATCTGAAATATAGCAAAATAATTTTAAATTCATTCAGGTAGGCCTACAATTACCAAACATTTCTCAAGGTCTTTTTGTCTTTTTATTAATTTAATTAATAAACTAATTATATAAAACTATCGTCAATGCACTACAAATAAACTGGTCCTATGCCTTTACTTTATTAATAAAACTACAAAACTAAAAAATACTAAGAACTAAAAAATACAAGGCTTATGATATTTATTTTCCTTTGGTGGTACAGCCTGAGACATGCACAATAATAAATAAAAAAAAATGCCTTCTGCATTTTTGTTTTGCTTTTCCCTCCATTGTACCGAACCGAGGTATGAACGAATATATATATATATAATAAAAAAGTAAAAACAGCACAGTTAACAGTTGTGATATTAAGCCTTTATTAATTAGTTCATTAGTTTATCACTAATTCACATGGCTTAGTTTAAAAACAAAGCATCATGATCTTAAATGTTTCACTGAAGCAGAAGACAGCTTGTTTGTAGAGGAATGTATATGAGACTGCAGTTTGGACTTGTTGCAGAGCATCACTGCGGTTTATGACTCTCACAGAGCTCTCAGCCAACAAAGGATTCCATCACCTCAGTCAAAATCTACTATTCATTTCCTCAAGCAACACAGATCATCAATTATTGATCAGCCTTCTTCGCAACACCCTAAATCACACGTGTGTGAGGAAATGTTTAGTTAAAAGGCACTGGTGCATTCAGGGGACCGAGGCATATTGAACAGACAGTGAATTGTCTGTATGGCCCTGTGTGTCTGTGCCTCCAGTTCACATAATGTCTGCTGATAAAATAATTGATTATTACACAAACCACACTGATTCCACATTATTTATAGTGGTGAGTCTCAACCGAACAGGTTGTGATGGCACAGGGCTGGTACAATTTTATTTATTTATTTTTTTATATTTATTTTTATTTAGTTACCAGGGACATTGCACATTAATAAACATTGCTGTAAATGTGCCAGAATTAGCCAAAGGCAAGTTATACATCAACCTAAGACAAAATATATGGTTAAATACACACTAGTTAAAATTGAAATAAAATACATAACACAATCCATAAATAATAGCAATAAAAATAAAACAAACAAACAAACAAACATAAAAGTACAATGACAAGGAGAAATAGTATCGATGACAGAAGCAATAGCAGAAGAGCCGACAGTTATAGAGTTCTAATGTTGACAAAGCTGTGTGCTAATTAACCATTTCTTTAAATGGAATCTGAATCATGTATCTAGTTCTCTTATAGTTGTTGGAATAACGTTCCATTGTCGTGCAGCTTTAACAGACAAAGCAGATTGAGTAAAATGACTATGCCTGAGTTGAATAATACAATCTCCTCTTAATGCACCTCTTGTGGAACGATACGCAGTTATTCTAATACTAACAAACTGACTAAGAGGGGAAGAAGTCAACCCATTTTAATCTTATACATGAGACATACATTTGCATATATAATCAATCTCCCAGCTCAGCAGATTATATTTTTCTAATATTGAACAGTGATGAAAATGTACCAGTTTCTTATAAAGAATTTGTGTATGTTTGTATAAAGACTAATGGTTTTAGAGTCTCTAAGCTTGCCTGAACCCAAGTTGTTAAACAGTAAATAATGTGAGAAATAACAGTAGAATGCATATACATCTTAGCTGCCTCTGACACAATCTCGAGTAAACCTAAAATTAGAAAGATTAAACTTCACTTGCTTACAAACCTTGTTAACCTGAACTTTAAATATAAGTTTAGAATCAATCAGTATGCCAAGGTATTTATATTGAGAAACAATCTGCAGCCTCACCCCTAACACAAACATAGCACAAACATACTGTAACATCTCTTCACTGATACTATTTGACTGTTTTAGACACATTTATAATCCACATTTTTAAGGTTGGGTAAAAAAAAATGTATTCTTCGAATTGTCACAACTCAACTGTCACAAATTAAACTGGTGACTCTTATGAACGAGTTATTTTCAGTAAAACATACTGCACAACAGGTATAGTAGTATAGTATAGTACAGGGGTATTAAATTAAAGTTCCAAGAGGTCCGGTCTCTATATTTCCTTCCCAGCGGAGGACAAAATTATAATAGTACTACGGCTGCCCCGATGGAAATGTATAACTGTGTTGTCCGGACATCCGCTGGGAAAGAACTTTAGAGATCGGACCTCTTGGAACTTTAATTGAATACCCCCCTGGACTATACCATACTGGTCATGTTGTATGATTTGGACTTAATGAAAAGAACTTGTTCATAACATTCACCAGTTCAATAGAGTTGTGACAAATCGAAGAATCAATATTTTTACCCAGCCTTAAAAATAGCAGGAAACATTTCAAATCTTAATCCTAAGGGTCAAAACACGATAATGATGATGATAAATAAAAATGATGACATTGCATAATTCAGTTAGTTCATTCATCAATGATTCAAACGGTAACTCCAGAGTTTGGGTCTTTTGAGTGATACACTAAATAAGTATGCTCACAAGAGTAATTGTTTGTAAATCAGACTATACTGGTTGGCTGTAAGATTTTGATTCACTACAAAGAACTAGTTCATAAAAGAATCTATATTTTTACCCCTGCATCCAAAGAACTGTAGAAAATATTTCTAATTCTAAACTCGAAAGTTCCAAACACAAGAATAAAATTTAGTTGGGTAAGGTAAATTGATGATATTTTTAAAATAGAAAAAATATATAGCTTTTAAGATCTGCTTGGACAGTCTACATAAGCAGAAAATTTTGATTTAGAAGACGACGATATTGTATTATCCATATTTGTGTGGCTCAGCGGTTGAACTGTGGGAGAAATATCAGCAAAGTTGAGAACAAAAGACACTTGAGATGAGGGAAAAGAAAAACATAAGCCATTAATAACTTTACCATCTTCTTAATCTGCTTACTTCACATGCCTGGTGAGAGATGGGAGTGGTGAGAGGACAGGATGAGGAGAGAAAGAGAAAATCTATTCCTGTGAGAATCACTCACCCTCCATTAGCTCAGGGTAATACAGTGCTAAAAGAAATATCTACTAGACGTAGACATGAAAACACAAATTATGTATTGATAAAACAACATGCTGAATCATTTACTAACTCCAATGGATGAGCAGAAACATGCAAAAGGAAAATGCTTTCCTTTAAATAGTATCCTCTTGGAGCTGAGCTTAAATTCTTCAAAAATAAAGTTGTCATATGCAGTCTATGGTCAACCCTGAGTGCTCCCTGCCTCTCACTCCTACATAAACAAACTGAACTTTATGCACTTTTTCTGTGTGTGTGTCTATAAAAGCATATATTTGAAGAAACATGCCCCTAAATATATCTCAGGCAAGAAAAGGAGAGTAGAGTGAACTCACAAACTGTTCTCAGTGATAATGGTCTGTAATAAATGATTTATGTATACATTTAAAAAAAAAGATTTATAAAAGAGATCACCGCAAACTATTAGCAGAAACAATAACCAGTCAATCAATAGAACATTACTAGAGAGGCCCCTAAACACACCAGTTGGCCTTCATGGATATTAACCAGTGTGCGTGTCTTGGATATTTTTTGGCCTGTTTTTCTCCTCTCATTTAAACAATTCCTATCTAATGGAGAGTAATCGGCCAATAAGGGCCGTTTCCTGTGCGACCTGCTATTGTTGAGCATGCAATTGCTTCGTATTAACTATTCAACACTATAAAAAGCTTTTGGGCTGAAAGAGGAGAAATTAGTGAGTTGATTAATGCTAAACATAATATTTTGCTCAAGTTGCAGCACTACTAAATATGTTGCTCTCTGCAGATCACAGTAAAGCATTAAAGCACAATGACAGCATTCTGTCATTATGTCAAAAGAATATATTTTTTTAGCTGTAACATTAACTGCTGAGTAAGTGGTTTATCCTAAATGCTAGATATGAGAACGTATGTGAACACGTGCTCGCTCTATACATATTTGAAGGGAAAGCTCTGTGCCTCTTTTTCACCTCCCTCAGCTACCAATTAAACTGAAACACGGCTACTTTGATCAGCCTCAACAATGAAGCCGTGTAATTAAAGCAGCCAAACCAGTGCATGTTGTTCGGTAGGACCAGCACACTCCAGAGGAACAGGGCACTTACAATGAGTGCACACATTCTGTGACAAGAGAGCCCAGAGACAGTCAAAACTAAACATTCAGATAAGGTATAGGACACAACAAGGCATCTGCACGGTCCTTGAAAAATACACATTTTTACAGAGAGACGAGAATGACGGACGGACAGATTTTCAACTGTTGGAATACTTAAGAAAACTGTCCATTACAAGATTTGTGGTTTACAGACCCTGACTCATGGTGCACTTCTGTCTTATTTAGAGGCATAGGACTAAATATCCCTAGTCAAATTAGTAATTATTTATGGAATTATTTTAAATTTTATCAGGGATGCTTGACTAATGCCAGTTTGTTCTTTACAATGCAAATTAAGTGCTTTAACTGGCAGCACTAATCTTACAAATGTCCTGAGCCCCTAAGCATGCTGGCTAAACAAAAGGTCATGTTGATTTGTCAGAAAGGGGCAGGAAATTAAGTTAGTTTTATAACGTTTCATTTATTTAGGAACACTGAGTATCTTTACTTATATAAGCTTTTGAAATGTGTTCTTGTATAAAAGACTGGTCGTTAACAAGCACACTTGCTTATTTGTTTTCTGATCCTTTTTGGTGTAGGTAGGGTTGTGCCGGTAAACTTGACAACCATACCACCACAGTGGCTGAGTAGCACCGGCGGTGGTCCGCCAAAACAAATTTTTTGTATGTGAATGCTGTTTTACATGCGATATTTTCAAAATTCTATAATTAAATAAACTAATTTAATATTCAAAAATCGTGACTCATCCCTGCATGGAATCTCTTGTTTCTTTTCCCAAATCTTCACTCACGTCACACCCATTTTCTAAGGGGATTATAGCCTACGTTTCTTCCTTTGGTTCGCTTCTAATTAGGCCTATTATATTCGTATTCTTTGCTGTGGTAAAGTAGAAAAACGCTGTAGGACAGATAGCATATATATTTATACTTGCACGTCAAATTCTTTTTAACACAGTTCGTGCTTGTTATTAGACATGGTAAGGCACGTCAAGTTTATTTGTAAAGCGCGTTTCACACACACGGGTGATTTTAGTTTCACTTTCTCTGGTAGCGCAAAATCAAACATAGCCAAAATGTCTTGCCCTTGTGGAAGATAAAATTCGCTCTTCAGACCATTTATAACAAGTAAAAAACATGAAGATATCAGAAAAGAGATCGATTGTCTCTTTCCTGCTCATGTCCCACATCCCTCTCAAAGCGCAGAGCGGTAGCTATATGATGTGTCTTTGTGTGGAAATATAAATCGAACGTTTTTTAAATAGATTTAACTGTATTATATTATTTAAGTTACCATTATTTACTGATATTTATTTCAATGCTTTGCAGGCTTTAGTGTGTTGTTTCTTTGACGGAATTGCTCAAATAAACTTTTTTTTTTTTTTAACAACCCCCCAACCACCGCACCACTGCGCCACTGCCAGTAGTTGGTCCATTACCACCGCGGTGGTAAAAAACTGACACCGTCACAGCCCTGGGTGTAGGCCTCTATATATTTTAAAGTGTAAATTGCGTTTTAGAGGTGATTCAGGGCCTGTGACTTTGTTCTATTGAAGTCACTACCAAGCAAATAGCTGGTGCTTCATCTCAGCATGACCATTTAGCGGCCCTCAAATCTCTGAGGAAAACATTCAAAATGAAATATTATATAAAGAAAATGTATTTCCTGAGCAATGAAAAAGAAAAATCCTTTAATCAATCTTTTGTCTTGTTTTCCAATGAAAACATCCTTAAAACAAGATAGATTTAACTGCGAAAATGCATATTAAATTTTTTTATTTTTTTAAATAAATTAATTTACATTCAATTTAGTTATATATAACTAAATAGAAAAAAATGTATTTATTAATATAAAATTATATGTATGTATTTCAATAATGCTTGTACTGATTGTCAGGCTCAAGTGGAGTTTTTTGAAGGGGCAAGTGAGAGAGGAAGGCATCCAAACTTCGGCCACCAAACATTTTCAGCTGAGATTGATTATTGCTTCATTCTCATATTAAACAGCCATTTGAACAAATCGGTTGAATGAATAACTCAATGACTCACTCATTAAGACAGCCAATTGCCGCCACCTATTAGCATGTTAGTTTCGTATTTAAAAGCATCACTGGATTTCTCCAATATTTCATATTTGTGTCTGTACCAATAAATATTTTTTTCCATCACATTCACAGATCACAGTGATCCTATTTTCCTTTTCTTTAGAAAGTGGCACCAGTTCAGCCTGAAAGCATTTTCACTTTCTTTTGCATTTAGCATAGGTATAAATGTGTATATTTGGCTGAGTGTGTATTTTACCATACAAGGTCATGAGGGCATTGAAAGGGATGTATCAGCAGAAGATGAGTGAACAAGAAGGCATATGAGGAGCAGAGAATGTTTACCTGTAACTGGACGGAGCGAACACTAAGGCCTTGGACGATAGGGTTAAAGCGGGCCACCCCTCTTCCCTCTGTTGCCGTAGTGATGGCTTCAAGGACCTTCTCCAAACTTTATGGAGGAAAAAAAGTGAAAATAAGTGTCACAGCTTTGATTTGGCTTTACATTTTTTGCAGAGAGTTATGCTGGGATTGCACTTCTCACTGGTATGGAGGGCACTTTAAATGCACTTACTGCTCCTAATATACTTTTCATAAAAGACAGACACTTGCACCTTTTGATTGTTTACATGAAGCTGATATTTGAAAAAGAGTGTTTTGATGAAGTAGTCCTGATGAATCCTTTATGCATCCAAGCTAAATGTATGATCTGCTTATAATTTCAATGCAAAAAGCCCAAACAAAAAATACATAAAAAGGAAAAAGCATCTGTAAGAGTATGTACAAGGCTGTTCTAATGTATAAAAATTGGGATGCAGAATGGGAGCTAAAACAAACAGTAACTAACATACACACAACTAAATATATATTTTTTTTTAATTATGATGCCATGATGTGAAGCTCAACAAACAGCAGCCCAAAAAGCATTTGAACACACACATGAAATAAATATATGAAATAAATATTTGATAATCTATTTGAGAATACTGAGGTTAAATATTACAATGAGGACATAAAACTCTAACAGAAACTATATAATTGAATAATTAAATAATGAAATGAGGCTGAAATAAGAAAGAACAATAATTGCATCATAAAAAGATTGATTTCAACTGAAAGGCTGGAAAAAGCAAGTCGGGAGGCTTACGTATTTTCTTCTCCCACAATGCAGATTGCAGAAAGCAGTTTAACCACATCTGTCATCATGGCCGGCTGACAAGGGTCGATGGCTTGGGCCAACAGTGCCAGACTAGTCTCCTCTCCAAGGATCCGATCCAGTCCATACTGCAGACAGACAAAAGTTATGTAATTCATAACCCGGTGTAACTCAGCAATTCCTGTGATGCTATTCCGCAGTGACACTGCACCACTGCTAAATCTACAGCGTCTTAGTAAAATATCAATTCAGTGAATCTTGAAATTGAATGTAATGACTTACAAAGAATTACTGCACAAAACAGAGAGCTAAAAAGGAGAGCTAATGACTAGCCTGAACAGAGAAGTGCATGGTGGGGGAACAAAATAAAAACTAAAAACAAAACCAAAAGTAAAAAAATATATAAAATAAACTATTATTACTAAATTATTACTAAATTATTACTAAATTATTACTAAATTATTACTAATTATAAAATATTAAAGTAAAATATAATAATAAAAAACATTATTACAATAACCATATTCAACAAAAAATAAATCAAATATTATGGTTTATTATTGTAAACATTAAGCTATATAAAATATTGAGGGACACATTCAATTCAAAGTAGTAATTTTGGAGAAGAGTTTTAGTTTTAAATTAGAGGTGACTTTAAAAGTGGAGGAAATAAAGAAGGACATAACGTAGCTGCCTGTTGCTCTGTCCTTGAAGTAATGACAAAACTGCGATCAGGGATATGTTAATAGTAGCATGAAAGAGAGAGGAGGGTGAAAAAAAAAGAAAGAAATGGCAAACATAAAGGTGAATGAAGAACACAGTCACAGGACAGAAAAGCCTTGGGGGTCTAGAACGACAAGAGCGGATCGAGACCCGCAGAGAGAAGCAAGGAGTCAAAGAGGGGAGAATATCCAATATAAAACACGGGGGTTCGGTTAATGACGACCGCAGCGCCAATACCACAGGACGAATTTCTCATTAATTCAAAACATTCTGATGTAACTTAAAAGAAGATGATATCTCCACTCTGTCAATCTTTAGGTATAAGAGATACACTTGTCTCATTGTTGAAAATGGAAAGACTAATTTTGAAATTGTGCTTATTTAGAAATGAACAAATATAAACATGGAAAGAGACAAATCAGCTGCCATCTTGCAACAACACAAAACAACTTGTGACTCAAGTTTAGCAATTTTCAAGACATGAATCATGCTGAGTGAATTCATTTCTAACTAAAAAGCTTTAGGACAGCAAATTCACCAAGTTGTGTTAATTGCTCTATAACTCATGTCAATTAATGACTCCGACTGCCATATCTCAGACTTGTTGTCATTCAGAACAGATGTTTCTGCTGGGTTTTTTTATGCAAACTTAGGTATGAAAACATCCTTCCCGCCTCAGAGGCACAGGGGAGATAACGTGCTATCACAGTGTTTACGCAGAGTAATGGATGTAAACATATTTGAGCCATTTTCTGTCTTCATTCGGTGGGAGTTGGTGACAGATGGACGGGAGCACCTGGCTGGCAGGCAACATGGGCAGAATACGTCCCATGATGCTGTGGGGCTAAAGTGAGAGGTCTGGAGCGGTGACAGGCCTCTGGGTAAATAAGGCTCTCAGCACCTGTCGGGTGATTGGGATTACACCAGACCTTCAGGGCTGAGAGGTATGTGTAGTAGGATGTCTAGTAGGATGTGTAGAACTGGGATCTCCAACAAATTAATTCCCAAAATGACTAAACAGAAATAGATGCAGTGAGCTTTTTTTTTTTGATCCTTCAGAAACAGGCCTCAGGAAAACAACAATGGCCACAACCCATTTATATTTCCTCAGTGGGTGACCATGACAGATTTCCAACTGAAACATTCACTGATGCGCTTAAGTTGCTTTGTTTCCATTTTAAATGAATGGCGTGTCAATTAGAGCTGATGACGAGACAATTGAATACAATAACAAAAAAAGAAAAAGGAAAATCAACTTCTGAAGCTCCTGATGGGTGGGGTGGGGGGGGGGGGCGGGGGGGCACTCAATTTATTCTGTAGATCAGTGGTCTCAAACTCAGTTCCTGAAGGGCCACTGCCCTGCAGAGTTTAGCTGCAACCCTAATTAAACACACCTGATCTAGCTTATCAAGCTCTTCAGGGCTACTAGAAACCAAAGCCAATTAAAGGCAAGCCTGCAACCTTTAGCCATAAAACCATAGGCAGGGAAGGAGACAAGAGGCCATTTTTTTTATAGATATCAATGAAGGAGAAGCTTCACTACGCTGAATAAACAGCTTTTGTAAGGAAATAGCTTATTTAATGAATCGTCAGCCTGTTCACTAATCTTCAACATGTTTTACACAAAACAATACTTTCGTTGGGAAATATGTCGAATTTACCTTGATAAAAACACTACTTTTTAAGAGAAGGTGGAGTAGGGAATGTCGCGACAGGTAAGACTCATTTACAGCATTACCACCAGCAAATGTGTAGTAGTAGGCGTTGTGTAATATTGAGTGATATTGTATATTGTCTAAATTAAATATCAATATCGTTTCTTTCTTTACTTTCAGATTTTAATAAGTGAATGACTATGACTGCCATGCGATGCTGATATAATGCATTTTAATAATAAAGGTAAAATGAATAATTTCATTATAAATATTGTATTATATTGTTGTTTTATAAAAAATAAATGATGTGATCTCTCTATGGCTTCCAGGTTTCAACAAATGAATTAGAATTGTGATTGTAAGACTTGAATTGCAATGATTTATGACAGCCTAATAATGATATAATGCTTTTTAATGAAAGGAGGTAAACAAAATATAAAGATTTTAATAAATAAATGTATTCTTTCTATGGTTCCAGATTTCAACAATTAAATTACAACAAAAATTTTAGTGATTAGTTTTACTATCACTGCCATGTATGCCCAATAAAGCTTTTAATGAACATATTCTAATCTAATCTTAAATGTGGTTTTATGCACACTGTAGTGCTTATATTGCTTACTCATTTCGTGATATAAGATATTGGTCATATTGCCCACAGCTATTCTATGCTTTGTTGTCTAAATAAAACACTAAAAACAAAAATAATTGTTAACATTTTAACTGAGCATTAGATTACAGATTAGATTATAACATAAAATAGTGAAAATTGGGATGCATAAATATCTAATACTGACTGATACAGATGAATAAAAAATAAATATTTCACATTTAATAATTAAAATTTTACATTTCTAATACTGATGCACTGTAAAAGCAATGCTTACTTTAAGAAAACACCATTGACGAACGCCATCATAACAAAACAGTCAGACCTGTTAGCGAGGCTGATAGATGACTGCTAACAGGTTTTCAGATAAGATCAGTTCAACTTCCCTCAAACACCATGGGATATGTTGACACCAGACAACATGTCTGTCTAACATCTGCCACATACCCAGTGAATGAACATGGATCAAAACACTACAGATCTCTATCTGTACGTATGTATGTGTGCACAAGGCGTGAGTAACTCTTCAGACCCCGGGCTATCTCAACAACATCAGAGACACCACTGGAGATCCACTTCTAACGCCTCTCTAACAGGAGTGTGCAAATCATCAAAAGACCCCTCAGACCTCTCCACCTCGGCCGTGCGGAGTAACCCCCCTCCCGAGTTCAGAGTGGTGGCTGTCTGCAGCCCCCTTCATCTGAAGCTCTGCTCTTATCGCTCATGACCATTTGAAAGCTGACGCAGGTAAGTGCGTCCAACGGGGAGAAGCGGATGCATAGTGAGTTAGCGGACATGTAACGCGCCAGTTGATGAAGGGGTCGGCTGACACACAACAGTGGAATTAGTCTTGTTTGAAGCTGGTGCTTTAGGGTAATAATGAGATTTCTACTTCAAAAAAGTACATCTGAAACTCATGAAATACATTCACAGCAGATAAATATGCTAAAAAAAAAATCTTCATTCCACATATTCTATATATCATTAGTGACATTTTTGATGTGGGGCAGCTGAAAATGTGCAAGCAAAAACCATTTTTACAGCTTAACATTTTAACAACCACCAATGGGAGCGAAGACTGTGGAACTCGCATTGAGAAGAAGAGTCAAAACCATATTTAGCTGCAGGTTGTATGTGGTCTTTGAAAACTGATAACTGTCCAATATGACATGAGAGTTATCTCAAGTGGAAGGTAGTTATAAAGTGAACCCGCAGCTCAGTGACGTTATTACCTTGTTGTTCATAAAGGCCTTCAGGCACTGAATGACTTTGTGTTGACTCTTCTTATCCACCTTTTCTTGGCTGAAAAAAAAAAACACGAAAGAAAGAAAGAGTGTAAGTGAAAGAGGGAGGAGCTCAGTGGGTTTCCAGAAGACAAAAACAGAGTCAGAGTTTAGTTAAACTGTACAGGTCTCAGGGCTCATGCTGAGAGTAAAGTACACTTAAAACCTAGTAGGAAGCTTTTGCATAAGAAATATAATGGAATTTGTTTTACTGTTTTTTGTGGAGGAGCTTCTCCAGCGTTTCCAACAGGAGGCCCAGACCCTCATGGCCAAAACTCTGCACCCAGCTGGAAGGGGGGAAAAAACATGTTAGGGTACATTTGCATATAATCATTTAGCAGACGCAAAAAATAGGGCAACAATATGCAAGTATGACTAGTCCCAGTTAGTCTAGCACAGTACATGTGACATAGCAAGGTTTTTTTTTCTTTTGTTTTTTTTATAGATATATAGAATAGTAAGTGTTAGTATTAAAGGGTGAAGAGTTGATGAAAAAGATTCAAAAGATTCCCGGGTTGAGTTAGCCAGGTCATTCCACCAGCTTGGAACAGTCAAGGTAAATATCTAAGAAGAACTGAAGTATGTAAATTATATTAACTAAATAAACCAGAATGTATTACATACCAGGACTGAAACATAAGTGTCAACAAGCTTTATCAGAGTGGAGTTTGTCAGAGCCTATTTAACGTTACTATATTCCCACACTAGATTCTTCAACAAATTAAGCTCTCCCCCTGGAGCAAAAACTGAAAGGCATTGCTAATAGAGCAAATATGTTTATTTTAATTCCATTCAGACACAATCTTGCGCTCTACATCTCCATTGATTTGGCCTCTATTGTCTGTGGGAATTGCCACGGCGGAAATTTAACTCTCCAATAACGAAAGGGGAAGCATGTCGAGTGAGGCATTGATTAATAATGAGGGAATTCAATAAGCATAAACAAACCGATTAACCCATTGTGTGTAGCAAGCAGGTCACAGAGTTCATACTGCAGCCTATAACAGATGTTTCTGAAAACATAAGCTTTTATTTGGATGTAACAGTAATAACATGGTCCAACAAAGCAGATATTCCAATAAAATATTTTGTGTATTATATATAATATACTATTATTCATAATATATTGTTGGCCTCAAAACTATAAGTATAGGTGAAAAATCTTGTTCAGGCCTGATACATCTTTTACAGTAACAATTCTAAAATTCTATCAGATACCAATAATTATTTTCATGTTATGGCCAATAATAAATGGCTGATATTAAAATTAAGATATTTAAAAAAAAAATAATAATAATCCTATTTTGTCTAAAAAAGATTAAACACTTAAACTCAAATTAACATTTAAAAAATGTTATTTCAAAGTAAACTCCCACTCAATAATCCAGGCAATAATTTGCATGCATGCAAGCATTTATCCATCACTTTGTTCAAGATCCTTAAGATGCAGGTAAACTTCATTGTTCAAGCCTCATTCTTTTCCGCAAACACCTAAAAAACAAACTTACACTGCAATTTCACGCAATTTTCAAGTTGTGATTCATTGTGTACTTAAGTCCATAGTAGCCAAAGAGAATCACTGATAAATTGGCGGTTAAGCCCACTAAAATCAGTCAGGTAAAAACAAGAGAAAAGCTCATCTGCCATATTATGAGCTGTTGATCATGTCAGTCAGAGTGGGCTGGGTTGAGTGCGGCCTCACAGAACTGTGTGAAATTGCCTCAGTGTAAGTGTAGAAGAGCGGTGAGCATCAATAGCCAATTTTCAGAAAGCCAGTGTCAAGAGGAGTGGGTGTGCTTCCAAGGCTAAATTACAGCCGAAATTGACCACAACCCGGAAACTAGAAACTAAGGTGGACTGAGGAGAAGAGAACAGAGGAGGGAGAAAGATAATGCTGTGTAAAGTAAAATGGAAAGCAATACAGAGACAGTCCGATGAGATTGAGAGGAAGTGCTCTCCTAGCTGAGCTGTGGCAGGATTGATATCACCACAGTTTCACAGACAGAAGGTTTTCACCAAAATGAGTCCTCGTGACGAAACGTTTCATCACGAAATAGCAAAAGTCAAAAGGTAAAATACTTTGCAACCATCCTGCAATTTACAGGTGGACACAAATGGTTGTAACAACAAATTGCAGTAGTGGGACTATTTATTTTCTGCATTTTAGTTTTTATTTTATTTTAGAGTGAATATTATATATATATATGTGTGTGTGTGTGTGTGTGTGTGTGTGTTTTGGTCATCCTTCTGTTAGACTGTCTCACAAATGAATTAGGTTTAATAGCTGTCAGCTGTTAAATTTAAGTACACAATTAGATAATACCAATTTAGGTCAACCAATTACTAAGCAATGCTTAATTTTGTCTGTAGTGTAAAAAGGTCACATTAGTAATTAAAAGAAAAAACACTTAAGCAAAACATGGTCAGGTGAAAGTACCTGAATAATTTTGCTCCAAAATTTTTATACATTTTACTGGTAGTCCACTGTATGTAGAATTTTTGGCTATAATATGTTACAGTTTATAGTGAACAGAACTATAGTGCCCTGCACCCACTAGTAAAAAAAATATAAAAAATGATATCTGGTGTCTGAATAATTTTTGGTTTGACTGTATGTATGTATGTATGTATGTATGTATGTATGTATGTATGTATGTATGTATGTATGCATGTATGTATGTACAGTGCTGGTCAGAATTATTTGCCCCCTTGGTAAATATGATCAAAGATGGCTGTAAAAAATAAATCTGCATTGTTTATCCTTTTGATATTTTATTAAAAAAAATGCAAAAATCGAACCTTTTATTGAAGTAAAAGAATTGAAAGTGGAGGGGAAATCGCATTATGAAATATATGTTTTTCTCCAAAACACATTGGGAACAATTATTTGCCCCCTTTTATTAAATACTTTTTGCAACCTACTTTTTTCCAAGATAACAGCTCTGAGTCTTCTCCTATAATGCCTGATGAGTTTGGAGAACACCTGACACGAGATCAGAGAGCATTCCTCCATACAGAATCTCTCCAGATCCTTCAGATTCCCAGATCCATGTTGGCACTTCTCTTCAGTTCAGCCCACTCCTTTTCCATAGGGTTCAGGTCTGGGGTTGTCAGGTTTTGATTTTTATCTGTTGGTATTTGATCGAATCCATGATGCCATGTATCTGAACAAGATGTCCAGGACCTCTGGCAGAAAATGAGGCCCACAGCATTAAAGATACAGCAGAGTATTTCATTTTACACATGGCATACTTTTTATCCCTGTATGAACCAAACCCATATTAAGTGTTTGCTGCCAAAACATTGCCTTTTTTTTAATTTATTTCATCGGTCCATAAAACGTTTGAAAAGTAACTGACACTACTGGAACTTCAAACGGGACGGGTTCTATGGTCAGATGAAACAAAAAGTTTTTTGGCAGCAAACACTTAAGATGGGTTTGGTGTTGTCTGATGTCTACGATAGCGATCAAAATCAGCTTTTGATGGAAACTTGGTGCTTAAAATAACGCATTTATCAATTACATTGTTCCGCCACTAAGTGGCTACAAGTGACTGTTAAAAAAATTTATTTGTTATTGAATCATTTATTCAAGAGAACGTAGTATTGTATGATGCTTCTGAAATAAGTAAAAAAGATGTGATAATTTGTTTTTGTAAATATGACTCATCTTATAGACCTTATGCGCCAGAGAAACGAGGGCACTGCCATTAGAATATTGTCTTTTAACTTCCGTTTTTGCGGTCGCTCTGTATATTTCTATGGCATCGCTGTCCAGGAGTAATTAGCTTTTTAAGTGGATTTACTTAATGTAAAGTTAACTAAAGTTATCAGGAGGATTGTAATGTTTAAAGCAGACGACTTAAATGTCAGTCGACCGGGAAGATTTTAAAACGAGCCGTTCATTAATAAACACGCAAAATCACTGTGAAAATACAGACCGGAAGTCAAAAGACAACGAGCGCAGTGCTGAAAAGGGGCGGGGCTACATAAGGTCTATACATCATGTACAGTCTGTATAAGTGTATGATTTAACTTTTCCCGATGGTCTAGTGTTAAAAAAATTGCAATATATTGCAATATCGAATCGCAATACTTGAAAAATTATAATTCTTTAAAAAAAAATGTTTTTTTTTTTAAAAATTGCAATACATATCGTATCGGCACCCAAGTATCGTAATGGTATCGAATCGGGAGATAGGTGTATCGTCCCAACCCTATTCTGTATGGAGGAATGCTCTCTGCTCTCTTGTCAGGTGTTCTCCAAACTCATATGCATTATAGGAGAAGACTCAGAGCTGTTATCTTGGAAAAGGAGGTTGCAAAAAGTATTTAATAAAAGGGGGCAAATAATTGTTCCCAACATGTTTTGGAGAAAAACATTTATTTCATAATGTGATTTAGAGAGAGAGAGAGAGAGAGAGAGAGAGAGAGAGAAAAAAATGAAGAAAATAAAATACATACATTGCAATATAATACACTTTACAGGTAGACACGAATGGTTCCAGCACATTACATAAAATGCGGAGTTGGCACTAAATAAAAAAAACATGATATTGTGTGCATGTGTACCACAACCATATATTATGAATTAGTGTTGTCACGATACTGGAATTTTTTACTTCGATATGATACCTTGAAAAGTATCGATATTTAATATAATTTTCGATGCAACGGGGAAAAAACGCTGCATACAAAAAATATCCAAAAATGTCTTATGAAGAGATCACTTAAATATGATTAAGCTTTTATCATATATAAACGTTGATCAATTACATTACCATTCTCACAAATTTCATAACTCGATGTATTTGTTTTTACAATGGGGTAATTTTGTTGCAATAGCTTACAGCACAAGGAAGCTTGATTTCAAATGGTAAATTGAATTTAAAAAAAGATAAACGAAAAAATTAACTTTTTGTTTAAAAAAAAAGAACGAATAAACAAAATGACTAACATTACAACAGTAATATTCAGGAAAGAAACTGAATAAAGAAACGAAGTAATCAAATTTAAAATAACATTTGATAATCTTCATTGAACAATTTAGAGATTAAGTTAATCAGTCAAGAGCACTAAGTGATTTTCTTATTATCTTTTGTTGTTTGATTAACGTTAACAACATAGAGATCGGCACGTTTATTAGGTTGCTTATTACTAAGACCTGACGCATCCATGGATACAAAATACTGTTACTGTTACACATTCTTCCTGAACCGTTTACGACTGTGTTTACGCTAATACTCACCAAGATTGTAGTGTGTATTTGACCATGAATAAGCCACGAAAGAGAGCTCATTTTGGCACTTGTATGTAAGAGGCGGCTTTATTATGTGTGCACGCTTCGGATGCGAGTGCGAAATCTGTGGAAATTTTAGTATTATGTGCAATCCCGCACCGAAATTCAGACCCGGTCACACCAACACTATTTAACCGGAGTGAATGAGACGACTGAGAGGAGATGGGTGCATGTCAACTCTCTGTCGGAGAGGAGAGCAAAAAAGCGCAGCTGGTATTAGTGTATCGATACTGCAGAAAGGAGTATTAGAATCGTTTCAGATATTTCAGTATCGATACATATCAAAATATCAATATTTTTGACAACACTTATGAATACATGTCACCATTTAACCCATTCAAGTCCTTCCCTATATGCAAATAAACTGTAGGAGGATCAAAACTATGGCTTCTCCAACATGGAAGGATGCTGTCGTACTATAGCTGGAACCCAGGGACCTGAGAAGCTATGATGAGGGGACCTTATACAGGCCACCATGTCGTAAATATGGATCTACATATTTCACTTTCTTTTTACACTCCCCCACGCCTTCCTTTCTCTCTTTTTGTTCAGTAACTTCCCCTTGCTTCAGCCACTCCAAAGGGATTGTAATGATTTCCAGTACATGGGGTCCCTTGGGTGTGCGTAGACAGAATAAGGCTCTCTGAACATATTTAACTTGTAGTCGTTGAGAGGTGTGAAAGGAAGATGAAATCTTGGCCAGTCTTTTAGGTATTGCGGCTGATTGCGATGGGAGTTGAGGGCTCAGGCCCCCTAAGATCTGGTTAATCACATCTCACCACAGAGGTAAATGTACCATAGTAACAAAATAATCAGCAGAGAGCAGAGTAATATGTACCTGAATACAAAAAAGCCATCGGTTTCTTTCATTCGCCAGCTTTTCCCCTGATCATATTGATTAGAGAACCTGCCAATGGCCAAGAAAGGAGGCTTCCCACTGGGAGGAGAGGGGAAGGAAACAAATGATAATGAGAGAAGGAGATGAAGAGGAGAAAGAAGGATGGAGCTGATGAGGGAACGACAGAGTACAGTGAAAGTCGGCAAGAAAGTAGAGTCAAGCAGAGAATCAAAGCATGTTCGCAGAGAAGATAAGAGGGCAATACAGAGGAAGAGCGAGTGTTTATGTGGCGAGAGAGTGAAAGCAAGAGTCAGTGTAATGTCTGTTCACATCAAAATGCAGTCCTCGTCCAATTCTAATCAACAAGCCGCATGCCTCCAAGCATCCACTAATCAAATCCTAGCATGTATGCCTGTGTGAATTTTCAAGGTGAAGCAAAAGGGGGGCTCACCCTGAATTGAATTTGTCAAATCGGACTGGAGCGGAGAAAACAGAGAAGGGGAGTGTAGTAGTCCATCAACAAAATTCATTTGCTGATGGGATTCCAGCTCGTCTAAATCAAAATGACGACAATGATGCTGGTTATTATGGATGAAATGAACTGTTAGTTTAGCCGAATAAAGAGGCACGGACGTGTCTCAACACTCAAATGAGTAGTAAATTAAAGACAATGTCGGTTTCCGAGAAATGTGCATTTAGACGCTGTGTCGCCCTCATGTTGAATTCATCTCATTTGTAGGGTTATTTATTTTCTTTTTTATGGATGGAATGAGATTAGGAAAGTGTCAGTAATTGAAAAATCAGGATGGGGGGGATTGTCAACCAGAGCAAATTTCTGGCAAAATGGCATAATCAAGTAGTTTCTCAGGAATGAAGAAATAGTGAAGTGTAATGGAATGCAAACAGGATCAACAAAAGGAGTAAGATAGCCAATGAGAGTGAAAGAGGAGAGAGACACTTTTACTCTGCACTTTCAATTTAATAATTCATTTTATACTACTGATATTTCAGTTTTGTTTTTGTTTTGTTTTTGTTAATGCTTATTTATTTTAGTTTACTTTGTGTCTGTCTCAAACCATGCTGCTGATATAAATATAGTTATATAAAAATAGACAACATTTTAGACTAAAAGTAAAACTAACTTGAGGGGAAGAAAGAGATAAAGCTGAAAATGAAGCAAGGTAAGTACTGTTCAAAAGTTTTGCGTCATTCATTTTTTTTTTTTTTTTTGCGTTCACACTGCAGGGCTTAATGCTCAATTCCGATTTTTTGAAAAAATTCGATTTTTTTGCAAGGCCGTTCACATTTCCAATTAAATGCGACCTTTTGTGATCTCCTGTGTGAACGTGAAATGACCCAGAAGTGACCCGCATGCGCAGAAGAGTACTCAACGGTCAACGACGTCACTTGCTGTTTGCGGAAGTAGCTAAACTTCAACTAACTGTGATTCTCACACACACACACACACACACACACGAGCGCGCGCAGCGACCGTTACACAAGAGCCAGACAGCAGCCGCTGACCTATCTAATATCAGCACAAATAAGTTAACATAACGTTAGTCATATATAATGATGGTGGCCATGGGCTTTTATTTATTTTTTTAATTAACGGGCTCGTCGAGGTCGACCCGTTCGGCAGATTTACCTCAGCTCGACGAATATGCAGTCCGTTTTCAAACCGACGACTACTTCAACGCAGAATTATGACGTTTTTCGCGTATCAATGACGTGCGGGTCGGATACATGCGACCTGGCCGTTCAGACTGAAGTCGCATTTCAAAAGATCGGATATGTATCGGATTTGGGACCACATACCCAAGTGGCCTGGGTCGCATTTGAAAAGATCGGATCTGTGTCGTTCAGACTGTCATGAAAAGATCAGATACAGGTCGCATAGGGGCAAAAAAATCGGAATTGGGTCGTTTCAGCCTGCAGTGTGAACGTAGCCTTATACGCACCAAGGAATCATACAGTAAAACAACAAAGTAAAGAAAAAAAATGACAACCAATTAGACTACCACGCAATCAATTAATCTTCTCATCAAAACCAAAGCAGCAATTTAAATGCCCCAGGCTGACATTAAAAGTATAGATTTATCACCCCCCTGTTATTCAGTAACACCGTACATTCTGACATAAATGTCAGCAAGTGACACGTGACAAGAGCTA
Source organism: Abramis brama (assembly GCF_963993115.1). Lineage (NCBI taxonomy): Eukaryota > Metazoa > Chordata > Actinopteri > Cypriniformes > Leuciscidae > Abramis > Abramis brama. The sequence goes on from NC_139985.1 coordinate 8,341,192, forward strand.
GAGGAGGAGGGTTGCCAGATGTTGACAGGTTAAGAATGAGGTTGCAACGTGAGAGAGTTAAATTTATACTCATGCTTACAGGAAGCAGGCAGTGGATGATACCGAGCAGGCCAGGCCTAGGGTTGTGATAAGAGCTTCATTGAAACGCATAACTTACACATAAGAAACCATATACTTCCATCATCAGCAGGTGAAACCCGGAGCAGAAGACAAGAATAATCAGTCAAAGCAAAGCAGATGAAAAACCAAGGGTGACTCCCTTCAAACCAAAAGGGTGCGAGTTCCTGTCAACATGATGCAGTGGAGAGAGGTCAGCGTGTTCGAGAATGAGGCGGGCGGAAAAGCAAAGAGGTCAAAAGCGGCACTCTCCTACACGCCGTCGAAATTTCACATTCTCACAGACGGCAAATCAAGCAAAACACTTTCTCCCAAACAACTTATCTACCACCAGGTGAACAGGAGTGTGAAGTAACAACTGTAATTAAGTACTTTTTTTCCGAAATTATACTTTGAGTAGTTTAAAAATTGTGTAATTTTACTTTGACTTGAGTACATTAAGTGATGTATCCGTACTTTTACTCTGCTATTTTCCTTCCATTTGTGGTCGTTACTCGTTACATGCTCGTTTTAAAATTTTATTTTTATCCATCAACGTGATTGGATCGAGTAATCGGTCTCGTGACTGTCATCAAATCAAATTATGGATAGAAAACTTTAACCGCTGGCCTACTCATGGTTGCTGTGGAAGTGCATTCTTCAAGCATCAATTCAATCAATATATCAGCGTCTTCCTCTATAATATGCTAAGGTACATTTCACATTTCTGCTTACTATGATATTTATATAGGCTAGCCTATCTACAGGGCCTAACATTTGGTGTGAGGTTGGGGGTATTGCGTACAGTGTTAACTCCCTCAATTGACAAGTTCAAAATGCAGTGAATTCCCGCTCCCATTTACTTCATAATCACATTATAGAGAGAGGCGCGTCGCAATCTGTGCACTGCCACGTCTCGTGCTCATCATGCAGCCAGATTCAGTATGCAGTGCACCTTATGAACCATGGCGTTAACTTGAACTGCATTTCTGTCAGTGCGTGACTACAGCTCGTTAATAAACAAGGTTTTTTTATTATTATTATTATTATTGATCCATTTCATTCAATCCATCTTCATTTGGCAAGTGCACTTGTGCAAAAAAAAATTATGTTCAACTTTTGTTTTTTTGTGTGTGGATGCTGTGTGTGTGTGTGTGTGTGTGTGTGTGTGTGTGTGTGTGTGTGTGTGTGTGTGTGTGTGTGTGTGTGTGTGTGTGTGTGTGTGTGTGTGTGTGTGTGTGTGTGTGTTTCTTTTGTAAAAGTTTCCCGGATATAACTTCCCTTTTTAATGCACAATTTTCCTTACAAATTATATTATCAGCATTACAATGTGAGTAAATATAGCTGTGTAAAATCTAAGGGATGATGCCACCCTTCTAGAACAATGTGCATTTACGTTTAAATTGTAACATTTAATGGCATGGAATTACAGTGTAATTAGTGTTAGCTCACTATCTTAGCCTTTTTCAGTGCATTAGGTGAGGTAAACTGATATTATTAGTGATTCTGATTTCTTCATCAAAACACAAAAACTGGTACCGCTTTGGAGAGAAATTGGGTATTTTTTAATAACCTATCTCATGGTGTGTGACGCTAAACTATCGTATGAGTTTCTAAAGGTTTTTTTTAATTAGTTGCACAGTTATGAACATTGATATTTTATGTGCAACAATAGCATGCTCAGGCTCAGTGGCCTTACGCCTAATTTTTTATTTTTTTTCAAACAATATGATTTCAATGGCGATGAGTGTACCGTTTTGATGCATTTTAAAAAGATGGATGATATATATTCTTCAATCTTTCTGAAAAAGAACAAAAGATAATGTGAATTACAGTATGTACAATGTTCTTTTAATTTATTAATTGTAGTGTACAGTGTTTATTATAAGGGGTAGAATCCGCAGCTCAGTACTCACTACCCATGAGTACTTTTAAAAAAGCTACTTTTTTTACTCTTACTCAAGTAGTTTTTTGGACAAGTACTTTTTACTCTACTCAGACTACATTTTTTGGAATTTTGGTACTTTTACTTGAGTATGTTTTTTCAGTACTCTTTCCACTGCATGAAGTTATCAGAAGCAAAATCTCTTTGAAAATTCCTTGTATGAAATGAGCATCCAAGTCTGGCCATCTGACGACAGAATCATTTTCATTTCTTTCCCTCTCTCTTCTCAGAAGTAAGGGATGCAGCTGGTATGATCAGCCCGAGTGAAGGCAATCATTACCAGGCCTTTTTGTATCAGTAAGCCTGACATCAAACAGCAGCTTGCTTTTTCTTTTTCTCCTACGTTCTCCCTCTTTCCTGCCCCCTCCTTCGAAGGAGCGTTCGATTACAAAAGCAGAACATCTGGAGATGGACGCTTGTGTCTGAATAACAATATTAATCAATCCCACAAGTGCCGGCAGAACGGCAGTCTTAAACAAAAGGCAGAACACTTTACCGCCACAGGAGGCTCCAATCAAGAGAGGCTGCATTGAGAGCAGTGTCCCACTGCTCATAATCACATAAAGTGGCACATTCGTTCCGGGGAAAAACGTGTCGAAAATAAGCATGAGATGGTTTTCTCTTCTTTAGCTCCCCTTTTCTCTCATCCGTCTTCAAACTTTTGTCCTTCACCTTCCCTATGCACTTTGTTGGTTTTTATCAAAAGTTTCAAGTAGCTATACAAGGAGATTAGGTCCTTAACCATTTAAAGATGAGGCCAAATGGACAGAAACTTTCACATGTGCTTTAAATGAGATATAAACCCCACCAGACTTTCAAAATAACCACATTTAAACTCCAATCTCAACACAGTTCCTATGACGATATTATACTTAAAGAAATAGTTCACTTAAAAACAAAATTTCTGTCATTTACTCATCCTCAAGTTGTTTCAAACCTGTATGAATTTCTTTCTTCTGCTGAACACAAAGGAAGATATTTTGAAGAATGCCGGTAACCAGACAGTTGACGGACCCCATTGACTTCCATAGTAGGAAAAAAAATATTATGGAAGTCAACTGTTTGGTTAAAGACATTTATTTCGACAGAATTTTACAGACAGAATTTAAGTGAACTATTCCTTTAAGTGCAGTTTTCTAACTGGGAACAAGTGACTACAAGTGGATGCTATGGGAGAAAGGAAAATAGTTTCATTTTCATACACATTATAAATGAATTTTTAGCACAGTTTTACACATGAAAATGTAAGCTGCCATGGAATTTAGGTAGAGGATCAAATTTGATGGTCCTTGGAATCTTAAAGTTTGAAAACCCCAGCCTTACTGTTCATGTAATATTTTTATTAATAAAAACAGGCAGGATCAGTGGACAGAAAGCTGTCGGCCTCCTGAGGGAGAGCAAGCGCAGAGGACTGGTGGAAATCTTTACATTTGCTAAAACATAGAAAAGGGAAGAGAAAAAAAAATTTGATTGATGTGACAATGTGAGAACTTGGTCTGTTTGACCCCCGGAAGCAACCCTTCACTTTCATTAGCATCCTCCCACACTCTGAACAACCAGTCTCTTCAAACACATTCTCTTTTATCTCTATTTTCTTGTCTCCCTTTATCCCTCCTCATCCCTTTCTGTTTTACGGCTAAATAGTGAATGAGACAAACTCCCCATCTACTCCTTACAGAGGCGAATGACTGTCATACAAGTCATTTCTTTTAAAATAGCTGATGCAAGCCCATAGCAAGGTTAATGCATTTAAACTAACCTTCAAGAGCATAGCAATAAGCAGAATACCTGACCAAAGACTTTGCAGAAATATAACAGTGCTAAGCGAACAAAAGTCAGAAGTTAGCCAGTGATAAATATTAACGAGTTTTAGAGTAATGTGTGCTTGCAAAGGGAATACAGGTCAGTCACACTGAAAAGCAGCGTCGCTAGAGTAACGCATGTACGATCACCCACTTGTTTGAGCCATAAGCGACATAAGAGGAGTGGGCAGGCTCTCTCTCTCTCTCTCGCAGTTGAACATTAAAAACACTGGAAAACAAATTCATCATCCCATTCCCAGGAAACAAAAACAGACATAAATCACAAAGAAAAATGAGGCGCCTTATCTGGCTAACTTCACGGCAAAGGTAGCTTGACTTCCCTTCTCCCTCTGGAGTCTCTACCCCAAGGCTGCGTTACCCACGTTAGAGTTGCGCTGGGTTGGAGCCGCACTGAGCCGAAAATAAAACATTAACTCCAAAGTCCTGCAGCGCCCCCAGGTCTTACACATCCGTCTCGCCCTATTTTCCCCTTACTCTCCACAAGGGAGAGAGTCTCCTCTGTGAAGAGGAGACTCCAGAACCTAGATAGTAAAGTAGGTGGAAGCGATAAGTAGGAATATATTTATACACGTTTGTAAGACTCAAGTGTGCCGCACACGTCCTGAAAAGTGAATCCAAAACATTTAAATTGCCCCCTGGTGGCTGGCTGCAGTATAGGTCATAAACCCAGCCCTCTCCATGTAATCAATGGGATGCAAAGGAAACAAAAAAAAGAATCAGATTACACTTCAAATAATTTTCCCCCCAAAGATGTTTTTTGTCATTTTAGGTTGTTCTTATAACGCTGTTTTTCAAGTGTTTGTTTTTCCAGTAAGTTTTAGTTAGTTGTTTGAGCACCTGTGGGGCATCCTCAAGCGGAAGGTGGAGAAGTGGCATGTGTCTAACATCCAGAAGCTCTGTGATGTCATTATGGAGGAGTGGAAGAAGATCCCAGGAACAACCTGTGCAGCTCTGGTGAATTCCATGCCTAGGAGGATGAAGGTAGTGCTAGACAATGCTAGATAAGTGCTAGATAAATGGTGCTCATACAAAATATTTTGTATGACACTTTTGACACAGTTTTGACATGTTCACTTGGTGTACTCACTTGGTGTACTCACTTTTGTTGCCAGCTATTTTGACAATAATGGCTGTATGTTGAGTTATTTTCAGAGGACAGTAAATATATACTGCTATACAAGCAGCACATTGACTACTCTAAAATATATCCAAGTTTCATTTCTATAGTATTGTCCCTTGAGAAGATGTACTAAAATGTGTATACTGAAATGTATGTAATATGTATCTTAGTTTTTATTTTTTAATAAAAGAAAATAATGACAAAGGTTTTTATCTTCGCCATTTTGACCTAAATGTCTGCCATTCTTATTTTATTTTATATTTTGTTACATTGTAAGACTTTATTTTTAAAATAGGGACATTAGTTTGGCTGTAATGCTCCGTCACTTGGAAAATAGTAAAACCAATATGAAAAAGAATCGTGATAAAATCGTGAATCGTGATTTTCTGAAATAAATCAACACTGCTCCATATGAAAGCACTGTGAGTTTGAGTCACTTATAACGTGCATTTGAAAAAGCAACACACGTCAAACATAGTTCAAAACATGAGAAGCATTTATGAACCTCTTGTCCAACAAAAGACAACATTTATTAACATGCTTTTACTCCAAACTCATTTCATAAATGACAGTTGAGCATCCTTCTGTGAGATGTGACTTCTTACACAAAATAAGGCAGTTGTGACGTGTGTTTATTAGTCATGCAGGGCAGGAAAGTTTGTGAGATCGTGATGAACTGAGACAAGTGCCAGCTTTTTAATGATTATAAGGGAGTTTGCAAATGTAATATTTTATACAACAATTCAATGAACATGAAATTAATATTAGTGACTTACATTTTAGGAACTTTAGGAATTTTTAAGGATTTTGTCAACGAAAATAGTCACAGCTGAACCGCTGCGTATCTCCGAGCAAACACGGGTGTTTAGTTTATGAATGAATCTGCGTTTTCAAACGAATCTAGTGAGTCAATGATTCAATGACCCATTCATAAAGACAGTCGCTTGATTTATTCCTGAATGAATTAGCCATTTGAACGAATCGATTGAATGAATGATTCAGTGACAAAGACAGTGACTTGCCGCCTCCTACTGGTGGTTTTAATAAAAAAAATTAAAAAGTATAGTTTCAGTTATTTAAATCATTTAATATTTCTTTATTCCAAAACTTCCATTTAAAACACTAATCTCATAACATCATTGTTATGAATGTAAAAGCATTCACGCCACTTCTGAGCCTCATTAAACAGTCTGTAAATCTACCTAAATGCCACCTTTTTGTTCTTCTATGTCACCTCTGCAGTGCAAAGATGGATTTTGTTGATACTGATTTCATTTGTTTGGTAACTTATTCTTCCTGATTGCGTCTTATTATTCTAACTCAATTTATAAATATAAAATTTAGAAATTTTACATTAAAGATGGCATTTAATAAAGTAAAAAAAATAAATGAAAAAAAAGCCCTTACAAAGGTTTAAAAAAAGCCCCGGCAAAGTCTTTAAAGAATCAAATATTGCCAAGATTAATTTCTGTCATTGATCAGAAGATGCTCCTAAATTTTTGACTCTGCTCCTAATTTTTTTTTTTTTATTAGGAGCACAAATGCTCCTAAAAAGAAATGCAAGCGTAGAGCCCTGCCATGTTTAATCAATCAAAGTGTTTCAATCTTCTGTTTATTCAGCTACAGCGATGATGCCCATAGGGATTTCCTGGAATGATTTGTGTTATCACACTTGTATTAGTACGATAACGGCATATTTGGCGTGTCTGCGCGAGACGTCCTCTGGCATTCAGATGGAGCAGCATTTACTACAGATCAGCCGTGCTGCACTGAAAAGCTTTTTAACACTGCGCATAAAATAATCGCAGCCTTTGCCAAATCGCGTGCGGTTTCTTTGTGATTAATCAACGCATTCTCATCCTAGGGTGTCATATACTGACGCTTTTGACATTTCGTCTACATCCAACGCACATGGCACCCTTTAGCGTCAATATGACACGCACAGAGCTTTGTTCGGTTATGGGTAGGTTTAGGTCTGGGGTAGGGTTAGGGTTAGACCGCTAGGAGGCGCCTTCTGGCCCATATCTATTTGCGTCTCATATTGACGCTAAAGGGTGCCATTTGCGTTGGATGTAGACGTAATGTCAAAAGCGTCAGTATATGACGCCTTGGGATGAGATCGGGCTGGATTAATAGTGCAGCCCTATTTTAAACATAATACATTGAATAATAATATAAAAAATTAAAAAAAAAATTTAAAAGAAAGATAATTTTCATATTAAATTAAAACCACCAGTAAGTAGCAATTGAGATTCAACTGATTCATTCAAACAGGTGATTTATTCCGGATTTATTCAATCTTAATGAGTGAGTCATTGAATCATTCATTCAACCAATTTGTTCAAAAAGGTGATTCATTCAGTAACGAAACACCACGGTGTGTTTCTCAGAGATGCAAAACAGTGCTGTGGCTTGTTTCGAACTATTTACATTGGTGAAATGGAGAAAAAAACAGGCAATATTGTGTCTAAAATGTAAGTCACTTAATATTAACTTGTTTTTTGAATTGTTGTATAAAATCAATATCACATTTGTAATCGTTCTGATATTTGGAGGGGGGAAAAAAAACGGCACTCTTGGTGTCATAACTATATTAAATTATATAAATATAAAACAGATATGGGGCATTTTTGCCCCTTATCCTGAATTTTGAGGGCATTATAAATGCATTTTAATAAACTAAATCACACAGTGAATGCGTGCATTCTAAATGCTCACACGCACTACTCTAACCTAGCCTACTAGACTACATCATGTAGTCGTGTATATATGCGCTCTCTGGGTGTGTTTTTGTAATGTGGGATATACTCAATGTCAGATCGCATATCGTTAAGACCACAATTATGATATCGTAGACGTAGACAATATATCGCACACCCCTACTCCAATGGCCAACTTTATTTAAAAAAAAATTATATTTCCTTACAAATAAATAAAATAAACCCTAAATAATGCAAACAAGTCATTGGACAACATTACTTGCGTATAAATGCATGTGCTATGGGTAAATAAAATGGAATAGCCTCCGCACGGACAATAATGAAATTATTCGAATTAAACCATATTATTGTTTAAAATACAAGAAAAATAAAAGTGATAGTTAATAATGCATCAATTTTTTTGAAAAGAAACATCTAAAATTAACATCACTGTTTCAAAAAACAGCATTGCTGTTTGAGCTGCATGCACTGAAGCTGGAGAGCTGGATGAACACAGGTAAACTGAAGCACTTTGTTAGCGGGTTAATATACAACACAAACATAATATTATAACTTATGAAGTTATGCATAAGTGAACTTGAACTAAGTTACGTGTTATTCAGAATGTGTAACTCCTTTTGTGTATGCACTCTACCCTTAACAATGTGCTCTATGGCAACTAAACCCAAAGAATTCATAACTTTTTATTACAATAATGTTCTCATTATAATGTTATATAATATGACAGTCCCAATCATAGTTCTTAATGTCGTGCATTGCTGTTTGAGCTGCATGCGCAGAAGAAAGATGATCACCAGTAAACTGAAGCGATTTACTACCGCGCTAACTAACTTAGCCAAATGCATCCTGTATGAGAAAAATCCGATATACAAACAAAAACATAATATCACAACTTACAATTGCACAAAACAAAAGGACATGTGAACTTGACAGTACCAATCATGAAGGTTTAATTGTGTTGTGAATGCGCACAAAGAATTCACAACATTCTTTTACAGTACTGTTTTAATATAAATTGTATAAACTTATTCTATATAATATGACAGACTTGCACTGCACATGTTGCACTAAACTATATTTTCCTTTTCAAAGTGATTGCAATTATATTTCAAGCAATACAAAACTATCATGGTGAACTGTGCGCACCCGAAGTGACTCAACTGAAGGAAATAATCCATTTATCGGCTTTAATATATTGGCCAAAGTTTCTTACCGGGCTGATAATGTTAACGTTAAAAATTAACACATATAGGCCGATACCGATATAATGGCTAATATATACTGTATATATCATGCACACCTTAAATTAACTGGTATAATGGTGTTTTATTAGAACACTAAAAGAGGGAGATACAAACAGACCATTATATTTTTTTCTGATCATTTTATTTTCCCTACATACTTGAGTCTCTCTTGTTCTCATTCTCTGTGGCCTTGTTTTGACTGTACATGAATAGATTAATCTAAATGACCTAAATTTGTACCATTGTGTATGGGAGAGCTGCTTCCAGTTCAGAATTTTCTTCTTGCATGTACATGACATCATCTACCGTATACTTCCCTCAACAGTATTGTAACAACAGACTGAAATGACTTACAAGAATAAAGCTAATTTGAGTGTGCATACCGGAGACACACTCCAAAATGGCACCAGTAGACTATTTTGGTACTTGTGTGTGATCAGGTGTGTGATCAGGTGTGTGATCAAGTGTAGGAGTGTGTGTGTGTGTGTGTGTGTGTGTGTGTGTGTGTGTGTGTGTGTGTGTGTGTGTGTGTGTGTGTGTGTGTGTGTGTGTGTGTGTGTGTGTGTGTGTGTGTATAATCACAGGTTTGTGAAGCCCGGAGGGAGATTAGTAATGAAAAAAATTAATGTTAATGCAAAATTAGCGTTAATAACCTGAAACCATTGAGAGAAAAAAAAGTAACAAATTATTTAAGATGCCATTAAATCAAAGTCTTATCAAGCAAATGAGCTCAAGCTAAAGCGCAGTTATATTTGCTTCAAAGAGTGCTTCTGTATACTTCTGTTGAGGATATGCGAGTGTGTGCCCGAATCAGTTTCCTGCTGCATTACGAATCCGACAGAAGTATTAAAGAAAGAACAGTCATAACTCATGGTACACAGGCCCACTGAACATCACTACCAAACCCATATTACAAACTCCCAGCTCAATTTCCTGTTTGTCTCCACAGCAATGCACACTTATAGATGAAATTACTGTCTGTCTGCCATCTTAAACATGGACCATTATTCACAGGTGCCAGCTGCTCGTGGCAGACAGACAATCGTTTCTTCATTTCTTAAGACCCTTGCACACTGAGTCTGAAATTCGCATCCGAAATTTTCACACATTAAAAAATAAATACGACCTCACGTTATGTCAATCACGCTTGTACAATGCCTCCGAAACTTTCGTCCGTCAAAAAGAAATTCGGATCAGGTTCAATTTTCTGCGTTTTTCGCATCCGTAGCAAGTATTTTGAAGGGTGTCTTGACAATTTAGAGCCACCGAATCACGAATATTCACGAATACGAAAAAACGCATGCGTAAATTTCGGACTCAGTGTGCAAGGACCTTTACCCAGTACCTCTAAAACACAACATTCAATGTGGGCTGCAGTGTTACGTGGGTTTTCTGCAAATATCTTCTTAATCCACATTAGATAATCTATAGATTCCAAAACATGTGCAAAGAGCCTTTAAACAAGAAAAAGAAAAAAAGAGAAATCAAGAGACAAACAAAGTGAGTGAGTGACATGACAGTTCTCTGCAGTTGTGGATGTGTATGACTGCTGTAAAGTCAGAGCAGGGTGCATAGATGAAGGAAAATCAATACACATCCATGCACATTCCTTACAGTACACGTAGCACAAAGACAAGCGTCAAAACTAACTTGAAATTTCAAGTAAAGTACTGGTGTGAATTCTACTCTGTGCTTTAGCCAGTTACTTTGCTTTGCCAGAACTGGATATAAGCTCAGCAAAAAAAACGAAACTTCCATTTTTTAGGATGCTTTACATGAAGCTATACAGTAGATGTGACGGTGATAATATTCTCCCACAGGTTAATCGACTTGTGACAACACCTGTAATATCGGTTTCTTCGGGGGGGATGTAAACAAAAAAAAAAAAAAAAAAAAATCACATCGCTTATAAAAAGCTGGTGCGGCAGTGTGCACTTCACTTTCACTTTTAAATTAGCGTCAATTCATCCTTCGCAGGGAGTTTGATTGACATGCGATCTGAGTCTGAACAATCAAAATCCACCATTTTTGTCCGACAAAGCAGTCAGGAGAGTTAGTAGACTGCTCTTATGAGGACACTCGACAAAACGGACATTTTGGCATAATTTGTGTGTGTTATGGTTTGTTCAAGCCCGAAAGAGAACTCAATACTGACGCGCGTCTTTCGTGTGTAATAGGCAGGACTTACGGTACTGATCCACTTGTCCGTGCGACACTGTCGCGCCACACTCCACTTTATTCCTATAGGTGACGCCAAGCGACTTTGTCGCGCCCGCAAACCATTCCGGGAAGGCGGCCCTTTATTTGGAAAAATGCTGTGCATCAAAAAGCTGGTCGATGCCCATCTTTATGCAAATGAATTCCGTTGAACACAATGCGACTATCCAATAGACGAAGAGCATATGGAGACGGGGGGGAAGTCTCTCGCAGGTTTTAAATACGCAACATTTCCTGCTCGGTCAAAACCACGCCCATAGCGGTAAACTAAGGAACGCCCATCAATGTACAAATGTGGGGAGGCGTCGCGACAGTCGTGTCGCAAAAGTGGATCTGTACCGTTAGCCTACAGCGTGGTCTCTTTAGTCTTGTCACGCTTGAATGGTTTAAAAGCATTCACATTAATAAGAGCGTGATCATACAACGCTAGTCAATGGGTGACAGAAAAAAACGGATACTGCGTAATTGCGTTAAATATTTTTAACACTTTAAACTTTTTTTTTTGCACTGCCACGGTGGGCAAGTGATGAAACCAGTGTTGCGATGAACACCGTGTAACACCGGTAACACTGACTATCGTAGCAAGCCTACTATACAGATATTTATTGGAAAGGGTTTAATGTTTTCCATGCTTTTTCAATAAACCATAAACAATTACTGTACAGTAGTGATGCGCGGATCACGGTTATATCCGCGGGCGCTGCGGATAATCTGCTGAACGGGCCATGAAGATTAAAGACCATGAAGATGAGATGCACTGTAGATATTAAAGCAGCTGGTGGTCACACAAGATCCTGACTGCTCTGACACACACACACATACATGCTCATGAAACGTATTTTTACAATGTAAATGTACAATGTCAATGTAGAAAACAGTTGTGCTGCTTAATATTTTTGTGGAAATAGTGATAGTTTTTTCAGTGTTCTTTGATTTTTAGAAAGTACAAAAGAACAGTTTTTTTTTTATGTTGAAAAATAATTTATACAAAACATTATAAATATTACAGCATCATAAATGTATTTACGATACACTTTTAATTGATTTAATCCATCATTGCTGAATAAATGTGTTAAAGGGGTCATATGATGTGATTTCTTGTTTTCCTTTTTCTTTAGCGTTATGTAGCTGTTTGTGCATGTTTTCTGCAGAGTTACACAGCTCAAAGTCTCAAACTCAAAGAGATATTCTTTGTAAAAATTAAGGCTCAGCCACTCCTTCCTGAAACACTTCATTCAAACACACCCCCACAAATCTACATCAGTGTGTGGGGGCAGAGTATAATACCGCCCAAATGTACACACAAAGAATGAAGGCGTAACTTTTATTCTCACTGTATTATTGTTGCCGCCATGTTCCGGATCAGATTTGGGCTTGAATTGATAAGGTAGTAACGACATTATCACCTGTCATCATTGCTTTGGGAGCTGATGTTCCAAATATGTTAAGGAACGTGACATTTCCATCACATGCTTAAAGTATTTGGGCCAATCACGAATTAAAAGGCGATTAATATTAAACCGATAAATAACCCATTAACCGGCCCTATATTACATCTCAACATTTCTTCAGGATAAAAGGAAAACTGATTCTTGAAATAAGAACAGAAGAGCAAATGTTCCTTTTTCTCCTCACATGGAAGGAAAAACACATCAAAACCGGTGCAATCAGACAAAAGAACGGTGACTGATTTCAGCCATTTATGCGCGACAGAGCTCTCTCCATCAAAGCAGCAAGCAAACTTCTCTCTCAGACTTCACACTGGAGTGTGAGTGCTGCTAAATGCTTTAGCGCAGAGTTATGGAAGGATACAGGGGGCCAGTGAGCTAGAAGAGAAAGAGAGAGAGTTGCGGCCAGAAACTCAATAAGCTGACATTTGAATTGCAGGCAAATGAGGCCCTAAACAAGGCTGAAATGGCTGGATTAGAAATTCAGATTGATAGGCCTGTCTGGAGCCATTCGGAGGGCCTCCCCTGGTGCACCCTGGGAAGTCCGTACTTTCTGTAGGAAGGCGATTTTTTTGAGAAGAGCCAATTTAGCAAAGTCCATACGTGAGCGAGCGGAGAAGAGATTTGCATCACAGTGAGCATGCTGAGTGAGAAAGAATATCCATCGCAAATGAGAAGCGAAAATGTAAGCCTGCGTTTACCTAAAGTCACATTTGGTTTTGAGCATTCACATTCAATAGTTTATTCCCAGAATGCCTCCCTTTTCGAATGCACACAAACCAAAATGAATGTGGGATAGAATATATTGGTCTGAATTTTTATAGACCCTCGGCATATATAAAATCGATCACAGAAACTACTTCCACTAAGAAACAAGACTTGAAGGGGGGGACTATGTAATCAGACTATGTAAAAAGAGTTTGTGCATTGTTCGATCAGCTGCACTATACAGCATGAAAGAAACCTGTGGACCTTTAGAAAGTGTCACGTTTAAAAGACGAGTATGAACTATGAGCCATTTCGAAGCAAAACTAGCAGTGAAAAATTAATTGGTGAAAATTAAAAACTATAATTAGTCCTTGAATTTATTCATCATGGCACTAAGCAGCATGAATGGTCATTCCATCAAAGAGAGAGCGGGAGGAAAGAAAAACTCCCTGGTGAGTTGAGGCTAGAAGACAAACATGAAGCCGCCTTAATCAGTTAAACTTGGGGCGGTAATTTAAATTTGGCTCAATCAATAAGGCTGTCTTCTGAACAGCAACCTCTCGTCAATAAAACACGACTGATGTTGAGGGGAACCAAATTGCTGGAATCTAAATAACAAAGGCATTCTGAAATATTTTCTGACCTTGATGTGACAGCGATCAAAATATAATTTTAATGCATTATGCTGATTAAAAATTCCACCACGTTTAATTACAAACATCAAGTGCCAACATATCAGCTGAGCAATAAAGTTCACACAAACGATAAAATTTCTATCTACAGTAAGCTAAAAAGGTCTCAGAAATACGAGACGCTAATTATTTACGGCTCTTGTGAAATTTACACCGTGTTTTAGACCTAGGTGGATGTGGTTTGTGACTTGTACATAATAGAAAATGAACTACACTACTGTGCAAAATTCTTAGGCATGTTACCATTTTCACCCCAAAAAATGGTTTTAAGCCAGTTATTTATACATTTTGCTGTAGCATGTTAGTAGGAAATACCAGTTTACATTTCCAAACATTCATTTTTGCCTTTAATTGTAATAATCCAGTGAGATTTTTGAGGGCACAAGAATCTGACAAAAAGCCAGTATGATCCGGACGGAGATCTGATCTCACCATCATCGAGTCCATCTGTGATCACATGAAGAAACAGAAAAAAATTAGACATACTAAGTTCAGAAGAACGGTGGCAATGTCTCCAAGATGCTTGAAGAAACCTTCCTGCAAAGCTACAGTACTGTGAAAAGTTTTAGGCACTTGTGTAAAAATGCTGCAAAGTGAGGATGCTTTCGAAAATAATATCATAAACAGATTTTATTTATCAATAAACTTCGAACTAAATCAAATCAATATTTGGTGTGACCACCCTTTGTGTTTAAAACAGTTTTTGTCCTATAGGTACATTTGCACATAGTTTTTCAGGTAGCTTTCTAGGAAGGTTTCTTCAAGCATCTTGGAGACATTGCCACAGTTCTTCTGGATTTAATCCGTCTCAGTTTTTTTCCTGTTTCTTCATGTGATCATGGATGGTGGACCCTATGATGGTGAAATGAGACCTCCGTGCGGAGCATACCAGCTGTTGTCAGACTCCTTGTGCATACAAAAATCTGGATTCTGGAATCACTGGATTATTACAATTAATGGCAAAATGAATGTTTGGACTGATATTTCCCATTGACATACTACAGCAAAAGATATAAATAACTGACTGACTTAAAAACATTTTTTTGGGGGAAAATACTAACGTGCCTAAGACTTCTGAACAGTACTGTATATCATATTCTATTCAGTTTTCTCCCTGCATTATACTCTGTAAGAGTAAGACTAGGGGTTAATATGTATCCTCATACACAAACAAACACTCATCCCTGCATAACTGCCTGAGGGCTAAGAAGCTGTGCCTGTGGGTTGGAGTAGTATGGTGCAGAAAATGTTTTAAAGTTGTAAAAAAAAAAAAAAGCCTGCGGGGAGACCTGGAGAACCATACTGTGATTAACACACTTGTATGCATGTGCATACATGGGACAAACAAGCACCACACATTTATTCACACTCAAAAATACAAAAGTCAAAGCAATGGCTCAGTGGGTAATGAGTTAAGTGTACGTCGACATATAAAACAGCTGCTGTTCTTGTTCAGACCAGAGTTTAAATCATGCTTGGGTCATGTTCTCAGAGATACAGCATGCTAAGAAATGCAGGTGCGTCCTTCTTGTCTTGTCACTCGCTCTGTTTGGCCCTCTTCTATCTTCTCGCCCCTCTTGAACCAAACGTTGAAGACTTTAAATAGTCTCTCTCACTTTAAATAGAAAAACTCACTCTCTCCATGTCATTTTCAATCATTCATGATAACTGGATAAAAACTAGGCAGGTTTCCCTCAAAATTTTTTTATTCATTTTCATGAAACAAATTTCCCAATATTTCCAGGTTTTTCATTACCTTGGAACCCAATTATAATTTCCATTTTGCTGACATATGGAATAAATTTCTTGCGAAAGGCGTGGTCACATTAGCAAAACAAATTTTGCAGGTAAAGAAGGTCCATTGTACATTATCAATAGTGTAGTGATGCATGAAGCACTGCTTACTCAGAATTCACTTCCAAACTAAGCAGCCTTATACTGGTTGTAAATGTGGTGAATTTGCACGTTCAAAGTTTAACAAACTTAAATATGTGAAATCCAATGTTTCGCATCAAGCATCCCTCATTACTATTGAGATGACTGCATTTTGCCTTTGGAATTTCACTGTACGAAGGTATAAGTGACCGCACACTAATAATATAAATTATACAAGCCAGTGTTACAGACGGATTCAAACTTGGAACTTGTCTTTAACTATTCATTAAATGAACCAGTTCATAAGAGTAATTTGTTATGAAGTCATCCAAACGAAGTTCTGGATGACATTCTCTCCTCCTATCTTTCTCATTTCTTTCATCTCACCACATCCCTATCTCTGTGAATCAGTTGTTTAATTAAAATCATTAATCATTTCAGCTTAAACATCTTACTGCTTCTGTTCAGACCAACAAATACATTGAATTTAATTAAATGGGTGGGGGAAACAATTAAAAGGTAGGCATGTCCTTTATGCTAGTTGATGCAGACCTCAAATTAAAAGAAAAGATTTGATTCAAGCAACACGGATGCAGGAAACGTTTTTGAGGATGCAGGAGTGTTTGGAAAAATATGGAATGAAGCCCTTGTCATTGACAATGAATAGGAAGAAGGATCTGCAAAGAGAAGAAGATAGGGCAGCGGAGAAGCCTGATCTCACTATGTGTCCAACCGGTGCAGTTTTACTGGTTGCGCTCTCTGAAAGAGGTCGCAAAGCCAAGGCTCAAAACCTCTCCACTTGGCTCACGAAGTCACTCGCTATTGTGTGTCTGACAAAATAACAAATCTGAAGCCTTAAACCTGAAGGTCAGTTTTAATACAATATCTAAAACCAATTTCCACCTGTTTGTCAGTGCCATTTATCACCTTCATTTAATACAATTATATCTCCTACACAAACGCCTCGGCTCAGCAAGAGAAAGTAAGAGGGCATGGGTGTGTGCGTGTGTGCACTGGTTCTGTGTCCTGAGGGGGCAGGTGAGGGTTGAGGGTGCGAGTCCTCATTCGAAAGAAGTGGGAATTACTTTGGGCAACTCGCGCAACAAGACAAAGTGTGAGGGTGAGACCGAGAGAAAAGGAAAAACCTGATAATAGATGCAAAAAAAACCTGCACACAAGTCAAAACAAAAGCTGCTAGCCCAAATCAGGAGTGAGAGATTGGCTGACCCTAAGAGGAGGAGGTGTGGGATCTGCATTCACAAGCAGAAATGGGTTGCAAGGGGCAAGACAATGAAGAGAATGGAAAGAAACAACTGATAATCTGAAGAAAAATGAACAGCACAGACAAACATATACTTTCCTGAAGCAAAGAAAAGGCTTCCTTGATAATTGCTTGTCAGTCAGAGAATTAAATTAGGCATTCTCATCTAATATAATGAAATGTATTGGTGACAAAACTTTCCTTAATTTTCTCACCATCACAAATATTGCTTGCTTTCTGCTAAACGCAAAGGGATGAAAATGTGGCTACTGAAAAAACATCATAAATACTCCATGTGTCATCAAAGAAGATAAAAAGGCCTATAGGGCTGGAAAAGTAGGAGGGTGAGTAACTGATGACAGAATTTGCATGTCGATTAACTATTCTTATTAATTTATGAACTAGGCCTATAATATTTTGGAAACAGACAAGTTTTAAGAAAGGAAGGTGTTTGTGTCGGGAGTCTTGTCTTAATTCTAAGACTTCAATGGGCAAGTAGATCAGATAACATTTAAAATGATGATCAGCACACAAAGAATATCAACTGGTTTCTTTTATTAAATTTAAGTCAGTGAAATGTTTTTCATATGCTCACTATGGCTGCATTTCTTGGATCAAAAATACAGTAAATATTTTGAAATATAATAATGATGTATAATATGTAGGGGTGTGGGGGGGGATCGATTCACATATGAATCGCGATTCTATATTCTGCCAATTCGCATCGATTCAAATTTAAACTAAATTTCTAAATGTCAATGTACTACTTAAAATTATGTTATTAAACAATTATTAAATCACAATAAGCCACGAAAAAGGACTCAATACGATGCTCATGCTGACAGACACACAGCCGAAGCATGTGCACAGAAAATAAATACAAATGCAATCCCGAATTTAGTTCTCTTTCACAGCTTATTGCACTTGAATGGTCAAAATTACATACAATTATGTCAAATTCACATCGCATGGAATATTCACATAAACGGTTCAACGTGAACAAACAGTTAAGAGAAAATTGCATGTGTAACAGTATATTAGATCCATTCATTTGTTCTTAAAGGGACAGCAGCCTAACAAACTGTTGCTATTGGTTTCATTAATGTTAATACTTTTTTTTTTAAATAATAAAAAAAAAGAAATCACTCACTGCTTTTGACTGAATCACTTTAGTATCTTTATTATTAATTAATTTATATTTAATTAATACAGTGAATACTATATTGTGTTTTTTTACATTTGATTATTCAATTGCTGTAGTATTTCTTAAGATATGTCAAATAAAACTATAGGTTACTGTACCTGAAAAAGCTGTTTATTTAAAAAAAATGGGAAGGAAAAAAACTAAAAATTCAAGTTTTACAATTAATTCAGTGAGATTTGTTTTTCTTCTAGATCTATTAAATGGTCTATCGCAGTCAAATAAGACAATAAACAAAACAGTAAACTACAATCAAATCTATACATTAGGGCTGTCACAATATGATATTGCGATTATCGCATCCAAAATAAAAGTTTGTATTTACATCATAAATGTGTGTGTGTACTGTGTATAATTATTATATATATAATTATTATATATATATATATATATATATATATATATATATATATATATATATATATATATATATATATATATATATATATATATATATATATATATATATATATAAATATATATAAATATATATATATATATAAATATATATATATATATATAAATATATAAATACACACACATGCTTGTATATATTTATGAAATATTTGCATGTATATACTGTTTATAGATTTATATATAATTTATATTTATATAAATATAAATATTGTATATCTAAATAACATTTTTTTTAAAAAAATATATACATGCATGTGTATTTAAATATACAAAATAATTATACACAGTACACACACATTTATTATGAAAATACAAACTTTTAGTTTGGATGCGATAATCGCGATATCATATCGTGACAGCCCTACTATACATATATGGAATTGAAATTTGAATCAAAATTGAGAATCAATTTAATCGAATCGTGACCTCAAGAATCGTTATGAATCAAATCGTGAGGTACCAAAAGATTCCACCCCAAATAATATGTATAACATGTAATTTTTTTCCAGTGTTGGAAAAGCTGAATTTTCATCAGTCATTTCTCCGGTCTTTAGTGTCACATGATCCTTCAGAAATCATTCTAATACACTGATTTGCTGCTCAAGAAACATTTCTTATTATTATCAATGTTGAAAAGAGTTGTGCTGCTTAATAATTTAGTAGAATGCGTGATGCATTATCAGGATTCTTTGATGAATAAAAAGTTCAAAAGAACAAAATTATTTTAAATAGAAATCTTTTGTAATATTTTAAATCTTTAACCAATCTGTCCAACTGTCAACCAATTTAATGCGACATTGCTGAATAAAATCTCTTTAAATTTTTTTTAAAGATAGTGTATATTAAGAAAATATCAAATAAAAACAAATGTATGATCTAGTGGCTTCAGTGACAATTTAGAGGTAAAAGTTCTCTGTCTTCCTCTATGGAGGACAGTTTGATGGGGCATGACCGACTGAACCATGGGCCAGTGCAGGAGGGAAGAGCATGGGCAGTGTGTCTCTGGGGGTAAACCACAGGCCCACTGAGGTCTGTGGAGAGTGACAGTCACTGAGCCAACTCACCGCCTTCAACTACAACAGTACAGCTAAACATGCTCACTGGAGAAAGAAGGAATGTTTCCAGCAAGTGCTCTGACCAATACATTCTGCATCCAGAACGAACACGCTGTACGCATGCAGGGAGTAGAGGCACTGGAACAAAAATAAAGGAGGGCAATCTGCACACAACCAAGTGAGACTCAATAGCAGGCTATTAGACAAATTGTTACTGACAGCACGTATGAAGAAAAGACTATGTGATGAGGCCATGCTGTATTACGCTGTAACTCAGTTTTTCTCTCCTCTACAGTTTTGTAATCAAACTAGATTTGACAAAACTCACACCAAGTATTCAAATCCTGATCATCTGGTGCATGTCAACAATAATCACTCCTCTTTCTAATATGTTAAATGTGTCCTATGTGAGCTATCAATAGCTGTGTTTAAATGGACCCTAACAATCCGATTGTAATCAGACTACTAGCACAGTTGGAATAAAAAAAGTCACATGTAACCATGTCAGTCAAAATAAATAGGCCGAAACCAATTGAAATTTCATTCGGATTGTAAGGGGTGGTTTAAACCTTTAGTAATCTAATCAAGAAGACATGTAAACACTTGATCGGATTGAAACCCGGAACTGGAAAGTACTGTGCATGTACCCTGGTGATCCAGAGTTCTCGCGAGAGCACAAGTTGAATTTGCTCAGCGAGTTACTCTGGTGTCGAATAATGATGCTCATTAAATATGCCCCTCGATCTGAGCAGCACCAATCACATCGGGTTATCTGATATAGGCGGGCCAGAGGCGAGCTAAACAGATGACGACAGCGCTGTGACGACAAAGTCATTAGTAAACATTGCAAGATAGCTATGGATTTAGTTTGTGATCAATTAGTTTCTTATTTAAACGAAAGTGAAGTGAATCTACACCCAATGCAATTTGGGTTTCGAAAAAATTATTCTACTGAAATTGCTAATTGTTATTTTGTCGAACAAATTAGAGGTCAACTTGACACTTGTTGGAGCTGTGTTTTTAGACTTAGCAAAGGCATTTGACACTGTGAATCACAACTGTTTAATGTCAAAACTTCAGAATTTTAATTTATCAGATGCTGCCTTGATGTGGATGAAATCATACCTCAGTAATAGAAGTCAATGCACAAGAGTGGCTGATAAATGTTCTTCATTTGCTAGCTGTCCTACGGGGGTTCCTCAGGGGTCAATTTTAGGACCGATTTTATTTAGTATTTATATTAATGATCTACCTCAAGTATGTCCAGGTGTAAATGTTATAATGTATGCAGATGATACTGTGCTTTTTACTCATGCAAGAACTAAAGAACTAGCTGCAAACAAACTGTCATCTGCAATGGTGAAAGTCTCAAATTGGTTGAATGAGTCTTGTTTGTCTCTAAATGTAAGTAAAACTGTATGCACGTATTTCACTGCACGAAAACAAAACTCTGTGAATCCAGATATCATATTTAATGGTGAAGCAATCAAATTTGTGACATGTTAAATATTTAGGAATAATAGACCAACACCTGTCTTTCAAAAAGCAAGTAAAAAGGGTTATAAATAATGTTAAATTCAATTTGAATAATTTTAAAAACATCAGGCACCAGCTCTCTGAATCAGCTGCACTTCTTTTAGTACATACTCTGATTCTTCCTCACTTGTCGTATTGTATAACAACTTGGTCACAAGCAGATGCAACTACACTTAAGCCCGTGTACTCCCTTCATAAACAAATCATGAAAGTGTTAGATAAAAAATCAAGGGACTACCATCATTGTACTATTTTGAAAAGGTTACATTTTTTAAGTTTTTATAATTTTGTATTTTATACTGATGTGTGCCTGATGTACAAAATTATTCATAATCTTGCTCCACCCCCTCTTCAGGGATGCGTGACCCATAACGGAAGTGCAGGTAGGACTAGAGCATCGGCCAGGGGAGATTTGGTACCGCAGTACAGAAAAACAGCCTTTGGGCAAAAAGCTTTTTCAGTTAGAGTAGTGGGGTTGTGGAATTCCTTACCTACAAACATTCAAAGCCTCAATAGCTTCTCAATTTTTAAAAATAAGCTTAAGTACTGGCTACTATCACAACAGATCTGCAACCACTAATGACTGTGTGACTGTACATTATCTGTTTTAAATTTTATATTCTTGGACCTGTATGTATTGTGATGTTTTATGTGGTGTATATGTAATGTATGTTATTTTATTTGTTTACCTGCCCAGGGACAGCAGATGTAAACTAGCTATTAGCTAATTCTGGTACAATTACTTTTAATTGTGCATTGTCCCTGTAAAAATAAACAATAAAATGAAATGAAATGGATGAATACCAGTTGTTTGAAACAGCTTTGGCCGCTACAATGAACGAGTTAGAGTTGGCTTTTTGCTGTTTCGCCGACCGGATACGGTAAGAGTATAATCAGAGAATGTCTAATAAGGTTAGCTCCGCTGGTAGCTGGGGTTTATTGTTGTGATTGGTCGTAGTGTTATCCAATTGCGTGAAGCGAGATTTTCAAATGCAGGCTTGGTGCCGCCCCTCGAGCTGGGCGATTTTCATTAGTCGACGCCAGACCATTAATCTTTTAGATTTAGGTCTGGATTTCCAGGCTACTGTGCATGTGCAATGACGTAGAAATGGCGTAATGACGTTTAACTCAAGGAACGAGCTGTTGTTGTTGAAACTGGAAAAGTGTCATAAATGGGTCGTGTCATTATAAAAATCTCCTTCCACTGATCGTCTGTGAAGTGGAGCAAGACAACGTCCCAACAGTCCTTGTTTCTGACTCATCTACAGATGCCTTGTTTTGGGGGCGGGAATGGTAATTTTTACTGCTTGATAAATATAAGCAGCACGGCACAACGGTTCATGTGTTTGTCATTTTCGAATTAGTAAAAAAAATTAAAGAAAAGCAGCAATGTAGGACAATAGTATGTGCAAACAGCGGGAAACTCTGTAGAATTATTTATGCAGTGTGTGTGTGTGTGTGTGTGTGTGTGTGTGTGTGTGTGTGTGTGTGTGTGTGTGTAAAAATCAATTCTGATTAGAAGCTTGACATATAAATGTGCACATTAACCCAATCACTTTAATTCCAATTGAAACAAAAGGTGTCCATGTAAATGTAGCTAATTATAATAAAACATATTTAGAAATAACACACAGATCTGAATGACACCAGTTCAGCAATTCCCCACACCCAAATGTTCTACACATAGAATGATCATTGACCAATGAATTTTCATAATCATGACTCCTACTCAGTCTTTAATATGACTGGATTAGGATTTGTATAATGCCATTTTATAAGACTACACTAACAATGAGCAATTTCTAGCCAAATAAATACTATAGAACTAAGGATACACTTTTTTAAATGTGGTCAATAACACTAACTATTCAGCAAGAATGAATTAAGTTGAACAAATTGAAAGTAAAACATTTGTAATCTTACAAAATATTAATATTTCAAATAAATGCTATTCTATATTCATCAAAAAATCCTGAAAAAAACAACATCAGGTGTTTACACAAAAATATTAAGCAGCACAACTGTTTTTAATACTGATAATAATAAATGTTCTTGAGCACAAAATCAGCATATTAGAATTATTTCTGAATGATCATGTGACATTGAAGACTAGAGTCATGATGCTGTAAAATTCAGATTTGCCATGACAGGAATAAATAAATTACATTCTAAAATATATTAAAAACACAACAGTTATTTTAAACTGTAATCAATTTCACAATATTATTTTACTGCAGCAATGGTAAGCATAAGAGACTTCTTTCAAAAACATTAAACAACAGACTTCAAGCTTTTGAACGGTAGTGTAGATAGAACATTTTGAAAAAAATTGACTGGAAGTATCTGTGACTTTTCCATGACCTTTTAAGAATTTATATGACTTTTCCAGTCCTGGAAATCACACTTTTGAAATCCCGTGGTTTTCCAGGGCTGTGGGAAGCCTGTAAATTCTATTAAATTTAACCCTCAGGGACTGGTCCTACTTAAATCAATATTTAAACCATGACCCCTTAAGAAGTAAAACATGTAGCCTTTCGAAAGTATTGGTTAAACTGTCAACATAATTTTTTACTAGATCATTTCCCCCCCAAACAAAATGCAGATGGCAGAGGAAAAAGACGAGAAAGACAGCAAAAAGACAATCAAGCACACTGCCAACCAAATAATGTGGATATACATTAAAGGAATAGTTCACCCAAAAATGAAAATGATTTCATTTATTACTCTCTCATGTCGTTCCAAAGCCCTAAGACTTTCGTTCATCTTCAGAACACAAATGAAGATCTTTTTGATGAAATCTGAGAGCTTTCTATCCCTCCATAGACAGCTACGCAACTGACACTGATACTGAATTGAGCGGTTTAGTCCAAATTTTCTGAAGAGACTCGATAGCTTTATATGATGAACAGATTTAATTAAGGCTTTTATTCACATATAAACTTTCATCAACTCACACGGAAGCTCAAGCATGTTCAAGAACCAATGAGGTTCATTCCCGTGTGTTACGCAGCACGTTTGAGCTTCCGCAAGAACCAATGAGGTCTGTTCTCATGCATCATGCAAGTATGGTTGAGCTTCTGTTTATGTTTGCTTGTCAATGTTTATATGTGAATAAAAGCCTAAATTCAATCTGTTCAACATATATGATCAAGTCTCTTCAGAAAATGTGGACTAAAGCGCTCAATTCATATGGATTAGTTTTACGATTGCTTTGTGAACTTTTTGAAGCGTCAAATTGTCAGTTGCATTGGAAGGGTTCCAGACATTATAATGAGCTTAAAGAGGTTTGAAGGGACATTAGTAGCCCAGCACACCCAATGTTTTGAAGAAACATTAAAGTTAGCTAAAATCAGCTGTTTTTACTCCTCAGCAGACATGCAAGGATATCTGCAACTGCAGATTCCACAGAATTCTGCAGAATTCAAATGCTCATCATTCAAAAAGTTCTGCAGTACATCTGACTCTTGCATAATTACTTATTACTTTTACAGGGTATATACAGGAATCATGGAGTTAAATGTAATACCTTTTAAGACCTTTTTAAGACTTTACATACATTTTAAGAACTCATCGCCACTTCAAGTTTTAACCTGTTACATTGGCAACACTTTAACTTGCATTTAAACATAGCAGTGAGTGTAGTGCAGTCAGTCAGTGAGCGCGGTAACAAATGACGTCAAATCTAGCAGGATTCCATAAACTACACAGTATCCCACTATTCGCCTACGCAATGATTAAATTCAGGCAAACTTTAGCATACAACCTCTTTGGACAAATGAAAAGATGATACAACATTTAATACTAAGGAAAATAGCATTTAAGACTTTTACATACTTTTTAAAATACTTTTTATACTTTAAAATACTAAATACTTTTTAAGGGCCTTAATTTTCTCTAAATTGATTTATCAACTGTTAATACTTTAAAACCCTGTGGACACCCTGTTTTAATTTATTAATCTGAAAGTTTAACACTACTAGAAATGAGGAAAATGTAAATGCAATAAAAAAAATCATTCTTAAATGATTCTGAATCAATCCACACACAAAAAAAAAAAAGAATAATATAAAGATTTAAAGCCACACCGCGGACTTTGTGACCTAAAGAGTTGACGCATACGAGTTATTTTAAATGATTCCTCAGGCCAATATACAGCGTTTGACACTATTAATGCTCCGAGCGGGGCTGCCCTCTTGAAATACCGCCTATGTAAGTTTGGAGAAGACGGACCGTCGTTGGCCAGGTCATGTGACCTGGAGAACGTATCGCTTTACGGCCATCACGTGACCATAGGCTCTGATATACTCATGGAGCAGACTTTTGCGACAGTGCTGCGGCGCTTGTGGCCTCTAGGGGCGCTAGACGTGAAAGTTACAGGTCTAGCGCCCCTAGCGCCCGCAAAAGTTCCGCGGTGTGGCTTTAAATGAATTTTGTGAATAAAGTTTGCACGTCTCATCATTTATTTATTTTTTAAAGTTGTATATTCCAAATTTTTTAATTGCATTGTTACCTCACACACAAAAAATACTTACGGATATTCAACATACTTGTAGACAACTTCCTTTTTGTCTCCTCGTTTTTCGCTCGCTGTGACTCCTCTAAGGTCTGTTTCTCTCCCCTACGATTCCTTTAAACAAGTGTCTTGCACATTTTCACCCATCATAGAGGAAAAACTAACGGGTCTTGTAGAAAGCATGGTAGAGGGAAAGTAGGAACAGACGAAGGAGTGACAGTGGGCCAATAAAAAAAGCTCCCCCCCCCTCCTCTCTCTCTCTGAAATAACTTGTGCAGAAACTTATTTTTTTTTTCATCCTGGTTCCTGGAGAGAATTGGCAGCCCATTTTATTGGACCCAAGGGAAATTACATGCTTTATATTCCATCTCCCCACACATGTCGGGACAAGAGCACATCTGTCCAGAGTTGACACTGGGATGAATAGAAGGGGAGAAAAAGAGCAAGGGCGGTGAGAGACAGAGAAAGGGAGAAAGAGAGGGGAGATGAAAAGTGCTGATCGCTGAACATGGAAGAACTGTGATGTTTATGCGATATCAATAGTTGTTTCAAAAGCTAGAGAGCCTAAATGCAGATGTAAACAGAGTCTAAAACATTTTGTAGTACGTTTTCGTAGAGTAGACAGTCGATGAGTTCAAAAAAACACAAAAGATCACCTACTCTCTGCTTACTGACCTAATGTGTAAACATTATGGGAAACACGCAAGCCAGACAGGATTTAAACTTTGTCGGTTTCCAAATTTGGTTTGAAGATGAAAAACGTACCAAGCACAATGTTCTCTCACCATTCCTGATTTCTAACACGCACTCACAGTGTTCAGCATGGTCTTGCAGCTATCAGAGCAAAGATGCTGTTTATTCATATTTTTCCGTCATCTCCTTTCACGTTCATATGCAAACGTGCAAGCTTATTTCGTCTATTAGATCAAAAGATCTGAAAAAGCCCATTCATTTACCCGCCCATATACCCTCCTCTCAAAGAATCAGGACAGAAGTGGTCAAAAGTTCTCAAAAGAGAATAAATAGAGATTAAAACACCAGGTATAAATGGGAATGTGTCTCCCTCGTCAACCTGTGATCCAATCAACCAAAATGCACCTTAATACCAGGTGTAAACAGGGCCACAAAGGCAGTTCAAAACAGCAGGAAGCAATTATGTTGCCTTTTAAAGGGGTCATGAACTGAGAAATAAAAATTTCCTTGAGGTTTTGACATATAAGAGGTCATCATATTATAAGAATATCCTGAAAGTTTCAGACCTGAAAACTTCCTTGTTATTCCAAAATCAGATTTTATTCTTGCCAGGTCCAGCGAACGACTCGTCCTGGAATGTGCCTCTTTATGACGTAATAAGGTAGTCAAAGACCGCCTCTGCAGAAGAAAATCAACTTTGGCCCTGCCCACTGGCATTAGTGAGATGAGGAAGAAAGAGCAGCACAGGGTAACTCACTGGACTAAAAATAACATTACCTTCCAAAGGATCCTAATGCTAGGAATGTGGATATTTATTTTCAACAATGTGAATGTCTCAGTTGAACATTAGGCTATCTATTTGTATTCAGTACATTTCACTGGATTCTTTGGTAGATCAGGCCGCAAACCCGGCGCTGGCTTTGCAGGATTTTACGATATGGACTCGACAGTATTGCCACAACGTGCAAGTAACCCTGTTCATTCAAATGCCTGATCTGTGACCAGTGATTTCTGATGTAATGATTCATGTAGCTACAGTCAGATGTTCTTTGTCCTGTCAGTAAATCAAATAAGTGACTAAACGGTCAATTTCAAATTGTTTCTCTTAGTAGGATGTAAATTAGTGATCGACCGATATTGATTTTTTATAACCGATACCGATTATTTGCATTTTTATGTGCCCGATAACCGATATGCAGAACCGATATTTATTTACTTTTATACTTCTGGTTTTGACACAATTACTACAACACAAATTAACTGAACAAACCATTCAACAATCACTCCCTCCTTGCATACAAAAAAAAACAACTTTATATTTATACACAAATAAATAGAGGGGTCTGAGTCCAAAAAATAAAGTGCACTGTTACTAAGTGTATTTGTTTAAAAATAAAAGCTTTGATGAGGTAAAAAATAAAGCACAAAAATGATTCTAACATATTGGGGGGGAAAAAAATCTAAATTACCTTAATTTTTTTTTTTTTTTTTTGCATAGCTGGAGTCATAATCCGGGAGTCATATCACCTTTATAAATGTAATTCATTTTAAACAGTTTTAGAAGGTTCATGGGCCGTTTAATAGGTTTAAAGGGTCATGAAACCCCCCTATTTCAGCGCAAGTCTAGCTCACACTGTTTTTGAAAAATGCAACTGAAATGGGCGTGGATGGCTGTGGATGGCTGTGAGAAGGGGGAGGGGAGTGTGGGTGTGGTATTGCACGGCAGGGATAACTGTTATTGCATACACATACCTCTGAAGGGTTAGAAAAGTCATCGGGACTTGGTACCGCATTGCTTGAAAGACGCAAGGTGGATTTGTCGTCAACAAGGCCGAAGTCCAACATTCTCCAGTTCGCGAAGCTCTCTCGAGAAAAATGTTTGCTGCATATATATAAATTAGATGTGTCCGTTGTGGATGGCCAACCAGCCGCACGGAGCCAGACTCTAGCCCTGGCAGCATCGCGGGGAAAGCTATGCAATGCGCTTGAACTTTTGCACCACGCATACAAACACTTGCGTCCCATGATCGCCTCTCTCATCGACTACGCAATATCACAGTTTGTTTGACAGGTCTATCATTGGAAAGATCCACGTGGTATCATGATTAATTCAGTGAAATGTCTTCTCATTGGATATGAAGGCTCAGCCTCATTAATAATTATGAGAGAACGATGAGTCATCACTGTACGATCCGTACAGAAAAACGTCACATCCTGTGACGTGGACTTGATGAAGATTTCAAACCCGGAAGACGAAAATAGCCGATACAAACTCAAATTTAACCATTTATATCCTATTATTAAATTTTACAGATTATAACATTGTCTTCTATGGTGTTAAACACACCTACCTCTGTTAAAATCTCAGAAAAATTGGTTTAGGGTTTCATGACCCTTTAAAGAGTGAGGAATAATTCACTGGGTAATATTAATTCACTGATTAATATTAGCTGGAATATAACATTGTCAGGAAAGTAACAAACAAAACAGCATATACATCATTGCATTTTCCAACTAGTATGTTATTAAGAATTATTAATAATGTTTTTGTCGGTCTAGATCATGCTTTCTTACAAAGTGCTGTTTATCTATGCAACACAGAACTATAACTTAGGCTACTCATCCGCGATCTCGCGTGGAGATAATAAATAATTAATTTCCACAGAGCAGTATTTATTTAGATTTGTATTAGCGAAATAATGGTTATGTAGTAAATGTAATAATTTAGGGTGTTTAAACGAGATAATCTTGTCAAAAGTTTCATGCAGTAGCCGTGCTTGAGCATTCCTGATCATCAACCCAGTGAGTGCTCAGCAATATGAACAAACTTTTTTTTTTTCGATACTATATAAACAGCACTTTGTAAGTTGGCATTGAATCTAGATCATGAAATGCCAACTTACAAAGTGCTGTTTGTTTATCTATGCATTTACACAGAACTTAACTTACTCAACCGCGATCGCACGTGGAGATAATAAATAATTTCCACAAAGCGGTAGGCCTATATTTAGATGTGTATTAGCGAAATAATTGCTATGTAGTAAATGATAATATAATCTAGGGTGTTTAAACAAGATAATCTTGTCAAAAGTTTCATTCAGTGGCCGTGCTTGAGCATTCCTGATCATCAACCCAGTGAGTGCTCAGCAATATGAACAAACTTTTTTCTCGAGACTAATGGTGAGCAAATACAACAGATAGAGAATTAAATTCAGCGCTTTTATTTTCAACATGCACTCATTCATATCTGTTTTATTTAATTCATGTAAAGTTACGTCTTTATTGGGGCAGGACATGACGGATTACGCTATGTGACTCCATGAGTTCGTCTCAATTTTTTAGAACCAAGCTGCATAAACTATATCAGGTATTTATGTCTCAAATCTCATTTCTGCATGTCTGTTATGTTAAATAAAGTTGAATAATTAAAGCAAAGCAAGCAGAACATATACTTTACCTGTGCACAGTGTTGTTGTTGACTGATCTCCTCAGACACTGGCTGCAATGGCGGAATTCTCAAAACGGCCACAAGATGGCGCCGTTTATCGGCGAATCCGATATTACAAAACCAATACCCGTTTATGGGAAAATGCTTAAATATCGGGAAAAATATCGGTCGATACATCGGTCGATCACTAATGTAAATAATCTGTTATTTAAACTGATTGAGAGATATATATATATATATATATATATATATATATATATATATATATATATATATATATATTCAGTCAGTTTAAATAACAGATTATTTACATTTAGTAATAACAGATTATTTACAAAATATTTATATTTATAGAGAGAGAGAGAGAGAGAGAGAGAGAGAGAGAGAGAGAGAGAGAGAGAGAGAGAGAGAGAGAGAGAGAGAGAGAGAGAGAGAGAGAGAGAGAGAGAGAAAACGATCAAAGAACGCTCCGTTTACAATTGCTGTAGCTGTCAATCAAACAGCAATCAAACTGACTGAGTTCTGGACTCACACCAAAACTTCTGTAATAATCAACAAATCTCTTATTTACATTGCGTTTGCACTGTTAGTTATGATGAAGGCATTCGTTAGTGTGCAGAAATCGAGTTGCAATGAAGAGATCGCTGCGTGCATGTCTGTGATCGGCTACAATACTCATCACTGCAACCTTTCATGCCACGATCTCAGTATAATGCCATAGATCTAATTGTAATGCTATAATTATCACTTTTCACTAGTAGTTAACACATTGAGAGCTGTAATAGTAAAAACATGCTAAAAGTTTTCTAGAGAGTTCCACATGTAATACTAGCTATTTCATATGCAAAGCTGTTGGCCAATCACAGCAGTGGGCGTTTACACTGAAGTCTCACAGCAGACACACCCCTTCAAACAGAGCGTGCAAATTAGAGGGCTAAAATAGCACTAGGAAAAATGCCTTTTATTTCCAAATTGTGCCAATTTTTTTAAGTTAAAATCATACTAACATTATATGTGCACCCCAGGAAACATGAAAAAGTCTAAGACAGGACATACCCTTAGCGGCTTAATGAAAAATCTCATTCAATATCAGAACAAGAGAAAAATTTAGATAAAACATTCCAAATCAGGATCTAACAGGATATTTTTGTTAAGAATGGCATGTACTAGGGATGCTCCAGCAGATTGGTATTGGCCGATAAGCACAACAAAACACTCGATCGGTAGTCACTAAATTTGGCAGATCTCACAAACTGATAGCAATTTGATGGAGTAAAACTGTAAAAAGTTGCCGCGGACGCACATGTAAACAACAGACAGATAAGGGTTTGTGCCATGTTCTGCTTTGTAACTCGTGAAACATTAGCAAGCCATAGTATATCGGACATCTTTATTTAGAGCAGGTTGTCTCAATTCAAACAAGCCAACATACATGCTTAGATCTTGAGAAAATCCTCATGGAGTGACATGACATGCTGCTTGGCTAAAGCTATAGGACTTCCGGGATCAGATCACGTCTTTAAAACTTAAAAAAAGTTTAACCAATGGAAACTGGATCTCTGGTATGGTAGGTAGGGACGATGTGTAGAAACCAATCAGACGCTGTTTTAGAGCTGGAGCGCGTCTGGATTGGGATGATCGCTCCAATAATCAGGTCTTGATTTAACGTGCACCACAGAATAGGAGCGCACACAGCTGAAATAGCGCAGGAAGATAATCACTCTCAACCAGGATCTTGTTACTTATTACATGAAATTCAAAATATTTGTATGCTTTATTGTTGCGTTTACACATGTAGGTAGCTCATGATGACAAGAAATTAGTAGTCAGTATTGGCTGAAAAAAATCTGATCAGAGCATCACTAGCATGTACTGTGCAGCAAGATGATAATTGGGTAAAGGGTGTAAACATATAAATGTAAAAGATTACCATCCATCCATGCCCTGTCCTCGTTTGGGTCATCCCATTCAATATTTAACCAGTCACAGTCGGTGGAGCGCAATGAGGCCTGCTAAATCAGAACAGGTGTCTTTTCAAAATCATTTAGCATTCTGCTGTGATGGGAGGATGAACTCCTGAACTGATAAAAAAGGAGTGAAGGAGGAGTGAAAATCAATGTCCCTCACAATGGCACATGCAGGTAATGGAAACATCACTCACTCGTCCAATCAGACGCCTTGCCTGAGCAGAAGAGGATGTATGGGTATGAATTACGCCCCCTAAAAATTCTCAGTGCTCATGCCCCATACACACGATCCCTCATCTCTCATCCGTTGTAAGGAGGAGAGCGAGAATATTAGTACAAATCAAAGATCAGCCAAGCAAAGGATGGCCAACCTCACCCACACAATCACAAAACCCATCAAGCTCATCATTACCAACCGCACACATACAGAAAACAGAGACACACACACACACAGCTGTTGCAAAACTGTTAATTTCAACGTAGTGACAACAGAATGTCTATTTGTAATTAAAACGAAACTAAGAACTGTCTAACTGTAAAGAACTGTCTCAACTCTACAAGTACAGCAAACAGGACAATGCATAAAACAAAGAGCATTTATCAACATGTCACCAGCATTCAGCTTAAATCACTATGATTGATGTTTAAGCCATTGATAAAAAGAATCCTAGATATCAAGCTGCAGAATTTTCTTTTATTATTTATTTATTTATTAAAAATATCATGTGTGATGTTTTTTTATCCTTCAAGTCTGAGTGGATTCCCAAGGGTACAACATCTCATTCTTTTGACATGAAGGACCTTGTACATCAGCTAACAGATTCAAACATTAGCAGTTACAATCGTCACCTTTTTGGGCACAGGTTAAACGCTCAATTTGACTTGAACGCTCGAAAATTCGCTTCGATCACATCAGTCTAGTTTTTTTGGTTTATAATGTAAGCTAGTTGATAAAATTTGAAAGAAAGGAAAAAACTATATTTAGCACAAAAAACAGTAATCTCTAGGGAAGCACTATTATAGATAATTATTTGTACATAATACGTAGGGCTATATATATATAATATATATATGTAACAATAATATACAGGGTTCGTACACTTTTTCCAAGGTCAAATTCAAGCACTTTTCAAGCACTTTCCAGGTCCATTTTAAAGCTTTTTCCAGCACCTTACACTACCGTAAATTACATACCAATACATAGTTAAAATTATTATTTAGTGTTTTTATCACATCAAAAGAGATAAACAGCCAAATGTTTCATAATAGCAGAGGGCTGCACGATATTGAAGAAAAATGAGATATGCGATAACTCATTAAATAATGCGATATTCAATATGCGATACGATAATGCTTAAAGTGTGTCAAATTAACTTAAATTATCTTTAAAATATCTTTAAAATGATATAACCTACACATACGTGTTTCACATTCTTTTTGTGATAAGAAAATATCCCTACAACTTATGACAGTGAACATCAGTGTTTTACTGTAGCATAAGAAGTGTTATTTTAACATCACTGGGGTTTAGGGGTTCAGGTTATCCTACATTAGGTTTATTTAACAACAGAAACTGATTAATCAAATGTAAAAATAAACACTGCTTAGTTTTCACTGCATGAATTAAATATACTGATTCTTATTAAAGCTACAAAAGTTAGCCTATTCAGCCAAAAGCAGTGAGTGATTTTCTTTGTCTTTTGTTCATGACCCCAGTTATTGCAAGCCGTTGCGATATGCAATTATGCATATTGTAATATATAGCCTACATTTGCAATATTTCGATATATTGTGCAGCCCTAATATTTAAGCCAATCACAAGTTTTATTCTTCAAAATGTATCACTAAGTATATAGCCTAAAGCATATGAATAATATAGTTTTCATTATATTAATGTCCAAATATTGCTTACCAGATAATGTGATTTATAGGCTGTAAAACTGAATTAATTTCAAATATGAAGACTTAGGATTTAAACAGAAATATTTGACAGGCCTTCCCGTTTTGGGACACATTCTTGATATAGACAAGGTTTGAACAATATCTGAGTGCACAGGCACCTGCCTGATAAATGTATTTCATTGCCAAGATGTCTTGGGCCAAGACATAACGTTAGCTAATACATTTACTGGAATACAGCAGTGTAAATATTGCATAGGGCCATCCTAAACCTTACAGTAACAGTAGACTACTTATGACACTGACTGATTTCAGTTCAGCAATCAACGACTGTTGTTATGCACTGGGCTAACGTTTGCAGGTTAATTTGCACGTTACAGTTCTGTAATTTTGGCAATGTTCACTGCATATTCCACAAATGAACGTGACATAACGGACATGCAATACTTACATTACATTATCACACCAAGTACTCTCAGTCACTAATGGCCCTTTCAGATAGGACGCGGACCGCGCTGCCCTATGAAATGAAACCGATATATTTCAATGGCTTGCGCGACTCGGACCAAAGCGGAGCTCAGCGAGCTCGCGCGCACGCCGCGGTCAAAGTTTAAAATAGTTCAACTGTTGCCGCTGCGTGCGTGGCCAATAAAAACGGTGCATCCAAACAACCACGGAAATCAAAATGAAAACTTTTGCTCTGGCCAGCGTAACGCAAATCAATCTGTATCTGATTCTGAAGGGCTACATTTTTTTCTCCATTTAATAAAGAACTATTTCGTCAGAAAGATATTTCTTGTGAAAGAAATACAGTTACAAATTCAAGCATTTTCAAGCATTGTATCCAAAATTCAAGCACTTTTCAAACCTTGAAAATACAACATCAAAATTCAAGCACTTTAAAGGATTTCAAGCACCCGTACGAACCCTGAATATAATATATATATGTAACAAAAAAACGATATATATATATATAAATAAATAAATAAATAAAAATAGATATACATGCCAGTTGGTGGCGCTATAACTTTGACTCACAAATGTCACATCGATGTGATCGGCCTCTTACAACGAACACACTGCTGAAGTTTCAGCAAGATCAGTTAATGTATGCAAAAGTTATAACTAGAGATGCACCGATTACAATTTTCTGGGCCGATTCCGATTTCCGATTTTTGATTAAGTTTGACCTGCCGATACCGATTTTAGCCGATTCCGATTTCATTTTTTCTAACCACTTTACAGCACACACGAATATTTATTTTATATCTTTTCTGTAATAGAACATTTTACAATTTGCATAGTACATATTTTTTTGAACAGATAATTACCAGGTGTGGGTAATTCACACACATCTAGTGCAGTGTTATGGAAGAACCATTTCCTTTTCACATTCAATATCCAAAATTTTATATATGTATTTAGCAAACTAAACATCTGTATGAAAACAGGGAATGGCAATAAAATAATATATAAATACAAAATAAAATAAATATAGCCTTGCAGTATAAAGATATTTCTCAAAGCACACACACACAGGCCTATTGCAATCACTTGTACAAACTGAATAAT
The DNA here is from genome assembly GCF_963993115.1 of Abramis brama. Lineage (NCBI taxonomy): Eukaryota > Metazoa > Chordata > Actinopteri > Cypriniformes > Leuciscidae > Abramis > Abramis brama. Next base: position 8,376,642 of record NC_139985.1, read on the forward strand.
AAAACAAGTTTAAATGGGTACATTTTCTATAAATACTAGTCTTCGTTTTCTTTTCTGACATAGCCTACTCCAGTTCTTGTTAAAACAGGCAAATTCTGTGCATTTTGGGCACTTTTTTGTGAAACCCTGTTTAGGCTATTTTGTCCATCAAAAGTGTGCTTTCCCTTTAATTGAGGGTGAGCAGTGCAGCAAATAGACTCGGCGCCGAAACACGCGCTTCACTGCTCGCGACGCTCCTGCTTGACGCTCACGCGCTGGTCCTGCTCCCGAAAAAAAATACGCGCTTGCGTTCTGAACGGACGTAATTCACGAGGTTTCCTACATGTGAGTTCCGTGTGCATGTGTGATGCTGATGTTGCGCGATGTTATTCATGCGGCGCCCGAGTGCATTTGACCGGCATAACATCGGCATTTGTCAGACTGACCGGCCGGTCGCCGGTCACGGCCGATCACGTGAAAATCGGCCAATTCCGGTCACCAGCCGATCAATCGGTGCATCTCTAGTTATAACACACTTCCTGTGTCCCATTATTCGCCATAAATTCGTTTCCTCGTCACGGCCAAACCGTTCGAGATATCAAAAATCTGTTCGCAAGAATTCATCCTCAATGTCTTGACTTCATTCACACCGAGTTTGGTGGCGATCGGATGAATTCCCTAGGAGGAGTATTTCACATTCCATTGTATGCGTTTTCCAAACAACGTATAATAACCGACTTCCTGTTGGGCTTTTGTAAAACTTAGAGCATGAAAGTTGTTCGGCCCGATGAGATCTATATGTGTACTGAGTTTCATATTATTACATGCAAGCGTGTTTCATATATGGACCAAGATTTCGGACCCCATTCCAGGGAGCGCTGTCGAGCCCCCCTGCCACGCCCGGGTACCAGCTTCAGTCCGGCCCTGATGGCCGCGGGTTCTGACCTGTGTGCAAAGTTTCAAGAGTTTTTGAGCATGTTAAGGGCCCCAAAAGTGGCAAAAAGGCACACACACACACAAAAAAAAAAAAATCCTTACGAAAACAATAGGGCCTTCGCCCTCTCAGGGCTTGGGCCCTAAATATTTAAAATTTTGTGGGGGAAAAAGCTTCAGGCATACCAATGGTTTAACACCATTGTCATTGGCCAATGCCAATATGGTCACCAATCTATTGTGCATACCTTGCCCAAAATGAACAATAAGAAGCATCAATGCATCTTAGAATGGAATAGTTTTCTCAGCCTCTAAGGAAAAGAATAAAAGAAGGTGGTGAAATACATGGTAAAATAACTTCCAATGTGGACCAATATCAGCCTTGACTACATGTGAATATCAACATCCAGACGTTCCAACAGGGAATTGCAGAGAGGGACCTGTGGGAATCCTAATTATAATAAAATACGATATGTCCGTTTTCATTAGGGAATTGTCATGGCCTTCTCTCTCTTGCTTCTTATTGAAAAGCAGGGACGATCACAGTAGAGTCTACATGGATCAGTCATGTTAAAATAATTACTCTTCCCTGCCTAATGTGAAATACTCATCATGGTCCTCCCAACCTAAATCTTAAAAAAAAAACACCATATCAAAACGTTGTGCATTTCCACACTGTTGAGCATTTGCAAATTTGCTTTTTAGCAATAAATCAACATTTACTATAGTCTTTGCTTCCTCACACTTATCTTGTTTTATTCATCCCACAACAGTGACCTATAAGAACAAAACACTGCAGGCTTTCATCAGCATAGCTGAATAAAACAGCTTTGTGTCATACTCTAGTCAGACAATGCCAAAAATACAAATTAAAAAAAGATTGAATTGTTTGGAGAAGTTTTAACCTTGCGGAGGAACAAATGAAAAGGTGCCAGGTGTGAGTAATGTTCGGGCTAGACTCCTCATGCAAGGTCGGACATTGCTCTCCGATTGTGGATCATTCCACCAGCGACGTTCACGGCCATAACAAACAGCTGCATGTGCCAGAACAACGTTCAGGGTGCTAATAGAAATCATGACATTTCATGAATTATGCCAATAAAGAATGCAGCACTGATGAAAACAGTTTAACACAGACTCTCCTGCTCGAACATGCTCTCGTCTTTCTCTCTTTCTTCTCCATCATCACAGATGAGGTTTATTTTTCCATCCATAGTCTTTGAAATTGGACACTGCTTAGTGCAGTCTGTCAATTTAAGTTTAACTGCCTGTAATAACTTTATCTGCACGCAAACACTGGGGTCTCTATCCCACTTATCTATTGGATTTTTTTGTTATTGGAATTAGGAAAAAGTTTCAGATGAAAAGGACACTGAACAAAAATGAGTGTCCTAAAGCAACGTTCTCAGATGAATTAGACCATGTCTTGTTATGAGTCTGTGTTCAGAATAGAAAGCAAGTGATTCTGGTCCCCCAAGCATTCCATAACTAAAAAAAACACAACAACAATTTTGCCTAGTCACTTAGGCCTATTTGAAATGTGTAGGCTTTAATGTATTCTTACTTTTTTTTTTTTTTTAAAGATCAATAAAAATCTCAGTCTTTAGAAATTATAAAAGCCACAATAAAGCAAATTAAAATAAAAAATATTAGGGCTGAACGATTAATCGCAACAAAACCGCATGCGATTTGCGATTATTTTATGTGCAGCTTGTCAGTGGAGTGCGGCTGATTGGTAGTAAATACTGCCCCATTTGAACGCCAGAGGGCGGTCTCATGCAAACACGATAAATATGCCCCACCACAGAAGTACAATAATGCGCATCATTCCAGGAAATCCCTATCGCTGTAGCTGAATAAACAGATTGAAACGCTTTGATTAAACATGACTTATAAATACACGACTGCCTTATTATGTGTAAGAAGGCACATCATCTCACAGAAGGAGGAGCTCAGCTGTCGTTATGAAGTGAGTTTGGAGTAAATGCATGTTATTAAATGTTGTTCATAAGGTTCATAAATGCTTCTCATGTTTAGGAAAGATGTTTGACGTGTGTTGTTTTTTCAAATGCACGTTATAAGTGACTCAAACTCACAGTGCTTTCAGATGGAGCAGCGTTTACAGAGCCGTTCATCAATGACAAACTGCACAAAAAAAAATAATAAAATAAATAAAATAAAAACGCAGCCTTTGCGATTTTAAAATCTCGATTTAAGTGCGATTACATGGAAAGTGCAATTAATCGTTCAGCCCTATATATATATATATATATATATATATATATATATATATAGTGAGGAAAATAAGTATTTGAACACCCTGCTATTTTGCAAGTTCTCCCACTTGGAAATCATGGAGGGGTCTGAAATTGTCATCATAGGTGCATGTCCACTGTGAGAGACATAATCTAAAAAAAAAAATCCAGAAATCACAATGTATGTTTTTTTAACTATTTATTTGTATGATACAGCTGCAAATAAGTATTTGAACACCTGTCTATCAGCTAGAATTCTGACCCTCAAAGACCTGTTAGTCTGCCTTTAAAATGTCCACCTCCACTCCATTTATTATCCTAAATTAGATGCACCTGTTTGAGGTCGTTAGCTGCATAAAGACAACCGTCCACCCCATAAAATCAGTAAGAATCCAACTACTAACATGGCCAAGACCAAAGAGCTGTCCAAAGACACTAGAGACAAAATTGTACACCTCCACAAGGCTGTAAAGGGCTACGGGGAAATTGCCAAGCAGCTTGGTGAAAAAAGGTCCACTGTTGGAGCAATCATTAGAAAATGGAAGAAGCTAAACATGACTGTCAATCTCCCTCGGACTGGGGCTCCATGCAAGATCTCACCTCGTGGGGTCTCAATGATCCTAAGAAAGGTGAGAAATCAGCCCAGAACTACACGGGAGGAGCTGGTCAATGACCTGAAAAGAGCTGGGACCACCGTTTCCAAGGTTACTGTTGGTAATACACTAAGACGTCATGGTTTGAAATCATGCATGGCACGGAAGGTTCCCCTGCTTAAACCAGCACATGTCAAGGCCCGTCTTAAGTTTGCCAATGACCATTTGGATGATCCAGAGGAGTCATGGGAGAAAGTCATGTGGTCAGATGAGACCAAAATAGAACTTTTTGGTCATAATTCCACTAAACGTGTTTGGAGGAAGAAGAATGATGAGTACCATCCCAAGAACACCATCCCTACTGTGAAGCATGGGGGTGGTAGCATCATGCTTTGGGGGTGTTTTTCTGCACATGGGACAGGGCGACTGCACTGTATTAAGGAGAGGATGACCGGGGCCATGTATTGCGAGATTTTGGGGAACAACCTCCTTCCCTCAGTTAGAGCATTGAAGATGGGTCGAGGCTGGGTCTTCCAACATGACAATGACCCGAAGCACACAGCCAGGATAACCAAGGAGTGGCTCTGTAAGAAGCATATCAAGGTTCTGGCGTGGCCTAGCCAGTCTCCAGACCTAAACCCAATAGAGAATCTTTGGAGGGAGCTCAAACTCAGCGACAGCCCAGAAACCTGACTGATCTAGAGAAGATCTGTGTGGAGGAGTGGGCCAAAATCCCTCCTGCAGTGTGTGCAAACCTGGTGAAAAACTACAGGAAACGTTTGACCTCTGTAATTGCAAACAAAGGCTACTGTACCAAATATTAACATTGATTTTCTCAGGTGTTCAAATACTTATTTGCAGCTGTATCATACAAATAAATAGTTAAAAAATCATACATTGTGATTTCTGGATTTATTTTTTATTTTTTTGGATTATGTCTCTCACAGTGGACATGCACCTACGATGACAATTTCAGACCCCTCCATGATTTCTAAGTGGGAGAACTTGCAAAATAGCAGGGTGTTCAAATACTTATTTTCCTCACTGATATATATATATATATATATATATATATATATATATATATATATATATATATATATATATATATATATATATATATATATATATATATATATATATATATCCATCCAAGGACAACAGAATGACATCAACAGTAACACCACCATGAGAATAAAATATGCATTTCCTCTCCTATCTACCGTATTCTCCTCTACACTTCCAACCAACGCCTGCAGCATTGCGTCTCTCTGTGTAAACTGCATTTAAAACTATGCTGTAAAAAGAGTAGTTTTAATGGTCACCAAAAAAAAGAAAAAAGGGAAAGCGTATTCAAAAAACTATTCACAAATTGTTTATCATCTTCACCCTCCTGGAGAGGCCTCTCTATCATGTTTGCAGTACAAATGCAGGCAAACAGCAGGAGAGCTCGTCGCAAAAGGCATCAAACAATTAAGTAGTAGGAAGGAAAACCTGGGGCGACGTGGCAATCGGTAATAGTAATACATATTAATAAATATGAAATCACAGCACTCCGCTGAGATACACACCGTCGGGCAAATGTCAGAGGTCAGATGTGGTAGGTGGCCAGGCTGAATAGTTCAATGTGTGTGTTAAGCCGCGTTTCCACCGCAGGAACTTTCCCCAGGAACTAGGAACTTTGGGCTGGTACTCGATGTGTTTACACCGCAGGAACCAGGGTCTAAATGAAGTTCTGGGTAAATATTTCCCCCTCCGATAGTCCCTGCTCACGAGGTAGTACTTTTTCAAAGTTCAGGAATTTTCAGGGGTGGGACTTGTGCGCTGCACAAGCTGATTGGTTGTGTTCACGCTGCATTTTGGTTGGATGACTCCACGCAGCATTTTATTTATTTTTAACCTCCCTTTTTTTAAAAATCTATTGCGGTTTGTGTTTTGGCTTCATGCAGTAAGAGTTGTCTGTCTGCAAATATGGAATTTAATTAAAAAAAACTGGTGGACTGGCGACGAGTTTCAGGCTTTATTTTGTGGAAGAGGAAACTTTATGCGCGTTCGTCCCAGCCATACGGTCAATGTCCGCAATAGCTGATAACATACAAATTTTATATCTAACGTTAGCATTACGAGCTTACTGAACACGCTTTATCAGTGCTCGTCTCTTTTCTGCCACAGCTTTTATTATTAAGTCATTATGTTTACACAATGTCATCTATTGCAAGGCACTCCAAACCATGTTATAAATTTACTATAACAGGATTGAAATAGCGCTTTGAGGTTAGTAACAAACAACTATTTACAAGACTGTCACTATTTATGATTGATAGACGGGGTTCAGGCTTTTTTTAAGTGTATTTGCGAAAGAGGAAATTTTTGCGCGTTCGTCCCAGCATCTCACAATAACTGATAACATACGTTGTCTAATTTTATACGCATACGAGTTTTCTGAACACGCTTTAGTATCAGTGCTCGTCTATTTTGTTTTGTTAATTACCTCGTTAGTAAACCAATACATAACTGCAGCACAGTTTGAATCTCCTCCATACTTATTATAAATGTGGCGCTCAAAACTGATTACTGTCCGTCGCAGACTGGGAGGAGCAGTTTGCGCGCAGTTTACCTTCCCGGTACTTTAGACCGCGGTGTAAACGCAGAAAGCAACCGGTCTGGGGCAAAAAAAGTTCCTGGGAAAAAAGTTCCTGGGACAAATTGTTCCAGGTAATTTCGGTGGAAACGCGGCTTTTGAGTATTCAGCAGGCTGCAATATCAAGCTAGCTTGTCAAATTTGAGATGTAAGAAAGCTTTTACGAATGCCTTCCAGTGGAAAAGTGTTTGTGCAACCTGAGCAGGTTTCTACAAAAGACACAGCAGCATAAATATCCTGGTAAATTACATGTCAGAGAGAAAGAGGAAAACTTTGATACAAGAAAACTTGACTAACATATATTAAAATAAATGCTACAAAACTCCTTTACGTGAGTACCTGACTGGGTTGCTGGTGAGTGACACTCTGAGGGAGTCCAGACAGGCAAACAGTCTCTCATCAGTGGCGCCACCTTTCAGCTCAATCAGAAACTCCTGAGGAGAGATTTGACTGCTGCTCCTCAAACTACCCTGTCAGAGAACAATGGAGAGAAAATACTATTAGATGGTCAAACATTGAAACACTGTTTTGTAGATTTCAGTTTTTCCCTATTCAAGTAGACTGGAGCTCTACTTGCATGATTGGAAATTTCTGCCCGGGGCAGTACCTAGAGGGCTGCAGAGTGGACTTGCCTTAAAATAAGATTACATTATGTTTTTTTATAGATTTAAAGGCTCAACGTGTGGTTTGAAAAAAATCACAATGAATGAACAACAAATTCGCATGCTCTGAAAAGAAAATATTTTTCCAACTTAGTCTGAAAATTAGATTTATTATCATTTGTAGGCTATTGAATATTGATCATCTTCTTCAAACTTCTTTTATTAGTTTGAAAGGCTTTTATTTTTTGGAGAAGCCAGCAAATAAACATGCCAAAATTGTGGCTGTCGCTTGCCAAATTTGAGATTAAGAGCTCCTAGAATTGACAAACAAAAATGCAGATAAATAAAATGCACAAATTTCTGCCTATTCAATTACTGACTTAACAAAACTGCAATTACTAGAATTAATTGGCAAAGCTTGTACTAAAACAAATATTGCACATTGCAAAATGAACATTAGTGAACATTCTTATTCTAATGTTTTATTTGTGTATTAAACAATGTGGAAAAAAGGAAAACGAGGAGAAGGATAATGAGAAGTAGTAGAAAAAAGGAGGAAGAGAAGTAGTAGAAGGAGAAGGAGAAGGAGAAAAAGGAAAAGGAGAAGGAGAAAAGGGAGGAAAGGAGGAGGAAAAGGAGAAGGAGAAGGCAAAGAAAGGAAAAGGAGAAGGAGAATAAGAAAGAAAGAGGAAAAGGAGGAATGACAACAACAAACAACAGGAAGAAAAACGAACAAAAATTAGTAAACCTCCACACCTCCCAATGTCATATAAATCCTGTGACATAGATCTAACAGAGACAATAATCATTTTTTTCTTCTGTTTTTGTTATTGTTTGTGGTTCTTGAAGACACTGCATGTTAATGAGGAAAATAATTATGTGTGATTTATCTTTAAGATTTTTTTTCTCTGAACATGCATGCCTTTGCTTGCTTCCACATATTTAGACATTTTTCAAGTAATCTTGCGCAATGGGTGGGTGACAGACTGGTATTGAATACTCATTTGCAAAGTCACAGTTTCGGTTCATATGTCACCAGTAGTGGTGCACGGTTAGATTCATTTAAGGCCAAAACGATACTGATATTTCAAACTCAAGGTCAATCACAAAGCAGCACTTTAGGATATTTCACATGCATTAAGGCTTATAGGAACACTATAGAAGTCAAACTAGTAAAAACCATGCAGCATCACACACGTCACAAATGCATTAAAAAACAAGAGAAATGCAAATACTAGCTTCAAAATAGATCATTATTGTCTATGATTGCTCTTGAGGGTTTGTTTAGGTTAGTAAAGCAAATCACTAAGAATGAAGTAGTTTAGGGGGAGGCACTGCAACAGCAGGATAAACTGTCACTCATTTTCAAGTACAGTCAAGATTTAAATTTCCATCTTTCTTTTAGTGTGCTTTCAGACTTGGTTTGATTATTATCTGGTCTGAACCAGAGTTCAATTGCATTCAACAGCGTTCACATAACCCAAACAAACCAAACTCAAACGTCAATCAAACCCAGGTGCGCACCAATAGTGCTAGTGTGAAAGCACCCTTAGTCAATGAACTCTTCTGGGCTGCCATTTAGCCATTCAAGATAATTACTGTAATTACCTATACATTCATGCTACTCACAATTCAATTAGATTTAATACTTACATTTCAAATGTGTTGTTAGAAATGACCAGCAGAGTTTGGTTATTTACAGGAGACGTTTCACCTCTAGTGTATGTTGGGCGGTGGAGTTTGTGTTCAGCTACCATTATGTAAGATCTCTCTCTCTATCTCTATCTCTATCTCAATCTCTCATTTTCTAACCAGGAATTGTTGATTCTTGTAGCCAGGACACAAACATTGCCAGTGGGAGACAGACACGGTCAGCAGGAGCAGGTCATTACACCACAAGATCAGCCCTCCTTACCCTACCCATGATGCATTGGGCCTGTGGGCTGCTGCCCTGACTGTCCCCTCCGCAGGAGACGGAGGTCTTTATCACCACATGCAAGAGATACAGCTGCTTCCAGGGAAAGACTCTCCACCCATCCCTTGTTCTCTTTCTTTACTGTCCTGTCCTTCCTTTATAGTTCTCCCTTTATCAGACTGCTTTTTGTAACTTGAGGAAAGCAAACATTGTCTTTTTTGCTTCCTTTCCACTCAATAGCTAAATCTTCAGCAAATCCCAGGCAAAATATCAACCCCACACAACATATTTGGGATTTTACAAGAGATTCTGGCTGTTTGTGTTTAGAAGAAAAAAAAGAGAGAGAGACAAAGGAAAATCGTTTTGTTTATCTCTATAGAACCATCTTGTCTGGGCTACTTCACATAATGAGAGTTTCCTTGGATTTTAAATGTGTTCTGCATAGTTTATCCCGTTACTCCCGTCCCGATAATAAAAAATAAATAACACTAAAAATCTCATAGACAACAAAAGATAAAAGTGTCGGATAAGGGCGATGCTCATTCAGGATCAAGCCTGCTCTTTGAAACCTGCATTATCCAAACAAATCTTTACACATGAATATGGCTCGCAGCAACAACATCAAACAAAGAAAGTTTCACATTAAGCAGCCAAGTCATGATCTCACAGCAGAAGCTCCAATCACCTGGTGGCGTCTTCTGTCAGGAATCACAGGAGCGAAGGTAAACATCCTAGAGCATGCCCTGGGTCACGGATCGACCTGTCTGCTTAGTGCTGAACCCTCCGAGCCTGACAACAGGCCAATTAGATCAACTCTGCACAGGTTATGACATTAATAAACCATGAAGCCAAGTTTCCTTAGGTAATTGTAGCTATCACTCCCCTTAAGGTACTGCGAACCTGATTCTCATTAGTTAGTGGTGTGATTTAGCGGACAGTTTCATACAAAGTGACTTACAGTAGACTAATTGAGGAGACAGTCCCAGTGAAGCAACCAGGGTTAAGTGTCATGCTCAAGGGCAAAATAGTGATCGACGTAACATCAACAATTCCTAGGTCCCTAGTGGGGCAGCAAACCAGCATCCTGTGCGCTAACAAGCTCAGATCTGAAAGTATTAAGCTTGCGCTTTCCTACTCTCAATCACATTTCATAGTCGTCTAGACCAGGGATTTTCAATCTTTAAGGACCGGGACACACCAAGCATTTCTAACAGCAAGCATGAGGAGCAAACCCACTATAACTTTAAAAATACTACTGCTATTGTGCCACGTAATATAGTTTTAACCCCTTTAAACCCAAAGATCACCAGCGGCCCTAGATTATTGTTGTTCAACATTCACATCATGTTTAAAATAAAATAAAACAACTCTTAATTTATCTGGACAAACTTAGTATCATTAGAAAGATGTAAGACTCCAGCTTCGATATTTGACCACTGTTTATGATAAAACTTGGTTGCAGTGACAAATTCTTAATTTATGTCAGGAGTGCAAAATAATCAACCTGTAATTCTTGATATTTTGAATAGAATAACACAAATTCATATTCAGTGAATTCTGTTTGGTACATAAAAAAAAACCAAAGAAATGTTTTTACACGTAAAACATGAAGCTATAAATACATGATTAAGATAGTAAATGATATTATGTGATTTTAATGTTTGTTTGTTTTTTTATAACAGGTTTACATGAGAAATTCTAAGCAGGAGCAGCGATTCTTATAAAAGGCTATAAATAAATTTTCAACAACATAAGTTATTGCAAATACTCATTGGTGGGTTAAAGTGAGTTTTAAGTAAAAGCAAAGGATTAATCGTATAAATTGTCTGATGTGGAGATGATAGTTGTGGCTCAGGTGCAGTTATATTTCACAATGTATTTTGTCAAAAGAATTTCACTTAAGTTCATAAGAAAAGTTTTGTTTTGTTTTCTAGAAAGACTATTTATAATAGGTGGATAAATTATTATTGGGATCAAAGCGATGTGGATGGGAAAGCCACAATGCCAAAATAAAGGCTAATAGCCTTAAAAAAATAATAATAAATGAAGCAACACCATCGGTGCTCGATGATAAAATGATAAAAGAGTAATGAAGATTAGGTCTCATTCTTGACAGAGGTGTGAAAGGATTGTTGAACAATCGAAACATAAATGGAGCAGTTCGCCACACCAGATATAAACTGCAAGGCAGCTGCTTTTTATAAAAACAGCCATGATAAGGTATTAGAAAATTCAGTTTTAGAGATAACATTCTCAGATTTTGAAAGAAAGAAAGAAAGCAAAAAAGCAAGCAAGCAAGCAAGCAAGCAAGCAAGCAAGCAAGCAAGAAAGAAAGAAAGAAAGAAAGAAAGAAAGAAAGAAAGAAAGAAAGAAAGAAAGAAAGAAAGAAAGAAAGAAAGAAAGAAAGAAAGAAAGAAAGAAAGAAAAAAAGAAAAAAAACTGTCTATTCTGTTCTGGTATGCATTGGCTTGGCTTGCATGAGATATCATTATATATTCTGAACAGTTAAATAGACGATATTAATGTTCTGCCATTTGAGCATGAATAGACTGAACTTGAAAACTTTGTTAGATGATTTGTTTGTTCTGATAAAATGATTTTGGCAAGCTCAAGCCATCCCCTGCTTTTCCTGTCTGTTCTGTCCTCTGCAATATTGTCTATAATTACATGCAAGCGGAAAAAAGCAGCGCATAAGCAAATGTCAGACATGCTTAGGGAATTGATCATCCATTTAAAGGACAGGTCACAAATGCCTCTAAAATGCCAGAGCCTCTCCCATCCAATCAGGGTGGAGAGCATCTGAGGGCATAAAAAAAACATCAAAATGTCCCCATCAACCTGTTCCTGTGGTTGTGATAATTAACAGTGTGTTATGGTCAAATGTCACAACACGGAGTTTGAGCCAAAAAAATTCCAAAAATTCCAAAAAGTCTTGGAATTGACGATGCCTTATCTGCCACTGATCCACAGATAATGATGATAATGTTAATGATGGGGATGATGGTGATAACGAAGGATATTTGGATATTTTTGGGAGAAAAAAACAGTTCTAAACTCAAGTGGCAATTTCTAAGAAATGTAATTGTTGGTGTCATGTCGATTTCATGCATTCAAAAATAAATGAAATAATACTATACAAATTAAAATAATTAAATAAATTTTGCATATACTTTGAATACACTTGAGTGTACATATCCTAATCATTACTTGCAAACAAGTTTTCAAAAATATTTTGTACACCCATGCACAGTTAATATATTTGTTAAGGTAACAAAAAAAATTAAAAAGCACTTTGATTTGGACAAAAATTATAAATATTAATAATAATATTTTAAAACAAAACTGCTTAACTGCATTTTCCCCAAGAATAAATAATAAAAAGAAAAGTTATCACTAAAGATTCTAAAAGCTTTTGTTTTCATCTTTGACCAAGAATCACATCACTGACCCCTGTGACTAATAGCAATCTCAACATGTGAGAACTGTGAGTTTTTCCACAACAAGGGAATGTACAGTTGCCCAGAATGTGGTGAAAAGGGCCAGTCCTCAAGGATGTCAGTGTGTGCATGAGTTCTTGCTGCGTGCTGCACATTTGATTTCACTGCTCGAGTCCTATGGGAGCTCATTTAATGTATCAGGTGTTGAGCTTTTTGTGGAGCAAATATCTGGGACATGCCCCCACCTTCCTTACTGCCATATTACTGCCATACTAAAAAAAAAAAAAAAAACATCCTAAACCGTCCTAAAAAAATAAATAAGATAAACTGTGTCTCTAGAAGTGGCAAGATTGCCAATTAATAACAAAAATTAAATAGCTCAGTATCTCTCTCTATCCCTAAGAGCAGAAAATAAAACGAAATCTAGAGTGTGCGTGTGGCAGGCACGCGCCAAGGCGGTCAGTCCCCGGGAAACATGGCCGTCTGCCCAGGTCTTCTCCTGCATGTCGTTTCTGGGCAAGTTTTTCCCCTGGTTCACGTTATGATTCATAATGAGCCAAATCATCATTACCCATCGAACCCTGAGATGCATAAATCACACACGCACACACACTGAAAGCGGCCCAGCAAAACCCTTTAATGATTGTACTAATCTTACACCAGAGGAGCGCAGACTTTGGCCTCTTCACAGTTTAACTCTGGAAGCATCATTCACAACTTTTCTCTATAATAACAAAAAAATATTTTGAAGAATTCAATTGTCTGCACATAGTGTCCAAAGCAATACTGGACCTCACTAAATTTCTTTGTATGGACAAAACACAAAAAGTAAAACTTTTCTTGTGTTCAACAGAAGAAAGAATTACAACATATGGTTGAGTAAATGATGACAATTTTCATTTGTAGGTAACTATCCTTTAGGGAAGAAGTCTAGGTCACATTTTATCTAAAGGTGTAGGCTAGATGCTATATTTCCTTCTACTGCCATGCGATTATACAAATCATTACAATGAAAAATGTCAAAGTAGTTTACTGACTCGATGAGATTGCACATCTTTGAGACCTTTAAGGGTTTTAAAGCTGCAATCTGGATTTTGATGACATTTATTTTGGACTAATTTCAAATTGACTTCACGATTCCACTTTGAGCAAACTGGTTGTGAAGCCCCTGTCTCTGGCAGTACACAAGTTTCTATGATTTTAAAATAAAGTGCTTAGCCCCAGGCTTTTCTAGAAGGTACTAGCATATAATGTGGTTTTCTCTCTTTAAACCGCACCTCAGCACAAACTCAGAAAAATATATATCCAACCCTTTCATCTGTGAAGTTTAATATGTGTCTCTTTCAAAATAAACTTCCAACTTCCTTGGGTTATTCTGCACGGTATTAGTCTCCCAGATGAATTGCTAAGGAATATGTTTGCCCTGAGCATCAGATGGCCTGCTAGTGGACAAGCCACTGGGGAGCACTTCAACACTGACTCCCAATTACAGACTGGGAATGAATGTCCACATCCTGATATCAAAGCAGAGGGCCACTTTGGTTGGAGAGAAAACAAGATCTAAGAGCTCGGAAGAGAATGTGCGCATAGGGCCTTTAATGACTAAGGATTTCAGGGTGTTGTTGTACCGAGACACAATGTACTCGAGCCCCATTGTCCATTCCCCGTTTCCATTCATACTCTCTCCTTCCCTCAGTCCTAATGATTCATCATATTTTCTGGTGCGAGTGGGAGGTCTGCACTGTCTAAACAGTATCTTACATTATTGAGATACAAACCACGCAGGAACTTCTCCATTTAGTGCCTTTAGAGATGGCATTAAGCAAAGAGCGGAAAGAGAGGAGCGCCGATACAGCCCTCTCCATCAACACAAAGGCTAACCTTAATGCATAATGCAAATGAGCACGGCAGCAATGGCTTGGCTCTCCTTTCAGCGCTCTGATATAATTAAGAGCTCTGGGGCCTGACTATTTGGGCCCGAGAGAGGACTTTTTTCCTCACTTCTTTTTTCTTTTTTTTTCTTTTTCCTTCTCTCTCTTCATCCCACTTTCTAACATCCTGAACATGTGTATTAAATCACCATCTTGTAGAGGTACTTATGGTTGCCCCAACAGAGTTAGAGTAGCTTTTATCATATCAAATCGGAGAATTATTCTGTGATCTATATTTAATTAGACGCGCTGACTCTTTGTGAACGGAACAACAGTCCCATTAGTCTCCAAATTTCCATTTCCAAAATAGAATCAGACACTGCTGACCTTCACTTGTACGGGCAGAAGAAAGAAAAGAGACACTAAACAAGAACACAGATGAGTATCTGTAACAACACTCGAGAGTCATTTGCTTTTCATAAGATAAACTGATGGCATATCTAATGGCATGGCAAAAAAAAAAAAAAGAAAGAGAGATCAAGGCAATGACAAACAAACAAAATAAAATACACATGAAATTATATAAAATATTAAATAAAATAAAAATCACTTTAAACGTCAACTTTTCAAGTTTCAAAAAGAACATTAAATATAATTGTGATTCAGCTTCTTTGACTTAAAAACAATACGGCGCTGTCATCCAGCTGAGGTGATGGACCAGAGGGAACATGTTTTATTATGAGAAAGAGTCTGAGCCCAGTGGAGACTTCAGTCAAAGTCTGCAATTGTATGGTGCCAAAAACAGAGACGTTTTGACAAGATACAGCCCATAAAGCTTGTCTCCCATTATGTCCTCAAGCAACTCTATCAAAAGACAATTTTTCACAATACAAAGACTACAGTAGTGTACTTCACTTGCCTAGCAATATATCAAGGGTCCAGGCCACACAAATGGCCTCATGTGACAGTTCACGCACAGAATTTGCACTAATTTCAGTGCCTTTCATTCATTTCAATTCAATTTTTTCATTCATTCACTGCCCCTTGTTTTAGTAAATAGCTTGGTTAGTTTAATCATGCTGTCAGTTACCATGAAAAATAAAATAATCAATTCAACAAATAAATGAAATACAAACATCCTTTTCCTCCTTAAATCAGTGTAGAAAACGAGTCTACAGATTTAAAAAAAAAAAGGAAAAAACACATAAGACCAGAACTCTGGTCATCTACCAGATTCTGATCCACAACATGAGTTTCTGCAGCTCACAGACAGCTGACACAGCATGCAGAATGTGAGGAGAGATGCATGGAGAAGCATGACATGGCCTGGGGTCTGTTGGTGGGTCTCGTATCAGCCCTGACTCAAAGCACACTACGGGAGAGAAGCTTGCCTCTATCCAAAGTTGATAAAACAGAGTTAAACAAAGTGACAGCAGCAGAAAGCCTATAACGTGCAAGGTGGAGACTGTGCATCCGTTTTCTGACTGAAGGAACTGTAAACATACACACACTCTGGCTGGGCTTGTTGTGCAGCTCTCCAGTGCCATCTAGGGGTTACAAAAAATGTAAGAGGGAAATACTGCTGATGAGTAGGATATTAAAACTAAAAGGAGATAGTTAACAGACTTTAGCAAAAAGTTAACTACATCAGACACATTCACTTAAATAGCATTCATATACCACAGACTGACTTAAGCGGTTTTGGGAGTACTTTACTAAATCAAAAAATTATGGAATTTAGAAACAGGCATGTTGAAATATAAGTATTTTCATCTTTAGCTTTCATGGGTTTAATGGATGTATAGCAAGTGATAAGAGATAGTTATTTGGCTGATGCAACAACAGGTTGCTAAAATGGTCTAATCACAATCACAGGAGGCTATTGCACAAAGTTTATACTGATCTTTCTCCAAATGTCCATTAAGCCTGACTAATATTCAAATAAAACTTTTCACAAGTATCCACTCTCACTGAATCCAGAAAAATTTTCAGACAACAATAATCAACTGTTTCCATACAGAGGTTTTGCAAATAAATGATAAGCTATACTGCCCCTCAGTGGTCATCGAATAAGCCAGATCAAGCAATCAGCCAATCAATCAATCAAAATACAATGAACTACAAGCAATATCACAAGAACCGAACCTAAAAAAATACAGTATTGTTCCGAATATAAGAATTGTTCCGCACCGGGGAGGTTGGCGTACGGGTGTCTCAGTGCGTGGCCATGGGTAAGAAATGAGGGGCCTCGCTGGTGGATATGTTCAGCTCTTTGGGGATATCCAGTGCCTTTAGATGGATTATGGCTCTGGTTATAGGCAGCACCTCGTTTTTTTTGTTTTGTTGTTTTTTGTTTTTTTTGGGGTGCGTGCTGGCTGGCGTAGTTGCCTATCGATTTCTTCGACACGTTCACTTTTAGGACCACGGTAAGCTTTTCTTCAACTGTTAGCATTTTTAGACTTAAGAAAAGTTACTAAAAGTAACTAAGAAAGTTACTACTTTTATAATGCATCTGTGCCCTTTTTTAATTAATTGCCTCAGTTCACATTTATTGCAATTCCATGAAAAAGAGTGACAAGTACACATTTTCAAAATATCTCTTTTTGTCTTTCACAGAAAAAATTAAGTCAAACAAATATGGAATGACGAGTGTGGAAAAAAAAACAATAGCAATTTTTATTTTAGGGTGCACTATTCTTTTAATAAAAGTAACCGTTTCACTCCATCTATTTACCGATGTGATGCTGAGACCAGCGTGATCTTATATAGCCTTTATTGTAAACCGTTACAGTTGAGAGCAATTAGGAGGCGTTTAGCATTCTTTGTTTGCTGTGTACAATTGTTGACAGGCAGGCATTTGTTTTACTCTGCTAATAATCGATCTGTTTAACAATCAATCAATCATTTTAATTGTGGTTTCAGCAGCGCCTGAAACCTGGAAACTGAGGTGCCATTAGAAAAAAGGTTTGATCGATGGAGGGTTGCAGGCATGGCACTCCACCCCACCACCAAACTGATGACCTGAAAGTGAGGGCAAAATATAGCAAGCACCCATCTTTATGGAAATACTCCTGTTTTAATGCATGTTACTAAAATGAATGTGAATTTTGTCTTATCCAGATGCTGATAATTACACAGCTCTCAAGAATGCTGTACATATTCAAACACGCACACCAGACGAAGGAACCACTTTCCAATCTACGCCTACATCCGTCAAAATCCAATTTATAAAGTGAGTGTAGGAAAGTCAGGCTTGATGTTTCTCAGAGTCCGCAGTACATCTATACAGGGGCATCAAAACTGACAAACAAAAAAACACTCCCCCTACCCCTCAAAAAAGCCTGACAGTTTCCCAGTGCATACACAGATGTACGCTTCTAAAAAGCCTGACAGGCTGAGATCTTCTCAGACATATATACGGAAAGCCCTTGCTCATCTTCCACCGCTGTGCTGACAAGAGCCCTCTGCCTCAGTAAATCTGTAGGCCACATCACCGGGATCGAGAGAGGAAAAGTGTGGGCATTGTATCGCGCCCCAGCACCAGAACTGCATGTACCTTTCATCACACAAGGCCCTACAGCGTGGCATTTTTCAACCTATTACCTCTCATTATAGCGCCCAAGCGGGAGTGGGGAGCATCTCTGAAACACACAGAGATAATTCGGCTTCTCTTTATGCTCACTCTAGTAAGAAGCACAAAGAAGAAACAACGAAACAAGAATGTGACGTCCATGTCAAGCAAACCTGACCCTCTTTGTATTTTGTGAGAGACCTCTGCTGGTTTTGAGGTGTGAAGTAGAGACATGCTGTAGAACCTGTAGACTTCAAATCACATAGCATAACTACGTATGAAAAAAATCCTAAAGAATTGAACAATTCTGGCTCTCCAACAATCGATCTGTACTATTTCAATTCAGCTCAATGGATTAGAGATGCGCGGATGGTCTATTATTTCAACCGCAACCGCATCACAAAACTCATCATCCGTCCGCCATCCATCCGCACTAACGTTTCTAACCAATTTTCAAAACCGCACCCGCCCGCCATCCGCTGATTGGGCGATGCAAGGCGCTGCTGATGACAGCCGCGAGACTAGAAAGCTCTTACCTCAGAATATCAGCTGTGAACCTGACCTTATCTGATAGGCTACTGTAGCCTACAATATTTTCATTGTATGTAGCCTAATAGAAAACGCATTTTTGCACATCATTTCAACATGCTGCTATTTAGTCTACTAATGAATGCCTATTTCACTTTATTTTTTAGCAAATAGATAGAAAGCTCGAATAAAATAACAAGTCATTTACATTATAGGCTAATTAACTCTATGCACTTTCATGTCAGGGTGACGACTAGGACTAGCCTGCTCTGAAGACTCCCGTTAATTTTGAATGCACGGGAAGAGAGAGGGCGTCTTTTTCAGGCACAGTGCAATTCATTTTATATACCAACAACAGACCTAACAATCATATAGTAAACTATAGAGCCTCGATATTAAAGAAACGCCGACTCTATTCATTCCGAAATTCGATTAAATTCCACCGCACAACAGTGCACGTTCACATGTGGCTAATTGTCCATAACAACCCCAAAACGGACGTGAGCGCTCTGAAAGCGGCACGACTGCTTTAAAACTTTCACAGAGACCTCAAACAGAACAGCTGCCTTTCTTTAAATTGAATTTCGTTTTGTATTAATTATATCTTAATTTTAATCAATGTTTAATGAACCAATTGCCTGGATTTAATAGCCTAAATAAGTAGTAAATATCAGACAATAGATAATCACGACATGGAGGCGCCGGCGAGTGAAATCAGCTCATAAATCAGAGTCTCATAAATCAAATCAAATCAAGTATATTTGTATAGCGCTTTTCACAATACAGATTGTATCAAAGCAGCTTCACAGTATTAAAATAAAATAATACAACAAGGTTTGTTTCTGGAATTTATTGATTGATAAAATAAAATTAAATATCCCCAAAATATAAACGAATATAAATGAACCGAAACTCAGCGTATAGCCTAATGCACATTCACATTCACGGCGTATAGACACATTTAGACGCATTCATAATCATTACTTTTACCGGTTCTTTGTGGCAAGCTTTATGCGTGTGGTCGTGCGCTTGAGTGCGGCTATACGTAAACGTTCATTATCCTGTAGGCTATATAAGGGGCGATTTCTCAACGAATGACTTAAATTAACAGCCTTCTAGTCGACTAGAAAAAAAAAAACTTTTGGTCGGAAGCAGCCCTTATTCCACATATTTTCGAACCAGGGCCAGGCATCAGGACATCTGGTTTGAGAGAGCGACCCTGCGGAATGAACGAGCGAAATATTCAGAAATGCGCTCTCCATTTACGAGCTCTGATCGGAACAAACCCAAACCTCACTGTCTGCTGAACTTGCGCAGAACATCAAAATATAACCAGCTTTTTAAAATGTTTTTTAAAAACTAAACACTATTTTAGCACAAATTATGAGCATATTGGCGATTTTTTATAATTATTGACAAAATTAGAATATAGCCTAGTAAAGTTTTTTTTTTCTTTTTAGTTTTGGGTGGGCCTGTTGAAAAGCGGAGCCGTGCCTGAGCTACAGGACATCGTCTTTTAAAACATAACCTGCGCGAAAGAGAAAAAAAAATGAATGCATCATTGTACCCAGCACTTCTGAAAATGCACTTCCGAATGCGTCTCTGTCCCCACTCCCCAGCACATTTCAAACCAAACTGACGCCCATGCTTTATTGATATCTCTATCAGACAATGCCTTTTTTTGGATGTAGGTAGGCTATAGTCAGATAACAATATTTAACAATGTATAGGCTACATATATTTTTCATTTGATGGTTCAACCGCCCGCCAGCCGCCCGAATTTAATTAAATTTTTATTTTTTGTCACGTCATCCGCCCGATCCGCGGTTTATCCGCGGAGTCCGCGGCTGTAACCGCCAACCGCGCATCTCTACAATGGATGCGCAGTGTACCTGTATTTGACGTACTGTACCATAAACTCTAAAGTGCCGTCGCTTTGCTGAGAGCTGTGTTTCTCGCACACACGCAGAGAGTGTGAGTCTTACATACCATGCAAAATCAACATGATACATGTAAACGATATTCTTTGTTGTATTTTCCTGTCGAAATAATGGCATTCATTTGGAATTATTCAGCTTTTAAGAACAAGCAGAAGACTGCATTCTCCGGTAGTGGCGGGAACTAATGTGCAAACAGCAATCTCATTGGCTAGCGCTTACCTATTATCGTCCCGGTTTTGATTTCAGCAAAATAGTTAGAGCGAACGCTGACAACGTGATTAATATTCATGAGCCCAGCAGCTCATCAATCCTTACTGCCTTGTATATTGTTATTAGTAGTAGAATTAGTAGTAGTATTATCTTTTAATAATCATTACCATTATCTCTTAATATCTTTTTTTTTTACAGAAACGCTGAATGAACAACAATATTCTTAAGCACCATCACCAGTCCTAAGTTCAGTTAACCGTCATATTCTCCTAATTTCCAGTTTACACACATTGTTTTTGGGGTCCATTTGGGATTTTTACAGAGCTATTGTATAAAAAAAATATACATTTTTAAATATACAAATGATATATCTTTTTTGTTTACTTCTCAACTATACGTTTATGCTGTGTTTACTGTGTTTATGCTGTAATTACTCTACACCACTACTGTAACGGTGTTGGTGGTCGTTGAAGGCACAAGACGAAGATGAAGGTACAACAATGTTTATTTAAACTAATACAGGCAGAACAGGCACAACTAACACAAACGAGAACCGACCAAGGACTGAACAGAACAGGGAGTATAAATACACAGAAGGAAACTAACTAGACAGGTGTAGAAGGCAAACTAATTAGGGACAAACGAGCACAGGTGCAGATAATCCATGACATGGGGATGACATGGTGGTGACATAACGCCCCCCTCGGATAGGCGCGTCCTCGCGCCGTAAAGACGACAAGAGAAGAAAAAAGAAAAAAGGACGGAGGCTTCGGCGGAGGGCGTGGAGCTGGTGTGGCGTGAGTCGTTGGTGGAGATGTATACCATGGTGGAGCTGATGGTGGGAGGAACCAGGGAGGAGTATTAACCAAGGGGGCGGACGGAACCCTGGGGACGATCGGCGGAGGCGGAACCATGGTGAGTGGTAGAGGAACAAAGAGGTTGACGGAACAGGGCGACATCGCTGGTTTGGAAGGTTGGCGCTGAGCCGTTGGGTCGCGGGACTGAGGTGATGACGAGGACTTCCATATGCTCATTGTCAGAATTTGGAGACAATAAGCATATGAACCGTTGTGCCATGCTGCTTGTATTTATCACCCAGAAAAAATTCCCCTCCCCGCACCCAAAACCGTCTGGTCTCATCTGTGGATGAGAATCCAAAACGAGGACTAGTGGGACCTCGCCCTGCTCCACTTCACAGACGCTGAGTGAAAGGAGAATTTTAGAATGATGGGACACTCATTTATATGACACTTTATTCAACATGAAGAAAAGCTTGTTCCGCACGTCATACGTCATTAAGCTATTTCCACGTCATTGCACATGCGCAGTCCTTTCAGTTTTGGTTTTCAATCCTATCAAGTGTTTACATGTTCTCTCAATCGGATTACAAAAGGAATAAACCACCCCTTTCAATCGGATCGAAATTTAATTTGGATCAAGCTCAATCGGATCGATTAAGGTGTTTACATCAAGGCTTTTCAGTCCAATTGAGCCGTCAATCCGATAACTAACGGTTTATTTGGTTGCATGTAAACGTAGCCATTGATTCATCTAATCGACTTGCTTGTACCATCATGTTTAACTTTTACACAAGCTGACAGTTCCCTGAGGTCTTTATAAGACAGCTGTGACATTTTTTTGGTCAAATAGTGTTCTGTGCTCGTCTGTGAAGCCAACCAACGACAACAGTTTATGCTTTGCTCGAACTTTTGCCATTGCGTTAGAACCGGTTACACTGTTGTCGCTTGCAAAAACCAAATGGCGGTGCCATGGGTGGAAGCGTGCAGATTAAGGGGCGGAAATATTATAATAAGATCCCCTTCCTACGTCAGAAGAGGAGTGAAATCTGATCGGCTTATTTTTTTACATGCTTGCAGAGAAAGGCTTACCAAAACATTTACTGGGTTGTCACTTTTCACGTTTTCTGTGTTGGTAGATGGACAGGGGACCCGATTATAACGCTTAAAAATGATATGTCCCCTTTAAATATAATGTTCCTTATGGTGGTGATATTTGATTATCATTGTGGCTGATGCTATTACATTCTTATAATGAATGCAGGAAAATAATAACTACAATCAAAAATGAAAGAGGTGATGGTATACCAAGAGTATTCTCATTGCCTGTAGCACAAATTAGAAATAATTAATAAAAAAAAATGATCAGGTCACATAGCTACACACCCTTATTCTAAAGAAGTGTGTGGTCAGTTAAAATGGGCCTCACGATTGTGTCTTTAATTGCTTGTGCCCTCTCTCTCTCTCCATTCGACTGCTATACCTCCATTGTCACCATCACAGCTCATTGTCATGCAAAAGCCTGATTCATTAAAATGCACTCCATTACCAAACCTACAGTGTAATTATTAGATAAAGAATTTATCACATGCACCGAAATGCAAATCAAAAAGGTGTTCTTTCTCTCTCCATTAAAGTAATTGGTTTGCAAACACAGCCTTTCAGCAATGGCAAAAACTCAATTGAGAGTAGATTGTGGAAAGGCTATCCTGGCCTTGTTAAACCTTGGAGGGAATTACAGGACTGTGCTTATGGGAGTTAAAGCATCAGGGGACGAAGAGGAAGAAAACAGACAAAAGATACGGCTGTATATTTAACAAGTGAAAAAAAAAAAAAACTGTGGCATCCTTTTTCTCTCTTTGGTCAGAGTTGAAGAGCAACACACTACAGAGTTAGGAAGAGTTAGGGTGAAGATGAGGGAGATATCATGCCTGTCTTATTTCATTGTGCACCTGCAATTTTCAAAAAAGCTTTTGTCGTCAATAGAATTCACGTTTATTCTGCAATTATCTCCTGAACGCCACAGGGGGTACATTACAGTAAAAATTGAGCTATTATAATACCTTTCTTTAGAAATTGTTCCTCGAAAAGGCAGACAACCACAAGATGCGCAATTAGTCAGAACAGAAATTATTTTTCAGCAGCATGATGCGGTAAACAGGTGCACAACAAAAAACTGTTTTAGACGTCTTTCAGAACCAAAATAGCTGGAAGTGTTCAAAGGTGAAGTCGGCACCTTTTGCAGCAGCTTAACCACTGAAAAGAATTGACTTGGTTTAAGGGCTTGCATTATTTACTAAAGAAACTGAAAAACACTAATTTTTTTAATCAATCAGGTGCAGCCTTTCAAGACTAAAAACTAGAGAGACATAAATATTCATGTATCGCTTTATCTGGTTTCAACAGTACTTATTGAAGTATTAAAATAACTATGAAGAGACCTTGAAGAGGGAATAGGGGAAAAGGAAAAGGAAAAAAGAGTTTGTAATATGCAGACTTCTCATTAACGCATTAATGGCAGCATTAAAACAGGTGCTTAAACAGGTGCTTAAATAAAAAAACTCCCTAATGAGTCAAATGTTTACGTTATTTAAAAAACTGCTTAGAAAAACTATATAAAAATATCAATAATAAAATAAATGCTCATCTTCGTACTTTTTTTTTTATTCATTATAAACCACAACAAATGAAACGTTCTGCATAATCTGCCTTTCAATCAGTGCTAGACTAAAATGAGCTCACGCATCTTTCATAACCTTTAAACCTAAGACCTAATCCTTCAAAGTTTTCTATCGGAAGTATAATATCACTGTATTAAATGTAATTGTGTAAAACTGTAAAAACATTAGATGTTCTTTTTAACTTAAACTTTTACCATTAGTAATATCCACATTATCTGTTTCAGGTTGGGTAATTGAGACTCTCTAAGTACGTTTTATAACACTAAGGGGGAAATTAACAGGGCATGATTCTTTTACAAATGTTCTTATGCCTGAGATTTAATCCAAAATATAGAATCATATCTGTTTAACTCAATACACCCTCTCAGGTTCCTCTCCTTTCTAAGAGCTCAGTGCAAGATCTGTGAACTTCAAGAAATTTAGATTAAGCCATAATTTAAGAGGTAAGGTGTGAGCTACACTTAAAAGGTGTGTAAATGTCAAGTGCTTTAATACAGCCATAAATAAAAGAGATAAAATAAAGAATATGAATCTTGTGTCACATACAGCCGTGGCACAGATGTGTCTATCTGCAGGAATTAAGAGATTATAGCGAAATCTCACCATCACTTTTATGGCAGGCTCACAGCAGATAGCGCCTAATTCCTGTCTGGAATCCGTTGGGGTCAACCGTCGACAAATGGCGAAGTGGAATTTGCGGGTTATTGGCAGAGGATCTGTAATAGGGCTGACATTTACCATCAGCCTCTCCCTGATAATAATGACCATTTCTCTGTGAAACACAAAAGGAAAGCTGTCCCGAATATGATAAATGAGAAGTTCATAAGTGAGGATCAGTCAAGGACAGGAATTAACTTAAGGTAAGAAGAATTTCAGAGTGGATAGCTCCCCTTCAACCTGTCCTAGGGCTTCTATGAGTGCTGAAAATGTCCCGCTTGCAACCCTTTCAAAGGCAGGTCAATGGCAAGAGATAATTAGCTGTAACATATGATTAGCTGCATAAAGACATTATAAAATGGACTATCCTGAGGGCAATGAAAGATGTTTCAGCACACACACACTCTTGAAAGACGCAAGAAGGTGAAGAAGGTGCTCTCTAAGCCTGAGAGAAGACACAGAAAATGATTTCAATAATCCTCTTAAATCGGTTGTGGTCAACAACCGATAAATGGCCGATAATTTTCTATAACATTTTGTCTAAAAAAAAAAGAAAAAATATTTTTTTACAGTGTATAGTATGATTAGCGGGTTTGCGTTTTTGAGGCTTGCGTAGAGATAACGGGTAATCGTTTGCACCTTCGAACCTATTTCAGGGAGTGCGTTCTCGAGACACCATGCACTGATTTGTGCGGATGGGCGGCCGGAGCGCATTAAGGGTTTTCCTGTTAGAATGGTGTTGTGTTAGCGGCCCCTAAGTTAATAACTAATGATCTTTGCAACAGAAGTGAAATCAATCAATCAATCAAAACTAACTTTAGCTGGACAATAACTTTATCCTAGAGCTGTTGTAAAGCCTAAACAATCTGTTACGGTCCTAACAATCCTATTATCACAGTAAAGCTGCTTTGAAACAATCGATATTGTTAAAAGCGCTATATAAATGACTTGACTATAGTATGATAAATGGATATACATTTTGAGATGAATATCTAAATGTAAAAAGAGAGAAAATGAGCATGCACAATGAAACATCCAATATCAACAAATACCAATAAAATATGAAGGATTATTGATTTTATTTACAAACGTATTCAATCGTGGTGGGTGGCAATTGGAAAATATGACCATTAATATAATCAATTAACAATTAACACCCAGAAAACACATGCAAGTAAAGATGCCATTTCCACATCCAGTAGGCAGTCAACTGAGGAACTGAGTTACAGGCAAGGCAGGAGAGACAGATCAGCTCACAAAGTCTCAATAACACAGCCGAAAAGCCCTGCTGAACTCTAGAATGTTCTTCACTGGTCACTTCACATTGCCAGTCGCCTGAGCTTACCCTTTGCCTCCCAAAGCAAATTGGTTTTAAGGACACCCTCTGGTGTTGATGCGTTTCAGGTTTTAGACAAGTAAATGCAGTTTTGATTGCTTGCCTATGTCCAGCAGTGACCTCTCTGCATCCCGCTGGTCAAGAGAATTAAGAAGCGAATAGAATGACACTGCTTCCCCAACCAAGCCCACAGTAAAAGCTCACAGCCTGTACTAATAAAGCTTGCCAATCTGGCAACCGCTGAGCTTTTCATTTCTCTAGTCTCAGCGATGAAAAACACTTGCTGTGTCCACAGCTTAAGAACCCAAGACTCCACTGACATTTACTCCAGAAGAGAGGATGGTGTTGTGTCTACAATGACGAGGCAGTCGCATTGTAATAAGATTGTGTGTGTGCATTAAGGCTGTTTGTGTGAACAAGCAGCCAAACATGGCTGTTTTTCATAAGACTTTACCGTCATTTCTGATATCCTATTAAAGTACTTGCCTAAAAACCTTAACAGAGATGTGTGAATGGAAAACTTATGCAGCTGACAATCTGACACAATATGTGTGTTTCAGAGTGTTTAGGATTCATAGAGGGAGCTGATGATGGTCTGGACAATTTTGGGTCTGGATATTTCAGAAAAGATTAAAATGTCCCCTCAACACACAGGATGAGGTAAAAAATGTTAAAAAGAACTATATAGTTCTATAAAGCCAAGGAAAGCACTTCTATGGCCTCAGATTTGTACAATCACACTTCCAAGAGAAATTGTAAGTTTTGAGCAAAGAGAGTCGCCCGAGTAAAATGAGGAGGGGGTCAGATGAGTAGATGAGAAGGCAATGTGCGTTGTCAGCTATAGCACATTAAAAATCACTTCCAATTAATTCCTGTCACTGTTAGAGAACTGAACGCCTATGTAGCATTTTACAGTAAGGAAGCTAATTGGGTGTTTTCAAGAGTAAGAAATGGGTTAGAGGCAAGAGACCTATAGTAATGTAAGTAAAGCACAGACAAAAGATCAAATTAAATTAATGCTTGAACCATGCAGTGATGTGAATTATATATTTATTTTCAAAATAAATACTTCAGTGGAAAATTCTTATGTTTGTAAGGTTGTGAATAAATTTAAAACTTTTTGCAATTCACTGGCCACAATAATACTTTAAAACTGCAGAATAGAGGAAATGTAAAAGGTTTTCCTCAACACAAAAAGTACAAACTATCCTAAAATAGCTTAGGAACACAAATGTGAAACTGAGTTGCAAAGGGCTGGGCAATAGCCTACATTAATATATAAAATAAATAAACCCCAATATGTTTTATTTCTTTTGACAACATTCAATATGCACCTCAGTTTTTACATATTTGCTCTGACGCCATTAAAAATATGGTGTCAAAACATATTGTGCTCATACTTAAACTTAATGTAGATATTTTTTAAATACTATGAATAAAAAACTATTACGAAAAAAAAACTATTACAAATAAATAAAAAGCCTATTAAAAAGACTTTATAAATCACCAGCAAACCTCATATTGTGAATATTCAACACATCGTACATACAGTCCAAGGCTATACCATTCTAATGTGAATTGTTTTGGGGGGGGTTTAAATCAACAACACACCTACAGTACAGTGTTTTTCAACAACTAGCCTATGTGATATCTAAAATATGTGGAGCTGCAGTTTACAAGAAAAATAACATGAGGACGCAAGGTCCTGTCAACCTGCATCAGCCAGACTGGCTTCTCTGGAAGTGGTCGTTTTCTACAGAGTACCAAGCTATGTTACATCTGTGTAGACAATCACTCACACCTGTGTACAGCTTATTGTATTCATCTTCATCACCACTGGCAGCTCCTACTGATGCACTGGATCACTATAGGTTGGGATGAGATGTGGGATGTTGTGCATTTGTGGTTGGGGACTACAATAGCAAGAGCAAAACAAATGCTGAGAGAAACAATACTCACAGAGGAACATATGCTTTGGTTTGTTTTGATGAGTACAACTCTATGGGAATAATCGAAGGTGGACTTTTTATATAGACCTTGGGGAAACTCATTATTGCTGAAGGTACCAAATGACAGCCATTCAACCATCTCATCTGCATAACTAAATAGAGTTATACAGTAGAAAGACATTTAGCAAATGAGACTTTTGCATGGAAAACATTATACTGATTAGAATTTTGTAATCCAATAAATTGAAAGGAACAGTTCACCAAAAGAAAATCTGTCATCATTCACAAACACATTCTAAACCACTATGACTACATTCAGCAATCTAATTTACTGAAAGTCTTCCCCTCCACCAAAGCTTACAAATATGTTGAAGTTGAATTAAGTCATGCCAAGTTTGATGACAATACTGAGACACAAGAATCAATGTTAAATGTCACTAATATCAAACTTGGTCCAGCACGTTGGATGCACAATATGTGAAAATTACAAATAATTTCACTTTTAGGTGAGCTCTTCCTTTGGTTTACTTTATAAAAGACTGGCCCAGAATAGACAACATCTTGATTTGATACCTTGGCTAAAATCTGCAAACGAAAGCTGCAGCATTACGTAGAGCTGAATAACTAAATAACTAAATAAGATAACATGTAATTTACTGGACGTTCTGACAAATGTTAATTGCTGAAGTCTATTTAAAATGTTTAATTAATCGGAAAAAAAATATATTTTTAAAAATTGGTCTGAATGAATGATTCAATGACTCACTTGTAAATACTTCAATTGTTTCATTACTGGATGAATCAGTTTTTTTGTTGTTGTTGCCGTTTTTGAATGAATGATTCAATGACAAAACCTTTTTTTAAACAGTCACTTGTCATTGTGGCGTACCTGGTGCCGTAACAATGTAATGGATACAACAGTTATTAAATAAGACATCCTTGATGATGTATGAAGCCTAAAAATGCGACCACAGGAGGATGCAGCCTCCGAAATGAGACGTAGCTTCACTGCATAACTGCAACACACTTAGCAACCATCCTTAGCAACATAAACAATCAATACAGTACCATGTATTATTTATTTAAAAAATATGAACTGTTTATTATTTATGTAATGAATTATGAGTGACCCCTGCTGGCATTATGTTGCGTCTTTCACCTTTAATTTCACCACTGTCAAAGAGTCTTCTCTTATGTGAGATGCGTTGATGTGTGCGTGTGTCTGTGTGGAAGCCCACAGTTTCCGAAGTGTGGAGGAAATATTTGTTTCAGGTATGATATTGTATGTCCGTTAATTTGCAAACTCATGTTGTGCCGAGAATCGGTCTGTTTTCAGCTAAAAGATGGAAAACAGATGTTTTCATGCAGAGAAATAAGCAGATATATAGTGTTAAAAAATAAATGAGACAATGGAGGAGAACAGTTTCTATTCTCTGTTTTTATTTGAGCTCCACACGATGAGGCATGTTACACTAGAACATTCTCTTGCCATTTACTGTCAGGAACTTTTTTTAGCGGAAAGATAGCACTTAATGAATTTACCTAAAAAAAAAAGTTACATTAATACATACATTTTTGGTTTTAATACTTGTATTGTGTGGTAACAGTTTTATAAAAGTAATAAGGAACTTGATGAAGTGCTGTATTGTGAAAAAGTAATTTGATACGCACGATCGTTCACACTGGTGTGATTAGAACGTTCAGATCACGTAATCATCAACTTCTAAATTCAAATTTGCGTTCGCGCGTTGGCTGGTGCTAAGCCAGAGAGAGACGCTCTCAGCGCTGTCATACATCACAACTATTCAGTGTTTTCAACCAGATAAGGTTTATTTTAAGTTTCAGACATTTAAATACACATAAGTACTAGCAAAACAACATTTATAGTTTGTAAAATACACACTGATGTCTATGGAAGCGGCAATAACAATCCTTTCAATTATAAATTGATGAAGTGTTTAGATACACATTGTGTAGGTAACTATAAAATTTACTGTTCTTCTTACACTTCACCAGCCACTTACTTTAATGCATTACGGGAGAAGTGGATGGATTGACGTGCTGTAGGCCTAAATCTGACAGATTCAATTCTCTGAACGTTATACTGTAGATCAACTAACATGAATCATGATCATTATAAAGGTTTCTTAAATGACAAAACACATTCATTTACATGTATTTAAGAATAAAAATATCAGCCAAGGACTGACTGACATGTAAAGCAACCAATCACTGTTTGTTTTGTTCTGCATCATGTTTAGTGTGAAAATGTAAAGTCGATGTCCATACAATAACAGACTGGCGTACATCTAATTATTAATTTAAGAACGTTGTGCAAGTCTACTGCAAGAATAGAGCACATTCACTAACGTTTTGAGGCTCTCTTTTTTTGAAGTATCGGTTCAGGCACCATTTAGGCACTGCTACCGTTTTAAAAGTATCGATTTGGCACCGGTATCGACCGGTAAAAACGATACCCAACCCTAGTTGTATTCACAACACAGTACGGCCTCCCGATGCCTTGGCCTTATATGTTTTTTTTAATGGTACACAAGGTTTCTTCTTTGCCTGTTACTTTAAGAGATCTTCCAGGGATACCCCCTATGCTGCATAGCTGTAAGACCATTAAAAGCAAAAGAGGAAAAAATAACTAATTAACCAGTTAATAAATGAGTGGGCATTTCTGTCAGTGCTGAGAGCACACTGTTGGCTATTTACATAACCTTTAGAGTAGTCTGTGAATTTCCATTTTCTCTCTATGCTGAATAAAACATTCCTAATTTGACTGATGAATGTTGTGACTGCCTAATGGTAGCACTGTCCTTGGAAAAGAGATCAGCTCAGAGTGCCTGTCCCTGTGTTTTAATGAATCTGGGGAAACATCCAGACTATAACACACAAACACTGTGCATCTTAAAACTAACCCTATTCATTACCTCAAGCCTTAATTGTTTTTCTTTTTTAATTTTCTCTTTTTTCACTCTACACTTTTATCAATGCTGAACATAAGGGTTGGCGATATGGCAAAAATAATTATTTTTTTAATGTTGGTTTTACTATTTTGCAAGTGACTGAGCATTACAGCCAAACTAATTTCCTAATTTAAAAAAAAAAAAAAAGCCTTACAGGGCAACAAAAAAAGCAAAACAAAAAAAAGGCAGACATTAGCTGTTAAGTTATAACGCAATCTTATGTAGAGTTTTATATAATGACCACTAGAAGGTGCTCTAGGCATGTTTTCCTTGATTGCTTTTCCCTGAAGAGAAATACATTGTTGAAAAAAAGTTAAGTAACGCAGATTCGTTGCGTTTTAATGTGAAATGAGAGTTCCGTGTCTTACATTAATGATTTATATCTCATTGACCCGCGACCCACCCAGTTAATTTAATGTGTCATTTTTTATAACTTGGCCCGTCCAAGCAGCGGATTATCTAGTGATTATCATCACTATCAAATGCTTAGAGAATGGACACAGGCCGGGAACCTGCAACAGAACCATCTCGGTGGAAAAGGGGTATCGGTGCATGTGACTGTAGTTGATATTTTTGTCGACAGCCGGAGGCGGCACAAAATTTGAAGGAGGCAGCCGCCTCATAATTCTCTATGCAGGAAAAACGTGGTGTATTTTTTTCCTACTATGGAAGTCAATGGGGACTGTTTGGTTACCCACATTTTGTGTTAAGCACAAGAAAGAAAGAAATACAGGTTTGGAACAACATTAGAGTGAGTAAATAATGACAATTTTCATTTTTGGGTGAACTATCCCTTTAAGGACAAGCGGCATCATGTTTACTATTAGGCAGCTGTCACTTTAAGACCTGCATGTATCTAAAATACAGGCAAGCATCTGATTTTCTCTCAACTGATTACTTTCACTTTAGAGATAACCAACTGTGTTTATATAAACATTGTGTGTAATTTTACAGTATTAGCGCAATAAGATTCGAAAGATAATTTAGTCCAGTAATCAAGCACTGTTTGACAGGCTTTTAGTGTGGGCGTGCTTCGGGTATATGCGCTCAGAAACGTGAATGTTAGAACAGCGCATCAGCACGCTAATGAAATGTTTAACTGGCAAGGCTTTAAAGCACATGCAAATAAGGAGCTTTCGTGAATTGCAGTGTCCCGTGAGTGTAACTCTACCTCTGCGTTAACGTGATGTGAATGTATGTCGCGTTGTACAGTATGTTCAGATGGAGGCACCAGACCTGCAACTGATAGAATACACTGTAGCACGACACTACAATATTTTTTCAAAAGCAGATCGTGGAGACATTTTAATTGACCACGATCAAAAATCATAATCGCACACCCCTAGCTGAACATCACCTAAAGCATCACATTAACATCTAGAAAGGCTACAGTCAACTCTGTAACAAAAACTGCATGATTTAGTTGTTCACAGTTCCTTTTTGTATTTTTAGTCAAAGAGCCCTGTTTTGATAGACATTTAATGGCACTGTCAAGGTGTCGATGAGTCGTGCCTAGAAATGAACAAAGCTTTTAATTGACTGTCTGCCTTACTCTCCTCACAGTATACAGAAAGCAACATTGTACAACTGCTACAAAAGCAACAGGGTGAAAAACTGCATTATTTTTGGAAATATTCAACTAACAACCTGTGTTTGACAAAACATTGCCGTATTTTTTTGCAAAGTTCTCTGTAAAAGGCTGCCCACAGTTATGCACTGGATGGTGTGATAAGGTCAAAGCACAATGGTCTTTTTCAATAGCCACAATCTTTTTAGAAGCACATTTTTTCCAAATCGAATTATGACCAATGTCACACGTTCACCTTCAGATCTTCAAATAGATGGAAAATAAACATTGAAAATCTGACCTTCAGCCAAGGATGTCTTTAAAATACTCTTTCCAAATCTTCCTGGAACAACCATACAAAGTCTTTCAGTAGTACTGCAACAACATCCCCATCAATGTTAACTCTAAGGTCTGTTTTAAACCTCTAATTCTTGGTATCTTTAGCTGAAAGAAAACAATGTACTTTAAGAACACTTATTTAACTCAACAGCTACAGTGAGGAAAATAAGTATTTGAACACCCTGCTATTTTGCAAGTTCTCCCACTTAGAAATCATGGAGGGGTCTGAAATTGTCATCGTAGGTGCATGTCCACTGTGAGAGACATAATCTAAAAAAAAAATCCAGAAATCACAATGTATGATTTTTTAACTATTTATTTGTATGATACAGCTGCAAATAAGTATTTGAACACTTGAGAAAATCAATGTTAATATTTGGTACAGTAGCCTTTGTTTGCAATTACAGAGGTCAAACGTTTCCTGTAGTTTTTCACCAGGTTTGCACACACTGCAGGAGGGATTTTGGCCCACTCCTCCACACAGATCTTCTCTAGATCAGTCAGGTTTCTGGGCTGTCGCTGAGAAACACGGAGTTTGAGCTCCCTTCAAAGATTCTCTATTGGGTTTAGGTCTGGAGACTGGCTAGGCCACGCCAGAACCTTGATATGCTTCTTACAGAGCCACTCCTTGGTTATCCTGGCTGTGTGCTTCGGGTCATTGTCATGTTGGAAGACCCAGCCTCGACCCATCTTCAATGCTCTAACTGAGGGAAGGAGGTTGTTCCCCAAAATCTCGCAATACATGGCCCCGGTCATCCTCTCCTTAATGCAGTGCAGTCGCCCTGTCCCATGTGCAGAAAAACACCCCCAAAGCATGATGCTACCACCCCCATGCTTCACAGTAGGGATGGTGTTCTTGGGATGGTACTCATCATTCTTCTTCCTCCAAACATGTTTAGTGGAATTATGACCAAAAAGTTCTATTTTGGTCTCATCTGACCACATGACTTTCTCCCATGACTCCTCTGGATCATCCAAATGGTCATTGGCAAACTTAAGACGGGCCTTGACATGTGCTGGTTTAAGCAGGGGAACCTTCCGTGCCATGCATGATTTCAAACCATGACGTCTTAGTGTATTACCAACAGTAACCTTGGAAACGGTGGTCCCAGCTCTTTTCAGGTCATTGACCAGCTCCTCCCGTGTAGTTCTGGGCTGATTTCTCACCTTTCTTAGGATCATTGAGACCCCACGAGGTGAGATCTTGCATGGAGCCCCAGTCCGAGGGAGATTGACAGTCATGTTTAGCTTCTTCCATTTTCTAATGATTGCTCCAACAGTGGACCTTTTTTCACCAAGCTGCTTGGCAATTTCCCCGTAGCCCTTTCCAGCCTTGTGGAGGTGTACAATTTTGTCTCTAGTGTCTTTGGACAGCTCTTTGGTCTTGGCCATGTTAGTAGTTGGATTCTTACTGATTGTATGGGGTGGACAGGTGTCTTTATGCAGCTAACGACCTCAAACAGGTGCATCTAATTTAGGATAATAAATGGAGTGGAGGTGGACATTTTAAAGGCAGACTAACAGGTCTTTGAGTGTCAGAATTCTAGCTGATAGACAGGTGTTCATACTTATTTGCAGCTGTATCATACAAATAAATAGTTAAATCATATATTGTGATTTCTGGATTATTATTTTTTTTGATTATGTCTCTCACAGTGGACATGCACCTACGATGACAATTTCAGACCCCTCCATGATTTCCAAGTGGGAGAACTTGCAAAATAGCAGGGTGTTCAAATACTTATTTTCCTCACTGTATGTCTTTGTTACATGGTTTTGATACATGGTTTGTATGCAGCCACCACTGACAGCTTGGCAGGAGCTCATTCTGAGAGTTTATTTGCTGTGCAGCGGGTCAGACGGTGATAGAGTGCAGGTAAGGATGCGTAGCTTGATGCAACAGTATTAGGCATGCTAACAAGGACAGAAAAACTACACAAGACACTAGATGTTGCTTAAACCCTTATTATTCAGTAACTATGTCTCCCAATTACTTTGACTTACATCCACAATGGTACAGATACAAACGCTCTGTGTGGTTTATTAGCGTTGTCAATCATTACAGCCTTATTTGCAAGCACACACATACACAGACAAAAAAGTTTTTTGGAGCCAGGAGACTGTTTACACTGATCTGTTTTAATGCCATGCCATTTTCCATGGCTATTTTCATGGCAAAAAAAAACAGGCAAAAATATAATAAAAGATACACAAAACATCTATGTAGGGCTCGACAGTGCGGCCAACTGAGATGAAGCGCAATGAACTGAGACGAGTGATAGCTTTTTAATGATTATAACATGAATAACGTGAACAACATATAACATGAACTTAATATTAGGCTAAGTGACTTACAATTTAGGAACAGTATGGTTTTTGCTCTATTTCGTCAGCGAAAATAGATTTAAAAAAAAATAATTTAAATTTTTTTTTATTTTGTTTATCAATTAATCTGCGTTTTCAAACAAATCTATGGGATTCAATGACCCATTCATAAAGACAGTCGCTTGCTTTGTTCCTGAATGAATTAGCTGTTTGAACAAATCGATTGAATGAATGATTCAGTGACAAAGACAGTGACATGCCACCCCCTACTGGTGGTTTTAGTTAATTTTTTTAAATATCCTTTCAATTATTTAAATCATTTATTATTTCTATATTCAAAACTGATTTAAAACAATCTCATAACTAGGGCTGTCACTTTTCGTTCGAAAATCGATTGCACAATCGATCGGACCAACCAACGCAAGTTTCGAAAACGAAAATAGGGAATCGATTTTAACGGTATTTTCTCAGAGCGCGTCCAGCTCGTCACGATACGCCCGCAGCGAACGTAGGTGAAATTTGTTTGACATTTCTAATCGTAAACACAGCCATGTTGAAGCCTGCAGTGATGTTTTTCATTGATGTTATGGCAGTCCACTCTTATTGTTTTTCGAGAATGTTGCACTCCTTTTTGTCATTGTGCACGAAACTTCACGCCAATAAATATATGAAGTTGATGATCACATGATCTGAACGTTCTAATCACACCAGTGTGAACGATCGTACGCATCAAAGGGGTTTGCTAGCGATCACATGCGGTGGTGAGGCTTCTTACGTTCGTTCAGAGAACCATAGGGCAAATATTTCAACCGACAGCTGAGGCATTTAAGTGGCACCGAAATGAGGCACCGAAATCTGCGTTTTGATTCGGTCTGGTTACATGCCGGTTACTTGGGTACCGGTTCCATATCGGTGCCTGGTTTCGGTACCCAACCCTAGTTTAAAAGTCTTTCCAAAATCATCAGTTTTTCAAAAGCACAGTTTCGTCAAGAAATTATAACTACCACTGTCCAAGTTCAGGAAAAGAGCCCCAGACCATCATGCTTTGTGCTCAATGTTCAACAGTTGGTATCATACAATGAAGATCCAACCTGCGTGACAAACCAAGTATTTTGATTCATCGGACTAGAAGACTGATGGAAAGTATGTTCCCTGATACCATGCCTAAATATCAGGCTCACCCAGAGCTAGATTTTGGATGGTGGATTGTTTCCTGCATGTAACATTTGCCAACTCTATTGTTCCTTGCTACAATGAAGTGGTTGAATTCCAGAGCACATATCTGGAGCAGAACAAAAGGCCAACCCTGCGAATGTGGGATATATTTATTAGTCCCATCATTATCCCAAGTATTAAAACCCAATAATTATTTCATGACCAACAATTTTGCGGTATTTTGAGGAGGACACAAAAGCGGAATGGAGAGGTTAATCTTTGTAATTACCAACCAAGGTATTATCCCACGAGGCAGACGGGGACGTAAGAATAGCTTTGATTCTGTTGATTCGTTACTTTCAGAAGCGTTTCTCTAAATATGTGACACACATGAACAACGGATCATAAATAATGGAGGAAGGGATTATGATGGTGGTGATTAAAACATGTTTAGAAACTTAAATATTTAAGTTTATAAATATAAAATATTAAATAAATATGACTTGATGAAAATGAAAAAAGCCTATGAAATATATAGGTTAAACTAAATACAAATTTAAATCTATCAGTTTATCCGTCAATTAGTCTGTCTATACATCTGCCCACCTGTCCAGCTGCCCGTCTATCATCTATCCCAGTGTTTCCCAACTTTTTTTTTTTTTCTTTTTTTTTTAAGTCAAAAGTCAAAGCACCCTTTGAAAACGTTACAAAATTTGTGGCACCCTACATTAGTGTTGTCACGATACTGGAATTTAACTTCGATAAGATAACTTGAAAAGTATCAATATTCGATACCACGGGGAAGAACCACCATATATATATATATATATATATATATATATATATATATATATATATATATATATATATATATATATATATATATATATATATATATATATATATATATATATATATATATATATGCTACTGTCATATATTTTTTATATTATCACATTTTTTGTCCATCCATTGAAAGTCTAGGCAATCAATCATTTCTTCAGAAGAGATCAATTTATATGACGACATATTTTAATTTAGGATTTTATTCATATATAGATAACTATCTCACCTAACTGTTTGCTAACTCAATGTATTATGTTTTTACAATGGGGTAATTTTGTTGCAGTAGAACAAGATAGCTTGATTTCAAACTTTGAATTTAATTTTTAAAAAGACAAGTAAACAGTCAGTAATAAAATAAGAACAAATAAATGACTAATGATAGAAAAAAAAAAAAAAAATGGAATAAAGATACAAATTAAATAAATTGCTTTAAGTTTTTTTATGTAGGTCTAACAGTAGTAGGGCTATTCATGTAAGAAATACTACAGACACTGAATAAAGTAATTAAATGTAAAATAATCTTGGATCGTTTTTATTGTAAAATGTAGGCTACTGTACACATGCATTGTTGATCTCAACTGTTTACATTCATTTGAGATTTTCGACTATGGGGCCGATCCACCTACCTTTAATTTATTCAGTGAAGCTTATATGCAGTGTTATTTTACATTTGATTACTTTAATCAATTTCTATACCTGAAAACTTCTGTTAGACCTACCTGAAAAACCTGAAAGCACTGTTTATTTAATTTGTATCTTTGCTCTATTTTTTGACCAAAGAGCCTATTTTTCAAATTAGGTTAATGCATTTTTCCAAAAGAGCCACTGTTTTACGTCATGTCGAATGTGTTGACGTGAATACTCACTATGCCTGTCCGTGTTCCGCTCAGAGCGTGCGCACAAAGCATCCTGTCAGTAGCAGATTCAGTTCTGTTTCGTGGCTCATTGTGCTTTTAATATTTCTTTTTAATAATCAATCGCATCCCGCTCTTTACCATCTCATTTATCCAGGTTTCATTATTATTAAACAGTATCATCCACTGAAAACTGCGTGGATTATCATAAATACTACACATTTATAGGGCATAAAAGCAGGGTTTTTCCTGCATTGAACGTTTTCTGGCGGCCACCAAAGCAAATTTGAGTCCGCCAAAGCCTTATTTGATCGGTGAGTAATGTAGATGACTGCTGCACTTGTGACCGGGTGCATGTTTAAGTGAGAGAA
The DNA here is from genome assembly GCF_963993115.1 of Abramis brama. Lineage (NCBI taxonomy): Eukaryota > Metazoa > Chordata > Actinopteri > Cypriniformes > Leuciscidae > Abramis > Abramis brama. The sequence continues at coordinate 8,414,966 of NC_139985.1, forward strand.
CTAGCAGAGAGAGAGCCCCGGTCGCACACGCGCCGTCTTCAAACTAAGCGCTGTCTTGCTCTCTCTCCCTCACACATATTAATCAAAATCATTTGACTCAATGGTAAAAGGTCGGAAGACCGAAGTTGAGTTCACTTGGAGCATTCTGAGATTTTTTCCCCCTGAATTACCACAGGGTGTGAATTGTGCTAAAAAATCTTCTCTGAAAAGCATTCTGCACATTCAGCTGACATAAACCACACTTTCAATAAACGAACAAAACCTATTCAGTGATGAAATGTTTTCTGTGTTCACAAATCTTGTGCTATGTCCTAACTGCCAGGATAATCACACAACACGTCGCGTACACGTCCGCTAATGACACGTCCGATTCGCAAACTAATGACTCATTTGAACCGATTCACTTTAATGAATGGTTAAAACAACTGATCTGTCCAACACTGAACTCAAGAGACGTCTGAATCGATGTATAACAAATCGGTAACACTTTACAATAAGGTTCTTTTTATTAAACTCTAGTTAACTACATTAGTTAAAATTTACTATTAATAAACTGCAATTCTACAGCATTTATTATTCTTTGTTAATTTCAACATTTACTAATAGTATTAAAGTAAGAGTGGTTAGCAAGATTTAGCCTTAAACTACAGTATTTTCAGGTTATTTATATGACAATGTGTAGAAAAATTCTCCTGAGGTGAAATCAGAAAAAAAAAGTGCAAAGCAAGTTGTTGTTAGCTAGCTTATAATTAGGGCTGCACGATTTGGGGAAAATGTCATATTGCGATAATTGAGGTCAATATTGTGATTGCGATATGCGATATAATAAACAAATGGTTTCATGAGTCAACTTGCTTGGTTCTCAAAGAAAATAAATGCACACACAGATTAGTGATAATCTGCCTAAAGAAAAAAGTACTTTATCAAGAGCAGTGAGTGTTTTTCTCTGTTCCCTTAGTTCTTTGATTAACTGTAGCGACAGATATAATTAGTGGCTACTGTGTACTGTCCCTTTAAGACCAGCCGCTGCTGTTAGAGACGCGGATCTCACACGCGTCTCTTTCACGAGTCACAACTCTTCACGTTCATCATAAGACTACTCTTATGTTATGAAGATACTCTACAAAAAGACATTTTGGCATAATTGTGTGTTATTGTTCGTTCAAGCTCGAAAGAGAACTGTATTCTGGCATGCTGTTTTGTGCGCACGCACGATATTAGCGCGAGTCTTTCTGTGTGTCACAGTCAGGACATTCACAGCGCGTTCATTTTGGCATACATGTGTGTGTTGTTCGTTCTACCGCGAAAGAGAACTTGATACTGGCGCGCGTCTATCTGTGGGTTGTGTGTGTGTGTGTGTGTGTGTGTGTGTCAGGAGGACATTCACTGACAGTGCGTTCTTTTTTGTCTTATCGCGCATGAATGGTTTAAAAGCATTTGCATGAATAAGAGCGGGATCATGTAACACTAGCCGAAGGATGCCAAAAATAACAGATGCTGCGTTAATTGCGTTAACAGTGCTAATTTGTTTATTTAATATAAAATCGCAGCATTTTGCGTCATATAATCGCGTAGGCTTGATATCGCGATTGCGATACTATTAATCGTGCAGCACTACTTATAATTTTATTTAATTGTATATGGTAGAAAATTAGACTATTAGTTAAAATAAACTTTTGAATGCTACTTTTTAATATTGATATGATTATATACCAAAATAATTATCAGGTCTAGCAAAGGATTTTATCTTACAAAGCTATGAAATCCAGTGGTAAAATCACAGCTTTTTTTGAAAAAAGGGGAGGAAAGGATGACAGTGTCTGTCGGTCACCACCGAAGACCATTTGTGACCCAGGAAAAACCCTGAAAAGGTCTCTGCAGCAAAAGCAAAAGAACCTGGTGAAATGTTTTGATGTGTCTCTTTAATCATATTTTTTCAAATAAAGACAAGGTAGCCTAACGCTAATATTACATACAGCACACAGTGAAAACGATATGAATATGACACAGTGGGCAACTGGATATAGCACAGCATATTTTAAAATGAAGGATTTAAAGTTTTTTGATCGCGTCTCCTGTGAAGCTGATCTTCTGTTTGCATTCACTCACTTCGCACAGACCGACCATCACTCGCAGTAACACGTTTCTGCAGGCTACAAATGCACACTTCACAAGATATCACAGCTGGATTCCATTAAATCTGCAAGGTTTGTGAAATTAAATGTTTATTAGATATTCAGAGATTTGTTTAAATGATGTAGATGCGCATTTGCTGAATGTTGACAGTAAATGAGAAAGTATTTTAGCCTAATTGTTTGCCTTTTCTGTAACAAATAATATAAAAGCAACACTTTACTTTTTCGCATACCATTTACTTTCTTTGTTTACCAGTTCTGTCTAACAAAGTATTAGATATATGACTGACAGAGATTGTAAACTAATGAAGACGGAGAATGTGAGCGAGCGCTGTGTGATCAGGCGCTGCTGTTCTCTTAGGCACTGGTGTTCTCAGCGCCGCCCGTCAAAATAAAAGTCTGGAGCGCCGTCAAAATATTGCTCTATTGTATTTATTTGTGCTATCGCTTGTAGTTTGATTATTTGTTCTTATTTTCTTTATTTTAATTTGAAAGTAGTCCTTATTTTTCCTGAACATAGCACATATCAAAACGTACCAAAACCATGACCCTACAACCATGATACACCCATCTATCTACCTACCTATCATCCAATCCATCCACCTAATCTATCCACCCAATCCATCTATCCTCCTATCTACTGTATACTGTATTCCTTCTACTTAGTACCTACACATCCATCAATAACAAATTCATTAATTAATATTAGTTGACTGAATTGACTTTCAATGACTGTCATTTAATTTGACTGCACTGACACTATTATATGAAAACAATTGAGCTGGATGATGACATCACTGTTTGCATTTTAAATGCCACACTGTCCATCACACCAATATGCTACTTGCATTTGAACATCAGGGATTTGTTGTTTCCAGCTCTTTTAATATTACTTAATGAGCACTAATCAAGACCTAATGACAATGCATCAATTTCTAAAAGAGCAAAAGCTTTGAGTATGAACATTCATTCAAGGTACAGTGAATGGTAATTATACCCACACTCTATGCTGGCAATGGCAAGGTGAATGTTTTAAAAGGTGAATGTTGTTAACAGAGAGGGAGAGGAGCCTATGCCAGAATCTATAGTTTCAATTACCAAGCGAGACGAAGGAGCAGAGCCAACAGGAAAGGCTTCACTGAAAGGCAATTATTCGTCAAGAACACGGACAGGGGGTAAACAACCAGGCCTGAATGTCAAAAGACAAGAGATTGAGAGAGTGAGAGATGAAGGAGGGCAGAAGCATGCAGGTGCATGATAGAGAGAGAAAGAAACTCCAGGACGTTTTCCACATTTAAAGTAATGTCTATCCATCAAACTAGTCAAGGTAGTGTGAGGAGAAGCTTATTTGAGTATGAAAAGGGAAATTCCGAAAACACCAATACATCACTGTCTGTTCTGTCCAACAGATTCAATTTTTATAAAGGATTTGCAATACATTTTATGTATAACCTAAGAAGAGAGGATGTGCAAAACCCTATACATTTTCAAAATCAAGTAGTTGGTGGGTTCCTTGAACGAACAGGCAGTCTAAACTGAAGCCCAGGATAATAAGGCTGGTTTTCAGGTTCACCTGACCCCAAGGTGTTTCTAAAAACAATTACTTGATTAAATGGTTTAAATTTGCAAGTGGTTTTTCAACCAATCTACAATTTTTATTTTTTTTAAGTCTGGGAATGCAGGGTAAGAAGCATTCCTATAAATGTTTAATAGTGTTCCTTTTCAAAAGCCTTGATTTCTGCCAAACACCTTTATTGCCTTCAAACGGTTTGTCCACCAGCGTACACTAAAATTAAAGATAAAGGTTAAAAATAAAGATAAAGGTTCCAAATGGGGTTTTCACAGCAATAACTGTGATAGAGAACCTTTTGTGCGATCGAAAGGTTCCATAGATGTTAAAGGTTCTTCATGGAACCATCAATGCCAATAAAGAACCTTTATTTTTACGAGTGTAGTGTAAATCAACATGGATGAGCGTCATGTTATTTATTTGATAGAATTAAAATGTTGGGTCATTTATTTAGGTCATTTTATCTGAGAAAATTCAAAAGATTCCAATACATTGGGAGTTTTATCATGATTGTCTAAGGTCAATGAGTTTCAGCACTCTAAATGTAGAAAAAGAAAGCTGATTGGAAAAAAACCACAAGTCCTGACCAGCCACTCCAGATAACAAATACAATTCAAATTGAATCATCCTGAAATCTCCAAGCACTCCAAAATAATTAAATTCTCAGCGGAAAGAGGGGAGCAGCATTATAATTAAACTCCCTTGTTCTTGTTTCTCTTCCACCGTTCATAGGCCCAGTAAATGAACACAAAGCTAACCGACAGGAGGATTAGATTGGGGAATTAATTTCGCCAGAAAAACATGCAGTTTTTATCCATCTCGCCTGAATCTTGCATATAGTGTTTCCACTTGTGTGTAGCTATATCGTGCAGTGGAAGAACTGGAGGATTTGTTGAACACGCTCAATTCTAAGACGTGTACACTTGTCAGTCTGTCTCATCAACACATCGGGACTTAAAAACAGACAAACAATCCTCTAAGCAGCATGGCTTAAAACTCAGAAATTAATCTAATGCAGAGAGCTCCAATCAGCATGTATAAGGAAGAATGCTGGGGCAAATAACTCCCACCTATAGTTTTTGATGAGCACCTGATGCTTTTTTGTTTCTAAAGCTAATCTAGCAAACTCTAATTAATCAATCAGCAAGTTGATTAACATTCAAGCCGAATTAGGTATACAATGTTAATAAATGTAAAAGGGGACATATCATGAAAATCTGACTTTTTCCGTGTTTAAGTGCTATAATCGGGTCCCTGGTGCGTCTACCAACACAGAAAATGTGAAAAGTGACAACACAGTAACTGTTTTGGTAAGCCCCTCTCTGAAAGAATGTAAAAAAAAGATTTGACTCCACTTCTGACGTGGGAAGGGGATCTTATTATAACTAGGGCTGTCAAAGTTAGCGCGTTAATAACGCGTTAACGCAAAATCATATTAACGGCACTATTTTTTTTAACGCTCGATTAACGCAGCGCGTATTTTCTGTTTGACCCGTGGCCCAAAACCTAGTTGGAGAAATGGAGATACACAGTGTTGCCAACTTAGCGACATTGCAGACCCATTTAGCGATTTTTTTCCCTTAAACAAAGCGCCCAAACCTTATTTAGTTTCTGAGAATCTACCGGTACCGCCGGTACTGCTCTCCCAGCACGCGCGCGCGCCTCTCTCTCTCTCTCTCTGCGTCTCGCGCTGGAGAGACGAGCAGCGCTTTAATTCAGTTAAACACAGATATGATGTTGCTTCTCTAATTTTACATGCAAGTATAGCCGAAATCGCAAAACAGATATTGTGTTTATCTAATGTGTATTTGATTTCATCAGACGACGGCTCGATTATCAGGATTTTTGTGCAGATTAACATCTTGGAAGGGAGAGCTGGTTATGTCTTAATGGGTCGCGTTTCAGTCACCATTTCATATTCATTCCGTTGTTTGACAACAGAAACAGTAAAATATACCAATGACAACAGTTTTATTGAGAATTTAGCTTCATCAAAATGGGCACAGAGAGAGACAAACTATAATGTAGCCTAATAATAAATAATAAATGTACATTTAGCATTTTCAGAAGAGCTGCCCTGTCATGCAAAAATCTAAACATGTTTGTGTTAATTGCTCAGTGCAAAGAAAGAGAAGTAATGGGAACCTGGTATTTCTTTGTTCTTTCTACATGTGTCTAATAGACATGAACAAGTTCTTTGAAAAACATCTATGACCTTTGAAACATGTCTCGTCTTCATGCTCTATGTTGACTATGGTTTCAATAATAAACATACATTTGCATAAAGCATCCATATTTATCCATGCCCACGTTGATTAGAGTATTACAAACTTGAAAAGTATTAATTTAAGGTACATTTAGAACAAATAAAAAAATGTGCGATTAATCACGAGTTAACTCATGACAATCATGTGATTAATCGATTCAAAATTTTAATCGATTGACAGCCCTAATTATAACATTTCCACCCCTTAATCTGCACGTTTCCACCCACGGCGCCGCCATTTGGTTTTGCAAGTGACAACCAATTCTAACGCAATGGCAAAAGTTCAAGCAAAGCATGAACACTATTTGACAGAACACTATTTGGCCACAAAAAAAAAGTCACAGCTGTCTTATAAAGACCTCAGGGAACTGTGTCAACTTGTGTAAAAGTTAAACATGATGGTACAAGCAAGTCGATTAGATGAATCAATGCAACTCCACAACAACTACATGAATGTATTCACTAACCATTCAGAAACATTCACGTGCGTCTAAAAGTTGCAACCTCTTCGTGGAGTCTCTCCGTAAGGCTGCACTTCACTACTGGTTATTTCTGAGATTTTGGATGAGTGACATTTGCATGTTTTGTAATTGTATCCAAAGCTTGTGTAAAGGATCGGCCCTCTTCTGAACAGGGGCGGGGAGCAGCAGCTCATTTAAAGGCACACACACAAAAACGGTGCATTTTTGCTTACATCCAAAAAGGGGGCAATTTGTCAAGCTATAATAAATGATGGAGGGTATTTTGAGCTGAAATTTCAGAGACACATTCTGGGGACACCATAGATTTATATTACATCTTGTGAAAAGGGGCATAATGTCACCTTTAAAGAAGGACTATTAAAAAAAAACCTTCTCACTCCTTTTAAAGCCATTACAGATTAATTGTTTTGGCATCACTGAGAAGCCAAACTTTCATATTAAAAACAAAGGAGGAGGAGGATTTATATACTTCGTCTGTTTTTATTTCTCAATAGCATTTCTTCTTCCTCCAGTATTCTAGCATAAAAACTCGACTGTTTGTAGAAAAGTGAAATGGTGAATTACACATTGGGAGATTATGTAAAATCACATCTTGCCATGCTTTCCCACAGAAAAATGAGTTCATAAGTATACATGAGGAGACTCAACACCTCCCTCTCACCTCAGGACAAGAGAACAAAAGAGACAAACTAAAATGAGGGCAATCATCTCCGATAAATACAGTCTTTAGCCTGTCGATGTCATCATAAGAGGCCTTACAGATTACAGATATTTTCATCAGGGCAAACCCACCAGTACAATAAACTCACACAGTCAGCACAGGCACACAACAACAAATTAACAAAGACATACATGCACATGGTTTCTCTGTGGTGGTCCTGCACCTTAGCTTATTATTTTGTTGTTTTACAAAGACACTGACACATATGACATGGGATCGAGTAACTGATTGGAGCAGTCTGTGACGTGACCTCCTATGGTCTTTATGTCAAACTAGTCTTATTCAGTATCAGGGTTAATTATGGAAATCCATTATGAAGCAAAAGGAAGCTCATGCTTTCAGGTTTATATGTTAGTTTGTGTGGCTGCAATTATTCTTTGACTTACGTTTTTTGCAGCTGTGATTATGTACTGAAGGACCATCTCCCTTTTTGTGCCCAAGTCCTTCTCTCTGAGTGGTGCTTTCTTCTCTTCATTAAGATTCATATCCTCCTGAAAATACAAACCACATACAAGAGAAGGAAAATATCATGTTACAAGAAAAAACATCAAGTCCTTCAGTATTGTGACCTGCTTTATGAGAATCTCCATCATTACAAGCGACGAAACATTTGATCCAAACAAAAGAGACTAATGAATCATTAACTGATATCTACACATTTCTGCTCAAAAGAAAAATAGTACTGGAGATGCAGGTTGTTAACTTAGCAGAGAAGAGCAAAGAGCTCTCACATCTTTCAATGCTCACATGAATCAAACCATGCCTAACACCTGTTCTTTTTGGAACTGCAAATAAATGAAACCGCGGGATGTCAACCTCTACTCGTGAATCCATCAGGCAGATACGACATTAAGAAAAAGGAGATGAAAATGACAAAAACAAAGAAAGACTGATATATATAAGACACTGAAGTATTACAGGGAAAAGGAATATAAAATAATTATTAAAGCCATTTTATTCAGACAAAATTCGCATCTACATATAATTTGGATAAATGCTGCAAAATTGCCATGCTGGGTGTTGATAGTGCACGAGCACTAGTGAGACTGAAACAGCACAGGTTGTATTTAAACTAAACTCTTTTAAGCTTTGCCAATTTAAACATGCAAGAGAAAAAGACGCGAAAGAGAACTCGTGCACGCTGTGGGAAGATTTGTTTGCGCACACATCCAAAGCACGCACACGGAAAGCCGAGTCTCAGACAGCGCACAAATATTGAGTTCTCTTTCAAGTCTTGCGCTGTTTGGACAAATTCAATAGACAAGGAAATCACACTCTGCTCTTGATTGAATAGCTTTTGTAACTTTAATAAGGATTCGTCTTTAATTCATACAGTCAAATATGCAATGTTATTTTACATTTAATTACTTTATTCAATTTCTGCACCTGAAAACTTTTGTTAGACCTACCTGAAAAACTTGAAAAGCACTGTTTATTTTATTTGTATCTTTGCTCTATTGTATTAATTTGTGCTGTTGCTCAGTAGTTAGTACATTTACATTCACAGTACATTTTTGGGATTTACAGCAGCAATTGCTTACAAGTGTGAATCCTGAAACGTTTTGTTCAGTCAGGAGATTAAAGTAGCTGCTTGAATATGTTCATTCAGTTGTATGACGAAACCGCATTCTAACTAACCATAGCGGTAACCATAGCGACAGTGTCAAACATGGCGGTGTCCATAAAACCGTGAAGTTTTACCATGATCGACAGCACGTGTCCAATCGAGGCGCAAGTTCATCCATTAGATATTTTAAATAACCAACAACAGTGTTAAAAGCTTTGTAACCAGTTGCAGAGAGTACGTTTCAGCCACGGCAGAATGCTGTATGAACGCAGCCATATTAAGCACAAAACATGAGACTGACAAGACAACCATATTCCAGTTTTACAGAGTGTGCAGAGCACCATTTTAAAAAGCATTCGTATTCCATGCAAATAGACTAATTTAGGTAATCGATGTAATCAATTACGTCAACGCATCTTTCCAGCCCTAATGAACAGCGGTGGATTTTCACTACACTTAGTCTCAAATTTATGTCCGTTCAAATTTTCAGGGCACATAAGCCTTTTCCCATTACTAGACGCATAGAAATAAAATTGAAAAAAAATTGTAAATATACATGTACTGACAATATGTAAATGTAAAATACGTACTACGTTAATTTGATCCAGAAGTGTTAAGAACTATGTCAGCTGGATATCGCTATTTTGTGTGGCTGCATTTCTTTCCCCACCATAACGTTTGTGATCATTTCAGAGCATCAGATAGGTATGTGTAGTTTTTACATTTAGTGAAAGTTCTGTATAATTTAATTGGTTTAAACGAACAAGCAATTTTGCTACGCTTGGTCTCTGAAAGCTAAAACTGAATATAAAAATCTGCCCTGGTTTTTAAAGGAAGTCATCAAGTGTTTTTGATTAAATACTTTGAAATTTAAATAACTGATTAATAAAAGCCAATTTTTGCTAAACTGGTATTATAAACATCTGTTGTCTATGTGGACACATTTCTGTGTGCAACTTTGTGAGATCTTTTAAAGATTAGTACCTAGCACTGCACAAGCCTGATTGATGAAGTCATGAATTATGTATTAGAAAAATTTAATGGGCCAATTTCTGAAAAGATTAGAAATTAACAGTGAAACAGAAATGAGCATGTTCATAAATCTGAACCTGCTGTACAGCTAAGACAGACATTGGCAGATATACTTGGCAATTTCACTTCCAAGATTACTGAAGCAACACGTCCTGTGCCAAAGAAAACTAGTGTACTGCACTTCTCAAACTCACCATCTCTGACAGAGAAGGAGAAAGAGAAAAGAACTAGCGTGTATCCGTGGACAGTTTACAACTACCATCAAAAGATAGAAAGGGCGTGGAAATCTCAAGGCAAAAGACAGAACAATAAAATCGATAAGGGAGGGAAGGAAAGGTAGATGAGAGAGAAAAACAATAACAGCTGCATATGATGTTCCTAGTGTCCTCCAATCTTATTTCCCTTTCCCCACAGCTTCTCTCCCTTTCATCCCTTTCCAGAGAGGATAGATCAGCAGAGCCGTTTAAGATTTCACTCATGGGTTCGCAGGCATGATGCAGTCCTCGTGTGTCAGAGCGAGAGAAAGAGAGGAGGATGCTGGGATATGTGCGGATAGGGCACAGAGCGGAAAAGCATCCATTACCACTGTTGGCCCTGTCACCTCTGCTGGCATGCTCATGTATCCAAACCCGTACTTGCCATGACTAATGACTGCGTCTCTGCCCATGTTATCCACACTCTTCCTTCTCTACCCAGCAGTGGTTGCTCCTGTCACTCAATCCTGCGCTTGGAGACGCTGCTCAACCGCTAACACTGCCTCCACTCTTAGAAAGGGCAGAGACAGGGACCTCCATTCGATAGCGCTCAGGCAATGGGAGACTGTGCAATGTTTTAAAATGATACTTGAGAGAAATTGGATGAAATAGATAGATGTGAGTTAAATGTATGACAGAAGTGCAATCAGTTAACTTTCGACAGCTGCATAATTGTGTACATATCTAAAAGTCTAAACAAAACTTTTTAAAGTGAAGATTTTTTACTTCATATAAGAAACCTGAGATGAAAGGTCAAAAAGTTTAAAAAGAGAAAAAGAAATCTTATACAGGCCTAAAACTTTTACATTTAAATTGACAAAAATATTAGTACAATAAATAAAAACTTCAACAGGCATTCTACAAAATATTTTTTATTGTAAGTGCTTATTAAATCTGACAATGTGCAATTTTGCAATTACTTAGTAATGCCTAAGTCCAAATCAAAACTATATTGTAGGTTAAGCATCAGTTAAAAAAATAAATAATTCAAAACATCTACAGTATTCTTTTTTTTATTTGTGTGTATTTTCTTTATTTACCACAATAAACGAAGGTGCTTGCAAACATTTGTCCGTGGCTGTATGATGCGTGTGAGTATGTGCATTTATAGACATGAGGGCCTTGTCCTTCTCTGAATACAAGCTGATTGAGGTCAGTGCCTCATAACAATCCATTTCATTATGAAAAGGCTGCGTTTCTTAAAACATAATTGCAAATAAACCTCTAGTGATTATTGTGTTTGAAAGGTTGATAAAGGTCATTGTGTAGGAGTGATAATTGGTTTTATACATGTCCACAGTAAGCAGACATGTACAATAGCGTGAATGTATATCAACAAATCCTTCCTTTACGGTCAGAAATTGGGGCTCATTTACTGACCACGCATACTTTGTTTTAAATTTTATTCTAAATTTACAAAATAATTTAGGAACAACTGAAACCACACGTACGCAGAAATCACATTCTCTGAGTGGTCCTATAAACTTATTAAGATGGAATTTTATACATAGCCTACATGTTTCATCTTAAGTATATTTAAGCAACATTTGTGAGAACATTGTTGCTAATTATCCACGCCGTTTTCAAGATTAACTTTTAAAGAAAAGCAGGAGTTAATCAGTAAAGTAAAACCTACACCAGAGCTTAATTTGGTGCAGAAAGCCAAAGCTTTTGAAAGCATTTTAACTCCAGAAATTATAAACTATACCCCTGGGTGACAGCATCAACCAAGAAGCTAAAGCTTTACTGCTGGAATTGTTTGCTGTTTGGGCAAGTTATTTAAAATCTAATAGGTCACGTGCCAACTGAATTTCTTCTGGACACCGCTGCCACTGTTTTAGGTTCAGCTTTATTTGAGAAGTAATTTTGCAGAATTACCGGTCAATCTGTAAATTTACCAACTCAGTGACCATTATGCACATTTGCTGCTATTCTGCATTATAGTTGCATCTTTCCCCCAAAAAAACATAAGAATATCAGGGCCTTTTAGTCCTGTGTAAATTAAATTCAAAGGCTACTAATCCTGATTCCTTACAAATAAAGCTTTCTTTTGTTGTTTTATCAACATTAATGACAGACACATATTAGGCTGCTGTCAGCTAGTGCACAGATCCATTATACTACTCTTACACATGCGTTTTCTTTCTCACAAAGATACTCGCCAAGACCTGGAATTTTGTGTATGTTTTGACGCTTGCCTTTTGCCGATGCAATGTGGTGATGTTTAGTGCATTTTGAGAGAGAGAGAGAGAGAGAGAGAGAGAGAGAGAGAGAGAGAGAGAGAGAGAGAGAGAGAGAGAGAGAGAGAGAGAGAGAGAGAGAGAGAGAGAGAGAGAGAGAGAGAGAGAGACGTAGCACCGCTGAATCAGACATGCCGTTTGTGAAATTACATCTTTTAAAATTACTGTTTTGATTTTATAATCAAATTTTTCTGTGTGGATTAATTTACTCATACAATCTATATGCTAAAGTGAATAAATGTTTGCGGGAATGATGTTTTGAGGACGGCAGACTTGAGGATCTTGCTGCGCGTGCTCTCACCCTGACTTTAGAGAGCATCATGTTTGCTGAGAGCAACAAAAGGAAAGGTGTGCGGAAAGCCCCTATATGGACATGGGTGTGTTTTTTGCAAATTACTAACCTTGTGCACATGGTCACTCATTTAGAATACTACAAATTCATTACCATGCAAACAAGGTTAAGAAAATGTGTGTACGCACGTTTTGGGAATCAGGAGGAACATTTTTGGTGAGAAGTTCTCCTGTGCGTATAGATACCTATTAGGGGTGTGCAAAGCAGCCGGTATTTGTATCTGTATTTGTATTTGTTGAGGGGGGAAAAGTATTTGTATTTGTATTCGAGTAAAATTCAAAATAGGTGTAAAAATCCAGTTTGTTTGCGTTACACTTCTAATTTATGTTATAGTGTAAGTATTCTTTAATTATATCCATTATAATAATTATGGATATGCAATATTGGTTGATGTTTTTCCATAAATCCAGCAATGAACATGTAACAAGGAACGTCATTGAAAAGAAAATAACATAACAGCCATTACCTATGTTAACGTTACTCTGTCAACAGCCTATTGTCTACATTACCGAGCTAACAGAGCTATTAGTGTTGTCACGGTACCAAAATTTCAGTATTCGGTACCAATACCAGTGAAAATCCACGGTTCTCGGTACCAATTTCGGTACCAAAGCTTAATTTAGATTAAATTTACATATATTAAAGTGTATATCACGGTTACAAAGATGGAAACTGTAGTATTAAAAACACTTTACAATAAGATTCCATTTGTTAGATAACATTAGATAAAATGACCTAACAATAAACAATAGTTATATACTGTCGCAATTATTCTCCTTGGGGTTCATTTAAAAATACATTTTTAACATTACTTACATTATTATTTATGTTAACATTATTTAATGCACAATGAATGAAGTGAACAAACATGACCAATCAAGTGTTTGTATTAAATAACATTCACATACACTTATTAATGTTGTAAAAATATATTGTTCACTCAATGTATTAGATAACACATTAAGTAATGTTAATGAATGGTATCTTATTGTAGTGTTACCAAACTATACAGGAGATAAAACGTGTTTTATTTGACTTGACTGTACTTTTATTTCATCCAAAACTGCATTCATATTTAATTTTAAAAGGGCTTTTTAAACCTGCTAAGAGTTATCCAGCCAAGAATAAGACTAGAACTGATTTTCTGATGGACTGATATTAATGACGGCTTTTTATTTCATTTCTCATCTCCATAAATATATCTAAAGCTAATGCAAGGGCTAGAAAACAATTCATTCTTTGCTGATACTTCCTCGTCATCATGGAGAGCGCAGTTCGCACCGCTATCTCCTTTCCACAAGCTTGCTCTCCCGTACGTCTATCGTTGCTATGTAACCATGGACATAGGCGCGCCCCTCGCTTCTATTATGAGCGCGCTTGCCACGCGCCTACATTTGAAATCTGAACGCGCAAAAAACGCGCTGTGTGAACGACGTATGTGTCTCTTTCCTCCTTTCTTATCAACAAGTGGATTTACAGCCACCACATCAGCAGCGCCGCCGGTCGCCATGTCTCATGAGGAAACGCAGTTTTTTGATATAAAGTTTTTCTTGTTCCCGAATACAAATATTTTTTTAAGTATTTGTTCGAAATAAGTATTCGTAAAAAACACATTATTTGTGCCTTTCCGAATACCGTATTCGGGTTCGGCTCCACCCCTAATACCTATAAACCTCGCAATTATTAGTGAATGAGGCCCAATGTTTGTTTCTGTTTATGTATTAATGCATTTCAGAATTACATAATATATTTGTCTATATCTAAATATATCTTACCATCATTTTCTCAAAGAGGGCAAGGATTTCCTTCTCCGATGTGATTTTTGAAGAAAGCTCCTCAAATTCAGAGGAAGTGGACCAGTCACCAGAAGAGGAATGCTTGGACATGTGGGAGAGGTGTGGCCGTTCCTTTTTACTGCCAGGGATCCGGATACTGGAAAACCTGTCCAACTAAGAGAAAAATGAGACATTTGAGAGTATGAGCGAGACTGGTTATATGATAAGAAATTAATTAGCCTATGTTATGTTGATTTTTTTTCTTTTTTTTTTTTCTTCATTTAGTTGAAAGTGCAAAATATACAACTTTGGGGTCAGTAATTCACAATGTTACAAACGATTTTTAGTTAAAATAAATACTGTTCTTTTGAACTTTCTATACAAAGAATCCTGAAATCCTGAATCCTGAAATCCTGAATCCTATCACGGTTTTCACAAAAATATTAAAGGGGTGGTATAATGCCCTTTTCACAAGATGTAAAATAAGTTTCTGATGTCCCCAAAGTGTGTATGTGAAGTTTTAGCTCAAAATACCCAACAGATATGTCCCTTTAAATGCAAATGAGCTGCTGCTCCCAGCACAGAGGGCGGAGCTTCAAGAGCTCCTGTGTGCGTTTGTGTGTTAGCAACTACCTCACACAGACACACACTGACAATTTCAAAAACTTTTAGCCTTTTATGTTCAAAGGCTAGACAATGATGGAGAGATTAGAAAGAAGTGACAACATGTAGATTGCAACAGGACATTTCTGAATGGTTAGGCTAGTTGATGAATTTATATTGCTGATGTGTCATCTTCTAGTCACTGATTAGCATATTCTGTCATGATAATCTATAAATCGCGTTGCCGGGGGAGGGGTTTATGTAAATTCTAGGGTTGGTGATGTCACTAACCCAGGAGGAATGTCCTGTAGTCCCAACCAGCCGTTTGTTGTAGTCCTTAAAAAAAAACGATTCAAATATCTTCCTTTGCTTTGAACTTTGAGCATTGTAACTTTGCAGATGTTGTTTATGCTCAAACAGCAACATTACACACTAACTAAAGTTAGAAAAGTGAAATCAATCAACCACCCTTTTAAGCTACGCAACCGTTTTTTAACAATGAAATAAAAGCAATGTTATTTGAACACTAAATAAATCAGCATACTAGAATGATTTCTAAAGGATCATGTGACACTAAAGACTGGCTGAAATAAAAAAATTAGAAATGCATTAAAACAGAAAACAGATTTAATTGTAATCATTTCACAATATTACTGTTTTTGTATATTCTGTATTTTGTAAACTGTGTAAAAAAGGTTTAAAATATAAATATTACAAAAAAACTAGTGCTGGGCTGTGAGACCAAAAATGTATATGAAATTTATATTAAAAATTATACCGTTTCACGGTAAATGATAGTATATTTTTTCCAAGCATGACTGGGTGATAACCACATTTTCTACTGATTGAGAGGGAAAACTGCAGTAGATTGACTTAGAATGCCCCATTTTACTGTAATGAGGGAATATTGTAGAAAAATTCCACACTAGTTTTCATACCGGTTTACAAGGCCCCACAAAATCATGCTGTTTACAAAGAGGTGCCAGCAGGAGGCACTTTAGGTAGAAATAGCGGTTTCCCCGGTAACGGCTGTACACAAAGCAGCATAGCGCTCATAAATGCTGCTTTATCAGGAAAGATAAAGAAAGATTAGGCTAAATGAAAATAACATCAAAACTTTTCTAAAGACAGTCAGTTCCCTTCAAAGATACATTCATATAAAAACAATCGTGCCGCATTTTGACTTTAAAACGTGCAGTGCGCATGTTAACTCAATGATGTCAAAGACTTTTGGAAAACCTATTTGTGGCGGGCAGTGTTGATATTGTGAACCAATGTATGGGAAACACTGTAATATTTGACAGCTATCATTATAGTTTAACCTATCCTCACCGTCACGGTTAGTAACCCATATATAGCTGTGCCCTCACCACAGTGCAACAGTGAAAAGGGACCCTCTCAAACAGTGTCGCGCCGCGTTCCGAACATTGTTTAAACGACATACTGTACATCGTTATTGTGGTATATTAAAAATTCCTATCGTAACAAAAATAAACACCGGTATTCGGTATGAACCGGTATACCGCCCAGCACTACATAAAACCAATCAAACTCTAACATCTGCTCCAATCTCATCTGCTTGAGCAGTCAAGTGATGAATCTGCATTTTTGCGGATTACAGCCCAACAGATGTCTGTTTTAAAAAATTAAGTAATTTTTCACTACTTTATTTGCTTATTAAAAGCCTACTTTAAAATTGTTTATAGTGTATTTCAATCCATTTATTAAGCTAAGTTTAGCACGGCAAAATTGACTCGGCCCTTTACAAGTAATTTGCATGCTATGTATTTGGTTGCCATGACAACTTCACATGCATGCTGCTTTCTGTAGTCATAGTAAAATAACTTCAATATTATATGGAGTTACACGGAGTGTGAATGTGAATATTTTCTACAGTAAAAATTTTTTCACACTATAGAAAAGCTAAAATGTGATTAAAATGGTGACTGACAAAAGCGAGTGGCTCAGTCTGAACTGAAGTTCAAAAGCTTTCAGATCTTTATCAAATACCCACTTTAACCCTGTGAACATTGTTTATGATCAGTTATAGCTTCCTTATTGTAAGCAGGCGTTCATTAGAAGTCATTCAGCTCCACATTCAGCATGCCTAACAAACAGAGCGTCCGCAGAGACAGTGTAACTTGCCGTCGATTTATATCGAGATGGTGGGCCCCCGCATCACACAGATAATGATTTCCTAATTGGATTAGATTTGTCAGAGAGCTGTTTTCTCTCCCTGGGCCTGTGGGAGCAACAGGGAGATGATGGGAGATTGAAATGTCAGTGTTGGCTGAAAAGGTAGGTGGTTTATTTTCAGAGGCCTTGCCCCCTTTCTTTCAAGGGGTGGGTGAATTAGCAGCAGTTATCTTCGAGATTTTTTTTTGCCAACGCCACCCATTGCGCATTATCTTGGCGAGAAGGAGAGCAACACGCTGAGATAATCAGCAATGACACTGATGTAAAATTAATTAAACACAAGCAGTAGATCAGAGTGTAGCTAGCGACTACAGTGCACAGAGCCGATGCAAGGAGCAAATGTGTGGTGTCTGATACCAAACGACACCATCATCTGTCTAATTTTGTTTGCCATTGCCCTAAAGCGCCTCTTCGCTACATTGAGTGATGGCACTGATCAGTTTAATCACAGAGATTCATCCCCAGCGGAGGGAAGAAGCGCTTTGCTATTCCACACTCGTTACCGGTGAATAGATAAATAAATATGTGCAGCCGCTACCTCGATAACAACAACAGGCATCATACCTCAGCCGACACGAGCTGATCTAGATGATGAAGTGCTTTTCAGGACTGTTTAGGTGTTTATGAGTGAGTCTGCGGCTTACTTTCATACAATCTCTCTCCCTTTTTCACCGGCATACACTTTGATGTTACTAATGGCTCCATCCCCTTCATTCCTCTTCTGATCACTCCACCAGACCCCTCTCTGGTAATTCAGCCTCTCAGCACCAAAACACATTTCTACCATGACCAAACATCAGCCCTCACAAAAGCCCTCTATTATCTAAGGACATGATTCACTCATCAAAAACATGTCCTACACGATTCTGCCACCCTACAAATTCTGCAAATTTTCTCCAAAGAATTTTTATATCAACAGATATTGTTGTTGTTTTTTAATGCCCGATACCGATATCTTAGAGAGCAGGGTGGCTGATATATCACACTACATAATTTAAAGATAGTAAAAACAAATGCATAACAATTGAAGAAATTTAAGAAATAACTAGTAATAAATCATTTGAAAAAATTAAATATAAACTTGATAAATCTGTAAAATAAACAGATTTATACTTTAGATGGTAACTTCTTGATTCTGTTATCATTCTATTATAGTATTTTTCACAAACACTATGAACAACAGTGCACTCAGCAATCTGGTAAGTCTGTGTGCACTGGGAATCTTTTTTTTTTTTACAAAAAGACAAGGCTATACAGTATATGACCTGCATATGGCATAGCAGCAAGCTGGATGTAGTGTAGCATAGTCTGAAATCAAGAAGAATTTAAATTGTCAATCAGGAATGTCCAATGACAGCGTAATTCTCTTCCTGTCCGTATCCAATTCACAAAGACAGATCGTTATGCACAGAGTGCACGCTTTTTTATGCAGTTCTATTACTAATAATAAAAATACTTCTTTGCACTTTGTTTAACAGTTTATTTTCTGATAATTTATCAGAAAAAAGTATCGGCTGATGTCAGTAATTAAAATATCGGCCTTGACAACAGTCAACCACTACCAAGATTGCATCTGCTCATTTAATTTAATCTCCATTTGTCATTCATTTTGTCTCTTTTCTTACTCATTTCATTCATGAATCAATCCAGTCATGTGCTCATTTCAGACTGCACCTGACTTTAGGGTGTGTGATAGAGAGAGGGAAAAGGAGTGTCCCAGCGGTGTCTACCTCATCATAATCCTGATTACCCTGTTCCTGGGTCTACCTTCCCTCTGGCAACGAGAGACCGAGAATCGATACCAAACCAACACAAACAAAAACACATTTTGATGCCAATCCATAATGCAAAAGAAACTAAACATTTTGAGAGAGAGAGAGAGAGAGAGAGAGAGAGAGAGAGAGAGAGAGAGAGAGAGAGAGAGAGAGAGAGAGAGAGAGAGAGAGAGAGAGAGAGAGAGAGAGAGAGAGAGAGAGAGAGAGAGAGAGAGAGAGAGAGAGGGGGATTAAATGACCCAAGAGGCGAAGAATTAAAGAAGAGAAGATTGAAATGTATTGAGGAAAGAGGAAACCTGGTGAAGAGATGATTAGTGAGTAAGCATGGCAGAAGGGAGGCGAGAAGGAAGATTTGAGATAGAAGGAAGGATGGAGGTGATTGCAGTGCTAAATACCAAAGTTGGTGCTATTCACCATGAGGGTGAAAAATGCCCACTGAGTTCCATCGATAAGGTGGTCTAGGTGCTGTTTAAATTAACTGACTGCTCCAGTCCATGACCTAAGTCCTCCATCCAAAATATTTCATTACCTTCTGCTGCTGCTAGAGGAAACAGGTCCAGCTGCACAGGCTTGATACAACATTTTTCACCCTCAATGTTTAATGAAACTCATACCAGTACATGAAATTCTAGCATGCTTCAGAATTCAGCTCACTGCTATCCTTGATTCATCATACTTACAAAAGAAATTGAGAAAATCAATTGTCGTTTAAAATAAATAAAGAACCAATGTAGGAAAATGCGCGAACAGCGGGAAACTCTGTATATTTGCGCAGTGTGCGCATGTCAAAAAATCTAGGCTATTCTGATTTTTTCTGAGGCTTTTACAGTATATTGTTCATATCGATATTGTAATTATATCGTATCGACCGAAATTAAGAAAGATATTGTGATATAAATTTTGTCCATATCGTCCAGCCCTATAAGCTACACTTTATTGCCAGAACACAACAAACACTTGATGTTTTTGAATTCTTTATACATTTTCAGTCATTTAAAGCTGCAGTCCGTAGTTTTTCCTCTTTGTCGCCATCTCTGTTCGAAATCTGCAATTGCAGTTATTCGAGGAATTGTCAACTTTACGTGGGTTGTGCCTCGGCAAGGCACAGCGCGGACGAATCCAATTGTTTTGAGGAGAACGTGCGGCTGTTAGTCACCACGCCGGTGTGGATACTGTCATTCGGAATCACAGATTCTACTTTTTAGAAGTATGACCTACATAAGAATTTTCACCGGAAAATGTAATCTGAACAAGTAACATCCACTTTTGTTCTGACCAACTAAGGGGAAAAAAGCATTGCAGTAAAACATGCTGATTAAATCTAACGATCGCTTATATCACGTCAAACCGTGCAAATTATACTTTGTTCTCAAATTGTTAATGTTAACAACATCAGCATTGCGTGACTACATTTAATGCCCTTCCGATATTTATCCTTGTTTTTGCATGGGCCCGGTTGCAGTCTCTTTTTTTCCTGTAGCCACCCCGAAGTCTTGCATTTTACAACGGGTGAATCCAGTTGTCACTGGTGATTGTCGTTTGAACCTTTCTGGATGCGCAATTAAATTGATAAGTTTAATTATATCAAGTGCTGTGAGAAAAAGCTATAAATCTCCACCTCCAACATCCTCACACGCAACATAGCCTACTAGCCGAGACACCTTCTTTATGTGTACAGATGTGACGTAATGACGCAAAGACATGCTCGAATTTTCTGCGGAAATCCACCAGTACCACTGGAAATAAAAACATTATTACAAGCTTACCGTTATGAATCGAGCTAAGGCAAGCAGATAGTTTTGAACACTGGCTGGTTATGTACTTGCTCAAATTTATTTAGAATTTTTTTTAACCCAAAAAAGTTACGGACTGAAGCTTTAACAAAATAAATATCTTAAGAGAAAAATGTATTTACATTTTTGCATGTGCTAACAGATTATATTGTTTCAAGTCATAAAACAGGTTTGTGTTGCCTGACTTTGATGGCAAGTATCTTTGGCACAGTTTGCAGTGCAGGCTGCAGTATTAATAATATTACACATGTTGTCTCTCAAAAATGCACATAGTAGCAGCTAGGATGCAGATGCAAATTTATGTTCATTAACAAAAACAGTTACATCTGTAAAAATGGTAACAACCTCATTTATATATGGTAAAATTTAAATATTCTGACTATTTGAGTTTAATCAAAATTAACAGTTGGTCTTCCATAGTAGCATAGATCATGATAAACGCAGTTTATGGACCATGCGCACCTCACATGAAAAAAAAAAAAAAAAAAAAAAAAAACGTGTATAAAAAACAGTAGCCTAAACACATTTAGTATAAATGCACAAATGCTAGCTTAATCACAAAAAAATACTGTAAATATATTCTATTACTCCATTAATGCATGTCTACAGGGTGGGCCATTTATATGGATACACCGTAATAACATGGGAATGGTTGGTGATATTAAAGTCCTGTTTGTGGCACATTAGTATATGTGAGGGGGCAAACTCCTCAAGATGGGTGGTGTGTACTAATATATACTAATGTGCCACAAAAGGACTTTAATATCACCAACCATTCCCATGTTATTACGGTGTATCCATATAAATGGCCCACCCTGTACATTAATAATATAATACAATTCGATATGATTGCATTCATGGTGATTTGTAGATGGAAAAACCTTTTAACTGTATCGTTTCGCACAGTGTTTCTCCTGTTTGTCAGTGCTGTTTCATCTGGCTTTAAACTAGTTTAAATCAAGACAATTTGTATTCTTTGCTGAATTCAAGCACTTCTCACTGGATTCCACAGCGCTGTTTAGTGGCCGCGTAACCGAGACGTTTAGCAAGTAAGCGCATGTGCTATAATAAGCTCATGCTGCGCTGCCGAGTGGATAAATGGTCCGTGGCGGCACGGTTCAAATGAGTAGCACTAAACTTTTGTTCGTTAAACATTTTATCGAGCATTTATCAAACTCTTGTTATCGTTTTATCAAGGAAAATTATATCACGATAATTACCATTAAGGTTTTATCACCCAGCCCTAATTTTATGTTGAACAAGGCATTTCCAGTTTCTCTGGTTATTTATTATGATCAATTCTTACATCCTGATTGTCAAGTTTCCTGAGTTAATTCAGAATTTTGTTTTTGTTAGATCTAATAAAATTACCATGAATTTATAGAAAAGAGAGGAATTATTGTAATGTATTCCCTGTTGACAAATAGACACTTACCATGAGCTGAACAGCTTCACAACAAGTTGTATAAGTTTTACAGATACATGCAGCCTCATTAGGGATGTATATAAAGCATGAAACATGCTTGATAAAAGGCCATTCTCAAGTGTTAGACGCACAAGAAAGCAAGCAATTGTCTCAAGGAAAGCTTTAGAAAGATTACAGATTAGTAAAAGCTTTTTTTTTCTCAAAAAAACTGAGCTGACTGTGAATGAAATGCTGTGGTTAGTATGAGACTAAAATACTGTGTTAAGCATGGGTCCTCTAATAGTCTGTGATATGGGGTTAATCATATCAGAGAGGAGGAATCAAATTTAAAATGTATGCTTGTTGATAATGAACAACAAGACAGAGAATTAAAGAGTGAATATTTGACAAAGTGAAGGAGAGAAACCTGAATAAAAGGACTCTTACCACATCATCTGTAAGTGTTCTGATGTTTAAATGCTATAAACAGTGTGTGTGTGAGAGAGAGAGAGAGAGAGAGAGAGAGAGAGAGAGAGAGAGAGAGAGAGAGAGAGAGAGAGAGAGAGAGAGAGAGAGAGAGATGATTAGAATGATTTCACAGTGACACTGAAGATGAAATCCACAAGACAAAGCATAAAAAGCATTAACCAACTGAGCCTGCAAATGAGCTTCAAGAAGTTACTTTTTCATACTATAACATCTATGAGAACAGACGGGTGTGTGTGTGTGTGTGTGTGTGTGTGTGTGTGTGTGTGTGTGTGTGTGTGTGTGTGTGTGTGTGTGTGTGTGTGTGTGTGTGTGTGTGTGTGTGTGTGTGTGTGTGTGTGTGTGTGTGTGTGTGTGTGTGTGTGTGTAATTATCTTTGCGAGGACCAGTTTGAGTTTTAGACCATTGGAGTGAGGACAAAGAGTAAAGTGAGGACATTTTGGCCAGTCCTCACTTTCTGAGACCCATTTAAAGGCCTGTTTGAGGGTCAAGACTTGGTTTTAGGGATACGGTTATAATTAGGTTAAGGGTAGGTTTAGGGTAAGGGTTGGGGTTAGGCACTTAGTTGTGATGGGTAAGGTTAGGGTAAGCGGCTAGAGATTGCATTGTGTCAATGAGTGTGAGTGTGAGTGTGAGTGTGAGTGTGTGTGTGTGTGTGTGTGTGTGTGTGTGTGTGTGTGTGTGTGTGTGTGTGGTGTGTGTGTGTATTCTGAATTTCTCAACTGTAAAATCTTTCTCAGATCAAATATGTTGATTAGTCCAAGTGAATTGTCTGCATATACATGTATGAAGAAATAATTGGAAATGCAATTATCAAGACGAGAGAGAAGCCAACTAATTTAATTCTACACTGCCATCCCTTGACAATTACAAAGGGACCTGAGCACAGTGCTTCATGCACATTAAAGACCAATTCAGAGTTAGAGTGTCAAAAAGATGAGATGTGAATTGAATTGCATACAGTGCAATTTAGTTACTGCTCTCTATGGTTACAAGCTCACCATTGCATTCTGCCATCTGTTTAGAAGACAAAAGTTTCATAGGCGATTGTAAATGAGAAAATGTTCCTTGGTGACATATGAACGTGCTAATATGCAATTGGAATGTCTGCATGTTGGATTAAGGACAAAATTAGACCAATCTGTTGCTTTGGATCACACTCGTGCGCTGAGGAAAAACTGCTTTTGTGGTGCTCAGGAAAAGCATGTTTGCTAATGCTGTTGCGGTATTTAATTTTGGAAATTCTTTAGAGGAATGGTTTGCCAAATCTCATAAGGAGGAACAAAGCAAACAAACAACGGCACATTTTGCCCGTATTCTTAGTCTAGGTTCTTGCCAGTCCTCCATTAGAGGAGAGAATTGGGTTATTTAGCAGTAACCCAGCACAGCTCAAGCAAACAGTTCGACTCAATCCCAGATGGCAGGCATTATAATCTGTCAAACTCCAAATCTACATTTTCACAGCCTCCCTCCAAACATTCACATGCACTATTAATTCAGCTAGTGGTCCACACAATAGTCAAACACACACACAGTTATTGGTGGCTTGGCCAAGAATCACAGCCATCAGTCTTACTTCATTAATGGAGTCAAAACAAATTCACATACTTCGGTGTAAACATGCTGTGCTGGTGATCAATCAGAAAGTCTGTGCTTGGGAAATGACCTTCATTAAAGAAACACAGAACTCCAAAAACACAAAACCTCTCAATCACAGAAACCTCTCAATTACTGAACTTAGCATGAAATACCAGGAACAAGACAAGTGACCTTCTGAAAGACTTTTGAGAGAACCTTTATGCCAACAAAAAAACACCTCAATGAATAAAACGTCAATTTGGAGGCAATGGAAATACACAAGTTTCTTATCGCTGTTCTACATTTATAAAATAAAATAATAAAAACTCTCCTACATATATACATATTTATAACCTTACTATACCAAAGATTAAAGCATCAGAAGTGGCATCAACTTCACAATGCACTCAGTAAGCCAACATTAATTTAAAATTCAGCACTTTAAAGGTGATCTAAGCGATGTCACACGTTTTTAGGCTGAAATTTTATTTTCTGAAAATTTTGTCACATACAGCAAACATCTCCTCACTATCTGCTAGCTGCATGTCCCCTGAACACACTGTAAAAAACACAGTCTCTGTAGACAGCCCAGGCTCCACAAACGGCAACAAAAACAAACTGGGCCAGCCTGGACCATGAAACATAACAAACAGTGTTCCAGCCAAGCGTGCAGCACAAGCCCTGAAAAGTGAAGCCAAAGCGCCTCGATCGACCCCCCGGTGACTGGTCCTAGTATAGGTCATAAACCCCGCCTCCCCGTGTTATTCAACGGGACGTGAGACCAACTAAACAATTAAATTATACTTCAAATATATTTTTTCCAAAGGTGGTTTCTGTCATTTGCTGTCGTTTTTATCACGCTGATGTAAGTTCAAGTGTCTGTTTTAAAAATAAGTTTGTTTTTAGTTAGTTACGTGATGCTATAAAAACGGTGGTGTAACGTCATGATTGACAGCTGTGATTGACAGGTTCTCTGAGCGAAGTAGTCACTGAAGCACCAACGGACTTTTTTTTCGGGATCTTCGGAGGACTGAGGAGATTGAATTTATTTTTAAAAAGCCTCTTGTTGTACTGCAATCAACAGACATCAAAATTCATCATGATCAAAAATCAAGCGACACGGACAGACATAGGCCACTTAAAAAAAGTGCAGGGAGAGTGCATTCTGCGAGAGTGAGGGCGGGGTGTTGATTTCACGGCTTTACTTCCTGCTCACTACTGCGCAGGTCTGGTCCAGAGATCGCTACTGCGCAGACTCAAGTCCCAAGATGTCAGCGCCATATCGGGACACTGGCGGCTTCAGTTCTCACCAATGGAAGAGAGCGAAGGGGCGTCGTCCATCTTTTTTTACAGTCTATGGTTCCAGCCAATAACCAACAAGAATGATTTGGGGGTGGGGGTTGGGGGGTTAGTGAGCATGCACATGAAGGGGGGTGTGGGGAGTGGAGGAAGCATGAAGAGGGAAGTTAGCTAGAGGAGAGATATCCTAGACAACGACTAACGTTAGAATGATATTCTTTTGAATTTTGATATGGCCAACACACGGCATTCCGATGAACAAATAGCAAAGAAGAGGGAAAAGGTTTCAGGAAGCACGGAAGGGAGGGAAGGGGACGGGATGAGGAGGAGGGAGAGTCGAGCTAGCCTCCGTTTGTGTGACAATACTTCAAACGTCAACAAGAAGTGACGTCACCCAACATCGCTTAGAGCACCTTTAAGTTAAAAAAAATGACATTAATTACACCCCAAATGTGCCTATTGCACTGTCAATTTACAGAGGGGATAATGAACCTGTAGATATAAAAGTAGATTAAAATACAAACTCACTAAAAAATGTGAAAAGTAATTAGATGAAATAAAAATCGTGACCATCAAAAAGGAAACAAATATTCATGAGCCTAATTGTAGAACCTTCCCTCTACTTGTCAGTCACTCACAGTGTTTGTTTTCTCAAACTGGCTGAGAGAAAAAAAATAATTATTTAAAACATATCACAAACATGCAATTAAAAAGAAGCTGTTGTCATACTCAATTTAGCAGAGACAGCAAAAACATCTTGTGCTACTTGGCTGTAATTATATTTGCTTTATAATTATCTAAATATCAGGTGGTCCTCCCTCCCCTGTACTCTGTATGGCAACTAACATTTCTTACAGCTCTTGAAATGATTCAGTTGCTAAAAACAAAGCATTAAAACCAAATTTCACAACTAATTAATTTGCAAGATTAATATTTTGCAACCCATGTAAAAATGTAGCTAAATCCTAGGGCCTGAATATGGTGCCTTTATTCCCTCTTAACTTTTTGTTGCCATAGAGGAGTTACACCTTGGAAGCAGGGAGGTAATTGCAGTTCATACCTAACCTCAACCTCCCGATCTCTGCTGGGGACCAGCATATGGTAGCTCGGCCAACAGGTTTAGCTTCAATTCAACTGATCTCAGGAACAGTTATCAGGGAAAGCGCCCCTGCCTTCCTCAGAGCTAAAGCTAAACTAGGGCTGACAAAATGGCTGAAAAACTAAATTTGAATTTTTTTTATACTTAAATAATATTCTAAGGAATGACTTCAGTTAGGAAAAAAAAAAACTTTTGTCTATCTCCTGAAGCCACATGAGGCCGCAATAGGCAAAATATTAAAGCACTGTATTAAACTGTTTATAAAGCAATGAAATAGCATGACTATCTGTAAAAAAGAAAAAGTGCATAACGTTTAAACTAACGTTTATAAATATTAGAGATGCACCGACTGCAATTCTCTTGGCAAATTCCGATTTTTTTTTAAAGTATTATCTGCCAATACCGATTTTATTTTCTAAGAACTATAATTGACAGCATATACAAACAAAAGTCAACTTCAAATGAAAAATATTCTTTTCATTAAAAAAAACAATTAAAAAGTCAGTAATAAAATAAGAACAAATAAATGCAAAAGAATAAAGAGAGAAAACACAGCTTTAAGTTTTTCAGGTGGGTCTAACAGTATATTAAAGTAAGAAAGACTACAGAAATTGAAGTAATCAAATGTAAAATAACATTGGATAGGCTTCACTGTAAAAACTAAATCCAGATTAATATGCCTACAAATTAAAGTTCCAAAAGCTATTCAGTCAAGACTAGCAGAGTGATTTTCTTTGTCTTTTGTTCTTTAACATGACAGACAGCAGCAATAATATTAGACTGCTGTCACTTTAAGAGCTTATGCACGGATCCAATATACTGATACACAACACGCACAATCTTTCTCTACTGTTTACATTCCAAAACTGACTGTGTTTGACTGAATACTCGCCAAGATGGGCATTGACCATTTTGTGTGTATTTGACCGTAAGCCACTCATTTTGGTACTTGTGCAACCAACAAGCTGTTTGAGAGGCGGCATTACGTGCACGCCACTTATATAGATATATATATCATCTTAAATCTGACAACGCATCTCTAATACGGTTTGTTAAAAATAACACGTAAAACAGACAGACACTGTTTGCATGTTTCTGTTAATGGATACACATTCTGGCTTCCCGGTGACATTACAACAGCGATGATCAAAAAATAAAAATAAAAATAACATGGGCAAAACAGTCACTCTTTGTACACTTAGTTCAATGCGAGTGCTGCCGTATGCTCGAATATGACCAGTCATTTACGCAGCAAAAATACCCCTGGAGATGCCAGGGGACAGCGAACCTTATGGAACCTTACCCTGAGCCTAAACCACAACTCCAACTCCTTCATACAAGTAAATATAAATCACAAAACATCAGTTCTCACAGGAAAGTGTGGTAAAGCGCTGCTTCTGGGTGAAAACAAAATCTTCCCCATTAAAGGCTGAAAGGAAACAGCAGGTTCAATGGTCCCTCTGTGAAGCACTTGAGAACATAAGAGTCATGTTTCAGAAATTAAATAACTTTACACAATGGAAGAAGACTCTCACAGCTACCGGGGCGTGTCTAGACTTCTGCGGTTTTGTTATTCAACTCCCCACCGACGTTCTCACAGCCCTCAGCCAAACCACCATCTGCATACTCGTATTCAAATGTAACTTTGCCCCTATACAGACTAATACTAACGAATAAGCGGCGAGATAATTATGTTCTCTAAGCACATACACGCTCAATTCATTCTGTGCAGACAAATGTAAAATCACACTGAATTTTAACAGTCTGTCTTCATTCGAGTTGAGTTCTCAGCAAATAGTGGAGCAAACTTCCTACTAATCATCATTCACAAGAAGACTTACAACCTGATCAGATGAAACCCTTTGCTGGAGAGAAAAGAAGTATAATCACAAAGCAAACATAGAAATTTTATACTGTACATTGGTTGGAAAAACAGCTCTATGAAAGGTCAAACCATTCTGACTGAAGAGTGGGGACCAGTCAAACCCAAACAAAAACAGTCAGTGTGTCAAGAAGGGCAAGCAGTGGGGGATCCTCATTAGAGCTAAGGCGAACTGCAAGGATTGAGTTCAGGTGTACTAATGAGATCAACACACCCATCCACCGCCTGGCCAGCCAGAGATCTGCTTCACCTCAGCCAACGGATGGTGGGCTAACCGCCTACAGTCAAGATGAAGACCAGAAGAAAGATGATTACGAGTTATTGAGGTCAATCTGTATATACTTGTGAAGTATATAAATGCAGTTACAGCAAATCATATAGAAGACAATATGAAAAGGTTAAAAGATATATAACCAGGGTCCAAAACCACCATGCACTTAATGCATATAAAAAATATTTTTGGCGAATAAAAACTGTTGCTTGCCACTTGCAGGTTTGCCAGTAATGTTAAAGTCATAAAAAAAGCATTACTGTTTTTATTGAAGACAACACCAGTGCTGCTTCTAACTTTTACTAAATTGGAAAAGTCACCATCAGAAGTTTCTCCCAAAAGAAGTTTCTTTTTTTTCCTTTCCAGAACTTAACATTGAATACAATTTACAAAACGGACAAAATATGAAGAACAAAATCTCAAGGTGTCTTGATGTTTTTGGTGACAAGTGCAGTTGTGTGTCTGGATGTTCTTGTGCATTTTGACCTCCATTCAAGGGTGATGTTGCATTGCAGTGAACACAACACTTTGGGTACAATGGCAGAGCAAAATTATCCCTGAGGTTTCTTTAACACTCTCAAACTCACACAAATGACAGGGCTCATTAAAACAACCACAGTAAAAGTATAAATGCTTCAAATCAATGTCCACTGAATAAATTGAAACCTATTCAAAGCATTTTCATTTGGCAGACATTTCACTAGAAATGAAACCACCTAAAATTTTGGAATGCATTTCAAAAAAGATATTATTGACAGTAATTAATCATTGACATTAAAGACATTTATAAATGTTACAAAAGCTGTCCATTTCAAATAAATCATATTATTTTATACTATATTCATCAAAGAATCCTCAAAGAAAATGTATCGTTTCTACAAATATATTAAGCAGCAACTGTTTTTAACTGTTTTATTGATAAGAAATGTTTCATGAGCACCAAATCAGCATATTAGAATGAATTCTAAAGGATCAAGCAATGATAATAATGTTTATCACATTAAATGTAAACTGATTGTTTAGTGTTTACAATGCAATGATTATTTGTATTATTTGCTGCTTCTTGTAATAATTACAATCAATAAGGGAGAAAAGCCCACAGATTCATAGATTCTCATTGAAATGCTTATAATCTATCCATTCCATCCTAGTCCTACCGATAAATAAAACACCAAGATGTGTTGGCCACAGACATTGCACATTACATGAAGCCAACCAGCATGATGGATGTCACCAATTCAAGAACTGGCAGGGGACTGGGTTTTAGAGCCAAATGCAAACACAAACAAACGCATCCCCCAAACAAAATTCTCAGTCAAACAGATACTGTAGAAACTTTACAAAAACTTGGTTACAATGGCAACTAGGTTAATTAGGAGTTTATTCATACAAAGCAGTACTAAGTGCTTACATGCCCTGCGTGTGTTCTCATATGGGGAAAACATAAAAGATAATAGCTATCATCACAGAGTAGAGAAACAGTGTGCGGATAGGTTTCTAGAGAATTATTATAAAAGAAAAAGGGATATATAGCTTGTGCACCCAAAGTTTGACATGACTAATATTCTTTACGCATTAGTAATCATACTCCACTTGGAATGAATTGCATCATTTGTATGAGCATCAAAGTTATTGAAAAGTCCTCTGTTACCATTTCAAGGCTAGAGCAACAATTGGCAGAGAAAGCAACCCAGCTAACAGGGAACGTTCTCAGAACATTGGCTAACGTTCTCTGAAAGTTCTCTAAAAGTTATCAAAAACGTTCTTGCTGTAACGTTATTATAACGTTGTGCCAACGTTATATGTCATTGATAACCGTTCTAAAAACGTTAGCATTAAAACGTTATTCTTACGTTGTTAGTGGAACGTTTTAAAAACATTATTATGTTAAAAAATATATATTAAAAGTTCTCTCAAAGTTACCAAAGTAACGTTGTGCCAACATGTCATTGATAAACGTTTTAAAAACTTTATGTTAAAAAATATATATTAGTCATTACAAATTAGTTATACAGCTTTTTATTCTGCAAATCAACTTCAGAAACATAATTTGTAAATCCAGTGACACAACTAATGACACAATGCACTGACATTATTTAACTATTTCATTAAAATATTTTTTATGGTCAGAAAAAAAAAATCCCAGAATATTAAAAATTATGTACAGGAAAATAGCAGTATTCATTTAAGTTGAGTGCATTTTGCTTGTTGTATGAATTAGACACTTTTATCACAATGCTGATTAAAAAGTTCTCTCAGAGTTACCAAAGTAACGTTGTGCCAACATGTCATTGATAAACGTTATTCTTACTTGTTAGTGGAACGTTTTAAAAACGTTACTAAATTAAAACAAATATTAGTAATTACAAATTAGTCATACAGCTTTTATCTTCTGCAAAACAACTTCAGAAATATAATTTGTATATACAGTGACAATGCACTGAAATTATTTTTTGGGGTTAAAATATTTATTAAAAAAATATTAAATATTTATTATTAGAAAAAAATCTCAGATATAAAATAATTATTTATTCAACAGGAAATAATTCAAAAACTACAGTCAATTATAAATTTGGTTTTACCTCTAAAAAAAAAAAAAAAAAAAAAAAAAATACAACTAGCGTTTTTAATAACTTTTGCAATTACAGTCAAAGAGAAAACAGGGAATGTGTTATATCCATAGACTGTAGTTTTATCTGACCATTCCCCACATTACCAAACGACCTATTACCTAAGATGGGCGTGGTTTTGCAGCGCGGCACGAACCGTCAATCAAACACTGCGTCAGCGGGACAAGACGTCGGACACAGAGACGACAGCTTTTAGGTAAGTTGGTTGAATTTTGCGTGTTGTATGAATCAAGTACTTGTATCAGTGCTAATTAACTTAGTTTTGCAGCAGTTGCTACTGTTTTAATAAAGTTAACTAGATCATCAGTTTGCATGATATGAGGTATAGATGAAACATTGCTTGAGATGTCTGGTTGTTTGGAGAAGAAAAAAGTACACACATTTAAAATCAGTGTGTGTGTGTGTGTAACATGCTGGGACACACAAGGTGGTATAGGTACATGTAAATGTAATATAGGTAGGCTATGTTATGAAAAAATAGAGTATCCATCGCTACTGTAAAGTAAAATTAAAAATATTATAATAATTTCCTTCCTCTCTCTTGCTGCCACTGAAAAAAAAAAAAAAAAAAAAAAAAACTACCGACCCATGACCAACCAACAGGAACCAAACTTTTTTTTTTTTTTAGGCCTAATATCCATTGTTTACTAAGAGGACCACATTAACTGGGGCATTTTATTCTGGGGAGTGATGGAGAGATAACATTAATGTTTTTCTTGAGTTTAACCCTCGTGCTTTCCTTTATGATAATTGGGTCACACACTTAAGTGACCAAACACCTTAAGTGTACCTTTTCATCAATTCAATAAATGTACTATATTTTAGTTCAATAATTATTTAATATTTTAAGCTTTTTGTTACTTAATAATATTTGTGCAATAATTATGATCCATTAATGACCATTTAAAATATTTTTGATTTAAGCAAAGTTATCATTAGATTGCAGTTTTGGGGTGTGGCACGGCTCATTAAAGCAATTTAAACTTTAAGAGTGCGTTAAAATAGAAACAATACAAAGTCCTTGAGCATGAAAAGCAGTATAAATTTAGTAGCATCTGGCTTAGGGACAAGAGCAGAGAGCTTATCTCGTATCTTTTTCTCCCAATATTCCAAAGCAGATTAAACTTTTTGTAAATTGTCAGAAAATCTAATTAGATATTCTGCATGAGCAAGTACAGCATCCCAGTGCTTTTATACTAATCTCACCACACTTTAATACAACACTGTTTTATTTTCTCCCTGCAGTGTCTCCGAAGATCCTCTCAGGGTTCAGTCCAGTCCAGTCCGATGTGCCGGAAGTGGAAGCTGATGTGATTGTGGATAATGTCATTTAAAATGTTTTTTTTTTTTTTAGCTTGCTGATAGGTTAGGGTTAGGTAAAGAGGCTGTTTTAGTTTTGTTTCATGTTTCATTATTTTGAAGTTTAATCAGTTTGTTCTATGTTTTAGTCCAGGTTTATTTTCATGTTAATTTCATATTTCAATTTAACCCAAGTCGGTTTCAATTGTATCTGTATCTTGAAATAAACTACACTTTGGTTCACTTCAGCTCGCCTTCAGTGGACTACATTACACATAGACATGATTCATGGGTCTTTTTGATTTTAATTATCTTTCTAGATCTTTTGTCTTAATTTTAAAATCTGAAAGTTCTTAAGGTGCTTTCATAAAATGATTGTCATATATACATTATATGCAAAAACACTGAGAATGTTTAAATGTTTAAACAAGTGAATGGAATGTTTTAAGAACGTTTTTTATAATCTTAGAAAAACATTAAGAGAACGTTTATATAACGGGAGAATTGAACGTTCTAATAACGTTTTTAATAACGTTCTTATAACTAATAAATAACATTAATACAACGTCTAAAAAATTGGACGTTTTGAACATTCCTAGAACATTCAGAAATAACGTTTTTATAACTTAATGGGAACATTATGGAAACATTCTTATAACCTAAGAATTGAACGTTCTAATAACGTTTAAATAACATTCTTATAACCAAGCAAGAACGTTAATACGACGTTTATATAACAGGAGAATTGAACGTTCTAATAACGTTTTGAATAACGTTCTTATAACTAAGAAATAACGTTAATACAACGTCTAAAAAACTGGACGCTTTGAACGTTCCTAGAACTTTCAGAAATAACCTTTTTATAACTTAATGGGAACGTTATGGAAATGTTCTTATAACCTAAGAATTGAATGTTACAATAACGTTTGAACAACGTTCTTATAACCAAGCAAGAACGTTAATACAATGTTTATATAACAGGAGAATTGAACGTTCTAATAACGTTTTGAATAACGTTCTTATAACTAAGAAATAACGTTAATACAACGTCTAAAAAACTGGACGCTTTGAACGTTTCTAGAACATTCAGAAATAACGTTTTTATAACTTAATGGGAACGTTACGGAAACGTTCTTATAACCTAAAATTGTTAGCTGGGAAGAGAGCCTTGAGAAGACTGGATTGTCATTCGAGGCAGACTCTGAATCACCTTCAGAGCAGAGAAGACCCATTCATGCAAATAAGGTTGCACAAAACGGAACCACCAGGCCTTCTGACTAAAAACAAGCTGGACTCAGAAACGTCCTTATTAAAAGTCATAAATTAATCAATCATTTTGAAAACGTAACAAAATATCATTAATAGACGTGCTGTGCTGCACCCCCTCTACTCAATTTTCTGGTGTTTTCTACTCCCTGACTGCACCCGGTCTAATTAAAAGGACTTATTGCCATAATTAACAACATTAGCCATTTCACCTGATTATATTATAAATAACAGTGTTTATTAGGTCACTGCAAACGGCCATCCATCATATTAGCCTTTGCTGAAAGGTCATCTCTGTCAATGTCAATGATAGCTGTGTTTTTATCCTGCGACATGCCCTCATCTACAAAACATCCAAAGAAAGTTACAATTGTGTGCACAATCATTAAGCATTTATGTAAAATAAGATCCAAAATGATCAGAAGAACAATTGCCTTGATTTTCTTCAAATCAACATTTTTGTTTCTAGACAGCACAGTAATGGAGTAGGAAGGTCATTGTGAAAAAGAACAAAAAGTTTACCCAAAAAACAGATCAAGGTGATTGGTTTCACCTAGTAATAGTTGCTTGCTAGGAAACCCCCATCTCCTTTCAGCTAGACTCAATGAGATGATGAAAATAAAAAAACATAGTAGATTAGAGTGGATAAAACTGACAAAGGTGAGATCTGAACAAACAGCATATTGAAGATGTGTAGGAGTGCATTACATTTTAGGACTTTTAATTATAAACAAAATACACCGGGACTTTTTTTGAAATGTCAATACTACACTATTGCTAGCTGCTCATTCAAAAAGATGAGGGAGATAAAATATGCCCTCTTACCACCACCTACAATCTATTACAATATTGTCATAAATCATCAACAGTAAATCGTAAGCATCGTATGGCATAAATGCACGGTATTCATTGATTGTTAACTGATTTGTCTGTAATTGACTTTTTATGGATATTGTTTTCAAAACCTGACAAATCAAATAAAACTGGTGGTGGTTGAGGAGATTCCCCTTTTCCATATGTAAAGCACTATATAAATGTACACTCACCTAAAGGATTATTAGGAACACCATACTAATACTGTGTTTGACCCCATTTCGCCTTCAGAAATGCTTTAATTCTACGTGGCATTGATTCAACAAGGTGCTGAAAGCATTCTTTAGAAATGTTGGCCCATATTGATAGGATAGCATCTTGCAGTTGATGGAGATTTGTGGGATGCACATCCAGGGCACGAAGCTCCCGTTCCACCACATCCCAAAGATGCTCTATTGGGTTGAGATCTGGTGACTGTGGGGGCCATTTTAGTACAGTGAACTCATTGTCATGTTCAAGAAACCAATTTGAAATGATTCGAGCTTTGTGACATGGTGCATTATCCTGCTGGAAGTAGCCATCAGAGGATGGGTACATGGTGGTCACAAAGGGATGGACATGGTCAGAAACAATGTTCAGGTAGGCCGTGGCATTTAAACAATGCCCAATTGGCACTAAGGGCCAAGAAAACATCCCCCACACCATTACACCACCACCACCAGCCTGCACAGTGGTAACAAGGCATGATGGATCCATGTTCTCATTCTGTTTACGCTAAATTCTGGCATTTTCACCCACAGGACTGCCGCAAACTGGATGTTTTTCCCTTTTCACACCATTCTTTGTAAACCCTAGAAATGGTTGTGCGTGAAAATCCCAGTAACTGAGCAGATTGTGAAATACTCCGACCGGCCCGTCTGGCACCAACAACCATGCCACGCTCAAAATTGCTTAAATCACCTTTCTTTTGATTGTCTTGACCAGGACCACACCCCTAAATGCATTGAAGCAACTGCCATGTGATTGGTTGATTAGATAATTGCATTAATGAGAAATTGAACAGGTGTTCCTAATAATCCTTTAGGTGAGTGTAAATAATAATAATAATAATTTATTATTATTATTATTATTAAACCTTTAAAGCCAACCCTTAAAA
Organism: Abramis brama; assembly: GCF_963993115.1. NCBI lineage: Eukaryota > Metazoa > Chordata > Actinopteri > Cypriniformes > Leuciscidae > Abramis > Abramis brama. The sequence goes on from NC_139985.1 coordinate 8,450,911, forward strand.
GTTGATTATTTCATCCAGAGGGTAAAAATTAAAATATTATTATAAATAATATTTATATTTATTATTTAGACACATATGCTCCTAAAAACATTTTAGCCACTTATCTATTCAAATCTATTAAACACATAAAAGATGTTTTAAACATAACATTATCCTTTTTTTGCTCAAACTCTCTTTTCACCATCTTTGTAATCAATCACCATTTTGTACTCTACTTTCAGCAAACAGAGGAGAACTGTAGTACAAGGGCCAAATCACAAAAAACAGGTACATTTCTGGATGTCAAAGAAAAGACGGAAGAAGTAATAAGTGAATGTGGCAGAGGGTCTATCAGCATGAAGGTCAAGCTGAAGCTTTAACGGAACATGCATGAATGCCAAACAGATTTCTCTATCAACACTTTGCCAGGAGAGGCTATTAAAATCAATCCAGTAGCACCTCGGCAGAGGTGAGAGAGACGCTAATCATGTCAATTGCAGTCCATTAGGCTCAATCACACCCACCTGCCGGTGATTGTCTTAACCTTGGACGTCAAGACCAGAGAGGCAATGTGGCAATCGGGCTCAGTGCAGTTGCCATCGACATCTGTCAGATCACTACCCTGGTCTCGACACATTGCAGGAGTGGAGTGACAGGAATACTGTCGCATGTGCACAGGATGGACTGAAGCAGATATTTAAGATGAGTGCTGATGTGCAGTAATATAAGGAGGAAAGGGATGTGGTTTGCTCAGAGACACTGTGACAAGAGCTATGTTGTCTAGCAGGAAAAAATAAATTAATTCAACAGATATTCAAGCAGTCATAATTTCCCCTATTTGAAGAACATCCCACGTGTGGCATCCAGTGTGTTTCCATGTGATTTTATTCAGCTTCTGAAAAACTTCAAAGCCAATTGCATCACTCTGGTTAAAGTCCAAATATGATTTTTACTTGCAGAAAAAAATCAGGAAAAGTATGCTCAATAAGAGAGTATCAGTTATCATAAAAGTAAGTTAAACAAATTTTTGTCATGGTTGAATTACTAGATGTTCTAGGAACAAAATCAAATATCAATGTTTGAGGTAGGGTTGGATATCGGCAACTGCCTCACACTATGATACGCTTACATGTCACAATTCAACACATAGGGATGCATAAAACGTATGAGAGAAACGTATCTGAGAGTATGAGAGTAACGTATAGAGACCGTTTCATTCACTCTTGCATGGTTTGAGCCTTTATGTTGGAATTTTGGTGGGCAAAACATCTTACTAAACTTCAAGGAAGCTCACGCTGCAATTGTTATATTAACAACATAGAGTGTTGGAACAAATGGACTAAACTGTGCTGTTAGCAGGAAAAATAAATAAAATAAAATGCAATAAAATAGATCTATAAAGAATAAAATACATATAAGAAGAATGGCATCTACTCTAATGTAAGTCCTCCTGTTTATTTCGAGGTTTACTGTAATCCGGGCCGTATCTAGATCAGATGGTGGACCTGCGCCTAGACACGACCACAACGCATCCCTGAGGTGACAGTAGAGATTGTGTCAACTAGACTCCCCTGTGAAGGCCTCATCGACACGACAGCCATCGGCATTAATCCTCAATAAACCCGTCTCAGTCCAGGCGTGATGACTCCAAACAGATGGAACTGGATAATATTCTGAATGTTCCAATCCAATCTGACTTTTGACCTATAATGCTGCCTGAATCTAGGGCTGCACGATGTATCGTTTTAGCATCGATATCGCGATGTGCGCATCCACGATAGTCACATCGCAGGATGTGCGACGTCATGAATAGGTATCGTAGTTGATCCGTGATTCATGATCCGTACGGGCCAGCTGCTCCCCGGCCCGTAACGCTTGTGATTCGCGGATTAATTGCAAAGTTTAACCATCATAGAGTGAAAGTTTATTATTTGCATGTGTTTTTAAGTCCTGTCAGTTTAAACATCAAGTGCAAGAAGTGTGCGCACAGAGCCGGGAAGACACAAAGTTCAGTCCTCTTTCTTATTTCTGAGCTTGAACGGACACGAGAATTCAAAATTAAGTCAGAATGCCCGTCTCGGTGAATATCCTCATAAACACAGTCGGTTATGCAGGGGTTTTCCTGTATTGAATTTTTTTTGGCAGCCGCCAAAGCGAATTTTTGTCCCGCCAAAGCCTTATTTGATCGGTGAGTGATGTAGAATAGAATGACTGCTGTGCTTGACAGGGTGCATATAAGAACGAGCAGAGAGAGAGAGCCCCGGCCGCAAGCGCGCACTCTCACCGTCTTCAAACAACACGAGCGCTGTCTTGCTCTCTCTCCCTTGCGCATATAAAAAAAAAAAATCAATTGACGCGATGGTAAAAGGTCGGAAGACCAAAGGTTCACGTGGAGCATTCAGAGATATTTTCTCCTGAATTACTGCGGGGTGTGAATTGTGCTAAAAAATCCATTGTCTTATCTTCTCTAAAAAGCGTTCCGCACATTCAGCTGACATAAACCACAATTTCAATAAACGAAAAAACCTATCCAGTGATGAAATGTTTTCTGTGTTGACACAAATCTTGCGATGTCCTGAACTGCCGGGATAATCACACAACGCGTGCCGTAAGCTACACGTCCACTAATGAGACGTCCGATTCGTGAACTAATGACTCCTTTTGAACCGATTCACTTTAATCTGGTGAAATTGTTTTCATATCGCAATATATATCGCAGAAAAATAAAAGTCAAGTCAAGTCATCTTCATTTATATAGCGCTTTTAACAATGTAGATTGTTCCAAAGCAGCTTTACATTGATAATAGGAAATTAAAGTAAAGTGTTTTGGCTTTATAGCAGCTCTAAAATAAAGTTATTGTCCAGCTAAAGTTAGTTTGATTGATTCACTTCCATTGCAACGATCATTAGTTATTAACTTAGGGGCCGCTAACACGACACCGTTTTTGTGTATGTGTATTACATGTGTATTACGAGTTCAGTCTATAGGTGTGAGCATTTGAATATATGTGCGCAGGCGTGTAGTCCTTCCCTACAAATCAACCCTCAACATACAACTTGTCTGGCCTTAAAATTAATAATACAGAATTTTTATCGCTTCCACGTAGCCACGCGAACCGGAATTATCCCGACAACGCTTTATCTGTAGAGAGGTAAAGGGAGGGGAGGGAGGCCTTCACAGGGAAGAGCCTAGTTGACATTTCAGGACTGGGCTGTCGTCGCGTCTAGGCGCAGGTCCCTCATCAGATCTGGATATAGCCTGGATCCGACGGACTGCGGTAAACCTTGGGATAAACAGAGAGACTAATATTAGCATAGACATTCTTCTTATGATGTAACGAATACATCAGGATTTATGGGAAGTGTTCCCGGTTCCGGCTGACCTAATCTATGCAGCCTAACATTGAATTATAGAAGTCTATAATGTGTGCTAGGTCAAAGAGATGCTAGGTCAAAGAGATGTGTTTTTAGTCTAGCTTTGAACTGACAGAGTGTGTCTGCTCGATTTTGATATTCTAGGTATTATCAACTGGCCAGAATTTTTAGATCACAATAGACATGAAGGACTATAATGCGTTAAGAGCTCGCTCAAGCACTGGGGAGCTAAACCATTTAGTGCTTTGTAAGTAATCAGCAATATTTAAAAATGTATACGATGTTTAATAGGGAGCCAGTGCAGTGTTGACAGAACTGGACTAATATGGTCATACTTCCTGGTTCTGGTAAGAACTCGAGCTGCTGCGTTTTGGACCAGCTGTATTTTGTTTATTAAGCGTGCAGGGCAACCACCCATAATAACATTACAATAATCTAACCTTGACTAATTGTTCTGCATTTGTCAATGAGAGCATATGACGTAATTTAGATATATTTTTAAGATGGAAAAATGCGGTTTTACAGATACTAGACACGTGACTTTCAAATGAAAGATTGGTATCAAAGAGCACACCCAGGTTCCTAACCGACGACGAAGACTTGACAGGGCAGCCATCAAGTGTTAGACAGTATTCTAGATTATTATGTGAGGAAGTTTTTTGTCCAATAATTAGAATCTCTGCTTTTTCAGAATTAAGTAGTAGGAAATTACTAGTCATCCAATTTTTTACATCACCTATGCATTCCGTTAATTTTGTGAATTGATAAGTTTCGTCAGGGCGTGAAGAAATATAGAGCTGAGTATCATCAGCATAACAGTGAAAACTAATTCCATGCTTCCTAATGATATCTCCCAAGGGTAGCATGTACAGAGTGAAAAGCAACGGTCCTAGTACTGAGCTTTGTGGTACGCCATACTGAACTTGTGATCGATGAGAAAATATCGCAATGTAATTTTTTCCCAATATCATGCAGCCCTACCTGAATCATAATCATACACTGTTCGTTCATTGGCCAGAGGAGAACTGGCCCCCCGACTGAGCCTGGTTTCTCCCAAGGTTTTTTTCTCCATTCTGTCACCTGATGGAGTTTTGGTTCCTTGCCACTGTTGCTTTTTTTCTGCCTTTGTCACCATCTGTATTGTAAAAAGTGCTATGTAAATAAAGGTGACTTGACTTGATCTACTACTGTGTAGCAGTGGTTGACTTCAGAAATTCAAGAAGATTGAAGTTCTCTTCTAAAGATCCTATAAAAAGTATAAACTTTACTCTGTCAGGCACAACAGAAATATCAAATTCAGCAGAAATAAGGTGACTTAGCCAAAGCGAGTTTACGTCTGTTCTGTTTGGGTAACATCACCTCCGCCAGGACACATCCCTCTTGCATGTGCATGTCTGCTTATCCATCGGTCTTCATTTGTATCCATCTCTGCCTCAGTCTGGGTGTAGATCTCTGGCTTTCCTCCAATCTCCAGGTTTGCGTCCGAAGGGCGATGCGGGCTGTCAGGAAGAGGAGGGGAATTGACTGGGCTGACAGCTGGTCTCCACGGATACAGCTGGGGTCGGGATAAAGAGCCAAAGGCAAGTACAGAGCTGCATAGCAATCAGCGCATCAGGGGAGTGACAGACAGGGCCAAGAGGTTAGGAACGAGGGAGAAAGACACCATCCCCAAACCACATCACACTTTCTTCAGACCACATCCTCAGACAGCATCAGAGACATCAGGGTGATAATCTCGCAGTCGCATGCAACAGTCATTTCGGCATGCAGTGCATTCATAACAGGAGCACTGTCGACTAGCCCAAATTGAAGGCCTCACTAAAGAACATCAGGAGCGCCAGCAGTGTCTCATCATTACCATCACCACAAATATCTCAGCAGGTTCAGGTTCAACTGCACCACTCTGGTTCTGCTTCTATGGCGCACTGTTGCCATGGATACAAAAAAAACAATCTTTCACAGTGTGTGTGTCAGAGAAAGTGGTTCATCATGCCAGTCATGAACGCTCATGCGGTAGCTGCTAGAGTCTATGCTCTCTCTCTCTCTGTTCAATACAGACACTCCTACTGCAGTGGCTTAGAGTGTTCTCAGACACTGAGCACTGTCACCCCTACAGAATATCACTGTCTAGATCTACAGGGGCCATTTTTGCCTTCCAATATTAATGGACTTACTTTCCTACAGGGTAAGAAAACATTTAAACTGTACTATCAATAGTCTGCTTCTTGCTTATTGTGATCAGTGGTATTCTTTCAAATAAGGGTCCTTATTTTCACACTGATGTAAATTCAATAACCTTCCCTATTTTCCTAATATTCATTTAAAAACATTGCCTTTTAGTCTACACAGCAAAATAAGCATGGTGCTAAGTGTGCAAAGTCCACATCACCAACATTCATTACTGAAATGGCTTCAAAGAAAAGCACAAGTTTTTTTTCAATGTTTGCTGAGAGATGCAAAAACATGCAAGAACGTTTTGACTTTAGGTCGCTGTCACTGATTTAGATGGCTTCTACTGTTACAAAATTTATTTTTCTTTTGACTTTTTGGGCATTTTAAGGTCATTCCTTATTTCGCACATTTGTTCCCACTACCCAGAGATTGTGCTAACACAAAAGTTGATTTACATAATTTCACTGTAAATAATACAGTGACAAATGTTTCCACTATTACAGGACTCAATATTGCTATAGGTCGCACTGGTGCCACCATCACGTTGCCCAACTGATAAGGGTGCCATTTCTGTTGCAAATGAGAAATATCAAACGGAAAATGAAACGTCTATGTAACAATTCTTAGTTGAAGCATTTATTTTACTTTTCATCTTCAATCACTTGAGAATAATGACAAATATTGTCTGGACCTTGTTAGTATGTTTTGGGAAAGTTTCCTGGTCAGATCTAGAGCTTGCCCAAAACCATCCTTGAAGAGGCTGGGTTTCTGTGAGTGTGTTTCTGATACTCTTTTGTCCAGGATCTGACGTGAACAACTGGCACGCAGGGGAGGTGAGATGATCATCTGATGACAACTGGAGCCTAAAAACTCAGTGACCTCAGTGGGTCAGTTTGTGCCTAAACTGGGAGTTGACTGACGTCCTGATAATGAATTGAGATTTTTCTCTGGCTAACAGCCCATATGTGTTAATTTTCTAAGTTTATCTGTGCCTTAACGAATCAGAATCCTTCAACCTGTCATGATGACGTAGCTTAGTCAAATTATTTCAGTGCAGCTGCCAGTATTTTACATTTTTTACATTGTAGAATTACTATCAAAATCTCCTTGTGAAAATCTTGAAATGCCTCAAAAAATATGGTCAAAGATCATGTTTGACTCATGCTGTACCTTGTAAGTCACAGTGTGTAATAGAACAAAACTGCTAAAACACTTATCAAACAGTCTTTTGTAGAGAATGCAAGAAAAATCATACATCCCACATTTCAGGCAGTTGGGAGAGACAACGTCCTGCTGGCCTTGACGACAGCTTAGTTTCCGGTGAGCTTTTCATCGCACCAGGTAATAAGTGCAGCTACCAAGGGGAAGCTATCGCCACTTACTTAGCTCCGGGTGTAGTATATTTGAGACCTGAGTGACAGAAGCTGAATAAGAAAATTACCTTTCATTACAAATACCCACCCAAATTTTTAACCAAAGACAGTAAAAGAGGATGAGTAAAATTGGATATAATTACTCTGGCCTTGATAGTTGCAGCTACTTTTCCTGGCATTGTTGTTTCCTGCATTTGAAAAGTCAGATCCTTTTTCATTTAGGTCAGTCAAAAGTTAACTGTACCATTAAGGCAGCAGAACATGTTGTGATAAAAGAAGTGCATCACTGGCAGCTTCTGTAATTGCTTCTTCCACATCATTCTATTCAGTAAGTCCAATGCTGCCATTTGGCCTTTCAATGAAGCAGTAGCAGCCTCCATTTCGACCCCTTGCCATACAACCTCATACTCTGACTTTTATCCTTGTTCCTTTCCCTACGTTACTAATTTTAGAGACACTTTATGTGTCTGTATGTGTGGATGTCGAAGTCATCCTGTGACATTCAGACAGGAATACCAGTAAATCTCAATCAACAAGTCTTGCAGTACCACAGCGGTACTGTCTACCCATCACTGCGGGAACATTTCACGTTAAGCGGCTCAAACTCCACCAATCCAAATGAAGGGAGGAAGAGAGATGTCAGTGGTCTGTCAGAACAGCATGAGAATGAAAGCTCCCAGTAAAATCCACCTAGTAGCTTTGGCTCTGGATGTATAACGGCAAATATAAAAGCTGAATTTATTTGGGGTTGTTTGGGCATATATTCCATCTTTCCCCACTCAAATATCCTTGAGTGCATTCTTGAAAGTCCACAACAGAGAAATCAATCTGGTATCATAATTGCAGGTAATGAGAGCCATTTGGTTGACCCTCACCATGATATGTTCCCTTGTTGATGCAGCATTATGGGTGTGCCAAAATATTTTTCTCTCCCACTCGCATGGTCTCTTGCTCCATCTCCCTCCCTTACTGGAGACAGATGGGGGAGCTGAACGTTTAGCCCAGGACAATGCCCAGAATGTCACCCAACACATTTGAACACCTGCTCTGGCAACTGCACCTACTCTGCTGAATTGAGAGGTCTACGACTCAACTAAAGCAACTTGCATAAGCTGCATTAAAAAAATATATTTTCAGTAACATTTGAGATTTTGAGCTTGCCATGCACTTACACATGGCATAATTACCATACAATGTCTCATTTGTCACTCTCTAGGACAGCTGAGCTGTCAATAAGACAATTTATTCTGGTTTAAGGAACATTACAGAGCAACTCTGAAGACTGTGACACACACTTTATGATGTAGTTCAAGTTTAACACAAAATAATAGACAAATAATAACATTACTGAAGATGCAGGTCTCTATTCTACTTAGCAAGCAAAGTTAACTAGCCTCTTCCTAAGTTGGCCTATTCACCTTTTATATTAATAACATCTAGGGGTCTGCAAAGGCAAACTGATGTTTAACACCTCCATATCGTCTTCCTTCCTCTATACATTATGCCATAATGGCATGGGAAAGGTTAACCATGTGTCAGTCTTGAGAAAAGAAGACAGATTCTAAGCCATTAATCTGACTACTTAAATTTAAAATGTAATGTTACTAAAAATGAGGTAAGAAAATAAATACTGAAACAGGAGAAACTGGTAAGTGTACACAAAAAAGCTGGATTTAAAAGTATAATCTCCACTTCCTTTCTTCCTCTCATCTTTTTTCTTTATCGGGTACATGCAGCTTATCTTAAACGCAGGCACAAAAACAAACTGGTTATGAAAACATGTTCAAATGTTCTTGGAAATGATACCTGCCTCAATGATTTTTTTTGTGGTGTTACTGTGACACCTACTGGTTAATACAGATACTTGACTTTACACAGTATTTTTTCCAAAAGAAAAATATAAAATGTAAAAAATAAGGACAGCTCTTTTCCAAACACATAATAACTGCCAAATAACTGTTGAGAAGATAAAGGAATGGTGATTTTGAAGAGAATGAAATAGAAATTAAAATGCACCCTGTGGACGGATTTCTTTTAAACAAGTAAAAAGACTGTAATTAAGTCTTAAATTTCATTCAAGCTAGTACTGATTGATAAACGATAATACTATTGATAAACAATACATTATCCCTTTCCATTACAAAACCAGGCATAAAATGGTCTCTGGATAGTGGATAAACACATGTTGTTTCATTCAGTGCTACACAGGGTAAAAATGACAATAAACCCAACTCATGATTTTAAATAAACTTTGGCAAAACCCCTAATTTTGAATTAAAAGTGTCCACTCCACACTATTTGAGAAGTTTTTGAGCAGTACTCAAAAAGATGCTCTCACAGCAAAGTAATTATGAACTTCTTACAAAAAAGTAAAAAAAAAAAAAAAAAGTTTCACTTGAAGTCCAAGCTATGCATGATAATAAAGGTTTGTGAAGTATATTCTGACTGTTGTAGTCAAACTTCCATTCTTCACATGCATGCAGTCAATGGTCACTAAAACTTTCAGCAGACTAAATCCCACTAATTACATTAAAAGGGTCAGAAACCACAGGAGAAGGACAACACAGTCTCTTCCAGGAACATAGGAGACATGGGGAGATGACAAGAGCAGAACAAGCACAGCCTGTGACCAGTCAAAGACCAACTGAGTTTCAAGACAATGCACTGCTGGAGTTAAAAGTCAGCCTGTGGACCACCTACAGTCTGAACTGTTCATTACAAGTTCAGCTGTAAAAAAAAAAAAACCAACACAATGGAGGAAAAACTACAGAATGGCCTCGAACAGTCATAGCATTCCAGAGTCTGACAATAGACGTCCTTCTGATGAAAGCGCACTTACGCTTTGCACTCTCTGACTCAGCAAGAGTGTGTTGATGGAAACATCTCAGGACTGTTAAGGGCTTTTCACACTGCGCTTAACCCCGGGTTATCGTCGTTCTTAACATCACTTTAACCCCTGGGAAAGGAGCATTTCACACTTGTAATTTAGAAGTGGGGTTAGCACCGCTTTTTACCCCGGGTTATGAAACCCTGCTTCGGAGGGTTATCACCGCTTTAGAAGTGTTAACCCTGCATTGCGGTGCCAAACTTGTACAGTGAGAAACGATGCAGTGTTAGAATGTTAAAACTAGACGCTTAGCAACAGACAACCAAACGCGTACATATTTGCGTGCTTTGTACAGTCACGGAAACACTGTACATTGTATATAAACAGTAAATTCAGTGTTTGAGGGGAAAAATGTCAAATGCTGACAGAAAACACAACAATTTGAGTGAAGAAGAGACCGTATCATTCTTACCTTTATAATCTGAAGTATCCATTCAGTATAAACTCGACAGTACAGTCGGCAACACGAGGATGTGCAATACTAGAGCTTTTATGTAAAAAGGTCACGTACTGCGTTCATCCAATACAATCAATGGCACTTACCCCGCAAATATGCAAATAAGAATATTAACCCAGGGTTTAGGAATGTACAATGTGAAACTTCATCTTATGAATACTCAGGATTAATTGTTAACCACAGGTAAATTATGAGCAGTGTGAAAAGTGAAGCAAGATAACCCAGTTTTCAGTTTACCCAGGGTTTAGAATGACTCAGGGTTAACTATTTCAAGTGTGAAAAGCCCTTTAGACAAATAGCCAACCACACATGCGTTTAGAATAAAACAAAGCCCCTATTATCAAACAGATGAGCAGTTTATGTGGAAAGCAACTTAAAAAAAGACCCCGTGTTTTATACATTCTTCAACAGAGAAGACCTCTTCTCCGTTGAACAGACAAAAAAAAATGTGACTGCAAGAATGTGCAAACAAGAATTACTGCATTTAACCATAACAACTGACAATCTACAACATATTCCAACAAAGAATACAACAATTTAATACTGACAACTTTTCATTTAGAAAATATGTTGTCTTTGTACTAAAAGTATACCAAAGTTTGAGGTAAGATTTTTCTAAAGACATTTATAATTGTATTTTAACATGGACATATTCAAGTGATCAAAATTGAGAGTAAAGAAATGTAAAGTAATTTCAAATAAATGCTGTTCTTTTGATATTTCTGCTCATTAAAAATACTAAGCAGTACAACCATTTTCAATATTGATCACAATAAGAGCACCAAATTAGCATATTAGAATGATTTCTGAAGGATCATGTGACACTGTATTATGCTTAAAATTCAGCTTTGACATCACAGGAATAAATGATACATTAAAATAGAAAAGTCATTATGAATAGTAAAAATATTTCACAATATTACCGATTACTGTGTTTTTGATTACATTTTTTTTACAAAAAAGTAGCCTAGATGAGCAGAAGGTGATTTTTTTTCACAAATTTGTTTTTAAATATCTATAGTAGCCTTGATATTTTACGAAGGTATTTGGGGGTTCTTGTTCTTGGCATTAAAAAGTTTGAAAACCCCTGACCTAAACAAAGACTATAGAATAACACCTAAACAACATGGTGATATTTATAGAACGCTGTAAATATATTTAAATATACGATATTTACAGGCACGATGTCTCACTCATCATGTTGGCTGGGCTTTCAGAAAAAAAAACTGTTTCTACACCAGCCGCACTAAACCAAGACTGGATTATTCTGTCTTATCCCTGAGCTAATTTTATCCTTTGATTTAGCACTGGCAGTCAACAACTAAGTTAATGGCATTGAACAAGAGGTTCAATGTGTGTGGGTGTGTTTTTATTCATTTGTCTCTCTGCTGTCTGTTAAAATACAACAACAACAAAAATTAACTTAGCTGTTGCTGAAATCCATCTAAAAACAGTCATCATGCAGTCAATTTGAAGAAGTATCATTCAATTTGCATAAAATCAGACATATTTGATTGCTGAAGAAACAAAGTGCAATGACAGAACAGATACAGACTAACTTGACTTGATATAGTGCACATCAAGCCTGTGTGTTTGTGTGTGTGTGTGTGTGTGTGTGTGTGTGTGTGTGGATATTCTGTTTTTATTATGTTCAGTTACCTACATACTTGAATCTATTTAATGTAAAACATTACCATCAGGCCTTGACGGAAAGATGATATTCATTTTTTTTTTTTTTAAAAAGCTGTCTCTCTACATTTTGTACATTTATAAACGAAGTACTATTAAAACTTAATTCTGATGTCCTCTCTCCATATTTCACCGGATTTGAGGATGTTGTTTGGGATGATAAGGCCTAGATATGTTTCCTCATTTAATACATGCGTGATACATGTTTTTTTCTTTGCAGAAAATCATATTGAGCTCATTCATTCAATGTTAAATTTGTCAATATTCATGATAATTATTTGACTCTTTTTTTTTTTTTTACCTGATAGTGTTGGCCAATGTATAGTGACAGGCAACATACACATTGTGACATTGCACCAAAATACAGATTAATGCCTCTGAACGCAAACAGATTCATTTAAAGTAATTCCTTGACACAAAATGTTTTGTAGGCTGTTTTGTCCCACTAACGTTAAGTCCCACAAGAACATTCCATTCAGCAGCAGTGTATGAACAGGGTGGGGACATATGATGATTTACTAGAATAATAACCAGATATGAGCACAGAAACACGTTTAATGATAGTGGTAGTTTTAAAAGGTGTAACTTACGAATTTAGGCTTCTTCTCTCCGTCATCCCCACTTGAATTGCCCTGGGATGACACTACGACTCCAAATCCTTTCTTTCGATGTATTTTATTCCCCCTCCCTTGATTCGAACTTTCAAATCGTGGATGGCGGTAGTTATCCATATCTAGGTGAAGATATAAAAACTATTTCTACAAAGTTTCCGGGTTTAATGCAAAACTAAGGGCTCATGATATTCCCAAGTTTGACCGTTGAAAGAGACAAGCGCGAGCTCGGATTACCTTGAAGTTCGCGAGCGAACAGGCACGAGACGCGTTGACAGTAACTTAGCTAGTTGTTTTCTTATAAGGCGGCTAACGACGGTAATCCAATTGCCAGTTCTTTACATCTCACTAACACCCCGTTTCACAGCCCTAGGTTTGCGTAAGAGTATAAAATACACTCTGATGCGACAAAATAGCCAATTTTTTAAAATGTGTATAGGTTGTCCAAGTTAGTAAAAAACTAGAGCTCGTTTGAAATACATAGAAGGAGTATCTCGATTCCCGAATGTCCAGCAATCTGAAACTCCCGCCTCAGAATCAGCCAATGAAATGCGTTGGATTGAGCAACACGTGATGTTCAAGTAAAGAATCTTCCGTAGGAAAGAACCAGAACATTCACGCTGATGTAAGCTTCCGCATGTGGTCACACTCAACATCCGGGCTTCACACAGGCATATTTTCTTACTTGTTACTCTAACCAGAACTTTTTATTTGATTTATAACATAAATGTTGTTTCCGATGTGAAATGATTATGTTTTACTGTACTAGAGACAAAACAAATTATTAAAATATAATTTGAAAAATATTTACTAACCTAACCCTAAATTTACTGACCAGTAGGCCAGCTAATGTTTTAACCAAAACCATTTTACCCAATAATTTTAATTTCTATATTCTATACTTCTAGATAATATTTATACTATGTATTATAATAAGTATATTAGAATATTAGGATTAAAAATGTATTTGTTTAGGTTATTTTATTTTATTTTTTTACTCAGTTTTACAGAAAATTGGAAATAGATTGGATCCAATATTATATTGGATAAATATTTAAACTATATATATATTTTTAATTACAAAATTGTAAGAGGATTCCGACTTGATTTGAATTTCTAACTGTTAAAATACATTTGGTTTAAAAAAAAAAATCAACCAAAATTAAAAAAATTCCAAGATCATTTCAAATTCTGTCATCATTTGTTTTTCCAAAGTAATTTCTTTATTCTGCTGAACGCAAAAGAAGATGTTTTGAAGACAGTCGGTAACTAAACAGTTGATGGGCCCCATTGACTTCTGCAGTATATATATATATATTTTTTTTTTTTCAAATGGAAGTCAGTGGGGCTTCAATTTTGGGTGAACTATCCCTTTAAGTGATTCATTTACACCAAAAGATAACATTTATGCCTTCATCTCCGAAAACATTATTTTTTCTTATTTCTTACGCTTTATAATGAACTCAAACAAGCTCAGTGGTGATTTGTTTTCCGTAAAGGATTGTGGGTGATTGAAGGACACGAAGGATGAACTTGATGTATCCTTCAAAATTAGCTAAATAACGGATGCAAAATGAAGGCTGACTTCCAAGGATCCTTCAAATTGAGACGTCCTTCGGCGTTGCTTGATGACATGGCAGACGAGATATGCAGCCTTACTAGGACACAGCCTTCCATGAGAAGCACCCAATGAAATTCCAGTAGGTGTCAGTGAAGAGTGGCCTGTCTAGCTTTTAGCAACTTTCACTGCATTCTTGAAATGCAATTGGCAGGATCTGCTGAAGAGGGAAGAAAAAATGCTATTCTGTAACCAACCCCACCTTTTAAAAAATTCAAATTCAAATTCCCTGTATATTAAAAAGGACACTTTCCAGCCCAGTTTCTAGATTACACCAACAGTTCTCAACCTTTTTGACTCCAAAATCCCCCACTGTCAAAGACAAGATTCAAAGGCCCCCAAGATATTTATGATAGTTTTTTTCCATCAAAGAAACTAAAACTAGGAGTGGCAACATATTTAAATAATTAAATAAATACATGTAAATTATTCAATCAAATTCTATAATTCTAGAAGTTTCTTTTTTTCTTTTTTCGTTTTTTTTTCTTTTTTTATATATATATAAATGAATTTACATCACTTTTCTAGGCATTCAGGATTATATTTATTAGTTTGTTGTACTTATTTTTTTACTGACAAATAGCAATTTATACCCAATCAAATATTTTAGAGCTTGACAGAAAAACATAGGCTACTAGAAAAAAATATATATATCATTTATTTTTTTATTTTTTTTCTAGTATATTTTTCTGTCAAGCTCTAAAATATTTTATTGCTATAAATTGCCTACTAGTACTATACTACTTTTTAAAATTTCCTTATACATTCAGTTTTTCCAAGACTGTGGGAATCCTGGTTCTTGAATGAAATTAAGTTGTTGAGGAAATGAATTAAAAGTCATCTTGAGGTCCCCTTTGTGGCCCCCTGGTTAAGATCCACTGTACTTCATCTGATAAATTTAAGTTTTTATATATAGTGCATATAGTAGACATATTAAGAATGTAAACTTATATAAAGTTTTCCCTTTAATCAGACACAGCAAATGTATTCTAACATTCAATGATTACAACAGAACGTGTGTGTGCTGTTTTCAGTCCTCTGTCTCCCTCTACTGCACCAATTAGGATGATTCTCTCTCTCTCTCTCACACACACACACACACACACACACATATGAAAAATTACATTTTAAAACATGTAAAATAGAGAACATTTCAAATTGTAATATTTCAAATTATTTATAATATTCAAGATTTTTGTCTCAACTAATTCAGCCTCAGTGAGCTTAATATTTTTTATTATTTTTATCTTACAGACCCCAAACTGTTGAATGGAAGTGTGTTGTGTATATATACACTCTATATATCTCATATTAATAATATAATTAATAATACAAAATGTCTACCATATGATAACCTAATAACTATTAATAAGTATGTCTATTGCATTGATCCCCATATAAAATATCTGTTATATGAAAAAACAAGACTGCACTCCCATGAACAGCACATTTATTCACCATTCAGCAGATAGCTTTCTATGTCTGTACAAGCAATATAGATTCTGTTAGCATATACTCTTTCTATAGTACAATAATCATTTACACAAATATACACAATTTAAAATATAAACCTGTTCCAAAGTACAACATATACTGTTTTTTTAGCATTTCATTGAGGCAGTCCACACAATGTATTTTCTATGAAGGGTGGACAGCACAGGCAACAGTAAGCTCAATCAGCACAAACCGAAAACGGTGACATGGAAGAGGATTTCTTCAGGACGACCTACAGTACAGCTGGGCTGGATAAGACTCTTTGGATCATGCACTATCAGGCCTTTCTCGATGCACTGACCGTGATTGTCGGTTTTTGAAGTTCATTGCTCTGATACGGTAATGTTTGTTCCTACTAACACCATGTTGTTATTGTTTGTTTGTATGGCACGTTTAAAACAGTCTCGGATCATGTACACTTGAATATGTCCTTTGTGCAAAACAAATATTTCCTCCACACCGAACCCAAGTGCATAATGTAGTGATCAAATAAAAGTGTATGAGCGCACCCTCATTCGAACACGTTCACACGCACACCATAAGACAACATGCTTGTACGCATGCACGTTAACATTTCTGCTTCTCTCTCTCTCGCTTTCTCTCTCTCTCACTCATGCACACATATAGTCCAGCAAAATCATTCTAGACCTGGGAAATAATCTGCATATTAAAACTGGGTGATCGAGACTGTTTGGACAGTGGGCTTCCAGAGGAGAACGGACTCCCGGGGGAAAGGAGATCCTGGCTCCGCGCCGCTTGCCCAAGACGTTCCTCTTGCAAACTGATGGCTGACAGATAGTGAGCCCTGTCTGCGCTGAGGCTTCCCAGCGACAGGCTATCTGTGGGTCCCGATGAGCCGTTGAGGC
Source organism: Abramis brama (assembly GCF_963993115.1). Lineage (NCBI taxonomy): Eukaryota > Metazoa > Chordata > Actinopteri > Cypriniformes > Leuciscidae > Abramis > Abramis brama. The sequence continues at coordinate 8,467,432 of NC_139985.1, forward strand.
CGGTACAGTCAAGAGACTTGCTTGAAGATGTGTTGCTGGTTTTGGCTGGTGCACCAGCAAAGGGAGAGATGTAATGCGGGTCCAGAAAGCGTCGAGGAGCGCTGGGACTCGGGCTGCGGCTGCTCTCTGCGGTTCGGAGGCTGACGGCAGGGGGAGGGGACTGGTGCCGTTGTTGGAGGCTTCGGAGCGCGGCTCTGGTGTCGGCCGACACGCTCTCCCTCAGCCTGGCTCCCGGATCTCGGGAAGGTCGAACGCCAGTTATGACCCAGTCACGTTTCACGCTGCTGGGCTGGCTGCTGCTGGAAGCCCCAGAGGAAAACCCTTCATCTGGGTCAAAAGAGTCCTCTCCGCAGCTCACACCGTCGGCATCTAAAACACAGCGAGGGGAAAATGAGGCAGAGAAAACAGAATGTTGGATTTTGAATATCTTGGAGGAAATACTAGCGCTTGCAAGGCAGCAAAAGAATAGGGGTAGGTGAGCTTAGGCGTAAGCTCTGGCTTTTGGATCGGTCTCCGTGAAATGCTGCATCTGACACTCAGCACGCATCTTGTGTTAATTCTCCTACACAGACTCACAGCCGGTAGAAAACAACATGGCACCGTCTTTGAAGTGTCAAGCTGCAAATACACCAGTCTTCATTCGCTCCATTCACTTATATTCATACACATGTGAATGTGGGAAACTCAAGCACAGGGGCAAAATTTTGTTGTTGAACTGACGAGATGATTCAAGAATCACAACTCAGAGCGTAATTTCACTACCGTTCAAAACTAAGTTCAGTACGTTTTTTTTTTTAAAGAAATTAAGTCTTATTCAGTAAGGATGTATTAAATTGATCAAAAGTAACAGTAAATATTTTTATAATGTTACAAATGATTCCTATTACAAATAAATGCTGGTTTTTTTTCTATTCATCAAAGAATCCAGAAAAAAATCTAGTTCCAACAAAAAAAAGCAGAACTGTTTTCAACTGATAATAATAAGAAATGTTTCCTGAGCAGCAAATCAGGATATTAGAATGATTTCTGAAGGATAATCTGAAGACTTAAGTAATTATGCTGAATAATCAGCTTCGCCAATGCAGGAATAATTAAATTTTAAATATATTAAAATTATTTTAATTGTAAAAATATTTTATAATATTACTGCATTTCATAAAATACTTCTTAACAGTACTGTAGCTGTAAGGAATGCTGCATTCAAGCCCACCTCGGAATTTCCTATTTCTAAGTTCAGAAATGGCAAATATAAATGAGTTTGATTGGAATACAGTGGAGGTGCTGGACCAATATCATAATTCTCCCTCTCTTTTTCACTTTCTGACAAAGACAACAAGCTTTCTAGAACTAATGCAACATAACAAAGAGCAAAGGATGCACAATAGATGTGCAATTGGTCATCAAGTAGTAATTTCTAGCTATTTTTATCACTATTTTTCATTCATTTTACACAAAATATTACCACCACCATTCACAATTACAGTAGTGGGCAAAAGTAATGTCCGGCCTAGGAAAACCGACATGTTCACCCTTTATTCAAATATTATTAAATATGTGTTTGTAAGCGTATTGCATAACAAACCTTAATAAGGGATTATGTTGTCAATGTATGCTATTTGTTTATAAAAATTTAAACTTTAGAAAATAAAACCTGTAGCTGCAGTTTTGCGAAATACTTTTGTCTGATCAATACCTTAACCAAGTTCAGTGTTTTGTTCTTCCCTCATATTTAAATTATTTATTATTAAATTATTATTTCTCATAGTTTGATGATTTATTGAACTTGCAAGCTCATTAAAAACAAATATCCCCTCTGGATATCACTTTTGTGCCTACAAATTATTATGATCAATAACAATAATAAACTTTCAACTTATTTAAAAAATGTAACTGGTGATTATGACATGATGGTGGTACTCACGTGCACTCAATTTTGAAACACTGTACGATCATTCCAACATGATTTGAATGCACCAAAAGGCGGCCACTCACAATTCAGTATGCAAATATTATTACTATTTTGAAAGCAGAACATTTTATCAATATAAATCTCAGGGGAATTTCCTTTTAAGAAATTTAAGATGACAGTGTAGTGCACTACAAAACTGTCCACAAAACAATGTTTGAATGAATCGGTTCATTAAGTAACTCAAGCTAAATGAATTTCAGAAATTTGTAGAGAAGATCATCTTGCCTTGCAAGCACTGTAAAGGGCTCCTAAAATTAAACTGATCACAAATGAGAGGATTAAACACAAATGATCTCAAGGTATGTGGAGACATTAGTAACAGACAGGAGGAAGTTTGCATGCAATGGGGTCACTTTAATAGTGATAATAATTATTGAAAATATTAATGATAATGAACACTTTCTATGATGAACAAGGGCAGGGCTTGTGTAAGGACTGTCTAACACCGTGACACCGTGTAATGGTGAGATGTTCCTGAGCCCTGCCTACCCCCTTGCAAGGTTAGGTGAATGGTGCACTTTATCCGCCCGCATGCCACAGGATTGTCTGGTCTCTCCGGGGGGGTGTATCGGCTGGGGATGATGGAGGCGTAGAATTCAGCCGAGGTTGTGAAATCAAAACAATCTGAGATGAAGACAGTGAGCGAACTAAACATGATGCTGACAGAGGGAAAATTTCACACACAAAAATGGCCATTTTTCCATTCCTGAAGCTTGAAAGGATGCAATGAAGGGACTGATGAGGATGTCATGTTAATGTTCTCATTATGATTTTAATGATCATGAAGGAAATAAATAAGCAGAAAGCAACCAAAATAAAAAGATTGGTATAAAAGGGTGTGTGTGCGTGTGTGTATATTTCGCGTACCCTCTCGTTTCCAGCGGAGGCGACGAATGGAGGCGGCAGTGACAGCTGCCTGCGAGATGCATCTCCCGGTAGGCGTTACTTCCACCTCCAGAAGGTTCCGCGAGCCCTCCGGAGGACGGGTCGGAAGTGAGCGACTAATTGCATTTGCCACCTGAGGATCAGGGTTCAACATAATGCAGTGAGATATTACATTTCCATTAAGAATTACAATTTAAATGTTGCTCTTGAAAGATATTCTTGTGGCAAAAACCACAACTGCAACTTCACTAGTACAGTACAGTATATTTTCAGGGTAACAATTTGAAGTTAAATTAAAAATTTGTCATGAACTTTAATAATTTAATTACTAATTTGTTGTTTTTGCTCATTTTGCTTCAATGGCAGCAGCACTTTGAGCTGTATAAACTCCACAAGTTTGGGTAAAACTTAGGCTGTGTCTGGAATCGCCCCCTATACTCTTAACATAGGGCACTATTTAAAGGGACAGTCATTTGTAGTGGTGTCCGAAACCATAGTGGACATTATCAAGTGCACTCATTCAGTCTCATAATGCATTGCAAAAACAAGTGTACACCTGATGTACACTCAACGGCTAGGGAATTGTCATGCTGAATTAATTCCCGCGTTTAACCAGAAGATGGCGCAGCTTTATCATCCATCCATCCATTTTCCAAATGGCTAATCCAATGTGGGTACAGCGTAATATCATAAAGGTATAAAATATTAAATAGTTTAATTAAGGTTTAAACATGCTAGTTTCCATGACAGAGTTCAAGATATTTTCATTACTACTAGAATTAAACAGCAAGAACAAACTTCGCAAAAGCGGTAGCCCTTTCGAATTAGCTTTCATTCACTCCTTTAAGTGGACTGTATTAGTGGAGTAATGTAGGGAATAGTGAATGAGGGTATAGGAGGCGATTTCAAACACAGCTCTGATGATAATGATGTTCTTGCAATAAATTTAAAATGATACAAAGAGCATTTTGTGGATCAATGGAAGCAAAAACATCTGTTCACAAGATTTGAAATTGGTTTGAATTTGATTTGAAATTTGCTGACAAATTGACAAAAACTGACAAAAAAAAATATTAGCGTCTCAGACTTTCAGACCCCACTTTATATTTCTGTAAGTGTACTGTAACAAAAGCATTTCACATAATAAGGTTGGTGAATGACAGCAGAATATGACTTACCAGTAATGGCTGGGCATGGAGGTCTAGCTGTGCTCGGTAGAGGATGTCATCCAAAGCTTCCCTCCCCAGATCCCACTGCCCATTATAACTGGAGTTGAAATGAGAGAGTATCATTATGCAGATGAGATCATTAACACACCACTCAAATCGTTAATTGATAATTAACAGGAATTAAATATATAATACATTTCCTTCTCTTACTAATGCAAAAAGAAAATAGATCTGAGCACTGCTCAGAAATACACAACAATTTAAAAGTTTGGGATCAAGAAGACTTTTAAATGTTTTTGAAAGAAGTCTCTTACGCTCAACAAGGCAGCCTTTATTTGATCAAAACCACAGTAAAACAGTGCATCTTCAGCATTCAGCAGAAATTATGCAATATCTATATCAAATAACCCTCTTATTAGAGAAGAATAGCGGCATGGAACAAAAAAGAAACTGACAACTTGTGCTATAATGGAGATGCAACTTACATGGCATGGTAAACAGCAGTCAGCATCTGCACCATAAACTCCGGCTCCAATCGCATACGGTAATACGGCTCCTTCCACGGCTTTTGCTGCTGCCGCGGGTAACCGCTCACACAAAGCCTGCGTAAAGAGAGAGATTCATAAAGAATTCTAATGACATGTTTATTTGGAGGTCTTTATGCTAATGCTATGACCCGCCACAGAAATCCTTTGCTCTCTCTCTCAAAATCAAATATTCCCTTTAATCCATTTAATCATTCCATTTCTGCCTGTTCCAGCAAGACATTGCAGAGAGAGAGAGAGAGAGATAGAGAGAGACAGAGACAGAGAGACAGACAGGCCGAGACGTTCCCAGATCGTTAGCAGAAAAAGGAACTCATGCCCCCCCCCCTTACCGTGTGCTCATTCTGCAAGCCGATTGATGGGAGGACGCAGGCATAAAGACCACGGCTGAGTTGTAGCAGAGCATTAGAAAAGACAGCACCTCAAACCTGCAAGAGACACACACACACACACATATTACCCCCTCTGACATCTGCATAATTTTACATCGACAAATCAGACAGCGGTACATTATGAGTCAGCGACTGTCGCAGTGTTTCTAGCCAGAGGAATGGGTAATAACAAATCACACTACATCTGCACCGATCTCGCTGTCAATGCTCCAGCAGCGGTTTAATGAAATAAAATGCTTAGATACCATTACAGCCAGCAGGAAAAAGTAAAAGCTGAGTCATGGCAATAAAACGGTCCAGCGGGCGATAGCGCAATTAATCAAAAGCCCAGAAATATTCCACAGATCAAACCTACTTCCTCCACAAGAAGGAATGAGTACAAAACCCCAATCTGACAAGAAAAAAGCACCTGTTCTGTGAGGTGAACGTCTCTCTCTGAGATAGCAGGCCGCTGTACACCACCCGGATGAGGTCGTGCTGGTTCAGGGCTCCCTCGGTTAACGCCATGGACCCCAGGCTGGATGGCTGCATTAATCATAAAAGTTAATTTTTAATTATTAATTCGTTTAAGCCCTACATATAAAAAAAGTTTTTTACAGCCTTAAGTTCAATGGAAACATTCTATATAATATGACTTGTGGAACTTATTTTCATTGGCAGAGCATGTAAACAAGTATCAGATGGAGTGTATCCTGCTGAAAAACATCTTAAACCAGTCTAAACAGAGTAGTTTTAGAGGAGGTTTGTGCACTTTTCAGATGAACAAGCTGGCTTCCCAGCTAATCCAGATAGATACCAGCTTGGCAAAGGTGGGGGACCATCTTAAAACAGCTAAGGTATTATTATTATTTTACTATTAAACTAGCTCTTATATTATGTTGCGGGTCCAATTGACCCATTTCCGGTTCCGATTTATGCCCGGCTGACCAGTGCATCTCTACTTTTACGCAAAGAAATTTCGCTGCATCGTGGCACACACTTTCACCAGTTCATGCATGTTCAGTTCGATAGAAATCGAACCCATGATTTTGCCATTGTTAGCGCCATGCTCTACTGTTTGAGCTTAAGAAAAGTACATAGAGCAGACAGTTTTAAAAAAATTTACAAATTGTTGTAATACTGTTATATAATATACATATTTTCTCCTTTTTTGGTAATGTGTGAGAAGTATATGTTAAAAATTTCATAATATGATTTTTGGTGAAATGTATTGAAACCAATTAGGGTCAATTTGACCCAGACCATAGTTTGTATTTTACTTCATACCTCATGGTATATTGAAGGCTTAGAGAGAGTTGGTATGGTGAATGACAGCAGCTTGGAATTTCCTTTACTGTCCACAATTTCCTGTAACAGAAGATGTACACATACCATATGTCATCTTTAGATATTGAATTTCAGGAAATGATAGGTAATGCTAGCACATTGACCAATCTCTCACCAGGTTATAGATCCCCAGTAGCAGGGCTTCCACGCAACCATTGCGGTAGCGCTCTTTGCTGGCTGAATGACGCAAGTACACCCAGATGAGTTCAGGCAGGAACTGCAGGGTAAACCGACGCAAACCCTCCTCTGAGCTCCGGTACAACTCAAACAACTGATGACACACCGGAGCCAGCAGCTAGAGAGAAAAAAAAAAGTGATTTAAAGTGAAAGAGACAGTATGGGATGGACATAGGCACTGAGAGGAACACTCCTTTGCGACATTAATTAATTTACACAAGGAAAAACTGAACATAACAGATCAAGATATTAAAGAAAATACGAAATTAAAACTGATTCAATCAGAATCAAATTTATTTCCTTATACTTTGCAGTTATTTTAATTCACACAATTTTCTCTTAAATGTTTTCAGAAATATTAAATACATTTTTTATTAAATAAATAAAAATGAAATGCCTTGACATAACTAAGATCACAAAGGCATGGAATAACATTCACCAATAATAATATCAGTATCATTTTAGAGTTATGTATATACTATTAAAGTATGTATTAATATTTTTAATTAGCATTTATACATTTTCAGTTTTTATTTTAATTTTGTGATATGCTTTTGAGATTTTTTATCATCTTTTCAATATTTCTATTTAGTATTAGTTTCAGAAATTGTAGTACTTCAACTTATTCCAGGTAAGTCCCAAATAAAAATAGTTCTCAACCAACATGCCATTTCAAGTTACCATTGAAAGTTTGTATCAACATGTGCTTTCAGAAGGAATCATCACCCAACACAAGTAAATAACCATAACATTTTTAAATAAAACATAAATCATTTCAAACACTTCAGCATCGTACCTCACTGCAGGGCTGCTCCTGAATAACAGCATAGAGAGCAGGTACCAGAGCTTTCTTCAGACGCAGGCTGCCAGAATAGCTGCGGATTTGCTCTTCAGGTAAGGTCTAAAGAGGAGAAACGTTGCTTGGCATGACTGAGCAGCCTCAACCTGAATCGGCCTGGAGTTTAATTAACTTGGAGGCTGAAATATTCCTCCATTATGTTCTGAGATTCCAAATGTGGTTAATGGGACATTGCGCTCGGATCACTTGGGAAAGGAGGACTTAATTTGACTGAGCTATATAAAAAACACCATATTAAAGCCTGCAAGGATGTCAAACTTCTCACCTTGAACTCAGAGAGCCATTCCTCCACCACACGCTGTGAGCTGAGCATGGTCCTCCTGACAGAGAAAATTAGGGAAATATGAAACATGTAAAGAAAATGAATATTAGTACCACACTTGCAGCAAAATCGTGGCCCAAAATTAAATTTGCCACACCTGTCAATGTCACTGAAACCAGAGAATTTGCCAGGCAATTTTTTTTTCTCATCGACCATGAATATATTTTGCATTATTCCATTAAGTAATGCAAAACAGTTTCATGGTTGGTTTAAACGGCAATTTCTGTCACAGGTTGAGGTCAAATTTATGTTTAAATACCATAAATTTGTTTTTTTTAGACAAATATAAAGTATATCTACACTACCTTTTAAAAGTTTGGAGTCAATAAGATTATTTTTTAAAAGAAATTAATACTTTTATTAAGCAAGGATAAAAGTTCCCATTTCAAATAAATGCTGTTATTTTGAATTATTTACCAAAATATCCTGAAAAAAATTATCACGATTTCCACAAAAATATAAAGCAGCACAACTGTTCTCAGCTTTGATAATAAGAAGAAATGTTTATTAGAATTATTTCTGAAGGATCATGTGACACTGAAGACTGGAGTAATGGCTGCTTCAGCTTTGCCATCACAGGAATAAATTACATTATACATTATATCAAAATAGACAAATTTTAAATTGTACTATTTGACAATAGTACTGTTATTACTGTATTTTTGATCACATAAATGCTGCCTTGGTGAGCATGCAAACCAACTTCAAACTTTTGGAAGCTAGTGTAGTGTACAAATGATTTTTTTTAATCTGGTTTGCTGGTCTTAGTTGTTCTCCCTTCTTGGTCACGCTGGTCAGTCGCCTGGTTTTTGTGGGGTTTGGTCACTTTTTAGTAGGGATGAAACCGTTACCCTGACTTGATGATAGTAATACCCGACAGTCAGTATTAATTATCATTTAAACCTTATTTAAAGCTACAATATGTTGTTTTTTTGGGGGGGTTTTGGCGCTAGGGGTCGCTAACCTCTTACAATAACAAAGGCATAGGTTGATGATGCATAAGAGGAATGATGGGACTTGCTGTCATGCTGATGGATCTAAAAATGTTTATGGATGAGTGAATACATTGATGTTTTTAACATGACTGTGGTATGAAGCAGGGCGCGATTGCTAATAAGAGGCAGATATCAGAAAGGAATAAGGACATTTCATTCTACCAAACTACCTGCAAGTGCAGAATTAATACTCACACAGGTCAGTTTATTTGCCGAATTAAAATTGTGAGGTAACGCAGTGCTGTTTCACTTGGTCTAACGTTACACTATCATACTAAACAGCATTTGAGTGTGTTGAAAGTTATAATGTTATTCTATGTGTTAGTTTGTTGGCTGTATGAGACTAGCAGTAAGCTAGATCAACATTAGAATAACACACTGATCATATTCTAACATTTCATCATGTTGAGCTATATAACATTGATTAGTTTTATGTACATTTGCTCACCTGTCTAATAAAGTACATGCAAGAGCGGCGTCTCTGTCAAGTACAAGTTTGGCGCGGACGTGGAGCTCTCGGCATCTTGAAAACGCCATACCGATAATGATCCTCGTTTTATTTCTCCTTTTGTCCCAAAGTCTGCTTGCCATGGTCCATAATGTTTGAACGAAACAACAACAGCGTGCTGCTAGATGTTACCATAGATATCATATATAAACGCTAGATGTCTTATGGCGTAGTCACTTCCGGCATCACCGTTCGGCCATCTTGTCACAGTGAAGCTGTGAATTAAGGTGAGTGATCAGCACGCACACAAATCCTCTTATCTCGCTGAAATCTTGACGGATTTACAAACGGTTTGGTTTCTTACAAATGTTATTAACGTGGCTATAATTCCGAATGCTTGAACATGTATGTTATAATTATTCATATGTATGCAGTGTATGTATGCAGTGTCATAACTACATCTCTGACCTTTATAACAAACCAAACCGTTTGAAAATCGGTAGAAAATTGAGCAAGTTATGGTTATTTAAAAGTACCATTAAACAAGTGAGCGAGCACACTGTGGCAAGATGGCCGCCACGTGCGGACGTCGACCTCCACTGGCCAGCAGCGCGCACGAGACATCTAGCCTTTATATATGATATCTATGGATGTTACGCACTACGCAGTTGTCCAGTCCACATCTGTCGCCATGGTTACTATGGCAGTACAAGCGGAAACCAGGGATAATGCGGATATTACGTCACTGACAGGCGACAAGTGAACAGAGACGGGCACTTTTTAACATTTAATAACATTTAAACATTTAGGATAATGGAAGTACACAACTGAAAGAAATATATAACTGTGCAAGTGGTTTTGATACAAAATTCTTACATATTGTACTTTTAATTACCACGAATTGAAAAACTCAAGGTAAAACAATACTGTCCAGCATTAAGCGAAAATAAGCAATAGTCTCACGCAGATGCAGTATTTGGTTTGGTGTGAAAACATGGCGGAAAGCTGTGAGGTTTTACAAGAGCGCTGAAGGTAAATGAATGTACAAATTTATTAATTATAAATTCACCTATAGTTATAATACACCTATAACCTAGTATTTTCTTCCTACCTCCGTGTTGACAGCGCTGCTTTGTTTACGGAGGTTACCAGGGAAACGGCTCTATTTCTGCAGTTCCATAAGTGCCACCTACTGGCAGAGAGTGGATTTTCTGAGAGTTACATTTTCATTGAGCCTGTATGCTGCTCAACAGGTTAATGGAAAATAAGCTAATGTTCATTCCACAAACCATTAAACCATGTGCAAATTCATAAGTCAATACACCATTGCAGAGTATTTTCTCCTTAAAATTGCAGTGAAAAAGAGGCAGTTTCTGACGTCACAAACTACCTTGTAACTAATCACGTCAACATGCCGGCGGGCTTTAGCATATCATCATTACTCAGCTGCGAAGCTGGGGAATCTCAAGAGTAGCCAGGTTATCCCGTTATATTTTTCTGTTGATATGAAAAATCAGGAACATTCAGCTATATAACGGGTGAATTGTGTATATGATATATATTACAATGTTATGATGAACTATATGCCTTTCTCCACTGATGTTCTAAGTTGTTCAAAGCGTTTCTAAAGATACTGATTTTTAGAAGGCTGACTCTGTCTGACTCTGAGATGGCGAACTGGGACATGGTTTGTGTAACATTAGCAATACATTATAAGCTGTTTGATAACAGTCAAGCCAAAAGCTAATTATATTAATTACCGTTATGTGTCTGACGTTGTAGAGAGCGATACATAAAACGCATTACCATTCTGATACATCGACTTGTGGACGACCGTGTATGAGTGAGTGGAGGCAGGGCTCATTTGCATATTCATAGTTCCACCACGTATACTAAATGAAGCAAGGGTGTAGTTACAAGATGGCATTAATAAAAAGTTTCACAGGAAAAAAAAAAGGTTTAAGCATGCCTTTTTGGTGATCAGAGATGAGTTTTAATGGATAAAATTCTGAATGTGAGGTTTTTCAACTTTTTTGTTCATTTAAAATTCGGACGTTTGGAAATTTGCTTTTTGAACATTTCCAGCTCATTTTAACAAGACCATGATAATTTTGATAACTCTGATCATTTTGGTCACTATAATCGTGACATGAATTTTTCATTCCGTTTCATCTCTACTTTTAGCTAATTGGGCTAGGAGACCATCTGGCTTGGCTGGTAGACCAGCGTAAACCATCTAAGACCAGAAAACCATCTGGTTTAAGTGTGTGTGTTTTTTAAGCAAGGTTGAGTTTCTTCAAAGAATCCCTGGAAATATAAGATGGTTTGATTTGCTTAACATCTTTTGATCACTACACAATTTCCATTTTTTCATTTGTGTTATTGTATTACTATCGTCTTAAAATGTGCAAATTCGCCAGTACTTTCATTTACTCCACAAAACCATTTTAGTGTTCATTGTGGCTCACCTGACTCAAACCCAGCTCACAAGTGTAGACAAGGAGAGATGTGGCTCAGATTCTCCATGCCTCTTGATCTCTGGTCAAACAGCCGGCAGATAAAAAGAAGACGCGCACATCCCGCTCAAAATCTCCATTAAAGCTCACACACCTGCCCAACACACAGAGCATCACAGTTACTACAACAACTGTGGGCTCATGTTCCAAACTGAGAGCTTAATAGTGCAAACACACGCAGGTGTTGCCCCATTCAGTCCTAATAACAGTCTGTGTTGTTTATGCATGTTTGTGTGCAGCTCTTAAAATGGCAGGCTCTGCATATGGCAGTGTGACGGTGAGGGGGAGCGTTGCTCTGCTCTGATTAGAAAGCAGTGTTGTGCTGGTGGTTGGGGAGTGAATCTGAGGCAAATAGAACAGATGCTTTACACGCTAAACAAAATCCTACTTGTGCTGTGAAGACATGACCTAAGATAGCCTAGAGGAAGCAGCGCTAACTGCATTACTGTACCGCTATTGTTGTACACTGTTTTTTGCTTAATTTAAAGCTTTGCACATGTACAGGCACCGTTCATCACTGAATGTGGCAACTAACATCAAAAATGTATATAGGTTGAGTTATTCTAGAATTTAGGGGACATTTCACATTTGAAAAAGTGTAAAAACAATATGCTTTCTCAATAAAACAACTATTTGTATGCCACACTGTAACTTTTTTTCCGTCTATTCTGCCATATGTACAGTGACAATTTTTGAAAGACTTCTAAGAATTGTATTTTTTTTGCAGATATTTGTGTAAAATTATCAGCACGGTCACTAAGGACAAGAAAAAATGTTATTAGAGCTGCATGATTATGGATAAATTGAGAATCAGATTTTTTTTTTTTGTTTCAAATAGAGATCATGATTCTCCCACGATTCTGAACAGGCAACTAAATAAAATAATTTACAAGAGATTCTGGCATTTAAAATATAAAAAATTAAATATAAAAATCTGTCAAAACATAGTTGACAATGACAGTTGACGCAAGTAACATAGTTGATAGGTAATGTAGTTGAAAATTTCACCATTTTGCCTCATAATGACATCACATAATGCTGGTAACATGGTTTTGGGATAAACCTTTTCTTCAGGGGGTATTTGGTTAGTAACATAGTGACAATTTTTGCAGACATCAATAAAATAAAATATTTTCTTATTTGAAAGAAAATTAAATTTATTCTACTTTTAAAGGTATATTTATATTTTGATATAATTTGATATAATATTTGACTTGAAATGATATTTCTGAAGAAAATTGTTAGAAAAAAACATTATCATCAATGGACTTGAAATTTAACCTAAATTATAGAATGACCCAGTTATGCATGTGAGAATTGGCTACATGTCAACGAATGCAACTTGGTGGTTTTGGTCATGTATTTCAGCATTTTTTTATCTAAATTTTAGTCAAATGTTAGTACATTCCTCTTCAACAGTACATTGTTTTTTCTTTAAATTTGGGCAGTGGATGTCAGAAATGTCCTCTGGTTTAACATGCTTTACTTCACCTAAAATAGACAAATAGAAAGTATTTGAAAGTATAGAAAGAAGGACCGTAAAGGAAAAGCAGCATTCTTAAACATTCATAAAGCTTTTCCTTAAACATGAATTTTAACCTAAAAACCTGATGCTGTAACAAATGTTCATGGACACGTTATGTCAACAACCCATTCAATTTCTCCAAAAGTGAAGGTTTATCCTGAGGCTTCGAAACACTTTGACTCGACCATGACTAAAATATTTGAAAAATGCAACGTGGCTGCAAAAAAATAGCAGTGAAATACTCCCCTCATTACACAGAAGCTGTAGACCTTCAGTATTAACACCTTACGTCAAGATGGGGGCAATCTGCCTGACCAAAACATTCCTCTGCTGCGTGGACGCAACGGTTAGCGCGCCTGCTCTCTCCAACCCTTGCCAACAGGTAAGAAGCTTACAAGATTCAGCACCAGATAATTAAGTGTATACAGTCCCCTGAAGAGGGACGCACAGCCAGGCCTAAAATAGCCATTGTGAAAAGAGCTTAGTGCAAAGAGAGAGGAAGAGAGAAAATGAGAGGTGGTTTCACTGAACAGAGATCAAAGTAGTACACGTTCAATGAGCATTAACAAGAGAGTTTACTATGATCGGCCTGTCGACTGCAGCGGGACACAACAGAAAGGTCATTGTTTAAATAGGTTGCGCAACACACTCAACGTACTCGACTGAAAACGCACTCCAAACTGTCACAGACACGATTTTACCTGCACTCAAAATCTCATTGAACACCAGGATATGCACATCTCACGCTGTTCCCATAGCGAGGACAAACATTCAAGCAAACATATGGACAGATATACGAACATATGCACTCCTAGCATATGCATGCGTTCAAACACAACAAGCATTATTTTGTTCTGACAGTGCGAGATGCGTCTCATCACTCTCAATCCTGTCAAATTAGCCAGATGGTGTCTAATCTCGCCCGGGTAAATCTCTGTGCTGCACAGAATACAAGTCCTTGGCAAGGGTCACAATCCAGCTCCTCTGAGATGAAAACAACCCCTTGTCTAGGGCACAAAAGACCCGAGTTGGTTTGATTAAAGATTTACTCTAGGGTTACATCAGTGGCAAATCAAGCCCCAGTGATTGCCGCCATCCTTCCTGTGTCATTTGACTGTGGTTTTCGAGTGAACGCCGGCTTCCTGCACGCAACACTGGTGCATCTGTGTTTTGGGGGGGGGGTTGAGATTGCACACTTCATACTGCTGGTTTATAGGTGTGCCCTACTGGCATCTGATCAATTCACTTTGTGCATGAGAGTTAAAACTGATGTTATGCCAGGTGGAATAGTACCAATGTGTGTGTGGCGTAAAGGTATCCAGAGAACAGAAAATGCATATTAAAAAATGCTTCCAAATTTAGCTGAAGGCCAAACCATTATGTTAACACTTTAGGGTGCATGTTTCTTTAAAAGGCATAAAAATAGATGATATGCAGAATGATGTTCTTTTTAACATATTAACCAATTCAGACCCAGTGTGGATTCCACTGGACATCACTCTCATGTTTTTTAATGTTTTTTTGTTTTTGCCAGCCAAATCACAAAAGAGTATTAGATTGGATGCAGATAAATCAATTTATGAGTGATTGTTGCTTTTTGTCAACACAACAGAAAAATAATAATAATAGCCCTATGAAACTAAAAGCATGGCAGCCAGTGACACAAGGCTGAAAATAAATATTACATAATTTTAACTATTAGCCTACAGGTTCAAAGTACAGCACTAAAAGTCAATCTATGGGACTAAGTGTACAATAAGTGTAAATGCTTAGCCTGAAGTGTTTATTATCATTTCTTTGTTTGCCATATAGTTTTTAATGATCTATCAGTGATTCGTGTGTTTACAGTAATAATATTTTAGTTAACAACACTAAAATTCACCGTTTTATCAAAGCAGCCTATATCAAATCCATTTGTACAATTATCTAAATGTTGCTCAGATCCACTGTTTACTGCAATATATATTGAAATAAATATAAATATTGTTATTTATAATAATTTATGGTTGCATTTACATTTGAATGAAATTTGTATTTAGAGAGAAACAAGCATTAACATATTTGTGTGTCCTTGGAACATAATTCAAGTCTGAACGGGTTATACAAATAATCAGTTATACAATCAAACATGGCATGTTGTTGTTAACTTTTTAGTGACCATAAATGTGATTTAATACATGTAATAAACATTCGGCCTAAAACATCAATATAACAGAATCGGTTACATCTTCCAACGTATGTGGTTCAAATGTATATTAAATAGGTTTTATCAATGGTATGGTTGTGAATTACATACCAGTAGGATCTGGACTCCTCCGGATGCTGCAGATGATCGCTAGAGTCCTTGAGCAAAGCTGCAATGCGCCTTAAAGGACAGACCCGACACAACGACCACCTCTGAGATCAAGCAGAACATTACTTGTAAGATCCCACCGGACCTTTACCGTAAATATCAATGAATCGACGGGTTAAAAAGGGCCTTGCGTTTGCCTGATCGAAAGGTTCACTGCCGTGTTGACATCATCATGTATCTCCGCTCTCTAGCTCTGCTCTTCCTGCCAACTTGCAGCTATTTACCTGACCAATTGAGTCGCTCTGATCGAGCCCTCTCCGCGGCTGGCCAATAGCTGCGCAGTGCGGTGATTTGTGAGCTTATCGGTGCTCATCGCACTGCGCGGTTATTGGCCAGTCGTGTCGTGGTCTTGATCAGAGCGACTCAATTGGTCAGGTGAATAGGTGAACCGTGCTTAGAAAAAACGCACTCAGGGAAGTGTCATTTGACTGGACTTCCAGTTACTATCAAAGAGACTATTGGGTGTAATTTAAATTCCTTTTCATGTTTGCAATGCTCTTGTGGTACAATGTCTGGGGGTCATGTAAAAACAGCAAGCCTGTCTGGGTGCTGTTTGCTCTGCATTTTCCATAAGGAATCTGTGCATATTGTCAACGTCAGGCAGTTTTATGTCCCTTTTTTTTTGATATATGAATGTTACATCAACATTTCAAATTACTTTTATGCATACATTTTAACTCAAAATGATTTACTGTTCTACATATGAAGAGTTCAGATGCAAAAGCCTCTAAGTGCCATCTGAAATTTTCTTCTAGAATGATAATTTTTTATCAAGCTCGTATATTTAAGTTCAGTAATTTCACTTAAACGGCAATGAAAATTACCTATGAATTGTCATTTAAGTGAAATTACTGAACTTAAATATACAAGCTTGATAAAAATGATCATTCTAGAAGAAAATTTCAGATGGCACTTAGAGGCTTTTGCATCTGAACTCTTCATATGTAGTCATACAAATATATGTTATATACATTACCTATGTAGAGCTGTATTTTTTGTCAAACTATGCAAAATTTGTGAAAATATTTTTTATTTGGACCTATATACTTAAAGACAGAATTGACAAAATGATCCTTTATTGGCTGTATATGTGCTTTTGTAGAAAGTTTTAATAGCGATTATTTTATTAAAGTCCACAGGGCCAAAATGTCAAAAGTTGAAGGAACATCCATTAAAGGAGAAGTTCACTTTCAAAAAAACTTTTGCTGATAATTTACTCACCCCCATGTCATCCAAGATGTCCATGTCTTTCTTTCTTCAGTCGCAAAGAAATTAAGGTTTTTGATGAAAACATTCCAGGATTTCCCCCCATGTAATGGATTCTATTGGGACCCAAACGGTAGAAGGTCCAAATGACAGTTTAAGTGCAGCTTCAAAGGGCTTTAAACGATACCAGACGACGAATAAGGGTCTTATCTAGCGAAACGATCGGTCATTTCCAAAATAAATAAAAAAGTTTAAGTTTTATAAGCACAAACGCTCGCCTTGCTCTGTTCTGTGATGCGCGTTGAAGACGTCACGTAATACGCAATTACGTTGAAAAGGTCACGCTTGACGCGTTTACAAATGTGCGGAAGGAGGACCATATACACATTTTCAAATGTATTTGTGTCAGTTTATCGTTTAAAATGCCCATTTCGTGTGCGTATCCTGGGTGTTTTAATATTAAAAAGCCAAAAAGAACATTTTCTTCAGGACAGAAATTTTTCAAGCGTGACCTTTTCAACGTAATTGCGTATTACGTGACGTCACGAACGCGCATCACAGAACAGAGAAAGGCGAGCGTTTGTGCTTATAAAACTTAAACTTTTTTATTTATTTTGGAAATGACCGATCGTTTCGCTAGATAAGACCCTTATTCATCGTCTGGTATCGTTTAAAGCCCTTTGAAGCTGCACTTAAACTGTCATTTGGACCTTCTACCGTTTGGGTCCCAATAGAATCCATTACATGGGGGGAAATCCTGGAATGTTTTCATCAAAAACCTTAATTTCTTTGCGACTGAAGAAAGAAAGACATGGACATCTTGGATGACATGGGGGTGAGTAAATTATCAGCAAAAGTTTTTTTGAAAGTGAACTTCTCCTTTAACAAAAAGCTTGTTTTATTATTAACCGTCTTACCCACTACTGCTTTATTGTATTTTAAAGAGAATACTTCAATTTGGAACATAAAAACAAAAGGCAATTAGAGCATCTGATTACCACTGTGGTAGAGGATTTTATTACAAACTGAGGTGCATGTTGTTAACATTTTGTAAAAAGCAGAAATTCAGACATTTAAGATCTCCCCGAAACTCTTTTTGAGTCCATAAAACATACCGCATGCAAGTTCATTCAGATACAAAGAAAAAATCAGTCTTTTCACATTCTTTCATAAGTCTGCAGAGAATATTGTAGTCTTTTAGGCATTTAAAGAAGCAAAGAAGAATAAATTTTAAGTCCAATGCAATCCTTCCAGTTTACACAAATGCTATTTTGCTGCACTTCCCTCTTAATAAGTGTTTTTAATAGACACCTGACAGCAAATTCACAGTTGCTACAAGTCCTAAACATTTCGAACAGTCCCTAGCTGTACCACAGTACCTCTGGTAGAGATTTTTACCAGCCTCGAGTGGGTTTCCATGTGTCTATAATCTTCCCATTAGAATGGACAAAATAGACCGGATGCATCATAGCTGTAGCACAAGCCTGTCAACAAAACATACAAGTGATTAGGTTTTCTTTTCACCATCCTGCTCTTAATTTTAAAAGAAATCAATCATTCATTGCATTCAGATGTGTCATGTTCAATTAGCATTAAGGAGCAGGAATGAAAACAATGGTAAGTGCAGTTGCCAACATTGATAGATGGTATGACAAGCCCTCAGGCTATGTTAAATACGTGCTCTCAAAAAACAAAGTTTGTGCTGAGAACAACGTTTTTGTGCAGTTAATTATTGGACATATTTTCTTATTCTGCCTGCCCTGGTCATGTTAATAAGTTTGCACAGTATTGGGATTATGCATTTTGTGGTAATATTAAGAATATTAAGAATATTAAGTAGTGCAGAAAATAGCATCTTCTTGACATGTTGAAAACACGAACCAAACTATTCGAAACCTCAGCTACAACTACAGTGTTTGAAGGCGGGTCAAAGTAGACATTGTTCACAAGCAGCCAATGAAGACCTCAGGTGGGCATTATGCAAATTTGTTCCAAACCTACATAGGCTTGTGCAAGAAGTAAGACTGGAGACAGTGACTCCATTTATCGTGCACTTTGATCTTTGAAACTTTGCAGAACTTTTACATTCACAAACAGCTGTATGTATGATAGGTAATATCCGATAACGCATAACAGGTTCACTTTAATGCACAACACATGGATAAAAATGATAGACCACCAACAATGGCTTAGTCAGATGGAGAATGTCCTTTCATACAGTTGAAAACTGTGTGTTTCTGTGTGTGCTTTGTTGCAATGAGAGGGTTAGTAACTCACATGGTAAGGCATGAGTGTGAGGAGTGACCCCAGCGGGAACTGCTTGAAGTCCAGTTTTCCAGAGATGGGCTCCACCCTGCCGTGTTCCTGAGTCATAGACAGTAGTCTGCAAAACAGACGACACCCTTCATGCTATTTATATCATCTGACTCACAAAACCTCCTACTCCCACTGTTGGGAAGTAAAAACAACAACATCTAAACTTGTACAAAAAATGATTATGTAAAGTCACTGCTTAGTTTTTAATATTTCAGAATGGATTTGATTCAATGCAGACAGGTGCCTTTATGAAAAATCAAGGGATGCACCAAGATTAAAATTCATGCCAACAACAGTAAGTTGGTAATTATGTTATGGCTGACAACTGATAAATGGTTGATATTAAAATTCTTTACTGTCTATATAACTTAAAACACAAATGCCACAAGTAGAGCTGTCAAATAGATTGATCACGATTTGTTAGTAAATTCAATGATCAAATGTTTGGGTCTGTAAGATTTCTTTTGTTTTTAAGTTTGTAAGTCTTTTAGGCTGCATTTATTTTCTCAAAACGCAGTAAATTTATATTGTGAAATATTATTACAATTTAAAATAACAGTCTGGCTATTTTAATATATTTTGACAAAACAAAATGTTCAGCATCATTACAGTCTTCAGTGTCACATGATCCTTCAGAAATCATTCTAATATTGTACTGTGCATTGTGTAAACTATGATAATTTTTTCTTTGATATATAGAAAGTTCAGCATTTATTTGAAATATATATATTTGTTTGTGACATTATCAGTGTCTTTACTGTCACTTTTGATCAATTCAATCCTTGCCATATAAAAGTACACCAAAAAATCTTACTGACCCCAAACTTTTGAACAGTAGAGTATATGGAAAAATATGGAAAATTAGTACAAAAAAATCCCCCTCCAATATCTGCCAATAACTGATATGGTACCATTTAAATCCACATAATGATCTCGTACTTGAGTTCCAGGTGTCCTTCAATGATGGCGTATCCGGTGGGTAAGCGCCCCCCACCATCATGACTCAGTGCTGTCCACCCACAGTCTACAAGTAACTGGTTCCTGTGTGGATAGTGACCTATGACCCGCGTCAGTACCCGTACTGCAACATCCTCAAGTCTGCAGGACCCAATGAGGGACTGCTGTACGTCTGGATGTGCAACAGGTAATATTATGATTCCAAACAAACTGAGAACATCACTGCTTATAATGATTAAACAGGAGAACATGGCAACACGGACCATACAATACGTAGTTCCCAGGATGCACCTCACTCAACATGGCCATGTCTGCAACTGGGTGGCTACAGGAAGGGGTGGAGCCAATGCTGGATTTGGGGGGGTGTATCCCAGCAGCCTTCAGCCTATGGAAAGTAGAAATAATACTATCAATGCATATTGAGAAGGGATGCACTGATATTAAAATTTTTATTTTGTTTATAAAAAAAAAGTTTATTTTATGCCTATATTAAATGTATATGCTTTATTTTCTTAATAAATTAAATTAAACACTAAATAAATTAAATTATTAACTTTAAATGCTACACATACATTTAGGCATCACAGTATTATAATGTACAGTATCAAAAAATTATATATTTTTTGTTAAAGATTACATTTAATAGTGTTTACAATTATGTTTGTCATCTATACAGATTAAAAATAAAACACTACAAATTAAAATCAATTATTTTAAATAAAAGCGAATTTAAGCATCACAATATTATAATGTTTAATATAAAAAAAATATAATTTTTTTATCTTTTCTGCAAAAGATTACATTTATTGTGTTGGTAAATTATCATGTTTTGTTGTCTAAATAAATTAAAAACCAAACACTAAAACAATTTAAAAAAAGTAAGTAATTAAACTCAATTACTTTAAATGCTACAAGTGAAATTATGCGTCAAAATATTACAATGCATAGTATAAAAAAATGAAAATTATTTATATGCTTTGTTGTCTAAATGAATTAAAAACAAAGTATAATCAATAATTTTTAATTGCTACAAGTGAATTTAAGCATCACAATATTGTAATGTATAGTAAATAAATGTTATCATTTCTACAAAAGATTACACTTTTTAATGTTGTTAAATTATCAGCGTCTAAAATGATCATGCTTTGTTGTCTAAATAAATTAAAAATAAAATGAATTATTTTAAATGCTAAAAGTGAATTTAGGGATCACAAAATTATAATACATAGTGTAAATAATGAATGATCATTTTAATGTTTTTTTAGTGATTAAAATTATATGCTTTGCTGTCTAAATAAAAAATAAAAAAACAGCATAAAATCAGTCATTTTTAACTTCTACAAGTGAATTTAGACATCACAATATTATAAAGTACAATATAAAATATTCCATTCAAAAGATTCCCTTTATTAGTGCTGTTCATTTATTTGCTTTGTTGTCATAATTTAAAAATAAAACACTAAAAACTAAAATCAATCATTTTAAATGTTACAATTAAACTTATCACAATATTATAATGTATAGTGTAATGCAGTGGTTCCCAAACCTGTCCTGGAGGACCACCAACACTGCACGTTTTCTTTGTCTCCCTAATCAAACACACCTGATTCAACTCATCAGCTCATTAACCCATGTGATAATGAGCTGATGAGTTGAATCAGGTGTGTTTGATTGGGGAGACAAAGAAAACGTGCAGTGTTGGTGGTACTCCAGGACAGGTTTGGGAACCACTGGTGTAATGTATAATAAAAATGAATATTCTATTTTTCAAAGGATTACATTTATTAGTATTGCTAAACGATCAGTGTTTTCAAAGATAGACTTTCAGTGAGCGATAGGTGATGTCTGCACATACTTCTCCATGAACTGCAGCGTGATGGCAGTGGTTTCCTGAGCGACGGCTTTGATTTGCTCCTCC
Organism: Abramis brama; assembly: GCF_963993115.1. Classification (NCBI taxonomy): domain Eukaryota; kingdom Metazoa; phylum Chordata; class Actinopteri; order Cypriniformes; family Leuciscidae; genus Abramis; species Abramis brama. The sequence continues at coordinate 8,489,310 of NC_139985.1, forward strand.
CCCTGACAGGCGTAGGTGTTCCCACAGTGGGCATAAATCCCCGTCAGCTCCACCCCTGCAGTATCCGAGATCTCCTGGGCAAGTTTCAGCGCAGCTGGGTCACAGTGAGGAACACCCGCTGTCGAAACACAAAACAAACAAACTTATCTTACTGCAGTACACCCAAAAACCGCACTTCAAACATCTGGTGAACTCCCTCTTCAAGCGTTACCTCTCCCATTGTCACAATCCAGTTTCATCCACACCTTCCAGACTTTTCCCTGCTTCAAAGGTCTCTTCTTCAGTTCCTGTAGGGCAAGGCGGTTGTCCACTAGGATGTGGAATAGAGAGAGTCTCTCAGATAGCTCAGCACAGCGCTCCACTTTATCAAATGGCAGTGGGTATGCGTACAGTATATCATCATAGCCATTATCAGCATAGAACGATGCCTCAGCTAGAGTAGAAACCACGATACACCGACGAGAGCCTCCTGTCATGATGTCCGCACATTCCCTGAAAACAACAGACATGTAACATTCAAGATGAGAAAAAAATGATTTAATGATTAAATGGGGGAAAAGGCATTTGAAGTATTTTCCATTGTTAGTTTGTGTTAACTAATGAATCAACTAATGTTAACAAATGGAATCTTATTGTAAAGTGTTACCTTCAATTTTTTATAATAGGCTACATTTTTATATAAAAAAAGATATTCAAATGTTTTAAAGGAATAGTTCACCCAAAAATGAAAATTATCCCATAACTTTTTTTTTACGAAAACACATTGCTTCACTTCAGAAGGCTTTTATTAACCCACTCGAGTCGTATGGATCACTTTTATGATGGATGAACGCACTTTTTGGAGCATTAAAAACTCGGGCACTATTCACTCCCATTATAAAGCTTGGAAGAGTCAGGATATTTTTTTAATATAACTCCGATTGTGTTCGGCTGAAAGAAGAAAGTCATACACATCTAGGATGGCTTGAGTAAATTATGGGATAATTTTCATTTTTGGGTGAACTAGGCCTATTCCTTTAAGTGCCTTAAGTGTCCAAATACATATTTCCAAAATCACTAGTGAATTATAGTTAATAACATATAACATATTATAAAAGTATATTGCAAGCAAGATGGCTAAGCATTTTCAAGTGAAATCATTCAGTAGATAAAGCGGCTGGTGTTGTTGACACGTGAATCTTACAGTGTTTTGTGTGTTTTCATGTGAGGTCGGAGCTGGACCCCCAGTTTCTGGAAGCGCTCCCGCATGGCTTCGGCATTTCTGTTCACTTTATCCAGGTCAATAACCAGCGCTGGAGTACAAAGGTCTTTGATGAATTCAACACTGGCCATTATCCAAAAACTGAAACAAATAAAATACACCAACACATTTAAGCGAAATGGAAACATGCAGACTTGTAACAAAACGCAGGATAGTGCTGATAAAATAAATGTAACAATTTTGAAATCATATAATCTCAACTTTTTAAAGCATTTAATTACAGCTGTAAATAAATAAGAAAAATATCGAGTAAACATGAGTTTGGTTAATGGTCAAAGTGGCACGTGTCAAACGGTGATGATAAACTGAGGATGAACTTAAAATTTCTCACCATAAAGCGCGACGCAAGTTCTGATGAATGAGAGCGAGCGCGAGAGTGTGAAGCCAGAATCAACACAGCGCCGCGTATACACAGAAGTTACATTGCAAACTGGAATTTTCAACCTAAAAGCTACTGACGAGATTCTTTGTTGTTATAAAAGATTTAAAATATAATTTGTGCTTTTATTATATTAATTATATTATATTATATTATATTATATTATATTATATTATATTATATTATATTATATTATATTATATACAGTCACTCATAGGCTAGCCCTCATCCAAAGAAATCCCACAGACCCATCCATGATGATAGAGGTGAGAGATCTTTAAAATATCTCTGCAATAACACTGAACGTTAAAAAGTCTAATCTTGTGTCCCAGATGAACTTTTTGTTGCTCATTAAAGTGGATTATTTCGAAGTCAGTTAATAAAAGGGCTAATTAAGGCATTTAGTCATTAACACTAAACCCTCCTCTCCCAGTTGGATAAAATCCTCAATTACCAGAGCCGCGTCAGAGTATCGGGAAAAGACCTTTAGACCTGTTTTCACTTTATCCCTTGATGTCTTTCAGTAGAGTAGGCCTACTAAGACTCTTTTTCAATAGAGCGCTAAGCTGCAGGCTACATGACTTCTATACCTCCAATCCTTTCAGACAATTCTGGATGTTTTTGGTAATGCTTCTGTTATATGATTTCAAATTCCAGTCGTATTTTAGGCATATAGCCTACAGAAGTATGTTTTTGAAAGAAGTCTCTTATGCTCATCAAGGCTGCATTGATTTGGTCACAAATACAGTAAAAACAGTAATATTGTAAAATATGATTACAATTTAATATAACAGTTTTCTATTTTAATATATTTTCAAATGTAATTTATTGGATTTATGGAATTTATGGAAAGGCTGAATTATCAGCAGCCATTGTGCTTCTTAATATTTGTGTGTAAATTATTCTACTTTTGATTCTCTGGTAATTAGAAAGTTCAAAAGAACAGCATTTATTTGAAATAGAAATAAATGCTTATTTCAAAAATAAAAATCATATTGACCCCAAACTTTTAAACAATAATATATATGTGTGTGTGTATTTTTCCAGTCATGCTTCTGGCTGATTAAATATTTTAGAGGTTAACAAATGACTACAGAATTTAATGACTTTTATTCATTTGTATGACTTTTCAGGTATAAAATTTTATTTTTTAAAAAGTACGCAGGAAAAATGTTGGTGACCCAGTGCTGTAAAACCAATATACTGTAGGTCTCATATTTCACTTTAGTGATACATTGACAATTGTGCAATATTTTCTACCATTCTGTTTGAAAGAGAAAAAAAAAGTAGTAAACAAGTCTCCATTCTCATGTGGAAGCCTTTCTTCATGCTCTTCCAGTTCATGTAGAATAGATGATGGATTTGTATTCGCCGCTACAAACATCTAGAGGGTGCTGCAGGACTCCAAACACACAGAAAAAAAGTGTATGAATGTCACATGACTTTTAGTGACAAGAAGGTTAATACCATCAGACGACGAACAAATGATGAAACAAATAAAACATGTACACACACAGTCAAACAAGATGCATTTAGGAAAACTGCTTTTTTTATTTAAAACTCAGAGCTGTTAGGCATGAGATGTCAAGTTTGGCTTAAGACAGGAGAGACATAACGTCTGCAACAACAGACATATCGCTGATGACTGGCAAAGACAATCCAGCAATTCTCCCGGTGACCAAGCAACGGGTGCAAGCCATGATAAAGCACGTTCCTTGTGGCTCCAATTAGGAGAGCTTGGAAAGCGGAATTAAGAGCCATACAAAAACACAAATCCAATAGCTTATGAGCAGAATAACACGTACAGGACATTGCATAGTGCTTGTAACCTTAAAAGGGGTTTTCTGTGTTGTTTCTGCATATGCGTTGCCAAACAAAACTGTACCTTTATTAACACGTGCAATAACAAAGTTGACAAGGGGGACCGGGGGAAGGAAACTGTAGGGGGTCATAGCTCAAAATCTTGTTGAATAAGTGCACAAACACCCTCAAGTTTTGCATTATGTCCATCCTATGCTCATGTAAGCCAGCATTCTTCATAAAGGAAACACAAAGCATGTTAATTCACGCCTGTCTTCACAGTTCCTGTGAGAAGCCCCTTATAGATGACAGATGGAGAGGTGAATGAGAGAGAAAGTCGCTTCCTGACTTTCTTCTGCCCTCTGCTCATCATCTCTCAGCAGCACTCTGGAGGTCCAACCCTGTACACTCCTCTTCATTCATCCCTCGTTCACTAGCTGGGCTCTGACGGCTTGTTTAGCTCCACCTTTACGCTCCTTTCACCGGAACCTAAAAGACGGAATACAGAAGGTGAATACAGACCTGCACTTCGCTCTCTCTGACAATCCATCTGTTATTAGGTAGAAGATTAGCCACTGTGGTTCATTATTTTAAGGAATTCTTCATCGTGAAATGAAAATACTGTCATTATTTACTCATCCTCATGTCATACAAGCAGTCTGTACAATAAAAGTGAGCGGTTACTGATAACTAAACTATTAATACTTCTATTCAGAAAGGATGCGTTAAATTGATCAAAAGCGACATTGGTGATGTCAAATGAATGCTGTTCTTTTGAGATTTCTATTCTAAGAATCTTGAAACAAAATGTATCATGGTTAAATTGAATGTTTATTGGTTTATAACAGGAAATAACATACAATATAACTCCCACAAAAAAATATTAAGCAGCACACAACTGTTTTCAACATTGATCATAATAATAAAAGTTTCTTGAGCACTAAATCAGCAAATTAGAATGATTTCTGAAGGATCATGTGACACTGAAGACTGAAAATTCAGCTTTGCCAACACAGGAATAAATTACATTTTAAAAATATTCAAATCAAAAACGTATTTTAAATCGTAACAACATATGGGTGTGAAACAACAACATGAGGGTGAGTAAATGTTCATTTTTGGCTGCACTGCTCCTTTAAATAGTATTCCAACAAAGCAGGCTGGCCATAATCCCATAGATACAGCACAGAAATCTAGATAATGTTGTTCAGGATCAATGTAAGTGCCTGGTCATGTTTGAGCAGACCTCACCTGTTAGATATTTCTCCTTAGCTCGAGCTCGCTCATCAGCGTCAAAATACCACACCGTTATAGCATACCTGCACATGAATTCACACAGAGTTGCATTTAAGTATTAGCAGCTTACAGAACTATTTTACAAAATGAAATGTGTCACCGACCTTGTGGCGTAAGCTGGCTGGACCTCATGTGGGTTCCGTCTGTCTGACCAAAACAGCAGAAGTCTGTCAAACTTGGGCTCTATGTCTGCAAACTGAGAGGTTCCCTCTGGAAAGATCCGCAAAAGGCCACCGTGGTCCTATAGAGTGAGCAGATGAGAATTATGGTATATTCCAGGGGCTGGACAGTGAAACTGAAACCGTTTTAGACAACAATCATTTATTAGTATGGTGTAGGGCTTTCAGATGAGCCAGCACCAACAATTTGTCCTCTTTTGAACTCTGATGTGTCTCCCATTATGTTGTGTGGATTGCAATATTTTCTGTACAGCTGTGTTATAAAATTTGATTTGTTTTTAATTTAATTTAGCACATTAAATATTACCATAAGTTAAATACTTGCACTGTCCACTTTTCTACATTAAAAAGTTCCACCCCATGAATTGTACATTTGTGTATATACATATACATATATATATATATATATATATATATATATATATACATATACATATATATATATATATATACATACATATATATATATATATATATATATATATATATATATATATATATATATATATATATATAAAAACACACACACAGAGGAATATAATTATATTTTAAAACATATTCAAATAGAAAACTTTAAATTGTAATATTTTACAATTAGTTTTTTTTTACTATATTCTTGATCAAATTAACAAAGTCTTGGTGAGAATAAGAGACATCTTTCAAAAACATTCAAATTCAGTTACGAATTTGGATTTCAAATTTCATTTACACACAACAGAATGTTGTGGATGGGAAAACTCTGGGAGGGAATGTCTTTTTTCCTGCCCCATGACAACCTGTTGCTAAATTTAGCTTAAATTAAAAAAAAAATCGGACACAACTGTGTCTTTTACACAAGCCAAGACAACGGTTTGCGTGAGATGGCTATTTTCCTCTCCATTCAGTAAAGAGGGTGAGATATGCTAGAATTCAAATCATGTATTACTGGCATCCTGTGCAGCTTGAGAAGGATGGAAAATATCAGGGTTGAATGTGTGTGAGATTTGACCCATCCTTACATCACAGCACTGATACAGAAACCGATGACTGGAAGAAAACGGCGTTTGTTTGCAGATTCTAGATAACAGCATCTAGATAAAGAGCACCATGCCCTTGAGTGTTTAATGTAGACTTAACACTACAGACAAACACAACATCCTTCTTTCCCTTCTACCAACCCTGTATCTTGCCTGTGAAACTGTCCAACTCTCTCTTTAACGTTCACTTCATATAAGAACATCTGATCAACTCTGAATGGTTTCCATGGCCGGTCGGAATGTTCTAGAGCAGAACCGCTCTCTGACGCAGTGCTGGCTTTAACAGCTGGAAGGTGGTAGAGTCAGCAGTGGAAAATGTCAGGCCTGCGGTCACAGCGAACGCTCATGGAACTTCAACAGTAAATGTTTAACAACCATAAGAGTGGAGGCAGACATTTCACACGTTATCTATACAGATTTCCTAATTCAATTTCAATTTTGATTAGATTATGACTCAGTTAGGTATATTTTAGTAACCATTCTGTGTCCACTACAGCAGGGTTTCTCAACCGGTGGGTCGCGACCCACAAGTGGGTCGTTGATAATTCTATAGGGGGTCGCAAGACTTCAGTGTTCACTAGCACAGCCAATAAGTGGGCTTCATAATAGGCTCATTGCAATAGACTGCGTGCAACAAAATAATCCGTTAGTAAACGTATTGGCGGCTCAATCGGACTAAAAAGCCTTAACACCTAAACATAAACGCGCACAGATTGAAACAAAAGTTGTGCATGTAAACATAGCCAGTCCTCCAACGAATCTGATTTTCGAATGTCGTACTTCATTATTGCCGTGGCTTCTAACGCTGTATTTCAACTATCCTATCAAAATAATTTATTATTGCCGCGAAAGGCTCTTATTGGACAAGGTCCTACTTACATAATGTTACACATACACACACTAGCTACCTGCTATGCCAGACTTATTAATAAATTGTACGCAGCCACGGCCTGTTAGCTTGACAAAATGCATCCGTTTTTTAAAAGAAAAAAAGCAGAAGATTCGGAAACTCCTTCAACTTCAAAGGCAGCAAAATGTAAACGCAAGTACAACCCGGACTATATTAAATATGGATTTACTTCGTCGGATGAAAAACCACAGTGTGTCGAGTGTGGTGAGGTCTTGGCAAATGAGTCCATGAAGCCATCCAAACTTGAACGTCACCTACAGACTAAACATCCAACATGTGTGGGTAAACCTGTGGATTACTTTGTACGAAAGCGAGACCTACTTAAAAGACAGCAAAGTAGTATTGTGTCGCTCACAATCGCTTCAAAAAGCACCCTGAAGGCAAGTTATCTGGCAGCTGGCCATATCGCCCGTGCTAAGAAATCGTTTAATATTGGTGAAGAGCTAGTTATCCCATGTGCAGTTGACATGTGCCGCGAGGTACTAGGGGAAAGTGCTGCTAGCAAAATAAAAGAAATCCCACTCTCCAACGACACTGTCTCCAGACGGATTATAGACATGAGCGATGATATTGAAACGCAACTTTTGGATCGAGTGCGAGCAAGCCCCTTGTTTGCCATTCAAATCGACGAATCAACAGATATTTCAAAGATGGCATTATTGCTTGCATTTGTACGCTACAACTGGGAAGGTGCAACACATGAGGATCTACTGATGTGTAATGAGCTCTCGACACGGACGACAGCAGATGAGTGTTTCAATTGCCTTGATGGTTATTTCACAAAGAATGGCCTGGTTTGGAATAATTGCGTAGGCATTTGCACGGATGGCGCGGCCGCACTGACTGGCAAACATAGTGGTGTTGTGAGAAAAATTATGGACAGAGCACCTGAGGCGACGTGGGTTCACTGCTTTTTACACCGTGAAAGCCTTGCAGCCAAAGAAATGTCAGTGCCCTTAAATGAGGTGATGGACATTGCTGTCAAAACTATTAATTTAGTGAAGAACAGTGCTCTCAGTTCCCGCTTGTTTTCAATTTTGTGCGACCAGCTGGAATCAGTCCACCGCCAGTTGTTATATCATAGTGAAATTAGGTGGCTCTCGCGAGGAAAAGCTCTTAATCATCTTTTCGAAATGCGCAAGCAGGTGCACACATTTCTGGAGGAGAAACGGTCTCCCCTGGCAAAGCATTATACGGAGCCTGAATTTCTCGGGAAACTGGCGTACATGTCCGATATCTTTGACCAGTTAAACCAGCTAAACCTTTCCTTTCAGGGGAGAAACAACAGTGTTTTCTTGATGGCTGACAAATTGAAGCATTCAAACGGAAGTTGGTATTGTGGGAGAAGAGAGTGCAGGAGAACATTTTTGACATGTTTCCTAACCTCACTGATGTTCTACAGGAATTCCCTCACATCAGCACCGACATACAGAGAATTGTCCGGGAACACCTGACCAGATTAACACAGAAATTCTCTGATTATTTTCCCAAAGACCGAAGAGTTGGGAATGCGTGGATTCGCAATCCTTTTTCAGTATACCCAAGTGATGTGGATGTTGTACTCCCCATTAATTTGCAAACACAGTTAGTGGAACTTGCATCTGACGGCAGCCTGCAGCTTGCTTTTCGCAAAACAGACCTGAGCTCATTCTGGATTCAAACCAGACACGAATATCCTGAACTTGCAGAACATGCAACGAAGTTTCTCTTGCCATTTAGCACTACCTATCTTTGCGAGTCAGGATTTTCAACAGTGACTGCAACGAAAACAAAAAGCAGGAATAGGCTGACAACAGCTAGTTTGTGTGCGACACTACGAGTCGCAATTTCCCAAATTCCACCGTGTCTGGATATGATTATTTCAGAGTGGCAGTCTCAAGTGTCACATTGATGTGAGTTAAAAAAAAAAATCAGTTTGCCTCATAGTCTGTCTATTGAAAATATTTCTATGTTTTTGTGAAATTAATTATAATAAACATATTGGCCTACGGAGTAGTAGCCTATAGATCTAAGAGGCATTTCGTTATTGAATTATTTGGGTCGTATGACTGGCATACAAAAAAAAAGTGGGTCGCAGTAGGCAAAAGGTTGAGAAACCCTGCACCAGGCACGGCGCCAGGATTCCAGTTTTGGATGGGCCAGACCAATTGTGGGTGGGCCTTAAATTAAAAAAAAAAAAAAAACGTTATCCAATCAATGCTTAACCTAATAAAAAAATATTGACTAATATAGCCTACTGTTATATTATCTGTGCGTATACATAATATAGATTTTAATAGCTTGATGCTCTTTAAATATTTTGTTGCATTGTTAAAAGTTTCGGTGCATAGCACAGACCTATCCGCGATCGCTCTCCGTGGTTCTGACCAAAGAAGGAATTGGAATCTCCGTTACGCATCATACCTGGACTGCATTTTCCGATAACATTGTCTCTTAGCGCGCTACGAAGACTCTTAAGGTATAACTTAACTAAAGGTATACTACCATTAAAGGTATATCATTGCTAGGCGTCTTCAGGGCTATCATCCACTCGCGAGGCAGAGGCGCTGAGAGGCAGAGGCGCTGGCGCACTCCTAGCAACGGCGCTGTTTTTGGTAAAACATGATTTTGACGACTTCATTAAGTTTTGTTTTATAGAAAACTCTTTTTAAAAGATTTTCGTTTTGTATAAATTGTATCTTAATTTTGATCAATGTTTTATCAATCAATTGCCCGTATTTAATAAATAAGACAATGTAATAAGGCGCCGACACGATCACTTGCATTGCATGTGAACTGGAAGGCGCCGAAACTCAGCTTGTGCCTCACAGATTTGAGAAATATAGGCTATATTACAGAAAGCTTGAAATGTCTACTTTTAAACGAAAATATTAAAACCAAAAAAATAAATAGCCTATAGGCTACTCTCTGATTATATAATCCATATGAAATGTGCATTTCTCTCTGGCGTTCATGGCGAGCATCGTCAACTTCATCTTTGCAGCGACACAGAAAACACCAGTTTATTACTAAACAATTAAATGTCTCCTTGCTAATTTAGACACATTCATAATCATTACTTTAACCGGTTCTTTGTGGCAAGCTTTATGCGTGCGGTCATAACGCTTATTATCCTGTAGGCTATACAGTGGCGGTTCTAGGGGGGGGCCAGGGGGGGCCAGTGCCCCTGTGTCAACAAGCTTGGCCCCCCCACTGGCCCCCCTAAATTTGGAATCGTAAAATCACACCAAACAACTGCGCATTTTATCAGTTGCGGCGCCTTCATCTATAGGCTACACTGCAGCACGACGTATATTCACATCAAATGTTAACGCAGAGGAACCGGACACTGCAGTTCACAAAAGTTCATTATTTGCATGTGCTTTAAAGCCTTGCCAGTTAAACATGTCATTCGCTGCTGATGCGCTGTTCAAACATGCGCTTTACTGAGCGCGTACACTCGACGCGCACATGCACTAAAAGCCTGTTACTGGACTAAGTTATCTTTTGAGTCTTATATTGCGCTAATACTGTCAAATACAGACAATGTTTACATAAACAAAGTTGGTTATGTCTAAAGTGAAAGCAAACAGAGAAAATTAATTAAAATCTGCTTGTCATATGCGTGTATATTAGACGCGTCGCGTGCAGTTCTTAAAGAGACAGTAGCCCTAATAATAAACATGCTGCCGCTTGTCCTTAAAGAGATAGTTCACCCAAAACCAAACAGTTGCTGGTCCCCATTGACTTCCATACATAGTAGGAAAAAAATATACTATGGAAGTCACAGGGGTACATCAACTGTTTGGTTACTCACATTCTTTCAAATAACGTTTATTTTCAACAGAAGAAAGAAACTTATTCAGGTTTAAAACAACTTAAGAGAGTAAATTATGACTTTTTTGGGGGAGAACTATCCCTTTAATGTTAATAAAACAACAAAACACACAGAGGAAATCATTCACTGCTCTTGACTGAGAACTTTAAGTCTGTTGTGTTTTATTTTCATATTTGTTTATTTAATTACTTTCTTCAATTCTACTGTTAAATACACCTATAGCTGAAAAAATAAAGCACTGTTTATTTCATTTGTATATTAAGTTGTGTATGTGTAATATGTATCTCTGTTCATAATTTTTAATAACAAAGAAAATAATGACAAAGATTTTTTATCTTCGCCACTTTGGCCTAAATGTCTGCCATTCTTTTTTATTTTATATTTTGTTACCTATAATGCTTTGTTTTTAAAATAGGGACATTAGTTTGGCTGTAATGCTCAGTCACTTGCAAAATAGTAAAACCAACATGAAAAAAGAATCGTGATAAAATCGTGATTTTCCTGAAAAAAAATCGTGATATGATATTATTGCCATATCGCCCACCCCAGGTGTAAAAAAGTGCCTAGATGTGCTTAGATGCTAAAAATGTGTTATTATTGATCATATCACACTACAATTAAACATAATGAAACATTAATTTGAATTGAAATTGTTTTATTAGCTTAGCTAATATAATTTATTAGCTTTTTCTAGAGATTGCAGTCATGCATGACATGGTGAAAAATGACTTGAAATAATACTGAAAATAGGTTAAGATGAATGTTAAAGGTGTGCCCCCTAAAAGCACAAGTGGCCCCTGCCTGGCCCCCCCAGTTACTGTGGTCTAGAACCGCCACTGAGGCTATAGCCTATTTAAGTAATTAAATTAATATAAAGCGGCGATTTGTCCACGAATGGCTTAAATGAACAACTAGTCGACTAGAAAAATTAGTCGGAGGCAGCCCTTATTCCACATATTTTCGAACCAGCAGGCCATTCTGGGTTGAGCGAGCGACCCTGCGGAATGAACGAGCGGAGCGGAATATTCAGAAATGCGCTCTCCACTCACGAGCTCTGATCAGAACAAACCCGAACTGTCTGCTGAACTTGCGCAGAAACATCAAAATAGACATAGCCAGCTTTTTAAAATTGTTTTTAAAACTAAATATTTAGACTATTTTAGTACAAATTATGAGCTTATTGACGATTTTTTTTATAATTCTTGACAAAATTAGAATATATTAATTATTATTTTTTAGTTATTTTTTGGGTGGGCCTGTTGAAAAGTGGGTGGGCCTAGGCCCGTCAGGCCCACCCATGACGCCGTGCCTGCCCTGCACTACAGTATACAGGGCTGTGTTAGACAGATTCAAATCATTAAATAAAGTTGTTTATTTTAACTATTCTTTAAAAGGACCAGTTCGTAATGTTTCTGGACTCAAGAACCAGTCATTTGTTTCGGGAATCAGTCTACACTGGTCTTGTTGTTGTATGTTTTTGATTTAGCAAAAAGAACCAGCTCATAAGAGTGATTTTTTTCAGGATTTGTTTGGTTTTGATTCAACCAAAAAAAAAAAAAAAAGAACAAAGAAAATCGGCTTATTGAAGTACTTTGTTTCAGAAGTCGGGCTACACTGGTCACACTGTGTTTCTGATTCACCAAAAAAAGAAAGAAAGAAAAGAAGGAGTCATTTCTCTATGAATCGGACTACAACTGGTTGTGCTGTGTTTTTGTGTGATGCCCATGTGGTCAACTGATTAGAAATACGTTTCTTTCCATTAATTTGCAGTACAATGTACAAATACGTAAAACTTAAAACACTAAATATTTGACAATAATTAATTTTTCTATTATATACAAACCCAACATAAACCAAAGTTTCATTGTTCTAGTAGACCTCTAATAACAGCACATAAACAGTCTCTTGTGTGGCTTATTTATTTAAAGTACCAACAGCAAACTCTCTGCACAAGGTTGGTTTTGAACTTCCATTGAATTGAATGAAAGCTCAGATGCGAGTTTAAGCAGTCTACATCAGATAAGATACCTAAACAAACAGAGAAGAGCTTAAACAATCTCGTGCAGTTTTACATGCTACAGAACGTCTGCAAGTTCAAAGCTCAAAGGAAGGTGAAAAAAAACCAAAAAACTCCTACCTTGGCATCCCAGTCTTTATTCAGGTAATATATGCATGTGACACATCTCCCATCTCCGTTAGGGTTATCCACATGCCGTACATATCCTGTCCCATCGCCAGGATAACACGCCACCATTGCCTGGAAGGAAAAACTAGTTGTTTTAGTAATTGGACAAAATATAGCCAATCAAAAGAACATGTGACAACAGAACTTTGACAGTGATTGGATGCAGCACACTCTATAAGAAGACACTGTTCAATGAACATTTCTATTTTTTCCCATCATAAAATAATATTTTTAATATATTTATAGTCTTATTCATATTTTTTATATTAACAATAATCTCACAAATGTCCTGTCTCAATGTCCTGATAATATTTCAAGCACATCATTAGGACAATTTTGCATGCTAGCTAGCTACATTGCAAGCTATGTAGTATTATTAATAATAATAATGGCTATGTATGGAAACCACTTTATGTATAATTTTTATACATAATGACTTATTTTTATACACTGACTCAGAGTGCACACTAATTATTTTTTTTTGTCTGGTATACAACTTTTTACATGAGAAAAGATTATGAAGTTTTAAAGTGTTTATTCACCATAGTATTTGGTGTACTGCCTTTAATATATGCTTAATTAAAAACAAATCATTGTGCTCAGACAGGTTAATTTTATATTGAGAATTACTAAACTAAAAAGTGAAAACATCAAGATTACAGATTCATCACAGATGATGGGGGGGGGGGGGGGGTAAAGGGTCCTTCAAAAAATGGCAAAAATATGCAAAATATTATTAATTTTTGCTTTTGAAGTGAAATATTATCAAGATATATTCTTCATGAGACTCACTGTTATCCCGTATTTGTCTAATGGAGTTCAGACCGCTGAATTCCTTTCAGATACTGTACGATACCACAGCGCACTCATACGTGAAATCAAAGGGGAAAAAATAAGGTGATAACTGTGAAATTCTCAGCCCTATGATGATTGTATCATTTAATCTTGTTGAATCTGGGTTATGAGGCTGAGGGAACAATGAAGCCATTGCTGAAGTCTTTCCTTTGCTGAGGTTTTTCTTTTCCTGCTCTTCCTTTGCCCCTTTTATTTTGGTCTCCGAGTTTACATGGAAAGTGTTAATTAATCACAAAGAAGAAAATAGCAGTGTAAAAGTATTTGTGCACATGGACACATCCGTTAGGAGCGATCAGGACAGTGTTACAAAGGAAAGACTCATAAAAATAGATCATCAGTTCATCAGTCCAAGTGACCTGCATATGACTCGGTTAAACTACATTTCTGGAGCAAACAACATGTACTTCCTTATAATTAGAAGTTTAAAAATAACTAAAAAGGTAGGAGAATATTCCTCTCCAAGTAAAAAACATGTCAAATTTTAAACAAAACCATGACTAATGCCAACGTTCACCTTTAAATCATTAACAAAATGCTTCAAACAAGCACCCAACAAACACTTAAATAACAGAAACCTTTGGGCTAATACTGTGAGCCGTGTTTCTGTGAACTGAAAAAAAGCACTGTCAGAACAGCTCTCTGATATCGATCCCCTCCGGGAACTCGCCTTCTTTTACACCCACTTCTGCACGTAGGCTCCTGAATCTGATCACTTATCACTGATAGTTTGTGACCTAACACTCTATTTATAAGCAGCACTAGCCCAGCAGGGAATTTTTAGGCCTTGACATAACCCTCTAACCCTAACCCAACAGCATAATGTCAAAGGGACCGAGACGTCCTCCCCAGGGACAAGACATCAGCGTGTTTTCCACTGACTCTCAGCATGTGTGTGTGTGTCAGGCCTGTCTGAGGAAGGCAGGGAGGGAGGGTGTTCTTATGGCCGAAAAACAAACATCTCTTCCAACATTCTTTGCCTTACTTGCATACATACTAGAGGTGAAATGGTTCCCATGAAAAAAAAAAAAAAAAACTTTATGGTTTGGTTTGCATACGTAGTGTAGTTCAGTCACGTCATGTCATACAATACTTTAAAAAATATCAATATTTGTATTTATTTACTTGATTTATGCCATGTCAGCATTTAAGGTTATTCTCATGGCAAGAACATTAAAGATATATTCATTAAAAATTCATTAAAAGATAAATGTATAAATAAATGTATAAATACATTTATTTAAATTTTCAAGACACATTTACATAGTAAGACAAAATCTGTATAACATAAAATGTGTAAGAAATTGTAAAGTGTCCAGAGCCAGAGCCCTCCATTGAAAATGAATTGGATCATGTCACTTTGGGCTATAGGATAGTCGATATGATGCTTAAAAAAATACTTAATCAGCCCCGATACCGATCCTTAAGATTCTTCTGGGGCACTGGTTAAATAGTCATCTATTAGTGCTTGATGATGGCAAATGTATTGGCCAATAATAATACATAGATAAATAATATAAATTACCAATATAAGCCCTATGACCACTATGGTGGCAAAATATTGTCAGTCTCATTTTTGTCAGTAATTTACAGTGCATTATTCTGCAGCATTTTTTTTTTTTGTTATTATTTGAAAAATAAAAATCAGCAATCAGACTGGTAACAACCAATCAAAGTGTTAAAATATCGGTATCCGAATTGTACCTCCTGAAAAGCAACACACCAAGTATTTACTGAAACTGTGACTACAGAACCGTGATGCAAACTGAACAGTGGAAATCTGAACCGTTACACCCAAAAACACAGAGCTGCTAACAGCAGTGTGTGTCCCCCCTTAACATTTCTCCTCCCCAGCTTCCTGAGGCCTATAATTTGATATTAGATTTCCAGAGAACGAGCGTCATCATTCCAGGAGAAAAGACGCCAGCTGAGAAAAGCAACACATGCTGGGAACAAATCTAAAAACGACTGTACATGAGGACCCTTTTTCCAAGCAACATAACCGGTAGCGGTGCTGGGGTGTGGTTTACTAAATCACTCACTTCAAGTGGAAGATGGGGAATGCAGGAGTCACGGAAAGTCCAAACTAGGGGCGAAGACGATGACTATGGTTATCATTTTACTGTTAAAAAGGCAAAATTATGCCCTTTTACAAAATCTTTATTTTGTTTTTGGGGTCTACTAGAATAGGTTAAGGCTAAAAAAAATGTATTTACATATTTCACATTGTTGCAGCACCTCTCTTCCCAGTCGGTAGTAACACTAGTTATACTAGGAATATTGTGACGTGTACGTTCCCAGAAGAAAACTCAAGACTGCATTCGAGATGTTTCAGGAGTTCAGAAACAGTGCTTAAGGATACAGATAATAACTCCCTTTTGAGTGGACTTTGTGCTTTGTAACTTTGCAGACCTTTTTTACGCTCAAACAGCAACATTACAGACTAAAGAATGTTGAAATGAAAAAAGGCATAATAGGCCCAGAAGCTACGATAGTTTTTATTCTCTATTCAGACGTATATTCGAGTGAAAGGTCTTTTTGAACATGAAAAAATGTAGAGCAGGTCCATTGAATTGATTGGATCATTGGATGTGATTGACAGGTTGTCTCGCCCTCCCACCAAAAAAACCACATCATCAGAGAAGAGATGTCGCTGCAAGTAGGAGTGGAAGTTCTTTTGATTAAAGGCACACTATTTAAAAAAAAAGAATAATGATATACACGGATAAATCATTTATAATAAATACTGCAATATTCCATAAAAAAAAAACTTTCAGCTCATAAGGAATATACAGTTTTCATTAGGGGTGTACCTGTGGACACGATTAACTGGTAGAGACATGACGTTGCCGTGCTGCGCTGTCACCGAAGCTTATCATTTGAATGTGTTTTTAAGCCTTGCGGTTTAAAAACAAGTGATTTAAAACCATTCAAGCGCAATAAGCTAAAGAGAACTCATTTTGGTATATACGCGCACTGTCTAAGAGACAGTTTCTGAGCGCACACACCTGAAACGTGTGCACATAAAGTGTGCTGAGTGCTGAACTGAGTTCTTTTTGGCGCCTTATTGGGATTGAGTGAACAAATAAACACACTTATGTGTCAAAATGCCCGTCTTTGCGAGTATCCTCGTAAACACGGTTGTTTATGTCTAAAGAACGTAAACAGAGTTGAGAAAGAAAGCGCATGTGTATCAGTAAATTAGATCCGTGCATTCGGTCTTAAAGTGACAGCAGCCTAATGTTCCTGCTGCCATCTGTGCCATTAATCAAAACAATCTCATTGCTCTTGACTGAATAGCTTTTGTAACTTTATTAAGAATAAATGTATATTTAATTGAATGGTTTCAGAAATTGTTATCATAAAAACATTATTTAAAGCAAAAATGATCATATTGTAGTAGAATATATCGTTATTGTGAAATAAACGTATTCATAGCGTGATAAGATTTTGGCCCACCCATAGTTTTCAATAACCTTCGCACCTCGGCTCGTTTAAAGGTGAACTAAGTAACTTTTTTATCTTAACCGAACAGCTTCGGAGTCATTGGAATGGTTATATGACTGTTTTCGTGTTGAATGGTGGTCTTCTCGCACCCCTCGAGCGCCTGTGAGACGAAAAACCACCCTTGCAACTTTGCGGCGGCGGGCCGCCTGCCGCAGCATCAGGAAGTATCGCGTGATATCAGGTCTCGCGATGTAACAAACTGCTTTACGGCACTGCACACATATACTATCTAAACATATATATGCTAGCCTTCTGTGTATTATACATACCTCAGTAGACATGGCTCCGTGCATTCGCCGGGTTCTTTGAAAACAAATGCACATGACTAGCGGGAGAAGATGGGACGAGCCACCGAGTTTTAACGACAGTGTTGTCAAATATCTATTCCGAAGCTGTAGGGGGAGCTCTAAAGAGAAACCAGCGAGCAAAAAGCAAAAAAAGTCGGCAAAGCTGCATAATGCAGCTTTAATAGGGGCCTTCCCAGCCAAATCTCGCAGCCTGCATTGGCACGCAATACACGACAGATCACAATACATGTGACAACATTTCATCTGAAATGTTTACCCTGGTGGCAGGTGCAAAAGCGAAGGACAACGTAAATGAAGATGAAGGGAGGGGCGAGTGAGCGTGTGCTTTAGCCAGTGGGAGAAGGATATAGGGGAAGAAGGAAAGAAAGACAAGCCAGGACAAAAAAGCGAGCTGAGGGCTTTGACGCAATCTGCGAGCCCCCCACGTGAATGGGCCGGAGCAGATAAGGGTGAAATCGCTCAACGGCGCTTCAATCGTTCAGGTGGGGGTGAGTGTGAGAGACAACTGCGTCATAGAGTAAGCAGGGCATGCTTGGATGAGAAAACAACCGGGTGAGGAGAGGTGGGTGCGGATGGCACGCATCAGCATCACGCAGCAGCTTTTGCGTCAGGATGCCATGCCGCCACTCTCCCATCATCATCTGCAAAGATCCGTGACCGTGGAGGAGGGTAAAGGAGATTGAGGGGATGCCATAGTCCCACAACACAAAGAGCATTTCAATCAGAGCTTCAGTGTGCGTGTATTCTGGTTTCAATGTCTCACACACACCTGGATGTGACGCTGTGTGCACAAACAGCTGCGCCTCCTATCTATACATTTATTAGATTGTCAATATTCATGACAAAAGCAGCATTTTTTTTATTCCATTAGCCGATAGTATCGAAAGGTTGTTTTTTTTGTTAGTAGTAGTAATAATTTGCAATGATGCGGCAATTGCTTTGTTAAACATTACTAGAAAAATTCAGAGTTTGGTTTATGTTGTCATCAAAAAGGAGCTACAGTGCAAAACATTTACATTTATAATATTAAAAAAGATTTAATATTTCAAATAAATGCTGTTGGAACTTTCTATTATTAATCCTGAAAAATCCTGATTTTTTTTCTTCAGAATCCTAAAAAAAAAAAAAGTATTATGGTTACCAGAAAAAATATTAAGCAGCACAAATGCTTTCAACATTAATAATAATAAATGTTTCTTGAGCACTAAATCAGCATATTAGAATGATTTCTGAAGGATCATGTGACACTGACATTTATGCATTTTATTCCACACAGACACTATTCCATGTCCAGGTAAAATTATAATACACGTTATTTTTAGATAAATACACTGAACTACTGCTGTTTTAGCTAACTAGCTTAACATTTTGACATAAATATTTTGCTATAAAACATCATTTCAAATGTATGTTAAAATATACATAAAATGTATATGTTGCACCTATGAACTGATTTGGAGCATGCATAAAGTCTTCAATGATTTCCAATTAGTATGTCAATCATGCCAGTCATTATTTACTCCAACAGATCTCCATAACAGTAATTTGTTTTCCTAGATTCAGGGATTTTCCTGTAAGAGGCCCTCTTGGGTTTACAACATGTCCTTTCTCCTTTATGTGATACTGCATCTGTTCCAGTGAGCTATGCAGAGCTGATATAAACCTGAGCAATGCAGAGCTGATATAAACCTCAGCTCCTGGACTTTAGCCAGACAGACAGTTCTAATAGTCCAGCTACGTGCAGAGCGTGCAGCTGTACTGCTGTTCCAAGCGCTGACACCCTGGCAGACTGACACCACGCTGCACCATTAATAAACACGTTGAGGAAAAAGCAGTGACAGCGCACAACATGTCCAAGAGATAAGTCACTCATTTAAGCTTTTGCTGATAAAAAATAGGCACAACTTGCAACTAACAGCACACACACAAAAAAACATCAAATGCATGTACAATATAAACTTAAAATATGCACCAAAAAAATAAAAAGCATGCTTCATTATGGCTCATTATGAAGTCTACAGGTGTTTTACACATCAGATTTCCGCCTTCAAAAAACAACCTCACAAGTCTCCTGTTGGTTGCACGCAAGGTTTCCTGACATAAGGGTACAAAAACAAAAAAAATCACGTAACTAAACATCGATGCAGAAGCAAAGAAATATTATACATCCTTCCTAGTGAGGTGGGACTTTCCAAAGGGAATGCAATGCTCTAACAAATACGCTCAAAAACAGCCCATTCTGATCCAGTGCCAGCATCTCTGGTAACGTAATGTAAACATGACTATGTGGCAATTCATTGTGTTATACTGCTGCGAACATTGTTCACCCTGACACCTAGAAGCTTTCTGAGTAGGAGGTGATAAACCCCATAAACCAATGATAAACAATAATTCACCAAAAACACCACACAAGAACGATATTTTCTGATTCGATTTGTGTTCAGATTCACAAGCTGTTGATTCGATTCTGATTCGATTTAGATTCTGCTGTAAATTATACAGGGGTTTCAGACAGCATCCTACTGAATTACTCATTAGAAAAAGAGTCATTTGTTTCGGAAATCGAGCCAACTGATTGGTCGCGTCGTATGCTTGTTTTTGCGTGAAGACAACTCCTGCCATTGTTTTGTGTTAAACAGTCTTTTTCATTGCATTAAGACAGACTGCACATTCACAACTCGGGTATAATTTTTTTTTGCCATGAAACAGGATTCAGGAGGGAACGTTGCTGCTGAAGGCGATGCAAGGACCATGGAATGGATACAAGGAACCATATGGTACATTACGAAAATATGAAACAATAAACTAAATATTGTGACATAAAAATATGACAATAAAAATTACAAAAACTAAACTTTATTTTAGTTAAAAAAAAAAAAACAAAAAAAAAAAACAAATAATATATATATATATATATATATATATATATATATATATATATATATATATATATATATATATATATATATATATGTATATATATATATATATGTATATATATATATATATATATATATATATATATATATATTTTTTTTTTTATTATTATTACCAAACAGGTCAATATTACCAACAGGGTCCACACTGTGCAAAGATTTATTGTGAGAGACTTCCTCAAAAGGACTACAAGACTCAATAATGGAATTGTTAAAGTCCACGTGAACCTTTACTTCTTTACTTCAGTGTTGTGACGTATTTCCAAGTGAAACGGAATATTGAATAGAGGGCACAGTTTTATTTTAGCGCACCTCACCTCGCTTATTAACTTGCATGGATTAATTGTTCACCACAAGACTAGTAATGTGAGCTAAGTAAATAGGGTTTCATTCTGATATCATGATGACTATCACATCATGGAACTTGAATCATTAAAGGGGTAGTTTTTGTTTTTTTAATTAAAATTACTTACCATCACGTACTCACTCATCCAAACCTGTATGACTTACTTTCTTCTGCGGAACACAAAATAATATATTTTGAAGAATACTGTAATCAAGCAGTTTTGGTGACCTTCCATTTTATGGTAAAAAAAACAAACAATAAAAACAGAGACATTTCTCAAAATATCTTCTTATATGTTCCACAGAAGAGAAAAAGTTTGGGATACAGGAGGTTTGGGATAAGATGAAGGTGACTAAATGATGACAGAATTTTCATTTTTGGGTGAACTAGGCCTATCCCTTTAAGAAGATTCACAATATTTAGGCTATATTCTATGCAATTTTAATGTATCAAAACATTATGCGTCCAAATCTATGAAAACTTCTTCATAATAAACATTACCTTTTGTTCCTATTCTCACTTCTTTCTCTACTCATCTCCTTCCCTTCCACAATCTACAGCCTCACTGAAGTCCAGATATATATATACACTCTGCCTCTGATCCTCCGACATTTAACAACCACAAAGCTCGTTCATAGTTTAATATCAATACAAAACAAACACATTATCCGTTCATTGTGTTTTATGTAACAGACTCTTTCCCTTCAGGTGACTCTTTCATAAGCCTGCTGAGCATCCTGAATTGTCCAGCTGTACATCTGCAACACTCACAATGACATTAAAAAAACTATGCAGTTGCAGGAAGTGCTATCACCTCCCATCGAGCCTTCTGATATTCACACTACAACATCCTGTGCACAGGATATGCCTTTGTTTTAAGCACAAATTAATAAAGTACATTTTTATTTACGCCATTTTATCTTTAGCCATGGAAACGTTTATGTTTAAAGAATAAATGTTAAGCATTAATGTTTCTCTTTCATAACACTGTGGTTTCTATTGACCGTCTGATAATGGTGTGACTGATCGCAAAGCATGCCTGTGACGGCTTGCTGTGGCGTACAGGGAGTGAATCTAAAAAATAAAAAAAGGGAACGCATACTCTCCCAGGCACAGTCAGTGAAGTTCTGCGGTCTTTGTCTTTGAATAAGAGACCCTTCAAACTTTAAAAGAGGAAACTTTCAAACCTCCA
The DNA here is from genome assembly GCF_963993115.1 of Abramis brama. NCBI lineage: Eukaryota > Metazoa > Chordata > Actinopteri > Cypriniformes > Leuciscidae > Abramis > Abramis brama. The sequence continues at coordinate 8,511,294 of NC_139985.1, forward strand.
AAAGATTCACCTTATAGTGTGATATAAAACGAGACATAGCCTACAACTTAACTTGTACATAATCATACCAACCCTTGCAAAACCATAAGCTAACGGTGTTACAAATTTCCTGTAAGTCGCAATAAGTGTGCATGTGTTTACAGCAAGATGGAAAAGGTGATGGCTTCCCTAAACCCTGAGAGGTTGGAGGTTTGTCCAAACATTGTGCATGCGTTGGGTACGCCTGATAGCAGCTGGTGGTCGCAGGCGTTCCCCTGACCTGGGGAAATATGAGAGCCATGCTGGTCGTGGATAACTCACAAAGGCACTATCAGTAACAGTCTGTGGCCCCAAAGGAAGCTCCTGTTTAAAAAAAAAACGGTCAGCCTGACATTTTTGCGGGGATAGAAAATTCAAGAACAATTGAATCGGGGAGAGACCTGATGGTGCATATATTCAGAGTCTTTAATGTGTTTAGTCCAGAATTTTTATTGTAGGAGATTTTCATGTTTTGCTACAAATCTGATCTGAGTTTTAACCTAATCCATAAAAGATGTAGCCTGGCAAGCCAGACTACATCAAGATGTTTAGTCTGGCAACTCACCATAGACACGCTCACTCCGAGGGGCGGGATAAACGGCTGTCTTTCAAATTCCCTCTGCACGCAATAGGACAGCGCTTCAACCAACCAGAGCGTTTTCCCAACAGCGGAGCTAGTTGATAGATTCATTCAACTTTTGCCATATCTGGCCGGCAAAACAACGAACACATCTTCCTTTTTAAAGAATGACTTAAGTGCCGCTCTTTGCTCTTTTCTCAAAGAAAAACTTAACTCCATGTCCTCCAGAGTTGCGGACAAAGCCGATTCGAAAGACTGTTCTCCAGCAGCCGTCATTCTTTGTTTTCAAGTCGCAGGCAGGTAACCGTCGCAACTCTGTCGTCATATGTTAAGCCCGCCCCGCCTACTCTATAAGCGACGTGATTGGCCTGACCCAATTTAGGTTTTTGCAGCTAGAAGGTCTATTGAGAGTGCCTAGACCCACCTGGCTGCAAAATACATTTTGCTGCCGCTAGGGTGCGTCTAGATTTCTAGGCTATAAAAGATGTGCTTTAACTGGGGCTTTCACTTGATCCCCCAACCATATGCTCCCACACATTTTGACTAATGAATTTCCATGACATTACTAGATAAGAAAATAATAATTTCATAGCTATTGCACTTGACAAAGCAGAGATGAGCGCAACTATAAAGAAATTGCCTATGAAATGTCTGAATTTCTAGGCGTTTAAAATGTCCTGATATTTTCAGCTTTGCCATTCCCAGATAACGTCTTGAAAGTGTAAAAGGTTCAGTTTGCTCTTGCTTGTGTTAAGCCTCCTCTTTGTCACAGAAGTTTTGGACTCTATACTGACAACTATCGGCATGACTTTGTTTACTAATTAACTAGTTAATTCACACCAAAGCTGTTTAGTTTTTGTATTGTTTCTTTTCTGTATATCTTATCCTACACAAATCTGAATAATAGTGTTGTCAAAAATATTGATATTTCGATATGTATCGACACTGAAATATTGAAAACGGTTTCAATATTCCTTTTCTGCAGTATCGAATTCACCCATACCAGCTGCACGTTCTCACTCTTTCTTCCATCTAATGGCGAATTGACACACACCCGCCTTCTCTCACTCACTTGTCTCATTCGCTCCAGTTGAATAGTGCTTGTGTTGTGCCTAATTGTAGTCATTCCCACAGGTTCCGCGCTCACACAAAAAGCGCATGCACCACTGATCTGTACAAGTGGTGTGCACAGAGCCGCCTCTCAAACAGTTTGCGAGAGCCAAATTGACTTATTTTTCGTGGCTTATTGCACTTAAAGATGGCGTGAAAGATAACCCAGAAAGTCGTGTCTGACAGCAGGTGAATACCGAATTAAAGGGTTAGTTCACCCAAAAATGAAAATTCTGTCAGTAATTACTCACCCTCATGTTGTTCCAACCCCGTAAGACTTTCATTCATCTTAGGAACACAAATTATTATATTTCTGATGAAATCTGAGAGCTGGCTCACTCCTCCATAGGCTTCAATGGGATTGAAACTTGCAAACCCATAAAGTTAGTAAAGACATTGTTAAAGGAGAACTTGGTAACTTTTTTAACTTAATAAAACTGTCTAGAAATCATTTGGATGGTTAAACAACCTGTTCTGGTGATATTGGTGACTTTCCCCGCTCCCCCCAGCGTTCCCAGGCGGAAAACCAACCTTGCAACTTGGGGACTACCGTCCCGGCAAGATAGAAATTGGAAGTCTCGTGAGAAGCGAGAATGAGAACGAGAACGAGCGCGAAACACAAATTGCTTTACGGCAATTCGACATAAACACGCACGCATGTATGATGTATTACCAGATTACCCACCTCGGTAGATATAGCTCCACACGATACAGTTGGCTTGCTCCGATCAAAACAAACGCACATGAGCAGCGGTAGAGAGGGGGAGGAGGCCGCCGCAAGTGAGTTTTTTACGACCGTGTTGTGAAATATATGCCCCCCCCACAGCTGTAGGGGGAGCTCGTGGGGAAAACATGCGACAACAAAAGGGAAAATCAGCGAAGAAGTGACTAGAGTTCGCTAGAGTTGCCGAGTTCTCCTTTAAAATAGTCCAAATGACTACAGTGGCTCAACCACAAATTTATCAAGTGACGAGAATACTATTTGCGCGCAAAAAACAACCAAAAATAACGACTTTATTCAACTATTCATTTTCGTCTGTGTGGGCCTGTATGAGTTCATGTAGAGTAACAGCGCAGCGCTTCTGTGTTGTACGTCACACGCATAACACACATGACCAACGTCGGCCAATAGTGAGCCTACGTGTGACGTACAACCCAGAAGCGCTGCGCTGTTACTCTACATGAACTCATACAGGCCCACACAGACGAAAATGAATAGTTGAATAAAGTCTTTATTTTTGTTGTTTTTTGTGCGCAAAAAGTATTCTCGTTGCTTGATAAATTTGTGGTTGAGCCACTGTAGTCACTTGGACTATTTTAACGATGTCTTTAATAACTTTTCTGGGCTGGCAAGTTTCGATCCCATTGAAGCCTATGGAGGAGTGAGCCAGCTCTCAGATTTCATAAAAAATATCATAATTTGTGTTCAGAAGATGAACGAAAGCCTTACGGGGCTGGAACAACATGAGGGTGAGTAATTACTGACAGAATTTTCATTTTTGGCTGAACTATTCCTTTAAGCTTTCACGTCTTCTTGTGCTTGAACGGACAATTTCACACAAAATTATGTCAAAATGTCTGTCTTGGCAAGCTTGCTAGTAAACACAGTCGTTTATGTCTAAAGTGAACGTAAACAGTGGAGAAAGAAAATGCATGTGTAACAGTATTAATTAAAGTAACAGCAGCCTAATACACCTGCTGTCTGTGTTTTTAATGTTAATCAAAGAGCAAAAGACTCTTAACTGAATAACTTTTGTAACTTTAATAAGGATCCATCTATATTTAATTTATACAGTGAAGACTATGCAGTTACCTATTTTACATTTGGCTACTTTATTCAATTTCTGTACCTAATCTATAGCTAAATACTGTTAGATCTACCTGTAAAAACCTGAAAATATAAAACCTGAAAAAATAATTGCGACTTTTTATCTCACAATTCTGACTTTTCTTCTCATAATTGCTATTCTCACTTTTTTTCTAAGAATTATAATATAATAGATATATTATATAATAGATAAACTCGCAATTGCGAGTTATAAAGTCAGAATTGTGGGATAAAAACATGCAATTGCGAGTTATAAATTCAGAATTGCGGGATATAAACTTGCAATTGTGAGTTATAAAGTCAGAATAAAGTCAGACTCTTAAAGAAATATATAGAGTTTATAAGATAAAAAAAATCTTATGATTTAAAAAAATATGTTTTTTCCCATATTGATTTTTTTTAAAGGTATCATATCGAAGTCCAGTATCGTGACAACAATACTGTATAATATAAAGATTAGAAGTTTTTGTTTTTTTTGCATGTTAATGGTGCGCATCCGGTTACCTGCAGGCGGTTGTGTGGCTGGTCATGTGACATGAGGAAGGCATAAATGGCCTGATTATAGCAGGTTCTACCTTTTGGAAATTATAGAATAAAAACAGCCGTATCTATACATATGACGTCTTTGTCATTTTAAAGATATTTCTCAAATCTCTCATGTGTATTGCATCAAACTTTTAAAATTACTGAGCGCACCTCTATTAAGTGTCAGGCATCACAGTTCTCCTTAGTTAATGACAGCTCTACTTACTTTCGTTCTTCCATTGATCCTGTAGTTGTCCAGTTTCCCGTTACAGTGTCGGATCAGATCGTCCATGCGGCTCATGAGAAACGCTATCCTCTCACAGCCGCCCTCCTTCCCCTCCACCCAGGTGATCTTATCCCCCCGAATGTCCTTAGACGAGTCGCTCCTCTGGCTGACCAGCTGTCCGTCCGTGAATCCGCCGGTTAGGTAAAGCGCCCGCACGTCCTCCAGAATACTGCGTCCGACCTCCTCACCTAGGAAGTTGTCAACCACACAGATTCCGTGCTTGTTCATGCAGGGCACGATATAGTCCGTGGCCAGTTTCTGAGGAGGCGACCGCGTCTGTCCGTTGGGTTTCGAGCTGTCCGCGGTCGGTTTGCCGTCAGAGCTCGTGGCGGACTTGATGAAATCTGACATTCTTTCGCCGGGTGTCGTAAGAGTAGAGTCACTCTGGGAAGAGTTCGACTGTTCTGAAGTGTTCGAGTGTTCGGCGCTGGGCTCTTCAGCCGGCGGCGGCGGCTGCGGCTGCGGCTGCTTCTCCTCGGCCTCCTTACACACCCGCTTGTGCTTCTTCCAGTCCTGTCTCTGGTGCTCTTTGCTGCAGTAGAAGGAGCTACGACACCGTCCGCACTTCATCAGGTTCTCCATTTTCCCGCACAGCTCGCAGTACTGGCGCTCTCGCTCCAGACTGTCGCTTTCCCTTGAGTTTCCCTCCATGTTTCAGCGCTGTGCTGTATTACAGTATCAGCCTGAAACTTCACTACAAGTATCCACAAGCGAAATTGTCCCTGGGCCCCCACTGCCAATTTCATTCCATTTGACGGAGGGCAACGTGACGCTCCCACATTCACATGGTTTGACACTTGTGAAGTCTCAGCGCGAGCCGTGAGTTTGATGGAAGCGCATGGCGCCTGCTGTTCCTTTTCTTCAGCGCTCAGCGCACGTCAACCATGTGAGCATGCGCACTAGAGACAGGATAGACAACACTGTGGGCATGATTCACATGTGCTTCTCAACTTCATGTGGGCAGAGTGAAAATTAACACAAATAAATATGTAATCTCCCAAAAACATTTAATGAGCAGAAATACTGCATCTGTGTCTTCGAAAAAAAAAATGAATGTAGGCTATAAAACCGCAAACGAATTAATAAACTCAAAATTTGCATAATAGAAAGGCCAAAAAGTAAAAATAATCAAAAATAAACTAACAACACTTCAATCAAACTTTTATTATGAGAAATAAGAATGTAGTTCTGGGTCTAATTGTGGGTATGAACTATTTGCAAATTATTTAGTTTTTTTATTTTAGCGTAGCAAATTATTTAGCATAGTTTTTTTTTTTAATTAATTATTTGCCTATGTTTTCAGTTCAAAATGACAAAACTTGATAAAGTTCAGTTCAGACTGTGGGTCGTTTAACAGTTCTATCGTAAAACATTTGTCAAATATTAAAACTATTCGCACTCGTCTTCATGGGGGGGAAGAAAGCAAGAAACAAAAAAAATATTTAAAATAAAAATAAAAGAAACCTACCAGAACTGCTTTTTAATGGAAAAGGACTTACCTTAATTAGACTTTACACCTTTCAATCTTTATGAAACTATATTTGCTACATGGTTTCCTTCAAATAAAAATCTCTACAATTCGGCCATAAAAGTTATATATAGTCAATCAATCTTTAGTTTCTTTACTCATTGATGTCATATCATAAAGCAAAGTCTAAATGAAATCTTGGTTTGCATTCCGATCGTGTAGCATATGCAAAGTAATTTCCATTACCAATTAATCTTATTCTCAAGGGAGCAATAAAGATTAGCTTTGCAATGTATAAGATAAAACTAAAATGATACTCTGCTTCCTCACCGATGATCTTGTTGGTTTATGTAGATGGTTTCATTCAGTGCACAGCATTTATTTTTCTTATGAATTCATGAAACAGTTACATCATGTATATGCCAAAATATGCTGCTTATGTAATGAGAAACTTGTGATAGTCATGATGACAGTTCCCTTACCTCAATTACAGTCGGAAAAACACTTTGTAAGTGTCGTCACAATTGTTTTATGTAGTGTTTGGATAACACTCAAGCCTTTCATGACTGAGATTATTTTGTCCTCGCTGGGTTCAAGGGTGAAGCGACGGCCATGACTTTGTCAGTCTAGTTTTGGCATGGCTGATGTTTGGAGAACAATTTCTCACAGAGGGCATTGTTGGCCTAACGGCCCCACCGAGTTCCGATAGGCACACAGGACATGTTTATTTACAGTCTCAGTATGCATGTTTGTGTTTATCTCTCTCTTATGCAGACTGCATCTCAGCCCTGGAGTACTTCAGTCATACAGAGCTCAGGGTGGGCCCACATCCAGGACCAGTCCTCATCGCTGTCCCTATGGAGGGCTATCCCAAGCCTGAGGCCATCGCCCCCTCCTTCATCTTCCCTACATCTCTCTCTTGCCCTATACCTCAGGAGGATGTTCTATTTTTGACAGGACTATGTGTTGATCTGTGGCCTGGCAAAGGAAAATCATAAGTGCATAAATGTGCTTAAACATAAATGTGCACATGATCAAGACATGCAAAGGCAGAGAGTGAGTAACAACACTTCTGCAGAGCTGCTTATGACTGAATTGAACTCATTTTATAATTCAACATTGATCATAATAATAATAAGAAGAAATGTTTCATGAGCAGAAAATCAGCATTATGATTTCTGAAGGATCATGTGACACTGAAGACTGGAGTAATGCTGAAAATTAATCTTTGCCATAATCAATTCTTTTTTTAAATACACTGTATATAAAAATAGGAAACAGTTATCTGAACTAACAATAATATTTCACAATATTACTCTTTTTACTGTTTTGAGCAAATAAATGCAGCCTTGGTGAGCATATGAGGCATTTTAAAATCTATGTTTCTTGAAAGAAACTTCACTAAGGTAGCATTTTTATAGCATTTTAATACAAATACATTATTAAAGATGCAAATTATTATAACTGTTTAAAATAACTGTTTCATAATTTTATTAGCCAACTATGAAAAATTGTGTAAAGTCATGCAAAAGCAATCATTCTATGCTGTTAATTTGCCACGAATAAACTTTTCTTGTTATCTCAACACAGTTAAATGGTTGTGCAACTTGTATTTATAATTTTATTAAGAAAGCAAACTGCAGGACAAAGAGAGAAGTGGAAGCCCCAGATACTGAACAGGTCACAGCAAACACCAATTTCAAGATGCAAGAGTTTCAAATACAAAGTCACATCTGCAATATTACAAAAACATAAGACAACTTCTGAATAATGTTGACATTGAGCTGGACGTAAGGTCTGGGAGAAGTGCAACAGAAAGGATGCAAAGAAACTTAACATGATTATATAAATAACCTGACAGATTGAATGCCAAAGGTCTGCAAACATACAAGTTGAAGATGACCTAATATAGCACTTATTTTGAAAAGACATTTCTAAACACTGTACATGCCTTTATTGTTACTTTTAATCAACTGAATGCAACCTTGGTGAATAAAAGTTCCAATTTTAATGCAATTAAAATTAAAATCAATGCAATTAATCAATTTAATAGTGTTTTCAAACTATTGAATGGTAGTGTACAGTACATGTTTATTTTATTAGGTACATTTAAGTAGCTCTTTTAAAATACCAAATACTCTTTTTTACTATGTTTATGTTAATGGAAAGTGTACAGTATGTTTTATCAGATTAACCAGATCTAACTGGGCGTCACCTCTTTTTACTTCCAAATATCTAAATGAGGTTGAGCGCTGCAATTTAGCCTTCAGTAAACAGATTAACCGTTGCACACCTTGACCCATATAAAGTCAGCAGTACCAGCAAACATCCACCCTTGATCTATTGTCTTGAAAACAATAGTGGTGTTGACCTGACTTTGATAAACACAAACACACACACACACACACACACACAGGCACGTACACACACACACACACACAGGCATGTGCACAGGCTGTTTCTTTCCTCCTCAAGCCGCATACAAAATAAATTCCTGCCCTTACAGTCACATTGTCTCTTTAACCAGTTAGACTCGACTGCAATGTGGGATGTTTTTCAGCCTGTGAGTGACTTGTCTTTTGATGTTTGGATCACCTTCTCAGTTCCATTAGTCAAAGATCAACAGCTGGTAAGAAACGGGACCAAAGTCTTTCTTCCCCAAGACAAAGTTTTGATATTCTTGGTTGTCGCATAAAGCAGGTGTCTTGTTTAACACACACACACACACACACACACACACACACACACACACACACACACACACACACACACACACACACACACACACACACACACACACACACACACACACACTCTCTCTCTCTCACACACACTCTCTCTCTCTCTCTCTCTCTCTCTCTCTCTCTCTCATTTACAGGATATCTGCTTCTGAGTGTCATGTTATTTGGTGTGGCCTTCAAAAGTTGTATTTGTTTTCCTGAGTATGATGCATTATGTTTGATGAGAACTATAGGCCTATTTTTCTTGATTTTCTTGTTTGGCTGTTAATGCATGTCTGTATGCATTACCAAATGTGTTTGCCATACCAAAGCAAACAAAAATGTACATGAAAATAAAACATTCATTTTTAAATATTTATTATGTGCTGCTTAGCACCATACAAAATTGAATAGGACTTTTGTATTTTTGTTTCTTTTTTATCTTTTGACAAGATCTGACATTGTTGAGAGATTTTATAAGCCTTAATAAAAGGATTCAGCTGTGGCTATTTAGCCTCATATATATTTACCATACTGTTCAAAAGTTTGGGGTCAGTAAATATTGATCAGAAATGTGGTAAAAACAGCTGAATTTTCAGCATTTTTACTCCAGTCTTCAGTGTCACATGATCCTTCAGAAATCATTCTAATATGCTGCTTTCATCACCTTCTTAAAATAATTGCCTATAGTCATTTGATCATGAAAATGACTTGGGCAATTATTTTAGGAAGGTGACGATAGGCCTGATAATTACATACATTATGCACTGTATTGTTTTTGTAACAACATATTTTTTTATATAATTTTATGCATCCTTGCTGAATAAAAGTTAATGACCCCAAACCTTTGATCGGTAAAGTATTAAGGGCTTAAATGAAACAAAATTACTAATATGGCATAAAATAATACAATTTCTAAGTTAAAAACTATTGCAAAACCGCATTCTTAATTACTGTACAAGCGAAGAAAGAAACAGATCCTTTGGGTTTAAAATGGAATGAGGACCCATGTAAGCTCGTTTGTGAATGAATCTGGCATGATAAACTTGACTTCTGTCTTTCTCCACTGGAGGTCACTGCAGACTAAACTATCATAAAGCATTTGTAACGATCAGCCTTCCATATGCATCATCTTTAAAGGTACAGATATTTGACAGATATATTTTTGAAAAGTTGCTTCAAGCTGAAAAAATAAATAAGCAGTGCCTGTTTCTTTACAACATGAGTGGCCTGTTCTTTCAGTATACTAAACTAAACACTGGTCTGTCTGTTTCACAGACACAGATGCACAATTTTATCTAAATATATAATATATATATTTATATATATATTTATATATATCTGAAACTGCACACTCTCCTGAGTAGGAACTTTAAATAAGTAATTATTTCACGACCGCTATCGTTTACATGCATTTTTAAGTATTGCGGGTTAAAAACAAGTGACTTTAAATCTTTGAAGCGCAGTTTGCAGGGAAAAACAACTCATTTCGCGTCTGAGAGACTGTTTCTCTGCGTTGTCTGAGAGATGCGAGCACATGAAGCCGCTGCTCGTAATGTGCGTGAGATCTGAACCGAGTGCTTTTTGCAGACTAATTGGGCTTGAATGGTTAAATACACATACTTATGTGTCAAAGTGACCAATTAGTTGCAGTAAACACAGTAATTTATGTCTTAAGTGAACATAAACAGTTGAGAAAGAAAACGCATGAGTAGTTTGGATCGTGCAGTTGGTCTTAAAGTGACAGCATCGAAATTGACCTGCTGTCATTATTAATGATAATAAAAAAAGGGAAAATATCTCACTGCTCTTGACTGAATAACATTTGTAACTTTAATAAGAAAAAAAAAGTTAAAAGTTAAGTCCCAAGTTAAGTCTTAATTAGCCTAAGTGAAGACTATGCAGTGTTTTTTTTTATACATTTGATTATACAATTTATGCTTGTAATTAGTTTCTTTGTTCTATCTTTGTTCTTTTTTTTTTTCTTAGGCTAGTATTAGTTGGTGAAAAGAATTATGAAATGTCAGTATCAATTTAAAAAAAAACTTATTTAGAGCAAAAATAACAATATTGTGATACTGTATATATTGTTATTGTGAAATAAAATGGCTCATATCGTGATTTAAGATTTTGGTCATTTCGCTGTCACGATCTCAGCCTGCGTTCCCCTGTCTTGTGTGGACGTTTGTTATTTCTTGTCTTGTTGTGCCATGTTTTGTAGTTCTTTGTAGTTTTTAATGTTCATTAATCTCCCCAGGTGTATCTTGTTTCCTAATTACCTTAAGCTTGTTTTCCCCTGTGTATTTATAGCCCTTGTGTTTCACTTGTTACATTGTCAGTTGTTGCACATGTAATGGTTGCTTCTGGTTCTGTTATCCTCATGGTTTTGTTCCTTGAGTGCTTTATCTGTTCATTGTGTTTCTTGATTAAAAACCCTGCATTTAGATCCTCGCCTTCGCCTGCTTTCTCCAGCTCATTACATTCGCCCACCCCTGGAGGGATCAGACAAACATAGCAACGACAAAGATACACATCAGGACCTCAAGCGGCAGGCATGAACACACGATAACATTAATAAAACGTCATCCTTCCACACCAGTAGTTGTTGGTATAAACTCAAAAAAAAAAAAAACACATCTCTTAATCTACAGCAGTGTAAACAGTTAATGCTTCAGTTCACAGCTGTATAAGAACTTTCAGACAGCAGCCTAACCGCTCTGACCATTTAATATGGAATCAGTAAATTAAATTCATGCCTGAGAAAATTTGCTGTTTATTCACACCAAACGATTCAAATGTTATTACAGGGGCCGCTGCGCTTTACAAGTATAGACCTGTGATTGTGGATGTCATTAACACCCCGGGTACTAACAGCAGAACAGCTCCATTTCTACAGTTAGTGGACGGTACAGGGTTGATGGTGGAGTTAAGGAGCTGGGTTAACAATGCAAATGTTGCAGGCTCAAGTTTCTTTAGTGGTAAAGAAAATGTGCTAAAACCATAAATAAAAAAATAAAAAAAGCTGGCAAAGCTGAATTTTTTCAGCAGTCATTATTTCAGTCCTCAGTGTCACATGATCCTTAAGAAATTATTCTAATATGCTGCGCAAGAAACATTTCTTCTTCTTCGTGTTACTATTATTATCTTTAATGCTGAAAACAGCTTAATATTTTGTGGAAACCGTGATGTAACAATGGTAAAGTCTTTAATCCTTGCTGAATAAATCTATAATTTTTTAAAGAAAAGTTTTTGAGGGATAGTTCACCCAAAATATCTCCTTTTTTGTTGTACTGAATAAAGAAATGGATTTTGAACAACACGAGGGTCAGTAAATAATGACAGAATGTACTTGTACCGCCACCTGCTGGATATTCTGTTACTAATACGACCTCTTGACCTCTTGTTTTGTGACTGTGCCAGCACTCTTCCTGAGGCGCAGCAGCACAGTCTACATCTGTCACTCCTACATAGAACAGCATGTCATCATGAAAAGAAAGTCACCCTCCATCCCAAACATATTGTAGCTCCCCAGGCCACGACTAGACCGCTGTAAGACCCCCTCACCCCCCACCCCACTTAATAGCTTGTGGATGTTTTCCTCCCCTGTAATGTTTGTGCAGATTATCACCCATCACCTGATTCATGATGTGTCACTTTCTGCCTGGTTGCACTTGTACACTTGGCCTTGGCAGTTAGTTTTTGTACTAGATGAGATCTTTTCACGGCATCTGGGATTTGAACTGTCCTAGTGGCACAACAGCGCTAACAAATAAACTGGCAGGATTTTATTGTAATTTCACTCATACTGACCCCAATCGTGATGCCACTGCCCTGAATTCATAGGTTTTTTGTAAAAAAGCTTTTTAGAGGCTATTTATCCACCACATCTTCACATTGCTTTTTAAATGTTGTTTTTGCCCACAAATATATTTCACTATATTCCACATTGACAAGGACAAAAAGGCTTATATTGAATGTTTTTCTTGGCAGCTGTGAATATTCATGCCCGTTCCTGTCAAAGAAGCATTCTGTACCTCGGGCCTTACAATATGACACATTTCCAGCTCTCTCGCTGCCTACAGAGCATCTGCGTTTTATGGGTTAAGTTGTTCTTCAAGCTAAATGAGCAATTTGTTTATTTACTCATTAAAGAGGAGAAGTATTTAAAGGAATATGGCTATTTTCAGTTTTGTGCCTCACAAGATTAAGTAAAATGCTAATCATTGTGTTGTCACATAAAGAAGCTGACAGTCTAAAGCCAGACGAGATGTGCAGACACAAATCTGCAGCAACTGCGTGATGCTATCATGTCAATATGGACCAACATTTTTGAGGAATGTTTCCCGCACCTTGTTGAATCTTTGCCATAAAGAATAAAGGCAGTTCTGAAGGCAAAAGGGAGTCCAACCCAGTACTAGCAAGGTGTACCTAATAAAGTGGTTGTAAGTGTATATTACTTCGTATATATTATCTATGTATAATAAGCAATTTATTTTAAATATTTTACTTATATATAAATATGCATTTACTTTGAGAGTGAAAAAATAATTATATATGGCTGGCAAAAATTGTTGTGGGTGAACTGTCACCATGCAGCAGATATTCTGTGAGATGGGATTCACCCATAAAAATTCTCTGTTTTTGTTTCGCTAAATTTCACGTAACACTGGGTCACAGTCTACGGCTCTAAGGCAGTTTTTGGGTCCTATTTTAACGATCTAAGGGCATGATATAAAGCGCATGGCGCAAGTGCACTAGGGCATGTTTGAATCCACTTTTGCTAGTTTAACGACGGGAAAAATGGTCGGCGCACCCGGCGCATGGTCTAAAGGGGCTGTCCCTATTCTCTTAATGAGTAATGGGTGTTTTGGGTGTAACGTGCAATAAATCAATCAGAATCTCATCTCCCATTTCCTTTAAAAGCCAGTTGCACTCGCGCCATGGTGGATTCGCTATTTACATGGCGGAATTTGGTAGTGGAAAAACGCTTCTCTGGCGAGGAAACGGATCTGCTCGTGCGCGAGGTTAAAGCTCGCGAGCAGACCATCTACGGGACAAAGTGTACGCATGTTGTGGACCCCCTTTTAGGCGGATATTACTAACACGCTATTTAAATAATAATAACAAATTGCGCCATTGACTTTAGACCAGGTTGGTCAATGGCCAGTCTATTTCAGTTGCCTCAAAATAGCAACGTGCCAGCAATGCGCCTGAACACACCTTGGCCATGGGTGCACAAATGGGAGAAAATGCATTTGCTATTTAAACAACATGGCGCAGGACGTTAAAATGATAACTGCGTCGGGCTGAAACTAGCAAAAAACACCGGGTGTATGTGTATTATTTCTCTTTTTCTCTGACACACGCATAACCTTTGACACATCCATGACCTTTGGATGTCCTGAACTGTGAGTAATTAGATGTTGACATGGTTGTAACTTTCTCGCAGGGGCTTTGCATCCGTGATCGCAGATTTCAGTGTCACAAGACTTCTTTCTTTCCACTTGACATTTCTGATGCTGATGTGACAGCTGAGCGCGTGAACGCGAACCGCTTAACAGGAGGCCGCAGAGCATGATGACTGTAGAGAAGTGACAGTACTTTATTGGGCGGAAGACGGCGTTGACGCTAAATTCTCTTGCAGCCAGAAAAGTGCAAAGCAGAAACACATATGCAATCAGTCATTTCTTCTCTGCCAGCGGCCTGGACAGCTCTGTGCGATCGTGCACGTCCATGGGTGCATTTTAACACCTGTCAGAACTTGGTTTGGCAAACTTGCATGTGTGAATCGCTTGTCAGCATGGAGATTGTTGGCCAGCCTCTGCGGGAACAGTGAGCAGTTCCCTAATCATCAGGTAGTTTGTTAAGCGACATATGTTTATTTGTGCATGTGTTTGTCAGTTGTGCTAGTCTAAGCAGCATCGTTGCTTCAGTAACTCAGCAGACAGGAGGTCAAATGCATATTACATGTCTCCTTCTCACGCAACGTCCCATTGCTGCTTGTGTGTCAGTGTACTGTATGTGTATATTATGATGGAGGAACTGTAAATTGGCAGAGACAGTGGAATAATACTTGGAAGCACATGATAAATCATGTTGCCTGCCTAAAGTCTTTAGAAAAAGAGTGTGAATTAAGATACTTTTGCACACTGGCTTTAGGGTTGGTTTGCACATAGAATAGACTATAATATAAGAGGAATGAATCATTCAACGCATATTTTATTAATTATATCTACATGTAATATATACATACAGTACAGTGGGGAGAACAAGTATTTGATACACTGCCGATTTTGCAGGTTTTCCCACTTACAAAGCATGTAGAAGTCAACATGCATAATAGTCAACATAGGTACACTTCAACTGTGAGTGACGTAATCTAAAACAAAAATCCAGAAAATCACATTGTATGATTTTTAAGTAATTAATTTGCATTTTATTGCATGACATAAGTATTTGATACATCAGAAAAGCAGAACTTAATATTTGGTACAGAAACCTTTGTTTGCAATTACAGAGATCATATGTTTCCTGTAGTTCTTGACCAGGTTTGCACACACTGCAGCAGGGATTTTGGCCCACTCCTCCATACAGACCTTCTCCAGATCCTTCATGTTTCTGGGCTGTCGCTGGGCAATACGGACTTTCAGCTCCCTCCAAAGATTTTCTATTGGGTTCAGGTCTGGAGACTGGCTAGGCCACTCCGGGACCTTGAGATGCTTCTTACGGAGCCACTCCTTAGTTGCCCTGGTTGTGTGTTTCAGGTCGTTGCCATGCTGGAAGACCCAGCCACGACCCATCTTCAATGCTCTTACTGAGGGAAGGAGGTTGTTGGCCAAGATCTCGCGATACATGGTCCCATCCATCCTCCCCTCAATACGGTGCAGTCGTCCTGTCCCCTTTGCAGAAAAGCATACCCAAAGAATGATGTTTCCACCTCCATGCTTCACGGTTGGGATGGTGTTCTTGGGGTTGTACTCATCCTTCTTCTTCCTCCAAACACGGCGAGTGGAGTTTAGACCAAAAAGCTCTATTTTTGTCTCATCAGACCACATGACCTACTCCCATTCCTCCTCTGGATCATCCAGATGGTCATTGGCAAACTTCAGACGGGCCTGGACATGCGCTGGCTTGAGCAGGGGGACCTTGCGTGCGCTGCATGATTTTAATCCATGACGGTGTAGTGTGTTACTAATGGTTTTCTTTGAGACTGTGGTCCCAGCTCTCTTCAGGTCATTGACCAGGTCCTGCCGTGTGGTTCTGGGCTGATCCCTCACCTTCCTCATGATCATTGATGCCCCACGAGGTGAGATCTTGCATGGTGCCCCAGACCGAGGGAGATTGACCGTCATCTTGAACTTCTTCCATTTTCTAATAATTGCGCCAACAGTTGTTGCCTTCTCTCCAGGCTGCTTGCCTATTGTCCTGTAGCCCATCCCAGTCTTGTGCAGGTCTACAATTTTAACCCTGATGTCCTTACACAGCTCTCTGTGAGTTCCGTCTCTCACAGTTGAAGAGTACATATGATAAAAATGACAGACCTCTACATGCTTTGTAAGTAGGAAAACCTGCAAAATCGGCAGTGTATCAAATACTTGTTCTCCCCACTGTATATAGGGTTGTATGATCAAAGAATCACATTTTCCACAAAAATATTAACATGTTCCAACATTGATTATAATAATAAAAATAATAAATGTTTACTGAGCAGCAAATTAGCATGATTTCTGAAGGATGATGTGACACTGAAGACTAATGATGCTGAAAATTCAGATTTGCATCACAGGAATAAATTACATTTTAAATGCAATACTATTTCACAATATTACTGTTTTACTGAGATTTTGACCAAATAAAAGCATCATTGAAGATAGATTGATTGACTGGCATAATAATTTTTAGAAATTATTTAGCAAAATATTGAGCAAAAAAAAGAAAGAAATTATGCAAACCAAACCTACATGGAGATGCAGTGGACTAGAATGACCTAGAATGCTAAAATACGAGTAGGACAGCTTTGAACAACATTTGGGTCTGAATCTGCAATTTTCTGCTTTGTTGAATGCATTCACACAAACACACATATTCAGATTACTCTGCACCTTTGGCCACCCTTAAAAGCTGTAGCAAAAATAGACAGCACGCTAATATTTTGAATTTCTTTGCCTCGCCTTCTGCTCCTTCTCGCGGCTTTGCATATCACTAGTGGAGCAAAGCAAGCGTGATCTTAAATTGGACTAAAAAAAAAAAAACGGTTAAACATCCCAAATGACTTTCTCCAGCTTGTCTTTCTGACTTGAATAAAATATTTCTGCCAGCATAAATGGCCCTGTCACTACGTTTCCCTTTAAACAGAGTGAATAGAGCAAACTCTGTCTCATTCAAACTCTAAGCTGTAATTCAGGCACTTCCTCCAGAGCATGCAATAAACTTTCATTCCCCTGACCGACACTTTTTCTACATTTCCTTGTGTTTCGCATCACTTTGTGCACCCAGATGGAATAAACACAGGCATTGTCTATTAAATTAGGCAGAAGGAGAAGTCTAAGGCGTGTGTACCTTATCTTGTAGGCGTTAATTGTTGCCACATACAGCAAATGACAGATTTTGACTGACAGCTCCCCCACCATGTGCTTCTCTGTTCAGGCTAGTCATTAGCTCTCCTTCCTTGAGCTGCAGTTTGTGCTTTCTGAATTGGAAAGTAGCAGAGATGGTGTGAGAAAGAAAGGAAGACATCTTTGAATTTCACATCATACTGCGATCACAATGTGACATGTTTCATACATGCCCTGTCTCTGTGAAACAATACATGGTCTATAAGACCAGGAAGAGAATGCAATCCGTTAGCATTCCCTTGCCTTCATCTCAATGGCACTTACTTGGCTGATCGGAAGTACATAGTTCGAATCTACCATGCCATCTTTGCTGATGGGTGACATCATGACAACACTGATTGGCTGATGGCATTATATGAACGAAGACAGGCCCAAATTCTCTAGTCTCTATATTGGATGAAAAAAGTAAATCAGACAAGTATTTTGATTAGCCTAGATTTATATAGGTCTTTGCTTCAGTTGAGTGAAAAACACCTGGCGATCACTAAAACAGAAACTAGCCATTATCGGGTGTCAAGAGAGCAAAGAAACACTCAGACTCGCATTCTGCTTAATAATGGGTTTTAAATTTGATCCTGAATCCCTGATGTTTTATGATATACTGAGTTTGCATGAAATTTTAATAAAGTGGGATTGCTGAGAAATTAATTAAGCCAATTAAAGAAAGCTTATAATTCAAATATATAATTTAATAAATAATTTATATATATATTATGCAGTATATGTATATATACACAGACATATACATATCATTTTATAATTATAATTGATCTAATTAACAAATTATATTATGTAATTTTTTTTAGTTATTGTGATTATTGATTGTATTGTTTAATTTTTTGTGTGTGTCTTGTTCTTTCTGATGCTGCTGTAATACCGTAATTTCCTCTCAGGGATCAATAAAGGATGTCTGAGTCTCATGAGTCTGTCTGAGTGTGTGTGTATATAAATATAATAAGAAGTGAGAAACGAAGGGTTTAGTTTGTAGTTTCAGAGTGTTATAAGTCAAATTAAATGAAAAACAGGAAGTATACCTACAGAGAATCCTACCTCTTGTTAAATTTTGCTTTTTGTGACGCTGACAGCCATAAGTATAAAGTATAAAATACACCGTTCCATGTCATATATATAAACAAAAGTTACTTGGTTAACTTTTATTTTCAGTAGAGGAAAAGAAGCATGACTTCCAATACTATCATATAGTCAAGTAAAGACAGCAAGCTGATCCAACTATTACTCATGGGATGGTGACATCTAGTGGTGTGGAGGTAGAGCTACAGGCGCAGTTATCACATGCATAATGGGATTGGAGAAATATCACCATAACATATTCACAATCACAACAGTACACATTAAAGTCTGAATAACGACTGACTGGTTCAGTGAGGGTTAGGGATCGCCTACAGGGTGGCGTGAGAAAAGTTTCAGCGTGTCCATGGAACGTCATGTGATATCTCCTTAACAGAGGCTTAAATGCTGACACGGTTCACAGCTGCACTGTCTTCTGTGCACTGCAAGTCATCTTACTGTATCATCCACATGCCCAGTGAACTATAGATGCTGAACCTAACTTCCAATGACGTTCTCTCTCTCTGCATTTGTCTATGACTCATTTTATGCACTTTCTGGTGCAAGGCGATCTAAGCACAGGCAGTTAATATATAGCTTTACTGAAAGTATTCTTGCATGGACACTGAATTTTTTATATAATACTTGCATTTTGAATCATATATGGTCATGCATCATTTAAGATGAAGACTTCAGCGGGTAGTCATTCGAGGACTGTAAAATATAATGGAGATGGGTTTTTGAGCTAACCTATAGTGAACAGAAACACTTTTTACCTCTTGGTAATGTAGATTTCATGCTTTAGTCTTTAACATTCTGTGAAACTGCATGAGTTGGTCTGTTCGCCCATTCGTCCATCGGCAGTGCAAACACCATCCAACATGTTCATGTGCATAAGAAAACTTCTCTGTCATGTTCATTCCTCCATTCTTCTTGGATGACTAGTGCAGTTTCTTCACTCATCTGAACAACTGAATTGCACTCTGACTATATGAGGAGGTGGCAGCCAACAAACACAATCACATGAAAGAAATCCTTCCCAACATGCACAGAATGAGCCTCATATAAGTCCCATATTGGCTGCCTGTTGACACATGATAATGAGACTACCTTAAAACATTCTAGATAGTGTTTATATGACTGCACAGCACCTGTGAAATGTTCAGGGGGAAAAAAGGCACGTTTTGTAGAATCTATTTTCAATGCAAACTCATTAATTACTCATCATTACAGTAATGAAAATCATCCTGCATGGAAAACATTGAAAAAATAAATATGATACAACACACACTATACCATGATTGAACTTACATAAGTTTACAAAAACATATATACCTTTAAAATGTACGTAATCATTATTAATAATAAAAATTATTGTTAAAATTTCTTTGCACTGCACTACTTTTCCTATCAAATTCTTATTACTGTAATCCAAAAAATGAAAATAATAATGATGAAAATAGTAATAGTAATGAAAATAATCCTGTCCACAAAATATTTAATTAATTATTAAAGCAAGCTTAAATTTGGTAAAACCCACACTATCATGATTTAGGGATTAATCATGATTAATAATCACACTATTATTATAATTTGCATTAAAAGTAGAATAAGGATATTTTACGGGGGTAAATGTCACAAAATAAAATAGGTCTCATTATCCTAAGTGATCCTTTTCAAAAGATATATTTCTTTTGATTTTCACCCAGACATTTTGTGACACTCTTAAATAAAGCACTAAGCACAACTCAACTCAAACACACGTCAAAAACATCTAAATTATGTTATCTCTTTCTTTTGTTACTGCAAAGCTAAAGCTAGATTTTTAGCTACACCTGTTCTCTTCTTTCTCCAGAGGACTGGAAGAAGTGCCAGTGTGCTAATTTGATCACGCTCACACCTCTCCGTCTATCCCCACAAGCACGCTGTCTGTCTGTCTCTCTCACTCGCATACACACACACACTCTCCGTTCACACGTAAACATGATGTTCGCTCATATCAGTCTCTTGCTGTATTGACACCCCACCAGGAGCTGCCATGGAAACCAAATCAAATATAAGATATCATTTCTCAATAAGTGTAGTGATGAAAAAAGAGAGAGAAAGACACAGAGCATCATCAATGGATGGAAAGACAGCAGTAGGGAGTGAGAGAAGTACTAATTATCTCTTCATCCACTCCTGGGAGAAGGATTACATTTCATATGGTATTAGATGGATAGATGAGTATATCCTTGAGTACATATTCATTCAGACATGAAATAACTTTCATGTCTGTCCGAGGTGAAATATGACTTCATGGGTGTGATATTGCAAGCATTGCGCAAATTTTTCAGTTCATTAGCACATGTCTGCTTATAAAAAAGATGAACAGAGAGAAAGGCAGACAGAAACGGAGAGTGTTTTGCATTAAATTAAAGGATGTTCACAACCACATCTCATACCGTCTTTTTCAGTGCTCTCTCTGACTGTATAATACAGAGATATGATCTTTGAACAATAATGTCGCCTGAATAATGGCATTTTAACTTTTTTGGACACAGAAAATGTTGACCTCACCTCACATTTACTGGTAAAGCACTTTTTATTCTGTCTCTACAGTGGCAATTCGTGGATTAGCATCCGAAAGATTAATTTTTAATTTGGCCAATCGGAGACATTTAAGTGCAATCCTATTAGATCCGGCCCACTAGAGACCACTACATGTTT
Source organism: Abramis brama (assembly GCF_963993115.1). NCBI lineage: Eukaryota > Metazoa > Chordata > Actinopteri > Cypriniformes > Leuciscidae > Abramis > Abramis brama. Next base: position 8,532,221 of record NC_139985.1, read on the forward strand.
AATGAGGATTTCACCACTCCTGATTTATATGGTATCAAGGCTGATAGGCCTATTTTATGCAACAAAAATATTTATGTGCATGCATACAAATCACATCATGTCTCATGGCATTCATCAGATTTGCCTCAACTTTATGTCTCACTTTGCAGGAAACCAATAAAAGCTATTCTAACTTTTTAAGACAAATGAAAAAAATGAGCAGATATTTCATTGTCACCATTAGGTGGTGACAAGCGATTATCTTTTAGAGTGAGTCACTGAATCAAACATTGTCCAGGAACTAAACAAGTGTGAGTCACTGATTCACTCAGTCAATTCGTATTTCAGGAAATAAAAAAGCGACTGTCTATATGAGCGAGTCACTGAAACATTCATTCATTCATTCAATTAGTTAAAAACACTGATTCATTCAGGAACAAAACAGCACTACTTTGCGTTGCATGAGATGCATAACATTTACATACCTTCAAAAAAGGTACATGTATTGTCAGAAAATTCGCAGAACAATGATAAATGTGACCACACCTTAATGGTCAATTCTACTATGGCTTTGTTTGGAACTATTTTTGTTGGCTGACCAGGCATATACCAAGAAATTTGAAATACTATGGCCCTGTCCCAAATGGCATCCTAAGCACTTGCGGTCTTCCTCTGAGTCTGCACTTTCGTTACGTAACGCCGCTTTGACCAAAATAACATCCCCTCCCTCTTGCAACGGCATCTCTTCGAATCAAGTTCAAGTTCAAGTTCAAGTGAGCTTTGTCATTTTGCTATACTGTGTGTGGAGACATACAAGGGAACAAAATATAATCCCTCACAGGACCACAGTGCTACATATAAACATATAACCTATATACTGTAAATCTACATATACCTATATAGCCTGAACAGTGAGCGAGTGATTGGAGTTTAGGGCTCTCACAGCACTGGGGGAAGAAGCTGTTGAGCAGTCTGGCAGAGCGGGATCTGATGCTCCGGTACCGTCTTCCTGATGGTGTGTGGTCCTTTAAAATGCTGGTGGCTTTGCTATAGCATCGTGCAAGGAAAATGTCCAGGATGGAGGGGAGAGGGACACCGATGATCTTTGCAGCTGTGGTCACTGTTCGCTGTAGGATCTTGTGGTCTGCAGCACTGCAGTTCCCAGTCCAGACAGTGATGCAGCTGGTCAGCACACTGGTGAGGATGGGTGGAGGAAAACTTGCTCTTTTAATACGTACACATTGAACGATTTTGGCTTGTCCCAGATTACCAGTCGTGGTGATTTCTGTGGTCGTGGCTCCTAAATGGTGGTTCTATGTCGTACAGTAAGAGATTTTCAAAGAAGGCCATTGTCACAGTCTTGCGACCAAAGATAGCCTGCAATAATTTACTGACAGTGTCAGAAATTTAGCATGATTATCTCACAGTGTGTTTGCTGCTACGACCTACGTCTACTGACTAGCCAATAAAAATGCAACATGAAATGGCATATTAATCAACACGACATGGCGCTAAAACTTAAAACTACTTACCTCAAGCTCCATTTGCAAAATGCATGTCAAATTGGCCTCTTTTCCCTAGCCATGACTGTTTCCATATTAGGAAACTTTTTTTTCAGCGCCCATAGAAACCACAATTGCCAAAATGCAGTTGTCTTGCTGTATTTGTTTACCAGTAGCGCATGCTGATGACGTTTTATTCTTCTATACTAACTTGCGTCGTAACCTACGATTCAATAGATGTCATCATCGTACAGTCTACATACATGTCGTACCCAAGTTTATTAGATCCATGTCGTACAGTGTGATTTGTAATGATCTTATAGGATTGCCGAAATCGCACAGTCTGTAGCAGGCATAAGACGGTGCAGTTGGGTCTCTGATGATGTTGGGGCTGAAGAACCCGTCACTCACATGAGATCACAGCAATAGTAAACGACAATGATCCAACGATCCAATCAATTCCCAATGGACTAAATCAAGTCCTGTCCAATATTTTTCTTGTTCGAGAAGCCGTTTCACTCAGATATATATATGTCACAATTAGGAATAAAAGACTATCGCAACTTCTCGTGCCGACTTTGAATGAATGAGTTCATAAACTTCCCGGCTCTCTCTGTAGTGTCTGTTTCATCTAGATTTCATCTTGCTCAGTCAGATCTGTTAGTCAGAGTTGCTGTGCTGGGAATCATCTCTAATCATCTGACATGCAGACCACAAACACTGCAGCGCTCCTTCTGTAGTAGTATGTGGAAGCGTTTGTTTTATTTACTGTGTTATTTGAATATTTTGTTTCACAGGATATGTTTTAGTTGACATCTTTCATTTCAATATTTCTTTAACAGATCAGCAGATTTAATGCATCAATTCAAGTGTGGTCAGTTCACGTTCTTGTGAATTGCTTCTCTTGATTTGCGGCCAGAACAATGACACTGCGGGGGAGGTCTGAATATTTTCAACAGATGAACATCTGAATCATCAACAATGTCTCAAAGACATCCAAACATATTCTCCCAGAGCTGTTATTGCACTCCTAACCCTGACATCTCCCAAAGTTAACCGCACACATTTTCAGTCTATGTTCTCTTTAAAAGGCTAATTTTCCAGTGCAGGCTGGTCTCGTTCTGGAGTGTTGGAGACGAAAGGTCTAATTCTGTCACATCTAGAATGAGCTGCATGGGAACAGGCTGTGGAACATAGTATTTTGGGTTGGCTTTAGTTTGGCCTCCCAAGCCCTGCAGGAATGACCTGGCAAACAGCTAAGGTTAGTTAAGCTCCCAGAGGGAATTGTGTCCTTCTCTGTCTGACAGTTGGGCTGCATGAATCATATTTGCTCATGAAGTTGTTTACTTAATTTAACAGTGCCTAATGTCTATAGTGTGTGACTAGACCAGGGTCAGTTAGGAGTTTTATGTCAGTTAGGAGTGTTTGCTATTGTAAGATGTTACATGTCAACTTTATATTCTAAAAATGCAACACTTGACATTTACAGTGTCAATTTACACACATGAACAAGTTACAATTTGTGACATCTGGAGGATGTTATGAAGTTTCAGACTTAAACATTGATATGCACTTACTGTAAATCTGTTTTAAAATCTAAAATGGCCTGCAACAGCATGGATTGGCATAATTCATTCTGCCTGATCTCATGAGAAAATGTGGATTTGTATCTGGAGGCCAGTATTTTGGGAAAACTTATTCACAGCCACGTTTTTCCTACAATAACAATAACAAGCAATAACATGAACTAGATTATTTTTTACATTTTCTGAACAAAATATGCGTGTCTGTTAAAAACTCACTGCTGTGGTGTTTTGGGTGTTTGTTTAGGTGTACTGAATCTGTAATGTTAAAATATATGTCAAGCTCCCAGGAACTAAAGATAAATATTTTCTTTAAACATACATTTTATAGTCTTGGTCCAGTGGTGTAGTCTACGTGATACGCAGGTATACGCCGTATACCCACTAGAAAAGGCCAAGGATTTGCGTATACCCACTTAAAAAAAGCGTGAGGATACGTATCAACTTCGTTTTGTGTCATAAATTCACCCCGTCTGTGTTTGCGAAGCGACGGATCGAATCGAGGAATCCAGTCACAAATGGAACTTGCTATATAAAGCAGAACGTCACGGAATTTGGCTATTTTTGAATGAATAAATCAAAAGTAGCTGCTGTACAATGAATCAAATCTCGATATGGACTAGTGTCTATGAATATTAAAGCTAAAAGAGACTGCAATTGTTCTACGCGTCTCTGGGAATGAGCGCTCAGTGTGTGCTCCACTACACACACACACAGAAGCACGCGTGACTCACGCTCGTGGTGTTTTCAGCGTTTTACTGTATTGAGACATGATGTAAGCTACACATGTGCATTTCATCGCAGAGCTGCTATGAGAGTCACTTAATGAGAATTTTACCATTTCATTTGATAAAACTATCGTCATTCATTCGTTTCATATACACACAGAAACTGTTATGTCTTTACGACAACCTGTCAAAATAAAAGTTCTGTATAACTTGAAGAAATTATAACAGAAATATATTGCTATTGCACAGAGTATACTTCAGGCCTAATAATAATAATAATAATAATAATAGTTTATTAAAACACACAGAAACTCAAATGTCTACAACCCACCAAAATAAAAGTTCGGTCTAACTCAAATTAATTAGATAGAAATTGCACAGTAAAATGTATTTTAAAATAACATTTTTTTCAAAAACACCATTTCTAAAAGTAAATTTGTATTTGTGCCTATAATGTTTTTTAAAAAAAATTGTTGAAAATTGTCAACTGATAAAACCTGTGCTTCAGGGACCATATTCATATAACATCTAAGGCTAAAGGTAGCTCTTAACTGACTGAGTTAGATGGTGATTAACACTAAACAGTAGAAAATCAGTCCAGTCTCCCCAGCTGTAAATGTCATTGGCTGTTAAAGTCTTGTTGCTTATAATAAATTGACATGTTGATAACACTTAGTATTTCATAATGCTCTCAACTGTCGATGCATACTGTATGCATTAGTGAGTGTGGTGGTGCTTATGGGGTGACGCTCTGGGATGGGTGAGTATGCGGCGGGGGGGGGGGGGGGGGGGGGGGGGGGTGTTATATTAGAGTATACTCACTACAAAAAACTAGACTACACCACTGTCTTGGTCAAACAAACAAGCTAACAGAAAATGGTTTCCCACCGTCTTAGGTCTTAGATTTCCATGGGCAACATTTCCCATGAACTAAGAGCTACCGATTATAAGCTATAAATCCACTGCCTGCATCATTTATGATGTCCAGTGGAGAGCCATTTGCAAAGTACACTTCAGCATTTCTGATAAAGGGGTCGGATATTTTTAGCAGGTCGGCGTTTGAATGTTTTGAAAGAGGTGGGTTTGTGCTTAAAGTTGACATGCAATGGAAATTGTGATCATTTTTCTTTCCTATTGTGACATACGGTATATCTGAGTGAAACACAGACTTGATTTTGTCCATCATGAACTGGTTGGTATTGTTGTTGTTTAATTGGATTCCAATCGGATATGCACAAAAATCGGATTTGGACTGACAGCCTGAACGAGGCTATTGGCTCTCCTTTGCGCTGGTGTACGCATAATGATTGATAACCTACCATCATTATAACAACAACCTGCACATTCTATAAAATGCATTTTGTAAAATGTATTCCAATAATCCATGTATGGCTGAAGCTTAACTAAATTACTTAGGTAATTGCAATAACCAACTGAACTGAATCTCTTGTAGTTGCACACTAACTAGTTAAAACATGCTAAACATAATTTGTTTACCATGCATATATAATTAATGAAGTCAGCAGGAAGAAGAGGCCAGTCATTGTAAGACATTGGTAATAGCCTACATATGCCTTTTAAATAGAAATATCTATTATTTATGTAAATTAGCCATCCTCAACCCAAGCACAAGCAGCACTCTTCACCACAAAAGTCACAAAAACTCTTGTAAATCCCCAAATGACAGAACATTAAACACTAAGATCAGCGTGCTTAAAAACACTTACTCTCAAAATCCAGGCCAAAGCATGCTGGGATTTAGAAATTTCCAGACCAGTTTTCTATGCTGACACCAACACAGATGGTTTCAGAAAATTCTAATGGATTGCACATAATGTCAAAAGTTGTGACAAATTCAGCATTTTTGTGCATTAGCTAATTCATGTGCATTATTTTTTAAAATAAATTAAGTCAGATTTTGAGTGTGTTCCTGAAAGATATAAGTTATTAGAACTTCAGAAATGGAAGTAAACCAAAAAATTACATCATCAAGTAAACCTTTGGTTATTTTTTAGCATCATTTATTATAGGGATGATGTTTCTTACAGTAGATCTGTAAAGGCCCCAGGCTCCCGTTTCACTAGCGGTGCAAAATCCGTGATTGTTCAGCATATCTGCATCAAAAACATGACCTTGAATTCAGCACATCTACAAATTACTCCACGCTCTACCTCAGCACATTCATCCTGAGAGACGGTGGACTGCAATTTACAGAAAAGCGCTCAATAATAAACCCTGATTTGAGAGGCAGAGATTCCTCAGAGTCTGAAATGCCTGTTACTCTCAGCGGTAAAGGAAGATGACAATGATGGAGTCTGCCGCCTGTGTATTTTGTCATCAAAAATAATAAATGTCAATTTCCAACCAATCCAAATATAAACCAGTATTCACACCGGTAATCACTGAGATGAATAGATGTGAGCGTGCAAGGTCTACTTTCTCTCTGACATTAATGGTTTCATAGAAGAGGAATCAATAGTGGCAAGTTTATAAAAAGTTGTTGTTGATGTAGTTTGTGTGTGTATGTGTATTTGTTTATACAAGACTGCCTGACATTCAAATTATGAGAGCTTAGAATGTAATAACCAATTTCTGCTTCCTGTTGATATTGATGCCCCAGGGTTTTTTTTTTTTTTTTTTTTCTTCCAAAAAACAATCAGTCTATTTCTCCTAGAGCACCAGGGACACGATTTCATAGGTAATTATTAAACATTCTGCTTGGCACCTCAGGAGATCAACCCACTGCAAGTGATGCTATAAAGCCAAGCTTCTTGTGTTATAAAACAAGCAAGATTACAGTGACTAGAAAATTTGAATAAACCCCTTAAGGAGAAATTTGTGAAACTTGATCAAACATTATTGCCATAAAGCTTGCTTACTAGATTCTAAATATCAAAGGACTTCAATTTTGTTTGTTGAAATGACCAAATTGTTCCTTGTACTCTGATTATCAGCTAATAAGATTAATCCCACTGATGCTAAGAATCACGTGTACATTACACTACTGCTAAATTTGTCATTTAACCTGTTAATTATGCTAACCAGCCCTTCTGCCTTTGTAACGGATGTAGGCCAGTAAGAGCAGAGAGCCTGGTTCAAATCCCACTCGGAGCGGGTCGAGTTGGACCGGTTACATTTGGTGCCGTGACCCGGATGGGAATACGTTTTAGTGGGGGGTGAGTGTAACGGACATAAGCCAGTAAGAGCTGTGCGTGTAAACCTCCCCTGGCCTCAAGAGGCGTGCTAGCGACTGATGCTAGAGGCTGCAGTCATCAGCATCCTTGTTAGCGCACCCGGCTCCCACACCGGAGACCCCAATTAAAATCCCGCTCAGAGCAGGTCGAGTTGGACCAGTCACATATGGTGCCGTGACCCGGATGGGAGTGAGATATGGGGGGGTGATTGTAACGGACGTTGGCCAGTAAGAGCTGTTCATGTAAACCTCACTCCCCTGGCCTCAAGAGGTGGGCTAGCAGCTGTGGTTTTCGGCGTCCTTGTTAGCGCACCCACGTCCCATGCCAGAGAACCTGGTTCAAATCCCGCTCCGGGTCGAGTAGGACCGGTTACAGCAACAAAGAAAAAAAAAAAATAGCAAACTATTTATAGCCTAAGTGGACATGGCAACCCTCAAATTTATTTATAAGCAGCTTTGCAAGCATAAGCAAAATAATGCTGTCGGTTTGTTGTGGTTTATTTAAAATTGCCAGACATAATGCACTTTTGCTCCCTAATGTTACGTAACTTGGTCTGACAAAACAAGCCCAAAATACAACTCGCCTAACAAAAAATAAGTCTAAACAACCCAAATATGTGACTGTACTCACGCAACCTATTTATAAGCGACTTTATAAACAAGCCCAAAGATGCTTATAAAATAGACATGGCAACCCTCAAAGAGAATGAACTTTGAGTAAAAGCTTTGCAAGCATAAACAGAACAATATGCCTGTCAATTGTGTTTTATTTAAAACTGCCAAACATAATGCATTTTTGGTCACTAATTTTATGTTGGCCAAAATTAGTGGATACCAAAAGTGTGAACAACTTGTTCAAAGCCACGAGACACCTGTCAATCTTTCGCAACTCGTGCACCAGTACACACTAAGAACTTGCCAAACTTTTTTTGTCAGCCGAGCCCCTTTAACCTAAAATATTTACTTCAAACTCTGAGATTGTAAGTAATATTTCAATCATTTAACAACACATTCGCATGTTCACAGTTCTCTGATTTTGGTGCCACTAAAGGGACATGATGATGGGGGAAGAAAAATTTGACGGGAGGAAAAATGATGTCAATGCTTCTCCTGAGAAACTTATATGAAAATGATGTAAATGTTTCTCCTGAGAAACTTATATGAAAATGATGTCAATGTTTCTCCCAAGAAACTTATGTGAAAATAATTTTGATGTTTCTCCCAATAAACTTTGCGTTCGCTTGCAAAAATGTCGAGTTCTTTGCGAGCAAATGCAAAGTTTCTCAGGGAGAAATATTTTTATGATAGGCTACACCCACTGTGGGAACACCAGCACCTGTCAGGGGAGGTGCAAATCAAAGCAGTTTTTCAGGAAATCTTTAAAAAACACTAATAATTTAACAACACTAAAGATTTTATATATATATAAATGAATATCCCCCAGGGGTTGATCCCCTTGATTTGGGGGATTTACTCCAGCATTTAAATGCGTTTGTTATATCCCCCCCCAAAAAAATCTGTGTGCATGTTGCCAATTATGTTTCCTGTGACATTGATTTATATTTGGTGCACAGGACCCACAGAAAGGTCGGTCCGAGCTTCCAGCATGTTCTGTCTGTAAACGGCTCTCCTGAAACCACCCGCACAGCTGTTCGCTTTGAAGTCCCTGTATCCTGACAGTAGAGTGCCTGTGTGAGGACCGGGACTAAAATGTGTTCATTTTTTTCGGCAGATAGCCCAGCGACCTCCCTCTATGTTCCTAATTAAACTTACGGCTAGTCCCTCAGTTCCTCCACATGCATTGTCGAGTGTTCGATGCCACCGTGGGTAATCCTTTGAAAAGGGGCTTAAAGATTTTCAAGGGAGTTTTCTTCAAACTAGCCACCATCACCTTATCCGCACTCTCATGGTGATGGGGATAAATGAATTTCTGGAACAGCCTCGGCTCAAGTGCGCGCGCACACACACATACACATGCAGATGTGATTTTCAAACGTAGATCATTACCATAGTGCATTTCACCGACTCACTGCACAACGGATTTATTGAACTCAAAGAAAGCCGAGGTAGTGAAAAACGAGAAGAATGAGTTCATTAAGATCACAAAATGTTCAGAGGAAACAAATGCAGATGACCCTTGAACCGAGAGGGAAATTACCAGATGGCCTTTACCCCCGGCTCAAACTAACAGATGATGGCTGATGACACTTAATGTTGGGGGGGGGGAAACTTGCCAATACAGAGATACACAAAGATGAAATATTATCCAAAACTGCTTTAGTTTATGCACATGGCCAAGACTCAGGGATTTAAGAAGATAGTTAAAAGCCCATCATTGTGAAATGTTGAAGGCCATTCATGTGAAATTCAAACGCATTAATATGAGTAGCACTTAAGATATGGAAGATGTTTTCACAAATAATACACATAAATTAATTCATATGGGACTGAGCAAAATGTCTCAAACAATAAAACAAACAATATTATTGATATTTAAAGCCACTTTTAGTAAAGTTTTTTCAATGCTTTTATCCGCCACAAAAGTATGTCTTTGAATGATCTTTATTTGAGGGTTTTTCTAAGGATGCATATTGATGTATGAGAGATTATAACATTTATTGATATCAAACAATATTGGATGTTTAATTGCGCATGCTCATTTTGTAGGATTTTTTTTATGTCCGATTCCAATTTTTACAAGTAAATGTGCCGATTGATTTTATAGTATTTTCTCTGCTGGTGCATATCTGTTCTCCTCTTTGTGTCCGTCATCTTCTGCATGTCCTGTTTCTGGCTTGTGTTAAGCTCCTGCTTACAGACTTTATTTTATTTTATTTCCACACAAATTACATTTTAGGAAATGATTGCAAAGTCCAGAATAGAGATTGGCCAAATTAAAACAAAAAAAATTATGTGTTATGTGTTCCGTCGACCAGTGCATCTCTATATGAAATATTTCTAAACGCTGTGTAAAATGCACAGATGTTATTATGAAGAAGACTGAAACAGAAGGAGCCATGTAAAGAGCTGTTTGAACACGGCTCTTCAGCGAGATCTATTAATCGCATTCATGAGAATGAAACTCAGGCAGGAGAACAGAGTCCTAAACAGCCTGTTCTATTAGAGCACAACAAGACAGGAGCACAACTCCAGATGTCTCGCGCTCTCAAAGGGACAGAGATACGGACAGAGTAAATGAGTGGGAGAGAGGGAGGAGAAGAAAGAGGGACAGGAAGAGACTGAAATCACAGATGGTTTCGAGGCCCGCCGGGATAAGGAATTTAAGATGAGTAGTTTTCTAATACTTCAGAAAACACTTTTCAAAACTAGAAGCCACACACATGGAAGGCTTTGTGAATATCATCAAGGGCATCAGTGTCTCTCTCATGATTGTGTCATTACAGCCATAGATCAGGTGTAGGGGCATCTGTGTGACCAGATGATTTGGCTGGCAGCAGGTTTGTTTATAAACATGTGAATATAAAAAGATAAGTACATCATTTTTTCTGAGGATGTTCAGTCTCTTTATAAATTTTATAATCATGTGCTCTAGTCGCAATCTTCCATATGAAATATAAAACATGTTTCTCTGACCTGACTGCATTATGTATTAGAGGAGGGAAACTGTGGATTGATTTCTGTGTATTGTGTTTCAAATTGATTCATAATACGGTGCATGTAATACCAAAGGACCTGCAAAGCATTTTTTCTTGCCATATGGTGTTTATGGGACATGAAATACTCTTGGGAAGTTGATATGTCCAGCATGTGATACTGCATATAAAATCATTTTGATAATTTTTTTTTTTTTGATAATTATATATTTTATATTAATTGTTATGCATAATAATTAAGACTGCATATTGGTATTTTTATAAATTCAGTTGTCACACTGCAGGACCATGTAAAAATGTGTTTTAAAAGTGTATCAAATATAGGATATTCATCACATGGCTCTCAGAAATGCTTAATTATGGCTTGATATTGCTATAGATAGTGCTATCTGCAAGGAAAAGTCAAAGGATAGTGTCATTGTGGCAGTGAAACATGTCTTAATGGACACAGATGTGGGTGTTTAACAAGCAGACCAAGGGTAACCTATAGCAGTCTGTGGCTGGGTAAGAAACAGGAGGAGAACAAATCTCCGGAGACCATCACCACACAAAAGCACTTAAGAAAAGATATGAACTAAATGCCCAAGAAAAGTGTGTCAGAGGCTGTCTGAGAACTGGAGAAACGCTCCTGACCTACTTACAGAGAAGGATGGAAGAGATGTGTGCACATACACAGAGATGGCTCTTTCCCTGAATCTCGGGTCCACTTCATGGAGCTCTCTTTGATGTGGAAGATGATTATGTAGAAGTAATTTATTTAGGAAAAAACATATTCTTAATTAATTTGCCATGAAATGCATGTGTTACTTTCAAGATGTATATAATATAATATAAAATAATATCTAGAATAGTATCTGAATATATTTTCCACATCATATACTTTTTATATAATTAAAATGTGTGAAATAATTAAAATAAATATGAATTAGGTTGATATAAACAATATATTTTATGAAAATATTGTTTAATATATGAATATATCGATTTAAAGCAATATATAAACAATCGATGATATCAAAATAAAAGTTTTTTCCCGTTTTAGTTGCCCCATGTATCCCGTTTAAAAAGTGGAATAAAAAAATAAACCTGTCTCGGATAATGAATATATCTTCCGGAAAACAGCCTGCGTTGCAAGAACACCCAGCCGCCTCCTCCATGTATGACCCACATGCCCGAGAGAGCTGAATTAGCACCATCTGCTAATGATCAGCAACCTTTGGTTCCCATCCTGCTGTAACATACAGTGAAATGGATTAGAGCAGTAAAAGCACATATAATGCATGTTTGTGTGTGCCCAGCCTCAAGCTGAGCTAAGCTCCCTAGGTGGAACGTTTACCCCGGGGACTTCGTGTTCAACTAATAGCCTCCATGCCAGAAGGGGTCACTCTGACACTATCAATAACCTGTTCTGAGATGTCTTTACTTGCCGAATTGTTACCCCCTCTCTCTCTCTCTTTATCCTGAATCTGCTGTTTAAGGCAGCTAGTGCCTTTGGAACCTGCTGGACGGCAATTTGCATTTTGAACACTTCATTCTTCGCTTCGGGTAACCACATGTTCGCCTGTATCTATCTCCAAAAAAATGTCTGTCCCTCTTCTGTAATGGGATGGCATGCAGGCGATAACGCAGATGGAATTCTATGCCTGTGTATTAAACTGGAACTGAATGAAACATAAATGAAATGAAATGAATTTCAAAGGAGTTTGTCTCAGCAGATGAGTAATAGCAACTTCTAAAAAAGGAAAACAGTCTCAGAGGAACAACACGCTGAGATGATAGTTCTGGAAAGCTTATGGAAATATATCTTTGCCCTTTCCCCAGGCCCTGTTCATGAAACATTAATGCCAGTATGTAGATACACCACCTGCCTCTCCTGACTCACTTTATTAGGGAAGTGTATTGCACCGAATTCAGCATGCATATATATGCGAGTCACTGCATTTAGAGAAGGAAAAGCTTTCTTCACGAAAAGGTCTTCACGAAACCAGAGCCTGCAAAAAGCTCAGCAGATTTCAAATAGAATTCAATTATCTACAAAGTTCAACACATCCCTCTTGCATGCTTGTTTCCTAAACATTTCCGTCATCAGAAAGGAAAATGAGTGGAAAAGTATGCAGATTATGTGCATTATTGGAACAGATATTGGAAGTGGGACATTCCTGTTATGCAGTAGCTTTTTTAGATAAATATGCCCATGTTATGATTTATCTACACATTTCCTAAAGGAACTTTATTATTTACACAATGATAAGAGAATTATCAAGAAGGATCATAAAAGGATGGAAACAAAGAGCTAAAGTCATTGCTCAGTGAAGTATCGAGAGTTAGCTTGCATGAAAGTGACTACTTGAAGGTAGTTTTGATATTTTCGATATACGTCATTAATTTGGTTGAAATGTCATTTTATCGAACATGATGTAGTAAAAGTGACAAATCAACTAAACATCAAAATATCACAGAATTCATCAAATTCATTACTAACACTTGCTGAAGTTTCTGCTGTTGTTTTTATCACCAAATACTGCATGATGTCACTTTCAGGAGGATGATGTCATAAAGGAATATTCTTTTAGGGATTTTACAGAATACTGGAAAGTGAAATTGAGAACAAATAATTAAAAAAAAGGTATTAACTGATTACCAACTAGAACTTAAAAAAAAAAAGTTTGGAACGTTTTCCTTAGAGAAAGGAGGGAAAAAATAAGTTTTTTTTTCATGTTAGAGGTAAAGAAATGTGGCAAAAATGGCAACAACCTCTCAAACCAAAGTCGTGAAATTGTTTCAAATCACTTAATTGCGATAAATGAAAATAAGTCCATCTTTAAAAATTGTGATTCTACTATATTGATGGTGGCAGGGATCAAACGTTCTGCATAGTGGAAAGCAATGCTAAATGAATTCTAGGGTTTCTCCATATCTGTGGGACAAATTATGGTTCTTCACGGGCCATTTTGATAAGACGTGTCTTCGAGCCTGTCAACATCTCTATCTGTGCTGCTCCTCTGCTGAATTTTGTTCCCATACTGAGACCCAATGATGGACTGTTATTCACCCTCCGGCAACACCACGCTGTGTCTGTGTTAGCGGCTGTCAGCCTCATCGCTCTCGTGTAAAGCTGTGGCTTCTGTTTGTGCCTGAACCTGTAAATCAGTGGGATTCAAGTGACTGCCGCCGCGCGCCAACATGACATCAGTAATGGGAACATCCATATGATCTGTCTATATGTGTCTGTCCACCTTAACGCTGTTGTGTTTGCCTCTTATCTGGAATAGTCATGCTCGGATACCCCACAACAGTGGCCACCCTCGCGCTGCCAACGGTTTTCCTTTTGTGGCTCGTTCCTCTCGTTTTTCCCGTTGTTGTGAAATGGAAACAGACTTTAGTGTGATGTCATCGCTCTATTCACGTGAAGAAGAGTAATATTGTGCCACCGTTTGGTTAAGGTTCTCCAAGTCAGACAGTACAGTTTGCCTATGTAAATTCCCCTTTATGCAAATGTCTGCCGTTTGCCTTATCACAAAGCTGGCCAAGGGAGAGCTCCCTATTGAAGGGGGAGGAACTGCCTAAAGCTTTTCACAAAACTCTGTGTGAGGCATTAACAAAACACAAATGCAAATTTTTCATGGGTCTCAGCTGGAGAGTCCAAATGTGCCTCAGAATGTGCACAGTGGGCCGCCCTGTGTAAACAATATAAATAAATGCTCTTGATAAATGTTCTCACCACTGGCGAAACCGGCCTGTGACAACCACACAAAACAGAATACAGGACTGGAGCATCCAAGTAGGAAGCAATTAAATCCTGTGTCCCACTGGGCGGATGGAAAGTCGCCCTTTACAATAAAGAGACAGGGAATGAAGAGAGAAGATACCACTAAATGTAAATGCCATGGCAACCTCGAGCAGGAGCAACGCAATGTTTCCCTAAATGGATGGCATTCCGAGACAGGCAGTCTGAGATCTGTAAAGATTCAATTGGAATGTTCTACTCTGGCTTCTGTTATATTTTAACATCATAACTGAAATGTGGCAAGGTCTACTTTGTAGCTTTGTTCAAAATTAACAAAATTCGATAAATCATCATGGCCTATTATGAGTACTTTAGACCTGAAAGGTCTTGACATATCCATAAATAAACAAGTTGCTCTGGTTTCTTTGACACGTGTATACACGTGACTACTTGAAGGTACATAAGTAGTCACGTATAACAACATAAGGGTAGATCACTTCAACTGTTGACGATTTGAAATGACGCGCTCGAGTGACGAAGGATATTCCAATATACAAATAAGCTTTCCTTCGATTCCTCCGTCCTCATTTTCTTTCCTTACATCCTTCACTTGAATTCTAAGAAGGGTGGAGCTGAGACGCGAAGAAAGGAAGCGAGTAAAGGAAACGAGGATGCACAAATAAGAAATGACAAGCATATGTCTAGTCTGAATAAAAATGTAATTTTCAAGTGAAGACATCTAGACCCGCTCCGAGCCCAGATAGCAACATCCAGATGAACTTATCATAATTTTGAGCCGATTCTTCTCAGTGAACCGGTTCATTGCACTGATGCAATTGCTGCAGTTAACGACTCACTGATTCAACGATCCACTTGGAGCGTGTCTCTTTAACGAATCAATCAGCCGGGAGTAATATGGTCCTTTAGCTTGATTGCACTGATTATTAATTCATTATAATGACAGGTATTTTGAGCAAGAGAGTGTAGAATAGCAAATAGCAATGAATTAAAAATAAATGAATGAATGATAGTTCTATTGATATTTGCGTGCATACGCAAATCAGTCATTTCATCAAGATTTCTTCAACTCAAGTAGCTACAGGATTTGTATACTTGGTCCACCACTGTCCATTCCCAATATGGGATTATGCAAAATCAAATCATAAATGCAGTTACATTCCCTGAAGGCCCTCACATGCACGCGAACACGCCCAGAACTGAATCCAATATCCTCAGGAAGGACATAGTGTTTTCCTTGAGCAACCTTGGTTAAAAGCATTCATGTATCTTTCATTCAAATCTTTCCTAGTATACTGAAGATCACCTTGCCCCAAGCAAAGACTCACTCATTCAGAACAATGCCTTAGATGAAAAATACCTCTTCTTTCCTTTCATTTTGTTCTTTTTTTTGTGGCCTTTTGGCATGCATTGAAGACAGGAATATGTGATTGAGGACTTTTACTTCAATAAGACTGTCTGTTTCAAAAATATTAATTTTCAGTATGCATTTTTCAGCAGGGGAGACATGGCATAGATAGACTGATGCCAGAAAGCAAGACAGCTTTGAGGAAGATTCATCTTGTTCATCCATGACCTTTGCTGCTGTGTGCTCTTATTTGCAGATATATTCAAACTGACATATAAAGTTCAGAGTCAACAATGCTGCAGAGCAAACTCTTAAAGGATGAGGCAGGTATATCGTGACGCTATGCTAAACTGCAGTATATTACTTGGACTTTTAAGTTTCAGAAGCATTAACCAGGCAGAACAAAATCTATAAAAAGGATTTTCTTGTAGCGAATGGATTTTCATGATTTATAACTTGAGCTATGAAGGGAAAAAACTATAGAAAAGTTCTTGGAACTGATGTGTCTGGTTATTTAGTGCCATTTCTGAGTTCTAGAAGATTGTGGGCTTCAGCATCAGTGCTTCTCATGCGCTGCCTCATGGGAAAAAAGTCACCAAGTCAGCTTCTCTTACAGAGTAACCCTTAACACACTTTTGTACTCTGAAAACTGAAATCAGTGTTGTACTTCCTGTCGGACATGTTTTATCCTCCACTCTAACAGATAGGTGTGCACTTAAGCCACATACAAAATAAAGTGCTTTTGGGAAGATTTTAAACATTCATGATGTCAAGATGGAGGAAGCAAGGGGGGGGGGGGGTATTATTGGTACATTACAAACAGTCAGCTTTTGCACATCAGTCACTGTGCTTTGAACGAAATGTGTGTGCGTGTGTGTGAGGCATCACACAATGGTTGATCAGCAAAGACGGCTTGGCAGTTGGGCCGCTTCATTTCCAATTACATGCTTTGTTGGCAAGGCAACCAGGTCACCCTCGGGAGACGACAAACAAAGTTACCTTCAGCTGCCTTGGGCAAGATTTGTGAATTCTCCCTATGTGCTCCTGTGCCCCAGAAAGAGAAAGAGATTTGGAGGTTTCTTAGTTCTGATGACTCATGATATATATATATATATATATATATATATATATATATATATATATATATATATATATATATATATATATGTCAATCGTCCTTGTACAACTTATGTAAAAACAACAATTTTTCAGGTAACTTGCAATTTTATGTTTCAACCACAGATGGCGATAGAGAAGTTGCAGTTCAGTAGTGCAACGTTTTGTCATTCTGGCTTCTATTTAACCCAGACAATCATATGGTAGCTACACTACCAAATTATGTGGACACCTCAATCCATTTGTGCTTGTTTCGAATGTTTAATTTCAAAATCATGGATACTAATATGAATGTAGCCATACCTATTGCTGCTATAACAGCTTTTATTCTAATGAGAAGGCTTTCTGCTAGATGATGGAACATGACTTTGGATATTTGTCAGGTTCTGACACACTGGGTTGGCATTTTACTACAAAGTTTGTCTAAGAAGATAGCATGGCTTAATTTTATTAATGTATGTTAGCAATGTGTGTAGATGCAATTGCCAATGCTGTAAATTAGAGAAGGTTTCTACTTTTGGAATTGTAGTGTGTGTCACTTTATTTCCTATTTTACAATTTCAGCCCCTCAGGCTCCTCCTAAAACCATCTACGAATAGCTTAAAAAACATGTATTCATTATTGAACCTCAAATGGAGATAGATCAAAAGAATTTGTTAAGGCTTACAAGTAGCCTTTGATGCCCTAGTTCATTATTGCTATTCTTGTTAGGGACAAATGTAGGGCGGACCTAAAGCAGAGCCCAGAGGCACTCCAGATTCAGGTAAAGTGTGGC
Source organism: Abramis brama (assembly GCF_963993115.1). Classification (NCBI taxonomy): domain Eukaryota; kingdom Metazoa; phylum Chordata; class Actinopteri; order Cypriniformes; family Leuciscidae; genus Abramis; species Abramis brama. The sequence goes on from NC_139985.1 coordinate 8,549,804, forward strand.
TGTGTAGCCTATCTTCATATATCTGTTACATTTGACAGTCTAGGTACATCATACCGAATCTAAAGGAGGAATAACAAGCATCAAGGGGGCGAAAGAGGCATATGCACCCATTTAGGGCCCTTCAGTTACGGTTACAGTACCAAACATACAAAGGATTCAATTCAGTATTTGATTAGGCTTGACACTGATTCTCCAGCTTAATGTGGTTTTTCAGTCTCTAATCAAGTGTTGTGGTTGTTCTATGATATGTAACACAAGGTATGGCTTTGCTATGTGCACTAGAATCAAATTTATAGCTAAAGCATTTTTTTATGGCACATGCGGATAACTGCAATCTGTGAATTCACATCCGTCATTTATCTTGATGCCAAGCAGTCAAGCTTTCTAATCACAGGAGTGTTTGATTTCTTTCCCAGAGGCAGTGCGATTGACTCACTCAGCAGTTTTCCTCAAAGTTGTGGTTGGACCTGAACATTTTTCCTGAGCCTTCTTGGTGGCACTGTTATGTGAAGAATACCACAGAAGTACTGGACTATAAAGCACCACACTACAAAACACTCAGTGTAAAACAAACTGATTGTGAGTAAAACCACATGTTTGTGGTCTGAGAATAATGTGTGATTATTGTGCTTTTATCTTTTCAATTTGTGCAGCAATCTATGATTTGCAGGCATGCTTAAATAATTGCAACTCCAATTTTCCCCAGATCTTCACAACAAGAACATCATGGCTTGCCTGACATCACTAATACATTAAAACGATGACACATAAATGGTGTGCATCAGCTGACATTCACTGACCTTCACTTGAACCCTACGTCAAGAACTGAACCGTGCCTTTTTAATTATGTTAATAATGTAACATGCGTGTATGTGTGCTCAACCACACATGGTTAAAACAGGAATTCATATGCATGAGAAAACATAATAGAATGCAAAAGTCTAAGAAAAGATTCTGACTTGTATCTCCAATCAAATTCCAATAAAAACTTCCACCTCTTTTGGTAGCTGCAATTCTTCTTAAAGGAAAAATATATAAAAAATAAATAACTTTCATCTCTTGGTGGCTCCTTAATATGGAAGTGTATTTCTGCCACATAATAAAAAAAATCATGTTTTGGTAAATCATAATTATGACAAAGTCGAAGTCGAGATGAAAATTCAAAATCATGACATATTGTAAAAAATCATAAATATGAGATAAAAAGTGATATTTATTTATGGCAAGTCGTCATATAAAAGCAAATGAGTGACAATTATGACAAAAGTAAAAAATATAACACTAAGTCATATGAGATAAGTCTCATTATGTCAATAAGTTTGAATTGAAATAATGATGAATTTTTTATGTCAGAACATTTACTTGCCATAATTTAAACTTTTTTTCAAAATTAGGTCTTTGTCATAATTGTATCTCATAATTATGACTTAGTATCGCATCATTTCAGTGTTTTATGTCAATTATGATTACCAAAACTTTAAAAAAAAACTAAAATAACTGCAATAATAAAAAACAATTTTCCAGAGATTTTGTCGCATTACATGTCTGATTATGTCTCTTTTCCTGTTCACGAGTTCACACTTACATACAATTACAGGGAATAAAGTTTAATGCGTATTTGGCGTGCTGTCCGGGGGGAGGGTTCCGAGCTCGAAGTTCGGAACCCGAATTGAGGTGAGACTGCTGAATATATATATATATATACACCTCTTATCGTTGATTGCTGAGTGCTCTCCACTCGTGTTAATTATCTGAACGTGCTCCTCCCGAACTTTGTTAATAAAACATCATTTATCAGGGACCTTTGATTTAATTCATCAGAATCACGTTCAGTTTTTAGGGTTTCCCAACCTCCGAAATCCCAGTTTAACCCTTAGTTATTGTTCTATGCTCATGCAAAGATACAGAGACCAATCTTGTTCAAAGGATCTTGGGTAGCACTTTAATTTACAGTCTTGTTTGCATGTACATACTATATACTTATTGTAGTAATTGCAATAACTGGGTGGGTAATAACTTGGTACTAGTCCTGAACCTATCCCTAAACCTAATCTCAACCCATGTAGTTACCTTAAATGATTCAGTACTTTCTTGGTAAGTACACTGTAAGTACAATGACCATCAATTGTACACCACACTTTCACCTTGTCAGTTCCCACAGGAGCAAAGGCACCTTGGTCCATGCCATCCATCACAGCTAGGTCACCTATAGGTTGACATTTTTCCACTGGTTCCTCACAGATGTAGGGCAGTGCTGACATTTCCATTCTCCTCAATCACAACCAGCGAAAGGAGAAATGTATTGATTTTTTTGAGTTTTCACGAATAACATCCTGAAATGGGTCATTGACTATTGCACATTTCAGCTCCCTGTGCGTGTGTTCCTCCATCTTCTCAGCTTTTTATCCATCTCAATCTATCAAAAATATCACAACAGCCATAGATTTAAAACATCACAACTCCTGAAGTGCGTCGGATAGGTTGGTTCTTCTTGGCCGTGTTTCTTACCAGTGACATTGTGGAGAACTCCAGAGATGGTCACACTTTGTCATTCAGAGGTGCTGCTCTTGCACCCAGCTTCCAAAGTGTCTGATCAATAACACAAGCCAGTATTGATCTCGATCCACAGGCTTTTAAAAGAAGCAAAGATGTATACGGAGTTCACAAGTTCATTTAAAAATAAATAAATAATGATTTAATATTTTAAACAATTAACATTTGCAGATTTTACATTGGACATGACCCAACACAGTAGCAACATTAATAGCGTTCGTGAAATTAAACATTAAAATTAATTAATATTCATATAAACTTTAAAATAACTATTATGAACTGCCATTTGATTGGACACAACCATCAACAACAAAAAAGCTAAATATGATGATCCTATTTATTTAGAAATTCTAACTATGCATATATAATTGGCATTTTATCATTTGCATTTTTCTGCCGTATATTGCAATGTTAAAGAAATTCAGCACAAACACCATATTAAAAGGACACAAGTCATACTTTATTGACATCCTAAACTTTATTTTACAAAGGTAAGCTTTTCATCCCAACCTCAACGAAATAAATTTACAAAGAAATTAAAACATCTTTAAAAGGCCATAAAAAACAACATCCTGTCCTCTAGCAGCATCCAAACATCTGAACTTCCCAGAAATAAACCATTTTATGTTTACAGTTATCTCTCAGCCAAGCTATACACCGTACTGCTGACATGGTACACAAGTATACAAAGTACTGCCACATGGAGCCATTACTCTTTTTAGTGCAGAAAAGGAAAATACTCTCATTAAAATAACAATCTTAGGTTAAATAAGCTTAAATAAGAGGGCGAAGGTACAAGACACTTTTTCTGAGGTACTTTACACCAACAAGCAGAATTTGGCTTTTATTTTAAGTGGTTTACAGGTGCTAGTCTGCGTGTACTGGCCCATCCACACAAGTTTAACCGTTTAACGTCTGTTTTTTGGGGGGTAAAACAAAGCAAGTTGACAAAGGATCAAGAGCAGTGGTCATGAATTTTTGTACGGACTCGGACAGTTAAATGGTTTAACGAAAACAACTGGGAGGAACAATCCTTTTACCACCAATAACATCAGGCACACGAAATACTTTTTTTTTTCTACATAAAAGTTTTTGAATACAACCAAATCACACTCAGTGCTAATCTTATCGAACAATTCTGTGATTACGACATCAGCAAAATTATTGCTACAACATTTGTTTCAATGGGTTACTTACAAAAACGCATTTCAAAACAGGTATACAGCACACCAAGTCTTGGGGAGCTTTGGACACTAAGGAACGTTGCATCTGGCTGGTCTACATTTCGACAAACGATGGGGGTGGACAGCCACAAAGCCAGGATTGAACTTGAGTTACGACGGTAGCTTTGAAGATGTTATGCCCAAGGAACCAAAGATTTTTAGAAAGAAATCACGACTTATTGCATTACATTCACTTTCACAACGTGTTCGTACCCTTCGACTGGTCATAAACTATTTATTTTTCCCTTCCAGCCCTTATCGCATATTTCATTTCTTACTCTCCCTTTTCTCATTCACATTCTCACGTCCTGCCACCAACCTTGACTCAGTTTTTAGTGTGTTAGCATATTAGCTCTGCACACATTCACATTCAAATGCTGAAATTTCTCCTCTAACATCTTTTTTTTTTTTTTTTTTACAGTATGCTGGACTAATTTTCCTTGGGTTATGTATTTTGCGAAGCACAAGAAGGGGAAGTTATTGACTACTTCAGCTCAAGGTTTCTTGTCCATCGTGTTCAGAAACAGTTCAGTAAATCTCCTCAGTTGCGCGGCTGCTGTCTGGCTCTCTTCATGTAGTCGAAGGTTGTCTTGACGAAGGTGTTGCACCTGTTCCTGGAGCATAGCCTTGTCTTCTTGCTCCTTTGAAGGATAATAACAAAGCATGTCGTTACAAATAACTGCCTTGAGGTGAATGCTGCTAACAGTGCTTGTTCGGCTATGTTGTGGATTTGTTTAAGCATTATTTTTGCCTTGTTATTATGTTCGAGGCTCTTACCTTCCTTAGGTCACACTGCAGCTGTCGGAGAATGAGCTCCAGCTGGTTAACCTTCCCAGTTAGCAGAGTAGGAGAACCTTCCCTGGTTAGATGATAGAAAGACAGGAACAATTAGACAGAAAGGCACACAGATCAATAGGATGGATAGATGCAGACAGACACAGACAAATAGACAGACAGATGGATAATTAGATGGACATAGAGATAGATGGACAGAAAGATGACATAGACAGACAGACAAACAACAGACAGATAGAGTCTGAGACAGACAGACAGATAGATAGATAGATAGATAGATAGATAGATAGATAGATAGATAGATAGATAGATAGATAGATAGATAGATAGATAGAGTCTGAGACAGACAGACAGACAGACAGACAGACAGACAGACAGATAGATAGATAGTCTGAGACAGACAGACAGACAGACAGACAGACAGACAGATAGATAGATAGTCTGAGACAGACAGACAGACAGACAGACAGACAGACAGACAGACAGACAGACAGACAGATAGATAGTCTGAGACAGACAGACAGATAGACAGACAGACAGACAGACAGACAGACAGACAGACAGACAGACAGACAATAGATAGTCTGAGACAGACAGACAGACATAGATAGATAGATAGATAGATAGATAGATAGATAGATAGAGTCTGAGACAGACAGACAGACAGACAGACAGACAGACAGATAGATAGATAGATAGATAGATAGATAGATAGATAGTCTGAGACAGACAGACAGATAGATAGACAGACAGACAGACAGACAGACAGACAGACAGACAGACAGACAATAGATAGTCTGAGACAGACAGACAGACAGACAGACAGACAGACAGAGAGATAGATAGATAGATAGATAGATAGATAGATAGATAGTCTGAGACAGACAGACAGACAGACAGACAGACAGACAGACAGACAGATAGATAGATAGATAGATAGAGTCTGAGACAGACAGACAGACAGACAGACAGACAGACAGACAGATAGATAGATAGATAGATAGTCTGAGACAGACAGACAGATAGACAGACAGACAGACAGACAGACAGACAGACAGACAGACAGACAGACAGACAATAGATAGTCTGAGACAGACAGACAGACAGACAGAGAGATAGATAGATAGATAGATAGATAGATAGATAGATAGTCTGAGACAGACAGACAGACAGATAGATAGATAGATAGATAGATAGATAGATAGATAGATAGATAGATAGATAGATAGATGATAGACAAACAATAGATAGTCTGAGATAGACAGACAGAGATAGATAGATAGATGGATGGATGGATGGATAGATAGTCTGAGACAGACAGATGGATAGATGAATGGATAGATAGAGTTTGAGACAGAGACAAAAAGGCAGACGGATGATGGATAGATAAATCACAAAATAGACAGATGATGGATGGATGTTCTTCAGATGTTCTACTTCAGCACTTACCCTGCCGGTAGGGTTGAGGCGGCCACACATCCCACTCTTCTGCTCAACTCCTCAGAGAGCTCCAGAACCTGCTTAGTCTGCTCTTCCTCGGTCAGGGAGCTCAGAGAGGTTCCAGTCTGATCTAAAAGAGAGGAAAGATTTATTCTGTTAGAAATCCAGGCTGAAACATTCATTATCTATACAGGGCAGTAATAGCAAGGGACTGTGTGGTGTGCTGTATACGTGTTTATCATTTAATATAAGCAGCTGCACACTGTAAATCTACTATAAAACAACTGTTTATCACTCATCAGCACTGCACAGGACCAAAAAAACAAGACAAGAAGGAAATCCCCTGAGGCACACAGGAAACATGAAACTTCATACTGCTTCACCTGAGGTGATTTACTGTAGGCTGATGTTCCAGGTAGAAGCTTCAAGCAACACCCAGAGAAAAGCTTATTAAATGCGATCCTCCTTTTCAGCTTTTTCCAAGGTGTTAAATCTAACCGTTAACCAGCTTCAGCAGAGCAAGGTGTTAATTAAGTGGGGAACGGAGCTAACACGGCAGAAGGGTTAATGGCGAGACGGGAGGGGGGGGGGGGGGGGGGGGTTCACACGCTTTCAGGTGAGTTTAGCATTACACTGTCAGACGGGCATATCATTAAGCATTCAAGACCAAGAACGCACAGATATAGTGCCTTTACCTCCGCTGAGAGGGCAACAGGGGGTGGAACTGACAAATGTACTGCTATTTCCATTGGGCATAAAACAAAATCTAGAAACATTTTTAAATAGCAATTTCTAATCAATGATACCAAAGTTAATACATATATGTTTTCTATTGTTTTTTAATTACCTTATTTAAACAGTCTATACATTTCTAAATACCCATTTCAAATCATTGATAGCAAATTATGGACCAAAAGTTAATAAATATATGTTTTGTATTGTTTTATTTAGCTTTATTTCAATTTATCCCATATTACTGACAAAAATGGAATTTTGTACTTGCATAAAACAAAACTATCTAGAATTTTTTTTAAATATCAATTTCCACATATTGATAGCAAAAGATTGACCAAAAGGTAATGATGTTACTTCATATCATTGACATAAATGTGTTTGGCACTTGAAATAAAACAAAACTATCTAGGATAATTTTTTAAATACCAACTTCTACTCGTTTACTTCTACAACATGGACCAAAAGTTAATAAATGTGTGTTTATTGAACTTTACTTTGAATTCATGGCACAAAACTGACTTAAATGTGTGTTTTGCACTTGGAAAAGCAGAAGAAACGTGGGTGTGGTCTTAGAAGTGGAGAATTTCTTTTGTTTCTTTATAAAGACCTACAAGCCCTTTGTTAACAAGAATGCATGTCACGACCCTTTATATTATTCAATATACAATGAGCAGTCTCACAAGATGTTGACCTGCCATTGTTTCGTCAAACGACGAGCTAAAAGCGTTCATGAGGCTCCTTTAAGAGCTCTCACCTCTTCTAACACCTTTCAGCGCTTCCTCCACCCCCCTCTCTCATTTCATTTCATTAACAGTCTCACAGTAAGCACAAAGCAGCACATGGAAATCAACAATGTAAGCTCACCTCCTCCCCACACCCTTCTAGTTAGCACCCAAACCCTGAGGCAAAAGCTAACTTAATCATTTCTCTCGCCATGAAACGATGGTCTCATATTTGTTAGCATTTCAGGACGGAGCCGCGCACTCATTCCATTTTTCATATCCGTCAGGTCCCAAGAGCACGTCTCTAAGGGCTCGGGAGAATAAAACAACGACACTAGCAGGGAGAACCTGCTTGCCGGACGCCCCTCCAGCCAATTAAAGCCGTCCACCATGTATTCCCCCCGTTCCACATGCAGATCCAAAAGGAAATTCTCAGTTCAAGATGCTTGCCAGCATTCGCCATGGTCTCCACAGCGACCGGTTGAAGGTGAGGGAACAGCTGTAATTGCACACGAGTAAAAGCGTCCAAAACCCAAAATGTGTAATTACAGCAAGCGATGGCTTGAGTCATTTCCCTAAGTGGTGTCTTGCTGGGCTCACATTGTGATAATGGCTTAATTTCTCAATGCTCGAAATACGGTCTCCGCTCCTAATTAGCACCTTGCGGAACAATGCGCCTTCAGGCAGTCACAGGAAATGAATGGGAGGAAAATAGAGACGTGGTGATTTCGACATGGTCAAGAGCAGCGTTGGAGACGGGTGCCGTTTTCTGCAACCTTCAGTTAACTTTGTTAATGGTGTGTGAGAGCGGCTAAAGCTTTGTGGTGAGGGGAAACCTTGGTCAAAACACAATCCCAATAATAGGACAAAAAGGCATTTTCTGTTCTTTTCAATTCTCCTTCAAGCCTACAGTTAATACAATGAGCTCCAAAAAATTAAATGGATGAATAAAAATTTGAATTTGCACACGCGGCCTGCATTGTTTTAGCTCCCAATTCACTTATGTCAATCAGGTAAAGGCACAAATACACACCCAAAAAAATGTACTTATTTTACTGGGACAGAAAATACATTAAAATTCAAAAGTTTGGAGACAGTATGATTTTTTTTTTCTATTTTCAAACTACATTTATACTTTTATTCAGTAAGGTTGCATTACATTGATCATAAGTTACAAAAGATCATTCAAATAAATGCTGTTCTTTTGAAATTTTTAATCATAAAAGAATCCTGATTTTTTTTTATCATGGTTTACACAAAAATATTAACAATATTGTTCATTCGTGGCCACGATATACATATTTTTTTTGCCGCATGTCATGTGCGGGGCTCTGTAGTTTTGAACATTGATAATCATAATAAATGTTTCTTGAGCAGCAAAGCAGAATGATTAGAATGATTTCTGAAAGATCATGTGACACTGAAGACTGGAGTAATGATGCGGAAAATTCAGAGGAAAAATACATTTTAAAATCAGAACACTTATTTGTAATAATATTTCACAATTTTTACTATATTTTTAATCAAATAAATGCAGCCTTGGTGAGCACAAGGGACTTCTTTCAATAACATTAAAATAATCTTATAGACCCCAGATTTTTTCATTTTAGTAAAAAAAGTAAACAGGGCAACATTAATTGCACTGAGCTAACAATACTGACCTTTGTGAATAAGGCACATTTTATAATGAGCCTTATTTGCATAAAAAAGGCATGTTTGAGCTCAAAAGAATGCCAATTACTTAATTTAAATATTTTCCGGCACAGTGTTATTTAAGCTAGTGCCTGGAAATGCTGTATTAGTTAATACCACGTGGTGTTGAATGAATCTGCCCCATAGTCTTTGACAAACATAAAGACATTTGACTCCATTTGTCTGGTACAAAAATATCCAGAGTCAAAAGGTCAGTGCAGTCCTTGTGGAAAAAATACCAAGTAACCTTGCTGTTCATTCCATAACAGTGAGCAGCGAGTTTAAGATCACAAAGCATGTTAAATGGGTCAAGACCGTACACAGCTGTGAATATGGTGTTTCTCAGTGACAAACCAGCTATTTAGTGTGTGTGTGAAGGAAGCTTGTACCTTCAAAAGCCCGTGCGGCGTTCACAAGATGTGACCAGTCGAGACCAGAAGAGGGGTCCGGCAGGGGCATCATACCAGTGTCCGCCAGCTTGGCCTTGTCTGCCAGTGAGCTGTCAGAGAACCAGAGCTCATCTGTGGAGACAGCACACAGTTCATTAGAGGACAGTTAGAGTGCATGTTTAGATGGGACCCATAACCTAAAGTGATTCAAAATTATGACATTTTAATTTAGAGAAATGTGATTTTAAAGCACTATTTGAACAGAACATGCTCTGACCTAAAGGTGCCTTTAAATAAATTAACTCAAGAGAGACTACAATTACACTTGAACATTCATACACCTCATGATATAATGATCAGTTCGATTAAAAGGAAACTGAGATGGTCACTGAGGACACAACTGAAAAGCCCTGACCGCGGCGTAAACTACATTAAACATTCATCCACTGGCAGAGATTTCAACTTGATAGAAAAGCAGTTGCTGCTGCTCAACAGTCAAGAGCCAAAGGGCATCTTTACCCACAATTTGATGTACTTATGGAGAAAGAATAAAATGTGGAAACTCACAGAAGCAAGGTAAAATTAGCTCTAGGTGACCTGGAGAGCAAACTCGCTAATTCACACAAAGTCTGCTCATGCAGGCAGACAGACAAGCCTCGCCTGAGAGCGGAGAGGTGAGAGTGATTTGAATAATGAATGAAGTTGGCTGGCTTAGAGTTCTGCTATAATGAGAGAGGAACTGTACGTTTCAGACAGCTGGAGAACAGATCAAGTGTCTGTATGCGAAACGCGCCAAGAGGCATTAGGGCCGTTCACACAGGACGTGTTCTTACAGTACATTCTATTTGTGCTATTTTTTTTATATTTGTGCGTCTTCGGCTGTTATGGTGTCTTGCTAATTTTGTGGGTTTTTTTTATTTTTTATAAACAAGTGTAGTTAGAACAGTTCTGTTGATTTGGGAATATTAGTTTTTTTTTTTTGGTAAAAATATTAGTTTCCAAAATACACATAAATCTTGTTTTTTTTTTATGCATCTAAATTCAATTGTAGGATAATAGTTTCACTATATCCAGAATACAGCATAAATGTTTTTTTTTTCTTAGTTTTTTTTAAACAAAAAATACAATTTCCAAAATGCACATTAAAAGCTTTAAATATATGTAAAAAAAAAACAATATTTCCAAAAATGTATGAATTATTTGCTGCTTCCAAAATAGAATTATTTGCTGCTAATCAAATAAAATTTCATTAGCAGCAAATAATTACTATATTTTCGAATTATCTTTATTATTTATAATCTTTAGTTATTATTTTTACAAAAATATAATTTACAAAATGCGCATACATTTTTTTAAAATTCATTTCAGTTTTGAAAATGGAAAAATTTACTGTATAAATGACAATTTCAAATTTTTAAACACATGGGATGGAAACATTGCTTTATTAAGCAATAATTGGGGTTCCCTGGAAACATTTCCGTTGTGGTCCGTGCTATTTGCAGCGAGTTTCTGTATTTGGTTGTGTTGTGAACTTTTGCAGTGAGTTTCTGTATTTGGTTGTGTTGTGAGTATTTGGAGCGCACAACTTGTGAAACTGATGAAGATCTTTTCTTAAAGCGACACTAAGGAACTTTTCCTTGTCGGTCCCCCTACAGGTTGGAAGCGGAATTGTCCATTACCGCTGTTGTAAATAATTTCGCTGCCCGCAGCCTACTGTCGCACGCACACTCACTGTTTATCTAGCACCGGCTTTGGAATGAACGATGTCCACTGACAAGGTAGAGTATGTTGCATGATTTCATGAAAGTAAGATGTTTTGAGACATCAGAAACGAAGGAAAACTAAATAATGACTATTGTAACGCTTGATGTAAAGCAAGTCAAATTTGTAGTTTTCTTATGTCTCATTCGAACTACAGAAACGCGACCCGGTTTGGCAAACTTACATGGTGTGGTTATAGCAGATATAGGGCTGCAAAGCGAATCCAGAAGTGCCTTTCACCCTGTTACGACTTGATGAACCACTGATACGATTTTGGAAACAAATGTGTGGGTGTTTTTCAATTTGCATGTGTTTTCTTCAGTTGCAGTGCGTTGAGCTCTCTCGGCCACCGTACTAAGATTTTGCGAGCGAACACAAAGTTTCTCGGGGAAACGCAAACATTTTGCGCACGAATGCAAAGTTTCAAAGAGCGCATTGACATATAATATCATATATATAATATCATATAATACCACCACCATGTCCCCTTGGGGGACAATTGTGTACATAGAAGCTTAACTTCACAAGAACGTGCGTTCTGTTCAAATGCATCGCGCTCCAGCTGTTTAACGCATGAACACATCTCGCTTTCAGTGAGCAGTCCAGCATAGTTGCGCAAAAATTGTGCCATTATAATGATTTTCCTATTACAGCACACTTTTCATCCCGCTAGAATATTTCAGAAGACGTATAATAGTATGATTAGCACCAAGTCTCTCTTGCATTAGCAGCAGATTTATAGTATCATTACTTGCTTCATTACTTAGTACAACATTAAAGTCTGCAGAGGATAGAATTACTGTAACAGGAAGGAATGTGGTGAGCTTACAGAGGAGATGGAAAAATCTGCTATGAGCCAAAAAAAGCTCATTTATTCCATTATCATCAACCATGTCTTAGTGCTGGCAATCCAAGCGTTTACATTTTATGTACAGCTGGTACTGTGATGCATTCTAGGATTAAGTGGACAGCATATTGCGGTACATAAATGCAACCGTGGGATTCTTACAACAATGTTAGTATCACTGATATGGTAACAACATTGCTAAATGTGGCGAAAACTCACTTTTGAGCTGAGCGGCGGCGTGGTTTAGACCCATGCGAGGTGGTAGGGTGCTGTGGTAGGGCAAGGCGCTGCTGAACAGGATGTCGTTGGGCACGGCCTGGTCCAGCATGGAGCTACGTGAGCTAGCTAAGGACAGCGCCCTCCGGTGGCTGCTGCACAAGCTCTCGTCTGAGAGAGTCCGGTACAGGGAGCGGCGTGGAGACTGACCGACAAGCGGTATCTGAAATAACACAAAAACAGAGATTGAGGAGAAGGAAAGTGATGGATGGGATGTAAATAGAAGACGACGGGTAACAGGAAGACAAAGAGAAAGCAGAGAGAGAGAGAGAGAGAGTGAAAGAGCAAAGCAAAGATATTATTCATCAGAATATGATTATGTGAAAGGCTCTGCAATATTGTTAATAAAACAGCCATGGCAATAAAGCACATATCACTTAATTGAATTGTGGGAGAGAGGTGGGGGGTGGAGAGCAGAAGGAGGGTGAGCTAAGGGAACATGAGACTCAGCTGGGGACCAATCAGCAGTCAGAGTGAGTGACTGCGGGTCTGTGAGTCAGATCTATTAGAGTCATAGCGCTCTCATCAATAATGCAGGCGAGATGGACACGGTCCTCATGGGGGGTCTACTGGCGGGAGGAGGGGCGCAAGCTGACAATTAGAGACATGAACGTGACAGAGGACTAACAGAGATAGGATGCTTATTATAGTCTTCAGGAATTAGAAAAAAGCATGGTGAATAATACAGTCTGACAAAAACAATCCCACATTAATGTTTGTGCAGAGGGAGACTAGTTGAAATATTAATTCCTATTTTATTAGAAGAAATAATAATAATAATAAAAAAATATTAATAATCATCATCATCTCCAGTGACTTTAACAACAACAACAACAATAATAATAATAATAATATAAAATAACAATAATTATTATTATCATCTAAGTAAGTGGAAAAACATTATTATAAATTGTATTATTATTATTACCACCACCATTAAATAACAAAATATTTTCCAGTTCACTTAAATGATGATAATAATATATTTTCCAGTTAACTGAAATAAAAACAAGAATAATTAGAGATAATACTAATACTTGATGTACTAATACTTGAATACCACCATAATACTAATACTTGATGACCATGATGATGATTATTATTATTCCTAAAAACCAATAACATTATTTTAATCAATATTTTTATTTGGTAACACTTTACAATAAGATAACTTTAGTTAACATGAGTTAATGCATTAGGTATCATGACTTGTACAGCATTTCTCAAGCTTTTTGCAATTTATAAATATATTAATAAATTCAAGCTGTATAAATTAAGGATAATGTATTATGAATTAACAAAATACATTATGTATAAAATGGTTGTTCGTTGTTAGCTCATGATACCTAACGCATTAACGTATGTTAAAGAATTGAACTTTATTGTAAAGTGTTACCTATTTATTTTGATATACTATGTGGCTGAATTACTGTACATTTCAAATGGACACTTGTGTATGTACTGTATGCACTGTGCCTTTGCCTCTCTCACTCGGGATTTATGAGTCATTATTCTTTGTAAAGCTGCTTTGGAACATTATGTATTGTGAAAAGTGCTATGCAAATGAATCAAAGTAAAGCTTACAGTGAGACGAACACACATGTAGAGAGTGTGGGCATGTGCAGCTTTATAATCCACACTGCTGAGAGCAAAGCAGGTGAGGAGGATGACTGATTGTTGTGACCTCATTTCCTCTAGACGCTTCCATTAGTTCAACCGTTACACAGTCTGCTGACTGGATAGTTGATTTGCTTGTCAGTGTAACACACACCAGTGAATAATGTGTTTAGCACAAAACATATTCAAAACAATTTCTAAGTTTTTCAGTGTTGTTTTAACATGTCCTAACTACAGCAGCACTTGCTCACTGCATTACTCATCCTCCAGGGCTCAGCTCCACACTCACCTTGCCGCGACCTGCCTGCCCCGGGGGACTGTCGGGTAGAAGCATCCTGAGGAAGGCCTCCTTAGTGAGCGTCGGAAGCTTCTCACCTGCGCTATTAACCAACTGGGATGGGTCTCTCAAATAGAGCCCCCTAAGAGAGAGAGACATGGAGACAAAGGGAGAGGAAGGAGAGGAACAAATTAGACAACAAAACAGACATTAGCAGCCAGTTTTGCTGTAGTATCAATCTAAAGTGAATTGTGAAATGCCTCTGTATGTGGTGCTGTACATTTGGGTATCTCCTTGTAAAGGTGCTACAGACAAAATATTCAAAGGACTACAAGGCTACGGTAGTGACAAAACACAGGATTATGGGCGATTGAGTAAGGAACAGCCTTCACACAGTCATGACATGACTCATCGGAACAAATCAAAACAGACTCCTGTGATCTGAAAGGAATAGTTCACCCAAAAAAGAAAATTTGTCATCGTTTACTCACATTGTTTCAAACCCATATGATGAATTTGTTTTAAACCATCTTGGCCGGGCCCTTTTTAATAAAACAAGAGTGAATGAGGACAAGAGCTGTAAAACTCCAAAATGACAAAAAAGCACAATGAAAGAATCATAAAAATTGTTCACACGCACTATTTTCCAAGTCTTTTGATGCCATACAATAGCTTTATGTGAGAAACAGACAAAAATTTAAAGGGCACCTATTATGCAAAATTCACTTTTACATGGTGTTTGAACATAAATGTGTGTTGGCATTGTGTGAGCAAAACCACCCTAGAATGATAAAAATCCACCCAGTAGTTTTTTTACTATCTCAATAAATCACAAGCACTGTCTCAGAACGCCCTGTTCTAAGATTGCTCTCACTGTGACGTAGAATTGCGCTAAGCCCCACCGACGTGGTTTGATTGACAATCTGGTTTTGGCAGACCCCGCCCTCGGTGGGTCCAAACCCCGCCCAAACACAGACCCCGCCCTCGGTGATCTGTACACCATCCTCCATTGTTTCAGCGACAGCCGGTAATGTCTCCTAAGAAGTGTAGGTGTTCTGTTGTGGGATGTAAGAATGGACATAGTAGTCTTCACTGACATCAGAGCCACAGAAAACGCAGCGGATGGATTTTATTTATGAAGAAAAGTCGCCACTTAAACTTCCTAAATACGTTTATGTTTGCGCAAATCATTTTCTGACTGACTGTTTAGTGAACGAGGGTTAAAGTTAATCCTCAAGTGTGGATCGTTGCCTACTGTTCGCGATCCAACATCACCTCCAGAAGAAGTAAGTGTATTTTATGATTTTTGAGCAAATAGTCATTTCAATCGATGTCAGCCAGTTCAACAACAAATGCGTCTAAAGCTATTTATTGTCGTCGTCATAGGATGTCTCAACAAACAACGTCAGACAGTTTTATGTCACGTATTATTTTTTGCAGCAATTACAAATGTAAATAAATTAAGGTCTGCTCTATCTCCATAGACAGTATATAAACGTCTATCTCCCTGCAGTATATGTTTTCTGGTTCTGTATAGCCATCTTCTCACATTTGCCACATAAGCACCTGTACGACAAGTAATGTCAACATGACGCAACAGCGCCCCTGGCATAAATATAATTTTGTTTGTACTTAAGAAAAAAAATAAAATAAATTAGTTTGTACTTAGCAAACGTTATCACAGTATTTGTGTGTGTGTAGTTTCAAAAAATTGCGCGAACGTTATCACAATTCGTGTGTGTGTGTGTTGCACATCCATAATTTCAAAGGGGACGCGATTAAAACTTTGTAAGTACATAAATGTATCAAATAACCATTCCGAGACGTTTAGTCCATTCTCATTCGTGTTTATTCTGTGCCGGACTCTCTTCATCATCTGGGTCCAGCAGGGCGGGGATATGCAGCTCATTTACATTTAAGGTGGTACACACCAAAACAGCTCTTTTTAAAACAGGCCCCAAAAATGACATTTTCAAATGGTTATAATAAATTAACTGTGGGGTATTTTGTGCTGAAACTTCACAAATACATTCTGGGGACACCCAAGACCAATATTACATCTTGTAAAAAGGGGCATAATAGGTGCCCTTTAAGTCAACATTCACTGAATATTTTGATATCAGTGATGGCAGAGTAGCTATGAATATTTATTCATGAATAAACTCAGATCTTTTTAAAGAATCACTTGTAGTTCACCAAACAGGTGAACTGAACAACTCACTGACTAAATTATGTGGTTGCAGCTCACTAATGAGGAAGATTGTTTACACATGACTCAGAAAAATATTCTACCTTTATGGTGCCTTTACATTATTTTTTAAGCTTGAAAGCTCCAGTCCCAATTCATTGTAATTGCAAGGAAAAGAACAACTAGCACATTATTAAAAACGTCTCCTTTTGTGTTTTACTGAAGAAAAAGGTCATATGGGTTCGGAATGACATGAGAGTGAGTAAATGATGACCATTCTTATTTTGTGCGTGAACTTTCCCTTTAAGGGTGTAGGAAGTGCCATTGTTACAAGACAAGAGGGAAGGAGAAACACAGTGAATAATTCAGGGCCAGGTAATGATCCAACTACCTTGATTTCCTCAAAAGTGTCTTTAGAAGTAAAGACAACAAAGCCTCTGACCGACTGAGGCAGCAACAAAGAAGAAAAAATGATTACACAGAGCTTTTAATCGATTCGGTGTCCTTTTTGCTTTTAAACCTGATACAACAGAAATATGAATTTCCATCAAATATTGTCTGCATCAGGAAAACGTCAGCATCCCCTAGTGAGATTGTCAATCAAATCCAGCCTCTGCTTTAATAATCAGTGAACATTTACCAGGTTTTCAGTCTTATAATGTGAAGTGGCAGGTGTCAAATAGATTCTGTCTGGATTCTGTATGATGGAGGTTACATCATATTTCTGTTGACATCGATCATCTCTGAAATGCTGCTAGCCGGAGATGTGTTACTGACCTAAAAGGTTTTCCGAATGTCACTGATATGCAGAGGTACTGGTCAGACACTGACTTAATGCATTTGTTAAACAAAAAGCAACATGACTGAAGTGATTTAATCTCACTATGAACTCTTCTCTAGCTTCAACGTTACATAAGATCCATAAAACATTAGGTGCTACTTACCTAAAGTCTCTATCTTGCCTTTGCTCCTCCAGTAAGTGGTCATTTTCTCCTTTCTTCCAGCCAGTCAAATACTTCTCGCCTTGTGACTGGCAGCTAAGCGAGTGCTTTTCCCGCCCTCCCATTGAAGTCGCGTCCGTAGGAGAGATGATGTAGATTTTTGAGGGGTCAATGGAGCTGGAGTTCTTCAAACAGCGTTCAGAGGGGCTTCCAGAATGACGAGAACCACTGAGGGGAAAAAAATTAAACAACAGCTGTTTGTATAACTGATTTATCATGAAATAGGGATGCCTGCCTTAGCCAGAACCATTAATTATCAGGTTTTAAAAGGATTCTTATCAAGGCAAGAACAAGGTGGGGGAATCAAAAATGACTACTGAAACAGCAAAAAAAAAAATGGTACCAAAATACTTTAAAATCTGAGCCTCCTGCACAGCCATTGTTATTTTAGTATTATTTAGTATTTTTACTAAGTCTTTCTTAGTTGAATCAGCAAGAATAAGAAATAATATTTAACTGATAACCACCTCTCTTAATGTTACAGGCAAGTTTCACAATTGAAAACCAAAGCTATAAACTTCACAACATAAAAAAAAATCCTAAAAAAAATCTTAAAACCATAAGACAAACCATCTCACCTGGAAAGAGAGGAGATCTCGCTTAGATCTCCTGTGCTGCCATCTGTGGTGTGACCGGTAGGTGTAACGGGAACGTATCCTTGAGACAAAAACATCTTTGCCCTTCCTTCATCAGTCTCGCAGTCCTCATGGTATTCCAGAGGCCACGGGAGTCCGGTCTCAACCCTCCCGTCCCTCAAGACCATCCGTGAGGGTCCCACCCCAGTCAGGGGCAGGGAAGGGGGTGGAGGGGGCATGCAGGGTGCTGTATCTATGCCGCTGTCGGTGGACGCCCCCTTTATGTAGGTGAGACCCAGGGACTCTGGATCCATCGGGTCTCCAGAACCGAAATGTTTCTCGTCGCTGCCGCTGGAAGTATTGCTGGAGAGGGTGTTGTTACTGGAGTGGCTGGAGCAATGACTGTGGCAGCTCTTCTCACGGGTCTGGAAGATTAAAGTTGACCAATTAGTATAAAGGACTTTTGAATGTTTTTGAAAGAAGTCTCTTATGTTTATCAAGGCTGCATTTATATGGTCAAAATCAGAGTAAAAACAGAAATACACTGTAAAAACTGTTTTGTCAAGTATTTTACAAGAAAACACTATTTCAGTCTTTCTACTTAAAAATGTAATGTTTAATTCAATGTTACTTGTCATTTATTTGTAATTATTTGTGAAATTTACTAGCAATTTCTGAATGATTTTAAAAAAAAGTAAATCCTACCCCAAAATTGTATTATGAAATATTAATACAATTTAAAATAACTATTTTCATTCTAATATGCTAAATTGGTGCTCAAGAAACATTTCTTATTATACAATTAAATCCACACACATACATACACATATTTACACAAACACACATATATGATGCAACCAATTATGTGTGTATATATAAATATCATATATTATTTTACTGTATAATAATAAAACATTTGTTGTTCCTTTGTTCCTTTTTAAAAATCTATCATTTGTACTTAGGCACTGAATACGAGGCAGGCAAACCATTTCATCGAAATGCAACATTTGTTTACTTCATGGTCACAGTACAATCCAACAAAAATGGATGAAGGAAAACCCCCGGAGAGCTGAAGTGCATTTAGCAGAGCAATAACAGCAACAGACAGAAGAACAAGCTCTACGCGATTACTACCTACTGTAACCAATCTCAAGGAAAATTAATAATTGATTATTCGGTTAAATTGCATCCTCTAAATTTAGGCCCTTTCAAATGAATGGAAAGCAGATGATTTTTAAACTTTAATGCATGGTTTACTTTGGAAGATCTACTATGGTGCACCATTTCCAAATGTCCCTTCTGGCTAAAGCCAATGTGGTCAATACACTATTGCAAAAAGCTGTCAGTTCTGTGAATCAAGTAATGGAGGAATGCATAAGTAATATGAGATAAACATGACCCAAGAAGCTAGCATCATCTTGCCGTTAGCATCAACACCGGCTGCAAAAAGCAAGGGTAAGGTGACCTTTTCGTGCTTGATAAATTAGATTTATTTGTACATAACCTGATGCACAGGCTCCTGACGTTGGAGCTACCCAGCGCACAACTCAAGTCAGAATGTACAGTGTGGCGTCCTGTAACTGTGCTGGCGTCCAGTTTCTTACATCAATTCCCACAGGGATTGCATGACTGGATGTGACACTATGAGCCATCTGCCATAGATGTCAACCCCCCTTTCCTCCAAACCAATGACCTCCCCTTCACAACTACCCACCCACACGGAGAAATGAGGTGCATTTGCAATGCTGCCAACTACACGTTCCTAACTAATGAGGTCACTGCACCCATCAGCCACATATAAAAACACAAACACTTGCACCGACATTCGCGTAGCATATGGTCCTGTTGCTGTACAGTAAAAGCCATTTACTGTACAGTACAAGACATTTACTGTATCATAAAGATGTTTACGCTCCAATAACCAGAAGTTCATATGTAAACTAGGAAACCGCTGTCTGAAATGACTAGCAGAAGGAAACAAGTCCCAGTGCTATTAAAAAAAATAAAACTTGTCCAATCAAATCAGAGACTGGATCTAATGGTTTTATAGTTCAAATGATTGATTACTTACATGAGGAAATTTACCAGGTGAGTCTTTCGCCCCCTGTCTCTGTATACCTCGGTTCAGGATCTTGGTGGATGGGATGTGCCACTTGGCCTCTGGTACACAAGGTGATCCTGGAGATAATGGATGTGGTTACATGACACTGGAGTGCTATGCATTTAAAACCGATTAGTTGATCAGATCTTTACCAAATGACTAACAGAAAATGTCTCAGGTTATTTAATAGAGATTGTTAAGCTCATAAAACAAGTAAATCAGTCAATTAAAGTAGGTAACAAGTCACTTGCAACTAATGAAGTTGAATCTGCATTGGCGCTTGAGAAAAACAATGCTTCCATACCGGCAGACCGTGTCCTCTCCAGTTTGTGCTCTCTATCTCCTTCTTTTTCTTCTGGCTGATCATGAAGTGCAGGTGATTGTGATCTATGGGTTAAGCAGAATATCTTTGTAGTGTAAAGGTCCACTGGCATTATTCATAGACATTAATGATATTTTGTTGTTACTACCCAAGCATGTTGTACCAGCCTGATTAATACATTTCATATGGAGGGTAAATATGGAGGGGCCATTTTATAAAAATAAAATGTTCCTTGATCTTTCAAGGCAAAATATATAAAAATGGTTGTCTACATTTTAGAATCTTCTTTAATGTTCAGAAAAGTGCCTGTGATTTGTCTTTGCAAAGTCCCTGATTATATTTTTTGCAGCACTATTAAGCACAGATTGTGAATCTGTCTAAAATTTGGGACAAAAAAAACCCTTACTAACACTTTACGCAGACCTCAAGGGACAATATATATATATATATATATATATATATATATATATATATATATATATATATATTGACATCAAATGTTTGTTTAAAGTGAGTGGTTTAGCAAGGTGATGTAGAGGTCATTCATTGTTAACTATCCTAGCAATGGTGGGGCAGGGAGGTTTCAAGACCCTCTGGTGTTGTGTGTCTGTCTGTGAACGAACAGCTGATATTTACAAAGCTGGTCATGAAATATTAGCTCATACTAGACATCCTACTCTAATTCTGTTTGCACCAAAGATTTGCACCAAAGCTCATGATCAGACTTTTGTGATAACCTCTAAACCTGCTAGGCTCTTTTATTTCAGAGTTACAAGGCTGAGGCGAAAAGAATCTCATTACCCATCATAACTGGCTTTCTGGGCCCATGTGCCGCAGGGACCTGGGTCACTGGAGGTTGATTGGTTACTGGGAGAACTGCAGTAGTGCTGGCCGGGATTTCCAGATGGACTCTGAACCATCTCAAAGTCCTGCAACACCCTGCAATGAGCAAACACAGGGCAGAAGCTCATTAATCAAAACTCTGGTAGCACAAGCAATGAGAGCACTGCAACAAGACTCATTCATATTCTGGACCGGAGGGAGGAAACACTGTCAAAAAAAAAGTGGTGGAGCAGATTCTATTCATAGCAGGACCCCATGTCTCCAGGGTTGGGAACGTCTGTGCATTCCAGAGGGGAAATAAGAGAAACATACTCCAGGAAGAAATTACATGCCATGTGCAGCACAGATCCCAGCTGAGGATGGGATGACAGCCTGGGTGAAGAGGCCACAAAGGTGTGTGCATTTCAGACAAGGTGAAGACACAAATATGCAACACACAGTCACTCAATTGCACAAGAAGACACACATTATGAAGGGATCCCAAGTCTACAGCACCGGAAAATCAAGTTCCCAATTAGCTCACCCTGAAAGGCGTCTCCTGAGAAATGCCAAAGCCACATCAGACTTTTTTGCATACTTTTTTGCTTTCTTTAATCCACAGGGTGGCATGTATCATCCTTAATAGCCTCTATATGCTCCCTTTCGGGATTTCCCAGTGGATATGTCAGCAGAGATATGTCTGAATGATCAGACATCACAGTTATGAATCATTGTTCCTTAAAGTTCCTATTCCTGAGCCCGATGAAAACCAAGTGTAGCGGTTTGCTACCTTTGTTGGCACATTCACAGTGGCGACCAACTTTATACTATATATTAATAGTATAATGATTTTTAATATGTAATATTTATATGTTGATTTCAAAATAAAACAGGATTCAGACATCATAACAGTAATGAGAATAAGAGAAGTTGGCAAAGGCAGTGCACTATTTAGAGAGATAATATAAGACGATTTAATTCATTTTCAGTGCGTATTATGAGCCAAAAAATAGTTAGTCCTTGTTTCTGAGTTCAGGCATGTTTTTGCTTTAGCGGTCCATGTAAAACTAATTTTCAGATCACTCAGCATTATATAAAAAATGGGTGGTATCTATTCTGAATATCAACCATGACAGCCTAGAACAGAAAAGGCCTAGAGACTGTATTGACATTTTTTTTCAAAATGCTGAAGAAAACAATGCACTGAACAATGCACGTGCACATTCACAAAAAAACAGCTGAACGCACATGCTGTATTTACTGAGATCAATTACACAAACCAAACCAATCCACTCTGCACCTCCATCTCTTCCCTATAGTTTTTCCTCATATTTTCATGAGATTTGGATCGTGATAATATACACTAGTGAAATTACAGGTAAATATTTGAATGAAAGAGCAGCTTACGTGTTTGGAATGACATTATCACATATCTCCTACCTGGATCCATCCTGGTACTTCTTATCAAAAGAAGTGCTGCGTGAGATGGCAGCTTGCGCGTACTGGAACATCTGTTGGCCCGGGGAGGGTTGATCTGGACCCTGAGTGGGTGAAACTCGAGACAGCGGCAGCCCTTGGGGAACGTGAGTCATCCTGTGCCAACCAGGGCCGGCACCAAGAGTCTTGTACTCCATGACGGGGACACGATACAGCTCTGAGGCACCTCTGAAAAACACAAATTATCATGGGTTTTACACGTTACAATGTTTATTTTTTTGGACATAGTATCATAGTAATACCATTGTATATTCATAAATTCACTAAGGGGGTTGGTACATTTTTGTAATATTTTTGAAAGATGTCTTTTATGCTCATCATTGCTGCATTTATTAAATACAGTAAAGACAGCAATATTGTGAAATTCTATTACAATTTAAAATAACTATTTTTCGTTTTAATATATTATAAAATGTAATTTATTCCTGTGATGGCAAAGCTGAATTTTCAGCATCATTACTCCAGTCTTCATTGTCACATGATCCTTCAGAAATCATTCTAATATGCTGATTTACTGCTCAGGAAACATTTCTTATGATCATTGTTGAAAATAGTCGTGCCGCTTAACATTTTTGTGGAAACCAGGATTCTTTGGTGAATAGAAAAGTTCAAAAAGAACATTATTTATTTGAAATATAAATCTTTGGTAACATTCTAAATGTCTTTACTGTCATGTGATCAGTTAAATGTCCTTGCTGAATAAAAAAAAAGAATAAAAAAAAGAAAACGTACCCCAACCGATTGAACTTTATACAGCATGTAAATACCTTAAACCATCCATATGATAATCATTGAGTAAAATAGTATGTCAATTTACCACTGAATCCATTTGATATATTAGAGGGGCTTGTTAGTTCAAATCAGCGCACATCACTCAAAATAACCGCATATTTTATTTTTGATTACTCAGATGACCATATATGTTATTTAGTGACTCATTATGAACATGGTGAACAATAGTAAACTGATTTGTGTTTTCAGGTTGAGTTAGCAATTCGAAATTCCTGCTCCTTTAAACAGGACGATGCAGCACAACATCAAGCTAGCATTATTTGCATCATTACCTGATTTCTAAGATATATAGGCCATACATGCTTTGTGATAGCAAGCATAATGTGCGTTTCATGTTCATGGGGCGCCTACATCAGCGAACCCAGTGATTATCTCCACTTAGAAACAACTTGCATTACATCAACAGCACGACATGTACCCGACAACATATTTAATTATAGAAAAGCCAGCAGGGATTAATCACATCCATACTATGGATTAACCTGGTTTTTGGATAGATCAAAACCCCCCTTGAAATTGCTGAGAGGTTGAAATTAGCATTGTGGAGGCAGACTGCTCCTTCCAAAGGAATGAGTATTATCATGGAAGCTGAGTTACAGGTCAGAGCCCCCCAAAAGCGGGAGAACCTCCTTCACGCCTCTGAGCTGACTGGATAACTTCTGGCTGTTGACATTTATACACACACACACACAGAGGGGTCCAAAGGTTTGAGACCACAGTAAAAAATCTGGGATTCAAAAACAAAAGCTGAAAGTTTTAGGATTTGGAATAATTTGAAGTGTTACTCCTATGTGACTCCTTTCAACAGATGTAACCAAACACATTCTGAAATTCATGTTCATTTTTTCCAATTCAAATTATCACTCAAATTGTTATTCTAAAATATAATAAAATAAAAAAAAAAAAAAAAAAAAAAAAACATGAATTAAATGAGAAAAATGCAAAATAGAGTTATTTTCACTAATGGTCTCAGGTTTTTGGACCCTACCACTGTAAATAATTGTTAGCTGTGTTTAGAGCCAGACTATTTCTATGAATCCATTCCAATGTATTAATATAGAGTATTTTTCTAGTCCGTCATTGCATGTGAAATGCAAAATTCAGCATCAAGGGATGATTTTGTGAGAGGAAATTGGCAGAAAATATTAAAAGATAATCACTGCAGGGCTGTTTGGCAAGAGAAAAGACACATCCGCAAATCAGATGACAAATGGTATCAGATAAATGATATACTGTATTTTGCTGTGATTATCTGTGGCGGGTGTTATTAGAGAGGGAGAAACCAAAAGAACAAACAGAAAATGAACACAAGTCCAACCCACACCAGCGGGATTCATTGATGGTTAATGATGCGTTTCCGATCAAATCCACTCTGTTCCAACCACACGCACTGAAATACTTCCGAAACAAGAATCTCTGGTGATCTTCTTGAACGAAGAGCTGGAACAGGCGAGGGCTCTCAAGACAGATTCTCACAGCCTCTACAATGAAATACAGTACTTCAAAAAGTACTTCTATGAAGAACAATGCACTCTTAAGACTCTCACACACAAATTACTGGAATTGAGAAATGTCTAACAAACAAAGGCTTGCGAATAAAAAATATGCATGTTCATTAACTATAAAGTAGAGACATCTCTACAGACTGCAGAACTAAAGTAATTTTTACATCCAATTGAAAATCCAATGACATCCAATCACAATATTACTGCTAATCCCTCTCTGATCTGTAACCAAATACAACCCTGACTTGTCCTGGCATGCTTCTGTTAACTATAGTTCTCTGGAAACGACTTGCCCAAGATACAGCTATTTAGAGCAGTTAAAAGTCAACCAGAAATGCAAGCAATCTTCTATAAATTCGTGTTTACAAAGAGCACAGAGCGCTTGATATCTGTGGCTTTCATGCCTTGCAGGGTGGCGATAAAAGTCAATCCAGTTATTGACAGTCTAGAGGGTCACTTTAATCTCTGCCTTCAGATGTTCTTGGTAAGCCCTCAGCTCTTCTGAAATGAGCAAACAGAACATGAGGCACATGTTCAACAAAGTTCAACAGGGTTCTGGGTCGCTTTCTATTTCAGGACAGTTTGCTGCAAGTGGTTTCTTTTATGTAAAGGCTCAACAAAAAAAAACCCCAGACTATAATCATATCATTCACAGATTATCTCCAGAGGATTAATTTTCCCTTCAGGAGATGACCTCTGTTTACCCATGATAAACTGGTGTGGCCCATCTGTCTGAATTATAGGTTCAGTTTTGAGGGTTGTTTTTGTAAATGTGGCCAAGAAAAAGAAAATACCAGGTTTATAACACATGCTGCATCTTTGAGTAATAAACACATTTTCAGCATTTTGAACATAATTTAAAGAACAATTTTTACATTTTAAAAATGGTAACGAAAAGCTACCAATGGAAGATGGAGGACAAACTGTACCTTCTGGGGGTGCCGTCCTCATGTGGCTGTATGACCACCACCGTAACAGGTGTGGAGGTCCGCAGATAGTCAATCATCTGCTCGTGAGTTAGAGTCCCAACAGCGACCTTGCAGATCTCCACCAAACGGCATCCAGGGCGAAGTCCTGCCTGCCAGGCGAACCCGAACGGCTCCACGTCGGCTACCACACCCTCAAAGTTGACATGGAAGCCCAGCTGTCCCAGGGCATTTCTGCGCAGGGTCATCTCTAGCGTCTCACAACCCCTGGTGACCATCTGCGGAGAAGACAAAGCAAATGTAATGACTTTAACCATCTGAAACGAGGCTTTTTGTCACCTCAGCGACTTTTAAAGATAAAATCTGTGCTGTGATGATGGGCAGAATGTCCTGCATAGGTAAGCATGCAGATGGGTTGGCAGGTATGCAGAGATATAGATGATGACTGAAGCCAGGTCTCTGAAGGATGAAATTAACCGATGTCAAACCAACATGGGAGAGCACAACATGCTGATTGTCTCATGAATAACACATTCCTTCAACCTGAGCTGAGAATCTGACACCTAAAACAAACGTATGTGTGATATAGCAGCTTAAACTTTTTGTATGCACTTTATCCAAAAACACACAGTTTTAAGCAAACTGTTTTAAGCTGATCTTACTTAGACTCTGCAAAGCTACTTAGAGCCCAAAGGCATCTTTATAAGCACCCACAAAAACAACAAAAGCACTTTGATGAGATTGAGGTGCTTAAAAAAATACTGTATAAGCTTTCCTTTTTTAAGTTAAAGGATGGTCACACTTTAGATTAGGGTCCAATTCTCACTATTAACTCACTATTAACTACAACTTCGGCCTCAATAAACTCCTAATTACTGCTTGTTAAGAGTTAGTAAGGTAGTTGTTATGTTTAGGTATAGGATTAAGAAATTTAGAATATGGTCATACAGAATAAGGCATTAATATGTGCTTTATAAGTATTAAAAAACAGCCAATATCCCTTAGGTTTATTTAGACGCAGCTTGGTTTTTACAATATTAAACCCTATTATCTGCTAAAAAATAAATCCCCCCCAACACCTAGATTTAAATTGAAATGCTTAAAACATACAATATAATCAAAAAATTGTAATACTAAAGGGACAGTTCACCCAAAAGTGTAAACCCTCATGTTGTTCTTATCCTGTATTCACTTACTTTCTTCTGCACAAGAGAAAATGATGTACTTAATCAATGCAAGCCAATGGGGTACAAAAAAAAGTCACTGACTTTTATTTTATGGACCAAAACAAATAAACTGCAATACTTTTTAAAATACTTCTTTTGTGTTTCACATAAGAAAAGTCAGCCAATACAGGTTTGGAATGACACAAGGGTGAGTAAATGATGACTGAATTTTAATTTAGTGCTGATGGTCTGCTGCACAAATGCTATGATGATGACAGCAAACCACCCAATGTACAAAACACATTTAAGAGCTTGTGAACAGTTAAAGCACAGTATTTTACAAGCTGTCAAATCTCACAAAGAGAAGGGACCACACATGCTGCCTGGGTCGATCACCATAAACAGCATGTATACCCATTTAAGCCTCCATTGCACTGTAGCCTGCAGTTCTGGCCCAACTGAGCAT
The DNA here is from genome assembly GCF_963993115.1 of Abramis brama. Classification (NCBI taxonomy): domain Eukaryota; kingdom Metazoa; phylum Chordata; class Actinopteri; order Cypriniformes; family Leuciscidae; genus Abramis; species Abramis brama. The sequence continues at coordinate 8,577,492 of NC_139985.1, forward strand.
GAATGGGTGGCAATAAAGCAACTAGTGGAACTAATATTGTTTTATTAAGGTGTGTGTTGATGTATGTACTTATCCCAAAGTGAATAAAGTGAATGGTTTTGGTAAGCTTAAGGTAAACTAAGGTACTGTAATCTACTCTAACACTGTCTTTCTACCTTTATAATGCTAATCCATTGACCATTGGCCCCTGATTGCGAGAGAAACTTGATCCTGTAGACCTACACTGCTCGCTTATTCACAGTAAAAGGCAAGCTTGGTCTGAGTTTCAGCTTAGATTAAACTTGATCTTTCCTCTTGGATTTGCTACTCATACCTCTAATCGCTGTACGACCTCTCGAACTTCCTCTGGGCATCCATCCTGCACGGAAAAAACCACACAGTCGCCACGCTCGTAAAAGAGTTTCACCCTGCCAACCGTGGAGGACGAGCTCCAACCAATCACGTCCTTGCAGTAACAGTTGAAAACCACTTCCCGGGTTGCTTCCTCAATGAGCACCACAAACTCACGGGAGATGGACAGCAAACAACCGATATCGGTGGACTGGCAGCTGTCCCGGGCAACCACCGACCACGTGATGGCTCCCGTACTGTACAGATGAGCATTGTTCCTTGGGCGGCTGCGTTCCTTCCTTTTGGCGCCTAGGGTGATGAAGCTGAATTTTGCACCTGATGCGTCCACAGGCGTTGCACCAGTGAAGTTTAACACTAGGTCTTTAAGGTATTCTTGGCGGGTGCGCGTCGCCATGGCGCGGAACTTCTCAGACTTGTGGGCTGCGTTTTCGCTGTTGATCACCTTGGCTAGCAGGAAGTCCCGGAAAACGGCAGACTTTGGGAACATCACTCCCTTGGGTATGGGAGGTCCAAACGGAGGCACATCTTTGGATCTGGCAACCGCAACACTAGAAATATGATGAAATGAGTTTAGTCACTTCAAATAAATGCTGTTCTAAACATTAAAGAATCCAAAAAATTTTATCACAAGAGACTTCTTTCAAAACATAAAAAGAACCTTGCGACCCCAAACTTTTGAACAATATCTAATAATATAATATAATATACAATATAACATAATATAGATTAAAATTATTATTTTATATATATATATATATATATATATATATATATATATATATATATATATATATATATATATATATATATATATATATATATATAAATCTTTTATACGTAATATTAAGCAAGGATAGGAGATATTATTTCCACATTCAACATTAATATGTCATTCAACATTAACATTAATATACAAAGGCTCATGGCACATGGCTCCTGTGAGAAAAAAATGCATTGAGAGGTTTTTCCGTTTGACTTCAACATTGACATCAATTCTGAAATCATGCCGCAGAAGTCTTTCACAGATCTGCTCAGAAGATGAGACAGGCAATTTTGCTTTGAGACAGGTTCCAGCCTCCTTCAGCTCTCTGCAATGTTACGCTGAACAAGCTTAAGAGGTACACACTGAGTAAATAAGACTGGAAATTGAATTCCCTTCGATCTTATCCTTTAATCCTCCCTATCGTTCTGAGAGGTCAAATCTGACTGTCACCAAGCTGTTTGGAAAGCATCTTCATCTGCCTCTACCCCCTTTCCTACTAAGATGGAATCTCTAATTTACAAAATTGGATTTATTCAGGATGGGTTAGGCATGACTTTAAAACAGTATTTAGTTCAGCAAAGACACATGTATAAGCCAAACCACCATCCTTATTGGAAAACACAAGCATGCATTGAACAGGCTAGGCTGAAAATGACAATTAATTGACATTTTACGTCTTACCTGTAACACACATGCTCTGTACAAGGATTGTGGACTTTGACTATGATGAAGACATGTTGAAAGTGAGAGCGTATGTTTTGGGGTGTGAATGGAAAAGCTCCTGGTTCCTGGAAAATGATGGTAACGATGTCATTTCCAATGTGCCTCTTCCTCAGTAGCTGAATAGGGGAACAGATAATAAGAAGAAAGTCAACACAGTGCACATTTAAAAAAAAAGAAACCAATTACAGTTACAGACATCTAATCAGAAACCGAAAGCAAAAATAAACTTCAAAAATGAATTTTCATTCATTAAAATGAAATGAAATGAACAAAACAAAAGAAAACACATCAAGCTCTGGGACATTGTACTTGACGAAACATAATTGTAACATGTACTGCATACTGGACAAATAACTGTTTGTAAGAAAGCTTAGGTAACGTGTAAATATAAAGGTTTAGCTGTAGTCTACTGTAGATCCCTTGGACTAATCTCTTTGTCAGCAGAGAGAGAGAGAGAGAGAGAGAGAGAGAGAGAGAGAGAGAGAGAGAGAGAGAGAGAGAGAGGATCAGAGGTGTACTGAACTAAAACTCAAAGCTGTGGAGATCTTCACCAGCTTATTTTCTAAGATTATCCCTATTGGACCATGATCCTATGGACAGAAAACCACAAATCCCACAAATCAGACAAATAAAGACACTTTCAAGGGCTCCTTTCCTTCTCTTTCTAATCATTCTGTAAAAACAGCTTTCTTTTAAAAAGCACAAATCACAATTTCATTATCCGACTGAGCTCAGTCTAGCCATGGGGATTTCAGGAAATCATTGACGGAAACCTGTTATGGTGGTAAATTAATCTATGACTCTATTAGGATTGTTCCGCCCATTGAAAAGTACAGCGGATGAAGGAAATAAATCTTTTAAAATTTGTTCCACCAAATAAATGCATCAAAAGGACATTCTTAATAATCATCCTTGATATGTTTTGCTTCTCACTGCGCAACTGAAAAAGCTTTTTTTATTTTTTTTTGAGATGGGGCATTCAGACGGTTGCCATGACAACGTGGCCTGCCCGCTGAAGTGTTTACAATTAGCAGGATGCAGGACAATTGGTCTGGGCTCTGTGAGGTCTGTAGATGCACAGATCACAGATCAAGACCAGGCACTTGAAGAGAGAGCTGACGAGGGCTGAAAGAGTTTTGTGTAGACAGGACTGAGTAAGTGATCAGACCTGAATCTCATTTGACCAGGTGCTTATTCAAGTGTGCATAAATCAGCAGGAAGGCTGCTCTATCTTGGACTATCTGCTTTTTTGTTTGTAATAATAAAATAATAATAATGGGACCAAAGCACATATGATAAATATCTACATTTTATATGAAAATGTTGTGATAATTTACAACCATTTAAAAGTAAAAAGTAGTTTATTCCTGTGATGGTAAAGCTGAATATTCAGCATCATTACTGCAGTCTTCAGTGACAAAATGATCCTTCAGAAATCATTCTAATATGCTGATTTGCTGCTCAGGAAACATTTCTTATTATCAATGTTGAAAACAATAGTGCTGCTTAATATTTTTGAGGTCATGTGACTCACTTGTTGCCTGTTGTTGGGCGTGTAGGGCAGCATTGTAGAGACGTGAAACATCAGCTCAAAGTCTTTATAAGTGGTGTAGAGAGAGTGAGTGCCAGTGGAGTCCGCTGCAGAGAACGTGATTATATCACACATATGAGTATAAAAGCAGTAAATTAAAAAGACACATACACTCATGATGAAATACGAAATTAGTCTCTTGCAGTTCAATATTAATTTGCAAATGGCTCATCTGCACACACAGAGATTATGATAAACTGTCCAATGCCCTATTTGCACTGCCTGAGAACAAATATGGCATATTGTTCAAAACCCATTTCAGAAATGAACCCAAAGCTGCCAAGCAGCTTGTCAAAGATTAACAGCAGTGAACGCGGATCAAACATTCAAACATTTTGAAGATATCATCGTGAGAAGAGCACTCACTTTTGTTGTCCAGCTGTGCCCTGTACTTGCTGAACCCCTTCAGTCGGACTCTCTGACCAAGTAAATCCAGGAACTCATCCAGTGCGGGACTACCACTCTCGTTATTGTACATCTCCTCCTCTGTGCTCTGCCCGGCCTGGCAGTACAGAATGCCCACTTTGTGCTGGTAACTCAGCTACAAATTTCAAAGAGTAAAAACACAATCAGTTTCAATCATCGTAATGATATTTGACAAGTTTTTTCTGTACTCCCTTCAAGTTTGAGCCAGCTGTTAAGTACTTCCCTCAACCCTAATTACATGGCTCTCTGAAATACTGGCCAATCACTGCATTCTGTGGTCATTTTTTTTTGTTTTGTTTTTTATAAATGAACATTACACTGTACAGAACATTTTACCCGTTCTGGGACACTGATCTTCTAGACTGTAGTCCTTTCATGTATTGCATCATTCTGTGGTCTCTTTATTTACATATTATAAAATAATTTAAACTCAAACTGTTTAGTAAAAAAAATAAAAAACTCTGCTTGGCGTCAGGGTCTTGATCATCCTTTCTGCGTTTATTCTGCAATAATGACCGCCCTGACTGTATATTAACCCTTTACCAGTGTAATTTTTGTATTATTTATCTACCATTATAGTATTTATTAATATTTTGAATTAGCTTTAATTTTATGTTTTCCTTTTAATTTTAGTTTAGGTTATAGTAATTTTGTTATGTGCTTTCGTCATTTATATATTTATATATTATATATTTCTGTTTAGCTTTAGTTTATTTTTATTTCAGTTTTAATTTGAATAATGTTATCACTTCAACTTCCACTTATTTTATTTCAATTAGTTGCCAAGATTTCTCATATTTGTTAACGTTTTTATTAATTAATATACATTTAATATGTATATTTTCAATATGTCTTTATTTCAATTAATGAAAAATATATTTCAGTTAAAAATAACAACACTGTCCCTCACATATTACATGGCAGGATTTATTACATAACAGAAACAATTTCGAAGCACTTCTAAAATAAAATAAAATATAGCGATCTCACAAGAGAGCACAGCAAAAAAAAAGAAAAAAGGATACATTTATCCAATCTTCAACATAATCTACAGGAAACCATTTAAAGCACTTTTAAAACCACATTATGTTATGGTGATATAAACTGTCTACCACAAGTGGTGATATAGTCATGATAAGTGCCATCAATCTATGCAAAAGCCTGACACATAATGACATGCAGACTGGCCTCAGATGCCACTTTTGCATAATGTATGAGAGACACATACCAGCCAGAAACTAAAGGAAGAGGCAATGGAACCAGATGTTGGGCTTCTGACAGACAAACAAGCATTTGGACAATTATTAAAAGATAATGTAAAAATATGATACTTAACATAAAAAAAATGCTGAATGGGGGACAATATGAAGAAAGCTGGTTTACAATGACACAGGAATTTTTAAGAGGTCTACGATAATTGTCCGAAATCACACATAATTCCCACCCCATACCAATTTTTAAAAAATGGTAAAAGCAATTTTAGTGCTATTCTTACAATTGCTTTGGCTTTTGTGCCATAAAAATGCTACCAACAGTCTAGTCTAGAGGGGAATAGCAAAACCCCCCCAAAAAGCCATTATCAGAGAGGGGGTAGAATTGGGAGAGAGTATGGAGGCGCGATGAAAAAAAAAAAAAAATGGACCAAAGACTTGGACTCAAGAAAGCATAAGACAAGCTATGATTTTCTTTCATTTTCACCCTAAGTGTCGCTGGTCACAGTTGGTAGCGTCTCAGATGGGTCAAGTGGCCCGTTATGTGTGGCTAGGTTGTTGCCATGGTGATGTTTTCTGTGGTTTTGCTGAATAATTTGCCTTGAAAACTAGTTACCTCCTGTCTGAATGCTGGAAGGGTGGACAATAGTTGAATCATCATTTTACAATGAGGTCCTCAATAAGGTATTCGTTGAACTTGATTGATTTGAGATGACTAAATACCATTTGAAATAATTACCATCATTACTTTGACAACTAACTGCACTCAATGCATTCATTGTTCTGAATCTACAGGGTTACTGTTCAGGTTTTCCACTCTGGTCGTCGTGTGGCTGCAATATCGATCAAGACTTTAACTGCTTCTCAGATTCCATTCAGTCAATTTACTGACAAAACTGCTCATCTCTCTGTTCCACTCTCAGTCTAAGAAGTCCCGGTCTGTCAATAAGTAATTGGATCTTTGTTTTTATAAAAGGTTCCTTTAGTAAAACACTGTCTTATCCTGACACACCTGCAATTTGAACCCTCAAACGGAAATGCTGTAAGGCCATCAGAAGCACCTGATAGGCGCCTTGCCCACAGGAACTACTTTACAAGCTCAATCTTGCTTAAGTTATCAAATGAACAACAGCTTTTAAGGATGTCACATCATCAGCAGAGGTTTAAAACATCTGTTTCTGGTTTTATCAGTATGCATTAAAACTAAGCGAATGGGACATATGAAGGATATAACTGATGGTTTCTTAAACCCCCACTTGATTATGTCTTAGTAATTACAGGCCTTGCAGACATGTACGGTTCACAACATTGTACATTGTTTGCAATGAATCATCACAGAGAATGAAGGTTTCTTCCCTCCTGTCACTTTGTGTTAGCCAAACTGTCTCTTAAATGTCCAAAAGGTGGTACGATTATTTTACAGCCTGTCTGTATTGTGGGAAATGCTTATTGTTGCACTTACAAAAGAAGCATATATTTGGGTAGTTAACAAAAAAGTTAATGGAAGTATTATATTTAACATCAACATTTCTAATTAAAATTGTCATATCTGCATAAGGGAAACAGTATACCTTAGGTCCTGTAACTGCTACAGTTCTTTTACAAAATTAAATTCAATTAATTAATAAACTGTCGACTTTAAAACATTTTTTTACATTTTTTTATATTTTTATTTTAAATGGTCGTATGGCATAACAAACACAAAACATGAATAAATTAAGAAAGAAATATTCTATGCAGTCTCTCTTTTAATATGAGCATCATAAAATAATAGTTAATAATAGTAGTTAATAATAGTTCTGGTCTTGTATGCTGACTGGTCAATACAGCAGGTTTCATACACATTTCTTCCAATAAATTTCCATGACTTCTCCATGACTTTTGAGGCAAATATTCATGACCTAATGTTCCATGAAACGTCTGTGTATACATGTAAAATAAGAATAAAAATCCATGTTCAATTTTCAAATCACAGCATATCTTAACTAATTAATTACAAGCTATGTGGTTTAATACTAAATAAACATTTAAATAACGCTGACACACAAGACAGACGATTAGATAAAATACTGTGTCTGACCCTCCCAGAACTCAACTTTCTAATTTATGTTGGAGTTCTTTTCATCTGTTTTTTTAGTTTATGTGGCTGTTTTAGATCATGTTTGACTGTAGGTGCGTTCACACCATGACATAATTACTGCAATCACATGATTTAAACTTGTAAAAAGCATTGTCCTCGTATAGTGCTTGTAATTACATGCTATGTTAGCTCAAGGACGTTCTTCTAGCATGATAACTCATAAATTAATTAATATGGTATTTATGGAATTTAAAAAGGTAAACTCTAATAAATTATCTACACACTTTCTATGTGTAAAACTATCTGTAGACATTTTAGTACTGTACTTACCCCCTGCTGATCTAGCTTCAGCAGTTGTTCTGGGACTTTAGGTGAGCTGGTGGCCAGTCTGAGGCACTGAATGTTGACCTCGGGAACTACGTACTCCAGCACCTCTTTAAGAGGGAGACCACGGGACGTCCCATGCTTTACCGTGGAGGGAACTGCATCCTCCATGATTGAGCCTCTCAAAGTGGTGAGCTGAAGATGGACAGAGCGAAGAGAGAAGTTTATATTCATAGAAAAGAAGTAAATAGTTCATATTGTTGGCGGAACTGAGCAAATGTATCCATTAAATGAAATACACGGCACGCTCGAATCCTATTACTGAACAGATGGATAAACCATTCTAGTCTCTCAAATGGCAAAGCACTCTTTAAGAGTGCCTCGTCTATGATGCTGAATCCAGCGACATGCCCTGCCAACCTTTTCGATGAATAATTGAGTTCAACTAACTGTGGCGAATGCTGAAGTAACGCTTTGGCTTTTAGCAAGAGGGCCATTGTACGCTCAACCGCCAATTCAGCAAACTATCCAGTCACCCTTAGGAAAACCCCTGGCAGGCCGCATATGAAAGATCTCTTGCCATTTGAAAGCCTTACTGGTTGGGACTGTTATAGCATCAGTGGTGAGACTCATGTAGTACAGTGAGGTAATTTATATCACCATACATGGAAAAATCAATTGTACAACACAGACATCATCCATCTTGGGTTGATTTCCAAAACAATCAATGCTTTTATTGAGGTAGCTCGGATTTGTATTCAGAGGAGATGATGTAAAAGCATTGGGAAATGTACTTAATGGGAAGGTGGAAATCAATTATAAATGAATGAGAAGTCCACTCTTTGTCTGTTAAAAACATGCAGTAAATATTCTCAGCTTATTTAAGATTTTATTGCTCTTATGTAAAACTGTTTGAATGAATTAAAAAAATATTAACAATAATAATAATAATAAGTTTGGACATACCTTTCCCTTAACTTAAACCCCTGAACTTGACTAGCTCAAAGAACATTGGATCTACAGAGGTCTGTTAAATGATGTGGTAAAACAGTGTTTAATAGGTGCCGTCCTACCTCGCTGGTCCTGAAGATGACCCTATAATTATACTGTGGGCCCTCCTTCCCCTCCTCCAGCTTTTCTCTCCGAATGCTAACTGCCACCGGACCCAAGTTCTCATCAACACCAAAGTAGTTTTGGTGCTCTTTCAAGAAAAGAGAATAAGAAGGGGTCAACATTATACCGTGAGAGATACACAGTTATTTTGGTTACTAAGTGAGATCATCAATCACTATAGGGTATTGTGTAGAACCATGAACTCAAGGTCTAGTTTGTAAAAACATACCTTTATTGAAGAAGAATTTGTGATAGTAGTAAGCACCCATGTCAATGTGCTCAATGATGTAGCGTTTGATGCAATCCCGTGGAACAGCATAATTTTCACGAGAGGCATAATTCTCACGGGACATTTCCAAGACAGAAACCCCCGCGTTGGTGCAGTGTGAACTTAAAGTAGACTCAATAGTATAATTGTCACCCACATTGTTGTGGGATCCACTGTTTGGTTTGGTGGCACTCAGTTTCCTTTCCCCTTCACCACCAATCTCGTTACGGAAGTATGGGCAGGTCAGCACCAAACCATTGCTCTTCCCATCCCCTTCGTCAGGATCGGTGCAAGCTTTTTGCCCAAGTTCCTCACAGCTGTCCAAAGGGGACTCACAAATAGGTAAGGGGTCAGGACCGTCCATTCCCCCACCAATTTGGTGTTGGGACGCTGCAGAAGCCCCTGTGGTAATATTCTTCCGACGTGCTAAGTTTGCACGATTAGTAACCGCCTCGCTAATATTAAAAAGCACACTCTGGACATCATAGTGGGCGAAGCATCTCTGGAAACTCAATGGACGACCATGTCTGCTGCAATCGTCGTGTTCGCCAAGTTGCCGCTGCTCGCTTTTCATGGTCTTCAGCCTGCGGAATATGGATGTCTCGCCCTTTTCAGATTTCTGCCGCTGTAGGAAGGACTTCTCCCTTTCCCGACCGTAGAAGAGCGAACTATCCACATAGTCCGAGTAGTTCGGAATGCAGAGAATGTCCCCCCGTGCAATCTGCGCAGCAGTCTGGAGACTTGGAGAAACGGCGGTCTCCGGAAACCGACGAAACTCCGGAAAGCCATGTGGAGGTGGTGCGCTCGGTTTCTCTGAGTGTTCTGGCTGGAAACCAAACCCTTCATTGGGCAAACCCTGGCGATTGATGGAGGACGTGCTTCCATATTCTCTGTGCAAAGTGGCACCTGTATTGGGGTTGATTGTTGTCTGATCCATGTCCTCCGCCCCTATATCACTGATGGTGACGTCACTGTTGCTCCTCTTCTGGAGAGCGTGTTGAACTTTACCAGGAGAGTGGTTCAGAAGGTTACCAAGACCATATTTTGTCTCCAGAAAGCTGGGATTGGGAGGAGAACCCGGGCTTTGTTTGACCACATCTTCTGCCGATTGACTGGGTTGTCCATTCTGGAAGGACGTCATTAGGCTCTCATACCTGGGTGGTGGACCGAGGCCATCCTTCTTTTGTGGCCAATCTGACACTCTTGCGCGTATGCCCATCTTGGGCACTGCTGGTGTTCCTTGTGTATTTGGGCCAGGAGGTCCCATATTCCCATTCAAGGCTTGAAGCTTTTTGGCAAAAAGATCATCAGTCTGCATCTCTGAGGTGAGGCGCTTCTCAAGCTTCTACGGCCTCGTCTGCTGTATCTCTGGTCCTAAAGTTAGGGATATTCATACCTGACGTTAAATTGTCCAGAACAGAAATTCCAACTCCAGCATTTTATGCAATAGCGAAGGAGCTTGACGGCGCTGGGAGAAGTCTGTGAATGATGACTGACCCACGTCAGGGTGTTCAGACCTATTGGTCTGTAATCCATAGGAGGAGAATGAGTCTCTTTATCTCAGTTTCACTGTCAAGGACAACTGCTCACTCCACGGGAGGGCAAGCAGAAGATACGGTCATTTCACAGGCATGTAAGCTTAACAAAGCCAGGTGGGATCTCTCTGATGCTCTGGAAAGGAACGAGAGAGAGAGAGAGAGAGAGAGAGAGAGAGAGAGAGAGAGAGAGAGAGAGAGAGAGAGAGAGAGAGAGAGATCATTAGAGAATCCATTTGGGAGGTAGAGATACCAATGTGACCTTGAAAGAATGCAAAGCACTCAAAATCCTCAAATGAACAAAGCATCAGCAAAAAGGCCAATTAATTTAATAACGGTTTGAATGTCTATTCAGAAAGCACATTTCTTTTTCACCTGAATGCATGCCATTCATATAACAAATGTACCACTTTTTGACCTTAGAGACTAATTAGAGATAAACATCTAAATAAAAAAGCATTACTGATCTATGCACACTACTACCTGTGATAAATTGCAGAACAGATTCAAACCACTTTCTCAACAGCATTAAGTCATAATGATATTCAACGTTATTATTTCAAGAGGTGTTAACAAAACTTTGGGAAAAAAAATTACATTTTTTGTTTCATTTACCTATTTTGCATTTGAAAGTACTTGACAGATGGCCATCTTTTTATGTCCCTTTTCACAAATACAAAACAAAATGCAAGCTGGTGTATTCAAAATTAATTGCCAATGAAAATTACAAATTATTAAAATTATTTATCAATATGTTATCCTCTACCATAAATTATTTTTCAAATTCATTTTCAAATCAAAGATCTCCCATTGAGTTCAGTGGTTCTTAAATGGAAAATAAACTATGCTAATTGTAATTAATGAAATGCAATTCATCATAAATCATACTTTGCTAAGACTGAAAAATAAATATGAACTTTTGAAAGAGGAGAAAAAAACACTCTTACATCTCTTGTTGTTGACATTAAAGGTCGTACAACTCTATCAAGAAATTCAATTAAACTTTGTCACTTAAATCTGTCAATTGCACTTAGCTTAAAAACTTCATGTTAATTTCAATACATTTTAATATTTTATTTTATGAACATTTCCGTTTGATTTTAATATTATGTTGATTATATCATCACTTGATATCCAATGTAAAATCTGGGTCTTGCACCCAACATTTTTTTTTTTTTTAATTACTGGCTTAGTGCACTGAACTGACTGAGACTGCCTTTCAGTGAAAGAGCCTTCCAATATCACATCATCCAAAAATAAAGTACTAGTGAGAGCGGAAGGGAGTATAAAATTACATTACTGACAGATGCCGCCACGGACATGCTGTGAAATTCGCCAACCTAAAAATAATCCTTCGAAAGGCAAGCTGATTAAACTACCGTATATTTAATAATGTGTTTTGGAAGCACAGTCCTGTCTGTCTCTTACATAGAAACTGACCCCAATACTTTTAACCCTCCCTTTGAAATAAACACATCTTTGTGTCAGCGTCGACACCAGCTGTGAACCACATTGACGGCATCCGTCTAGAGTCTGGAAATTCATTGGATTCAGAGCTGTGATTTAATGTCAACATGAAAACAAAATTGACTTTACTTTATACATGTGTTCTATTGTGCACAAGTCATGGGTGCATGTTATTCCAAAGAAAACAATTGTTTTATAAATCTTTAATCATAACATAATAGCCTGCTCCACCTCTGAAATTACTTTCCTTTTCAGTTGACGTCTAGCAAAGGGGGAAATCTTTGTTAAACATTCATCAAAAGATACGCTATTGACATTTAGACAAACGCACAAAGCGACACATGTTCATCCCCAGAGGAGATGCAGGGGTATTATTGCTTTTAAAATATGGGTGTAATCAAACATTTAAAATGCAAAATTTCCATGATCAGAAACATTCCCAGCAGCACTGAACTTTGGGTTAAATTGAACATGGCGTGAACAGAGAGAGCTGGTCAGGCTAAACTTAGCATTGGGCTTCAGAAAAAAAAAAAAAAAAGTGCACAAATGACAAGCTGTTTCATTATTAAAGAATGCTGTTAAATATTAAAAGGAGGAAAAAGCAACCTGTAAGGAGGCTCTCTTTCACAAAACAACAAAAAGCCTTGATAACCTGGCAAATGATAGGGTGAATCTCACGAAAACTGCCAAGAATGGTCTAGAATTATTTTTCCACCCAAAAAAACAAAGTAATAAATAAGAAATTATATTTGCAATTTTTTTTAAACGCATAAAGACAATTTTTAGTAGCATTTCAGAGAACAAGATTTTTTTGCATAGTGACATAACTGACATACCATCAGTTCTCATTACCATAATGTAGAAAAAAAATTACCATTGTCACTGCTGTAATGTGAAAAGTATTATTTTAGTTTTAAAGAACTTTTGTTATTATTTAATAGTAGTAATAATAATAATAATAATAATAATAATAATAATAATAATAATAATAATAAAACAAATACATAACTGAAATGAGATTTTTTCCTACTTTACAAAATTTGGGAGAAAAATATGATTAATTTTGATTAATAATAGTCAAGAAAATAATGTCATTTTAAATGGTCCAAAAATTGGTCTAGCTTCCTCCACTATGCAAATCAAAATAATCTTATTTTGATTTTGGGGTAAAATATGATGAGGTTCACAAGAAAAACAAATGTTTAGAACTTCAGGAGTGTCATCATCTAATATCTACACCACCACCTTATAGCTGTGTTCAGTAACACATAAGTCTAGTATGTCTAAACTCGCATCTTAAATCACTGAAAGAACATCAAAAGCAACTCAAATTAATGATTCATTTCTAACTGTCAATCCTCAGTGATTTTAAAAATTCATATGTCAGAAGGAGGTCTGTTTGTCCTCCAAGACATCACTGTGATCCCTGGGATACAACAAATATCTGTTTTGGGACCATTTACGTTAAAATGAATGGAAAAATGTGTTCACTGTCTTTAGAGGCATCACCACATTTGATCCCAATAAATCAGCCTTATCCAAAACAAGAAAAGAAAGAGATATAGCACATCAAGCACAATAGCAAAGGCTTGAGAGGACAACAAATTGCACATCTGAAAGGCTCCCTCCCACCACCTCCCGCTGGGCTTCAGAGTCAGGCAAATGGCCAATCCTGTCTTTTCCGACGCCCTCCGTCCAGCTGCAGGCCCTGTACAGGTCATTGATTACCATTATGAGCCGGTCCCCTGCTTTCAAACGCTTGCTCACATGCACCGTGCCACCCAAACAACAGAGCTCATCATCACTATCATCGCCCACCGCAAAGACACACTGACCCAATCTATTTAGACAGCTGGATTTATAGCGGGGACTGTGACCACATCGGCCTGTCTATCATTTCCAACAGCCACAGAAGTTAAAAGGAGTCCCTGTCTGACCAGGGTTTGATAGGGGCAGAAGATATGAGAGAATATTTGAACTAAAGGTTTTTTTTTTTTTCTCTTTTTGGAAATGTCCACTACCTGACGAGCATGAATCAAGAAGAATCAGAATAAGCAGCTTACATGGACACTTTTGTTTAATAAATCCACAACATTTTGATTGTTTTCTCCGAAACCAGATTTAGTTAGTCGGATGTTACCTAAAGCTAAACTACGTCACTCTTTACTGGATGATTGACAGGCACAGCACAGCAGTGTCCTTTGAGACATGGTCTTTGAAATGTGCTGCGAAACAGATCAAAACAATGCTGGAAAGGAGGTCAGCTCACTCACAGACAGTCCCCGTCTGTCCAACCGAAATAGAGAAAGGTCAAAAAGTCCATGCCGAAAATCTGGAATTCAAAATCTAATTTAAACTTCCAAATAAAGTTGAAGGATTTTAGATGGATAAAGAAATATGAAGAAATGTTTTAGTGTCTGCACTAAATCTGTGAAACGGACCAGAAGTAAAAAAAAAGATGGATCTCAAATCATGCAAGATAACAGGAACATTAAGTTCTGCACAAACTCATTAAATCAAATAAGGTAAATGTATGAAATAATCAGAAAGTCTCATTCACTTTAATTTAAAAAACATTTGACTCAAATGTTGTTATTTCTATTTTAATAATACATTTAAAATAGACATACTTTTAAATTACCTTTGGTAATTGCTTACTTTTCAGATAAAAATACTGAATAATTTCTCTCCATGCTGTTAACTCAGTCCAAATCAATGCTACAAGGTTACACCTAATTGATTATTCCTTCCTGTCCTGTCCACTTTTGTTTGCTCCTGGGTTTAATTGAAAAAACAAAAGGATGACTTTGACAAAAGTATTGAGTAAATTGAGCCCAGCAGTTTCGACAGGGTAACTGGGGTGCGCAGACACCTAGTAGAGCCAGAAAGGTTTGACATCAGCCCCAGTGAACACCCTACATGGGCACACCCTGTCAGATGCTGTCAAAGCGTTCCAGGCTCTTTCCGCTTCAGCCCTGAGCTCACCTACATTTCTAATTCCTGAGACGCAGCTGGGAGGTCTTGTGTTCTCGTTTCCCTTTCCTTGTTAGGAGTAAGGATGGAGTCTCTTTGGCGCTTATGCATTCCAGAGCTACAGGCACTATAACAAGAGCCAGGAGCCGGTGTGCCCTAATGCCTCACATGCCATGAACACTTCTGGATTTATTCCAAGCGACGGCATGCAGGAAAACCCACAAGACCGTTTCACACGGACATTTCAGCACAGAGTTCACTAGCATCTAAAATCTACAAGACAACCCTATGGCATAGATTGATAAAAGCATTTGAGTTACATGACAACTTGTTGCAAAGTTTCTTTTTTAAAAGAAAAAAATAATTATAAAAACTATTAAAATGAATAAAAAGATACTATTAGCTTCACATACACAACATGCATCTATTTCTGTCCAGCAAATGTAAAAGTACATTGCTAAAAATATAATTTGCTCATTCTTTTGTAGTGGACCAGGCTTGGCAAACAGAAAGATGACTACATTAGTAATATCTATAAATAAAAATAAAATAAAATAAAAATACATTTATTTAAATACATAGTATTTTATTTATTTTATTTCGAATAAAATAAAAAGATAAAAAGAAAGTAAACATCCCAAGTACTTTAGTGCTTGGCTGATTTATCTGCTAGTACTTTACTGTATATTCAGACATTGATATGTCATTTCTCATTTAACCAAAACCAAAATGTCCCTTTTACAATAGCTATTTTTCCATCCACCTATTTTATGCGCATTTTGGAATATTGCATTAAGAAAAAATACACGGAATGGAAATGCCAAGATGCGCATAAATTCTATAAGTGTGCATAAAAAAACATATATGCTCAATTGAGTTGGATATATTTTTTAGGCGATAAAAAAAACATGCACATACACTACAAATAAAATTACGAATAAATCCCTCAATGCACATCAAAAAAGCATCAGAAATGCTGTTTTGGTCATTCTGAAATGCCTGAACAAAGTCTGTCGTCAAAGTGGTTCGGTAAAGCAACTACCACTTTTCTTATTGATATGTAGCGTCAGTTTATCAGGAAGTGATGATTTTGTTCTCTTCGGCTCACTGGATGGAAACGGTATTCACAAATGTTTTATGCGATAAGTTATATTCACAACTTTAGATGGAAACATAGCTAATAAAAAACTGAAGGCTAACTCTACTGCAAGCTATGAGGATGTGAATGTTGGGAAAGAGAGGAAAAGGAACAGATCCAATGAGAGAACAATAAACAAACAAAAGGCAGATCTCACACCCTTATAGGCAGTCTGGGCACGAGTTGAAAGGTTGGACCCCGGGGGGTGCACTGAGGGGGCTTTCTGAAGGGAATACAGCCATTGACCTTTACCATTTGGGTTAATATAATTTCCAGGTGTTTACCAAACAAACATGGCCCTCCAACAGTGAGCAAACAGACAGGGAACGGTCCGTGAGAAAGGGCTGTGGTTTAGAACTAGGTCAGTGATCTGGCTGAAACACAATAACCCACATTTCCTTCATTTACAGTATGATACAACCCAGATATAACTACTTCCTAAGTATTTTCCCAAGCAAAATGACCTCTAGTTGGCATGTTTTACGCAGGAATGCAGGATTGTGTGCCAGAACATGTCAAGATCTTGTCATTTTCACTGCCGGAACTTTACCAAGGAGGTAGACCCATAATTTCATGCTAAAAGCTCACCGCTTGACTGCTTCTTCACCAATTTGGGAAAAGGCCCTTGATAAGTCAAAGTACGAGGAAACACTTTTTTTTCCACCCGCTTTTATGACTTCAGACTCAGCTTTTGGCTTTGACTGACCTGGATAACGTGTATCAGCTGTTAAAATGAGTCAGACATGCGCAGACGCAGACAGCCAGTCAGCATCTGCTAGACTAGACATGACTGTCTGTGATGGAGTTTATGGCATCCGGCCCAATAAGAGATAAAGTCCCGTTAATGACAATCTGTGAACACTATTTCATGTACACACTGTTGATCTTATCAATAACAGCTGGAATCGCCTTTGTTTGACAGATATTTCCTCATTCGCAGCTGGGACTGAAGTGGAGGAGACAGGCAGGCATTATCATTGAGATATTTCGCCTCGCAGCCAGTTGGAGTTAAACATGAGGGACGCCCACCGCCTCCTCCAAATCTCATTTTTCTCACTCAGTCTAGGTCATAAACATACTCTATGAAAGCAAGCAAACACAAATGCTTCTAGCCAAATGTGTCAGCAATTCATAACACAATCAAGTACACTTTCTCAACTATGCTACAGGGCCGCTTGTATAAAGCGTTTTCTTACAGCAATGTAAGAAAATTTTGCTGTGTCGGTAAAAGTTAAACAAACTATCAGCAAATTTAAAGATGACCTGAATAACAACATGCATGCTTTTATGTAATATTGCAGTGTTAATTATAAATTATTTATCTGTGCATGTAAAATTTTTTTTTGCAATCTTTAATAAAAAACATTAACATTAATAAAATCAAGTCCCGCTCTGCATTTTTTACTTATCCGAGAAGCCGTTTCACTCGGATATTCATCACAATAGGAAGAAAAGACACAGTTTCCACTTTAAGTAGTGGTCGACTAGACATAATCAAATTAGGTGTGTATTGCACTAGTGGCACCAAATGGAATTGCAACCTGTTTGGCACCACTAGTGGTGCTATTAAATGGAGAATACGCTGAAAAGCTACACATCTGACTGAATGGTAAGCATTTGCGTCAAAACTGAAGTATACTATATATATCAACCAAGTGGACATGATTACCAATGGCAATTATCTCAACAACAACAAAAAAATATCGTCTCATTTCATTATATACAATAGGCCGCCCACTTGCAATGTACTGCCCAAGCATTTGCACACTTGCGTAGTAAGTATGCTTCTGGCACACACATTCACTGTTTTACAAGGAACCCAACTATTTTGGCTAATGAGCTGTGTTAAGGGTAAGTTATCCTAATTTTAACCCATTTAATGTCTTCCATATGACACATCAACCACAAACAACACCAATCTTATGCGTAATGGAAGCATATACGGGGGCATCTTAAACAAGGCCATGAGGTAAATTAACCTCCAACCCTTCAGTCCTTTAAACACCGCAAGTCTTGGCCAGGGCCCAAAAGGGCTTATATGAACAATGCTCATCAGCTAGCAGCTAAAAAAAAAGGGTTAAGAGTTTATGTAAGCCTTTTGTACGGACACAAATCCTCCTTTTCACGCACATGAATGAGGTTTTAGGAACAGCATAAAGGGCGATTCGGCCTAGTGCCTCGTTTAATTAAAATCGGAATAAAATAAAGTTGTTCGGATCTGCGTACAGCTGCAGGGCAAATGACAAACATGTTTGACAAAGTTTGACAGGAGTTTCGATTTCTGTGGTTCAACTACTGACAACACTAATGGGTAAAAACACATTCACAGGACAGGACCAGACACAAATAAACATGTGGGGACTGGTTGATCCGCACACGTATGGAGCTCGACGGCAAGTTTCGACAGCAATCGATGACACGACTCTATATCTGTCTCTGTTTCTTTAAGTTCAGTGGGAGCAAACAGACCGAGGGTCTTTCGCAAACCTGTCTACGTGGTGGAAACACACTGCCTCCTTGTTTCTCTCATTCAAGTCGTTCCTTTATGGGTTTGGACAGCAGCAGGCATCTCTGTGGAAGCAGCACTGCATTGTGCCCCTGAGCTGAACTAATTTCTTCTCGCGCTCGAGCGGTAACCTTCATTCACCGGGAGATTCTGACGACATGCTGCACTTGAAAGAGAGGCTGAAAGGGCCTGTGAGAAAACCGAAGCAGCAGGTAGCTTTGGGTGTTGGAGAATTCCGCCTGTCTGAATTGAGGCTGGTCATTCCAGACAGCATGTGGTCCACACCGCGGAGCTCCAGTCGAGAGTGGGAGAGCTTTTTGAGTTTAACAAGCACCATCTGGCAT
Source organism: Abramis brama (assembly GCF_963993115.1). Lineage (NCBI taxonomy): Eukaryota > Metazoa > Chordata > Actinopteri > Cypriniformes > Leuciscidae > Abramis > Abramis brama. Next base: position 8,596,305 of record NC_139985.1, read on the forward strand.
TCTGAGCTCCTCACAGCAGCCGAACACACACACACACATACATACACCCCGACACCCTGCTGCACCATCCCCGCCAAATATTTTAAACCAGCACACACACACACATAGACACGGCTGAATAAAAAGACCTGGACTCCTCAGACTTAGTAAAAATATGACCTTTAACCAGCATCCCATAGAACTGTGCTTCTCAACAGGTTTTACAGACCCAGATTTTCCATTGGACATCAAGTAATAATAACAAAAAATGTCCTTAAAGTGAAATGTAACAATTTAATCATTATAATATTTTATAGTAATTAAACACTGTAAAAAAAAAAAAAGAAAGATTTCTTGAAGTTGTAAATAAAACAAAGATTATTGGAAAACATTTTACAAGCAAATGCTATTTTAGTCTTTGCACTTCAAAATTTCATGTTCAATTCAATGTGTTCTTTGTAATTCTTGTAAAATTTACAATTTCTGAGTGAAAATAGTTTCTACACCAATTTTTTTTTCAGTGTACAAAACTACCTAGCGTTATGGAAGCTTGTTTCCACCACGCTATAAAACAATAATTGCGAGTTTTTGTCTCACAATCCTGACTTTTTCTCTCACAATCCTGACTTTTTATCTCACAATTGCGAGTTTACATCTTGCATTTTTGACTACTTTTCTCAGATTTGTGAGATATAAACTTGCAATTGCGAGTTACTTATAAAGTCCAATTCTAAGGTAAAAAATACTTTTTTTCTCACAATTCTGAGTTTATATCATGCAATTCTGAGATAAAAAGTTTTAAAAAGCTGTCTAAAAAACTTTTTTTTATTATTATTCAGTGGCGAAAACAAGCTTCCGTAAGCTTTGGCTACCTCCAACCAAGTGACAGATTGATTTGCAGTCAGACTAAAGCATTTACATGACATCTTAACGTTTTTTAAATTGCATTCCCCAAGCATTTGCATATTTACATTGTCACAATTAATTTGCGACAAAATACAGAAGAATTTTATTTGACCTGTGATGTAGCCTAAACAAGTTGTGTGAACCTTTTTCTTCTCCATTAAAACTCTGATAAGTCTATGTATTTTAGCTACCATAACTATGCACGATTTTATAGTCAGCAGCATTTTTTGTTTGAGTTCATCACCGTTTCCCCCCACAATATTATAAGGACAGACCTGCGATCAATTTCTGAGTCACAACCCACCTGAACCTTTGCTCTAGACCATACTTTGCCTTAAAACATACAAAGGGATTTAAAGACACTTTTCTACAGGCTTTTAACATGCAAACTGGCAACAAGCTAAAACACAACAAGCTATCATTCATGCTAACAAAAGCACTGCCACTAAAATTAAATAGATTGAAAAAATAAATAAAACTAGACTGGTGTCCATGATGAATAAAAGGCCACATGATTTCTCTTTAATATATTAATTTAATATTAATATTTAATTATATATTTTTTAATTAGATAGTTAAATTAATACTACTTTTTTCTTATTTATGATATCGGAACAGTTGTATCATCCTGACATTTTTTTACTTTACAAACTGTGCTTTTTAATGCGTTTTTTAAATCAGTTATCTTAGAACAAATTATTATTTGATGCATAAACTAGATAATAACGGACTAGTTAGTTGTTGGATGATTCGCCGACCATTGTGAGCCATTTCTAAGCAAGTGTCAATCAATAAACTCCAAAACTCCCCACCACATCTTTACCATCACTCGATGCTTTCAGTAAAACTAAAATGCACAATAAAAAGGCAGAGAACGAGAGAAAAAGAGAGTGTAAAATCTCTTTCACTGCTGAAGGACATCTATCCCACTGACAGTTAAATGTAATTATACTGCAGACATTCTCAGCATTACAGAGCTCTTCATCTAACCTCAGAAAAGCCTGCTGAGAGCGATCCAGCATGTTACAAATGTCAAAAACAAACAAGAGCAACTCACCAAACAAACCCACATTCTCTTCCCAGTCATCAGATACGAAATGAAGCGCACATTGGCAGTCGTGTCAGGGCCGATCAGCTCAATCAGTGGGCTAAAACCGGTTGCCCTCCGCCACATCCTCACCGCAGAAAAACAGCTGTAAATTCATCCATGTAGGCAGAAAAGTCCCCAAGGCCTTGGCTTAACAAGCCGATATTCAGAACCCTGCCAACACCTGGAAACCACACCCAAAATGTACCTGGCGATGTGTCTTTTCTCACAAACAACATTTACTTTACCTCAACCAATCAATACATTCCCTGTGTAGGCCACAAGCCTCGCTGATATGGAGGACTGATGCTGGTTACTGATTAAGACAAATGTGTGCGGTGAAAACACTGTTAAGATAAAGAGAAAACCGAGAAGATAAAAAAGTATATATAGAGAGCAAGAGAACAATTAAAAGAGAGCCAAACCTCATTTCCTCAACCCCCAACATCTCTCCAGACCCCTTTGCCCCCCGAACAAAAGCCCGTAACGACTGGTGCTGCTGGCTCAGATTAGCATTTCTATAAAAAGAGGCGGTACCATGAAACTCCAGTTATCGGACCGACAGATAAAGCCCTCCCCCCCCTCCCGCTTCTCTTGAACTCAACCCACCCCCAAAACCTATTCAGTCCACCTGCATTGATGCAAAGACCCTCAAAGAGGCATAGAGAGACCACATCTGAGGGGCTTCTACATGCTTTTTTACTCCTCAATTCAGTTTTTGAGGTTATAGAGGGGTGAAAGAGGGAGAAGTTTTCAGAGTGACAGAGAGGACAGAGGTGGAATAATCCCATGTACAAGCCATATGCTGTGGCGCTGTAAACTCAAGACTTCCTGTGGCGGCGAGGGCGAATGGAGGGCAACGGCAGTGAGACAAGACCTGATACTAACGGAACACAACAGAAATGCTCACCTCACACACTCTGATTTAAAGATGATGTGTGTATTTTTAATACTAACATTCAGAGACAACTAAGTAGGTTGAATTCAGCAAACGTTGGAAACACTGGTGATATCATAACACTGCTGTTTGTTTGAGCATCACTGCCCAGCACAGCAACACTGGCTCAACCAATGGTGCAATTTTGGGGGAAGGGATATCCGTTTTATCAACCAATAGCAGATGGGAGGAGTGTTTCTGCAAACTCAAATTCTAATTGATGCTGAAGAAATTACACACTTTACACCTTTCAAGATTTACTTTTTACCTTTCACTTGACCTTTCTCATTACATGCTTACTTACTAAATAAATAAATATTTATAAATATTTATTTTCAATAAGAATATTTATTAATTAATTTTTTTAATAACATTTACTTACAACAAGAAAAAAAAAGATAAGAGGCATGCAATTAGCACAGCTCTGCAAAAAAAATCAATAAATTATACAGAAAAACCTGAATCAGAAGTATTTTAGAGAGCCATTTAATAAATATAACCCATACATATATATCATTTAAACAAATTACATTATCTCCTTTCTTATGACTGTTACAGTTTTGAGATCTGTTTTCCATAAGCCAAATTTCTAATTATATTCTCTATGCTGCATCTGTTTTCCTCTGTTTACAGGAAATGTGCTATACAAAGTTTGATCGATGGGCCCATACACACAAATTGCAGTGTCAGCTCTGTACACACACAAAAACACAGTAAAACACTGAACAGCTCAAACTTCCTGTCAGTACGGACTGTGCGTCATTAAAAATGCATATAAACAGACAACAATGATGGGAACGAACCTCTGGGGCAAGTTGGACTGAAACCCTAAACACACAGAGCTGGACAGTAATGCAGAGTGATTGAACCACTGCAACAAATAGGCTACCCATGATGCCTTGCCTTGCCTTGCTCTGCCTACAGCTGTGCCAAGTCTCCAGGGGAACATTTACACATTGCTCTGTCAGACTAACCCAATCTGTTTATACAAGTCTAAATGTAAGGAAAGGACACACAGTCCGAGCGTCCTTCTCCCCCTCCTTCTCTCACTGATGTCAACTGAATCAATGGCACATTTGAAACAGCTTCTGTGCACTGGGGTGGTCTGTAGGTCTCCAGGGCCTTACTGCTTGTTAGGGTCCATGTCTTTCTCTCTCTCTTCCAGGATACACTGTTCTGTCAAGGCTCTTTCTTTCTCTCTCGCTAACTCACCCATCTTCATTCCCTGCAGCCTGGCTAATGTGCTCATGGATCACTGCAACCGCCTGTGTGCATGCTCCAATGCAAAGTTTCCAACGGACAAGCCCAGAGCAAGTTAGACTAAGTGAACTGGAGCTACTGGATATGTGAGTGCGCTTCAAAACTTATTCTTAGTTCCAGCGCTCTAATTTGATTGAACAAGAGGCGTTTCAAGACTCCAATAGCACTGAGACCCTTAACTGTAATTTGGCAAGGATCCAAATGGATGAACACGGCAAGAAATTCTATTCTTAACGAGTATTTTTAAGTTCCCAGTTAAAATATCTAAAACATTCTTATATTTATTTACAATGATTATATTAAGACTTGTTTTCGGAGAATGTATTTTTAACAAGGCTGTATTTAGTCGAGTTTTAAACAAGTGGGGAAAAAACTAAATAAATACATAGTAAACCAAAAAATTACATTTACTCACCCTCAAGTTGTTCCAAACCTGTATGAATATCTTTCTTCTGCTGAACACAAAATACGATATTTAAAGAATATGGGTAACCAAACAGTTGATGGACCCCATTGACTTCCATAGTATGGGAAAATTAAATTCAGTGGGGCCTGTTTGGTTACCCATATTCTTAAAAATATCTTCTTTTGTGTTCAGTAGGAGAAGGAAAATCATACAGGTTTGGAACAACATGAGTCATAATTTTTTATTTTTGGGTGAACTATCTTTTTTAAAAACAAGTGAAAAAAATGTGCCAATGAAAAAACAAACAACACTCCCCCATAAGGGTAAAGGTCAGTCGGTACGAGTCAAGGCTTGGAAGTACCAGTGTGTTTAGTGTTAAAACTCAGCTGCTGTGGGATACTGTGGACGCACGCCAGCGAGGTGCCAAGCACAACGGCTTCCCGAACATGTTATTAGCTGTTTTCTCAAATGTGCACTTGCACAGTTTGTTGTTGTTAGTTGGTGGTTTGAGGGTCTGTTTTACCCAGTTACCAAGCAACCTCTGATCTCATGCCTCTTTGATTGACAGCACATTTCCACTCAGCTGGGTTACTATGTTAGAGAAAGCAGGTTTTCCATATGTCAAACCAAAGAGAAAAGATAAAAGGCAGAGATGGCTAGAGATGGGAGAGAGAGAGAGAGCATGTAAAGACAGCACCACATATTGATGGACTACTTCCTACTATCAATTTCTCTGGGTCTGATTTTCTGGGCTATCACTTTCCAATGATGCATACCAAGATGTGGCACGCACAACCACAAAGCATATGGCCACAGTATGTGTATGGATCTTATATACAGCATAAACTGGCATTCAAAGTCCATTTGACTGTGTAACATATTTCAGAGCAAAACAGGATTTGTAGGGAGAAAAACAAAACAATTTCATCCATAAGGAATAATGGGAATACTGTGCAATAATGTGCTTTGTTAATATGAATTAATACAATAGCTAACATGAAATAATGCACAATGCTTTTATAACATGCAAGTTAACCTTGCATGTTAAAGAACAAGTTAAGAACAAGTTAAACAAGTTAATTTAATACACTACTGTTCAAAAGTTTGGGGTCAGTATGACTTTTTTGTTAAGAAATGTATACTTTTATTCAGCGAGGACATATTAAATTGATCAAAAGTGACAAAGACATTCAAAAGATGTCTATTTCAAATAAATGCATAATTTCATGTTGACTTTAATTGCCTAGCCGTTCAACACACTTCCTGGTTTACACACAATTCTGATCGACAATGGATGCATCTTTTACTTGACCTGCTCTTGACAAGACCTTGATTATCTGGTTCAGGTGTGTTTAACTGGGGTTGGAGCTAAACTCTGCAGGACAGTGGCCCTCCAGGACTGAGTTTGGACACCCCTGATGTACACAAATGTTCTCTGAGGTGTGTTTGTGCGTGTTTTGAACTATTGCGAGTTATTAACTGTGTTGATAGGAGCCCAAAGGCTTTCTGGATCTGCAGCAGACAGGATAAAACTCATTCACCCTGAGGAGAAACACAGCTGAAGTGCTTGCGTGTTTATGTCTGTTTATATAGTGTGAACTGTATACATTGCGTACGTGTTTAAATGCGAGTGGGAAAACGAATCTCTTTTTCTCTCTCTTACACAGATAATGAGAATGAGAAATGTGCGAATAGTTGCTTTTATTAAAAAAGAAAAGTTTATAGGTGCCTGTGGCCTCATAAAGCCCCAGTGATGGAGCGCAGGAGGGAGAGGCAGTGAATTATTCTCATTCCTCTCTCTCTCTCGCTCGCTCACTCACTCTAATGGGCCTTTGTTTCTTTATCTTTGCTGTCAGGTTTATTAGGAAGCACTGTTTAAATTTAGTTTGGAATTGTACCATTCTGTATCAGGTAACACATTTAAGCATTAGTAGGGTAAGAAATCTCCCTTGCTCCACATAGACGAATAAACAAAGGAGACCAGCTATAACTTACACAGAATGGTTACTAAAATATACCTAATTGAGTCATAATCTAATCAAAATTGGAATTGAATTAGGAAATCTGTATAGATAACGTGTGAAATTTCTGCAACGCTAGCAGTACCAATCAGAAAAATAATAACCATTTCCACAAAAGGTTTCTACATGCCATTTCAGCCCTGTCTTCCATAGTTTGGACAAACATGTAGACCCACCCCCAGACTCATGCCACTAGACGAGCCAGAAGTTGACCAGAATGTCAAACACTCAAACGAACAACAAGCCTGTGCCTATTTTCAATACTATTCTACGCCATTTTGAAGTATATGTAGTGTATTAAAAGTACCAAGATGAAGTACTTGGTCAAATGAAAAACTTAGTACAGATTACTGGACTCTCTAGTTGCGTATTTTCATACATAGCAAAAGAGGAAAGGCTAAGAGTCCACACTTTCATGAAGTAATACCGCTTTGACTGTTGGGCACAATTGTACCAACAATCACATTTAAAAATAAACTAGGGCATTTCACAAAAACAACATGTAGTTCTCATTTCCAGTAGATTCCACGACTGATTTCTCACCGTTTTATTATGTAGTGACAGACGTTGGCTTGTCAAAAAACACAGGTGTTTGATCCAGGGGATATAAATGTTTTTCCTTAGGCCGACCACATAGCGCTGAAAAGACAGCAATTTCTCCCTGAAGTCAGAGAGCAAGTGCTAGGTAAGACTTGTTCTGGGAATCTGCAGCGTAATGCTAATCCATTACTTCACATCATTCTTAGCAGCATCAAAGCAACCGCTTCGAAGAAATTGACAGGGAAGTGTGTCAGTACGTAGTCGAAGTAAGAAACGAGGGGCCTCACTGGTGGGTAAGTTCAGCTCTTTGGTGATATCCAGTGCCTTCAACTGGATGATGGCTCTGGTTATTATTGGACGCCCCTCATTTCTTTTTTCAGCTGCGTGCTGGCTTCAGCTTCGAAGTGGACACTTTTAGGACCGCGGTAAGCTTTTCTTTGACAGTTCGCATTTTTAAGACTCCCTTTTAAGCCTCGCAATCTTCTAACATTACACTATGACACACCGTATTTCTTGGCTGCTTCATGAGAATTGTTTGATGACTCTGCTGCGTTTATCACCATGAGCTTAAAGTTTGCATCATAACCTCTCCTCAGTTGCTGGCTTGCTTGCCCGACTTTTGAACAGTTCTGTTCTGGATGGTCATTCACTATCATGAGGTCACCTGGTACTGTAAAATACTGGTAGTTTATTGGGGGGGGGGGGGGGTTGTTGACATGTAAAAATCTACACCCTCAATCTGAAAGACAACCCCATTTTTTCAGATGCATTTCCAAGAAAAGAAAACACTTATATTCGGAGCAATACGGTAAGTTATAAATAAGTTAAGTACTACAATTACTAAAACTAAAATAAAAAGAGACTAAATAAAAATATTGAGGAAAAAAAAATAATAATAAAAATGACAAAAGCACACAACTAAACTTAAAATTAAATTAAAATGAAAATATAAAAATAACAAATGTATTAACAAATATAAAAAAAGTAATAAATACTATAATATTATATAAATAATACTAAAATTACACTGGGCTAAACATGCTAAAGCTAACACTTCAAATGGAACACGGCGACTGCTTCAGTGTAGTAAAAAACCCCAACATTAAACGGTATTACATTTGAGATGACAACTCTTCAAAAATTCATAAACTACATAGCAGAGTGCACAAACAGTGCATTGTGCACTCTGCTATGTAGTTTATGAATTTTTGAAGAGTTGTCATCTCAAATGTAATACCGTTTAATGTTTTTTTTTTTACTACACTACAATAATACATCATGAGGGATGCTTCTAACATTTTGAGAAGGTTTCAGGAAGTCAACCGACAAATTGTTTACTTATTGATGTCTCTGTCTGTGCATTAAACTGACATTAGAAAGTGTTTTATCATTAAAAAAAAATGACAGTTCACCTTTAAAAGAATATTCCAGGTTTTTCTATATCCTATTAGCATGCTGTCGACTACCTCAGGCAATAATTTCAACACATCTCTCTCTGTTTATAAACACACAAGACACGTGTTTACAGTAAGCACACAATTATTGTCTGAGGTAATCGTCAGCACGCCACAAATGCGGCACGCAGACGTCAGGTCGCAATAAACCCGGAATATTCCTACAGCATTCCTCCCTTCCCCCTCATTGAGGAGGAGAGATGGGCAACAGCTGCTCCTAAGGTAGAGGTGTGAATTCTTAAATGGCAGACCGCCCCTTTGCCCCGGCACTCTGGGTCACATCAACAGATCTTGAAACACTTGTGTCGTTTGTACTGACGTAGGCCCATCCGTCGTTTACGGCTCTATCGTTTTGCCCTGTTTACGCTGCCCAGCAAGGCCAGAAACCTTCTGACACTTGGTTTCCTTCCTGTTGTTCCTCCCAAATAAAGACATTACAAAAATCCTGTCTTGACTCCTTGCTGAGCCTGTGTGCAGCTGTTGGGTGCTGCTTTCCACTTGGCTCTCTCCTGCTGTGGGACGAGCACTCCGAGAGACATGGAGGGGGATGGAAACAGCTGTTTCTCATTCACAATCACACGTCAGTCAGACTCAAACACATTCCCTCTTTATTCCGCCGTGCTGCTGGCGAAGAAATGACGTGTTTGAGAAAAATAGACTGAATAAAGGAGTCCTGCTATTTTTACTTGGGTAAGCAACTTAAGTGTAATTCGTCCACTGTTAAATGGAAATGCAAAAATAACTGGATTTTTAGTATAAATGACACGTAAGAGAAATTTAATAAGGTACAGTTACCCCAAAATGAACATTGTCAATATTTGTTCACTCTCATTGTTCTAAACTGGTTTTACTCTTTCTTCCTTTAAATACAAGGTGAAATTTCAAAAAACAAATGAAAGACAGGGAATGAATACTGGGGCTGTCAAGCTCAAAAATTACAAAAAAGCACCATAAAAAAAAGATCAAAAGTCCATTTTGAAGTAATACGATAAATAAAGCGAAAAATGTATTTAAAAATGTATTATTAGTAAATGTATTCACTAATAATATAGACCACTTTTATAGTGATTGTCATTTTGGAGCTTGATGACAAAGAACACACACACACAAAAAAAAAAAAACTTTTGAGGAAGAATGACATCTACTAAATAAATTAATTTAAATGTAAATGCAATGGGGTCCAAACAACATTGGACCTAATTGTCTTTCATTGACAAAAACAAAGACATTTTTCAATATATCTTCAATGTTCCACAGAAAAAAGAAAGGTTTGGATCTACATGAGAGTGAGTAAATGACTGAACATTTTTGGGTGGACTATCCCTTTAAAAGACAAAAATGAGAGGGAGATGAAAACAGAAGAGATGAAGAGAGGATGAAAGAGAGAGACCGGCAGAGGAACGGTCCGCTGGGTGTTGTGAAGTATTCCCTAGGCTCTGTTCTTCACATTACAAAGCACACTGACTCTCTGAAAAAAAACTGTCCCATCTTGGCTGCCCAGCTGTGCTTGCCTGTCCCATTTTCTCTCTCCTTCTCTCCCTCCATCCATTCCTCACTCCTGGTGCTCCTTGGCATTCAGGGAATAAAGACAGCCTGAATAAGGTCTTTCCTTCCATATGGGAACAAAACCTCCAGGCCCAGTGAGTGACGTCTCTGAAGACAGCTGACCTCTGACTGCTGAAATCCACTGAGACTGGGATTCGCTAACGATCTCATGAGCCCCGGTACAGATGAAAGGCAGAACGGAGGAGAAGAAGAAGAGGAGGAGGAGGAGACGCAGGAATTGAATCTTACTGAGTGCCTTAATTTAATTTGCCAGCCAGTTTGTTCACTAATATCAGATTGGATGTTGTTGCATGTAAACAAAAACATACAAGATCAGACTTTTCTGCATCCAATTCCATATGATCTATAAATGCAGTGTTGGTGAGCATAAGAAAATTCTTTCAAAAACATTTTAAAAATCTTACCAAACCCTAAACTTTTGAATAGTAGTGTAAATTCCTTTCTTCTTTTAATACTGGATTTGGGCATTATTGTTATGTTATTTAAAGGGTTGTCTGAAAGTTCTTGTCTGAAAGCATCACATGCAGCTTGGATAAAGTGTGAACTACTTTAATAACTAAAAGTGACAGCAATTATTTTCAATATGAAAACATTTCATTCTCAATACAAGTTTTGGTTATAGTGGCATTGTGTTCTAATTGGTTAGAGTCAGGAAAGTAATTATATAAAGGCACTGTACATGGTTTCAGTCCACATTCTTGCATTTATAAACAGTTAGGTGAAGCGCAACTGAATGTAACAGGATAGATCACAGGGGTCCTGAGACACACTTTTAAAAGCTGAACAACTTTTAACTTGCCACATCATCTTAAAAATGCAACAGACATGGTGAGAGGCAATTAAATAACAGCTGTAAGCACATTTTGAACGCAATTTTAAATATGATCTGATATCCCGTCATGTAACCTATATCTAAAACCTATATTTGATTCTCATCATAATTCGAGATTGATCATAATTGAAGACAAGGTCTTGTCTGAAATCATCACTTGCACTGGAGTCCACAGGTATTCCTAATGTTTGTCCAATCATTGAATTCGGTCCAGTGATACCATGTCCTACCTGCCTGTCGACGTATGTATTTTCATACCTCCATTTCATGCTATTCAGAGTTAGACTAGCCACCTTTTACACTTCCTCCTGAACTAAAAACAACCAGCTTATGCTGCATTCACGCCATAACAACTGTAATTGCTGTTGGGAAACCTGTGATGTTATACTCTGAGCGGTTCGTGACTCGAATTTGTGTTTCAATGGCAATGCTATCAATGCCGAAATATATCTGCAGCAGTCAGGTGGTACAACTAGAGCTCTGTAAGTTGTTTATGTTTGTTATTATTGTAATGCTGTGTGCTTTGAGACGTAAGGTAATTTAACGCTGTCTCTCGTGACGCTTTTGTTTGCTCCCTGCTGCCGTTTGTGTGTTTTGAAGGAGGCGTGGCTTTGGAGACGCTTATGCATTCAAAGCTAGCTCGCTATAGCCTCTCTGAAAATTGCCTACCCTGCCTTTAACTGAACGGTACAGCATTCAAATATAAATATTTTTAAATAATAAAATAAAACTAAAAACAAAATAATATAATTGATACTTGTTATTAAAAACAAGGTAAATTATAAAACAAACAATGTCTAATTTTCTAACATGCTTAAAGCAAAATTAAATTACTCTGGCTGGAAATCACTGATAAAGTAATGTCTGGTGCTAGAATGGGATGTATGAAGTCAGACTGGGAAGAATGCTAAGACTGTGTGCATCTATAGGCTCCAGTGAGCTGAAGCAGCACTCTTCAAGCTGAGTCAGGAAAAGGCATTAAACTCAAGTAAACACACATTCACACCAAAACTCACAACACAGCAGCGCCCTGAAGCGAAACATCTAACCGTGTTCATAATCTAACAATAACCTCATCCTCCTTCCGAGTACAAGAAACAATGCACGCTTGTCTTAAACATCCCTAAAAAAGCTCATTAACTACATAAAACAGGCCGAACCGGCTGAACCGCAGCGCCTGATTGGCTGCAAGCTCAGCAGCTCATTAGAGCCTGAAAGATGCACATTATAGCTGTATCGAACTCTTCTCCTCTCAATCTCCATCTCACAACATGATCTGCTACAATAAACCAATTAACCTTGAACCGAGCAGGTCACTTACCAGCTAATCAATCCCACAGATAGGACACACACAGGCAAATACACACTCATCTGTACACATGCGCCACGTCTGGCTCATAAAAATCTCATCAAGGCTGTGACGAAAGATTTTATAGTGATAATTACGTTATTGAAACAGTCAATTGAACCAATAGAAGTCAATAAGACTGTGAAGAATGTCGAACACGCAAAAGGTCGAAGACAACAGCTGCCCTTTCATGCCAATGTGAGATTGGTCCTGCGATGTGACATAAAACAAAGACATCCTGAAGGGAAGTTGATTAAAAAGCATTAAAAATCACATCTACTGAAATATTTTCTAGAAATCGAGTTGGCCATGAGCTCATGTTTTAAGATCAGAGTCATGTACCATGCTAGATTTTCGATGAATAGAATATGTTGTCAGTAACAGAGAAAAGGCCTCAAATTCCACGAACTTAATCCCGCAATTGACTGCTCGCAAAATCCCGCCCCTTAATCCCACAAAATTTTGTCATTTTTTACAGAAATTTGAACAATAAAAACCATTTTGTGGCTCTTTAATGTGACAACAGTAAATCTCTCGGAAATATATGTGGATTTCTTTTACAGATTATAAAAATTGTTTCTCTTGTTTTTAGGCAGACAAAGCTTGGCAAATCAACACTTTATTGAACATCTGTCCCCGTTTACACCGCTCAGCCAGAACGATCCACAAACTGAAACTACCAATCTAGTGCATTATGACACCATTTAGGTGTCCAAAAATGGATCCGGTGAGGTCTTTGATCACCCGCAACCCTTTCCGACAAACATGGAGCTGTTATGTTTATTTAACGTGAGGAGAGCTGACGGAAAAGTCTGGAGGCTGCACCTGCGTCTCAAGGCAACACGTGTCTCATCTTTTTTAATTGCCGACAGCCATTTCCTGCTACCACAATCACACCCATAATTTCCTGCACAAATGTCTCTAATTTTCCAGGTCATAGGGGCTTACAGAAAATGATAAAGCCAAGCATCTTATTTCAGTGGTAAAGCTTGGAGAAGATTGGGTGAGATTAAAAAAAGAGAGCGAACCAGTGGAAAAGAAACAGTCTACAGTGTCACCAGTCGAAATTCCCCTAGGCTTCCTATTGAGACATCATTTTCGCTACAGTGGGAAGAAGGAATGCTGGGAGAGACACTAATCCGCTCCTCTTTTCTGGCCTTCGGCTCTAGAGGACAACAGGTCAAACATCTCACCCCCACCAAAAAAATGCATGAAAACACCACATTGTCTGGGGTCTGGCCTATGGCTCTGGGGTCTTCCCCAACAGCAAGCACAGGTCATCAGATTGTGAACCATTAAGCCAAAGTTAATCCTTTTGTGTCTCCATGTTCATATCTAAATGGTGCTACAGATTAAATCACACAATCGGATGAATAATCTGCCATTGCCTTATGCTACATGGGTCAATGGTGCGTGCATAATGGAGCATGTACAATAAAGCAATGAGCCACGAGAAGCATGTGAGATCTGATGTGCCTAAACACCCTTAACCTTGGTAATCCACTACAAACTACATTCTCAAATGGCTTAGCCTATTGCTTTAACAAAAAGTGGCAAGAGCAGCCTGATAAAAGAACCCAATATTAAAACGATAAAAAAAATATTTAAAAGACCCTATACAATTAAAGCAATGATTTACTATTTTATAATATATATTAAAATACTACTACTACTACTAATAATAATATTTAGGACAAAAAATAACAATTAAAATGTATTATGAATAATAACAAAATAGCCTATGGGTTGCTGGTCCTAACTTGCTGGATTTAGAATGGTTTTGGGCACTCATCAAGTGGAATGCCAGCTAGATAAATTTAACATCAGCTTGGTCAGACTGAGAGACCAGTTTGACAATCTTTAACAAGGTAAGTCCACTATCTTAAGCTGTTTGTTGTTGAATGTTTTAAAAACAATGACTAAAACATAGGCTATCTCTGGTTCAAACTGTCAGAATACTAATATAGTTACAGAACTTATATTGATACAATTGCTTTAAATATAATACTAAGAGGTCTCTTCTGAGACCTTTAAAAGGTTAAACCTTTGTGCCACCCAAACAAACAAGAAGGGCTTAAAGGTGACCTTGCTGACATTCAGCTTGTTGACTAAAGCATATGCAACAGTCCACATTCCAAACCAATGTGGAACTGTCCGTTGATGGGATGAGATCAATAAGACAGAACAATAGGAACCCCTGGGAGCAGGGGCACCTTGACCTTAAGAATAAACCTGCCCATCTGTCCCTCCTGAAGCGGCCGATAGAAGGTCAAAGGACATATTGGACCAATCTTACCTTCATTAAATGAGGGATTGCTTCGATTGTTACTTTAAAAGGTGAAATATGTAAATTATGAAGCACTAGTGGCACCAAACAAAACTGCAAAAACAGCTTTCTACAAGTAGTCCTACCCTAAACTCATGCCATTGGTTTTCAGGCCCGTTTAAGTCAACAAATCCTGCAAAAATGTGTCCCACATTAAACTGCCATATAAAAGTATTTACACATAGTAAAAAACAGACTTTGCCTTTAAGTCTGAAAAAACAGAAAAATGTGAATAGACTGGATTGAGTTGAGTTATTACCTTCTTAGACTAAATGGTTATGATTTATTAAAGGGCCGTGAGGGTTTGCTGTGTATGCAGAATGGCAGCACCAGCACCTCCGCCGCAACAAACAACAGCTGTTTCTGCTACAAATAGCCTTGCTGATTATGACCAACATATGTAAATTACATCTAGCAATGTCCTACCAAATCTCTATGGTATATATTTAGTAGTAAGGGGCAGACTGTAGCCATAGCATAGGACTGCCTGAATAACAGTGAACTAAAGGATATCAGCCACAACAATGCAGCCACAGACAAAGACCTAAAATATGTGTATAGTCCAATTAGAGCAAAATGTACTCTAACATGAGGAGTCCTGAGGATTACATGCATTTAATCGTCCTTGTACATGCTTGACTAACAAACAACCCCACTGACATGGGAATTACACATCCAGCCCAGTCAAGGAGCAAATGTAGGGCAAAAATAATAAGCTTTCCACTCGACTTGCGTTGCGGAGGTGGCGCTGTCTAGCATACAATGCACTTAATCATTGCGCAAATATGCTTTAAGAAGCTAATGAGCAAAAACAATGATGCAAAATAAAGAAGACGGTTATGCCATCCTTTGCCTCACAAATGAACTACTGTCTGTCAAAAAGACAACTATAACATTGAGCGGAATCCAAATGAACGCAATTGCATGGAGCAGTCAAGACAAGCTAGTGACGTGGTGATTCACGGCTGTTGAAGGGTAAACATTGCAAAACAAAGACTTCACAGATACTGAACGGTCTTTATCGCTTTCTTCGCTTAGGGACACACCTCCATGACAACCGACACAGGTACAACGCAGCCACTGTTCTCTCAACACTTGGCAGGAGCTGTTAACCTTATGCAAGGCCTTATTGTGCACATAATTCATTTTTTCAGCTCCACGTCAGTCATCTGATTAGTCATACCATGTTTCTCCAGGTGGAAGCGAAGAAAGCAGAGAACCAATTATAGGCTTGTTAAGAGGTGACATTCCTCAAATTTTCACCCTGAAGGCTTGTGTGGCAATACCCCCTACTTTATGAAATTAAAAAAATCTAATTGTGAAAGTGTTTTGCTCAATCTGCTTGTGTTAATGAAATGCTCAAGGTTTGGTCTTTCCACCCATCCAACAGACAGAGAGAGATGGGGAAATTGATGTCTTTGAACACTTCACGTAGATTCGCCTGTCCCAATTTGAAGTCTCTCTTTGTGGTAGAAACCTCCAAAGAGTCCACTTAGCAAGCGCGAGAGAGTCATATTAGTCCCGCTGAGAACAGAGATCTGGTTCAAAGACAGAGAGAGAGAGAAGCCAAAAGGAGACGGCCCTGTGTGCATCAGCCAGCCTTCTAAAATCTCCCCCCTCTCACAATGAGCGTAGATGCTTGAATGAGATTTGGTTCAGCCAAAGGAGAACTGTGGAAATCTATCTGCTGATATTTCAATCCTCGTCTCCAACTCGAAACAAAGCCCCGCACAGAAACAAACAACATAGAACCCAATGCAGATACCAGTGCTCCAGTGCTCTAGTTTTTCGTAGCATTTGCCATTTTAAATATTGAGCAGCTTGTCATCCGAGGTTAAGCTCATGAAGAAGGTGGAAAGGAAGAGGGAAGATCCCAAAGGATGGCGGAAACGTACGAGCCTGAGTGAAAGGGTTTGAAATTAAACTATTGTAAATCAGGAAAAGGCATTTGGTGGGGTTGAGACCCAACTGGATGAATGGAAGTGAGTGTTACAGTGTCAGGTGTAGAGGCAGATGGCTCTGTGCATCTGATAGGGTTTGCCAGCAGCCTTGCTCTCTTTCCCATGGGCCTTTGCATTAGGCAGAAAAGAGAGAACGTTCCAAGATGGATGGGTTATTATGAGGCTGGGGCTGCAATTTATTAAATATGATATAGCCTAAAGATGTTAAATATAAAGCAGCCGATAAAATATAAAGGAACACTTGGCTTGCATAAATATAAATTATTTACTCACCCTCATATCATAACAAATCTGCATGATTTTCTTTCTTTTATGAAACACAAAAGAAGGTATTTTGAAGAATGTTTTGGTCTACACAATGAAAGTTAATAGGGTCCAAAACAACATGTTGTTCTGTGTTCCACAGAAGAAAGTCATAGAGGTTTATAATGACATGAGTTTGAGTACTCAACCTATCCCTTTAATATGGAGAGACTGTTAGATTAGGCAGATAGAACAATTAAGAGCAATATATAGATGTAAAATGAAGCAGAAGCAATTCGGTAATATAATTACAGAACCATTAAGGTTTCCAGTACAAGCCTTGGCCTTCCTTCAAATCGCCAGCACTCGTATCGCGGGCTGTTCCCTCTGTCTCCATGTCAGTGATTTTAAACAGTTCTGCTAAAGTCACATGACTGCAATACAACACCTATAGCCTGACCTTTAAGTTCTAAGATGACACATCCATGCTTCATAGCAAATCCTGAAATGAAACAACAGAAGCGAAACAAACCAATGATCATGAGCTTGTTTTTCTTGTCTATTAGCCACACAATGTCTTTGATTCAGAATTCCAGGGTGCTAAGGCCAGGTGATTCTGCCAGGAATGTCAAGAAAGTCACTCAAGTAGAAGTGAGAAGGGAAGTCTGAGTTGGCATCAGCTCTTTAGGGTTGTCTAGCACAATAAGGATAAAATGGTTTACTCTATATGAAAACCTACGACCTGAAAACCGAATCCCCAAACCTCCAGGCTGCGGAAGCGTCATAGGAAGACACTCCATTGTGTCATCTCCCACCTTCAAAAAGAGCCATAAAAGAGAATGGGAGGAGGAAGAAAATTGCTGTGAACTCAATGGCTGACTAAAAGGAAACCTTTTCTTGCAACAAAAGCTTCCATTGGGACAAGAAAAGTAAAACTATATACGTCAGAAATAATTGACAAAGCTTTATCTACAAAAAATAAATAAATAAATCAGGAAAACACTAACAAATGTCACCCTAAATTTCCTCGCCTTGGTAGACAGCACATTTGGAAAGTTTTAAAATTGACATTAGCAGTTGGAAACCGCTGCTGAATATACAGCCGGCTATATTAAACCAATTATATTGCTCATCTTAACAAGAGGATTGCGGGCTATGTAGGGTACTGGAAGAGTGCCAGGGATGGTGGATGGAAGGGAGTTGGTGGTCCCATTTAAGACGTCACTCTCTTGCTCACAAAGGTGCACATTAAAAATGGAGTATCCGAGGTCACTTTCGGCCAAACTGAAGTACCGTTGATGGAGTGGTGCAGTGATCCTTTCCTGTGCCCATGCAGGGAAGCTGAGAAAGGTCTGGCTATTGATTCCTCGGGCAACAGATGGCCATAGCTAATCCCTGTCTGTGTCCATGAATTCTCCCGATGCTTTCCATCGAGAAAAAAAAAAAAAAAAAAGTCCCTCAGTACATTACTACCAGCAAATTAACAATGTTTCCTTTGTAATCATCTTCTGAGATGCCACTTCAAGAGAACAGATTTCACTGCTAGCCGACATTTCAAATGCTTTTCATGGTCTTCAGCTTATGTACCCAATCATTTTTTTCCTTCGGAGAACATAATCTTACAAAAACAATCAATGAACAAACAGGGTCTTGCATAGATCACTATTTTGGGAGTTTACAGACAGGCAAACAGATTAGGAACTAGAGCATCCGATCTAAGTCTCGAGATAATAAAATACTTCCTTTCTGAGAGAGGCAAAAGACAAACTCTTCCAGAAAGAGGTCACACTTAGGGCAGGGGCTGTTTAGTCTTCAAATTAAGCCATTTGGATCTTGTTCCCTGAGGTGTTCTCAACTCCTGACCTTGATTTGGTAAACTTGAAACACATCCGTACTTATTTCCTTTCCATTATCTGTGAATTATGCAAACTATGCACATAATCTGCCCTACCATTCAGGATCTGGGCGCTCAAATATGCTCTGATTGTTTACCATCCCTTGGGAACCAGAAACGCACGGAGGAAACAACTAATACTGAGGAGTCTTCCCATGGAGCCAGACACACAAACATACACAACCACCCACACTGGACAGTCATCTATGAACAATGAAAAAGGGGAGGAGTCTTCTGATTTGCTTGCTAGGGTCAAAGGGGTCTCACAAGAATTAGATAACTCAATCAACAGTCAATCAAGGGCTAGCTCAAACTCAGCTGCATCTAATAGCTATAATTTCCCTAAATCACATTTAGCACAAAACCATTTGAAAAACATCTGCTGATCCTTCTCTAAGATCTTGAGGTTGGTCAAAGGCCCGAGGGACGAGACCAGAGAGTTGAAGAAAAGACTGCACACTTAATTAGCCTGACCGCACTATGTTGAGAAAGCCGAAAAGTCCCACAGGGTTCACATGAAGAGTCCCTCAGTGCTGACAGGTGCCCGCCATGACACCGAGAGAGGGGAAATTAATCCGCTAACACAAACAAATCGCCCTCAGGCCTGTTTTCTGTCAGGGGTAGCGACACAAAGCCCATTGATTTGAACTCTCTGAGCACACAGAAAGTGTTTTTGACGGGTTCCCTGCTGTCAGACATTCGGGGTGTTTGACTTCTAATCCACCCTGAGGGGGTTTCAAATAACCACACAAAGCAGCATGAGTATTCATTCAGCAGTATATCACCATTTAAGTGAGAATATGAACATTTCACAGAAACAGCACAACATTCTTATAGCTGAAACCAAAAGGACACAGATGTGTTTCTTGGTTGGCTCCAAGCCCTGCTCTCAAGAGAAGGGTTTCTGACAAAATTAGCTAGGCTGAACATAATTACATTGGAGTTTTGATAATTAATTTAACAATAAAATATATGGCAGCTTATGAGATGAGCATTCACAGCCATCTGCACCTCATTTGACATGCAACAAGACATTTGGGCGGATATCTGTAGTCTCCATTTGATGAAGACATTTCATTTACATGCCACTCAGTTTCTAACAGATGAGAACAAAGTATTTGTCTGAATTTGAATAATGGATGCACCTAAAACAAAGACAGCGGAGCTACAAAGGGTTTCAGCCTGCAAAGCACACAAACCCCTCCAATTTGGGCATCAAAAACTCCAAACCCAGGAGAGAGAATAAAACCGCAGATTTACTGGGTAGACTGCCAAGATGTTCGGAGCAACAGCTGGCTGCCAAGGTTACTGCTGAAGGAACAAAAAAAAAAAACTATTTCTCTTTAAAGCGTTACAAATTAAGCGAGACTAATCCATTTCAGACCGTTGCAGGGCTTTCAACACCATTGAATAATGAGTACTTTCGGATGATCTCTCTTATAGTATGAAGACCAGTGACAGAATGAGCATTAACGCTATTAGATTGAAGATCATCAAAATGTGTTTCAAAATGAAAATGTAGCCTACCTATAATCAGTAGTAGACATTTTGCAAAAATGATAAAAGATCTTTGAGACTGTGAGGCTTTGAAACAATAGTTCTCACGAAAAAGATCAAGCCTCATCTCATTCCAAACTCGACTTACTTTCTTTTATGGGCATCAAAAGGAGATATTTTGAAGAATGTCTTTTCCATAATGACAATCAATGACAGCCTTTATAAAGAGCACAAAATCACCATAAAATTAACATAAAAATAGTCTGCATTAGTTGTGCGCTATTTTCCAAGCCGTTAGAAGCCCCTTTGTGCAAACAAAAAACTAAATCATTATTCTAAAAGTCATTATTCACTGAAGATTTGGGAGATCTGCCCTAGAACTTCTTGGGCGAGTTTGTGGGTGAAAACCATACCCAATTTGTGAATGATTCGTTTAAATCTGTTTATTTTTTTAATTTGCAGATCGCAGAAATTGCAAGCAATCTGAATTGTGAGCAAGTGTTCAATAGGCTATAAATCCAATCCCATACTAACATTCCTCATGTTTGAATTTTTAATTTTTCAACTCTTTGAATCTAAAGGCTCGTCTTATGGGATAACAAAGTGATGGCTGGTTCCACACTTTGAACCAAAGAGAGTTTGCTTACTGTTTCATGAAACCGAGTATTCTGCCATCCTACTGATTTGGCATACAGCTTTCTGCTTACTTTATAGTAGGGAAGTAGGCATATACGGACGCGCGGAATGATTTGTTCAAGAATCAGACAAATCCGACTCTGAACAATTCAGCGTTTAACTGAAGTGAATGGAGAGTGGATAGCGACTTAAATTTCGGCCTGTTCCCTGTTCTTCCTCACACAAAGCTATCACATGGCGTCACAAGACTTGGAATATATTTAACGACTCGTGTGGATTACTTTTGTTTCACGGAAGAATGTCAAAAGGGCTTGAAAGGAAATTAATTGAGTAAATGATGACAATTTAAATTTTGGGTGAACTAACGATATAGCCTAACAAGTTTTAAAGTGAAAAGACAACGACAAAGCGGATAAATATTAAACTTTGTTTACGCAAATCGCAGATATACAACAGCTGGAGTGCAAACAAATGTGTTGTAGGATGTTTTGTTATTATTCACCCTAGGCTATCCCAAACACTGAATAATGCTATACGAAACTGCCCGCTGGCATCAGCAACGGCACATATAAACAAATGAATTGTCCTTATCTAAAACAAAGCTAAATATTTCCCGCTGCTTTCCTGAAATAATCTATTGTTAAAACCAAAAACACACGCGCTGTGGAGCCGGGTGGATGGACAAAACCCACTCCGTGGAGTTCACCTATAAGAAAAAGTTTCTTTCGGAACAAGTTCAAATACAAGAGACAGATTCAATTGTTAGTCATCTTACCTCGCCAAGGACGAGACGACAATCCCATTGTATGTGGAAAATTATACAACGAACGATTCCTTGTGTCAATACACGCGTTATTTCCCAAAGAGACGCGCCTTCCACAATAGAAGCGCAACAACTCAACAGATCTCAGGACAACAGCGAGCGGCTGACTGACAGCCCCACCGGCACAAAGCCCGCCTCTTCTACGCGCTGATTCGCCGTGGTGGACACAGAACTCCTCCTCCTTTCATAGAGGATTATAATTTGCTATCTGGCCTGTCAATCTCGCCCTATGACTTTAAAGGGGCTGTTTGGAACGATGTTTTGAGACTCATAATAGTCTCATGTTGAGTAAATTATATCTACCATGTAAATAAGCCTATTAAATAATGTTTTTTAGGGATGATAAATAAAGTTCTATAAACGTCCACTTTTTAAATTACATGTTAATGTATGCATTTGTAAGCAAACAATCATTTAATCCATGAAATTGCCTCAGGGTAACATACCCATAGCCTATATTTACAAGCACATTGTGCATTCTAGATGCCAATTAATAGTGAGGGGATGACGTTGAATAAACAAGCAAAATGCTTTGACTTGGTCACACTACATCCTGGTGGTCATTTAAAAACTTTTCTGTTGTGGGGGAGACATTTTTCCCCTTCGAGCTTTTTTCACCCTTCAAAATCACATTTAGTGTTATAAATAATTTCAATGGGGATTTGCTTAAATGTGTTTTATTTTTTGCCTTGAAGCAAACATTTTGCAACAGTGGAATAGATGTGAACAGTGGATATGGACAGAATGGATTTTGTGTTATTCATTATTAAATACTACAGTATTTACTTGACATCTAAGTTTAAGTAAATAGCCAGTGAAGTTTAAAAAAAATAAAAATAAATAATGTAACAGTTAGTGTAAAGCCTGGTGTTTCTTATAATGAAATTGTTACATTTTCTTTTTCTATTATGACTAATTTTCTAAGCGCTTTGAGTGCAGAGAAAAGCGCTATATAAATGTAATGAATTATTATTATTATTATTATTATTATGACATCAACAGATTGTGTAGTAACTCAATTTCACAATACACACAAACCTGTCTATGATGAATTTCCTTCAATTTAACTGGCAGCATACCTAAAAAGTTTTCCAAATTTAACTGAATCAAACATTAACAGCTTTTGTAGGCTAATGCATGCAAGAGGGGCTAATTTGTCATAAATTGAATTTTAATAATGTAAGCCTCATATTATTGGTATGAATAACCTTACACGCTAGTAAAATGTCAAGTTATTTTTAGATCTGATGGGAGATACCCTGTGATATGTGTGTCATCTTATACATGTAGCTTGACAAGGGTTGTGTTTCCAGGACTGTATTACATGTTTTCTTTACATTGGCTTGAAGCAATCAGCATACAAGTCACACTGACACTTATGTGGTCTCAGTTTTATTTTGTGCAAAATAGTGAATGATGTAAGTGTGAGAATAACAAAACAGCACTTTATGGCCACACGAACACATTAATAATCCCTTCAATGTCATATATGCTCCATGATAGTGATTTACAAACTGTTTTCTGAGATGTACAGCTTATTACAATAGTCTGGTTATAAAAGGGAATGCCATATATGCAAGTTTTTTCTCATGACAGTCTTGTTATTATTTCTTCCGCGAATCAGCAGGATGATGTCTCTGGGTCTGATGATTCTGTTGTTAGCTCGAAATGGGTGTGTACAGAGGTGCCTTTTTATTGCACATGGGTTAAACCTTCCACTACTAGCAGGACAAGGGCTCCACCTGGAGTTGGGCAATGGTAATTTCAAACTTCTATCGTGTGTCTGCACTGTAGTCTATACAGTGGGTCTTGGATCAACCTTCAGAAAGACAGTTTTGCATTAAATTTACCATGTTGATATAGAGAGGAATACAACTAAAATACAATAATACATGTACAGCATAGTAAATGCACAGCAGATAAATGATGAGATGTTCAAAACGATCCCATCCATGAAATAACCCATCTTGCCAATGATGTGATGGGGTTACATGGGCAAAATAACCATCTCATCCATGGAGGGGGTGTGCTACCTGTCCCCTGCTGGTTTTGATTGATAGCCCTGCAATTAAAAAAAAGCAATTAACCAGCCATTAAAAGAGGAAATGTAATTGTTCATTTGTTTTTCATTATAAATCTGCATGTGTCATATCATATACTCATTCATGTTCTCAATTTTAAGCAAATTTTAAGTCTAAAGGGAAATACTGGCCTAATTTTGAAAGCTGTGTTTAGGGCCCAACACAGCTGTCAAACATGGCGATCAATTTCCCTGTTATCCCCATGAGATATTGTCATTATTGCAGCCTGGAGTATTTGTCAGTGTAATAAAGGCCATATCATTTCATGATTAATAACTGGAGCATAAAAATATCTAATTCAATTACAGACACTGTCTTTTTCATTCTCTTCGTCCAGAATTGCAGGTGTCCCACCAGTAAAATGTATACAATTCCTGTAGCTCTTTATGTATAGCCTGTACTTCTCCAATGCAACATTCACATTATATTAGATGTGTTATCATTCATAACAATTGCTCAATTAAAAGTAAAACATAAAATGTTGCTCAATGGAGTATTGAAGAATCGTCTGAACTGTGCACATGCCCAACAGATGGAGCTATTTGCTAATCACATCACACTTTGGCAGGTCACATAGTCTAGCCACTAATATGAATATGGCACGAGTTAACCATATGACGACATGTCAGTGTCTCCAAAGAACGGCACTACTCTATTGTCTAATATTCTATCAAATAATTTTCAGTGATGACCAATTAATTGGACGATTGGACGCAAACCTGAAACTCCAGTCTTCAGCGTCACATGATCCTTCAGAAATCATGTTGAATACCGGTGCTCAAGAAACATCTATTATTATAATCGATGTTGAAAACAGTTGTGCTGCTTATATTTTAGTGAAAACTGTGATACATTTTAATATTTATTTATTCATTTCATATTTTGTAACACTGTAAATGTCATTTTTGGTCAATTTATTATGCCGTTGCTAAATTAAAGTATTAATTTCTGTAAAAACGTTTGAACTATAGTGTATATAGGCATTATATTGGTGCAAATTGCAGTTTAAAAATAACAAGAAAACAACAAAATATGACAAATTCAATATCAGTCATTAACCTTTATTGTAAGAATCCTCTCCTACCTGTTTCTTCATCTGTATCTTTTTCCACAGCACAGTTTGAAGTGAGATTACCCACTCTTCCTCTCCAGATATCTTCCAGTTCCTCTTCCTCCTGCTGAAACAGCCAGTGCCCTGGCTGAAGAAGCTCCTCCGTGCTGATGTTTGCTTTCTCTGCACAATCTACTCTGGTCTCTTTCACTGTATCACTGAAACACACTGCACAGTCTCTCACACCACAGTCTATGATACGGCCTCTCTTACGGAAGCCCTGGCCATTAGGGAACAGGTTTTCTGAGGCGTTTATCTTCACATGTTTGGACGTGTTGTATAAGTGGCCATTCAGGTCTTTTATTTTGGTATGAACACTAAAGCAATTGTGACCACAGGATGAAGAAGGACATAGAGGCCTGCATTGACTGACTGATGGGGAACCATTGACCACTGGAGGAGAGGCTTTGTGACAGCTCGAGGAATCATTATCAGGTCCTTCATATTCAACTAATGTGAAAACCCTCAAGGCAGGTTCTGTGCTTTCATAAACTTGGTTCAATTGTTGGGTCTTGACCACAGGTTCTTCTGTATCTTCAGAATCTTCCATATCTACCGGGTTTTTTTCAGTTTGTCTCATTTGAATCATTGGTTCCACCTCTAGTTCTAATTGTGGAGTTCGAGTTGATGGTAATGTTTGGTTGTTTGAGTCATCATTAATCTGCACAGGTTCAATCTCCTCTTTATTTTCAATGTCCGAGACACTGTTGGGAAAGTTCTTGGGAAGACTGAAGCTAAGAGTGGATCCTAGAGACAAATAAGAGCAGATGTTTTTAACTGGTCCACTTGAAGTCTTGACAGCATTGGGCAAACTGTCTTCTGGAAAAGGGTTGGATTTGTTATTAATGACCGGTAACATGTTTTTTTTTATGAAAACCTGAAGATTGGAGTTTGAATGACTTTCTTTCGCTTTCCGTTCTCCTTCTGGCCAAGTGTTACACCTCCGCCTGAAAATGCTTAAAGATTTGCCAGACCTTTCCAATCTTACATTGCCAAGCGTAGAGTTTCTTCTCTGCTCATCCTCCTTACTTCTGATCGGCTCTTTAATCTTGAACAAAGAACTTGCCTTGAATCTGTTGTGATTGTAAACCATTCCTCTTTCAGCTGTGACATTTTGCGAGAAGGAGGAGGGCGATTGAACTGAGGAGGAACCCAACTCAGAGGTTGTTATGTCCTGCCCTTCTGCATGTGGTGGGGATAGGACCTCCAAGACTCGTCCTGCAGATCTGTAACTATCCGAGACGTGTAAATACGTGAACACCTGCCATAGAAAGATGAATGCAAAACTTTAGATAAGCTGAGATGCAACTTACACTCTCATAAAAACAAACCCACGGTCAGTTGTAATGGCCCACAAGCGTTCTGTAAACTGACAATTATATGGCTCTTGAATGCATACACACACAGCTGTGATGGCAATAGCTGATGCATGACTAATATGATTGCATGCCAAGTTAATAAATCCTATATGGCGGCTTCACAGCGCATTATTACAATACACACCACCAGGAGGCTTTTCAAAGCCATGCCATGGAAACTTAATCATGAGGTCATTGTTTTACCACATGGGACAGGATGTACAGAGCCGGGAGAATAATAAGCACATGCATGTCTGGTTTGTGTGCGAGCTTTGAGCTCAGTTTGGAATGTGTCTGAAGTTAACGCAGTTTTTGAAGTCTTACTTACTCTATGAGTGACTTCAGCTGCCACTTCATGCCGCAGGTGGTCATCACTTTGGTTTTGGTTTGTTTCTAGATTGTTGTGTGTTGCATTCCGCATCAAGTCTTGTTTGTAGTTTGGTGACTGAGGGTTTTGCGCTTGATGCATGACTGATAGTTTTTGCACCTGATCAGTGTCTGGTGATAATCGCAGATTAGATTGGTTGTTGATGGACTGCGAATTCTCTGTTAGGTGGTTGCAAAAAGATGATTCACTGTTACATGGGGACAAAAGGCTGGATACTTCCTGTTTGCTTAGTGACTGGACGGGTTCTCCATGGTTTTTGTTTTGCAATTGTCCAAGATTCCAAAAAGATGAATTTTGTTGGGTCTCTTTACTCATGACTGATTCATTCGGCCATTTCACCAGAAGCATTTCTTGTGGCTGTTGCATTTGCATTGAGTTTTTGTCTTGTGATTGATGTCTGTCCACCTGAGTGCTGCTTGTTGAATCTTCATGTATGTCATTATTGTTGGGTGACCATTGCTTTGTCACTTGGTTGATGCCTGAAGACTGTTCATCAAAGGTCAAAATGAGACAGATGCTAGAGCCTAGCGATGCCTTTGAAAGGCAGGACTCCTGACTAACAACACTGGACACATCATGTCTCCCACTCTGTTGTTCGGAGTTGTTTTGAGATGACTGTGTTTCAGTAGCACCTCCTTTGACCTCTCCATTTGTACTGCACAGACTATCAGAAGGATTTTTGAAAGGCATAGCCTAAACAAGAAAAAAAAATTAAAATGAGTACAAAAATAATTGCATTTTAATTGTATTATTAATCAATTCAATTATAGTGTATTTATTTTTTTATTTAAAAAATAAAATAAATTTGTATTTATTTAAAATAAGAGAAATAATTAATGAATGAGGGATTAACATATCTGCATTATTTAAAATTATGGCGTTATCTAACATGCATGATTCTGATATGTCATTTGCAGAATTTTGCTGTGATTTTTTTAAATAATAACTAAACTATTTAAGAGAATGTTGTCCTAAGTAAAGGATTTCAACTTAGTTGTGTTTTATATCTCTTGTATCACTTTTTCCTCTCAAATAATATAGTAATTCAAGTTTTTTTTTTTTTTTTTTTAATAAGTATTTGTTTATTAAGCAGGATAATGTGCAGTCAGATGGCCATTATTGCAAAATAGACCCCTTCAGGGTGATACAAGATCCTGACGGGGTTCATTTTGATATAATGAT
Source organism: Abramis brama (assembly GCF_963993115.1). NCBI lineage: Eukaryota > Metazoa > Chordata > Actinopteri > Cypriniformes > Leuciscidae > Abramis > Abramis brama. Next base: position 8,624,141 of record NC_139985.1, read on the forward strand.
CACATGACTGAATATTATCCCTTACATGTTTTAAATTACATCATTTGTAAAAGATGTCGGAAAAAAAAATCTAGAAACCTGCTGTTCATTTGTTGACTCTGATCTCCCATCCTTGTTTCTTTTAAGCTGCTCTCTTTGAGCGTGCCAGTTCACCTGGATCCATCCCAGCATGCTTTCCAACTCATCTGTTCTCTCCTTGATCTAGAGACAGGAAGATGTTAATCAAGAAAACATCATCATAACGAATATTCTGCAGATGGACGCCGCAAGACAGTTGACATTGCTTTTAGATGACCATGTGGTAACAGTGAGTAAATCAATCACACACTCACAATGTCTTTAAACTGACTCTCATCTTGCATAAGCATTTGACCAGCTGCAGCTAGTTTGCTAAACTCATCCAGCTTTGTTTCAATGCAGTGATCAATCTCTGCAATTTCACTCTCTCTGCAAGCAGAGCTGCCAGCAAGGAGACAGGATCTGGTGTTCTCTGTCCACGTACTAAAGGACACAAAAAGAGAGACCGTGCTAAAATAATATAATATAACAATACCACATATGGGAAAGTATTTCCTGCTTAAGTTGTTGACATCAAACATGAAATATTCACAATGTATAATTATCAAAATTAGTCAGATGTTCTCTCTTACATCATGGCAAGATAGTTTTCAAAGTAGTCCTGAATCTGGTGAAACTTCTCCAGGCGGCCTCTGTTCTCAGTCATGTTGCGGCCTACTTCCTCCCAAGCCTGCAGGATCGCCTGAACTTCTTCCCTGAGAGAGTCTGTCTCCTCTGGGGAAGGAACCTGTAGCTGTCTGGCTAGTCTCTCCATCTCTCTCACCTCTGACTCAATGATATTATAATGAGCCTTTGTGAGACAAAAATTTTATTAATTAGAATGACAACCTGATTAAAAGTGTGACATTTATGAGCTCATTCAACAAATCCCTTAAATGTGACCTATAATTCATTTAATACTGTTTAATCTTAGCAACCTTTTAATACTTAAAAAGCTGGGCTCATCTTTAACTACTGCAGGAAGAAGATATTTTGATGAATGTTGGTAACCAGACAGTTGACGATAGCCACTGACTTCCATATAGGAAAAAATACTATGGAAGTTAATGACTACCGTCTACTATCTGGTTACCAACATTCTTCAAAATATCTTCTTTTTGATTCAGCAGAACAAAGAAACTCAGGTTTGGAACAACAAGTAATGACAGAAATTTCATTTTTGGGTGGACTATCCCTTTAATTACTGCTCTGGGGTCATTCAAATAGTGATAAACTTCTAGTATACATTAGTATACATTTTTTATTATCTGACCTCTAGGTCATCCTGCTGCTCCTGTAGCCCTTCCAGACCACTGAGGTCAGAGTCACAAAGCACAGCCATATCTGCTTCTATATCCAGGAGGTCCATACTGAGCTCAGCACAGCGGCAGAGGTGCTGGTTTATCCGCAGTGTTAGATTAGATAGCTGAGGAAAGACAAATCTGCTCTTAACTGATATACGATTGACTATGAAAAAACATGCAGTAGCCACAAAAAGTGTCTGGACACTTTGCCTTTTAATGTCAGAATGTCATAATGGTAATTCATAAAATATCAACCAATTGGCATCTTTAAACTAATGATGCTAGACATATTCACTGAATTAACTTTACTTTCCTTCCCAAAGTAACTACTAATAGTTACTATAAAATACAGTTACTATATAATAATTTAAATTTCCAAAAACTTTTTTGAGATAGCTGCAAAAGATGTTTTGGAAAAAAAATATTAGCAGTGCGATACAAATTGGTGAAATATTGTGCATGCCATTTATTTATATGTATATCTCTAATATCAGGTTGATGTTGGACATCGCTTTGTGAAACAAGCTCATATTCTACCGAGCTTTGTAGTTCATCAGTGGTCTGGTCCTGTTGCTGGGATCTTTCTTGATCAGTTTGATGACTCAGTAAACCCAGTGACATTTCGGCATCCTCAGCCATTTCTTGCCTATGCAGTGGTCCAGGAACATCCTAAAGCAGATTCACAATGGTGTAAGTGGTCCTGAACTGTATTCATTACATTTTCTAAAATCATACACAGAAACATCATGTTATGAGTCTGAAACATGCTATATATAATTACCACATAAAAAAATAACACTTAAAACTAGAGGTTTAATATTGTATATGATGTTTGGTTTACTTGGCTCTTTTTGTGATATCCGGTGGGATCCAGAAGTTCAAGGAACTTTTCAAGCATTCCTGAACTGCCGCCTTCTACATTTTCCGGGAGATGGTTTGAAAGTGTGAATTCTGATACCATCTGTGCGGCTTTATCTCCAGTTTGGTTTTTTTCCACTGGTTCAGTCTGATTGTTCTCTCCATATTTCGTCTGCAGAGCATCCCAAAGGACCTCCACCTGGCTTAGGAGCTCCTCTATTTTGTGGTCTTGTCTTTGCTTTGAGCAGTCATGCTCTTCATTCTTTATTCAATTTCCAAAAGGAGATGAAAAGAGAAAGTGAGATCATTTATCAGTTTAGTGCATTGTTATGAAAAAATCTTGAAATCGTATTACCATTCCAGTGGATGTCTTTGACTCTTTCACCATCTTATTGGGTATGAAACAATCTTGAGCGGAAACAGGGGTTGTTTGAGCCATCTGGGCGATACAGCTGGGAAAGCATTAACTGTTAATCAAACTTTACTCAACAACTGCATCTTGAAATCCATTGTATGAAATGACATCACACAATTACGGATAATTTACTTCATCAGTCATCCACAGATTCATTGTGAAATAAAAAACAAATTGCACCTCTTCCTGTCCTGTTTTTCCGAGATATTGTCCAGCTTGGAACAGCTGCTCTCCGACAGTGAGCCTCGACTCCCTACAGAACATTCCTCAACTGGACTCCACATCCTTTGGGCCCACAGCCCTTGAGAGCACTGCAGAAATACATTTTTAGGCATATAATATGTTTAATAATAATTGATGTCGGGCCATTGAATTATTAGAAAATAATGCACACATGAGATGGTAATGCACGTCATGGCTGTTACACCTTGGGTGTGCATTATTTTCTAATAATTCAATGACCCGACGTCAATTATTCCACTTATACTACACATCAAGACATTGTTTAGATGCTGTTTTTCAAGACATTTGTCAGGTTTTTGTCCTTAAAACGCTCTTGTGTGTAGGACTAATTTCTTACGAATCTCATCCCACAACTCCATTGCTAATTCCAAAACAACGTTTTAGAGCTAACAGAGGCTTGAACCATTGATAGCAGACTAATGTAGTTATTAATTCAGTTGTTAGAGAGAGAGAGAGAGAGAGAGAGAGAGAGAGATTAAGCATTTCTGTGCATCTCTCAACAGTGTTCGGCAGCAGCTTCTCTACTAATAGCGAAACTGCACTTTTATCTGATTCAAGAACAGCGGCGTTACCTCACTAGAGAGAATAGTCATGTAGCTTTTAACCCAGCAAACACAGAACGTTCTCCTAACGTTAATATTTGGTTCCCGCTTGGTTATTGTTTTGAGAATCAAATAATAACAATCTAGGAACGTTCTTTTTAGGTTTTATTTTTTGCAACCATAAAATAACGTTCCCAGAACGTTGCAGGGAGGTAAATAACCTAAAAATAAAAATTTCTGTTAAGTTATTTTATGTTATTATTTTGAAACCATAAAATAATGTTCCCAGAACGTTGCAGTGTGGTTGTTATGATATAGGAGTAAAGAGGTTAGGGGAACGTTAGAATAACGTTCTACAAACCAAAAAGTAACATTGTATTTCCATTTAGAAAACTTTCCTGTCTAACCAAAAACAAACCGTAAAAAAGAATGTTCTAGGAACCAAACATTGTTAGCTGGGAAGTTGCTTAACTATTTTACATATAAAATCGTCAGAGCAATGCTAACAACACATTTTTGTGCGAGTGTGTGTCCGTAATGTATGTGTGTGCATTTGAGTGGAAGAACATGTGCTGCTTTCCATACATAAAACATAATTTTGTGGCAAAAAACATCTAAATAATTTGTCGTTTTTATCCTATTGTTTACTATTTTCATTTACTTGAGTTTTGATTATTTTGCTGTTGTAAGCTGTAAGGACCTTTGAAATAACTGAAATGAAAAATGGCGAAGTGATATGGACATGTAGCTAATTCGGTCAAAACCTGCCTGGAACTACTTTAGCCGAGAACATTCTTCAACTAATCAGAAGATTCAAGCATTCAACTGCCCCATAGTATAATCATGGATAATTCACACCAAAATATCACAGACACATGGGGTGGTATCTTTTGACTTAGGCTGGTAAGATATACCCTAGCAACCACATAGCAACATGCTTAAATCCATTTAAAACACTTTAGCAACCACATAGCAACGTGCTTAAAACTACTTAGAACACTTTAGCAAACACATAGCAACATGCTTAGAACCACTTAAAATATCTCAGCAACTGCATAGCAACATGCTTAAAACCACTTAGCAACACCTTAGCAACGCCATGGCAACTACTCACAATGCCCTGTTATTATGGTGGTAAGTTTGCGTGGTATTTAATTGTTATATGATATCTGGAGAAGCCCATTTCAACTTAAAAAAATATGTATGTTTTTATATTTACATAAGGTAATTGTGACTTTATATATGACAGTTTAACTTTATATTTAAAATGTGACTTTATTATCTTAAACTTCATCTCGCATTACTTTTATTATTATTTTTGTTTAATCTGAGGCAGAAACAGGCCTCTATAGAAATCACATGAGTAGGAAAGCCAATATGATTGGATTTGAGGATTCAGTTGTGGTTTTGCTGAAGGTCACTTACATTCTCTTGCATCATTCTCAAGCATGATTTGAACTCTTTTTCTATCTTTGCAATTAAAACTAAAGTAATATCATTGTCTAGATAGAAGTTTGTCTGTCAAGTGAGACCAGTTTAAAGCCTCATTGTAAATGATTGTCTCACCGAACAGAAATTTCAGACCAATCTACTTTTCTGTGTGGTCATGACTGGTCATTTATAATCACACGCTGACATATGTTTTTGGAGGCAGTGCAACTAACCTCAAATCCTCTGAGACGGTTTTGCTCCTCTTTGACGTCTTTTCCCATTATGCTGTGACCCTCATTTCTAGCAAAGCTCTGTGAGTCAGGGCATGTGGTTGGAGGATCAACGGGTAAAGTTGACGGACGTTTTGAAGACACATCTGTCTTCTGGTTCCTGTAGAAGTGGAACAAAACATTACCTCTAATGGCACCACTGAGGCATCATTACTCTTCAAACATTTCAAACATATGATATTTCATCATACTTTTAGACCATACAAGCCAGTAGACTGTAAATCTTTAATGGTAACAACTTGCAGATTGAAAATATAAAAATATCCACAGATCACTAACATCATATCTCTGCTGCTTATGTAATCCTGGATGAATTTTGCAGCAATTGTTTTGGTTTGGGTATGTATTACTGTTGGCAGGATATGCAAGCAATGATGTCACCTCCTTCTTGTCTGGTTAGCTCATAGTTTCAGGAAAGGTGTGTTTGCAGAGCTAGTGATAGAGGACTTGTTGAAAGAGCCAAAAAGGAATGTAACCATCTCTGTCGACAAAGCCAAAATGGCTTGTTTGCTGCATTTAAAAAAAATAGCTAATTAATTTAATGGCAAATAACTAACAATTGGTGTATAGCGCCACCTACAGTAATTAGTACAATCATCATGGCAATATTTATGTATATAGAAGTCTTGGCTGCTGTGGGTTTACTCCCATTACCAAAACATATTAATTTAAGAATATATTCATATTTAACCTATAGCGCCATATTTAATTTTTTGGACAGGAATGACAATGAGGCTGTGAGGGATAGAATACAGTGTGGTCAATGGATTGTACCTTTGTTGCTGACGAAACATCTTTCCAAAAGAAAACTTTCAGTAGCCAAAAACGCCATAACAGTTTTAAAAGTTGTGAGTTGTGAAAATTACGTCATCTAGGACCTTTATACAGTGCATGCCATTGTAAAGACTGTCTATCCATCACAACCTCATTTTCATTTTCATCAATTCAATATGGCGTCTAACCTGACTAAGGTCCATTCCTCCCTTGTTTCTTCATTTTTCCAAAGTTATTGATTTTCGCATATATATTTCTGTCATGACAACTCTCAGAGTGTTTGACATGGTAATGGATGACAATGTTAATATGAACAATGTAAAGATCTGCTACACTGCTGCTGCAGAGCAAGTACTTGCTACTGCCAATAGACGACACTGCTGTGAGCAAGTAAGACATTCTGCTGCTGTACAATATACCATACATGAATTACCCTTAGCAGATCTAGACAGGTGGAGCATGGGGAAGGTGACAGATTTCTGAAAGAGTGCTGCAAATTGCTATGCAAATACCAGATGCTGACCAGGTATTTGAAAGTTGAGCAGCAAGCTCATTGGCTGCTGATACAGCAGGAACCAATCAGCTTTGCCCTATAGAGAACAATGTGACAGCAAGCAGATTGAGTTAAGGACATATCAGCCTGCACCATCTAGAGTTTCATGACAGAATTTTATATTTTAAAATTACAATGACTAGTTTGACAATGACTAATGACTAGAAGGCCACTGGAAGTACCATATATGTGATTTTTGTGTACGTGTGTTTCCAGTTGGTGTAAATTTAGAATAATCAATCAATATTTGTTCCATTTCCTAGAATTGAAAGACTTTTAAGATAAATGTAATAAAATTGTGTTTAATAAAATTTTATAAATGTGTATCTGCTAAAAGTACATTTTCAAAAGCCTTACAGATGCAAACTAAAATCCACAAAACTCTCATTTTGAGTTCAGAATGTATAGTTTATTTTATTCCGCTTAGTTGTTTTAAACGTTCTGTGTTTATCTGAATTAGTTGCTTTAATAGTGAGATTTATGACAAATATTCAGACAGTTATTTTTTATCAGTTCCTTCCTCAGTGCATTCCTCCAGATGCGTTTTAACAGAGTACCTGTCTCTGATCATATCTTCATACCATACATATGAGCTATTCCTCACATCTGCACCAGTACTGAGACTAAATCCACTATTATAGCCTTTGTTCATCTACAACCACCTTTTCCTTTTCTTCCTGTCTGTCATTCAGTTCCTCTGTATCTCCTCGCTAACACTTTCAGAAGTCATACTATTGAGGTCACAGAGGTCACACTCCAATCTGACTGAGTTTCCATAATGGTGTGAGTATTTGTGGAATTCTGTGTCTAAAGCTGTTGACTGTTCTGTGATAACAGCCATGATCCAATGTGATATTTTGTAAATTAGAAGGGTGACGTTAGCTCAGCCACTAATTACAGCTTCCTTTAATGGTATTGGCAACGTTTTAAACCAGACATGCGTGGTTTAATAAAATGATCTAAAAATCGTTCAGTAAGCAAAATAACATTTTTGTAAGCTCTAAGTGATATTTGTCCTGCTGGATACTTATAACAGAATCACCCATTAAAAAGATTGCATAAACTGCCAACGGCTTAAACTCAGGACCAACGTGCAATTAAGTTTGAAACTAAATACATAGCAATTGGATTAAAACAACATCTACCATTCATGATCTAAGACTCTGCAATTGGTCAATATCGAAATAAAAGACCATAACATTACATCACTAAACCACATGTCAGCTCAACTCCTGGTTGTTGACAATTATGGATTCCATTTTAGCACAATGTCATGTACTATTCCAAGCCTTAAATATGACCTCACTGCTGCTCTCAAGTACTTTATTTACTATTGTTTTTTGTCCACAGGAGGACAATGGCAGTAAGGAGACTCTCGTTTACCGGAGAAACTCCTGGAGAAGTGCCCAGTTCTCCTTCACCTCGGCCTGTTTGCATGTAACTCGTCTGGCCAGGGTTGGGTGGAGAGTTGACAGGCGAGACGCAGACTCATTCAGCATCTGGAAAGAGAGTTGTCCAGAGAGGGGTGGGGTCATGGAAGGAAATGACATCATTCATTTGGAGTTCATATGCTACAGTCCAGAGAAAAAACGCGTGCGTGAGACTAATATAACGGACTAGTATTTGGTATAGTGAGAAATCATACATAAAAAAAGCAAACTGACTGTGTCAGGTTCATATGTTTTCATGTTCTCAAATTCAGGTTTACACAAGAAGACATTATTTCCTCTGATGAGATCATGGATAGACTTACATTGATCTGACAGGCAATTTCTCTCTTCTCTTTGTCGCTTTTTTGGATCTCGCCCGCCAATACAAGGTTCCTCTGCAACGAAATTCATTCTGGATCAGTACTTGTATTATTTATAAAGACAGTTTGAGGTCTTTTCTAAATGCCAAAACTAATCAACGCTTGTTTTCTCAACCTTCCAATTAATGCTGCCGATGATGCTGTCAGCCTGTTGGTAAAACGATGAAACGTCTAGTGCCAACATGAGATCTTGATGATAGTCCCTAAGGAGTGATCTCAACTTCAGCCACCTGCAGAGAAACTAACTGTTAGTTTGTATCACTAACAAAAGTGCAATAATTCTCCACTCTCCATAGTGCCAGGAAATCTTACGATTTGTCAACGTGGTCCCCCGGGCTTTGTTTTGTTCTAAACATTTCCAATCCTAAATCTACACCATCTGACGTGTCCTGAAGAGGTCTTTCTGGTTCCTCCTGGCACAGGAGATGCATTAAGCAATCATGAGGTAATAGTTCAACAAGACACATTAATAAACAAAACAGAAACATCTTTACAATGAATTTAACCTGCATCAAGTCCAGACTTGTGGTCAGTTGGATGAGAGAGTTCTCAATGTCCTTGAGGTCTCTCCTTTGGCTGTGAGCCGCGTCCTCTGGTTGATCACATGGGAAAGCTGGCATGCTGTTATCGTAATGAAGGTTCCTTATCTTCCTTCCTTTAGTCCATGAATCAGTCTGTAATGAGATATAGTCACAGTCTAAAGATATATAGCATTTCATTTGCAGTGTGTATATATATATATATATATATATCCTTGTAATTTATTGTGAAATAGCAATTTCTGATTGAAAGTTGTTTATAGACCAACAGGCTATTTCTCATTTCGTAAATCTCCCAAAATATCTTACATCATTCTATGTTGTTCCAACTAATTCGTCTTGCACACTAAGATCTGGTTCTTCTGCAGTTTCTCAGCTGTTAGGCAATAAAATCCTGTTGTTTGTTTGGGTACATGAAGTATAGATTAAAGGCCAAATTGATTCGAAATGATTGCTTACTAGATGATATGCCAAGACATTTTCTTCAGAGGTATCAACTATCTCCACAGCAAACACCTCATATTTATGCACCTGTGTTTAGGACACCCGGGGGATTTGTATGATGTATTTTAGATTTAAATCACATTAATAGCAGGATCAGAGTCTGTTGGCCCACCAACAATACATGAGCCTGCAGCAAGGTGTGGTACTTCCAAATAATGATCTCATCCATTAGCGGTGGTGCTTTATGTTGCAGATCTTGCATTTCTTAACTTGTCTTCTGCACCACTGCGATGACTGCATCCTCAGCACATGGTGTTAAAATTCTGTAACAGCGGGCAAACCACACCTTTTGCCCTCTAACATTTATATTATGGCTTTATGGCTTTACCACTTACATATAAACACGAATCGAGTTTAAGTTGTGGAATACTGTTACATCATTTGCCATTTATTTAGCCACAAAGTGCATCACGACCAATAGTTTAAATATTATTTGGTATCATTAGTGTAGTGCCATGTTTTATCATCAGTTTATTCTCAGATCCTTCCCTCTGTGTTCCAGTTTAGAACTACTTCCCATTTTTTGTGGAAATTACCAGTTCATCTCGGTTGTGGGCTTGTGTAATGAGGGGCCTGGCTATGACCTCATCTCAATGAGCACAGTGTGCAAAACTGTAATAATCCACACAGTTTTTTTTCTTCTTTTTTCTTCCTCTCACAATAAGACAATGTGTTCTTGTTGTACTCATTTGTGCACGCTATGAGAAGCTGCATTTCTATTTTTGTGGGAAACTGTGGAGTGAGTGCATGGGCAAGCGGTAACTGTAACAATTTAACAAACAGCTCATAAAAAACAGCGAGAGACTGAAACTGAGAGAAACAAATATGGAGCAGTGACGCCTGTGAAAAATATGTTGTGATGCCAGTTAAAAAAAAAAAAAATTATTTGAAAAGAATGCAAATGCTGTTGTGGTTTTTATGATCTTATGATCCTGCAGACATTTGTTTTATGTTTTGTTTGTAAAATTGCATTCAGTGAGGAGAAAATATTAAAGTGGGATATATAGGAACTATTATAATATGTATTATTATAAATTAAAATATTGTATAAAAATGTAAAAAAAATATATATTTAGTCATAAAAATATGACTCTACAAAAATATGATTCTAATAAAATAAAAATAAAATATGACTCTAGAAAAATTTACTCTAAAAATAATATATATATATATATATATATATATATATATATATATATATATATATATACATATTTAAAAAAAATTAAAAAATACTGTATGTAGGCTATATGTGTAAATAATTTCCAGCTAAGAAACAATGTCCAACACATGAAAACAATGCATTCTTGCTCACCTCTAGCTGTGCACCAGACTTGTCACTCAGTCTTTCCTCAACTAGAAACAGCTTTTCAGTAGAAGTACTTGGCTTATTCGTCTCATAGTCTGTCACGTTAAAGTCAGTGACATGGCAGTTGATCTGGCTTTCAGCGTTTGCACACATAGCAATCTTCTTGATAGATCTGGAGGAAGTTGATGGGGACACAGAATCCCTCTCATCTTCCTCTTTAATATCGTCTGAAAGTCCCTCCACTGGTGTAGATGTGGACACTCTCTCCTGATGGAAGAAAGAATTGTCATCGTTTGAGTCGTTTCTCATTTCACAGCAGTCCAGACCCGGTACAGGAAGGATGATTCCCACATAATCCAAACATTTTGTCTCGGAGGGGACAGATAACTTAGTCCCGATAGTAAAAGGTTGGATCCTCTTCATTGCTCTTCTTGCTTTAATCATCAGAATGAGGAGCAAATGACCATAAAACAATAAAACATCATTCTCATTGTTTAAAAGAATCCTTCTTCTGCAACATTGATAAAATTACAAGCCTGAAGTCAACCAAGTCAGGTTATAGTCTTTTAAGCTAAAATGGTCCAGTCTGAATTGTTCTGAGAGACTTTTGAGATGCAGACTGCAGGAACTGTAGAGAACGTGACTCTTGCAAAGCCTCACTTCTGCACAGACTATGAGAAAGCGAGAGGGGGGGGTTGAGGGAGGAGAAGAGTAGGGAGAGTTTAGTAGAAACAGGGTGAGGTCATCACACTTAGCCACGGCCCCATTTGGAGGGAGAGAGGGCTGTAAACCCAAGCTGTAAAAGCTTCCTCCTAAAATAAGAAGTTGTGGGAAGATAAGAGTCAGAAACACAGAGTCAAGCCCTCTCTGAGGCCTTGCTTCTCGACAATGATGTCATTTATTTTTCCTCAGCTGTTCCCTTTCACTTTCTTTTTTTTTCATGCAGTCTGAATTTTTTGTCAGATTTAATGCAGCATACAAATCACATTTTCCTTTATGTTTCAAAATATGCACCATTTTGTTCATCTAAAGATATGCTTGGATACTTCCTGCAACTAAATAAACAGATAAATAGGTGTGCAGATGCAGGAGGCTGTAAGTGGTTGAGACGGTGGTAGTCTCATACTATTATCTAAATGTTTACAGAGCAGCAACAGGGGAAAACATTGCACATTCTGGCTGTGGCCCTCCTCTGATTCAAACCAGGTGTTTGGTACAGTGTGTTGGAACAAGCTACTGTATAGCACTTGACTGTGAGGATTAGTCAAAACGCTGATAGACCTGACACTTTATTTTGTGTGATTTTTTTGTATGAAGTTTACTTTAACACCCTTTAAAGTTCATAATATAGCACTCAGTATGTTATGAATTACTATTTACTTATGTTGCACTTTATTGTACAGTATACATGCACTTACAGTGTACTTACCTAAGAAAATACTGTAATACAGTGTCCTTGTTACACATGTAATTACTGTAGTAGTAACTATAAATTATGCATAATTACATGCAACTAAACCTAAACCAAAACATAATCCTATAGTAAGTACGTCATGCAGTTAATTATTATTACTCAGTTATTAAATGTATAATTACACTTTAATATGGACATCTTAAAATAAAGTGTAACCGAAAATACTCTAATATAGGTAACCTCATGGGTTAAGGTTATGGTGTAGGAGGGTTAGTACCAGTTATTACCCATTTATTGTAATTACTATAATAAGTACATAGTATGTTGTTACAAAGGAAACAGGGCTGTAAAATAAAGCACTACCGAAGGAAATTACCAACATGTCCAGACATATATAAGCACAGTATAATAGGGCTGGTTAATGTCACTGCTTGTCTAGACTTAAAGATTAATTGTACTAATTCTACATCGTTGTACAAAGAACAGAGATACCTCACAGAGATACGACAGCCACAGCTTGACACTCTCAGTGAAAATATATGCAGCAACATGATCTCGAATTCCTTTCGATGTGGCTCATCCTTTAGCTTGTCTTTTCATGAAGAGACTAAAGTGTGAACAAAGACTTTAGTCACAGAAGCTCCCTGCAGATCTTTTTCTTGGACTCATGCTGAACTGCCTTGTACTATTTTCTTGGGTTTTCCAACAATAAAGTTCCAAAAAGTCAAAGTTTCATGAACAATTATGGAGGGATAACCACAAAGCTAGGGAGTCATTTGTGGGGAAATTAAACTGAATTGAATTTGATTGTGCATATTCTAACATTTAAGATGGTGAGGAATGACTTCATATGGTGCAACTAGAGACACTTATGACGTAATGCTTGAAATGTCAGTCATTTTTGTCAACTTTTTTCCCCCAAAAGAATGATAAACCCTTCAATAATCAGCTTCTCATTTGAATTAATTAAACCAACCAACTGATATAGATTGTGAGAATGTTTTTCAAAAACCTCTCTGCTGTTGATTGACTGAATTTTGTAAGATTATAACCATAGTTCTTCAGGTCAGAGGAATGTTAGCTATTTGTAATGGGAGTCAGGGAGTAGATAGATAGGGGTATGTGACTCTTGAAAGGAGGGGGAAGGAAATAAGGATTCAGGGAGAGTTAGATAAAAGTGAGGTCAACATCATGCTCCCAGCTGCAGAGGTCGCATGGTTCAAGCACTCGTGACACAGGTGTCCGAGCTCACCCAACAGTTACAACTTCTGCGAGCTCCCACTGCGCCGCCCACACCGCCCATTCAGCCCCCCCCCCCCCCCGACTCCGCAAGAGAATCAACCAGAGCCTCGTCTGCCCACGCCAGAGGGCTATTCAGGTGAGCCTGAATACTGTAGAGCTTTTCTCACGAGATGTTCCATTTTGAGATTTAAGAATCTGCTCTTGTCTTTTAGTCAGAAGAGGAAACAACTGATACTAGCTTTTGCTCATTCTGATTTAAATGAACAACAAAGAATCTCTGTGGAAAGAGAAATGTTGATTTTCAAAGGTCAAATTGAACAATCTCACCTCTCAACAGAAGAACTTGAGACTGCTGAATTGGAGATTATTAGACTCTCACAAGAAAATATGTTTCTTGATGAGCTTGCTAGTCTAAAAAGGGGTGAAAGCGTAAAGCCAAGTAGCCACATTCATGGACTTTGCCCTGTTCTTGAAGATGTTTTGAGGGTTGGTGGACGATTGAGTAGGGCATCAATGCCTGAAGAATCCAAACATCCAGTCATTTTGGCCAAGAATTCTCACATCTCAGATATTCTCCTAAGAAACATACACCAGGAGGTAGGACATGCTGGTCGTAATCATATGTTGTCCAAATTACGACAGAAGTATTGGATTACTGGTGTGAGTACAGCAATAAGAAGAGTCTTGTCCAAATGCATCATCTGTTGAAGACTGAATTCACTTCCAGGTTGCCAAAAAATGGCAGATTTGCCATCAGAAAGAGTCACTCCGAATGAACCTCCATTTACCCGTGTTGGGATAGATTATTTTGGACCATTTGAGGTAAAGAGCAGAAGAAGCGTTGTGAAAAGGTATGGAGTAATTTTCACCTGTTTTTAATTTATCTTAAGAAAAGTAATTTATCTGACCTTGGTGATGTGAGACAGCTAGCAGATGGTCGGTTTAGCCAGTCTGTCTGCTTCCTGACCTGAGGCCCAGATTGTCATGTTTGAGCTCTAAAACTATGTGCCATATTACTAGAGAGAAGAGCAGCACCATCCTAGGAGGGATGAATTCCATCTCTTTTCAACAGGTCAGGTCTGGCCCAAAAACTTTCTATATTATTTCATCACACCCTCTGGGCACTATGAATACCGGGTTATGCCTTTTTGCCTGTCCAACGCTCCAGCGGTATTCCAGGGCTACATGAATGAGGTATTTCGGGAGTTCCTCAATCGATTTGTGGTGGTATACATCGATGACATCCTCATTTACTCCCGAGACCTCTCTGAACATCGACACCACATCACGCAGGTCCTTGAGAAACTGCGAGCTTACCAAATTGATCTCAAACTGGAGAAGTGCGAGTTCCACACCATCTCTGTTCAGTTCCTGGGATATATCATCGACCAACACGGTACCATCTCTGTTCTACTTACCTGCGATCCTCATCTTCAGTCTGTGTTCCTGTTTACCATCTGCCATCACCGCTGATCTCCTTCATCTTCCGTTCTCCTCCATCTGCAAAAGACATTCTGTTATTTCTCCAGCTAAGTTCATTATTCAATTCCACATTGCCAATATCAACTCAATTATACATCTGATGGTTCCGTGCTTCTGTTCCAAATAAACTACTGTTTATTCTAATCACCTGTCTGATTTATCTCTAAACCTGACACCCTGCTTCAACACATTTCTAACTTCTAGCTTGAAGAGAATGACTTACAGTCATAAAACCAACTGTAAATTGTTCATGTAGGTGTCAGGCATGATGCAAACTTTTTAGAGACCTAGTTCATATTAAAATAAATATGAGAAGGGGTTGGTTCGGTTCTTACAATTGATTGGTTGGGTCCTTACATGCGCTTCGTGAGGCACACTAGCACACACACGCAGGGTCTCTCGCTCCCTCTCTCTATACGTTCTTATCCCGGTAGACGTAGAATCAACAGCTAGATCAATGAGAAACCCTATGATTACAACGACCATCATTTGAAGTGTCATACAGTTCTGAAATTATCGTACATTATAGGATTTTTTCCATTATTGATCGTACAGAGGTACAAATACGATAATTATCGTACATCTGGCAACACTGAGACAGACGTAATGCTGCCGCGAATGTGACGCGAAATGTCACGTGAACAAGCAAATCCACAAAGAAAGAATAATAAATAAAAAAGTACACTATTAAATTAGTTTTAATTTGGAAACAAGTTAGTGATGTTTCTCAAATATCAGACTTCACTACATAAATGCTGGATGGCGCCTTGCATGGCTGACACCGCCGTCGGTGTATTATGAGTGAGTGAATGGGTGAATGTGAGGATATATGTAAAGCGCTTTGGTGGCCATAGGTCTGTGAAAGCGCTATATAAATGCAGTCCATTTACCATTTACCATAAATATGTTTTTTTTGTGTGTTTTATTTTTTTATTTTTTTTTACTGGATATTTGAGGAGCTAACAGGAGTAGAGAAGGAGAAATGAAGACTAACACCAGAAACATCAGGCTGAAATGGCCATGAATCAGGGTGGTTATTATAACTGGAGACTCACTATGACTATCTGTCGGCTCTGACTCAAGCGCATCTGTGCCGGCTGGCGGCTCTACGCTGGATGTGTCTGGATGAACTTTTTACAGTCTATGGGATGAACCTGTGATTCCTGCTCAGCCTCAAGAGGACGCACTTTGGTTTTGGTTTGGATGGACTGTTTCAGAACCTTCCATCCTCTGCTGAAGAAGTTCTTCCCTTTTGCCTGTTTTTCTGCAAACAACAAATATTGATTAGAAACGTCTGTTTTATTAGCACAGATTACAGCTCAATGATTCACTAGTTCATGTTCTTGACACGATGGTGTCGAACAAAAAAAAAACTATCCAGTGATGAAATGTTTTCTGTGTTGACAAATCTTGTGCGATATCCATACTAATATTCCTTTGAACCGACTCAATTTAATGAATGGTTAAAACAACTGACCTGTCCAACACTGAACTCACCAGACGTCTGAATTGGTGTATAAAAAAATCTGTAACACTTTACAATAATGTTCTATTTATTAAACTATTTAACTACATTAGTTAACATTTACTATTACTAAACTGCACTTCTACAACATTGTTAATTTCAACATTTAGGCTATAGCCTACATTATTGAAATCAAAAGTTGTACAGTATTTGTTAACATAGTTAATGCACTGTGAAGTAACATTACCAAACAATGAACAGCTGTATTTTTTTTATAAACTAAGATAAACAAAGATTAATAAATACAGTAGCAAAAGTATTGCTCGTAAGATCATGTTAGTTATTAGATACATTAACTAATGTTAACAATTCAAACCATATCCTAAAGTTACAAACAAATAATTTGCTCTAATTTAAATAATACTCTGATGTTTAAATCATTTAAAATGAACATGTAAGTGTGCTTACCCCATTTTTGTTTGTAAGAAAACAAACTTAAGTACTTTTTAAAACGAGTAGCCTACTTCTTTTACTTAAGTAAGGAAGTTGCGTACGTTGTCCACCTCTAAATAACACAGAGCATTTTGATAGTAAAAGCAACACTTTGTGAGCAGGATATTGACTGAAGCAATGCAATGTGTGTGTGTATATATATATATATATACACACACATATATATGTGGATAGTAATATACCGGTATTTTGAAATATCTAAATTATTTTCACACAATAACTACTCAAATGTTAATTTATCAAGTTTTATTTTTTTATGCTGGATTGTCATAGTATGCTGTATTTCATAATAATTCATATATTATATTATATTTTATTATATTATATGATATCAATTATATATTATATTATTTTATATTATATTATATTATATTATATTATATTATATTATATTATATTATATTATATTACAATTCCTTTAATTTTGTTAGTACTGTATTTTTGTAGATGATCTGACTTCTATTTAAAAATGAAAGACTTCTATTTAATGACTTTTATTTTGTTTATTTGTAAGCTATTGAAGCAGAAGTCACGTGACATAACAACACAAGTTCGGCTGTCATATGATAGTAGTTTCATTTTCAACATGGCTGTGCTGCACATCAGTTTTCTGCTCCTGCTGTTTTTCTGTCTTGTGTTTTCTCTACCCACGGGTCGAAACTCCATCTGCGGTTATAAGGTGAGTTTTGGCTTACTTGGTAAATTTTCTCAAGTTTTTCCTTGTAGAATCCTTAAGAGAGATTCGAGTAAATGTAAAAACTTAAGTTGCCACTGAGGGAAATATACAAAGAACAAAAAGTACCTTGGTAGTAATTATTTTGGACATTTTTCAAAATAGTTTTTGTTTTTTAGGACATTAAGTCACGATTATTACATGGTGTTTGGGTCATGTACCTTGAAAATACCATGTTTTGGAACATGTACCATGCATGGTACCACCACAATACTTTTTTGTAAGGGTCGGGACTGATGTCGTGCACCAACCAATACATTTATTTTGTTTATGGACTTTTTTTTTTTTTTTTCGGTCTAGTTTAAAATATCAGTTGACACAGGTTTTGCAATTTTGGCAGATCAATTATGAATAAAGGAGCTTTATTTCCCAGTAAAGTATAAAGGAAACGGTTGTAGAATGAGGAAGTGAATATTTTACGTGATCTGTTGTTGTATCTTTCCACTGTTGATGACCTTGTTGGATCTTTTCAGTCATGTCCAGCCACAAAGCCTTCCATGCTGAACGTCCACCTGGTTCCTCACACACATGATGATGTTGGTTGGCTCAAGACTGTGGATCAGTACTACTATGGAGGTGAAGTTCTGTTCAT
Organism: Abramis brama; assembly: GCF_963993115.1. Taxonomy (NCBI): domain Eukaryota; kingdom Metazoa; phylum Chordata; class Actinopteri; order Cypriniformes; family Leuciscidae; genus Abramis; species Abramis brama. The sequence continues at coordinate 8,642,211 of NC_139985.1, forward strand.
GTCAAGTGTTTTATTGTTTGCAAACATGCATTGATATGGTAGTAGATCACATTCTTCATGTGACTGTCCATATTCTGCACATGATTTGTGTGCTGCTTGTCATATGATATGGCAACGCATTGGAGTGGTAATGTTTAACCTCACACCATAATACACAATAAAATTTTGTTTGTGCAAGGCTTATTCAGGCTTGCAAATAAACCACAAACCTCTGTGTTTTTATTCCAATCTTTGTAATTTTTCAGACCGAAACAACATCCAGCATGCAGGTGTTCAGTATATTCTGGACTCTGTGATAGACCAACTACAGAAGGATCCAGCCCGACGTTTCATCTATGTAGAGACGGCCTTCTTTTACCGCTGGTGGAGGCAACAGAGCCAGAACACACGCCGAATTGTAACTCAGCTTGTCAATGAGGGTGAGGAGGGTATTTGTTTTGGGGTCAGTGACTGTGGATATTCCTGAGGATAAAAAGTTATATATATAAAAAAAAGAAATTAATCGCATAAAAAATCTGAAGTGATGTAAAATGTACTAAAAAGTAATAAAGTACTTTTTTTCCACCACACATTTATAGTTATTTTTCAAACATTTTGCACAAACGATGTCTGATAAAAAAAAAAATATATATATATATATTTTTTTTAATTATGCTAAAAATGTAACGTTAACAGTATTAAAAGTACTAATACACTTTCCTTACACCCTGAATCTTTATAATTATTTTCCATATTTAAGCATGTCTGAGATGATAAAAATAATAAAAAATAATAAAGAAAAGATTAATAAAACACATTTTTACAAAAGCATTGTTTTTAAAAACGCTAAAATGTAAAATGATGTAAAAAGTACTAAAATACTTTCCTCACACCCTGAATCTTTTCCAAAAAAATATTTTATACATGCAAATATTTAAATAAATATATAAATATTTTCACTAATGTCATGAATTATATACATTTCTTTCTTTTTTCGTAGGTCGTCTTGAGTTCATAAACGGCGGCTGGTGCATGAGTGACGAGGCCACCACGCACTATAGCGCTGTCATAGATCAGATGACTTTGGGGCTGCGTTTCCTGAATGACACCTTCGGTGAGTGCGGGCGTCCCCGGGTGGCCTGGCACATCGACCCATTCGGACACGCCAGAGAACATGCCTCCATCTTTGCTCAGGTAATCATAGCCCATTATATGAGACTATGAATGGTCGGTGTGGTATAGTTGTGCTGATGGCTCTTCCCTTTTTTTTTTCTTTTTTTTTTTACAGATGGGCTATGACGGTTTCTTCTTTGGCCGTTTGGACTACCAGGACAAGGCTCGCAGGATGAAGACCAAAGAGATGGAAATGCTCTGGAGGGCCAGTGAAAGCCTGACGCCACCACTCGCTGATCTCTTCACAGGTACTAATCTATAAACATGCTGTTTTATACTGTCTAATAATCCAAATTCAGATTTTTAATTCTCCAATAGTGCATGATATAGATCTTTATATATATATATATATATATATATATATATATGTATATGTGTTTTTGAAAGAAGTTTCTTCTGCTCATCAAGCCTGCATTTATTTGATCAAAAATACAGAAAAAAATGTAATATTGTGATATATTATTACAATTTAAAATAATTGGTTTTCAATTTATTATACTTTAAATTATCATTTATTCCTGTGATGCAAAGCTGAATTTTCAGGATCATTACTCCAGTCTATCACATGATCCTTTAGAAATCATTCTAATATGATGATTCATTATCAAAGTTGGAAACAGTTCTGCTGCTTAATATTTTTTTCATAACCTGTGATACTTTTTTAGGATACTTTGATAAATAAAAAGTAAAAAAAAAAAAAAAAAAGAAGCTTTTTTTTTTTTTTTTTTGCTGCTTATTGCGCTTAAACAGTCTAATACACACAAAATAATGTCAAAATGCTGGTCTTGGTGAGTATTCACTTAAATACAGTAAGTTATGTTTTAAGTGAAGGTAAATATTTTTAATATTAAAAATAACTATATGGCAGTTTTTCCCCATGGTATTGATGTCAAAATTGTGGCCAGTGAAAATGCTGAGTGGCTAGTAACTTTGAAAAACCACTAGCCACAGTGGTTGGAGAGTTTTTCAAAGTTTTTTTTTTATTTACTTTTTTTAACCTTTTTACTCCCATATATATGTAGCAAAGTTAGACGTTGTGGGAAGAAGGAGGCGGGAACCAGCGAATATTTAAAGACTTTAATACAAAAATACAAAAGTAAATTAAATTAAAGACAGCAGCCCCTCATGGATGACTGCTGTCACATGTAATAAAACAATAAACAAAACACAACGTAAGTCCAGGCCTATTCCTCTCGTCGCTCCTCCTTTTATGCTTCCACTCCTCCGTGAGAGATACGAGACTGGTGCGTCGTGCAGGTGTCGCTCATTATCAATCATGCCTCGTCCTCCTCGCCACAATATATATCCTAAATAACTTCACAGTGTTGAGTATGTGGAAGTGTGAATATTAGTTCTCTTAAATGACTAGACAAGTTTCATCTCTAAAGGCGTTCTCCCCAATGGCTATAACCCTCCTGAGGGCTTCTGCTGGGACCAGTCTTGTGATGATGCTCCCATAAGAGACGACCCAGACCTTGAGGACTACAATGTGGATGAGATAGTACAGAACTTTCTCAATGCATCCTATAAACAGGTAAGTAAACAGCATTGCAGCAATGCTGAGTCCAGTCAATTATATGTAAAGTTCACGTGTCTGTGGTTAGCATGGATGTGCCATCAATTTTTATTTATTTCCCAGGCTGCCTTTTATAAGACAAACCACATCATCATGACCATGGGTTCAGACTTCCAGTATGAGAACGCCAATCTCTGGTACAAGAACATGGATAAGCTGATCAAGTATGTAAATGCCCTGCAAGCTAAAGGGAGCATGGTGAATGTGCTTTATTCTACACCGTCCTGCTACCTGCAGGAACTCAACCTAGCCAACCTCACCTGGTTAGTGTGCATATACAGATAATACATTTAGAAGAGGATATCTCTCAAATGTTCCCTGTGACATTTTCCTGTCTTGGCTGTTTATCATAGGCCCCTGAAGACCGATGATTTTTTCCCCTATGCTGATGATGCTCATGATTTCTGGACTGGTTATTTTACCAGCCGGCCAGCACTGAAGTTATATGAGAGACAGAGCAACAGCCGACTACAGGTGAGACCTACAACCTTCCTCTCTGAAGTAAAAAAAAAACCCATTTCTTTAATCCGTAATATCTGGTTTTGTCCTTCTAGACATGCAACCAGTTGGAGGTGCTCGGCGGGCCCAAGTCCACATCGGGTCCTTTTGGTGAAGGGGACAGTGATACTATGAGTAAGTCTACATCTGTTATAAATAAATCACTTATGTTGGCTTTAATCACTTGATCTGTTTGAAATCTTATCCTTTTGATCAGAGAGGGCGATGGGTGTGGCCCAACATCATGATGCTGTGTCTGGGACAGAGAAACAACATGTGGCAGATGACTACGCCAGGAGACTGGCTACAGGCTGGGCACATTGTGAGGTACAAAGATAAAATATTTCAACCTAACTAAGCATCATCCATTATTAGTGGTGCTTGCTACATATAATACGGCTTATTATGGAGAGACGTGCTGTTACAATTAAAATTTCTACATCTGTTTCCCCACTGTCTAAATATGCGAATAAAACAACGATATTGCAAAACAAATGTTTTTGCCACTCTCCTTTTCTTGTTGTAGGTGCTGGTTTTTAATTCTCTGGCCGTTCTCAGTGGTTCTAAAGCTCTGCGTGTGTTCTGTGAGAATCTCAACATAAGTGTGTGTCCCCTCACAGAAAGCAGCCATAAGGTACGACACACAGTAGAGCTGCACGATTAATCGTTAAAAGATCGCGATCTCGATTCAAACATCCATGCGATCTCATTTCTAAATGACAATGATTTCGCCTGTGTCTATTAAGCCTTTGACAAAATCACACTGGAACTTTAAAATCTGCTTTTGTGCTGCCGCTGAGCCAGAGAGAGTACAAAACATATTCATAAACAGTCTTTTTTTAACCACACAGTATCATTATTTCTGTCTTACAGATATTTAAATTATCACAGAAGTACTGGGATAAGTTTATAGGTTGGATATTAAAACTGATGGCTATGTTAGTGATCAAAATAATCACCTTTTGATTTGAAAGTAACTTGGCACTTCAGCTAACGATTATATTGATTACATTGTTTCGCCACTAGGTGGCGACGAGTGACTATTACAAATTTTTACTGGTATTTGTCATTGAATCATTCATTCAAGAGATTCGTTCAAAAAAGCTGATTCATTTTAAATAATTCTGATTATTTTAAATAGACTGCAGCAATTAACATTTTGTCAGAACCTCTAATAAATTACGTTATTTTGTTCGTGATCTCTGTTTGAAAAAAAAAAATCATGATTCTCAATTTATCCGGAATCGTGCAGCTCTAATACACAGATATTAGTAAATAAATGCATACAATAAAAAGCACATTCACTGTCGAATTCTGATCATTCTTTTTCTTAATCTCTCTCAGTTCTCTATGAATGTGTACAATCCTCTGGGCAGGACTGTAAGCTGGCCTGTTCGTTTGCCTGTCAATGGTTCAATGTACAGTGTTACTGATGCAAATGGGAAAGCAGTGGACAGTCAGGTTGGAAACTGTGTTTGCATGAATTACGTTCGTATGTGTTACATTTATGAAATGAAATCAATAATATTTCCACTTCTCTTGCTATTGGTCAGGTGGTTCCACTGTCTAAGTCCACACAGGAAGTGAGACGGAACTGGGGTTATGCTAAAGGTGAGCTGGTTTTCCAGGTTGAAGCTCCTCCTCTTGGCTACAGTACGTACGTCATTTCCATGGTTCAGGATGAGCCTCCAGCATCCAGTTCCAAACCGACAGCCCCTCGCTCCATTCAGAACAAGGTAAACGGAGCCGCATAAGTGGAAACCATCCATTTAAATCCATTATATCAATTTAAAATAAATTTCCTATTTGAATATATTTTAAATGTGACAGCAAAGCTGAATTTTCAGCATCATTACTCCAGTCTTCAGTGTCACATGATCCTTCAGAAATCATTCTAATATGATTATTTGTGGCTCAAGAAACATTTATTATTATATCAGTGTGGAAAACAGTTGTGCTGCTTAATATTTTAGTGGATTTTTATTATTATTCTTTGATATCAATTTAGTTAATTTGTATTAATTTCTTTCAAAAAATATTAGACCCCTAACTTTTGAACAATAGTATATGAAACTCAGATCTATTTTTTTTAGCATCTAAATACTGTATCTTTATCTAGAACACGTTTTGTATTTATCAACTTGTACGCCATGATAAATTACCTTACGTGAACTTGACTGGTGGTTTTCACATGCAAAGGTTAGCTAAAAGAAAACAAATGTCATTTGCATGTTTTCATAGAATCGAAAGTACAGTAAAACATTTTTACATGACTTAAAGGTACAGTAGCAAAATATATTGATCTTTTAGAGTGAAAGAGAGGGTGTAAATAGTAATGACTGTTTCTGATGCAACAAACAACTCAAAATCTACTAGTCAGTCCCACCAGGATTTCACACATTTATTTATTTATTTATTTATTTATTTATTGCAAACAAAATGACTTATTTTGTGGCGATACATTTATTGTTTTTTATCATTGGGATTCCACATTTACCCTGCAAAAAATTGTTTTGTTTTGGAGTACTAAATTCTGACACACAGCTTTTACGCATGCAGGATGCTTTTTTGTTGTGTTTCACTGGCAGAATCGCGGAAAACTTGTGAGGCTGACCAGTGTTAAATTACACTAAAACTGCATCATGTTTCAATTAGCATAAATAATAAATCTATTCTTCTGTATGTGTTTTAGTTCTTAAAGGTGACCTTTGATGACACCACAGGTCTGTTAAGCAGCCTGACAAACCTGGAAACGCAGCAAACCATTCGACTCACTCAGAACTTCTACTGGTCAGTTTAGGCTGATTCAGAATCAGTCCCTCCCTTCCAGTTTCTATCTACAATTTAGTATAACCTTGGTTTTTGGATATGTACCATTCTAATACTATATTATTTTTTGAATTACCTTGGAGTACAAGCAAATACAATTAAACGTGAGTATGGTAATGATTCAGTACTGTACATTTTGCTTGTGAATCTGCATTGAATGTTCCCTTTCCTTGTCGTGTTTGATAGTATAAAAAAGTGAATCACCATATTTTTATACTTACAGGTATAATGCAAGCGCTGGGAATAACAAGGAGAGCAGGCAGCCGTCGGGGGCTTACATCTTCAGACCAAATTCATCAGACCCCTTCATCGTTAACAAGACTGCTGAAATACAGATAGTTACGAAGTCCAGCGCAGTTCAAGAGGTGACGCAGTGGTTCAGCCCGTGGGTGTCTCAGGTTGTCCGTTTGTACAAGGACCGCAGGGAACTGGAGCTGGAGTGGACCGTGGGACCCGTGCCTGTCTCGTGAGTCAACATACACACTCATACGCACAGTTCTCTAGAGATTAAGGATTTGCTGCGAAAATGAAAGTTAAGGCATTTTCTCTGAATATCAGCTCTCTTTCTCTTTACAGGGATGGTTTAGGGAAAGAAGTGATCACTCGTTTGGACACCGATATCGAGTCCTCTGGATATTTCTACACTGATTCTAATGGCAGAGAGGTTTTAGAGCGACGGTGAGGAGATTAAAGATTAAAGAAAGGATTGAAATGGAAAACTGAAGAGAAATGACAAGTAGAATATCACATTTTGCTTAAATTGCTGTAGAAAGTTTATTTTAATTGCTGTGTTGTTTGTCATGTACGCTATTGTTTAAATGTTTTGGGTCAATGACATTTTTTTTAAATGAAATTCTCAAGGATGCATTAAATTGATCAAAAGTGACTGAGGACCTTTATAATGTTTCAAAAGATTTCTATTTAAAATAAATCCTTTTTTTTTTTTTCTATTCATCAAAGAATCCCTTAAAAAAGTATCATGGTTTCTACAAGAGTATGAAGCAGCACAACTGTAAATAATCTTAGGAGTGGTTTTGTCATTGTAGGAAAGATTATCGGCCCACTTGGGATTTGAAGCAGACAGAGCCAGTTGCCGGAAACTACTATCCAGTCAACTCACGCGCTTACATCAAGGCAAGTGTCGTGCAGCCAATCATGTCAGCTTCCTTGTTTTCTTTTGAATCCTGTGTATAATTTTATTGATTTGTTTGTATAATGTAGGCTTTTTTTAATCTCATTGACATTCTCCTTAATTTGTTGTCTTTTTATATTTCCCTGTCTTCATCCTCGCTTTCTGTTGTCACTCAGATTCTCATAAACAGCCTTGAGCTGCCCTAACATGTCAAGAAATGTAATATATATATATGTGTGTGTGTGTGTGTGGATTTAGGATGACAAGCGTCAGTTAACAGTTGTGACTGATCGCTCTCAAGGGGCCAGCAGCATCTATAACGGCTCGCTGGAAATCATGGTAGAGTAAAATGATCTTCCCTTCTCTCTGTCAAAATCTCCCTGTTCACTTCAATTTAAAAATGCTTTTCTGGCTTTAATACAGAAGGTACCGTGTATTTTTAGAAAATGAAACTTGAACGAGGAGAACAAAATTTTAAATAAGTTAAAAATTAAGAATAAATAAACATTGTAGTGTAATTTCAAATTAGGATTACTTTTTTTTCCTTCAATATTTCTCTCTCCACCTTTCACAAACTTTCAAATAAATGTTTATAAACAAGACTTGACAAATTAATTTTAGTTTAGGAAAGGTTTTAATTTAGTTTTTGTTTTGCATTATCTTTTAGTATTTTTGTTTTGATATACATGCTTTTTAATTATATTTATATAAATTAAATATTTATAATATAACTGCATATTCCTAATATATATATACAGTGCAATGCATAAGTGAATACACCCATGCTAAAGTTGACTAAAAAGAGGAATAAAAAATCATATTTTGGAAATTGAACTTAATGCCTTAATTTAAAAAATTAGGAAAAATCCAACCTTTAAGGACACCAATTTTCTTTGTGAATGAATAATGTATCGTAAATAAATAAATGTTCTTCCTTAAAATACATGGTGCATAAGTGAGTACACCCCTATGTTAAATTCTCATAGAGGCAGGCAGATTTTTATTTTTAAGTATTTTTTTTAATTTTTTTTTAGGATACTATGCATCCTGATAAAGTTCCCTTGGCCTTTGGAATTAAAATAGCCCCACATCATCACATAGCCTTCACCATACCTAGAGATTGGCATGATTTTATTTCAGTTAGCCTAAAAGCTAGTTTGATTTGCATTGAGAGATGATCTTATGGAAAGTACCCCATGCCAATCTCTAGGTATGGTGAAGGCTATGTGATGATGTGGGGCTATTTTAATTCCAAAGGCCAAGGGAACTTTATCAGGATGCATAGTATCCTAATTTTTTTTTTTTTTTAAATACTTAAAAATAAAAATCTGCCTGCCTCTATGGGAATTTAACATAGGGGTGTACTCACTTATGCACCATGTATTTTAAGGAAGAACATTTATTTATTTACGATACATTATTCATTCACAAAGAAAATTGGTGTCCTTAAAGGTTGGATTTTTCCTAATTTTTTTAATTAAGGCATTAAGTTCAATTTCCAAAATATGATTTTTTATTCCTCTTTTTAGTCAACTTTAGCATGGGTGTATTCACTTATGCATTGCACTGTATATAAGGAATATGCATTTCTTCTTATTTTCTTGTTCTCTTTGTATGTAAAGTGCCTCCAAAACCTTCCTTTATGGCTCTATATACAAATAAAGTTTATTATTATTATAATTATTCATGAGATGGTCTCATTGCTTGTTTCCGACACTGAATAAAAAATAAAAAAGCTAACTGCGACTTTTTATCCCACAATTCAGATTTGTTTTGTGCAATTGCGAATTTACATCTCGCAATTCAGACTTTTTTTCTCAGAATCCCGTTATATAAACTTACAACTACGAGTTATAAAGTGAGAAATAAAGTCACACTTTTCCTTTACGGAAACAAGCTTTCATAGTCTATATGCTAACAGCTAATCAAACTCTCTCTCAGCTGCACAGAAGACTGCTGTATGATGATTTTAGGGGGGTGGGAGAGCCTCTCTCTGAACCAGGAGAGTTTTTTCATGGTTTAGTTGCCCGAGGGCGTCTGCTGCTGACCCTCACTCCCCCAGACACGGCCGCAGATGTCCACAGACCCCTCGCACAGGGCATGGTGCTCCAACCCCTGCTCTCCTTCCAGGACGGCACACCTCCCGCCAACACTAAACTGGAGGTTTGTAGAGGATCGGTGGATGGATGAACTGAACTGGTTCCTTATTATAAGCTTGAACTCTTTCATTCTCTCTCCCATAGTTCTCTGGGCTTCAGGCTGCTCTGCCCCCTGCTGTTCACCTGCTGACACTGTCTCAGTGGGATAAAGACTCAGTTCTCATTAGGCTGGAACATCAGTACCAGGCCAAAGAGAGTAAAACACACTCACAGCCCGTTACGGTCAACTTACAGGTAACAATCAAATGTTTCATCCCCAGCTACCCACTTCTAGTAAATCCCGCTTTAGTTAAACACTGATTGTGTTTCATAGACAACAAACAAAATAGTTCTGGTGCTGTGCAAGATGTTCTAATTATTTAAATGATCTTATGCATTTAGCACTGCACTAACCTTATTGACTAATCTTTTAGCTTGGGCTCTTTGATGAACTGAAAGCTTTTATCTTCAGTAATGCAATGCAAGTACTTTAAAAGACATAATGCAAGCGCTGGGAATAATTAGACACATTTTTTCCCCCACCTACACACTTCCAGTAAATCCCGCTGTAGTCAAACACTGATTGTGTTTCACAGAGACCATGTGAAGCATGTTCATGATTTTCATTATTAAGAATTTGTATTTCTTAAAAAAAAAAAAAAAAATTCTCATCCAGTGGACCCTATAGCAGTGAACAGAAACTACAACAAATATAATTTTGCATTCCCATTTGCCCAATTGGTCAGAAGAGAGAAATATGTCATATTTTCCATCACTGCCTGTGATGGAAAATCACAGACAGTGATGGAGTGTTTCATGGTTTCAGAAACACTCACTAAGCAGCATTAACAAGTTTTCTGTTATTTAATGCCAAGGTAATAAAACACAAAGTATTGTCTTAGAAATGTAGATAAAATAAAAGGAAAAAAGTGTGTATGTGTATACATCTATATATGTATACATATGTATATACTTTTTTTCTTTAAAAATAAATATATATCATAAACATATATATAAACCTTTGCTAGATTTATGATGTTCATAACTGTATGTCATCACAGTCGATGAAAAGCGTCCATGGAATTAACAGATTTAATGAAAATTTGTGATGTTAATATTTTTATATTTATTTATCATTTTATAAGAAGCAGTAAGGCACTTGTAGTGCTATACCTATTGTAAGCATAGTCAGTTCAATCTTGAGGGCCTTATAGATTCTTAAAGTAGTAAAATAAAACAAAAAAACATTTTTTTAATCATTTTAATACTGATGTTTCTCTTTTCGTCTGTGCAGAAGCTGTTTTCTACTCTCGAGGTGCTCGGAGCGTCTGAGATGAGTCTAGGGGCAAATCAATGGAAAGATGACATGAACCGCCTGCGGTGGAACACAGGTAACAATTACTCTGGGAACAATTGTTATTTACTCTAATTATATCTGAATGCTCAATTGTTAAAATTGTATCTTTCAGAAAAGAAATCAAAGCCCCTTCCTCTCAGTGTCAGAGACCCCTCACCATGGGAAGTGACACTAAACCCAATGGAGATCCGCACCTTCCTGTTACGGGTACGACAGCTGTAGAAGTGACAGATCACTGTAAGAGCCAATGAGAGTGTAGAATTGCAGTATCTAAACCCCGCCTGCAACTGATTCAGAGCTGAACTACACGGCATAGGTTTGACGATTTTTCTGTGTACTTCAGTTACATAATTTCAGGAACAAAATTAATTTTTTAAATGTTCAAAGAATGCATATTCTTCAAACTGCACTGTGCCACATGTTCATAAAGATGTATATGATCTATAAGAACTTTAAGTATTGAAGTTTTAAATTCAAGTTTCTTCTGCATGAGCTGTTTTGGCCAAATCAGCATTTTGTATTTCTTCTGTGTTAAAGACACATCTCCTTGAATTCATTTGTGCAATAATTTTGATTGTATTTTTCTACTGTGCCTTTCATACAAAAATTACGTTTTTAATGAATGAACTGTGGCATAAATGTAATGACCAGAAATAAAAGTAAAAATGTTTTTAAATGATGCGTACTGCTCATGCTGAATACATTACAAAAACACACATTCACTTGATATTTATTTGCCAGGTGAAAATAAAAATATTTCCAATAATAAAATGTGTCCCACTTATTCCTTTATTTGTGGGCAACCAGGTAAATTAAACTTGCCTTGCACAAATCCAATTAACATAAAACAAGCTTTAGGTCCAAATCTGTACAGACCTTGTGAACAGAAGTGCAGACATTCAGACAGCTAAGAGAAAATTAATTTACAAGTCATAAAGTCTCAGTCTTTAACTAACTGTCACGGCTGTGTGATGTACATCCCGCAGTGAGAAAACCAATTAGTCCATCTTGTCCTCGTTGGTTTCTTGCTCATGTGAATAGCAGCATTTGTCTCCATGTGTACATGTTCCCTAAAAAAGAAAGAATAGCATTTTTAGGTAAAGAGAGCTGCTGTGACTTAATATGTATGAATTCTTGGTTATACGAGTGGTTTATTTTTAACTCTTGACTACTAAATCTTAAAAAATAACTTTTTAAAATCTCACTTATACGTTAAATCATTTATGACACATCCTGGAATAAGAGTTGGATAATTCTTGGACTTAAACAGGCCCTTTTACAATGTCTTGATTTTGTTTTTGGGGTCTACTAGAATAGGTTTTCATGCTTGAATGTTCAAAAAACACATTTTTACATTGTTGCAGCCCCTCCTTCTGAAAAACGCAATGTGCCCTGATTGGTCAGCTGGATTAGTGTGATGTGATTGGTCAACTGCTTTGAGTGCATTTTGGAAATGTCACATCCTTAAACATAAACGCAAGTTTCAACACAAAACTAACGCGTATTTTTTTGCGTATGCTTTGGGTAGGAATTATTTCAATTAGGAATATTGTGACGTGTATGTTCCAAGAAGAAAACTTAAAACTACAATCGAGATGTTTCAGGGAGACATAGCATAAAAGCATAATAGGTCCATAATAGGTCCTCTTAATTCACTTCTCAATTGAAATTCTCAAACACTGACCAATTTGGTAACGATAGCTAATAAAGCAACATGTTTGAATATCTCTGAGATCCCTATCATATTGAATTCCAGTGAACGTAACGTACCTTTCGAAACTTTTTACATGGGAGGCTCTTGAGTTGGGAAGAGTCTGTGATCGGTTTCTTTCTTTTACCCTGAAAGTGTTTTCTTTTGTCCTCCAGCTCAGATGAGATTCCTCCACTAAATACAAGAGGGAAAAAGAGATGATTAACACTTTTAAAATCAACTGAAAGATTTTGACTATGATTTGACTAAAGAACAGTAGTAGTATGACCAACCCAGCCCTGGCTCGTGCTTTGGGTCCCCAGTTGGCCTGTGGGTTCTCCTGGAAACGCGTGAGGTGACGTTTCCGTGACTGAGGGTTTGCGTCCTCTCTGATCTCAAAGCAGGCCTGAAGACTTAATGAGTGAATACGAAGATTAAGGGTAGTTAAGTTGTATTTTTTATTAAGCAATTAAACTAAACTAAAAGGCACAGCAACAGAAATGACAGGGATTTTAATATAAAATGTAAAATAGCCACTAGATAGATAAATGTAAGGCGTTTGATCCTTACGTTGGCTCTGTGGAGAGAATGCGGTGGGCAGGACTGGTTTCCGATAACCGCTCTCTCTTCACAGGGTTGGACTTTTCCTGAGGGATAAGCAAACAGAGAAACTACATTAGAAAACAAGGCATTGTCTTAAGAACTTTTGGGAAGGATCTTATGAGTGAATGGTAATCACTCACCCAGCAGCGCATGATATCCCATAACACCCCAGCGGGAGCGTCGGTCTTCACAGCATTCTTACAGGCATGAGAAAAAGATACTCTGTACCCAGCGTACAGGAGAGCTGACCTACACAATAGATAGAAAGTGAGGACACACTGCTATCTACATACAGGGCTTGACGCTTTTTTGCTCTCCAGCCACTATGGCTAGTGGTTCTCCAAAGTTACTAGCCACTCAGCATTTTCACTGGCCACAATTTTGACATCAACACCATGGAGAAAAACTGCCATATGGATATTTTTAATATTGTCTCATAATTTGGCAGCAGGTAGCCTTTATTAGGCTGCTGTCACGTTAAGATCTGACGCACGGATCCATTACAGTTACAGATGCGTTTTCCTTCTCAACTACGTTCACTTAAAACATAACTAAATGTGTTTACGTGAATACTCAAGACCAGCATTTTGACATTATTGTTTGTGTATTTGACTGTTTAAGAGCAAATAACCTGTGAAAAGGAACTCAATTTTTCCTTTTTTCACCTTTTGCCATTGGCTTTTGGCTTGCTGAGTTGGGGACATTAAATTTAACATTTAATTTAATATTCAACAATATTATTGATCTGCCTGCATTGACACCATTATATGAGAACTGAACTGCGTTGGACGATGACATCACGGTTTTCTCCAGAGCGGCTATATATATAAATTAACTAAATTAATAACTTTTTTACAACAAAAACGCAACATCACTGAACTTACTTAAGCTGGACTGTGACGCTATTTTCTTCTGGCAACAAACTTCGTTGCATTATTTTCCTGTTATCTCTGTAAAGCTGCTTCGAAACAATCTGTATTGTAAAAAGTGCTATATAAAATAAATGTGACTTGACTTGACTTTATGTGCCACACTTTGGGTGTCTGTGAGCACAAAATCTGCGGAAATTAGTCAAATTACACGCAATGCCCACAGTCCCATGCTGAAATTCAAGCCCTTGTAACACCAACAATATTCATCTGGATGAAATGAAACGAGCGAGTGAGGGGAGGCGGGTTTGTGTCAAATTGCTGTCATAGAGATGAGAGAGCGAGAAAGTGCAGCTGGTATCCGTGCATCAACGGAAAATTAGTATTAGAAGCGTTTTAGATATTAAAGTATCGATATGTATTGAAAAATCTATATTTTTGACAACACTACATTGCACTTAGTTTTTTAATTCAGATGCCGTTTTAAAAGACTACAATTGAAAATGACAATTGAATGACATTTGGCGGGTTGGTGGGTGTTAATGTCAAGCCCTGTCTACATATCTGTTACAGTACAGTATATATATATATATATATATATATATATATATATATATATATATATATATATATATATATATATATACATACATGTACACATATACTTATACACATGTATATACATTATATATATATTATATATATAAAAAATTGAGTAAAAACATTAATGTTGTGAAATATTATTATTATTGAAAATAACAGTTATCTAATTTATTAATGTGATAGATGAATTTTCAGCATCATTACTCCAGGGTTCAGTGTCACATGATCCTTCAGAAATAATTCTAATATGCTCATTTGCTGCTCAAAAAACAGTTCTGCTGCTTAATATTTTGGTGGAAATTGTGATAATTTTTTCAGGATTCTTTAAAGAACAGAATGTTCAAAAGAACAGGATTTATTTGAAATAGACATCTTTTGTAACATTATAAGAGTGTTTACCGTAACTTTTGATCAATTAAATGCGTATTTGCTGAATAGAAGTCAATATTTAAACTTTTGAACAGTAGTATATAATACCCAGGTTGAAAATGTTGTATTGAGTTTACCTGAACTGCAGCATGGGCGGCGTGTTGCAGTGAACTGTGCTGCTCAGATGATCTAAAGCATAGTACAGAGGAACATCCTGCAGCTCCTGAAACACACATCATTTCTCTCAGCACTCATTCTCTATTCAGTGAACCAAATCTGTTATTGCCTGGAGACATTAAAGATGTTATAATTATGTTGAAGATTATTAATACTAAGTTTAATAATGACTGACCTCAGTCACCATGCTAAGCACCCCTTCGATCCGCTTGGATGTTCTGAAGCGAGTGGGGTTCCCTGAAACGGCACCCAGAATCTTCTGAACAAATGTAATGTCATGAAGAGGCTCCGCCCAGACCGGGCCACCCAACTACAAACACAGGAACAAAGAAATCAAAACTTCATGGTTGAAATATACTATAGCATGTCAGTTGGTTTTATACATTGATGCACCGATATCACAATTCTGGCCAACACGACAAGTTGATCATTTTTTTAATGTTATGGAAGATAACTGATAAATGGCTGATATTAGAATTATATACTATCTTGTCTAAATATATAAAAGAGAGAACACTAAAAACTAAAACCAATCATTTTAAACACTACAACATAATTTACAGCAGTATTTCCCAAACTAGCTTCGTGAGGGAACTGCAGGGGGTTTGTGAGCTGATGACAACAAATTAATTAAAATCATAAAAACGTAAAATAAATAAATAATTTTGAAATAAAAACAATCCAAATAAAACACTTATTAAAAAGACAAAATATTTTATTTGTTTATGTCATGTGACAATTAACCAACCTCAGACAGAGAACCATCACCATGCAAATGTGTTGTTAAATTATTGAAAAATTTAACTGCACACTCACTTGTAAGTTTATTTTTTCCAATGTTTCAGCAACAAGCCTTCATCACCTTGATAAAGACTGATTGCCAAAACATTGGTAAAAATAAAATTGTGAGTGTGTGGTTAATTTTTTCCCCTAATTTACACCTATATAAAGAGTGCATTTGCTTGAAACATGAAACTTAACTTGGTACTTCAAAAAAATATTTTAGGTCAAAGGGTTACAGCTTTTTTGGGGGAATCCCTGATGTACAGTATGAAAAATATTTGATTCATATTAATGGAAATTAATATTAGTTCATTTTGATTTTATAAAGATGACACATAACAGCGTTATTAAATTATTTGTGTTTTTTAAGACATATTAAACATAACATCTGTAATATTTGCTGATATACATCCAGTATTGACTGATACTGATATATTACAAAATCTCTAATATCGGCAGATAACCAACATGGTTTATAAGTAGGGATGCATGATATAGAAGTACAAACTAATTAACAACACATCAAAGGGATATTTTATTTTTTGTAATAATTAAACATAAGAGGAGATATTGAAGGTTCAGACCTGGTGTCTCTGCCCACAGTGTTCACAGTTAGGCCCTACAGGTGGTCCAGTGGCTGCTGAATACTTCATTCTGTAACAAACACATAAATATTAAAATATACACAATGATACTTCCAGTACAAAAGCATTGAGAAAAATGTGAAACGGGAGATAAAAGATCAATCCTGGAGGTAGAAATACTCACTGTTTGCCTTGGCTTGTCCTTTTCCCCATCCTCTGCAGATGGAACGCACCACAGCCGACACAGTTATACAGCAGCGCCTGCTTACTGCAAAACACACACACACACACAATGTTTGAATGTTTTTGAAAGAAGACACTTATGCTTCCTAGGGCTGCAAAAGAACAGCATTTATTTGAAATAGAAATCTTCTGCAAAACTATAAATGTCGTTAGTACTGTCACTTTTGATCAATTTAATGCATCCTTGCTGAATAAAAGTATTAACTTCTTTACCAAACCCAAACTTTTAAACGCTAGTGTATATGCATTTTTTATGTATAATTATTATTACTCAGCTATTTTCTCTCTATATACAGTCAGAGTAAACCGTGTATGTTACCTTGCAGAGTTTTTGACTACAGCCTGGCCGGTTTTGACTCTGACGAACACACGGATGTAGAAATCCACACTCACGCTCAAGAGCGGTTCAATGTAGCGCTGATACACGGCTGCTCTCTGATCTAAACTGTGCAGGATTATACGCAGGGCCTTGAATAAAAAGAAAGAGAGTGTGAAAAAGACATAGCTATGATGAAGTGTTGCCTTCATTCCATCCATTCATCACAACGCCAGTGAGCCCCTCTTACCATCTCATGACAGTATTTGGACTTGATGGACATAGAGCCATACTTGCTGTAGCAGGTCTCCCCGCTGTTTCCAGCCATTACAGCCATGTCCGTACATGTGACGCAAAGCAACCCTGACAACAAGAGAGCGAGATTACTCATGTATATGTGCTTGATAAATTCAAAATGTGCATGTGAGAGAAAAGCTACAGCGACTGACTCACCTCCCTCACTCACAGCCTGCACAGCCGCATCCAGAAACGGTGATGGACTGCCATAGGGGTCGAGATCAATGACATCATAGCGTTCCTTCCTCCCTCTTGCCTCATACATCACCATACTGGAAAGATGGTGTTATACCAGGATTTAGGACAAAACAGAATCAGTGTTATTGTTAACTAAAACTACAGAAAAAAATCTGGTTGGTGAAATAAAGCTGCAATTAAAAAAAATAAAAAATTATATATATATATATATATATATATATATATATATATTAAATTCAATATTATTATTATTAATATTAAATAAAAAAGTTTGTTGAAGTGCTAAAATATCAAACTAAAATAAAATGTATTTAAGCTATATATAAATACAGTTTTAAGATTTAACACTTTACAATAAGGTTTTATTTGTTAACTACATCAGTTAACATGAACTAACAATGAACAAATTTTCTACAGCATCTTAATGTTAATCTCAACAAATACTAATAACTTTAAGATAAAAACAAAGTTGTATCCATCAACTTTAGTTAATGCACCATGAACTAACATTAACAGAAGTTAATAAATGCTGTAAGAATATATTGTTCATTTTTAGTTTGTTAATAACTGCATTAACTAAAGTCAATAAATGAAACCTTATTGTAAAGTGTTAAAAAATGTATAAAATGTACTACTAAAATGTACTTGCTAAAACTTAAACTAACGTTTAAAGAAATGTAATATAAAAATAAAAGCTTATTCAAAATATTAATAAATACTACAGTAGCATTTAAAAAATACTAAAATAACATCTTTAACTTTAAATAAGTGCTGAAATGAATTAAAGATTACACAATTACACTTAACAGACTAAGCCAAAACATACTTCAGCTGTCAATAGATGTTTGTGAGTGTATAAGCAAATACGTGAATATATAAAGAGCACCTGGCATCTCTTTGGCTGGCTTGCAGAATGTGGGACACGTTGTTGTGTTGTGCATTGCGGGCGATCAGGGCTGCAGCTTTAGCAGAGTAATCATTAGCAGTGATGCTCTTCAGGCCAGGAACCTCCAGAGCAAAACGTACTGAACGCAGGCCTGACGCTGCCAGACCCTCCAGCACACACAGACCTTGCTAGAGCAAAAGAGAGAGATAAATCACAATACATTTACTAATTGGCAGACACTTTTAGCCAAAGTGATTCACAAATGAGGAAAAAATTCCAACAAGCGAGTCATAAGGAAACTACTGAAAAAACAAGACAGTGTGCAAACACCAGTCATGTAAGAAAATCTAACATCTAAAATTTGTTTTAAATTCTAAAACACATTTTACATACATTTTAATCATTACCTTTAGCAAAATAATTTGTGTTGTTATTGTTAACTAAAACAAAAAATATGAATAATCCTTTTCATCAATTAAAATAAAGCTGAAATAAAATTAAATACAAATATTAGATGAAAACCTTCCCCATAAAATTAAAAATGTTGCCTTGGCATCTAACCGAAATTAAATGAGATTAAGTTAAAGTAATACAATCACTAAAACTAAAAAGAAATAGAAATAAAACAAAAACCTAAAAAAAATTTCAAAATCCCATTTGAAAATAACAAAAACTTCAAGTAAAATTAAAAAGAAAACAAAAGCTAACTCAAAATATTAATAAATACTATAATAGTATTTATAATACTAAAATTTCCCTGTAGCACACACAGACCTCACATCTTTCCCCTACAGATGCAGTGATGTATTCCTTCTCATCAGCCTCTTCTTCCTTTAGTTGCTCATTTTCAGGCTGTTCTGATGCTTCCTGATCCACCGTTCCATTCTTCTCCTCTGAGAGTCGGACCACAACTCTGTCTTTCTCCCCCGGGACCAGGATCCGGACGCCCCTTTGAGCCAGCTGATCCCTGGCAAACTCTGTGATCACCGCACACCTGATTAAAGAAGGTAAATGGGAAGTTTAAAGGCGAGGTTAGAAAACAAAACATCACGAGATGTCACACTGGATGGCATACTCACGTTAAATCTCGGTTGAACTCCTGCACAGGGTTGTAGAACACCTCATTAGCACTTGGGAATAAAATGGCAGCCTTTCCTTCCCTGACAACCGTCTCCCCAGGCAAAAGCCCAGGTTCTGTAGATGAGGTCTGATTTTGTTCTGTAGAGCTGGAGGGATTGGTGTCTTCCTTTGGTACTGCTGTGGTAGTACTGTCTGCACATGCACTGATGGTGTCCTGGGATTCTTCGGGTTCTTTCTTGCTGTCCATTGTTTTGAAATTTTTTAGGACGCAACTGCGCCTTGTTGGGAGGATCTGAAGGAAGGATGCTCTCTTCTTAGGAAATGCTAATGACAAACCAAGACACCTATAGGATACCTGAAGTGTAGTCCTTGCTAACATCTACCAAAGAAAAACCCTGTGACCTGTCAACACAAAATTGATTTTAGTTAACAATAAGTGCTTACAAACTCCCACATGCTGTGTCAACTTAATTGTGTATATATATATATATATATATATATATATATATATATATATATATACACAACAGCTCCCAACTTCCCACACCTTTTGACTGATGGATTTCCATAAGTTTACCATTTTTTCAGTCAAATATTTTAAAAGCATTTTATATACATTTATATACATATACAACTCACATACAATTTCAACTTATTAAATTATATATAGACTAGACAAATGTTTCTAAACCTGGGCATCTTCACATTCACAATGTAACTAGCCAAGCTAGCATTGCACAATTTATCTCGCCTTCCTACTAACCGCTAATTATCCTTCCAAAAAAATACTTTAGTAATGTCATAGCAAGTCAGTCACGAACAAAAAATAAACCACATCGCTAATTGTACACTACCATAGACACTTGTCAACTGTTAGCTCCTGTGTTTTCAGGGAGAATTCACGTGCAGCTCACCGCTGTGTGTGAACTACGGAAGCCTTGTAGTACTAAACGCCTGACTGAGACGCCAGGCACTGCGCACGCGCACAGCAACCTATAGAAAGTGCTACACTACACTGTAAAATAAGGACACCGAGGACAAAGCAGTGTCATTAAGGAACTAGTTCAACGCATTTAGGGTTTTTTCTTAATGTTTTTTTTATATATAATATACTACCTTTTATATATACACATAGCAGAAAGTATGTCAGTAACAGGGTCAGAATATAATATATTGTATTTTATATTATATTGCTTTTTTATTGACATTCCTGACACTTTTTTAGTCTGTGCTTGTCTATGCTTTGGCAATGTTGCATGTAAAAAATCTTTAAAACTGAATGCCAGTAAATGAGAAGTAAATCCACAATTAAGAAAGAAAAGTGTTCTGTACTGTTTAATAAACAGACTAATTTCTCTAATAGTACTGGGTATTTTATCTGCTCCTTAATATTTAAGTGAATTACCATAAAAAAAAAAAAATGTCAAAGGTTTTTTTGTGAGGTATAATGCCCTTTTCAAAAGATGTAGAATAAGTCTCTGATGTCCCCAGAGTGTGTATGTGAAGTTTTAGCTCAAAATACGCCACAGATATTTTTATATAGCATGTTAAAGTTGTCACTTTTTGAAGGTGAGCAAAAACGCACCGTTTTTGTGTCTGTCCCTTTAAATGCAAAAAGTCTGATGCTCCCGGCACAGAGGGCGGAGCTTCAACAGCTCGTGTCCTTTTACCTCACACAGATGTGCACTGAAAATTTCAATTTCAAATTTTTTTTTTTTTTTTGCCTTTTATACTTTTAGACTCAAGAAGAATGCAACAGGACATTTCTCAATGGTTAGTTGATTAATTTATGTAGCTTATGTGTAGTTATCTTCTAGTCATTGATTAGCATATTCTTTTATGTAAATGTTTATGTAAAATTTTAGGGCTAGTGATGTCACTAACCCGGAAGGAATGTTGTGTAGTCCTTGCCAGCCGTTTGTTGTAGTCCTTAAAAAGCAATTTCTTTCAAATAAAAAATCTCCCTTTGCTTTGAACTTTGAGCATTGTAACTTTGCAAATGTTTATGCTCAAACAGCAACATTACACACTAACTAAAGTTAGAAAAGTGAAATCATAATCAACCACCCCTTTAAAATTCGCAATTGTCATGACAGTACGTTTAGCTATTTTATAGTTCAAATTTCTATATTCATAATTTTATATTGCACATAAATTCCATAAATACATTTTCTGCGTAAAGCATGCCTTCTCTGTGCAGCATTAAACATTCTTGATATTTATGTCACTACAGTTGCTCCTTCTGTGCAAATGTCACATTCGAACTAATAATCTAATCCAGTCACGCTCTATAAACACTAATTGTCTATACGCCATATAATGTGACCCCATTAGAGCGACGTGATGGACATATTTGGGAGGCGTTTAGTGCATGCTCTTCTCCAGTGCGCCATGCAGAGCTCCGTTGGCATGCAGAGCGCGTAGCACCCAGACCCCAGGGCTTCACCTGAGTCTAGACGCTCACACGGCTCGCTTTCTGCGCACAGGCTGATCCAGCGGAGAGCGCGCGGCACGGTTGCACGCTAGCGTTCTTTTTCTTGGTCTGTGCATGATTGATCGGTAACTCTGTGCTCTAACCGGGGTGACAAAATGATGCACCCCTCGATTATTCTGCGCTCGGGTGTCTTGCCTGTGCATTCACGATGAATGGCTGCCCGTAGAGAGAAAGAGTATTGCCTCCTCCACCACTGAACCACTTTTCAGCAGATTGCAATCGAGGGGGTGAGTATTTTAATGCATGCACGAGAGAGGGTCATGCCACTTTGAGTGGGGTCAAGGGGCAATCACGTGGGTTGAACAAGGGGTCGCGTTAGTTATTGTGGCACGGGGTAACAGAAAATGTTGAGGGGATTTTTGGATAGGGGTATTGTTTTGTGAAGGTGTGCGATTGCTTTAGATGGGGGATGGGCTTGCAAAACTTTAACCACTTCAATGACTTGCTGCCGAGAGCTTGATTTATGGTGCATCAATACATCCATTTATATTTTCCAACTTTTTTAGCCCACACAACATCATCGCTTGCAAATTAGCGCTTGTTTCTGGACGATTTGAGGATTTATAATGGATGAGGGCATTATGTGCATCGCTTTCAGACTTCAAGTGGTTAATGGTGTCTTGTCTCGCGGATCAGTGTGACTCGCCCCCCAGTTGCTGCATTTGTCCCGGGATGACCTGTTGATGTCGGGAAAAGATGAAGCCGAGACCCCTTCCTTTTCCTCCAAAATGGAGTAGAATTTAACCACAGAATATTTTATGTGAAATCCAATGATTGCGCTGCGTGCATACAATTAGGACTAGCCTACTTCTTAAGAAAGCCAAATTGCAAGTAGCGGTAGGATAAAAAAAAAAAAAAATGCATGCATATGGATGCTGTTGGTCGAGTCAAAGCGTTTTGGGTATTGATATTCTGGTGTGCACAGGACTGTAATTCAGCCCGACATTGCATAGCATTGCACTGGCACCGAGGGGGCGAGAGAAACGGATGTGGGCTTCTCAATAATTCATCTATCAGACTATTTTGGTGACAGGATTTTTGAGGGCTGAGCAGATTTTAGCTCTTTGGTCGCAGCATCAAGTGAGGAAACCAGGAAATTGGGGCATTGTTTCTTGTATTTTTAGCCCCCCTGGGCCCGTGCCAACCCGGAGCTCGTGTCCAGCTGGGCAGCGGTGCGGGCACACACTCTCACCGGGAACCGCAGCCCTTCCGCGGCCGCACACATCACAGAAACACCGGCGTCCGACTCTCACTGTGAGATTACAAACTATCGCTAATTTATTACATTTATGCTTGTAATTAAAACTGTTGTTATTATTACTCCTTTGGGAAATAGTGTTGTGCGAGTGAAACAGAACAAATAGTCTGGATGAATTAAACCACATATTTCGCTTCATAGCTCCTGAACTACAGACAGACATTAATCGACCATCTAAACTACTCTTAGACTAAAGTTTATGAGAATTTCTTAAAATGTGATTGCTAGTAGCTAAATGACTAGCTTTAACCCTTTAAATTAGGATGGCACAACCCGAAAAATTAACTATGGGTACTGTACTGTTTCCAAAATACCATAGTTACTAGGCTATGCTGGTCATAATATTTAGCATAATATCAATAAACGGCATAAGAATCTTTCTGTAATAATTATTTATTTTTTATGTTTGGTGGAATGGTGGCTACAATCAGAATTTTACAGTAGTAAGAATAACTGCAGTAACTGTGAAATAGAAAATAGACATTATTTGATCATTTAATGTATGATTGTGTGTGTATGTTTATATATATATATATATAATCAAGAGTTCAGATGCAAAAGCCTCTAAGTGCCATCTGAAATTTTCTTCTAGAATGATCATTTTTATCAAGCTTGTATATTTAAAGTTCAGTAAATTCACTTAAATGGCAATGGAAATTACCTATTAATTGTCATTTAAGTGAAATTACTGAACTTAAATATCCGAGCTTGATAAAAATTATCATTCTAATAGTAAATTTCAGATGGCACTTAGAGGCTTTTGCATCTGAACTCTTCATATTGCATCTTATCTCGTATATGTTAAAAAGTGTAAACGGAAGTTTCTTTTGGCAGCAAAATTTGGGTTTATAACTTTGCATGACCTTGCTCAGCCAGACGAATCTTTGATCTGCTTTATATATGCATGTGATCTTATCAACCTTTGCACAGAGACTCAGAGCAATAAGTTGGTGTGAAATTACTCAGTACACCCTTACTGGGGGGTTTTTGATCAAACTGTAAGGTACTTTTCAGTAGTCGTATTTTACTACTGAAGAATATCCTGTGATGATGAGCAATAGAATTTTTGATTGTTAAGAGTTGTTAACAGACTCTTGAGATACAAGTTTTAAAAGTGTTGAGCAGACTGAATGAACATAAGTAAACAATGTATGCACAGAAAAGTAACTGCACTTAATTTTGAAGAGTTGCTGGTTATTTAGTACACAGATATGATTTCATGTAATGTGCAAATAGAAACCTCAAATAAATGCGAGTTCTTCCTCTGAAGCATGTTGGATTTCATAATACAGGATGGATAGAGTGTCATTGCATTAGGCATGTGCTCTAATTATGTTAAAGAATATTCACTTGAACCACTTCTTGTTTACCATGCATTCATCTTCTGCTCCTAAAAGGATTTTGTTTACATGCTGACCTTTGGTTTAGAGCAGATTCTAAAATATGTATGATCCTAAAAAGAATAGACTGTAGGATAAATTGTTTATGACCCACAGAAAACCTCTTAATGTCCCTAAGCATGAGCTCTAATCTTCAGTTATATTAAGAATGTGTATCAACATTTATTGCTTTTGTTCTTTGTCTGATTTCCTGTGGTGAATGTATGTATTTTCTGTTTCTATGTTACAGACTTAGTCATGGGATGTTGTTTGTGGGACTGCATGCACTGACCTTGGAGTTAGAACAGAGAGTAGCACTGTGTCTGCATGGTTTCATAAGAATATATGATATATGTATATGTTTGTGTGTGTCGAGATTCAAAAAAATCTTTGAAGCTTTATTTAAGGGATACAGTTTTAATTATATGTATGTGAGACAACTTTTGTGACTTTTTTTTTAAATCAGAAGTTATCTACACTATCATTCAAAAGTTTGGGTTCAGTAAGGTTTATTTATTTAGTTACTTTAAGTTGATCAAAAGTGACAGTTAAACCTCTTTAATGTTACAAGAGATTTTTCTTTTGAACTTTAGTCATCAAGTTCTCCTTGGAAAAAAATGATCACCGTTTCTTTCACACAAACATATTAAACAGCACAACCTTTTTCAACATTGATAATAATAAGAAATGTTACTTGAACACCAAATCAGCATATTATGATTTTTGAAAGATCATGTGACACTGGAGTGATTGCTGCTTAAAAATTCAGCTTTGCCATCACAGGAATAAGTGACATTTTAAAATATATTAAAATAGAAAACTGTTATTTTAAATTGTAATAATATTTCACAATGTTATTGTTTTTACTGTATATTCTATCTAATAAATGCAGACTTGATGAGCAAAAGAGGCTTCTTTCAAAAAACATTTAGAAAATCTTACGGACTCAACCTTTGAACATGTTTCTATAACTTTTTTAATAACCTATTATGTCATCTTGCCTAAACATTTTTGCAGCTGTTGAGTCTTTAAAAAACAGAACAATTTTAAATTTGACAATTTGAAATTGCGTGATATTCAAACTTTCTTACAAACTATTTAAAATTATTTATGAATATAACTGTACCTGTCATATCCCATTGGTAAGACTGTATGTAATCGGCACACTTTTTCACATTTTCCACACTGATTTGGTGAGAAAATGTCTGGAATTCCGTGTAATTGATATGGTAAAATCTATTAAACGACACTGATTATTAGTAACTGTTAACATTACATGATCAAAATATTTGAAAAAATGAACACGCAAAGTTTATGTGTATAAATTTGAATGACAGGCTAAATATCTTTTGGGAAGCTGCTGATATAATATTTGCGTTGATGTGGATTCTGTACAGGCCTACCCACTGGTCATCATTATTATATGATAATTTTATAATTGAGGTGAAAAATAAAATACCAGGTGTTTTCTGTTTTCACAGACTCTGTGGTGCTGGGCTTTGCGATATGGCTCAGATGCTGCAGATGGCGATTCCCAACTTTGGCAACAATGTCCTGGAGTGCCTTAATGAGCAGAGGCTTCAGGGTCTGTACTGTGATTTGTCAGTGGTGGTGAAGGGTCACACATTTAAAGCCCACCGGGCAGTGCTGGCTGCCAGCAGCTCCTACTTTCGTGATTTGTTCAACTCTGGAAGTAAGAGCTCTGTAGTGGAGTTACCACCAGCGGTTCAGCCTCAGAGCTTCCAGCAGATCCTTTCCTTCTGTTACACCGGTCGACTTAGCATGAACTTGGGTGATCAGTTTCTCTTAATGTACACAGCAGGATTCCTGCAGATTCAGCAGATTATGGAAAAAGGCACAGAATTCTTCCTAAAGGTCAGCTCACCAAGTTGTGACTCACAGGGTCTTCACACAGAAGAAACGCCCTCAGAACCCCAGAGCCCCGTTACTCAAACTGGGAGTAGCAACATAGGAGGGGGTGCGGTCACCACGGCAACGGCTCGACCCGCTTCTTGTCTCACACCTCTTCCATTGATGTCAAGGGTGAAGACAGAGCAGCAACCTCAGGCCCATCAGCCCCAACAAGAAGCATCATCATATTCAGTGGTTTGCTCTCCAGTTGCAAAGCGTCTTTGGGAAGGAGGTAGCCGTGAAGGAGGTGGAGGATCAGGGGCAGGTGGAGGAGGAGGTATGAGAAAAGCAGCCCGTTATTCGCAGGAGGCAGCAAGGGGCATGGGCGGAGCCCCACCTCAAAGTGCAGCTTTATTGGGTGGAAGCAGTACCACTAATAACAACAGCAACAACAATAATAACAACAACAGCAGTAGCACGCCGGAAGGCACCAGCCCAGGCACCCCCAGCATGTACACCAGTGACTCACCAATCTCTTACCACGATGATGAAGAAGAAGAGGAAATCGCAGACGAAACGACAGAAGAACAGTACAGACAGATCTGTAATATGTACACTATGTACAGCATGCTAAATGTAGGGGCAACAGGTAAGAAAAGTTGACTAGAATTTAATTTTATTGTCTATTGCTGCTAATCCTTATCAGTTAAATTTATTGACTGACACTGCTGAACCCCGCATCGTGATAGTAGACTTCAGTATGTAGTGTAATTGTGGGAAATGAATTGGGCCACGTATCGAGCTCTGAGGAACTCCATCAATAGGATTATTGTAAAGTAGACAATTCATTTTTTTAATTTAATTTTTAAACTTTTTAAAAATATATTTTATTGTTTTAAGAAAACTCAAAAGTACAGATAAACAGTAGAGGAAATGTAAATCAGTGGAGAGAGATATATTCAACATCTTGACCAGTTTCATTAAAATGTATTTGTCTTCAGTTTGGTAGTCCGTGTAAGCTCTTGTAATGTTTTTTTCTTTTCTTTTTTACATCTTTTCCTCTTTGCAATCTGGGTTCAGCCAATGAAAGAGTGGAATCACTGCCTGACCACCTCACAGTTGAATCAAGGGGAAGAGGAGTTCGAGTGAGGCAAGATCTGGCCTCTCTTCCCACTGAGCTCATTGCACAGATCGGAAACCGCTGTCATCCTAAACTCTATGAAGAAGGTGACCCTGCTGAGAAACTGGAGCTAGTAACCGGCACCAGTGTTTTTATTTCACGTGCTCAGCTGATGAACTGCCACGTTAGTGCAGGCACACGCCACAAAGTGTTGCTCAGGCGGCTACTTGCTGCCTTTTTTGACCGGTGAGTGAAGTTTTGGACTTAATGTATTCTGCAGAAAATAAACTAAAATAAATTAGAATAAATAAATATAAAATTCTGTCATCATTTACTCACCCGTATGAATTTCTTTCACAAAAAAGAGATGTTTAGCATAATGTCCTATTTGTATCAATGAAAGTTGATGGTCATATGGGTTTGGAATTACACAATGGTGAGTAAATAATGCCAACATTTTCATTTTTGAGTGAACCAGCTCTTTAATTGAAAATAATAGATTACCATGTTATTAATGGAAATTTAACCAATTGTTTTGGGGATTTAGAAAGTGACTTTTTTTATACAATTCCAGTTAGTAGAAAAAAACGGTCCACAAAGAGTTTGTGTGAACAGTACTTTGTTGATTCCAATTTGCCCTTGCAATCTACAGGTCAGTGTTACTTTAAGTGTCCTTTTCTGTTTTTCCTGTAGAAGCACTCTTGCAAACAGCTGTGGAACAGGCATCCGGTCCTCCACAAATGACCCCAACCGCAAGCCACTCGACAGTCGAGTTCTCCACGCTGTTAAGTGTAAGTGCTGTATTGATGCTGATATGTTGTGGTATAATATTTTGTTATTGGTTAAACAAATTAGCTATTTCCAATATGAACCCAGCAGTTTTATCCACATTAAAACAGTCCAGTTGAATTTTTAAAGTTAGCATGAAATGAAAATTCACCCCATCTATTTTGTAAATGCATGTTATAGATGTTATTGTGAATGATTCATATATTTTTGCCTCAAAATGTCATAATTCGATCTTCCAGTGAAAACAACAGACTGGTGATGTATGCTGGACTTCTCCAATCACGTCGTTCACTTAAACCCCAACCCTCCACAAACGACTTAAAGCTCAAATTTATTTTTGAGTGCAACACCCAAATCTCAAAATCCAATCAATGGATAACCGATGGATAGAACGAAGTCCTGATCGACTATATTTTTTTCTGATAATTGGATGTTCGTCACAACAATATGGAAGGAAATATCTTTTGCCGCTTGTAAATTTAAGCATTAAATATCTTTGTGTAAAAAGTGCATGAAAAACTAACGCTAGTAATAAAAAATCGTTTTTTTGTTTGTTTTTTAATCTCCAGTTTACTGCCAGAACTTTGCTCCTAGTTTCAAAGAGAGCGAAATGAACGCGATCGCCGCAGACATGTGCACTAACGCGCGGCGCGTGGTACGCAAGAGCTGGATTCCGAAACTGAAGCTTCTGATGGCAGAAAGCGACGCTTATGCCAACTTCCTTCCGGACGCTGCCAAAATGGAGTCTGACGGCTTGGGAGTGGAGCATTCTTTTGAAACAGGATCCCTGGAAGGTGGCACAGCCTCTGATTCAGGCCATTCATCTACAGATGCCCTGCAAGGTGTGAGCGGGGATGGTAGCAGCCTGTTTTAGTGAGTAACAATACCATGGTTCAGTTATTCTTTCCCTTCCACTCCTCCATCGTATCTCAGTCTCACCTTGGGCGTTGATGTCATCATGGAGTCGAGAAGTGTATCTTTATGAAGACTGTCGTTGAATCCCACTTCAAAATATGGTTATTTTTATTTCCCTATAGATTTTTTTAATTTTTTTTATTCTACATTGTGGGCCCTCCTCTCAATACTGCAGAAACACATTCCTGAAGAGGAGGGACCTTTGAGGACATTTGGGGTGATCTGAAGGGGAAATGGTGTCTTGAAGCTCCTATCCAGTCTGAGAACACTGGCATGATTCTGAATGTATCTTTTTGGAGAATCCAGAAAGTTAATTTTGCTGGACGTAAGATTGTATTCATCTGTTAATATTTAGTAGCTGTATATCTGCTTTTTGGACCCCATTTCCTCTTCTTGCACCAACACCCTTAGGCACCTTTTCTTTTAAATATTCTTATTTGTACAACATTTGTAATTGTTTTGCCAACTTTTCCACTATTTGTCTTGCCAAGTATCCCAAGAGAAGCAGTTTTTCATGATTTGTGATATGAATTTGTAAGAGGCAGATGAATCTGTTTTGCTATGTGTGAAACTACTGTGTCGTTTTGATTGTCGATAGAGAGGGTCTGTGCAAGATTCTCACCTTTTGAGTCAATGAATGGTGAACTGTTGTCCACATGTTTTTGCATTAGCAAAATCC
This sequence comes from Abramis brama, assembly GCF_963993115.1. Lineage (NCBI taxonomy): Eukaryota > Metazoa > Chordata > Actinopteri > Cypriniformes > Leuciscidae > Abramis > Abramis brama. Next base: position 8,672,076 of record NC_139985.1, read on the forward strand.
AAAATCTATTTGAATCATTTTTATTTTGGTATATTACCAAGGCTTAATATTGTTACTTTGGTAGGTTACTCAAATCGACACGTTTTTACTGTCAAATATCTGCAAAGCAAATCCCAAAACACTCCCACAAGCTTAAAAATCATTAAGGCCTTTTACATTTCTCTTTATGTCCTTTATTTTGTATAGATGGCACATGGCGTCTGTGTGATGTGTAAATGAGTGTGTATGGCGTCTGCAGACTATGTCTCACAGCTCACTGCTTCATGCATCTAACACACAAGTGTGGTGCATGCTGCCGCATGGCGCATTCTGACACGCTACGCCTCAGCGCCTCTGACAGAGTTGCACTAAACGCTCTGATGAATTGGGCTGAGTGCAGTATTAGAGATTGGCACTGAACGGGCATCAGTGCCACAGATATGCTGGCTCCAGATCAGTAAAGACCACTCTGAGATTGGAAGCTTTACGTGGATTTGAAAAGTCAGTTTTTAAGTGTTTCGCGTTTCAGAAAGAGAAGTTCTTGAAGTCTGTAATCACAATAAAGAGCTGTTGTAATCCCAGGTTCGGAGATGAAAGAAAGTGACCATGTTATCTAAAAGTGTAGTTGCACCAGTTTGTGTTAAAATTAGATTCCCAAAGTATGACCTGCATCTTCAGGTGTTTTAAGCACACTTATTTCCTTTAATGGTTGGCTATATTGTTAGAATTTTTGATTATGGCTTAAGAAAGGCTGCGATTGGTCAAGATCATCCCAGTCCAAAATTATGATAAAGAGTTCTAACTTAAAAAAAAAACTATATTAGCACATTTACCCCTGTTATCTGTGGGGGTTTTAATGTTTACATTTTTTATTTTATTTTATTTTTTTACCTTTTCTTTTAAAAAGATAGTTCACCCAAAAATGAAAATTCTGTCATCTACTCACCCAATTATGTCGTTCTAAACCTGTATGATTTTCTTTAAGATGTGGTCACATTTTTCCGTTGTTCAACAAAATATTGTGGGTAGAATCATGTCATTCCAATAGGAATAAGCGCTATTGGGAGTTTCATACTTCTCTACGCTATTACTAATTTTTTTTTTTTTTTTTTGCATGTGAAGTTTTTTGACCGCACCTCTATTCTGTGAAATACAAAAGAAGATATTTTAAAGAATGCTGATATCGCTCCAAATGGTGTTAGTGATAATTTTGGGTGAGCCATCTCTTTAAATTACTTTTTTAAACCCGTTTACTTAGACATTTCATGGAAGAAAAGGACAAAGGCAAGTTGTTGTTTTTTGTAGCACTGGGCCAGGGCACAGAAGAATTTTACCTCTCGGCCACGTGGTACGATCCTAAGAGACTGCACCAAGTCTTAATCACAGTACGATAGGATACGAATGAGATATTTGCACAGAAATCTGAGCTGGATTGTTCAGCACTGCCTTAAAGAGTGGAAGTTGTGTGTCTGAGAGTCTTACACAACTAGTCTGTGACAGAGAAAGAAATTCTAGGAAGGGAGGGCAGAGAATGCCTGGATGAGTCTGTATGCATGTGCGCTGGTGTGCTCCGCTACTTATTTCTCAGAGTTTGAGTTTCTTTTTTTTTATTTCCATTTTTGGAGGCACACGTGCTAATGTCTGTGCATTCATGCGAGGAGGCTGACAGGAAAGCGAGAGTGTGAGCCAAAGGCATGCTCTTTATGCGCGCTCATTTGTTTATGTGAACGTGCTCAAATGTGTGTACGTCTGGTTTTTGTGTGCCAAATGCATGTCTGAGAGAGTGTGCGTGGGTGGTGTTGATGTTTGATTGTGGAATATGTGCATTGTGTGTGTGGGTTGATGGATGGATGGGTGGGTGGTTGGTATGTGTGTATGCAGAGATCAGAGAGCTCTGTTTGTTTTTGTCTGACTCAGAGAGGGAGACATACAGTGCAGACGCAAGCAGAGAGGGGAGGGAATGGTGAGGAGATGGATGCTCACGCACACACACACACACTTAAACACACACACACACTTAAACACACAACTGGTGCAGTGAGCCATTTCCCAAATGGAGGCATCAAACGGGTACGCTTTGATTAAACAAACATCAGCTCGCATTGAATCCAATCTGGTTTGGCTCCATTGGTTTTGTTTCATCATTGTAGAGTTCAAATGAAATCAAAATTGATTCTTTTTAATGCACATTTCTGGGGTCTCATGTATTAAACTTTATACATGCACAAAAAAAATCCATACCCACACATGCCAGGTTTTTGAGTATAATCAAAAGGTGTCAGATTTATAAAACCGTACATTTGCCAGAACTTTTCCACCTCATCTTCTCCTTGAAATAACCATATATGGAATGCACAAAGCTTTTTATTATGCATAGCCTAATTTGCATGCAATTTACACATGCATTATCTTCCTACTGCATCTAAAGTCGCCATGAAATGACAATTCACCCTATCTATTTTCTAAATGCATATAATAGATCTTATTATGAATGATTCATCCATTTTAGAATGTTTTTTTTTATTTTATATCTGTTTGCATGGAAAACATATCATGCACATTTCAATGCCTATTTTGTGCTTATGAAACATTTATTCATGAGGCCCCTGCTGTTATTGTGAATAATTTCTGTGCATGTTATTCCAAAATGACAAATGTGTTTTTCCAATGGAATGAAAAAAAATTGCTTTGAAATAACTTGCTTTGTTTCTAAAACCAGTCATTTAATGCTAACGCATCCTCTTTACAGTCGACTTCAGGTTTGAATTTTACATTTGGCTCCAATTTTAGTGTAGAACGACCACTTTTAATGATCCAATCACATTCAAGTTGTTAAAATCAAATCAAATCCTGCCCTACATTTTGGTTTCTTATTAAATATTCCAATTCAAACATATTGTGGAATTAAAAGGGATTGCGAATGCCTTATGTTGACTTTAAGACCAACCAAAATAAATTCTTTCATCATTTACTCATCCTCAAGTTGTTCCAAACTTATATGAATTTCTTTCTTCTGCTAAACACAGAAGATGTATTGAAGAATGCCGGTAACCAGACCTGACGGGTGGCCATTGACTTCCATAGTATGGGAAAAAAAATACTATGGAAGTCAATGACTACAGTTCAAAATATTGTCTTCTGTGTTTAGCAGAAAAATAATGGAAATTTAGGACGACTTGAAGGGGAGTAAATAATGAGAGGTTTAATTTTTTTGGTGAACTATACCTTTAAATGTCAAGTGAACACAAGTGTGTGTGTGTGTGTGTGTGTGTGCGCACAAGTACCATTCCACTGTCCAAAAGAATGAAAAATATTTGATAGTTGATAGATTGATGGTGACTGCAAAAATACGGCTCTGTGTTGGACTGTTCCTCATCGCACCTTTTGAAATACAACGAGAGAGAAAAAGATAACAGCTGTCGACATTTCTTCATCCTTTTGGAATGTACATATAAGGAGCTGAATCCTCTGATGTACAGCTTGATCTTTTTTTTTTAATAATGTTGGACACGCAGGGAGAGACCAGGAGGGTTTTTTAGGAAGCAGCCAGCATGTGTGTCCACGGGGGCTGGATTTCGTGATGTTTTCGACTCACTTCTTAACATGTTCTGCTCAGTGGTGCATTGGTGAGATTGGGTACACGGTGTGCGCTGAACTCTGAACCCGATGAACTTGAGTGGAGTTACCCAGTGGAGAAGTTTAACCTGACCCGCACCCTGGGTTCATGGTCTTTTGCGCAAGATCCTTTTAGTTCTTCAATTGAACTTGCATGTATTCTGAGTAAGAATCATGCAGGTCAAACAGAACAACTGAGGTCAAGCTTTGAATTGAGACTTGCAAAAAAAAAAAGAAAACCATAAAAAAATTAGGGATAAAATGTAAGGCGAACAATGTATCTTTTGTTTCTTATCAATGTTTTGTTCTGCTTTAGAATAGTGCTTGGCCATTGAGATGCTACTAATTTTTAACATAGACCGTAGAGTAAATATTTTGAAATGTACAATAGCTAGGATCAAGAGAAGTGCTGGGAAAGGATGAGGGCAGCTGAAACTAGCTGAAAACGTTTTTACTGTATTGAAATGTCATTTTTATGGGATGGATGAGTTTGAAGGAGCGTAGATGGAAGGAGTTAGGGTCTTCATGCACTGCAAGCTTTATTATTTTTTTCTGTCTTAAAGAAATCATTTGTTACTGAATTAGTTTGCTGGTAAAGAGGATCTTTGAATGATGTTGAATGGCACGTGGATGAGCGCCACCTGGTGTCAGACTTCATAAATGCTGCAGGTAGAAAAGAGAACTGCAATGCAGTTACTTCTCCTGGCCAATAAGGGACAGCAAAGGATTTAGAAAAAAACTACTTGTAATTTGACTTGATGATTTTAATTCTCATTTTTGATGTTTTATTTAATAACCCCTGAACAGGAGAAAATGTACACAGCTGTGTTTAAAATGTTTCTGAACTGCCAAATACAAGGAAATGTTATTGCGATTATTCCGAGCTAAAATAAATTGTTTCAGCTGAATTTTACCAATGTGACGATCAAAACAATCAATACTTAATATGACACTTTATTAACAAATGGCCAATATGGGGAATTGCGAACAGCTATCACGAACTAAGTATTCGACACTGCAATTTTTATGTGAAACTTTACTTTATTATTAAATTCCTATTAAAATCCTGTTTTTTTTTTTTTTTCTTCTTCTTTTTTTTTCTGTGGGATTCTGCAGAATGAAATTAAGCATTGTAAAATGTGTTTGTTAAATGGAGCTTAGAGCGCTACAAATTTATAATTTTCTGAAGATATTAAATTCAGTTGTATTTATTTTACAAGAGAGAGGGAGTGTTCATAGTTTGTCTTAGGGGTCTTCAATGGAGGGTCTGCAAACCTATTTTTATTTTGTAGTGTTGATTGACTACAAAATAAAAAGCTAAAGATTTTCAGCAAAAATTGTATTTGTCCTCCCACATTAAATAAAATAAAATGGATATTTTATTTTTAAAATACAATAATTAATAGTTACTTCTTATTTTAATGTCTTTGCAATATAAGCGTCATATGTAAATACATTAATATGGTAATATATATGCATGGCCAGGCTTAAAGTGCAACACTCAGTTTTATACAATATGTAAAAGGGGATCCATTCTCCATCTTTATGAACAGCAAGGGGTGCTTGGCCTGAAAATAAGTTGAAGACCCCTACTTTCGCACCTTCAGCGCCCTCTCTCTGCCTCTGATTCAATTGAGCAATGGGGAGTTCAACTTTTTACGTTTTCAACAAATATTTTCTTTAATTCTGGGTCTTAGGGCTGGTTCACACAGAACACATTTTTGCATTTAACTGTGCTATTTAAAAAAAAAAAAGTTTTTATATGTAATCCTTGTATATCATATTTTCCCAGATGATTAATCATAGTACATTAAGACAAATGTTTTGTATTACACATTTTCTGAAATGTTGTTTATATATGCAAATGAGGCAATAATTAAATTTCCTACTTAGAAATCTGAACATTGGATAAAGCCAGGTTAAGAAAGGGTGGAAAAAATCATTTTGAGAAAATAGCAGGTATGCATTGTAATTGAAATCTACAAACACAGCTAGATAAAGAGTAATAAAATGTGTATTTTGGATGTTTTCTTTTTTACTAGTCCAAAAGATGTTATGGAAGCCCAAAATGTCAAAATTGACCAGTGCATGAACAAAAACAATGGATTTCCCTGTAGTATCTTAACTTAAAAGCACGTCTCAGTGTGTTTTTAGGTGCAAGAATGCGTTCTGTGTGAATGACTTAACCTATACAGTGTGTGTGTATACAGTATATATACACACTCCACCTCAGTTATGTGGAAAAAGTAGAGGCATGTACACAGGAAAAACAATGAAAGATGCAATCAAAATCCTCGGATGAAGACATACCTCTCTTAAAGGGATAGTTCACCCAAAAATGAAAATTCTGTCAGTAATTATTCGCTTAAGACTTTCGTTCATATTCGGAACACAAATTAAGATATTTTTGATGAAATCTGAGAGCTGGCTCACTCCTTCATAGGTAATCAATATCTGCCAATATTTCATCAAAAATATCTTAATTTGTATTCCGAAGATGAACGAAAGTCTTACAGGGTTGGAACAACATGAGGGTGAGTAAATACTGACAGAATTTTCATTTTTGGGTGAACTAACCCTTTAAACTGTTATCTTATACATTTTATCCTTAGATGTCTATCAACCTGATAATCTCGTTTCACCTTTCCAGTGTTCTCTCCCCCAGTATAAACATGCCTCTGTCCCTCTGCTCCATGTACATTTACTTCACCCTTCTGTGCACTTCTGCGCTGCCGGCAACCTCAAAGACTTTTTACAGATTTCAAACATATATTGCTCTTTGTATGTCCCTGCCCACCAGAGACCAATACATGTGCGTGGATCTACCTCCCGACACCTTCAGCCATACCTCCGTGCCCTAAAACAGGTCATGTGATGCAGGAGACCCCTCGACGTGCTGCTGTTCAGATTTGTCTGAACGGTGTTACAGGAACTAGATGTAAATGGTAGATTCATACCTCACCAGGGGCCGGGAGCTCCGACCGTCAGCATGGCTCCGGAGAGCATGTCTCTGGTGTGGCCGCAGGGATCCTGCAGATTTTTTTATTTTCCAGTATAGATATATGAATATACATATATAAATACAAATCTATATATACTGTACATTATACATAGAAACACTAATGAAGTTTGATTGTTAGTTGTGCACTCACAGCATGAGATGTGATTCCCCAGAAACCTTTTTGGAAACAAATGCAGTAGCGTCTACTGATGTCAAAATACCCGTCACCCCACCCTGAGTACATGCCAGTGTTTCCTCTGTGTTCCAAGTGCCAATAACTTTGTGTATTCCTTAACTGTGACCCAACGAGAAAGAAAATTGCACATTAACTACTGTAAAAAAGAAGGAAAAGATCAACAAGAAAATACATCTTAATAAAAAAAGGTTTGTAACAAAGAAAATGATTGTGTTTGGCTTTTGTTTTAATGTGTGACTTAGTCATTTTAAAGCAGTTACAGATGGTTCTTTTTCACATTTCCGGTTCTCAGAAGCGGAAGTCGAATGAGGGGCCGTTTTCACGACACCGTTTTCAACTAAAAACTGAAACGTATGCGTTTTCGGCCGTTCATTTACACGACAACGGCGTTTTGGGCGCCTGAAAAGTAAACTTTAGAAATTGGGTTTCAAAGTTAAAGTTTTTGAAAATGATAATTGTCTCCATTTAAACTACAAAAATGCGATTTTGTGAAAACGGTGACGTCGTGCATAAGCAGGCGTATAATTTTTCATTAGAGTAGGCTAACATCGATAACTTCTGGCCTGGCGGCATTATACAGAGTTTTTAATAATTTTTCGCGGATCTGTGTGAACAGTGGTAGTTTTGACGTTTGACTTTTTTTAACGTTGTCGTCTACGTGAAAAATGCAAAGGAAAAACTTGGAAAGACGACAGCGTTTCCATGACTTTCCAAAAGAGGGAAAAAATAAAGAGATCATTACAGCAGTCAGAAGAAAGAAATATGTCAAAATTGGTGTCACTCTCAGCCTTTCTGAAAGAAACCCTGTTGCTGCATTAATTCTTTTTTTTTTTTTTTTTACTACAAAGGTAATATAAACAACATAGCGTTACAAATGTGTTACTTAAACTTTACTGGACTTGCGACGTTGATAAAAGTGTAAACGCGTCATCACAGTTAGTGAAAAGGGTCCATTATATTGCATGATATGTATCTTTATTGTGAAAGAAAATAACATATGCCGTGGTATATTTCCCTGCTATAAAGTTATTCCATAATGTGGTGCATGTAATTTGAAAAATGACCTGGGAAAATGAATGGCATGTCAAAGTCAAACTTTATTCAGGGACCATTTGAATTTATCAAGATGCCAAAATAAAGGCAAAATTTGTATACAATACAAATGCTTACAAAAACAAGTGACAAGGGCATTAGACTTTTGAAATGCAATTATTTATATGCAGGCAGCACTGAAAGACATTACTTTGCAAATAAAAGACAATCAAATGTGTACCAAATCTCCCTAAAAGGGCATGTAAGAGGTAATAAGTTTTAGTTCGTTGTTCCACATTTTTAATAGCAGTGAGTACTAAAATATGTTAAGGCTTAGAATTTCCAAAAAAATCTTACGTTTGAAGTTGGATCTGATTTTCAGTTAAGGGTTTATTTACTTAATCATATTACAAGAAATAAGAGAATACTGAAATGTCATATTCAGAGAGGAAAGCATTTATACTGAACATAATGCATTCACCCACAGGCACGTAGTGTCTCAGATCAGAGGGCACACTGGAAACAACTCATTGGCACGGAGGATAGCAGTACAAAATGTTCCTTATCACACCCACAGATGGACACAATCTGAGCTCAAGTTCAGGAATAAAAATATCAAATGATCCTAACTGGGAGGTCCGATCAGCTCTTTAGGGGATGTTGTCAGTTAATATAGCTGACTTTCAGTACATGCATCTCGCTGCAATTAAAAGAGCAGTTAATAGCATTTTCCTTTGAAAAATAGTAAAATGACAAATATATATATATATATATAATTATTGGAGTAATGGGTCTGGAATATCACTTTGGCATGCAGTGAAGGCTTAACCCACACCATCAACTGAGACAAAGAATGCCTATATGTCCAAATGATTCTATACACATCTCCACAGTAATATGAAACTTCACAGTCCAATGTACAGTAATCTCAAAAACAATGCCTAAAATTATACTTTAAAATATGGGGAAACTCAAATATCACAAGAATAACCAAATCAGTCTAAAATATGGGAAAATCCATAAAAGCAGCACATCTATGAAGATTCATGAAAAGTGCAGCAAATTAGATGATTTTTCTGCAAGCAATTTTCCATAAATTTTCAAATAATGCAATAAAGTGTCAGATGTATCCATAAAGGAAAAGCAAACATGTAAAATGCAAATGTTAACCTAATGTTAAAGGTGTGACTTTGCTTTAAAACAATTTAAATAACCCTTGCTATAATTTCCTTTTCCAATTTACAAACAATTTCCAATGCACACCATCATAGGTTGTTTGATGACGGTTATTGGATGACTTCACAGGTTTCTATCATGACGGTACAGATCTAGAGGGCGCTATGAGCCTGCATTACTCATTGTGCTTGAAATCTGAATCAACCAATAACAACATTTAAATTGTTACATAATTGGTGAACATATTTATGGTCAACCTCTTTCACTGGCATTTATAATGTACACAATTACTATGCTGCTGTAAGAATCAAACATATAAAAATATAACAAGGCAATTATCAAATTCCTCATCCCCACTCTGTACCACAATAAAACATAAGAAATATAATAACTGTTAACTTCCATCTCAGCACTAGTAAAATTCGACAATAAGTCCAATCCAAAAGCAGAGGGAGAGAGTGAAATGCTGAGAGCCAGAAGACGTATGGATTAGATGAAGGCAAAAAGACGAGAAAGGACTATAAAAAATAACTGGGATCTCTTTCTCACAAAGGATCATGGAAGCTGAGGTGGAAGAATCATGATAAAATACTTCTGTAAGCTTTTGGCATGATGGAGGGCCAAACCGAAGAAGAGTCTGGTTTAAATGGCGAAGAACAAAATGAGCACCACGATCAGTATGATTACAAGAACTCCGATAGCACACCACTGTCTCCGACCTGCAACACACAAAACATATGATCCAAGTCAAAATCTCACCAATCTCATGCTCGTTTCTCAAGCCTAGCAAAATTAAGATGATTAAAGATATAAAGCTTGTGAAAGCAATGAATGAGAACCAGTTTGAGAAAAGCTTCCTTTTAGGTCAATAAGATTTTTTCGTTAACAAGTTTTATTCAGAAAAGATATTAAAATCAAAAATGACACTTAAACACTTTTGCACTGTTACAAAAACAAATCTATTTTAAATAAATGCTGCTCTTTTGAAAATTGTTATTCATAAAAAAAAAATCATGAACAAAATGTATCACGGTTTTCACAAAAATATTAAGCAGCACAAATATGTTCAACATTGATAATAATAAGAGACATTACACTGAAGTTTGGAGTAATGATGCTCAACAGGAATAAATTACATTTAATCATATTTCACAATATTCCTGTTTTTACTGTATTTTTTAACAAATAAATGCAGCCTTGGTGAGCGCAACATCTTTCAAAAACATTTCAGAAATACCAACCCCAAACTTTTGAATGATAAATATAATAACATAACATTTTAGGCTGAAATTACATACATTTGCTGTGAGTGATATAAAAACGTGAGAAGTAGTAGAACACACTAAGAAGTAAAAGCACTCACTGCTGGTCATGTGTGAAACCTTCTCCATTTTCTTCAACACTGAGTCCATTCTAGAACCGGTCTGGTCCATCTCCTCACTAAACTCCCCGAGCATACTAAGACAAAAAGCACACATGGCAATAAAAATAGACATTGAGTATTAGAAAAATCCACATGCTAGTGTTTCTGTTTATTCTTCAATATCCTTACACTGCCTGTTCATCCAGCTCGTCTCCTATCCTGCTGGACATGTCCTTCAGGACACGGATGCTGCCTGTGACCAGCTCCAAGTGCTCATCCTGGTCCTGCATGATCAGCTGCACGGAAAGACAAGTTGGGAAAGTTATGACGTAAAACGAACAAAGAAGAAATATTTACCCTTTTTTGCCAATTGAAAATTGTGGTATTAAAGTTGCCATGAAATCAAAATGGACAATTCTTGTTTTTTAAATGAAAAATGTTTTTATTCATGTGCCCTAGTGATCTTTAATAAAAATAACTCTTGCAGCGACATCTCTTCTCTGATGACATGTTTACTGGTGCGAGGGCGGGGCAACCTGTCACTCACATGAGATCAACCAATAGCAAACCACAACCATCCAACCATCCAATCAATTCCCGATTGATCAAAATCAAGTCCTGCCCTACATTTTTTCTTATCCGAGAAGCCGTTTCACTCTGATATACGTCACAAAAGAGAAGAAAATACTATCACAACTTCCAATCTATTACAAAGCTGAAAAGAGCCAGGATTTTTTTTTTTTTATAATTCAGATTGTGTTTGGCTGAAAGAAGAAAGTCATATACACCTAGGATGGCTTGAGGCTGAGTTATCTATGGGATAATTATCATTTTTGGGTGAACTATCTGAACTACTTGGCACTAAAAGGTCACATTTCCTTGTTTTCTGTGAAGCTTATAAGATGCTCTTTGGAATATTGTCAAGTAATGCTGGATAAGAAAATAATATTTTCACTGATAACACTTTTTTTTTTGACCTCATGTCTTTTACCTGCTGCTGTTCCTGTTGCTCCTGAATGTATCTGGAGTTTGCAGACACCAGGTGAGGCTCCAGACCGGCGTAACGATCCTTTGTTGTGGCCCCCATCAAAGCCTGTCAGACACGGACGCAAACATGACCATATGAATCCATTCAGTCTCATTTTAGTGAAATAGTGAATGAATCACTCACCTGTCTGTTTTTCTTCTCTGCTTGGGCCACAGCTGAGGGACTAGAGAGTTGCTCCTTCATCAGCTACACACAGAAACACACTCATTTACATGACAAAACCTAAGACTACACCATATAATTAATATATATATATATATATATAGAGAGAGAGAGAGAGAGAGAGAGAGAGAGAGAGAGAGAGAGAGAGAGAGAGAACAGGAGATTGACACCTGCACAGAACTCCGTGTTCGCTCCACAAAGTCCTGCCTCTCCTGGAGTTCATGTTCCCCTAAACGGAACTTTCCAGGGTTTGCCTCCACAATACCTGATACCGTCAAGAATTATAACGAGTTCTGCTTATACATTACAGTTCAAAAGTTTGAGATCAGTGGAATAGTAAAGTATTTTCTTTTTGAAAACTACACAGTCTTTTAGCACATTAATCTCCCTTTTGCTAAACTGAGGCATCAAGGCACACAGTATTTGTGTAACATTCCGTCTACTTAAAGGGATACTCCACTTTTTTTGGAAATAGGCTCATTTTACAACTCCCCCAGAGTTAAACAGTTGAGTTTTACCGTTTTCGAATCCATTCAGCCGATCTCCGGGTCTGGCGGTACCACTTTTAGCATAGCTTAGCATAGATCATTGAATCGGACAGGACCATTAGCATCTCTCTCAAAAAAATGACCAAAGAGTTTCGATATTTTTCCTATTTAAAACTTGACTCTGCTGTAGTTACATTGTGTACTAAGACCGATGGAAAATGTAAAGTTGCGATTTTCTAGGCTGATAACTATACTCTTATTCCTGCGTAATAATCAAGAAACTTTGCTGCCGTACCATGAGTCCAGCAGGCGTAATGATATGACACAGCGCCTGAAAATAGGTCTAATAGGTTAGACAAACTTAGTCCCGGTCACGTTGGAAGTTACCGAGCTGGGGACTATTTTCAGGCGCTGCGTCATATCATTACGCCTGCTGGACTCATGGTACGGCAGCAAAGTTTCTTGATTATTACGCAGGAATGAGAGTATAGTTCCTAGCCATATCAGCCTAGAAAATCACAACTTTACATTTTCCGTCGGTCTTAGTACACGATGTAACTACAGCAGAGTCAAGTTTTAAATAGGAAAAATATCGAAACTCTTTGGTCATTTTTTTGAGAGAGATGCTAATGGTCCTGTCCGATTCAATGATCTATGCTAAGCTATGCTAAAAGTGGTACCGCCAGACCCGGAGTTTGGCTGAATGGATTCGAAAACGGTAAAACTCAACTGTTTAACTCTGGGGGAGTTGTAAAATGAGTCCTATTTCCCAAAAAAAGTGGAGTATCCCTTTAAGTGTTGTCATTCTGATATTTGAAGGCATCATTGGGTTTTGGTTTACGGCAGGATACTGATGGTTTCATGCAGGTCCTCTAGGTCCCAGTCGATGGCCCTCAGGCAGTTTCGGAGTTCATTGGTGCTCCAGTCCAGCTCATCGCGACTGACGGGTGTTTCTTCCTGCAGCAGCTCTTCCCAGCGCTCAAACAGCCCCTGTGCTTTAGACAGGGCCTTCTGCACCTCCCTGCCAGATAGAGGAGCAAACTGTCAAACCCTTTCTACTTCAAAGGAATGAAAGGTGTTTATCAGAAGCAAACAACTTTTACATAAGCACTACGCCGGTGGTAGTTAGGTTACAGTCATCTTGGGGTGATGTATGATTAATTTGTGGTTTGTATCTGTACATTAAATGAATGACAGAGCCACACAAACACATGCAACATAAATCAGTGTGTGTTTACACTCCAGTCAACACAAACCATTACTATAAAATGTCTCTGGCTTCTGTAGACTTGATTCAACCTTCCTGATCACTAAAACTCAACTAAAAACACACCTATATTTTGTTTATTAGGGAAGTTTATAAGTAAAATCACATGGAAACATTAATAATGTGACAAGAACTGGAGCTCCAGGTAGTGATGAAGATGCTTCACTAACACTTAAATTAACCTGTCAATATCAAACTCGTGTCATTTAGACAAAGACGGAAGACATACATTAAGGCAGGAAAGAGGAAGATAACTTTTCTTACCCTTTAACCACGAAAAAAGGATCCTCCATCGACATATTAGCCCCTCTGGTTTAGGAGCTGCGTGAAGTCAACGGCAAGATGGATTGTATACGCACGCACGAGTTTTCAAAATAAAAGCCCCTGAACTCTAAACAAACGTTCCATAGCATGTTCCAATATTAACACTTTGACCTTTTTCACAGACTGTCAGCATCGTAAATCATGCAAAGTTTTTAATATTTTCATTCTAAAAAATGTATGTACATTTATAACACTACACTTTGTATTATATTACCTGTGGACAAAGTACACAACTTCTTTACTTGAGTGAAAGTTACTACTGGTCAGAGTTGTAAATACCTATTTTTCTTAAGTAAAAGTACAGAAGTATTTGTTTTTAAAAGTACTTAAGTATCAAAAATAAAAAGTAAATGTCAATACATTGTTTTATTATTGTTGCATTGTTGTATGTAATACTTACAGTTTTATGCCTCTGAATCTATGCCTGCCTACCTACCCTCATATCAATATCAAATTTATTTCTAGAACACAGTTCCAGTAGTAGGATTGAATGTGAGACTGAATAAGTGCACTCAATAACGTCCACAATGGTTTATGACACCCAAATGGCTGTTCCCTCAAATAGTGCCCTATTTAAATATTTTTGGCTTTAAGTATGAATATGTTACCCTTACTGTTATCTATAAGCTAGAGTACTCCAAAACAATGACAAAATTTGCATTTAGAAGACCAAACCAAAAGTTGAAAATGAAAATGTCAGAATCCAACGTCAGATTGATTAATCTCCAATGTTGGACAGACGTTGTATTGTGGTTGAAAATGAAAATCGGGTTGACTTCAGAAACATCAGTCGGGTTCTGACGTCAACCCGACTTTCCTCTCCAACCAAAATCCAACATCTGTCCGACGATGGATGTTGACGTCCACCCGACATCAAAATTGACATCTTTCTCTCTTCTGACAGCGTTATCAATCTCTCTCTATTTTTTCCCTCTTTTTGAAAGATGTGAAAACACTATTGTGGAGTTTTTCTTTTGTTTTTTGAGCAAATGGGAACACAAAAAATATGTAAATTATGTAAATATTTAATGTAGTCTCTCATTCACCGCTATAGAAGTTTACCCAACTATGACGACTTCCACTTCTGAGAAACCAGGGAACGTGCAAAAGGTCCATTATTCAGATGTCCAATAATGTCTTTATTACAAATATACCATATATATATTTATATATACCATAAATATACCAAATATATATTTCATTTGATATTCTCTTTATTTAATACAACATTTTAAGCACACAAAATTGTGATTACTCTTTATTTTAAGGTAGACTAAAGCACAAAAATATTCATAGTAGTCTAGTCAAACTCTAAAGGTCCTATTTATATGTTAAAGAAAATATCAAAAGCTTAAGTCATCTTAATGCATAAGCACAAGTTTCCAAAATACACATTTTCCTCATTTGTATGTAAAATAAAATGAATGCAATTGTTTTGAGTATGTTATCAGTCCATCCTAACAATAATAATAAGTAATAACAATCTGTAATTTTTCAGAGAATTAATGCACTAATGTCTTTGAATAGCCTACTTGACTGAGAAAACAATGCATTTCTTCTTTGGATCAGTTGCATGATGCATTACCTCATCTGTGGCTAAGCAGAAATGGCATATTTTTAGCATTGTTTGTCACTCATTTCCAAAACAGGGCTGTTAGCACACCTATGTTGCAGTCCTGACCTGATTCATAATTAATTCGGTTATGTAACTGGCCTGGATGTGCTTGACGCTCAAGGCAGTAAATATGATAAGACGGGTGGCGGGTGCATACGGCTTGCGTACATTTTTGATATAGTTTTTAATGCCAGCTACAGGGTTAAATCATGACGTCTGGTCCCCTCTCCTCTCCTCCATTTCCTTTTAGCAACACTATTCTCCTTCAGTTCCTCTCCCACCTCTTAAACAGTCACCCTTTCCTTCCTGTCTCCTGCCTTCCTCTCTCGCCACACACTGTTTCCTGTTTCACACACACACTCCACCTCCTGTGAAAAGCATAAAGGTTGGTTGTATATGTCAGGGCCACACTTGTGAGTAGTGAGACAAGGTGAAAACTGACTTTAGAGGACATCTGAAATTCTTTTGACTATTTGAAAGACAGATTAGGCTGAAAAAATGGTTTGCCTTAAATGTCAACATGTTTATTTCAGGGTTGGGGTTTTGCAAATATCATTATGTACATATTAAAACCATTGGGTCAATGTGGTTCACATAGACCCAATGGTTTTCATTTGCTAAACCTCAACCCTAACCCTCAAATAAACCTGTTGACAAGATTGGGGTGCCCTCATTAATGTAATGAAACCAGTGTGATCTCAGGTGCAAAGAACGCTTTTGGAAAGAAAGCAAGGGTGGACCTAAATGGAGGCCTGATCACATGGAATGCAGTTTGTCAGAGAACTGTAATAAGGGAGCTATTTTTACAAGCGGTAGCTTGAAGGTCCTCGTGATTAGTCACTCTGTTTACAAAACTGGTTTGTAATGTGATGCCCTAGTGTTTAACAAAATAAATTATTTCCTCCCTCTTCTGTTTCTCAGTAAACACATTCACAAACAAGACTACTACCCATGCTGAGCAATAAATCAAAATAATCCGAATGAGATTTATTGCCAAAAATGCTTACACACACACAACACATTCGACTTGGCAAATGTTTTTTCACGCTCATAATTTAAAAGCAATTCTCTGTACAAAAATGCCGCACACCAACGAAATCTTTTAATTTCGACATAGCCAGCAGGTAGCCAATTTTCTATAAATAGAATACGCATTTGCTGTGAATAACAGCTGTATTCTGACCTCAATCGCTTTGCTTCCTAGTTACGCTCATATGAGCAGAAGGGGAGGGGCTGTTGGACCGGTGACAAGTCCAAATATGGTGCGCGGTGACATCATCACTGCCTCTGCTGAGGCTGCGGGAAGCAGCGGCACGTCACGGCTTTTCCACTGCGAGCGCGCGCTCCCCGGATCTGCCAAATATGGCGATAGAACGTGACGAACTGTAAACACTGGGGAAGATTGATAAAACTCTCAACGTGAATGTTTCAACAAGAAAGGCGAGCTTGTAAGGCAATTTCAAATTGAAAATACCACATAAAACAAATAGCCTAGATAATATACTGTAAGAAGAAGAACAAAAAACAAAAGCTAGTTAATCAGGAAAACGATGCACTTAGTTATCATTTCCCCTACACTTAATGAATATTTCATGTATTCATTCACATGTCATTAGTATAATTACATGAGATCAATAAGTAATGATTATTTGAGAAACAGATCACCTGAGGTCATGAAGCAGTTTTTTTATTACTGTACTGGCAGACATCTGATACAGTGCAATAATGACATATGCTGTTTGTGATGACACTTTTGTAGAGCAGTGCTATTAAGACCCGTGTTGCCAGATCTCATTAGAAAAAAATCCCCATCAATTTCTTTTTACAAAACAAGCCCAAAACAAGCAACCCTGTTGTTTCTACAAGACAAAACTTTTTTTTTTTTTTTTTTTTTTTTTTTAACATCACATACATACATGTTTTTTATTTTACGATTACGATTTGTTGACTGAAGTAAGGCTGCAGACCATAAAGACTCATTAAATAAGAAAGCTAAAGACTTTAAAATATAAATATTTGTAATATTTCTAAACACCCTTATTCTGATTTGATATTACTACACAACAACCCACCCCCCTAAGGACTTTTTGTATTTTTTTGTTCTTTTCTTTATGGTTGCATGAAAATTTTTATATTGTTCAATTTTGCAATAATGTTAAAGGCAGGGTAGGTAGGACTATAAAAAAAAAAAAAGATCCAAATTTGTTAAAACTTTCTATATATATCAATACATAATTAAAATGTAAGTACTCTGAAAAAAAGAGTATAAAAATCAAGTGACTCTAGACCGTTTAATCTGTATTAAACACAGCTCATTATTTCGATTCGGGACGAATCAAAGGATTGGCTTAGGCGACTGTCACTCTCTCTCGCAACCATGGCAACAACCCTTTTGCCACGGGATCTGCCCACTTGCGCGCGGCCGCGCGCACGTTTGATTTGAGGAATTCGAGAGGCACTGAACCTAGGAATAGCAAAACAATGGCAGAGAAAGAGCAATCAAAATTCACATTACCGGCATGCAGTTAGTGAAGGCAAACAAGGCAAAAAAAAGAAGACAGTACAAGAAAAGGTAATGAACAAAAAGTCTTTGGATAAACAAAGAAATAAAACGCGTGTCAATATCAGCGTAGCTTTCCAGCGACCACCCCGTCCTCAGCCTCTACTTCCTCGGATCCTAGTTGCACGCCACGGCCTCTTGCACGACCTCCTCTGCTTCGCCCTAAAATTATTTTTATTTTACAAAAGGACATTTTACAAACCTACATTTTGCGCATGTGCTCCTGCATGCACTTTTCCAGTCACAACACAGCAATCAAAGGAGGACGCGCTGAAAACTGTAATGCTGTTCTCTTCCTTCGAATGTTTGAGTTGCAGAGGAATTTGTGACTGTTTCAGCTGTTCAACCACATCAAAGTTTCGTAATTAGTAAGTCCGTGCTTTTTCTCTTTTTGTTCTTATGTGCTGAAGGGCTGCTGTGCCTTGGTGAAACGGTGTTTGTACGTGAAGAGCTCTTTTCCAAAACGCCATAAACCTAAAAAGCTGCCTCAAAGAACCAGCAAAAGTAATGATTATGAATGTGTAAAATATTGCAATAAGACATTTTAATTGTTTATTAATTTCTGTGTCGGCTGCAAAGATGAAGTTGACGATATTTGACTCGCGATCTTCGCAGTAGGCTAGTGAACGCATGCACCGGAGAAATGCACATTTAGGCTACATAGTTTTATTTTGTTTTGGATGGTTTTGTTTAGAACCAGATTTCTGTAAATATATTCCACATTTTTTAGGCCTGTGAGGCGAGGCTACGGTTCGGTTCACGATGATATAATCTCCAGTTCAAGCACCTTATGTTGTGATTGATAGCCTATATTTACTTTATGTATTTAATGCAGGAATGAAAATATTAATGAATTAATGAAAAAAAAAAATATTAAAATTAAGATACAATTAATACAAAACGAAATTCGTTTTAAAGAAAGGCTTTGTGCTTTCTGTTTTGAGGTCTCTGTTAAAGTTTGAAAGTCTCAGTGCAGCTTTCAGAGCGCTCGCGTCCATAATGGAGAACTGTCAAGTAATATTGTTTTTTCCTCATAAATGCAAACACGAAAAATAAAAGACAAAAACTTTTTTAAAAAGACAAACCATAAATTTAGAAAAAAAAAAAAAAAAGATGGATTTATTTCGTTTTGGGGGAAAAATGAATGGATTTATACCGTTTTGAAAATGTTAATTTTTTTTTACTTTGAATTGATCATCAACAATATTGTTGTTTGATTTAATAATCACTGTTGCAAGAAGTGCCTAGTTAAGTTTTTTTTTTTTTTTTTTTTTTTGTAAGTGGAAAAAGTAGGGGGTGCCACAGATTCTGTTTAGTTAGCTCCTTTATTGTTTTTTCTATAGCCTAGAATAATATAGGTCAAATGCAGCAAGTCAAAAGACCAACTGGACCTTCTTTGCCAGTTTGCTCACATTTCTTTGAAGGATGGCAAAAATATCGCCTGAATATCTATATCTAGATATTGGAAAAAAATATCGAGATATTCATTTTTGTCAATATCTCCCACCCCTACATGCAGAACACCATATATGTTATGAATCTTACACGAAATTCATCTTCATCACAATATAACTGATGGTAATGTAAAAAAGTGTATCAATGCAACCTGTTTTTAGCTTATATAACTAGCTCGTTAGCGAATCAAAAAATATATATTTTAAATTTACCAATATCAATATGCTAGCTTGATAGTGAGTACTAAAATACATCTTATTTGTTTATATTCATAAGCAATTAGCGTTAGATTTTTTTATTACATGTGATTCTGACATGATGTCACTACATGCACTGTGCTCCTTCCTCTCTGCTTGTCTCAGGTAAATAATGCGTCTTCAGCTCAGCGGTTGGAGTCGCGCGTTCATGTGTTTTGGGGGCGTGGCTTTGGAAGGAGCCCAGAAGGGAGGGGGTGGAGTGAATGGAAATAATGAACTGTCTTTAAAACAGTCCTGAGAGGTCTACAGACACTCGATTTTTATACTTTCTTTTTCAGAGTACTTACATTTTAATTATGTATTGATATGAACATAAAGTTTAAACAAATTTGAAAAAGAAGTTTTTTAGACCATTCCTACCTACCCTGCCTTTAATGTTCATTCAATGAAACAAGTTTGTTTTGTGCTTCTGGTGCAGGCTGGGTTTATCAATAAATATTGCTTTATTTAATCATTCTGATCTATTGCTGCACAATTACATTTTGCTGCAAATACAATATATTTGCAAATTTGTTTCCCTCACACCCACACTAGGGTTATTAGGCTATATTAAAAACTAAAACATTTTATTAATTATTATTTATTGAAATTAACCTGAAATAAAATAAAATGTAAATATTAAATGACAGTTATAAATGTTGCATTGGCAAATAATTGTAATAAGTTGAAGTTGAAGGGGGAAATAAATAAAAAAAAAAACAATGACAAAAACATGTAAAATATATTAATAAAAACTCTTAATAGTAGTCTATATACATAATACTAAAATAACACTGATCCACACTGCCACAATTTAACGCATGTATTATTACCGTACTCTTCCAAGCTTAAAGTTGCGTATAATAAGTGGACATGGCAACACAACGCATATGTTGACTTGATACCTCAGTGCTGTGCCAATATGACGTATGTTGACAAGACGGGAGGGGCGTGTTTATACACCCAGGGGAATGGAAACTCTTTACGTCACCTGAGCGCACATAAAACACCGCCCTGAGAGGAGAAAACTTTTAGTTTTATCCACCGCGAAGACCTTAAAGCGCAGACGTTTAAAAATAGAAAACAAGTCTAGAACTGAAATATCCTGATACATTGTAAACACAATGGACGTCGAGGCAAAGAGAATCATGGCTCTTTCTATTAGTAAACTGTATTCATTGAGAACCCAGCGCGGGGGATTGAGACTTCACCGGAGTCTCCTGCTCTCCATGACCATGAGAGCCGCACGGGACATCTACCACACCGCGCAGCAGCTCAGAGACGCGGAGGAGGAGGAGCAGGTCGTTCCGTGCGCCCCGGAGGAACCCATGGAGATTACTGACTCTCCTCAGACTCCTAATGAGGTCGCAATGAAGCCTCAGGAACCTAAAGACACTCCAGAAGAGGACAAAGAGAACCTGTGCGCTTCTGAACGGCACTCCAGGAAGCGCCGCGGTAAGACGGCGCTCGAGCCTGACTTTCTACCTCTGAAGAAGGCAAGAATGGACACGGATGAGGACAAGCAACATCTCCAAAGCGAGGTTTTGAGGACTAATAATGGAAACAGCTGTCGCCAGGCTGAAACCCTGACAGCGTTCACAACAAATCGAGCCATCGGGGCGTGTTGAGCAAGACGCACTTTGGATCCTTCCGAGAATCGATCTCCCTTGATGGGAATTTCCTGGACAAACTGGTTCAGAACGGACTGGTTATGCAGCCTGACACCTGTGCGGTCGGCTCAGCTCGCCATAAGAGCTCCGAGAGAGGCCAGGATCAGCAGGAATACAGGACAGGTGGTGGATAGCCTACTATGATCCCAGTCGCATTGGAATCACCCGAGCTGCTTCATTGTTCAGTGAGAGGAGTCAGATGACTCTGTTGAATCACGTATGAACTGGGCTCTGATGTCTTCTATCAAGCCTATGAACTTTACAACCTCAAATAAGAAGAACTCTGACGGTGTACATGATGTTTATCCGAGTTTGATACTTGAAAATGTCTTGAAAATGCCAAAACGTGTTAAATGTCACTGTTGCACACTGATCAATTGCACAGAAGAATATGTATTGAAATACTAATTTAAGAAGGGCATGATGGACTGATATGATATGATGTTGATTTCAGTGTTTACTGTTTGCAATAAACATGCAAATGTTTAAAAATCATCATGTTGTACAGATTTCATTTTGAAGAGCTCACAGAAACATCTGAACAAACACTTGATGGCTAAAGTTTGGGCTAATATTTGTGGATTACGAAGTTCTGATTGAAGTTATATTTTCCCCCACACCTTTTAACCAATGAAGAACCATGATTCTCCAGCTTTTACTTAAGGATTAACAAATATATATTTTAGAGATTACACCCACAAAAAAGCTAGCCAATGAAATATCTTAGAGTTCACCATAACTAGAAAAAATTTGAAATATAATTATTTTTTTTAAATATATTTAAATTTATTTTATGTAATCTATATTTATAGATTAATTAGACTTTTCCAGGACTGGAAATCACAATTTTTAAACACGATTTCCATGATATTTTCCAAGTCCTTCTGTCATGAATTAGTTAAGGTTTTTCAAACAGATCATCTCTGAAATATGTGACTATAACTCACTCAGCTTTTCATCATGAGGTGTAATGCTTATCTCACTGATCCTAAACCCAATCTTTTGATAAAACATACAGCTCATCATCTGTCACTCTTGTGTGGGCGATAAAAAAGGCAACAGCTGGAAACACTACGGTAAAGTGTAATTTCCCTTCATTAGTCAGCAAGATCTGTCCGAACATGACCATGAGTCATGAAATTCACTTTTCCCTTGAACACACTGATAAACATTTTTGGCTATTGGCCAGTGTCAGACATTATAATCGTTGAGCTTGAAGTCCCAGTTCAACTGGCATTACAACATCCGAAACTGAGCACAATGAGAAATAATTAATGCAATAGAGTGAAACTAGAGTCCACAGGCCTCAGAGCATGAATTTTAATCACTTCGTTATGTCTTATGTCTTAAGCTCTGGGTGGTTTTGTATACCAAAAATAAAATGTTTTTTTCATTTTTATTAAGAGTTTATTCTAAGAGTTTATTCTAAGATTTAGCGTGACACAAAAGATTAGGCTCTAAATTCAAATGACTAGCATGAGTAAGTATGAATCATTGCTCTGAATGTATATGTGGGTTGTGGGGGTGGATCTGAATAGGTGTGCATGTAATTTCAGGTAGGAAGTTTTGGATGCAGTGAGATAATTGCTCAGGATGATTAATAACTGAAACTCATTTTAAGATTAATCACTGAAACCTAGTTCAACTCAGATTGAGCGAAACCTAAACGAATCTGCTTGATGTGGTCATGTGTGGACTAGGTGAATACCTCAAACAGGTTTCTGATGTTCTAGTTTCCCCCAGGGTGGTCTTGATGTGGGTCTTTGACCTGACAAATGAGGTGGAGGGGGGAAATTATGGAAATTGTGATTTTGGCCCATCGAAATTATATTAGAAATCACAAAGCAGTGTCATAACAAACTGATATTCAAAGTATGCTTAACTGTTAACTTTTTCAACAAACAACATAAAAAAATAGAGCATTGCAGGAAGAGAAACAATTCATCAAACTTTTCTCAAGATCAACCATTTAACCCTCATTTTCTGAAAGAAATGAGAAATAATTATCTTTTTAATTTATAAGATACATAATATTTAAGACTTATTTATTACTTATAATAACACTATATATATATATATATATATACAATCAAGAGTTGTATCTGTTAATGCACTGTGAACTAACATGAACATTTTCTTAACTAACATTAACAAAGCTATAAATGCTGTAATGCTCATTGTTAGTTTATGCATTAACTAATGGCAAAAAAGAGACATTATTGTAAAGTATTACTAATTGAAGCAGAGAAGGGCAAATCTTTTTTTTAAATATTTATATATTAATATTTATATAGAAAAAAAATATTTGCCCTTCTCTGCTTCACGGTGACTAACAGTTAAATTAAAGAGGAAGTATGACGGTGTTTAGATGCAGAGTCACTATTTCTCACTGCTTCTTCACTTCCTGGGTCACAGGTCATTGGGTTAACAGCCCAGATCCTTAATAATCCGGCTATCAACACTTCCTCAACAGCTGTCAATGTGTGGCATTGTTTCCCCCACCTGAAACCTGATTGAATCCTTTTCAGATTGTCGTGTAGGTGTGAACGCACGTGTCAAAGAGAGGCTTTTGTCTTCTACAAACATTCATCAGTTGTGTACATAGAGTGAAATTATACACACGTTCACACACAAACTACAGTCGTGCATCTGAAGACAAGAGATGGGTTTAGAATGCATTCTCTCTGGTTTTTATTCAGGTTCTTTAGGAAGAGGTCTGTTCGGAATTACAAAATGCACTGGTAGAAATAGCAGAGAGATAACAGAGACAGAGGAAGAGAGAGAAAAAAGGGTGATTTTTCATAGCCAGAATAAATGTGTAACATCACCAGGTTCAGGCAGCCTCTTTCACAGCTCAACATCAGCAAAAAGGGTTTTGGAGTTCTTCTTAAATCAGAGTGATGTGCAGTCCCTCACACTGAGAGTTACTGGATATCTTTTAACTTTTTTTTTTTTAACTTTTTTTTTTTTAATTCTGTAATACATTTCCACAGCATGTAGTGTGCTCACCTCACCCACGATTCTCAGAGAACAGTTGGCAATAGAAACAAACAAACATTCTATGAGTATTTATCATTTATCGTCTCTTGTGTTATTTTTTCCCCCCTCTTGGTGCTCTTTTTTGTCTTTTTCATTTTTAAAAATAGAAGAAAAAAGGAACACATTGCTCATAAAAACATCTAACTATATTTATATATTTATACATATATATATACTCTTTTTCTTTATATTTCTTTTTATATTTTAGAATTCCTGAAGTTGACTTTTTAACCCACATAGTGGCATGCACATTGCACATGCAAATCAGTAATTAAATACCTCTCTTTATCATGGCCTTTTTTCTCTTTAAACTTCCTCTTTTGCTTTTAAATGGTTCAGGTCAATAGTAATATGGATGGCGGGTGGGATATGGGTGATTAAGGAGAGATGGGACGGGTTTGTGGGTGTCATGGTGACAGTGGCCGCGCGCTCACAGGAACTCCTCACATACTCGCACATTCACACCACGCGCTTATTTCCCCTTCGACACACACGAGCGCTGTGAAGAAGCACACTCCGGCTGACGGTGGTGAAAACACGCTTCCTGTCTTGTGAGCCGCTTCCTTTTAGAGAACCTCAACATCCGTTTCTCTTTTAAGTGAAATCTGTTCGTTTGTCTGCTACATGTTTTTTAGCATCTATTCTGTCTTAAGCCCTCATTATACTTCTGCGTCGGACCTACGCCGGAGCCTATACGCCGTAGGCAACGTGTTGGTTTTAATGTATACTTCTGCGTCGTTGTCCGCGTTGACGCGCACCTAGGGAGCATGTGAAACCCCGAGGGAGGGGTTCTGGCAGACCAATCACAGCGCTTGCGTCCGCGTAGAATTGACGCGTTGTTACATTTTTGAGAGGTGCACGTCAGGGTACGCCGTAGGGTACACGTGCTACACACAGCCTACGACGTAGCTACGGCGGCAGTTCGACGCAGAAGTATAAATAGGCCTTTAGGCAGAACAACTAGTGCGCTTAAAGGGATCGTTCAGCCAAAAATGAAAATTCTGTCGTCTTTTACTATTACTATGTTTCTTCTGTGGAACACAAAAGAAGACATTTCGAAGAAACACAAAATAACATTGGACCCCATTGACTTTCATTATCTTCTT
Source organism: Abramis brama (assembly GCF_963993115.1). Classification (NCBI taxonomy): domain Eukaryota; kingdom Metazoa; phylum Chordata; class Actinopteri; order Cypriniformes; family Leuciscidae; genus Abramis; species Abramis brama. Next base: position 8,697,408 of record NC_139985.1, read on the forward strand.
TTGTGTTCCGCAGAAGATTTGGAACTACATTTAATAAGTAAATGACTTTCCAAATCACTTTTGGGTGGACTGTCCTTTTAAATGTGTAATAAGTATGATTTATGTTTTAATTATACATCTAATAATACATTTATATGAAAAAATATTTCTTACATATTATCAATACAATATCAAATCAGCAATGTGTTTGAATGAAGAAACCATGACATGCATACAGAACGAGAGGAAATGAAACAGTAAGGAACATGGGAATGCTGAAGAAAGAGGATGAACACAGACTGTTGCAGGAAGTTTATGAATGAGATATAGCCTACAAGAGTTACAGAAGAGAAAGAGATAGATAGGCCCAACAAAATAAGTTAGATAGACATGGACAGACAGTCGAGGTACAAACATGATGACTCTCTTTGCTTTCGCCATGGCTTTGTTTCTACGGTCATGTGACGGCGATGGGAAACTCTTCATTGTAAGGCACTAAAAAACGAATTGCCTTCAAATCAGCTCACGGACAAACGCACACACTCGCAGTCGACCGTCCCACTGTCACATGGATGAACCCAACCCTTCCGATCTTCTGGAAAAAGTGGCAATGGATCCGTACCCAATCTCGGATTGGGATCAGATGAGGATGATAATGAAGTATGCCATGGTAAATGCTGAGCAGAAATGGATTGGCAAACCCAGCACTAAATTACCCAAGGTGCACAATATCATTAGTATCCCTTTCTGATAAGGTTTTTTTTTTTTTTTTTTTTGGCATGCACAATGCCTGTGCTGGCCACAGCTGTGCCTCAAGTTCTCACTCTCATACATACCGGGAAAAAAAACTACATTACCCATCACCCCCCTCCCTTTCTCCAGTTCCCCCACACATTAGCATGCACACACATGTAATTCTGTTCTGTACAAAGGGAGACCACAGGAAGTGGTGTAGCTACATAGAGGGTGACTTGTTTTGGCAGCACTCAACCATTGAAGGAAAGCCCTTATTTCGTATGAAACAGAAAGAAAATACAGCTTTGTTCCACTAGGACGATACAAAACAAACAACACATGCTCAAATGCAAGTGTGTTGTGTATCTACGATGGATCACTTGTGTGTGTTGCAAACTGAAAATGGCTTTCTGTTGGGACAGAAAATGAAGATGCGAGTCAAAAACATAAAGCAATAAAGGCATTGACACTGAGAGCAAAAGAGGGTCAGAACCAAACTGATGAACAAGCAGAGCCAAAGAATGATGCACCAGTCTTAGTTACATGCATAAACCTTTAAAGGCACAGCTCACCCAAAAATGAAATTTCCGACATGATTTATTCACTCTCATTTATCTAAACCAATATGACTTCATTTCTTCTGTGAAACATAGCAGGAGAAACTTTTCAAGCTACAAAAAGGATGCACTATATTTAAAGTCACCAAACAGAAGCTGTTTCACTGGATATACATCAAAATAGAAAAGATGACTGCAATTTCTACATGCCAGCTGTAAAGTCTTTAAGCCCTTCAGGTAACTGGATCAGTCAAATTTGTGAACTGGATCAACTGATTCATTGAAAAGTTCTAAATCATTAAGGTGGATTTTAAGATATTTAGCGAATAATGACTTGTATTTCAGTCCGTTTTTTACACAAACCTATTGTATGGCTTATAAAAATGAGAACACTGTCCCAATTTTATAGTTTATGGTACTTTTGTGTCCTTTTAGAGGCTTAAAAGCCTCAGTCCTCATTTATTTTAACTGCATAGAATAGAGCAACCAGAATAATTATTTAAACTTTTTTTTGTTCTACAGAAGAAAGAAGGTCATAATAGTAAAGAATGAGATGAGGGAGAGTAAATCATGTCAGAAGTTTCTTTTTTGAGTGAACTGTTCTTTTAAAAACCACAACCTTCTGCTATCTCTTTTTAATCAATAAAAATCAAATCCTATTAATAAACTATCGATCCACATCTTGAGCTAAAATGGAGCTGCATTTCAAGTGTTTTCAGCAAAAGAATTCAAGACCAAGAGAAATTCTAAATGGGCTTTATATTAACCATGCAAAAGGTCTAACTAACATTCATGCCTGACAAAAATAAGCCTTCCTGTCCTTTTGCTAAAAGACCTGAGAAGTAGAACAATCCCTCCGATGTTCGATGCAACTCTCTAAACGAGCAGGGTGAGACAAATTAAAAAATGGTTGCCATCCACTTGAGGAAGCATTGCTAAGAGAGACAGAGAGCCGAGATGGACACCCTGACAGAACTCGGTTGTCATTTCCCTTCATTACTCTCAGAGTAACTGGGATCTTCCCCCATCATATAACCGTGCCTCCCTGTCTTTAAAAAGCCCAGCAGACAGCGCAGACATGGGAACTTGTTAAGGCGTAGTGTGACTGAGTCCATCACATTAAGAGAGAGATAGAGGGGAGAGGGAAGAGAGGCAGGGGAAGGGTTAGTGTGCGACACTAGAACAGAAGGCACTGTGGCTCTGCAGGTTCATCTGGACCCATGGGCATCAAACCTGTGGCTAATTGGGGGCCAGCTGTGGGTAAATGTGGGCCGAACATCAACAAACACCCAGAAAACAGTGGTTTCCTCCCTAAAAGTCTTGGATATGGGTTGGCGAGGAGAAGGGATTAAACAAAAAGACACTTTTCATGTTTTAAAACTTTTTTAAAGAAAAGAAAAAGTCCCTTGTACTGTGGATTTCATATGATTCTGGGACAGAAAATGAGACAATACAGAACCGCCCAACTGACTTCAAGATTAGATGAATGTGGTGAACTATTCTGAGACGCTTTTAATATTTTTATCTGAATAAAGTGAGATTATGAGACCAACTGAATCCTTACGGTTTCACATTTTGACTGCTTTAAGAGAAACTTCTGCATCTTTTTAAGCAAAATTACAGTCAGGGTTTCTGATCTTGAACATTCCATAAATGAGATCTCTTTAATTCTTACTCCTTGACCGCAATGAGATAAAATTGAGACTTTTGGAGTTTTTTCTCATCACATGCGTCTCAGAAAAACGATTTCAGATGATGCTACTCACATTTCTTTTATAGCTCTATATTCATACAGCACGGCAACAATTGTCTCATTTGTGATTTTTTTTTTTTTATAGATTTTTGGAGAAACATCTGAGACAAAGTTGATACTTAAAACTGAGAATTACACGGCTCCTGAGCTATAAAAGTGTAACCTATGCACAATAAAATCCTTACCTGGAGGGGAAAAAAACCCTGTTGTAATGGGATATTTAATAAACATTTGGTCTTTTCTGATGTTTTGAGATGGTTGGATTGGTGTGGGTCAGCTGGACAGGTTCAATGACAGTAGGGGAGGCTGAAAAGGCCGCACCTCTACACCCCTGTGAGATATACGTTTGGCTGTATCGTTGTATCCTGAGCAGAAGGGGAAGGGTCTCAGATTGAGCAGGCAGCCAAAGACATGACAAACTGCCCATGGCAGGGAACAGGAAGGCAGGGTGGAAGAATCGTTTCCAGTTACTTGATCAAAGACTATCCAGGTCAAAATTCTCAAAAAACAACTGTCGACGAGCTTCGACAGACCTGCTACGTCACCTACTGTCTGGGAACAGTTTTGCAAATGTAATAGCGCCCTCTGGCGACTGTATTTTCATAAGGGATCGTTTGTCCATAGTCTAGCCTGGCTAAAGCTGTGTAACAGCACCGCAACATGGACAAAAAGTAAACAACAACATTCATCGCCCAAAATATTAACTTGCACATACTCTACATTAGCTGTGAAATAATTTAAGGGGTTAAAATCTGACCTTCTATAAAACAATTTCTACCGATCACACTGTTGTGCGACCATCTTTTTCCGTCAAAAAATAAATATGAAATGGACCCTGAATTTGTCTGAAAAACTCTGACACGAAAACTGTCCGAGGGTATCCTGAATGGCCTGACTCTCTCTTTTAAAACATTCATGAGCTCTGACCAAAACTATTCACTACTGATAGGAATATTCTACTCAGCTGAGGTCACAAGTACGTAAACTTCAGGATGCTATCAGGAGCGCACCCTTATAGACTTCAATCTGTGGTGAACGGAACCAAAAACAAACACAAAGAGTTCGAAACAAGATGGCCACAACAGACAAAACTCCTGAAAACAAGACAACAAAGTCACATGACCATCTCTATCTTCATCAGCATCACCGTCATCTACATCAATTGCATTAAGATAGTTTTCATCATTATAAGACTACTGTTATTGACAATAGCAAATGAAGCCATTAGAAAGGAGAACATCTCTCACCCCGTTTCTCTCTGTTCACAACCATGGCTGACAGCTGTAGTGAGGGAGGTTTCACCATTCAGGCTAGTTTTTAGTGCAATCCAAAGTAATTATAAACAGTGCAGAACATCATCTGGGATCCTCAGATGGAAATTACATAGAAAACACCTTCAGATCTGTCTCGCTATCTAGAAAGGTCTGCTTTAACGTCTATCTATAAACTCCATCTGCACATAAAGGTCTGTAGACATGGCAAGAGCAACAGGGAGAAAACGAGAGAAAGAACTTCCTTAAACTGAATGGAAAAAAGAGAGTTATCACCCCCCCTTCCCACAGTAAATCTTCTGTCTGATATATATATATTTTTTAAATCATTCATGCAAGTTTCCATCAGATTTTAGTCCAAAAATATCAAAGAAAGCTGAGCAAATGCAACAGAATAACCAAGCTCCAAATGTTCAAAAAGAAGAAGTAATCAATTGAAGACATTCTGAAGAGGAAATAGTCTTTCCGTCCCTCCCTCATCTGCCGTTTCATTCTTTTTCCGCTGTCTTTTCCTTTATCATTGAGTGGCAGTTTGTGGGCGGGGTTTCGGTGTGCCACGCCAACCCGCCGCCTCCCGCCTGCACTGAGTCCTTTCATATGCCACGCCTCTTCGACAGTTAACCCCTCCCCCAGGTGATGAGGTCACTCAGCGTCTTGAGTTGGTAACAGTAAACGTAGATGATAAAACTCATCGATATTGGCCAGCACATGGGGCTGGTTTTGCAGTAGGTAGAGCTCTTGTTCACAAGAAAACTTGCTTTTTCTTCAACAATGTCTATTTTTTTCTTCCCTTTTTATTTTTTTGGGTCTTTTCAAGAGGCATAGATGTGAGGGGAAAAAAGGGGGTTCTGGCTTGATTTTCAAACTTCATTTTTTCTTTTCTTTTTTTTGATTGACAGATGATGTTGCTCATTTTTTCCATCGTGCAAGAAGCAATCGGTCTTGCTCAGTCTGGAGTGGAGCGTTCAAACACAACGACTCTGATCTTTAAAGTTCAGTCCATCTAAACGCAACCACCCCATTTATCGCGTATGCTCCCATTCCCTTGCTTGCTGAGCAGCATGGGCAACATAGTCTAGAGAGCAGGAGAAAGCAATAGAGAGAGAGAGGGAGTAGGGAAGCTCGATGTGCCACTCCAAGGCTTAGAGTCTCACGATGGTGCAAAAGCACCACTTGCTTTTCCTCTTCCGTCCCCTCTCTCCCTGCTGCGGTGCATAAACATCTCGGTTTGAGTTGAGCGGCGCCCCCTCCTGGTCACCCTGCGCACTAACACCAATCATCCTCGTCCGTCTCGCTATATTGTTCGTGCAACCCCTTCCGGGGCCCACGGCCATTTGGCGGCCGGTGTGGGCCTGGGTGGGGGTCGCGCCGGTGCGGGGAGGGCGAGGAGGAACGGTAGCCGTTCGGCACACGACGTGGGTGCGAGGGAGGCCCTTGACGAGCAGTCCTTGGGGACCGGGGGTGCGGGTGAGAATGAGGGTGGGGGTTGCCCTGCGATAGACTCAGCTCGTAGGCAGGTGGCTCGTGGTGCCGCTCGTACTCATAGTCCCGATCATAGAATGTTCCATCGCCCTCCAGGCTGTCTGGCGGCGGGCCCCAGCGGCCGTGACGTGGGGACCTGGGTGACGCATGCCTGGGGGAGCGCGGGGAGGCATGCCGGGGCGAGTTGTGATGGGGCGAGGCATGGCGGGAGGGTGGACGGTGGTAGGGCGGTTCGTGATCTGGTGGAGAGAAGTGTCGCGGGGAAGGGGAGCGGAGACGACCCTGGCCCGGGGAGCCGTATGGAGGCTTGCGGACGGCTGGGGAGTAGGTGACATGAGGACGAGGTGTGGATGGGGTCTGGGGCAACTGCCGACGGCCACGCCGGGGGGTGCTGGTCCCCGACGTCGAGGGAACGGGGCTTCCGCTCACAGAACTACTGCCCTACATGAAAATTAAAACAAGGCAAATAAAAAAACACCACAAAATTAACGTCAAACAAAAGAGAGGAGCACACACCGGCAAGAGGTGGAGGAGGAGGAGGAGGAGGAGGAGGAGGAAGAGAAGAAGAGAGAGAGACAAGGAAGAGGAAGAGAGAGAAAGAGGTGTGTGGAAACAACAACAACAACATCAATAAAATCAGAAAGAAACAAACCGGCAATGAGGCAAAACAGCAGACACAGAGAAGCCACGAGTCACATCGAGAAAAATGGACAGAAACCACAGTGATAAAAGAAGATAAACAAAAGAATAACACAAGAAAGAGAAACTGATTTCAGTAAGCAGTCATGATAAGGTCACAGGTGAGCATAAGCTGTCTGGTTACTGTCCAGCTGGACCCACACCTGCGTATTCTAGATACTCTAAGTTTCATTCCTCTGGCTTCTCATGGCAGATTACTGTAAAGATCTAAACCACGAACACATACACATGAATGTTCAAAATGACTACTCATGCGTATGACTTTAAAGGGGTCACATCATCAAATGTCTCATTTTCCTTTACCTTTTTATAAAAATAATAAGGATGTTGATCGATTAAGAAAACAAATTAATCGCATAGGTTTCAGAAATTAATCACGATTAAACTGCACCTATGATTAAAATGTGTAATAATTGTAAATATATTTTCACATTGCATCTCCAAATTAATGGTGAAATAACATAGTATTTAAAATATTCAATATTTAAAACATTTGTTTAATGGCATCTTTTTACTAAGTACTATGAATAAAGGTCAGTATCACTGATATCAATAATGATACTGATGCCTCTTATTTAAAGTTTGCCTTCAACAGCCGTATTTTTCCCACTCCTAAAAAAAATAAAAACAGTTTAACATGTTATATAACATATTTTAGCTCTCAGAGTGCAAAACCTCCTCCAGTCCAAAAAAAACTGCAGCAACTTGTTTCGAAATGCATTAGTACGTGGCTGTGTGTAGCTCTTCTTAAGGATCCCAATATAAGGAAACAAGAGAATTTTTGTTTTTTTAATTTGAACTTTTTGGGTGGCATATTTCAGCACAGATTGTTTTGTGAACCTGCTGCAAAGTGCAAAGTGGCTGTTATTGAAGAACAGAGCAGTGCAAACTATATTAGACCTGACAGCAAATCTGCAACTCGTATGTGCTGTTGCTTAATTTATAAAGATAAAGACTCAATATGACATGGCCCCTTTAAGTAGTATAGTGAAATAAGTTGAAAATATCAAGTTGAATTTGTGTGTAAATATACGAGTGGTATTTCAGCGAGTGTGTGTGCCCCACCTGTCTGTGCCCTCTCCCCTCACTCGGTGAGCGGGACCATTGGCGATCAGATCTGTCTTGAGGATGACGGTGGTAGTCACGCTCATGACCGTAACGCTCTTTATCCACCGAGCTGTGGTGGTGATGATGATGATGGTGGTGGCGACGGTCTTTTGCTCGACCCCGTTCTCGTTCTCTCTCTTTGGGTGGAAGTTCACCTGACTGTGTAGTGGTGCTAAGATCTGTGCCCAGTCCTGCAAAAGACAACGTAGAGAAATGAGATGAGATGTGTAAGAACACAAACCCTCCAAATGAGTCGCTGTCAATTATTAGGGATTATAAGGTGGTTTAAAATGACATGAGGGTGAGTAAATGATTATTTATTTTTTGGTGAACTATCCCTATTGGTCCTGTAAAGCAAACTTTTATTCATTTGTTTTTGGCTATTTTTGTATAATTAGAGCAACAGAATGTTTACAGAAAACCCAAAACAAAGTAAAAAAAAATTCAATGAAGAAAATAATTGATTTTTAAAATAAAAATCTGTTCATTATTCATCAGGAAAGTACGGAGACCCTAAAGGGACATGGTGATTGGAAACAAATATGTGAAAAATTAGGTGTCAATTCTTTTGTGTTCTCTCGCAAATGTTTTGTGTTCCCACAAGAAACTTTGCATTCACAAAAGATCTCAAAAGTTTTGTGAGAAAACGCAATGTTTCTAGGGGGAACGCAAAACTTTTGCAAGCGAACACATAAGCAATAAAAAAAATAAATAAATTGCAGTGACTTTGTTTAATTGCTTATTTATTCTAATTCTTAAGTCACTTTGGACAAAAGAATCGGCTAAAGAAATACATTTTTATTGTTTGACAAAAATTGAGAAGCACTGCTAACTTTAGATAATAAGTTTCTCATAGCACCTACAGAACTTGGGTATCTTAAACAAAATAATAATAATAATATGACACAATTTGCAATGAGTTGTGCGTGACCTGTGTCTGCGTCTGTATAGCGAGCGAGGGATCTCTCTGAGGTGCGGTGACTACGGTCTCTCTCCCGGTCTCGATCACGCTCTCTCCTTCGCGGACCGTGTCGGTGACCCTCTTCTGACACCACCCTCTCCAAAGAATAATCGTCCAATCGTACGCCTCGACCAGAACGTCCGTGGACCAGTGAGGATGTAGAACGGCGCATCGGACTTGTGTCGGTGATGGTCTACAGAGAAAGAAAAAAAAAAAAGATAGAGAAAAAGAAGAAAAAAATGGGAAAGGACAGAAGTTTACATTGATATGGGTTTAATTAAATGCAGTGTGCGTGAGTGGAAACATCTGAATGTAACCAGATTAACACTCAGTACATTCCACACCCACAGAGAAAACCAAAGCACAGGTATATCTGTCATGCTCAACAAAGACAGAAAGAGAAATAGAGATCAACAGGAAAAGCGAAGGAGATCTAGATAGAAATACAGAGATAAATGGATATTCTGTGACTGACAGAGAGTAAAAGAGAAAGATAAATAAGCAGAGAGAGAGCCAGAAATAAAAACATACAGACAGAGACATAGATAGATAGATAGATAGATAGATAGATAGGCAGTCAAACATACGATAGATAGATAGATAGATAGATAGATAGATAGATAGATAGATAGATAGATAGACAGACAGACATACGATAGATAGATAGATAGATAGATAGATAGATAGATAGATAGACAGACAGATAGATAGATAGATAGACAGACAGACAGACAGACAGACAGACAGACAGACAGATCATGCCTTACATGCACTGCAGCCTTTCTAATACAAGCGGAAACATTAAATACTCAATGTCTTTCTCTGCAATAGCTGAGCACACAGAAGAACCCAATCCAGCCAAATAAAGTTCAGCACATTCATCAATGCACACACCCTAAGGCATGATGGTCAACATGACAGTCGGTAGCACGTGTGGACGCACAGTCATACTTGGCCACATTACGCTCTAAACATGATCTGAAAACTGAAATAACCCTTCACGCTCTTCTTTTCACTCACACACGTAATGCTTGATGCCATGCACCTTATTGAAACATGCTAACAACATGACCGGTATTAGCAGCAGGTTTTCCTGTTTGAAATCCATGCGCCAAGAACTACGAGACAGCAAAAGCTCCCCATGTCCACAGGACCAGAAATACAGAGATAAGATACAGACAGACACACAAACACTTGCGCACACTCTCGCACACACACATACATACAGGGATACGGGGCTGCATAAGTGGACACGAAAAAGGTATAGAGAGAGAAAGGTACAGCAACGGGTAGAATATACAGAGGGAAAACAGGATGGCTTGAAAAAAAGAGTTCAGTGTGACATCAAGACATAAAGAGAGACGCAGACTCCTTAAACAGACAAAATGAGAGAGGGAACAAGGGAAAGCATGGAGAAGATAGAGAGAGAGAGGCAGAAAGCCAGAGACGGTACATACACTGAGGTTACTTCCTCGCGGCCTGTGTCTCCGTCGCTGTTGAATAGCACACAGACGATGCGCAGAACAGGACACACGCATGAGACCACAGGGACGATACACACAGAGCACAGCAGAGAAAGTGTGTGAGGAAAAAAAGAGAGAGAGGGGAAGGTAAAGGAAGAAAAGAGGAAATGGAACAAGGAAGGAAGGAAGGAAACCATGGTTTTATGGGTAAAAATGGAGACAAATTCAATGTGCAACATGACAGAAGAGACGAGAAAGATCCCAGGAATGAGAGACATTGTCAAAATGAAAGGGATCGATGGAGTTGGTAAGAAATTAAAAAGACGAGTGTGCCACAGGAAGTCCACCAAAACAAAGGAAGTAATAAAAAACAAACAGGGAAATAAAGAGAGAAAAGAACAAGTAAAACCAATATAAAGAACAGGAAATATAAGAGGAAATGGTTGAAAATGGAAGCAAGGAAAAGGGAAATAGGAAACCAAGATGCATTATGGGTACAAAAAGGAGACAGAAAAAACAAGGATTGGGGAGAGATTAAAAGCAAAGTGGAGAAGAGAGCAGAGTAAGAGAGAGAGAGAGAGATTGTGATCCCCATTGTAATTTAGAGTAAAGGAACACAGGCATTGACAGGAATGAGTTGGGGGGAGGGGGAGGAGGAAAAGGAAAGAGAAAAAAGACAAAAATTGAGCGAGTGTAGAGGAAGATAGGAAGCACACTAACACACTTACCGCAGCAGAATGCACACTCTGTGGGGCAGAGCAGTGTTAGACAAGAGTGAGTCACAAGAACAAGAACCACATCTACGTTACAGCTTTACACGGAACGCACAAACACAGACTTTGGATCCTCACACTTCCTGGTGTGCACTGTATGCACCACACTTCCAACACACAAGTGAACATATATAGATTGTTACTAGATTGTGAAGTTTCTACGCTTAGCTCACCTTCACACACATTTTGGAACACATGCGGGGACACACGGCTCCCTCACACTTATCACACTTGGACAAAATGCTCAACTCAGACACATCTCCAGAGGATAGTCAACCAAGAGATCATGGGGTTTATGTAAGGGTGAGAAACACTGTGTATATTTATGCACTTTATCATAATAGTAGTGTAATTGCTTCTATGTGATGTGTTTTGGGTGTATGTTTGCGGAATCAAATGTTGTGAGCGTGTTACTGCCTCTAGAGGTTGATTTGTGCTAGTGTTTCAAAAGGATCAGGTGAAATATATCTGTCAGGTCAGGAGGTCACTGGACATTGGCGTTAGGTATGCAAAGCAGTGCATATGTTGCATATCACATTTTTGCACCTTTTTGCTTCGATGTGGTGTTTCTTAAATTCAGTCGATTGGTTGCTTCCATATGTGAACTGTCCTATGGTCCTATAACTCAGGAATAAATTATATTTTAAAGCATAATTAAAATTGTAATTATATTTTACAGTATTGCTGTTTTTATTAATTATAATTAATTGACAACTCCATAAGTTATTCTGTATGATATAATTACTTTTTAAAGCTAGAGCTATACATTTTATAATAGTTGACCTATTTCTGTCTGATGTGTCACTACCTCAAATCAAGCTCTGGCAGCAACACACACCACCAGACACACCAAGGTTTTCCTGAAAGTGAGCTAGGGTGGTATGATGATGCTGAGAACACACACTCGCTCTCACTCTCTCTCTCTCACGCATACATGCATTCACACAGCCATGCAGGTAAGTGAAGGTAAGGGTGTGAGCCACTTATCCATGTGCCCTTTGACTCTTGACAAAGACATGCTAGCATTTATTGACATGTTAGCATGACAGCACATCAAACTATATGAAGTTTGGTTCCCCCCACCAAAGCGGTCAAAGGCTGTAAGCTGGATAACTGACTAATGACGGATGTCGGGAATGGATGATAACAGATAAAAGGTGGAAAGATGAAATGGGTGAATGGATGGATGAAAGGATGAAGGTGCTCACTTGGTTGTCTGCTGAGAGGCGTGGCATGGAGATGGTCCGCCCATGCCCTTCCATTGGGTGATAGGGCTCAGTGTCCGAGTAACCGTCCCCAACAGGGCCAATCTTTCTCATTTTTACCGTCTGCAAAACAGAGCAACAGCATGTGGGCCGGGCTGATGCCTGCTTCACCGGCCTACAGCTCTATGGGGTGTCATACTGGACCCATGAGGGATTAAACCAGTAGAGGGCGATGTCATGCGCAAAAGTGCTCTGAACTGAAGATTAGCACACTTGATGTAGTCATTAGCCATTACCAAATGAGGCATATCACTAAAAGAGTGAAATAAAGGAACAGGTGCACACTAGTCTCCGATTATCAGCCCATATTACAACTTATTCTGGCCAATTTAGACAGGAAGGAAGTCTGACTGATATATAAAGTGACAAACCAAAGTTTGCTTTTTGAATATAATGTTCAAGGACAGGTAAATCTAAAAATAAGATGTATGAGAGTAAAGCACAAAGATGTCACATTTACTTACTACTAAGCATGCCAATATATATATATATATATATATATATATATATATATATATATATATATATATATATATATATATATATATATATATATATATATATATATATATATAGTATTTTATTTATTTATTTTAAATGTATTTTATATATATATATATATATATATATATATATATATACACATACACACACATATTTATATGTTTGTAAAAAATAAAATAAAATAAAATAAAAAGCTGTTGTTCTGGTTTATATAACAAATTAATTTTACAAATATTTTAATATAACCTATTTTTGAGGAAAGAAAAAGAGATTGAGTGATTTCAAATTTGGTCTATAAAAGAGAAATGTAAAAAAAATAATATATATATTACAAATATAACATCAAGCTTTATGCTAGAAAATAATAAAACAAATATTTTAACATCACTTATTTAGCATACATATGCAAAAAAAATTGAGGAAATAGAGAGATTGTGTTGTTTCAGGATTGGTATATAAAATAAATACATAAATACATAAAATATAAATATATATTATTTATAATAAATATTTTTTCATATATATATATATTATATTTTAAATATAAAATAAAATAAAATAAAATAACTTTGAATAAAAAGCTTAACTTTAGATTTTTGGTTTGAACTACAAATATTTTAACCTGTTTTGCATATATATCCAAAGTGATGAGAGGAAATAAAAAGACATAGATTGACTTCAAGTTTGGTCTTAAAATTTCACAGTAAAAAGGTCACAGCTCTCGTTTGTAGACTTCTTGCAGGCTGAGACTAGGTGACACTAACCCTGTCTGAGTGCCCACTACTGGTTTAAGTGCTTTCCAACATGCTCTTCAAGCCTACAGCTGTTTATTCAGAATCTCCTTTGCTTCATAGTACTAGGATGAGTGACAAGTGCAGGGAAACATCAGGGTCGGATGACTGCTGAGCTACAGAGAAGAGTCACACTGAAGGAGAGATGAGAGTCTGGAGGGGGTTTGGTACGATCCAGAAGACAGTGAAGAAGCAGCAAGCAGTGAATCACCCCTGCAGTCTGGCAGAGGTGGGAGCGTCTATACAAATGTCTACGATGGGCAGTAAAGTTCAGCAGAAATATTTATCAGATAGATAAAGATGTGAGCTAAAGACTGACAGAGACAGAAGAGGTAGAAAGAGTGATAATGTGAATGAAAAGTGTGCCCAAAGGCACTGAAAAAGACAATGGCTGGGAAGACAGTGATTGGCTGAAGCACACGGTTCTTGGAATACCGAAGGCTGAAAAAAGGCCAGAAACAGATTCTGCTGATATAGTCACAGCCACTTTGTCAGGTTTCAATCGGCCAGATAAACTCCTGCTAAAAGTTCAGATTCAGATCTAAACGAGACAAAATCACCTTTCTGATTGGAAGATCTCCGGTATTACCTGTGGATTATGGCGGCTGTTGTGATGGTCATCAGGATACGATGGTCTGTCAGGGTTCCAGTTTTCCGGAACAGACTTCTGGAACATTTCCTGGGCACGGGACGTCACCCAAGATTGGCTCTCACTCATTCCACCCTCTGGAGGCCTGGACCAGAGAAAGGTGTCGGTTGGCTAATTCTCTCACTCACTCTCACACACTTACATAAAAGCAATTTTGTACATACAGAATGCCTTTTGCAGACAAAAATAGTACAGAAACACTATTACAAATGTATTTATGTATTTACATCAGAATTAACATAAAAGCAGATAGACGTATATATCATAGAATTGAAACATAATGTGAACAAAGACAGCTGAGAGAAGGTAAAATAAAGAAAGAGCAGAAGTGCAGCCTATAAGGAGAAGAAGAAAGACAACAATTAAAGCAAAGCTAAGCAGTGAAGAGAGACAAAGAGCACCAGTGGAAACAGGTGAATCTCATAAAACCTGCCAGGTTTTAGTAATATTTTACCCCCAAATTAGAAGGAAAAAAATATATATACAGTGCAATGCATAAGTGAATACACCCATGCTAAAGTTGACTAAAAAGAGGAATAAAAAATCATATTTTGGAAATTGAACTTAATGCCTTAATTTAAAAAATTAGGAAAAATCCAACCTTTAAGGACACCAATTTTCTTTGTGAATGAATAATGTATCGTAAATAAATAAATGTTCTTCCTTAAAATACATGGTGCATAAGTGAGTACACCCCTATGTTAAATTCCCATAGAGGCAGGCAGATTTTTATTTTTAAGTATTTAAAAAAAAAAAAAATTAGGATACTATGCATCCTGATAAAGTTCCCTTGGCCTTTGGAATTAAAATAGCCCCACATCATCACATAGCCTTCACCATACCTAGAGATTGGCATGGGGTACTTTCCATAAGATCATCTCTCAATGCAAATCAAACTAGCTTTTAGGCTAACTGAAATAAAATCATGCCAATCTCTAGGTATGGTGAAGGCTATGTGATGATGTGGGGCTATTTTAATTCCAAAGGCCAAGGGAACTTTATCAGGATGCATAGTATCCTAAAAAAAAATAAAATAAAAATACTTAAAAATAAAAATCTGCCTGCCTCTATGGGAATTTAACATAGGGGTGTACTCACTTATGCACCATGTATTTTAAGGAAGAACATTTATTTATTTACGATACATTATTCATTCACAAAGAAAATTGGTGTCCTTAAAGGTTGGATTTTTCCTAATTTTTTAAATTAAGGCATTAAGTTCAATTTCCAAAATATGATTTTTTATTCCTCTTTTTAGTCAACTTTAGCATGGGTGTATTCACTTATGCATTGCACTGTATATTTTGAATACAGAAATCAAAGTCTAATTTTGTACAATTAATAATTTTAGAACTTTGACATTATTTTCATTATTTTTTTATTTTCATAGACATTATTTTTACAAATATTTTAATATAAACTATTTTTAAGGAAATAAAAAGAGATTAAATGATTTCAGATTTGGTCTATACAAAAGTAATGTAAAATAAAATAAAGAAATATTACAAATATAACATCAAGCATTACACTACAAATTAATAAAACAAATATTTTAAAAACTTAATTTGCATAAATATGCAAAACAATGAGAGGAAATAAAAAGAGATTGTGGTGTTTCAGGCAACAAATATAAAAAAATTATATAATATAATATAATAATATAATATAGATATTTTATTTTATATATGTATATATTGTTGTGTTTTCTTTGATGCTTTTATTGAATTTTGTATTACAGATTTTTTTTTTTTATTAATAAAAAAGTACAATTATTTATTGCTTTAAAGAATGTTAGTAAAACTTCTGAATGCATTACAGCAATTCTGGGGAAAAATGTTTTTTATTCTCATGAAAATAATGGCACAATGAAATAGCACATAAATAATCTTTTAATAATTAATTTAGCTTTTGAATGAAATATGGATACCTGGATATGATTTCATGAGACATACTCATACAGATTAAGCTAAAAGCTAATTAAAAACATGACTTGTATAAAAAGAGTAATCAAGATGCTACTCACAGGCTATTGACAGGTTCCTGCGGCAACTCCGGGAGACCGTTCACCCCCGGTCCCCCTTCCTGGTTCGGGGATGGCTCCAAGCGCTGAAACATTAATGGCGTTCGGTTCTGTGTAAGATACGAACATGGCCTGCAGCTGGGATCAGACACACTCATGGGATATGGGGTAACACACACAAGCCACCGTGCATTACACAGGTGGTGGGGTACCAGACAGCAGAGGTCACCCAGAGGGCACCATGGGAAATGGATTCCTCCTGTGCCCTCGTCAACCTGAATGGAGTAGCTCATTGGGGCTGTGCTGTCTAGGTAGGTGCCGATGGCTCAATGCATTTCCATCCAACCCACCAAAAGATATGGGTGGTAGTAACAGTTTGGGCGTGCTACAGCGAAGATCTAAGGTTCATACTTACAGAACTACAGGTTCTGGGTGGATGATACATAAACTATGAACACTAGAAATCTCAGAGACCGTGGTAGCCCAAAGGTTACACCAAGAACCTCCCCTCAACATCCATTAATGAACATATCGGCTGAACAAACGTGTCCACACGGAGGGAGAAAAGATTCCATGTTAGTGACTGATAAATCAACCTCACCGATCAACGGATGGAGGAAAACAAGACAAAACAGAAGATTACACACAATAAAAAAGAACAAGAGACTGACAGTGGATCCAAAAAGTATGGAAACAAAAAGGAATTTTTGAATTGAAAAGAATTAGACAGAAGGAAGACAGTAAAAAATACAAACAAGTTTACAGACAGGCATTTAGAGACATCAAGGATGGATATAGAGAGTGAGACAGCCACAAACGCGCTGCTGATGTTGAGAGGATGGTGCTGAGTTACAAGTGCAGACAGGTAAAGAGACAGACAGGGATTCAGGTGAGGCAGGATACAAACATATATTTAGACCATTCCCTGATGCCAGCAGAGTGTCCATGCTCCAAGTATTACTAATTCAATTTCTATATGAACAATGATAGGCAGAAACAATGGACACTGTGCCTGTTCGGGATGGGAACATTTCCGGGGAAGGGGGCAGGAGTGACACTGACAAAAGGCCATGTTGTATCATTCATCATTGTATATTCATTGCAAAATTACTGCATGTGTTATTAAGCATGCTCTAACTCTGTAAATAAAATGTGAAATGATCATACAGATCTACTGCATAACCAGTTTACTGTTTTCATGCCATAAAAGCACTGAAATATTAGGGGAGTTTGCATGAAAATCTTAGTGCTCCATGTGGGAAGTGACATAAACTACTGTGTATACTGGGTCGGCAAGATTTTTAAAGAAATTAATATTTTTATATAAAGCATTTATAATATTCCAAAAGTTTTTTTATTTCAAATAAATACTGTTCTTTTGAACGTTCTATTGATCCAAGAATCCTGAAAAAATGTATCACAAAAAGCTTAAGCAGTATTCAAAATGTATAATTATAAGCAAATAATCTGCATATTAGAATGATTTCTGAAGGATCATGTGACACTGAAGACTGGAGTAATGATGCTGTAAGCTGTGCCATCACAGGAATCAATTACATTTTAAAATATATTAAAATAGAAAACAATATTACTGTTTTTACTATAGTTTTGGTCAAATAAATTGAACTTGTTAAGCATAAGAGCATATTATTTTTAATAATAATTTTTTTTAAATCTTACCAGCCCAAACTTTGGAATGTGATCATCTAAAAATGGCTAATTTCAGCTTAAAATGTGTGAAGTGTGAAGGATGCATTGGCTGTGTCTGAAATTACAGGCCGCTACCTATCTGTGAACAGTTTTCAACCATGTATTTTGAAGCATATTTAAAGATCACATAAAAATGCTGCATGGAAGCACCAAGATGCAAATAAAGTTTCCAAAATGTGCATAAAAACTGCAATGCTCACTTCTAAAAATTAGAACTTATAAGTTAAAAAATCATATATAGCCAATAAGTGAGAAGGTAGCCAAAGTTAAGATAATTGTGTGGACAGGCAGGAATTAAAAAAAAGTGCTACCAATGTTGATTAGCAAAGTGAGGAAGTTTCCTCTGCAATGTTAATTAGTGAAGCTAATCAACTGCAAACTTGGCTTAATACACTACATGATTGATTTGCTGGGAGAAGAGTAGCAAAAGGTTGAGAAAGCAAAGCAGACTTGGCATTTGTTTGTTTGTCTGAGGCGGTACCTGCTCCTCACGAAGCACCTGCAGCTTTTTGGCCTTGCTCTGCCGGTAGTACTCCATTATCATCATGGCGGCGTAGATCTTGCCCACTGTCAGGTCTGTCGCTGCTGAGAGGATGAAAAAGTTAACCTGCACAATTAGACTGGGGTGGAATGGGACCCTGAGCCGAGAGGGGAATGGGAGTTGGAGACAAGGCATGCCACAAACACTAAGGTCTAGTCTCTCAGACCCAGACAAAACTCATCCACGACCTCGACAAAAATGAACCAACAGAAGTTCTTCAGAGTCCAGAGTGAGTCTCAATCTGGGTCTGAGAATCTGGACAACAGGTATACAACAAAACTTGCACAAATAAAGAGGCCCCAAAAAAGCACTTAGACACTAGAGTCACGGTTAAACATGTATGAATATTACTGCATTGGCAACAAAATATCAAACCAAGTGATGCTAGAGATTTTCCCAATTTCCAAACCAATTTTTGTATATTTTTTGTGAAATATTTTGTTTCTTTCTTCAAAATAAATGCCACCTGGTGTTTTGTTATCAAATGCAATGAATTTCTTACATGTTTAGTGTTGCTTGATAGTAGAGCTGCACGATTATGACAAAAATCATAATTGTCGATTATTCCCTCGAAATTGTAATTGCGATTATTTACTACGATTATGATAATTTACATTGAAGCAGGTCTGCTTACATCGACATGTTTCTACAGTGGCCCTGAACGGACAAACGCGCTTCGCCACCATGTTGTTCTTCATGCAAATATTAATATTCGCAATAACATTGTTTTACTTAATAATTAAGTCAACTTAATTTCTTAATTTATCTTTAAGAAACCTCATTGATTACTTAGACGACGACATCACTTCCTGTCAGCCACCGTTACTTCTGTTGGTTGCAATTCGCAAACTCAGCACTAGATACCGCTAAAAATTACACACTGCACCTTTAAAATAGCTATAGAAAGACAAACAAAAACACATCTTAAGCACACGGAATAATGTAAGTGAACTTTTTTTTGTTGTAATTGAGCCTTTAAACGATTACATAATTGTGGCATCCGTAATTGTAATCGCGATTACAAATTCGATTAATTGTGCAGCCCTACTTGATAGTCCAAATACTTTTTGGGGCCACTATATATACTGTAATATAAATACACAATTTACATTATACACAATATATATACAAAGTACACTGACAAATACAAAACGCCACTGAGCTGATAGTCTTTTCACAGTCAGATCCTCATTAATTAAAGAACCTCTCATTTTATTCAATGACCTTTTACTGTTTCACATTTCTATGCTGTATTACGTTCCTACAGGGACTCAAGAGCCATTTTACTACGAAAAGATGCCATGAATGAGGCAAAAGTAACAGTACCTTAAGAGTACAATATTTTGCAAGGAGCTCAAATTTTCCATCAAAACTCTGCAATGGCATCCGGAGTTTGAATGAGACATATAACATATAAATTTGAAAAAATTTGAGCTGCCACAAATGACAAAAAAGCAATCCCTTCACATCAAACAACTTCTTGTTAGGACAATTTCATAGTAAAATGGCATGAAACACCTAAAGGATTGACAATAAAAAATATAAATAAATGTAAAACATGCTAAAATTTTCAAAAGAAAACATGCCAAAAGAAAGCATACAAAAGCATTTCCAGGCTACTTGTTTATTAGCTACTTTCCATAGATTATACAAACAGATTTTCATAAATTCTGGTCATCATATCAAACTCTAAAGTACCTAACATCTTTTAACACCATCAGATATGAGGTACTAACTCGGGCTAGTTTATGAGGCTCTGTGATTTGGAGGTTTAGCCCAGCTTTGTGCTTTACACGTGCTGGAGTGAAAAGACTTCTATAGAGGATCCGTCTATAGCGAGGCACCCCCTGATAACAGGCAATGAAGACAGAAGATAGGAGAAAGGAAGAGGGAGAAAAAGAAAGAGGTTGGGGAAGGAGATGATATGTACATATATGTACATGTTATGTAGAAGTGTGATGACTATGTTGAAGGCCTAAATGTGGATAGCGAAATGGATGAACTAAACGAGTCACATTGAATATCTGATGTGAAAAAAACAACAACTTTATGAGCAATAAATATAGCTAGGAAGCAGGGTGTTTTTAAATAGAAATAATATGGAAAAGCATGGTATTCCTGATCTAATTAACAGTGTAAGATATTGGTTTGTCATGTGGGGACGGGAGAAAGATTGTGAGATTGTTGCCTGATCAGAGGATGCTGAGCGGTGTGGGCTGAGAGAAGCTGTCCTCTGATGAATTAGTGATCTTTTATTAGTTGTTTTTCTCTACAAACCCATCTGCAACTTACACTTGTGCGGCGTTACCAGCAGATCCAGGTTCTTCTGGGAGAGATTTGGCCAAATCGCCATCATTTCCTTACGGAGCTCCGCGTCCATCTGGTGTTTGTCTGCGCCTCCTGAAAGTGTGTGATGTCAGGGCAGTGTACATACACACGTAAGCAAACACATACGTATAGATAAACAAAATATGCATATACACCAAAAGTACAAATATCACAAAAACATAATTATAATCACATTCATTCAGAAGATACACACACAAACACACAGGAAATGTTGTTTTGGTTAATATTTGTCATACTTTTTCAAAAGAAAGAAAAAAAGAAAGTGCATATCTGACTCAAATCGGTTTAAATTTCTGTAAAAATAGAATAAAAAAGTTAATAAAATACAGTATACAAGAAAGAGGGATGTCGTTCTGTACCCTTGGCGATTTTGATGTCCAGAGCTGTGCGTATCAAAGCCATCAGAGTAGAGTTGAAATGCACCGTGTTATCATCAGCAACAGGGAGGTCCATACGTAGCAGTCTCTGTGGAGAGCCAATCAGAGGGGATGAGGGCGGGGCTGTGTAAGTTAAACCTCCAGTCAGATGCTTTGGTGAACTAATAAAAGGCTTGGGGAGCTCAGCAGTCTGTAGCCAAAAAATAAACTTCTAGCCATACAAATTTCCGTAGATTAAGCTGTTAAACAGATCATTTGATTGTAGTTCTGACTTTCTTTTGATGCAGTGGTTGTGTACAAACCATGCATCATGCAATTCATTTTCAGGTGATACTCATACAACCACACAAAAAAGGGAGATTTTGTTGACATCTGTGAGAGCAGTTTTCTTAGACTGACAAATGATTGACCAATACACATCCTGCAACCTTGTAATGTGTGAATGAACCATTCACACATCTTATAGAACATATACAATACATACACATCAATTAAGTAACTTAATTGGAGCCCTCACAGATAACAGGAGCAGTATCACACAGGATGTAGTTCCTCAGTGTTCCTCTGCCAGTGAAAACTGATCTCAGATCAGGCATAAATATCACTCACATAAGCATCTCTTGTTTGCGAATGCCACTTGGTTTGATATACTGTGTCTAATGCAAATGTATACATTTTAAAGTACTTTTTTGTGCAATTAACAGTAAGTTACGTACACTGAATCAGCTGGCAAAGGCTGAGGAAACAAATATCAGCTAAATTTGACATTTATTTCAAAAGACTACTGCTAAAGAGCTCCCCCTACCTGTTGGAGGTTGTATATTTTGGACAAACCAATGAATGAAAGGGCACCTAAAACCAGCAGTTTTTAGATGCCTATTTCCATGCATTGTATATACCTTCATAGAATTGGAACACACAAGCACACCACATGGCATTAGTGTGAGAAAGTGAGCATGTGTGAGCCTGTGTATACGCGTGTGCCCATTTCAGACCAGTCCGTCGTTCCTTGGAGGTGTAAATACCAACGAGTACGAGCCGGGTTCCAGTGGTGGTCATGCAGAAGCGCATGCAATGCAGCAGGACCCCAAATAGGAGTTTAGTGGCGACCCGCCCTCCCCAACGGTCCCGGCCCACCCGAACATCAACCCCTACTTCATGCAGCATGCAGTGCATGCACCCCCCCTCCTCCCTCCCCATCCCTCACAGAACAAGAGCAGTGCAGCCGCGCAGAGAGAGTATCATTTCATCTTTTATTGACCACTTGTATTTTTGGGTTAGTTTAGCATCTTTCATTGGGTGATTTCTCATAGGGTTAAGTGATATTTTGCATTATTATTATTTTTTTTTTCTGATCTCTCGATGCAAAACGGGTGCAGTTTTTTTTTTTAGGTCAGATAAGGGGTGGCATTCCCTACAGAGTTAAAGAGGAAAAATGGCTGTGTTGTACACCGAGAGGTGTAGGACTGGATTAGGGGCAACAGGTATAGAGGTTAGTTCACTTCAGACTGGAAAGCTATGAGATATGCACCACATATAAAAATAATGAGAAGGGGGGGGGAGTGGTGTGCTTGGCAATGGATAGAGAGAAAGTCTGAGAGGAGAAAGAGAGCAAAAAAGAAGGATGTTGTTTGTTTGAGATGAGGGGAAATCAGAGAGTGAGGAAAGTGAGAGGAAGAGTGAAGGGAGTCTGAGTAAAGCTTTGAGAGCTTGTAATTAAATTGCACTTCACAAAATGTCTACCACATTAAAACTGTCCATGCTGGCATAGAGGAAGTCCGTTCAGTGGATCTTAGTCAGTGTAGACGCCAGTTGTAATTAGACATAAATTATAAAATTGGAAGTACTGTCTGTCCAAGTACAACCATATCGCTGTGTACAGCTGATGAAACATGCAGTGGACAAAAAACTCCAGAAAACTATTACTTGCAAAAATATTTGTAGTGTGAAACAGCAAGAAAACGCATACAATATGATGTTTCCAATCTATGACTGAATGGTCACATGAGAAATCAAGTAGTTTTTTCTTCAGAAATGTGTGCATTTTCTGCAATATTTTCAAAATACACTAATTTTAGCTCAGTCTGTCCTCAAAAACCCCACTGTTCAAAAGTTTCGTTTTTTTCTATAGAAATGAATAATTTTTATTTAAAAATTAATAATATATAAAGTATTATATATATTTAAAAAATCCACAAAAATATTAAGCAGCTCAACTGTTTTCAGCATTTATAATAATAACCAACATCTCTTGAAGACCAAATCAACAAATTAGAATGATTTCTGAAGAATCACGTGACACTGAAGACTGGAAAATCATATTTTAAAATATCAAAATAAAAAACAGCTATTTTAAATCGTAATAATATCTCACAAAATTACTATTCTTATATTTTTGATCAAATAAATGCAACCTTGGTGCATATAAGAGAAAATCTTACCAACCTCAAACTTTTGAACAGTATTGTACAAGAGATTCACTATGCAGAAAATAGTGAATGGCGTAAGAACAAATCATTGTTTTGTACACAGTATAAGCATAAATTGTATTGAAAAGAGACTACACAGATATACATCATGGGACATTAATTACAGTCTCCACCTGCAAAACGACAGAGACAAATAATATTTTGTATGAAAAAAAAAACTAACAACATGGCTCTGGTTTCATTCACCTCAAACTAAACACACCATCATCTAATCTGACTAAGGTCCATGGCCTATAATGAACATGTAATGACATGTAAAATGGCTGGATGTAACTGTCACATAAGGATGCATTCAGATTATTACTATTTGCATAATTAAGAAGCATGCTGACAAAAGTGAAGAAATGAGAGAGAGGGAGAAGGAAACAGGATGTAAAAGAGAGAGAGAGAGAGAGAGAGAGAGAGAGAGAGAGAGAGAGAGAGAGCAGGAGAAAGAAAGGAGAAAGATGCAGAGATGTAGTGGCTGAAAATGCAAATTGGAGGAATGTGGGGGGGGGAAGAAAAGATAGAGTGAGAGACAGTAAGACAGAAAGAGAGAGGGGAACGGAAACAGGTCAGAACTGCATTGACAGAATCAAACGAAGGACAGGTGGGAAAGCTTATCTGTGATTCTAGTGGATTTGCTGGAAAAAAATCAAAAGGATAAAGTGGGTCTAAAGACTCCTAAAAGCTGTGTGATCGCGCTAGCTGAACCTACGGAAGTGTCATCTGCCAAACTCATGGAAAATATACTGGACATCTGTAGACTTTAGGAATCATCCACTGGAGGGAGAGACGCAGAGGACCAAAGGCACACAATCCTTCCCAGTCCTTCTGTACACGCACACAGTGAAACATGTATATTTCTGTCTATATGCTTCATATTTGTATTTCAAGTTTATCACAGGCTCTATTTCTGCAATGAACATGGACAACATAATGCGAAAATAATACAAGGTTCCTTGTTTTCAAGTTAAAGTCAACATGAAACGGCATTCAAAAACCATTTTACTTCTGCAATGTCATATTCATGAGTGAAACTGGATATTCAAAGAGAACAAAAGTTGTAGGCGACTTTATTTTATTCACTAGGAATTCATTTGAGTTGTTGCAGAGGAGGAACTACTAATTAACTTTTGATGAAAGATTATGAAGAAAAACTTTTTGGGGTTCGGAATAATACTGCACCAATGAATAAGACCTGGTAAGTGCATTAAGAAACTAAATAGGATCTATTTTGATTTCATGTTGATTTTAACAAATGTCTAAATTAATAAACACATCATCTCTAACAATAAGACTGCAGTTGAAAAAGTTAACAGTTGCTGTTTTGCAACAAAATCATTTGCATCTGCATGTGAGTGAGTGAGTATTTGAGTACGGTGCAGAAGGGCTGGCAAGGTACCCTCCGTTCCCGCTCTCCAGTGGATGTGTGCGTACGTGTGTGTGTGTCAGCTGGCTAACACTTTCACCGGTACCCCACAATGTAAAAAGAAAGATACAGCAGCTCACCAACACCAACACTAACAGAAAAAAAAACGGACAGCTTTGATTGGCTGTGGCGCACCCACGGCGGGCTGCTGCCGCTAACCTTGTAGGCGACCCGAGCCGGGCACCTCTTTCCCAGGCCTAGCGGAGGACACATGTGCCTGAGCATCTCATACATATCAGTGTAACTGATCCTGCCGCTGTAAGGGGGAGTGGGGTGGGAGGGGAGGGGTGAGAACCCCAAAAATTAAACGAGGAGAACGGGGGGGGGAGGGGGGTAGGAGGACAACGAAGGACAAATAAAACAATGGACAAGAAGAGAAACAATGGAGGGGGACAAACCGGAGGATGGTGGGATTTAAACCAAAAAAAGGAGAAAGGAGGAGGAAATAAGAACGGCAAGAAGGAAAAACAAAGACACATAGGTTATTGTTTTGGTCTGGGCGAGGGGCGGGGTTTTGAGAGCATGAGAGCTCTTGATTGGCTGGAGGTTAAACAGGAGGAGGGGAAGCTGGTTTTTAGTCCTAGTAAAAACACTGTTCTATGCGATCGTAGGACGGTCCCATAGAACTGCAGTGGGGCTTCAAACAGGCAAAGAAAAGCTCCGCTGCTTGGTGGTGAACTATGGCAGTCACGTCAATGCAGTCCTCTGATCCCCAACCCTCACTTCGTCCCCAAACAAGAACAATGCACACTGTTACACCCAGTTTGCCAAGGCATGGTTCAACAGCAAGCAGAAAGAAAAAAAATAACAAAATGACTGATTCGTTCGATTGTGTCGTTTTTTTTTTTTTTTTTTTTTTGGCTGGTAAGAGTGGTTTATTCCACAGAGAGGTTCATACAGACTTGGCTGTCGATGGCAGTGCATGTCATGCTTCTAAAAAGGTGTCTGCATTGTCCTGCACATTCTCATTTGTCATATCAGAATGCATACAGAGATGGCAAATAAAATAACAAAAATGAATTTCAAGTAAAAGAAGAAAAACTGTGGAGAAGAGTAAAGAAACTGAAAAAAGAAAATATAAAAAAAAAGAAAAGCAACATTCATTCCAGTCTTCAATGCGAGCAGGTGCTTAAGTTTTTTGTTTAGTAGGATCCAAACCTTGCAGGCCACCCTATGAGGACATTTCTTGCCTAAGCCCAGCGGGGGGTCGATAACCCGCAATAAACTGTACATATCCTTATAATGAATGCGCCCGCTGCAAGAAGAATACAGGGAGGTTAGAGAGGGGGCAAACACAGGAAAAGAGAGAAAAAAAGAGAGCCAGAGAGCCAAAGAGGAGATGGAGAGGAAGAAGAAAAAATAGTGAAACAAGAGGAGGAGCACAAAGAACAAGAGAATAAAAGCACACATATCCATTGACAAATCACAGACCAAACCCAGTGAAGTTGTTCCACTGCCTCAAACCAAGAGAAAACCAGATCATTCGAAGGACAGCCCGACCGATTTTAAGCTATAACAAACATGTTCAGGTCATACGAAAGACTGAAATCTTCCTGGAATGGACACTTTTCACAAGACTGTGATGATGAATTTCCATACTAATTAAAAACTAGCAAAATTAGAAAGGTTCGATTTTTGTGATTGTTTTGATGAAAGATCAAAAGGATAAACAATGCAGATTTATTACCACAGCCTTCTTTGAACATATTTACCAAGGGTGCAAATAATTCAAACCAAATATTAAAAATATTATAAACTAAATAAATAAATGCATAGAAGCATGCTACAGCCATTATAAATAAACGCCCATTTACCTCTTAAGACAGTTCTCATGCTATAGTTTACTTCCGTAATAAAAACCTGGAAATGTGAAAAGGGGCCATTGTCTTGGATAAATTGAAACATGCATGTGAGGGTTACTGTAGCCGAGATTTCAATGCATGTCAAAATCCAGTGCAATAAACCCCAGCTATATGCATGTAAGTGAAATCACCAGAAAAAAAAAAAGATTTGGTACAGCTGTCCTTGAATGATCTTTAGTGCTGTTCTGAATCCTCCCCCAGTCACGGTGCGGAGTAAACGAATCCACCGATATGACCGTGCACATGAGAGGCTCTCTCATCTTTACGAGTCCAATGACTTAATTGAACTGCATACAGTGACAGCTATGTGGGCTTTACAGGCAAAATACATGAGGTGTATTTTGTTAACGTTTGTATGCAGTGGCAAGTACAGAAATAAGCTGCGACAGCTTGTCTGTGAAGATGTTTGCCATGCACACCTGAGCCATAAAGATGGGAGAATTAAGTCATTGTGAAGTCAGAATCTGCCATGCACAGGGTCTTACGTTCAACTCTCTCTCTCTCTCTCGCTTATATTCTTTTAAATTAATTCCTCTGATTCTTGCAGTAGTTCTTATACACATATTATTATTATTTTTCTTCTTGAGCTTCTTCAGACCAACTCCATGCGCTCCTGCAGAACAGCACTTGAGAATGAGGCAAGCACTGGGACGGGGGGAAGTGGGAGACACTACTGACTGGGCAGACAGAGTTTGTGCAGTTGGTACAATCGGGCTCATCTACATATGTGACAAGAAATCAGACTGCAGTGGTCACATCAGCCCTAGGATGGGATAGGAGGGATTTAAAGACAAACATTGGGGCATTTTGAGAGTTTGAGATCCACTATTTGTGACAGGGCTTTATCTTGAGTGACCATGGACAGTGTTTTGGGACATTTTGGGGATGTTTTCAGTAACAAAAGACATAAGAGCTATGGAGAAGAATGGTTAGTTTTTAAGTTAGTTTGTGTGCACATATCTGTGATAAAATAATCTTTAGAATGTTACAGTGTTTGTTAGCTTGCAGTAAGCATGTTTTTACAAATTGTTGTTATTGGGTGTTGCAATTGATTTAGGATTTACATTATACAATTTAAAGGAAAAATCAATGCTTGCATGTGTGTCTATAGGCCTGTTTACACCTGGTCACTTCATGCGTTTTCTGTGATCGGATAGTTATCCGATTGCGAAAAGACCAGGTGTAAATGCCCTCCGGAATGCATTCGAGACGGATTTAAATCCGATCGCTCAAACCACATCAGGAGGTGGTCTGGGCCGCATTCCAGATGAAACTGGACAAATGAAAATGCATCTGGTTGTTGAAACCACATATGTAAATTTTACTCCTCCAAACAATGCTAAAAATAAACGTGTGAGAGCGTGTTATTGGCTATATGACATGTTATAGCCAGATATGATGGCGCTACTGCAACACGATCGCCGCAGATAAGCAGAGTATCTCTTTATCAAGCAAACTAAAGCAAATAAAAGTGGCAGACGCTCAACACACAATCATCTTCATTAAAAGTAAAGAAACTAAATGATTTTACCAGGACTGATGTCGCTCTCTCTCCTATTGTGGTCTTTGATTTTGAAATTAGCTGATGATCAATAAAATGCAGCTCGTATCTGTTGCTTTCGGTGATTTGAACTAAATTAAATCTGCTCATAGCGCGGGAATTTATCAGATTTATATCCGTTTTGCGAAAACACATTTATGCGACCAAGTGTAAATGGAATCGTTTTGTTAAATCAGATAGCTATCCGATAAAAAAAAACGCATGAAGTGACCAGGTGTAAACGGGCCCTAAAAGAATATGAGCATCTTTAAAATGTGTTTTTGTTAGAAAAGTGTGTGTGAGATAAAAAGTTGTGCGTGCAACTCACCAGGCTGCTGGGTCGTACTCTGCCCATATCCTGACATACTCATCCAAATGATGTGGACCCAGGATGGAGGAGTCCCTGGTCAAGTACTCAAAGTTATCCATGATGACAGCAACGAAGAGATTCAGCATCTAAACACATAAACAGACCGCCCAAAAACATACTGAATCAACTATTAACTGTTTTGAAGCGAAAAATAAAAAACAGATGCATCTCTGAGAGAAAAAGTCAAATGTTAAAAAATGTGATTAAAGGGGTCATGAACTGCCTTTTTTATTATTTTGTACTGTTGTCTGTGGTCCACTAATAGCATTAGAAAGGTTTTTACCTAAAAAAAACATAATTAGTAAGTAATAGGCTATTTTCTACCCTGTTTTTGAGCCTCGATCCTGAAACACTGGGTGTGCCGCATTGAAGACTTGGAAGTAACCGCCCACTGCTATTATTGGGTAATAGTGTTGCATATGTAAAGTAGATTTAGGTCCAATTAGGTCCCAAAGTTTGAAAGGACAGTTGAGTGCCCACCGATGTGAAAATCTGCGTATCTTTTTGACAGACTTTATCCTTCATCAATGGACGCTGTTGTAATTTTGGTTAAACATGTACACATTTTAACATATCAAATGATCTATAACAAAGCAATAGTAAGACAGGATAAAGAAAAAATGTTGAGCTGTTCCTGTCAGATCCAATACAGAAGGGCACAGCTTCTGTTTTAAATTTCAGTCTCTCAAGCAAATCCTGCATCGAACTGTGCCTTGTTTACAAAGGAATCCAAAGTAAAATGTAGCTTACAAATGGACAGCTTCTAACTAACGCAATCTGGAACTGTATTAAAAATAAACTTCAACTACGCAAGTCCCTGAAGCCATCTTCATCTTTAGCTTGTTAGCTCTAGTAACCTAGCATTAGCGTCTCTCTGTTATTTACCTACTACATGGCATACGCGACTTGGTGGGCGGGGCTAAAAAGGTAACTTTAAAATAATATGTGAATCTTCTTCGGCAAAGGCGGTCTTTCACGGCACTTTGACGTCATTATTCCACACTTTTCAGATCTTGTCTTTTTTTGGCCTTGGTTTCAATAAGCTGTTTTTGGAATAACAAGGAAGTTTTCAAACTTACAGGATATTTTTATAGTATAACGACCTTTTAACTGTCAAAAGATCAAGGAAAATTTTAATTCTCAGTTCATGACCCTTTAAGGTAAAGGAAGGAGTAAAGAAACAAGTGGAGGTTGTTCTCACCAGGAAAGAACAGAGGAAGATGAAAGAAACAAAGTATACATAGGCAAAGTTGCTGCCGCACTCTGGCCCTTCGTTTCCAGATTTAACATCACACTTCTTTCCTCCGAGACATGCCAGCATGATGTCATGCCATGCCTCGCCAGTGGCACTCCTGTTACCAAAACACACACATACATGATATTAAAAAAGTTTTTGTTAACTGACAAAAAAATATATTATATATATACTATTAGTAGGAAAAAATTAGAAAACCTTAAAAAAAGTTCTAACTTCAAATAAAAAAACTGAAATGAAAACAAATTAAAGCTAAACAGATATATATATATATATATATATATATAAAAAAAAAATGATAAAAAGCAGACAAAATTACTAAAACTAAAGCTAAAAGTGAAGGTTTTGGTGGGTTTTTTAAGGCTTGCTCCTAAAAACAAAATAGAAAGGTTTAATTGGAAGTACTAAAATTAAAAACTAATTCAAAATAATAATAGCAATACTAAAATAACACTGGTAAAGACACAGGATGGACCTGAAGAGGAGCATTAGGGCCATGATGAAGGTTCTGAAGTTGTTGTGTTCGTTGATCGCACTGTCTTCTTCTTCTTCAATATCCAAGTTCCCAAACAACTAAAGCATCAAAGAGCAGATATAAAACTTATGCACACATCACGACATTCACAGATATGATATCCCAGCAACCATATGTCATTTAAATGTGTTGATAGATGGCATATTTAAGTTTTATTTTTGTCTTGACCTTTCGTATGACCTGAACATTTAGTTCTTTAAAAACTCACAGTGATGTTAGAGCTCATTTTAAACAGAACAGCTGTTACCTGCATGCCAATGATGGCATAGATGAAGAACAGAATTGCAATGAGCAGACACACATATGGCAGAGCCTGTAAAAAGACAAAAACAGCATGAAAGGTGGAAGAAATTTGAATATTGATGGTTGGCATTTGTCACTATGCTTTTATTTAAAAGTTAAATAAAGACCACAAGAATTTATAAAGAAGTATTACATCTCTACAATCAATACAATGCACCTCTATGATATTGCATGAAATGATGCACTGCAATGATCTACTTTTTTTGTTCATTTTTGGAGAATTAATCTTTTAAAAATGTTCAATTCAATAAATAAGCTCAATTTGTAAAATGTTCAGATGCCAAACTATTAATTACAATATTCAAAATAATTTCAAAGAATTAATTTACTCTTTAAATCCCTTTAAGGCAGGGCAGTTGGTTATGCTTTTTTATGTATAGATAAAATAGTCTATCTTTTTTTTAACTGAAAGGTGGGACTTCAGAGTGCATGAAATTTGCCATCATGATCAGTGTAAAGGTTTTGGCGTGAAAAATGTTTGCATATATCTTAAATCTTGAGAATTGGTGTGGATGTTTTCGTACCTTAAATGACTGAACAAAGGTCCAAAGCAGAATGCGAATGGTCTCGCCCTGCCTCAAGAGCTTAATGAGACGTGCTGCTCGGAAGAGTCTCAAAAAACTCAGGTTTATGAAGTTATTCTGGGGAGATTAGATTGAGACGAATGTAGAAATGGAGAGAGAGGAGAATGTTCCAGAAGAGTGAGGTAAAGTGAAGAAGAAAATCACAATCAGTTTACTTAATGATAACAAATCAGTTTTTTAGTAAAATAAAAAAAATATAATTTAGAAGGAAAGAGTGGGTTAAAGTAATCAATAAGTTATACAAATATTTTGCATATAAATGTATATACATAAAGTAATGTATAAAATAAATTTAAAATGGGATTGACAAAAAAAAAAAAAAAACGAAAAAAAACATTAAAAATCACTAAAAAATTATCAAATTAATTCAGTAGGGGCTAAAAAAACAATCACTAAACTGTAACAGTCATCATCCAATCATATATTAAAGCATAAACTTTTTTTAATCAAATGCACTGATCTGTTGAGACAGGCAAGTCACAGTATGGAAGCAGCCCGATGCACCGCATTATTTAGGCCTTAGCAAGTTCAGGCATAAGGAATAGAATACCAACAACATTAGCCAATGGGGATTAGCTGCGTTGGTCATGTAATTCTCAATGGTCCAATCCACACACAAAGGTCATGCCAACTGTCTTTTCATGGCATTTTAGAAGTACTTAAAAATTCACTTTTTCAATGTGGTATTTTAACACTTTCCCCGCCACTGACGGAAATTTCCGTAATTTGTGAGAAAACGCTTCCCCGCCATTGACAGGCTCTCCGTGTTTTCACTGTTATATGGTAGGGGGTGCTGTTACACCTCTTTTGAAAGAGTACTGAATCTCCTGATCAAAACACACTTGAATGAGATGCAGAAACAAGCAATCTCATATGTAATCATATGCATATGTAAAATAATGCGATCACCAAAATGAAACAGCATATAAATCAAAACTGCCTAATGTTACTTGATGGACTCGGATCTACTCCAGCTATGTTTTGATTATCGTTCTGAATCAGATCTGGATGTAGTCTTTGACAAAAACATGATTTTCTCAGCTTTTTGCTCAAAATGTAGCTTTTTTTAATGACACTTACCCACATTCGAGTGTTGATAAAAAGCTAGGATAAATTTTTTTTTTGTTTTTTTTGTTTATCCTTCTTTTGATATACTGCATGTTCAGATATTCATGCAAACAAATATTCTGGGGGCCATGACATTTTTGTGAAAATGATCAAAAACACTGGCGGTGGCTGGCAACTTTAAAAACGGTGGCAGGGAAAGAGTTAAGTACATTTGATATAATCAGTCAGCAAAATGTTGCGTTTAGACTTGGTACAATAAATAGTAAGTCTCAACTGTGTGGACAGGTTATTGAGGATCAATCCCCCATTCCAGCATACACATATTTCAATGAGTGAGATGCAGAGGAGGAACTACAGTAGAGCAGAACAGGCGGATGAGTCGAGAAAAGGAGGGAAGAAATAAGGTAATGAAAGAAAAGTCATCATGCAGCTTTTGCTAAAGTGCATGGCATTCAACGATGATATGGCAACGACTGTGACTAACTATGCAAGTGTAAAGGTATTTTTATGTGTAAAGGCATTTTTATGCAAAAACAAAAACTAGTGCTTTTATTAGTCACTGGGTAAATGGGTAGATTAGAACTACAAGTCAATAAGAGCGAGAGTCATCTAATGAACTGTCTTTAACCTCTTATAAATACATTTAGGTAAATCAACTTGTCAGTAAAGTTGCTTTAATTTACTAGATATTTGCCCATATATGGTTAAATATACATACATGTATATTTTATTAGGGTGGACAGTATGACCAAACACTTTTATGAGTAATTTTACATCATAATAGTAATAGTACATATAATCACAAAAGAGTTATTTAGAGTTATCCCGCTCTGCAAAAACAATAGATGTGTGGATAAATGTATCATGATATAAATACTGACACATTTTAACCATCATACCACCCAGTCCTATTTGCTTTGAGCTTTTTTTATTGCTAATAGAGTGTATGAGCATTAATGTGAGCAGCTGTCCAACTGTCAAGCATCTTTGGGGTTGGGGGTCATTATACTGGAAGCACATGCTTTGAGGAAGGAAGGGAAGGAAGAGCAAGGAATTTTGGGTAATGGATGCAATAGAAGCTGAGAATAAATTACAAACCAACCGGATTCTATGTGTTGTTGCAGTAGATGGATGCATACATGTACAGTGAGTGTGTGAGGGGTTTGGATGGGTACATATGAGATGGAAGATATGAGAGTTTCATAGTGCATTTTTTTGTTTGTTTTGGATTGGATGGGTTTATCGCCAACAAATCAGAGGAACAAAGAAAGCATGTGAAAAGATAAAACAGGAATAAGTCGTTATGGATACAGTCAACAGGCTGATTAATCAAACACAGGTACTGTGGGCATTGATTCACTATCAAGGCTGTTCCAGTGGCCGAACCATATTTTACTGATTTGACCAGACAGTAAAATATGAGGATTATGGCCTAAAAATATTTTTTTTAAAACCATGTTACAAATACAATGCTAAATACCTAAGGGGTTGTGTTGTTATTGTTAGTTAAAATTAAAATGATTTTATTAAAAAGTCTTTGGCTAAAATTAAATAAAATATTTTATTAAATTATACAATTTTAGATGAAAACTGAAAACTGAAAAGCGACAATTGTAAATGTTATCTTGGCAACAATCTGAAATATGTTTCAGTTGAAGTACTAACATTACTAAAACTAAAACTGAAATAAAAAAAATACAGCTAAATAGAAATATTAAAATATAAAACTTAAATAAGAAAAATATAAATAGAAAAATGACAAGCACATAACAAAATTACTAAAAGTTAAGCTAAAATGATTATATGTATAAATACTGTAATAGTATAAAAATAATACTGCTCAGGGGAAAGTTGGAATAATAATCCACATTGTGTAATGTGTGGCCACTGGGAGAACCCACAAACTTCAGTGTAACACATCAGATTAAAGTGTCTGTCTAGTTTTTATAGACAGAGCACCCAAAAAGCACAGTGAGGAAACAACACAAGCACAAGTACACACTCTCAAACACTGACATTCACACACAAAACACAGTACAAATACACACAACACTTAGCAATAGCATGAACACATGATGTGGAAGACTGAACGGGTAAATATTCAAGTAGACAAAAGTTTTAACATTTTGCTGACAAGCAATTTTACAAAATAAAGTTTAAAGTGTTGCATTTAAACCTTCCTCATTAAACATGTAAAATACTGTATGAAAAAGTGTGTAATAATAGGTTGATCTAGGGCTGGATAATTAATCGAAAAGTAATCGAAACCGAAATTCAGAGCCTATAACCGACGTAATTTTACCAAGTCGGTTATTTCACTGTGTGTTAATGTACTTTCCCCTTAAAACATATTACCGCATGTGTAGTCACGTGACTCCGCCCCGTCCCTTAGCTCTGAACGCGCGTCCTATTCGCTTTGGACGCGCGAATGGATTCAAAATGTTTAAGCGTAGAACTAGACGCGATAGACGCGAATTTGACGCTCTATTCACGTTTGGTGTGAACGCAGCATAATGAGCAGGCTGCGATGTCAAGATTGCAATGCTGAAATGTGTGTGTGTGTGTCAGAGAGAGAGAGAGGCACGGGCGCGATCTAACAGTGGAAACATAAAAACATCATTCGTCATTATAACATCAACGTCAATTTGTTCATACAGGACATCATTAAAACTGCAAAGTGTTTAGCCTACTTATATTTGTGTAAAACGTGCTTTTGTCAAACTGTAAACTCTTGTCAAACTGTAACCTACAACTGTCACCCAACCAAAATCACACACACACACACTGTACTTTTTTTTAAAAATAAAATTATCAAAAAGCAAAAATGATCTCATCTTTTGGTCATTCATCATATTGGTTTTTTATTTCTTGTCCTAAAACAGAGCACTAATCTTTTTATTTTTAAGTAACACATTCTACATTGATTAAAAAATAAAATCTAATGTGTTTTTAATGGTAGTATTATTTTATACAGAAATAAATGATTTATAATTCAGATGAGAAGTTAAAGTTAATTTAAATTTTAAGGAAACAAATATATTGATCTGAAATATAGCTAATTAATTTTAAATTCATTCAGGTTACCAAACATATCTCAAGGCCTTTTGAATAAAGGGTGGCAGTCTTTCATTATCAACTGTGGACTATATACTGGAGAAGTATTTGTTCTCCATTTGAGTGAGATGTTTTTATGTGGCTAATTGAGCAAAGTGCTTCCATATATTTTATTATTAGTAGTATTAGTTCAAGAATAAAATAAAGATATTGGATTGATATCGGTATCGGCAAATAGCCAAAGCTGCGGTATCGGTATCATATCGGAAGTGAAAAAGTGGTATCGGGACATCCCTAAATCTTTCATTAGAAAAAATAACCGTGAACGTATTTACAGTATAAGCCTTGCCAGTGACATAGGATTTTTTTTTAAAAATAATCGTTCAATAATCGTAATCGAGGTAACTTGTTTGATTAATTGCGATTATGATTTTAGCCAAAATCGTCCAGCCCTAGGTTGATCTATTAAACATGCTATATATTCAGTACTTAAATATTCATGTGTGTGGGAATGCAACTTTTTACAGTCACAAGAAAGGGAAGTGATTGTAAGAGTTGCATTTACAGGGATTAAAAAGAGTATTTATGTACAAGTGGATAAATTCACATTTGTCCATTCAATTCCAACATTAATCAAACTGCAATCTGTATTTGCTTTCTAAACTTGTCTAAAAGTGCACTTACCCCAAACTCTGTCACTAAAATATCTGTGATGCTGCCGATAACGGACACAAAATCAAAAATATTCCAAGCGTCTCGGAAATAATTCTGCAGAGAAACAAAAGGAGAGCGTGAGTTAACCAATCATGTCAGAGTTCTCGGAGAGCGAGGACCCATATTTTACCCAATCCTCCAATGACAAGACTATTAAAGAAGTATAGCCAATCAAATGCCTGTCACCATGGAGACAGGCAGACAAGTGCATTAGATGTTTTTTTTTTTCCCAAACACATTTTTCGAAAGGGGTAAGGGAAAGAAACGTTGCATAAATATCTCAGGTCTAAAAAAGTAACAGGATGTATGAATTAATAATGGGTGATATCTTTAGATTGTGCAATGAGTAATGCTAGGAAGAGCAGGATGTATGAACGCGACTTACTTTGATACCAAAGGCAATGATTTTCAGAATACACTCCATGAAGAAGAGTGTCGTGAACACGATATTCAGGTTCTTCAGGACTTTATCATACGCCTCGGAGGCCCCGTCATACTGGAAACATAGATTAATGAAAATGTAGACCCTGATGGATGTACAGACATGATTGATGCTAGGGGAGGAAGAAGAAGCTCGTACCTTCATCATAAGGACGACCGTGTTGAGCGCAATGAGAGCCATGATACTGTACTCAAACGGAGGCGACACCACAAACTGCCACATTCGGTACTGAAAGCTTTGCTTGTTCTGAGGCATGTGGCGCGTTAGAGGTTTGGCATTTATAGCAAAATCAATACAGGCTCTCTAGAAGACACAGAACAACAGAAAACAGTGAAAGAAGCATCTGACATATCACGTTGCATGTTTGTTGCAGTGGAAAGACAAGTGAAAATTAAAACTGTGCAGCATTAAAACCGAATAATGCTCATAACTGATTTTGTTTTTTTTACAATAGCATGTGGTTAAATATAAAACATGCGTGTGCACAAATGTAATCATCTCAATTGAAATAAGACGATTATGCCCCAGAAACACAGTTTTATATACATGAATAGGAAAACTAAGTTTTCTAATGATGTACAGACCCTTTCCAAAAAATGTGAATATCATGGAAAAGTTTATTTCCATAATTCCATTCAAAACATTAAACTTCCATAGATTATAGATTCAGGGCCCACAACTTTTTCAAGTATTTAGTTGTTTATTTGTACATAATTTGGGCTTCCAGCTCATAAAACCCACGGAAACAGGGTTCATGCTTCCTTCATTTTCCAGCAGGATTTGCACCTGCCCACACTGCCAAAAGAACCAAAACCTGGTTCAATGACCATGGTATCACTGTGTAATTACTGTGTGATTTCATGTAATATTCTAATTTTTTGAAATCCTGTTTTCGTGGGTTTTATGAGCTGGAAGCCCAAATTATGTACAAATAAACAACTAAATACTTGAAATCGTAAACGCCAAAAACGAAGCCCTAAAACTGAGAAGTTTAGAAACGCTGCCGACCCCGTTTCGCGTTTTGAATCTCCGGAGGGCGTTTTAGTGAAGACGGTTCAAAACGGAGGACTTTAGAAACGATGACGCAGAGGCTCACGCTCGGCTCTATGATTGGGTGTCATCAGTCATGGAGTATACACAGGTAATATTCAGTACCTGTAAACTCCACCCGCTGGAACAGTTTCTTACAGTAAGAAGTAAACTAATGCGGTATACTATACTCGCGCGGTAAACGCGTGCATGCTAGAAATAGAACCAACGCCTATTTTTCATGCGACACGAAAGCGTGTTGGAAGCGTTTCCAGGCAAAATAGAATAGGAAAAGATGTTTATATGTAATTTTGACACAAATTTTTGTGTTTAAATTTTTTTTTGTTATTTTCCCATTGTTTTCACCATGTACTGGGGAAAAGTAGACAGGTAAGATGTCAAGTGACATACATTGTGCAACACTTAGAGATCTCTGATGTATTAGATGCACTTGGTTAGAAGTGACCTGTAAGTTTTGTATTTTGGCTGAAGACTTTTGATTTCCTTTTATACGATTATACGCGAATAGCCTTGGGTTTTGTTTAGTTGTTTTCTTTCCTTTGGCTCCGCTCGCGTCCCTTTTCATATGGAATTTTTTACCAGGAAAGTTGCAAAGAGCCACAACGGCATAAGTCAGTCTACTCTTTATCCTAAAATTGTACTAAATCATTCGATTCATATGGATTAGTTTTCACTGTCTTTATGAACTTTTTGAAGTGTGAAAGTGGTAGTTGCATAGAATGTCAATGAGGGACAGAAATCTCTCAGATTTTATTGCGGTTTTGGAACGACACGATGGTAAGTGATGACAGAATTTTTTTTTGAGTGAACTAACACTTTAAATAATAATAATAATAATAATAACAATAATAGAATATATTTATATATTTAGCATTTTAGAGTTTGCAATAAAATTGACAATTTCACAGATGAGTCAATATTTCAGTTTATAATCACATTTGTACACAAATGGCTATTGCAACTTATGACTCAAAATGAGTCTGAAAATGTAGATTGAAATACCACATTTTTAATTATATGAAATTATTTACCATTAAACAACATTTTAGCAATGAATACAACTAAACTCTGTCCACAATCTCACACAATGCACACAATGCAATTGAGGGATTTATAGGATGTTGCCTGAAATTTTGGTCAAAATGAGCTATGTTAGTTTGGTTTACTCATGTGAATAAAATAGCAATTACCTCATTCTTTTCAAGGCTGTAGTCCTCCATCATCTTGTCTCCTTGCTCCTGAAAAGTGATGATGATGAGAGCTACAAAGATGTTTACGAAGAAGAAGGGGAAGACAACGAAGTACACCACGTAAAAGATGGACATTTCCATCTGGTACCCCGGGCTCGGGCCCTGGTTCTCATAAGTGGCGTCCACAGAGTGCTTCAACACCCTGAAAGAGAAAAGAAAGGAAGAGGCGATGACACCAGAGATGACACACAAGCGCTTATTTGTGAGTGAATGCCAACTCACTGCGGCCATCCCTCTCCAGTGGACACGGTAAAGAGAGTAAGCAGGGCCCAAAGCACGTTGTCGTAGTGGAAATCGTATTTCTTCCACTCCCGCTTCTGCGATTTGACCTCATTATTACGCTCATACACCAAATATTCGCCCCTGAAACACAAATACACATTGTGTATAGGCAGTTCACACCAAGGACGATAACTATAACAATAAAGTTTTAGTAATGGTTGTAATTCTATTTGGTTATACAATGGTAATGGCACAGAGGAACAATATTGTTGGAACAACTTTTTAGAATGATTTTTTTCCAGCTAAACAATGATAAAAACATTGACGCCAATCAGAATCCACCCGACTTTAAAAAGTTCAAACATTTAAAGTGGCAAATGTCAGCACATGCTTCTAATAAACAGACCGTTATCATGCATTGGTGTGGATGCTAATATGGTTAACGATAAAGTTATCTTTATAGTTATCACTGGTGTGAACGGACCTTAAGTGTATTACTGTGGACCATGTTGCCAAATTCATGTCACTTTTGGAAACCTGTTGCATGCAAAATTGTGATTTTTGACTAAAATCATCTTTAATTGCAAGTCATCTCTCCTTACCTGCAGTCACGGGCGAACTCTTTGGACTCGTCGGTACAGTAGAAGAATCGTCCCTTAAAGAGCTGCACGGCCACCACAGCGAAGATGAACATGAACAGCATGTAGACAATGAGGATGTTCAACACGTTCTTCAGAGAGTTTACTACACAGTCAAACACCGCCTGGGAGAAGGAGACGAATGAAATTAGTATAGTGCAAACAATTTAACATGGGAAAACAGGATGATGCGATAACACGCATCTCAGCTGTGTAGGTATATGTGTGTCTTTGACTGTACTTTTAGTTTAGGAAGACGTTTGATGGTCTTGAGTGGACGTAGCACCCTTAGGACCCTCAGAGACTTGATGACACTGATGTCTTTCCCCTTACTGCTCCCCCTGAGGAGTGGAGGCAAACAACAGGACATTAACATGCTGTACAATGAGAACGAAAGAGTGATAAGGACATTTTGAAAGACCGTCTCCATCTATTTCCATCACATCTCACTTCTAGATCATTCTTTGAGCTTCCATTTTACTCTTAATGTAGAAGATAGATTCAATATCACCATGCAACAGTTAATATTATTTTATATACGTATATTATGTTGTAGACTACTTTGTTGTGGAATGCATTTTATCAAAAATATCTTTTTTTTCTTTCAAGCAAGTTTTTACAGGCCTTCAGATTCTCAACCATTGATGGTTTTTGGTTTACTTGTTTTCTTCTCTGGACATTGCAAAAGCATTCAAAACACATTCAAGTAAGTATCAAAACTGTCAGGCATTTTCTGGTGCAATGCCCAGCCAAACCTCTTTCTTTCTTTTTTCCGTTTTTTTTTTGGCTGTGTTAGAGCAGACAAGGGAATGGAGGTCTGGGATATGGAGGCTGTTTGTGTTAATTGTAGGTAACATGACAAGACTGAGGGTTCACTGAGATGCAAAAGGCTAGCGGACTTCAGTCCAACTGTATCTTGTCCCTAGAAGAACTTGAGGAAGCTCAAACCAGGAGACAAAGACAAGTTACAAGGACATTTCATTGCATTCAAACCGATAAGGGAAACAAAAGGAAAAACTGTCAATAAATTTCCTGCCATTTGGATTTTTGCAAGAAAATCGTCAAGAAATGCCTGCCATTTTGAAGAATTTTTGACCAGAAAACTTGATGTATAGTGCCATAGTCTGTCTACACTGGAAAGCGTCAAAACTGATTATCCTAAAATATTCATGAACACGGATCAATCAGCTGTAAGATCAAGGTTAAAAAAAGAATTGCTTAATTGCTAACAGAAATCGGGGAATTAAATGGACTTTGCACGGGTTATGTGCAGTGTGTGTGTGTGTATATATATATATATATATATATATATATATAAATGAAAATAAATGAATGCTTGGTAAATAAATAAAAACAAACAAATAAAAAAATAATAATAATAATGAGGTTAATAATGGGTTAATGATGAGGTTATTTAAATATATAACTAGTGCTGTCAAATTGCGATTAATTGCATCTAACATAAAAGTTTGCGTTTATATAATATGTGTGTGTGTATATATATAATATATATATAAATGTGTGTGTGCGTGTCTGTGTGTGTGTATATATATATATATGCATCCATGTAATGTATGTACACACACATATTATATAAACACACAA
The DNA here is from genome assembly GCF_963993115.1 of Abramis brama. Lineage (NCBI taxonomy): Eukaryota > Metazoa > Chordata > Actinopteri > Cypriniformes > Leuciscidae > Abramis > Abramis brama. Next base: position 8,738,786 of record NC_139985.1, read on the forward strand.
TATATATATATATATATATATATATATATATATATATATATATATACATAACTAATAATATTCATAGTAAAAAAATGACATTTAACATTTGTGAATAAAGTTATTTTATTTTATTTTATTTATTAAATGATAATGTTAGTGATCTTGCATCCAGTGTAGACAGTGTTAGCCATCAAGCATGAATCCTTATTGAGCCAAGCTCAGTCTTATGAATGTGGCAGAGGTATTTCTTTTAAGTATTTACACAGGTCCCAAACACAAACAGAAGTGAACTCTTCAATCAAGCGGCCAAGACAGCTGTCTTTAACTATGAACTTCCAGGCAAGTCCCAGCTGAAGACCAGCCAGCTCATGACAGATTGATTGAGTCGCATTGGAAAAGGTCCAGGTTACCAATAATCAATTACTCGCTCCTGACTGTGCTCAGAGAAAGGTGTTCAGTATTGTAAGCAGTGTACAAAAGTGCGATCTCTTCTGTAACTTTGTGTTCAGACGTTTAGGTCCACAGATGGACCTGTTATAACCAATGTAAGTCACGGGCAGAATAAAACAAGCAGTGGAATGGAGAGAACCAGAGTGGATGAGCAAAGAGGAAGGGAAGAGGAGGGACTGTCGGGAAGGGAAAAAGAAAGAAAGAGAGAGAAGCCATCGCGTGAGCTGGACGGTAGCCGTGCGACAATAAGGAGGGGAGACTTTACCGAGAGAGGCTCCTGTTGATCACCAAGGCGTAGACATAAGAGAGGTTAGAGACAGACAGCGGAAGAAAGAAAGAGACAGAAAAGAGAGGAATACACACACACAGAAAAAGAGAAAGAGAGACAGAACAAGAAACAAGATACTGGGAGTGGTTTGCAGAGGAACAACATCAATATGAGAGACAGACAAACAGAGAAAAAGGACCAAACAAAAAAACTCCATGCAGCGAATGATTAAAAGAGTTGAAAGCTCCTGTGTTCAGATATTTAAAACTACAGATCAAGTCAAGTCAAACAAAATTAAAGATGCACCAAACAATGTTTTACACATATAATAGGACTTTTGACACATATGTTAATTCAAATTATTGCAAAATTGATCACGGCTGACAAATTCACCTGAATTGGTCATTAAAAAACAACTGCTTTTGTGTGATACAACATCCCCTCCAACAGTGGCCAATATTGAAACTTTGCTTAGTGCGTCTTTATGTAATGTATTCCAAAACAGTTCTATAGACACATATAACTGACCCTTTGCCAAACGCTGCCTACTTGGTTACTTTTATTCGCTCACACAAGCCTTACAGAGAGTCCCATAGGAGTGAATTGCAGTTTTTCATGAAATTCATCTATATATGCTTATTATATATGCTTATACTGTATGCTTATATATGCTTAAATATGCTTATTTGCATATTTGTTTAATAATGTCTGTAAAATGTTGGGTTAAAACTATCAAACAAAACAATTCCCCCATAGGCGCATATTAGTCAGCAACATGTGCTAAGGTGTGTTTTGCCAGTAATGTTGGAGGCAGGGATTAGCTAAGGGTCAATCAGTCTTAAAATCCAGACGAAATCCTTAAAACTTCAGAAAGCGGTTGAGAGATCTAATAAACATAAGTAGTGTACAGTTCTAAGATAAGATCATATCTATCTGTTCATTTCACAAACGAGCTCATTATCTGATAAAATATTATATATATATATATATATATATCAAAAAACAGTTTTCAGAATCATAATAATACATATATGATCATATTTTATTATGTAATATTGTTATATACATATAATAAAATCTAATTATATTATATTATAATAAAATATGATACAAATATTATACTGTACTGATCTGCTGATCAAATTTAGCTGCTTTATTAGTGATTAACTCATGCTCGCAATTGCCACACACACACACACACACACACACACTGAGTGCGAGTGTGTGTGTGTGTGGCAGTTTCGAGCATGAGTCTGCTGCTCTTTGCCGTATTGACTCTGACTGAATCATTCTCATACACTAACCCCTGCTAGGTATTTGGCAGGTCTTTACTCTGGGCCTGTCCCCAATCAATAACTAAGGATTCAAACTTGTCACACTTATAGATTAGGACAACCCACTGCAGTAGGAGAGAATCCTCCCTCTGCCATGCCAACTCTGAGAGCAGGGGGAGATTCTCGCCACCTTAGCCCTGAATCAGCACGCTCTATCAGACACTTGAGCCAGAATGGAGGTGGAATCCGTAACTGACTGCAATGGAGCCAAAATGGCCGCCACACTGCTGTCGCCTCAAGGTGGCAGTGTTCGACGGTATTTATTTGAGTAACTTTCAAGCAGCACATACAGTCCACAACCCCACACATACCTAATTTAACAATCCAAACTTCCAGCACCTATTTGTTTACATGCTTCACAGGTATTTGTAATAACTTCATTCTTTATTCTAAGAATGAAGGAGCCAAAAGCATAATCATTTGTTGAGTCGTTTTGTTCTTATTGTGAGACTATAACAAATGGGCAAGCCTTTCCTCCACCAAACCAAGGTATTCTGGGTAATCAGAGATGCTTGTGTGTCATGTGACCATGCCTATACCCAGAATGCAACCATTTAGAAAGCATTAAACTGTGGAGAGAACAAGACTTACAGCAATAGTTCACTCAAAAATAACATTTTGTCATTTATTCGCCTTTATGTTGTATCAAACCTGCAAGATGTTTTTTTTTTTTAACCATGGAACACAAAATGAGGCATATTGAAAAAACAACATACAGGTTTGAAACAGCATGACAGTGAGTAAATAATCACAGGTTATAATGAAACGGTATAACCTTTCATTTCATATGTGCGTGAGTGCGAGAGAGAGAATGAGATGAAGGACAGAAGATGTACAAACGTCAAAAACACCAATTAATGAGAAGCAACTGTCAACCTGGAGTCTTCTTTTCTTATGTTCCTTTATTTCCTTTACCATATCCTTCTATATCTATTGTTCTTTCTATCTCTCCACATCTCTTGTGGTCTCTCTTTTTCACTCACTTTGTCAGACTCAACAAATGGAGGCACAAATGATAAACAGCTTGACAGCTGGAGTTGGTCCAAGGCAGCTTAGTGCTGATGGAAAGGAAAGGAAAGGAAAGGAAAGGAAAGGAAAGGAAAGGAAAGGAAAGGAAAGGAAAGGAAATTAAATTGGATGGGGAAGAATTGTTTTGAGGAATGAGAACAGGAAAAGACACAGGACAGAAACAGGGTTGAGAGGGTGGAGGGGGTTCATTTAGATTAGGGTCAGGGGAGGGGAACTGGGCGTTATGTGTGGAGTGATTTTTAACTCAAAGCAGGATTTAAACATATCAGGCCATGTGTATTCGAACATACTGTACGGCCTGATAGGTTTCACTACAGGCATTCAGCTAACAGTCATTCATATCAGCATACCATGTGAATTCTCTTGGCAAATATTTCAGTAAAAACAGGAGAAAATTGGTTACTCAGTTACATGATCCTTCAGAAATCATTCTTATAAGCTGATTTGGTGCTCAAGAAATTTCTTATTATTATCAATGATGAAAACAGTTGCGCTGCTTATTATTTTTTCCAGGATGTTTTTATAAATAGGAAGTTAAAAAAAAGAAAAGTAAATTACTGATCAAATTTTTGAACGTTAGTGTATATATACAGTGAGGAAAATAAGTATTTGAACACCCTGCTATTTTGCAAGTTCTCCCACTTGGAAATCATGGAGGGGTCTGAAATTGTCATCGTAGGTGCATGTCCACTGTGAGAGACATAATCTAAAAAAAAAAATCCAGAAATCAAAATTTTTTAACTATTTATTTGTATGATACAGCTGCAAATAAGTATTTGAACACCTGTCTATCAGCTAGAATTCTGACCCTCAAAGACCTGTTAGTCTGCCTTTAAAATGTCCACCTACACTCCATTTATTATCCTAAATTAGATGCACCTGTTTGAGGTCGTTAGCTGCATAAAGACACCTGTCCACCCCATACAATCAGTAAGAATCCAACTACTAACATGGCCAAGACCAAAGAGCTGTCCAAAGACACTAGAGACAAAATTGTACACCTCCACAAGGCTGGAAAGGGCTACGGGGAAATTGCCAAGCAGCTTGGTGAAAAAAGGTCCACTGTTGGAGCAATCATTAGAAAATGGAAGAAGCTAAACATGACTGTCAATCTCCCTCGGACTGGGGCTCCATGCAAGATCTCACCTCGTGGGGTCTCAATGATCCTAAGAAAGGTGAGAAATCAGCCCAGAACTACACGGGAGGAGCTGGTCAATGACCTGAAAAGAGCTGGGACCACCGTTTCCAAGGTTACTGTTGGTAATACACTAAGACGTCATGGTTTGAGGGCAATTCCACGCAAAACTGTCACATCCATAACGCCAGCACAATGCCATTGTATTTAGTTGGCGTTATGGATGTGACAGTTTTGCGTGGAATTGCCCTTGAAATTATGCATGGCACGGAAGGTTCCCCTGCTTAAACCAGCACATGTCAAGGCCCGTCTTAAGTTTGCCAATGACCATTTGGATGATCCAGAGGAGTCATGGGAGAAAGTCATGTGGTCAGATGAGACCAAAATAGAACTTTTTGGTCATAATTCCACTAAACGTGTTTGGAGGAAGAAGAATGATGAGTACCATCCCAAGAACACCATCCCTACTGTGAAGCATGGGGGTGGTAGCATCATGCTTTGGGGGTGTTTTTCTGCACATGGGACAGGGCGACTGCACTGCATTAAGGAGAGGATGACCGGGGCCATGTATTGCGAGATTTTGGGGAACAACCTCCTTCCCTCAGTTAGAGCATTGAAGATGGGTCGAGGCTGGGTCTTCCAACATGACAATGACCCGAAGCACACAGCCAGGATAACCAAGGAGTGGCTCTGTAAGAAGCATATCAAGGTTCTGGCGTGGCCTAGCCAGTCTCCAGACCTAAACCCAATAGAGAATCTTTGGAGGGAGCTCAAACTCCGTGTTTCTCAGCGACAGCCCAGAAACCTGACTGATCTAGAGAAGATCTGTGTGGAGGAGTGGGCCAAAATCCCTCATGCAGTGTGTGCAAACCTGGTGAAAAACTACAGGAAACGTTTGACCTCTGTAATTGCAAACAAAGGCTACTGTACCAAATACTAACACTGATTTTCTCAGGTGTTCAAATACTTATTTGCAGCTGTATCATACAAATAAATAGTTAAAAAATCATACATTGTGATTTCTGGATTTTTTTTTTTAGATTATGTCTCTCACAGTGGACATGCACCTATGATGACAATTTCAGACCCCTCCATGATTTCTAAGTGGGAGAACTTGCAAAATAGCAGGGTGTTCAAATACTTATTTTCCTCACTGTATATGTTTTTTAAATACAATAATTAGCATAAATCTCAAATCTGAATATTAAGTTTGAGGCCAGTGCATGTATGCTGATAGTTTGACTGATGTAAATAATCATGTCCACCTTCCTCAGTCCCTAATTTTTATTGCTTGTTGGGGCCAGTATTGCTTGCAAAGACATTTGGATAGCAAAGTGTTAACAATGACAAAACAGTTTGACAAACAGTAAAGCAACTTAAGACTATTTCAAAAGGCTCTTGGTTAGCTAGCAAGTTGCTATTTAGAATGGATTTTTCAGAATTACTAGTAGCATGTGATTTGAAGGTGATTATTTCTTTTAAGGTCACATGTTATGATGTTGGCTAAATGCGCAGCTGAAAAAATAATTCGAACTGAATGCACATGCAATAATGTAAACACGTGCAATCACACATAATAAACAGATAGATGCCTATACCACATCAAAAAAGATCTGAAACTATGCATGAGATATTTATTTACTTACCTATTTAATTTTGCTATTATTATTCCAAAGCCTTGTTTAAAAGTTTGCAGACACTTTTAATGCCACAAAAAACAGTGTTATGCCATTTATGACACCCAGCAATCCACCAAATAATCTTACAAACATGAAAAACTTGTTTCTTGTATACACATATCTGGCCTATGGGGCTGAGGAGGATGTACACATACTAGATCATACATGCACAACAGCAACCAAAAAGGGCTAAACAAGAGTAAAAATCATTCCACGCTCAAAGCCCCATCAGCAGTGTTCACTTGCTCTCCTTTCTTAGTGACTAGCTGATCTTCCCACTCTGGGGTTCAGTTTTATTCTTCAACCACTCTCTTTATATCCCCAGGCTGCTGCTCCCCCAGGCCGTGCATAGGAAAGAAACCAGAGTACCTGTGGCAGGACGAGCTCTCGCTGATCCAAACATGGAAACCGCCTGGGCACTAAAGGGCTACAGGTGCCTGGAGACCCCTCACCCCCACAGGGCCCCAAAGGGCACAAAACTACCCTTCTCAGCAGGGGGAAAGTGTGAGGGGACAAGGTTATGGTGAATACTTGGTTGGTGGAGCAATGACGATGGAAAAGAGCCCTGATACTCCAACAAAACAAACATTTTGCTTATGTTTAACCAATTCTGTAAATTACATATCATGGTAGAGTTTCTAAAAATCTAATAACTAACTCACTAAATAAATAAATGAATGTACTAGTAAAAGTTGATTAGATGTACTAGTAATCAGATTGATTTATTTTATTAGATTTTTTTAAAACATAATCTTTTTTTAATTTTAAATTGGGCCATGGTAGAGTTTCTAAAATAATAAAATAAAATCAATCAATAAACTTTATTAGATACAAATTTAAGTTTATGTATTTATGTAAAAATTGGAACATTTGGAACTCACATGTGAGATTAGTGGGGACTTTAAGGGAAAAATTTGAGACACATATCTGAGATTTGAGTAGAATTGACCCTTCGCAGGGAGCTTGATTGACAGGTGATCTGACCAATCATACTTCGCCATCCGCCATTTTGTCCGACAAAGCAGTCAGGAGAGTTAGTAGATTAACATAGGAGGATTTGAACTTGAAAAACGGAGTGTACTGACGCCTTTCTGTGGTTAAAACAACATTCCTTTTTGTGTTTGTTCATGTTTATTTGAGGCTATAAATTAACTAGAAGGAAGATATGATCGGTTCACGAGCAGCTTTAACTGATGCTCTACAGCGATCTGTCACGGCACATTAAAGAGCAACAAAACGGTATTTATTGTTAAAATTTATTTTAAAAAATGACCAAATTTGAAAGGTGAGACTTTGCTTAATATGTTTAATATCAAACGTAACCGAAAAGTAACCTGCTCTGTCCTGTCTGTCAGCGTGTTGTCAGTCTCCTCTCTGCTCCGCAATGTATTTTTCACTGCATGAGAACATGGTGTGGCATGAGAACGGCGTAGCTTGTCGGACATAGCGACAGTAACTAAGGGGGGCGGGTCTTTGCGAACGGTCAATTCTCCATTTGCTCAATTTGGATAATTTCACTAAGATCTCATTTGTGTATTTGTTGGTTTTGACTGGAGTTGTTTCAGAGAATCTATAGTTTATGGATTGATTGAAAGTCTTGGTTAAAGGAGGAAACAAAGAAAAGTTGTTTTTGCACCAGGAGGAAGGACAGAGTGTGAGATGAGATAAAAGATGAATGGTGAGGGACGGAAGACAGACAGGCAAACAGAAGTGTCGGACACACAGTAAAATGGAGGGAAAAAGTTTGTGTGCATCACATAGAACTAATGGCAGGAGTTGAATGGGAAAGAAATAGGGCTGAAGCCAAGAAGAAAGCTGGGGGAGCTCATTGGTCAAAGTGAAAATATAGAGATAGACAGACCAGTCCTGCCAGAAAGTGAGTGTTTGAGTGAGTGTGAGTGTGTGTAAAGAGAGAAAGACCTTCATCTTCGTGTCTGATTGAGTGAGACAGAATGCAAAGTGACCAAAAAATAAATAAATAGAAATAGAGAGCTGAGAAGAAGAGCATGCAGTACTGACAGGAGAAGAACAGAGAAAGAGACCAAGAGAGAAAGTGGCAGAAAGTATTAAAGAGACTCCAAGGTGGCAGTGGGGCAACAGGGTGGCAGAAGAGAAGATAAGGGGCAATAGGCAGCACTGTGGGGCAGGAAGCGGTGGAGCAAAGGGCACTTACGTGAAGGCAAAGGCTACCAGGGCACCACTAACCACTACAAAGTCCAGAAAGTTCCAGAGGTCACGAAAATATGAGCCCTCATGCAAAACCAAGCCTAACACCACCATCTGAAACACAGAGCACAGGATTAAAGCAAATAGATAAAATGACACACTAAAAAGTCACCGCACAAATCATCTCGTGCACACTTTACCTTGATGAGCATCTCAAAGGTGAACACACCCGTGAATACATAGTCAAAGTAACGCAAAACCTGGAAAAAAGAAAGCAAATGCATTGAAAATGTTTGCCATCAAATACAGTCTATACGAGAACAAAACAACCAACACAAATCACATCAAATCTATTTAAATCTGAGTTTTGTCCAAACTAGCTGTTAGGACTAGCTGTTGGTTGCTCGTGTTGTCCCGCCCACAGTGAAATCTCATTGGTTTAAAACACTGCAGATGTCAAACATCTAAAATATTTCTGATTGCTGGTTGTAGTTTCAATTACTTCATAAAAATTCCTATTAAAAAGATTTATTTGTGAAAGAAGATTTATTTGAAAGCACAGCTTGAGACAATAGCCAAGTTTCCACTGTCGGGCCAGTGTGAGCCAAGGCTTTAAACGGGCCGTGCCGGGCTAAAAGCCCCGGGCCTGTAGCACCGAGCCCAAAACCACACTGCGTTTCCAATGTCAGGCCAGAAGCTCCACTGCGCTTCACTAAAACACCGGGGGTCAACATGCCTCTCTGGAACAACGTCACACAAACCCATCATTTCACCAACAAATGGAAGTTTTATCAGAAAAGTTTTATCAGTTTTATCTGTCTGATTTCTTCAGACATTCATATTTACCATGTTTACTATGGTAATGGTTAGCGTGCATAGTCTTTTGCATCGCATATAAATATTTTTTACCTTATACGCTGATCAGAATCGACATCGGATCACAAACAGAAGGCATTCAAACATGAAAGTGAGTTTTGAGGTAAATGATTTTGAAAGTCTTTAATGCTGATGTTAGCTGGTATATGAAGTCATCTGGCGCTGCCGTCTCCCGGCTCAGGTAAACTTCGCCTCTGTTCGTAACCACTCCTCTAGCCTGAGCTGGCCCGCTTTGGACCAAGGTATTCGTAAAACCCTGGCCGTTGGCCCCGAGGAAGCCCTGACAAAGCCCGAGGAAGCCCCGGAAGTGACAGTGGAAACACGACTGCCCTGGCACGCACTAGCAAGCCCGCTTTAGGCCCGACAGTGGAAACGCGGCTAATTTTAAGATCTCTTCTAAAACTTATAATACATAGATAGCTACCACATAGCTGTATGTTGAACGCCTAAAATTGTTCTGGTTGGTGGTATTTTCAAGTAGGCAGAACATTACTTCTAGAAAGGTTAGAAAGTTTCAACACAAAAAATATTCAGAACATTAGTCTTACATTGTTTCGAGGTGATTCTGGCGATACGGGATCTTCAGCCGCTAATGCAATACTGCTCATAGCGATGACTGACAGAATACACATCTCGAAATAACGTAGCGTCAGTATGTAGTGACAGCATCTCCGGAACCTGAAAACCCACATTGGTTATGATAAGTAAAATTTATTTTGCACACATGCACTTACACACTTGAACACACTTACGGGTTGGTTGTGGATAGAATGAAACAGGAACTGAATGGGGGAATGGGTTTGGGTCCGTCTTCGTCGCCACCATTGTCTTCTTCCTCTTCTTTCTTCTCTCCTTCTTTAGCCGGTTCTGTGTTGGCATTTTTGTTTACTGCACAATGAAGGGAATGTGGGAAGAAAGAAATGCTCAGAAATCTGGTCCGCCAAGACCAAATACATTAACAGTGCCGTAATCATGAACATGCTAAAACTATTTCGAGAGTTGTCATGATTGAACTGCAATTTTTTTTTATAATTGCAATTTCTATATTTAAAAATTATACTTTAAAAAAAAAGATTTTGTGTGCAATTTTGTATATTTCAGCAACCAATCTCAAGCTACATTTAACACATTTGACCGCACTTAAATTCAGTTTTTCTTTTTAAAATCAATGCAATAAAATGTGAACAAAGGTGTATAGATTATTCACCCTCATGTGGTTACAAAACTGTTATAAACTGTTTTTTGCACATACAATGAAAGTCAATGGGGTCAAAACAACACTGGACTATTGATTTGTATTGTATGAATATTAAAAAAACTTATCTAAATATTATTATTTATCAAAATATCTTCTTTTGTGTTTTACAGAAAAAAAGGCATATAGGCTTGGAAAGATATGAGGGTGAGTAAATGATGACAGTATTTTCATTTTTGGTTAAACCATCCTGTTAAAAGTTTAAAAGTTAATCCTCCAAAAGTTTTCTGTAATCACACATGCACATCCCTCACCTTGTAACTTGGCGTTGAGTGAGGGGTAAATCGGGGGCATGTCTATGGCAGTGTGGTCGAGTTTGCTGGGGGTTTTGGTGGAGTCTGTCAGAATGAGACTGCTGTCATGGAGATCCGGTCCACGCAGGTTCAGCAGATTATTAGCCTGCTCTGGGTCACAGTAGGGGTCATAAAGATCAGGATCAGGGTCATGGATGGCCATCTTGCTGCTGTTCCGCAGGTTGTCCAGATCCTCACTGTACTGGCTCTCCGTGTGAGATAGACCTGGCTGAATTGGACGAGCCAACGATAAACTAGCCTCTCTTAAAATAAATAAATAAATAAAAACAAGGGAAGACAGGTTAACAGCTGAAAGAACAGTTATACTGTAATTAGCTGCTTAGATTTAGAAATATTAGTTTATTCTGAGCAGTGTTATTTTAGTATCATTCATATATTATTAAAGTTTTTATTAATATTTTCAAGTCAGTTTTCATTTTAGTCAGTAATTTTGTAATTTTGTTTTGTCATTGTTATTAGTTGTTGTATATATACAGTGCAATGCATAAGTGAATACACCCATGCTAAAGTTGACTGAGATTGGCATGATTTTATTTCAGTTAGCCTAAAAGCTAGTTTGATTTGCATTGAGAGATGATCTTATGGAAAGTACCCCATGCCAATCTCTAGGTATGGTGAAGGCTATGTGATGATGTGGGGCTATTTTAATTCCAAAGGCCAAGGGAACTTTATCAGGATGCATAGTATCCTAAAAAAAAATATAAAAAAATACTTAAAAATAAAAATCTGCCTGCCTCTATGGGAATTTAACATAGGGGTGTACTCACTTATGCACCATGTATTTTAAGGAAGAACATTTATTTATTTACGATACATTATTCATTCACAAAGAAAATTGGTGTCCTTAAAGGTTGGATTTTTCCTAATTTTTTAAATTAAGGCATTAAGTTCAATTTCCAAAATATGATTTTTTATTCCTCTTTTTAGTCAACTTTAGCATGGGTGTATTCACTTATGCATTGCACTGTATATATATATATATATATATATATATATATATATATATATATATATATATATATATGTTTAAATATATGTATCTAAAGTTTTATTTATTATTATTCCTATTTTAGTTTTATTATTGTTCAAAGATTTATTTCAGTCGATTCATTTAGATGATTCTTGTAAATGATTCACTGAACAAAATAATGATTCACTGATTCAGTTCAATTCATCAAGTTCCTGTGCAGTTTCAAACGAACACAGATACACAAATTTAGCACACTCACTTTCTAGCTTGATGCTGTCGACTCCGATCCCTATCCCTCCTTCCATCTCCATCCCCATGGTTTCCATGGCGATGCCTCCTCTGCCTCTTTTCTTGGCCCTCCTCCCCTTCTCCTCCTGTCTCTCCTCTGCTGTGGTGTTCTCTGTGTCTCCTCCCTCTTTCTGCTCCATCTTCATCTCTCCTTCTGTGCTGGTGGTGTCGGGGGCGCCTGTGCTCGCCTGCGCCCTCCACGTCCTCGCCTCCTCTCTGGGCATATTCGCATCCTGCGTCCCCCAGCTCTAGGTGGTGTAGGGACTGGCGGCTGGAGTGGGTGTGGTGGTGGTGGTGGTGATGATGATGACCGTGATGATGGTGGTATCGGGGCTGGTGCTGCAAGTATTCTTCACTCCTCTGCTGGTTCAGCTCCTGGGGGTTTGGTTCACCCGGTCGGGGCTTGTTGGTATTGTTGTTGCGGTTCTCCTGAGGATTAACAACTAGTGGGCGGTCCAAGTGGGTCTTCATGTCAGGACGGTTGCGGTAGTTCATCTAGAGATACAAAAAGTAGATTTGATCAATTAAACATTTTTACTTTCCTAAGAAAAAGAGTGGTAAACATTAAATCAAAATTGACCCATTTACAGTAATATGTTACAAAACCAGTTTTATTGTGAACTGGGAAAGCACCAATATTAGAATAATGCTCAATATGAAATAATTATTTACATGTAATGTTAAAATTCTATATTATTTTGTCTAAATAAGCTATTTTAACTAAATAAGTTAAATAAAACACTAAAATCGATTAACTAAGTTAATCGTTTAAATGCTGCAAATGAATTTAGGGATCACAACATTATAACGTACAGCATGATAAATGGATATTCTGAGATTTGCTAAAGATTACACTTAACTGTGTTTTAATTGGTGTTACTGTTAAAAAGTTATGGGTTGGCAAGAATTGAAGTTTTATTACAATTTAAAATTACTGTTTTCTATTTTAATGTATATTTTTTGCAGTCATTACTCCAGTCTTCAGTGTCACATGATCCTTAAAGGAGTCATGAACTGGATTGTTTTATTATTTTATAATGTTGCCTGGGGTGCCCTTATAATGTTAGTATGATTTTTACATCAAAAATTGTCATAATTTATAAATAAAAGCCATTTTTCCAAGCCTGATTTCAGCCTCAGATTTGAACGCTCTGTTTTAAGGGGCGTGTCTGCTGTGAGACTGCAGTGCAAACGCCCACTGCTGTGATTGGCTGACATGCTTGCATATGAAATAGCTAGTATTACATGAACTCTCTCGAAAACTTTTACTACGTTTTTACTATTACAGCTATCGAGATTAACAAATCGTGAAAAGTATCGTTTAAGGCATTATATTTAAATCTATTCCATCACATGAAAGGTTGCAGCATGATGAGCACTACTGACTGAGCAGATGACAGACAGTCTGTTGGTCGCGTGAATAAAGATCTTATCATTGCAACGCAATTTTTGCACTCACAAATGCTTACACCAAATCACAATGCAAACACGATGTGAATACACAGTAAGAGCTTCGTTGTGTAGTGTAACAGTGTCATTATTTCATCACGAGTTTGGTAAGTGTCCAGATAAGCTCTCGCGGCTCACGCTGCGCTGTTTGATTGACAGCTTGGGCGATTGGAAAGGGATCGTTCTTTGATAGCTTTCTGTATATAATTTAATAACAGTTTAAAAAAGATTATTTTCATAATACTACGAGAAATTATGTGAAGTTGATCGTATAGTCACTGATGCATAAACAGTATTGAACGATTTTAAGAGAAATATCTGAACTTGAATAATTACACAGAAATCACTGATCGCAGATCAGGCATTAGAATACACATGGTTACTTACATGTTGCTGGCAGATCCGTGTCGGGAAATTGTGATTGACTGATTTAATAAAGTTTAACCATGCTGGAATCCGAAGGAAGCTTATGCAGACTGTCTTCTTCCACAAACAGGCACTGCACAATATTTAGTAAACAGCATGTTTATTGCTTGGAAGTAGCTCGATCCGGTTTAGCAATTATCATGTCGTCCTATGTTATTTAGCATGTTTGGGCGAATCGGTGGGCGGGGCTAAACAGGCCGTGTTGAAGTAGGCGTTGATCTTCTTTTGTGGAGGCGGTCTTTTATCCTCTTTGACGTCATAGTTCCCCACTTTGAAAAACGAGTCGTTTGCTGAGCCTGATGTCTATAAAAGCTTTTATTTGACTAACAAGGTAGTTTTCAGTTCTGAAACTTACAGGATATTATTATAGTATGATGATCTCTTATATGTCAAAAGCTCAAGGAAATTTTGATTTCTCAGTTCATCACCCCTTTAAGAAATCATTCAATATGCTGACTTGCTGAAAACAGTTGAGCTGCTTTTTTTGTTGTTGTTGTTGTTGTGGAAACCGTAATCCGTACTTTTTTTTCAGGATTCTTTGATGAATAGAAAGTTCAAAAGAACAGTATTTATTTGAAATGGAATTTTGTAACAATGTTAAAGTCTTTACTGTCATTTAAATCAAATGAAAGTATCCTTGCCGAATAAAAATGTAATAATTGAATAATTGAATGAAACTCTTTCTTTCTTTCTTTCTAAAAACAAAAAAACGTCATCATCACAACATCATCACTCTTTGTTCGGGATCTATGAATTGTCTCTGACCTTCCAGTGATCTTCTGCATCGAGTTCATTGTAAAGTGCCTCTCTGCTGGTCATCAGGTTCTGTCTGCGAATCTCGCTTGTGCGCTGCTCCCACACTGACTTAGAACCTTTTGAGTTCTTCTGCTGCTCTTTACTACAGAGTGAAGAAATAGAGACAGACAGAAACAGAGAATGATTTTAACCAAGCGAGGAAGAAATGGCTAAGTTTTCCTCCCCTAAAGCACCTATGAGCAATGACCCAGGGTGGAAGGAAATGATAGTGTCCCTTAGTCCCCAGCAAGAGAACATGGATGTGGCTCATGAATTCTGTGAAGGGGAGGGGGAGGGGAAGGGGCATACTGAACAATAGCATTGAGCACTGAGACATGTTCAGACAGACAGACTGAGAGAGGAAGGCAGATATGGATCGAAACCAAAACAGCGATACAAGCAGCCCTGTGCTTGCAATGCTGCTGTGGAGGAGACAGTGTGTTATCACAGCCAATGATACCTCAGCCTCAGTGCTACAACACAAGACTGCAGCTACAGCAGCAGGTAACATAAAAAAACACCCATACAAAACATGAGGGAGGCGGAAAGCAAAAGAAAAAGGGATACAGAACAAAAAAATGAGTAAGTAAATAAATAAATACCAGTCCAGTAAACTGTCTGTGGCATCGATACGTTCAGATTTTACTGTAACTCTGAGGAGAGGGGGGTGAAACAAGGAACATAAAAACAACGCTGCCACAACTATCACAGAAAACAGCTGACAAAGCGAACAGACCTCACAGGGTCCCGTTCACTGAAGGTAACTTGTTTGGTTAGTCAAACATGTTTAGGGATGACTTGGCATAAACCAGGAAAATATAAAACTTCTCAAACCTGCTTGCTGGCAGACTAACTATTCCAAATTCCAGGTTTGTGTCAAGCTGTCCTTAAACTTATCTGACTAACCACAGTCAAGTTATTAACATATTTATTTACTAAACAAAAATAAATAGACTAAATGTATATTTTCACTATAAATGTGTAACCATGTCCTAATCAGACACAATAAAGTGACGACAGTAAAATCTCATTGGTCTTAAATCTCCATGTAATGGTGTTAAACATCAAATATGTTCTGCTTGATTGTTTCACGATGTTCAGCATTTTTAATTTCAGTGTGGAAAGACAAATTTTATCACTGGAAACTTGTCGCATCATGCCTGGTTAGGTCATAGTGTAAGTGTTAGTTGATTACAACACACACACATACACGCACACACAAAAAAATGAAAACATTATTGACCATTTTTAGTAACTGAATGAAGAATTTAATGAGGAACCAAACACCTTAGAAAAACCCACGTCACAAACAGATACCACACATACAACGGTAGTTCAACAGCAAATTTAACTCATAATATGTGTTCTGAGGCATGCCTTCAAAAGTCATATGCATTGTCATGGTATTTTTCTTTCTTGGTATTATTTTGGTCTATTTTGGGGGTTTGGCAGCCACTGTTCACTGTCTGCATTACAAACACAAGGAAAAGAGCAGCTTAGGCCTTCTGTAAAATATCTATTTTTTGTGTTCTTTGCAATAAAACAAAGTCATATGGATTTGGAACAACAAAGTTGTAAATGACAAATATTTCCATTTTTGGGTGAACTATCCCTTAACAACAAAAACATAAATGGTCCTAAGGGGGTTTCATACTATATGATCAAGCAAGTCTGCTGGAAAGTGAATTAGAGTGGATTTACTCAAACAAGATGATAAAGTTAAGCTGATAGGGCTAAACTCAGTTAAGCTTTAAGCATTTAAACTAGCTTACGGTACCAGATTAAATTCCTGTGACATAAGACAAGGCCTCTTACAGTAATAAAGTTGAAGTGTACTATATTATGTCAGTTTGTCACATTAATGTGCAAGTGTATTATGACTCATTTGCATATATATGCCTATTCATGGTATTTAAGAGTCATTGAGTGTCAGAGGTGTCTTGTAAGAATTTCACCTTTTGATCATGAATATTTATGAAAAACTGGGTATGGCTTCATTGCTATGGTGTGTGTGTATCTCTGACCAAGCTATTACTTTTGGGCACAACATTGGCAAAATTTGTCCCCTGAATTCTGATTGTTTGATCCACGGCAGTCATTATTTTTGCAATTCACCTTTAAAGGGGGGGTACAATGGTGTTTCATGTATTCAGAGTTGTTTACAGTGTTAAAGAGATGGATTCTCATGCTTAACATGGGCAAAGTTTAAAAAATATATTTTGGACGAATAACGGAGAATTTCTGTGCCGAAAATCTTACTTCCGGGTTGGTACAAGTTTCGGCTGGTTTTTTTCGATCGTGGATCTAATGACGTAGATGAGAGTGGAACTCCTTATATGAGCATTTCTCTCGGAAAAGCTCGCCCGCGCACACGTCGACCAGAGGAGAGCGAGACCGCGCACATCAACGCGCTTCAACAGGAAATCATCGGCAGCCAGCGCTGCATAGGATTTGTTCAAGAATGTCTCCAAAAAAGTGTGTTTTTGGATGTGAGGGAAAGCTTACCGTGTTCAGTTTTCCAAAGAACCCAGTGTTACAGGAACAGTGGATGCAGTTTGTTTTTCCGGGGCAGCAACGGAGTGTACCAAGTGCGGTTGTGTGTTCTGGTCATTTCAGTGATGAATGTTTTATTAACAAGGCCCAGGTCGACGCTGGATTTGCAAATCGTTTGCTATTAAAACGTGGAGCGGTCCCAGTGATAAAAGACCCCATTCATATAAGTACAACTGGATCAGATTTCTGTCTTTTGCTGGAAATCAAGCACTACCGCTTGACTCTATAGCTCCGCCTCCAGGACCTCGGCTTTTTCCGGAGAGAATCGGAAAGCTGTATTTTTCTTTTATAAATATAATAAAACTAAACACTTTTTGGAGATATTAAGGATGCACTACTACTCTATAGGTACTCAAGATTAACATGAGATTAGGTGAAACTGTGCATGTTATGTACCCTTTAAGAAAAGCAGAAGTCAAAAGAAACATACCCATATAGACAGCTAGGCAAATTTGTGTGTGTATCCGGATTTGTAAAGGTGTGGATTTTTAGTGTGTAGAGTAACTCACGCAGAAATAGAGAGGTTGGCAGCAGACAGTGGGCTCACTTCTGCAACTTCTTTTGCTTTCTGGAGAGCAAGCTTTTGTGATGTGGCCTCCTCTTCTTGTTGTTCATCCTAGAATATAAAAAATTAAATTAAAAAAGTTCAGTAGTGACAGCCGCTAACCACTGCATGGCATATAAAAATTAGCTAAATGGTTCTGGGGAGAAATTTACATGAATGGTGAATCTGAGAGAAATTGTGTTTAACCTTAGTTAGTTCCTGAGCATTGGCCAGGTTGTCCACAGCGATAGCCAAGAATACATTCAGTAGTGTGTCTGAGAGGACAGGGTTAAGAAACAACAGACAGTACTTGTGTTTTACAAAGTTTGTCATAGACACGGTGTCACATTTCACTTATCACGTGATGAGAGTAAAGAGAGATGACTGACAAGACGATGACAGATTTGGTGCGTAACAGATCCTGAGCATCATTGACAAATATCTTATCTTGTGACATCCCTAATCCAAAGTTCAGTTACAGATATTCCACTGCAGATGACGCACAGCTTTACTTAGCCCTATCGCCTAACGACTACAGCGTCATTGACTCCCTGTGCCAATGCATTGATGAAGTCAACAGTTGGATGTGCCAAAACCCTCTTCAGCTAAACAAAGACAAAACTGAAGTCACTGCGTTTGGAAACAAAGATGAAGTTCTCAAGGTGAACGCATACCTTGACGCTAGCGGTCTAACAACTAAAAATCAAGTCAGGAATCTCGGAGTGATTCTGGAGTCAGACCTTAGTTTCAGTAGTCATGTCAAAGCAGTAACTAAATCAGCATACTATCATCTGAAAAATATTGCAAGAATTAGATGCTTTGTTTCCAGACAAGAATTAGAGAAACTTGTTCATGCTTTTATCACCAGCAGGGTGGATTATTATAATGGACTCCTCACTGGCCTTCCCAAAAAGACCGTAAAGCAGTTGCAGCTCATACAGAACGCTGCCGCCAGGATTCTGAGCAGAACCAGAAAATATGAACATATCACACCAGTCCTCAGGTCTTTACACTGGCTCCAAGTTACATTTAGGATTGATTTTAAAGTATTATTACTGGTATTTAAATCACTCAATGGCCTAGGACCTCAATACATTGCAGATATGCTCACTGAATATAAACCCAAAAGATCACTCAGATCATTAGGATCACATCAACTAGAAATACTAAGGGTTTACTCTAAGCATGGCGAGTCTGCTTTTAGCTATTATGCCAGCCGCAGCTGGAACCAGCTTCCAGAAGAGTTCAGATGTGCTCCTACAGTAGTCACATTCAAATCCAGACTCAAAACACATCTGTTTAGCTGTGCATTTAATGAATGAGTAGTGCCAGTTCCTTTTATAACTGTTTTAATTTCCGCTGCTTTTATTTTGTGTCTATTTTCTATCCAAAGCTCTATGAATTGAGCTTTATTTTGTGATTATTTTTATTCCACTCTATGTAAAGCATAGAAATGTGATGTGCTATATAAATAAACTTGCCTTGCCTTACAATAACTGCCAATTCATCAGTTCACATCATGTAGGTAGACTTAAAAAAGTCATATAAATATTTATTTCAAATAAATGCTGTTCCAGCACTTTCTACTCACCAAAGATTCCTGAAAAAATTTGATTATGGTAAATAATAAAAGCAGGTTTCAACATTGATAATAATAAGAAATGTTTCTTGAGCACCAAATCAGCATGATTTCTGAAGGATCATGTGACACTGAAGACAAGAGTAATGGCAGCGGAAAATTCAGCTGTCATCACAGATATAAATAACATTTTAAAATATATTAAAATAAATTATAATAATAATTCACAATATTACTGTTTCTACTGTATTTTTTTATCAAATAAATGCATACATGGTGATGACTTTTTTCAAAACATAAAAATGTACCAACCCGTTATGTAAAAACGAAAATGCTTGTGTTCGTATGTGATTAAGAAGGATACAGTTGCCAAAGAGTGTGAGGACAATGAAGAATACGGAGAAGATCATTCCTTTGTCCACCCCTCCCTGAGACTCAATGCCATCATACATCACCACATTCCAATCCTCTCCTGTTAGAATCTATATAAACATATATATATATATACTATATAAACAGGTGCTCTTGAAACACACAAACATGGTCAAATTTATCACATAAAATGTAAGTTCTATTAAGAATAATTAGCTATTTTCTATATCTGTATGTGCCTTAGAATGCTGTATATGTAGGCAGATTGCAAGTTTTTGGAAGCTATTGTCAAGCTAACATAACCTACCTGAAACACTGTCATAATGGCAGCAGGGAAAGTATCAAAGTTTGTGGGAGGAGTGCCTTGCTCAAAGTTAAACCTGGCAAAAAATAGAAAAAAACATCAAATGGACTTTTACAATGATAACATGCTATGCATAATAATTGGTTGTCTGTATATAACTGAGAAACTGATTAAGAGAGTTGGCAGCGAAATGTAGATCTATACTGACTGTCCACCGAACAGCTGCATGCCGAGAAGAGCAAAGACCACGATGAAGAGGAAGAGAAGGAAAAGTAAACTGATAATGGACTTCATGGAGCTCAGAAGAGACACTACCAGATTACGCAAAGACGCCCAGTATCTGAAAAAGAAGAAGGAAGAAGGAAGAAATATAGTAAACACTAAAATTCTAATATCATTTATTCCCCTGACGTTGCTTCAAACTCAAGATCGACAAATTCCAATATTTTCTTCGGACAAATCCATCATATGGCTTTAGAAGATGTGGAATATAGCATTTGATTTGGTGCTTGAAAGCCCCAGTTTCCAATGACTTTCATTGTATGGAAAAGAGCATGATCTCTTTTTGTATTCCATGTTAAAAGAAGTTTGGAGACGTGAGGATGAGAAAACAATTTTTGCTTGAACTATTCCTTTAATCTAAACAAACCCCAACTGAAGACATGAAAAATCAACAGTTTAATCTTGTTCTTGATTCAAATCTCAAGAGGGGGAGACAACACAAAAGCCAACAAAATGACGGGTGATGGGTGACTCAGAGATTGAATGAAAGCAACAGAACGCACTTGGTGACTTTGAAGATCCTAAGCAGTCGGAGAGCTCGTAACACGCTGATTCCAAAGGACCTCCCTGGCTTTACCATGGCCCAGAACACCTCAAATATGCTGCCGACGATGACCTGAAACACGTACACAGTCAAATCCCAAAACAAATAAGGAACACTCTAAGGACTGGCCAACAAGGACTTAAGTCTGCATCTAATGTAGGTCAGCGGCTTGTGAAGGTTAAAAACAGAGGCAGAGATAAAAAAGGGAGAGAAAGTGAGACTTTAAATGGGCCAAGAGAGAAGGGCACTCACCATACAGTCGAAACAGTTGAATGAGGAGTGGAAATAAGGACGCGTCCCCAGTCCATACATCTTAATCAGCATCTCTGAAATAAAGAGGCCTAGGAAAATGAACTCAGCATAATCTGGAGAAAAAGAGAAAGAGAGATAAGACAGAAAGTGGGATAAAAGAAAACAGAGGCGAGTAAGGAGTTTATTGACAGCAAAAGTAGAGGAAACCGAAAACTGTTTGAGGAGTGAAATGAACAATGGGACATAATGCTGGCCAAATTCAAAAACAGCTGCCACTATAACAAATGTACAAACAAACAACTCACAGAGGAAGTCTGACAGTAGCTCGGGCTGATCGTAGTGTACGACGGCCACGCACAGTGTGTTGAGTCCCACCAGGCTGAGGACGGTCCAGTAGAACGCTTGAGTCTTTACAATCTTTCGAATGAAGAAGCGAAGACGGCGCTCTTTCTTGTTAAACGGAGTTCCGTCACCCTTCCCGCTCTTTATGCTCGCACGAGCAAAAGGCGACCCTGAGAACATACGCACATAACATTGTGATAACATTCAGATCACTTCCTCTGTGTTACTAATTAAAGAAACATTCAATAATCATAGTTGCTTTCCTATATGACCTGAATGATTCTTACCAACTGCATCTCCCATGTGGTCCTCTCCTTCTTCTGGATTTAAAAGGTCAGCTTTGTTTTTCTTTAATGTGGGCCTGCGACGAGATCCTGGGCAAAAACACATTGAGGGAGTGTGAATTATTACTGCATTTTAGACATTATAGCATGTTTAAATTCTGTGACTTTGTTTAGCATGCACAAAACAGGAACATTCATACTGTCACCGGGGCCATTGTCATCCTCAGCGAGTATGACCTCCTCTGAAAAAAGAGACAGAGAGAGTATTGAAAAATGTGAAGTTTCCAGTATTTTTAGATGCACTTTCTTTATGCAAAAAAAACAAACAGGTCCAAACCAGTATAAACTAATGGTTACATTCCGCAGATAATTCAGGACATTCATTTATATCTATACATTTGTTTATGTGTTTTATGCACAGACCTGCTTTGCAGATCCATTCCAGATATCCATTGAGTTCTCTCTCTATCTGCTGCTGACGTTTGAGCTTGAGGAACTCGCTCCTGTTCTCCACACGCTCTCTTTCTTTGGCAAACTCGCTGGGGGAAACCAGATAAAATAAAAAGAGACAGACAGAAAGATACCTTTATAGTTAGCAACTTATTAATCGAAAACAAATATAGGAACATTTTATACAAATGATGGATGGATGGAACAATAGATAGAACAACAGACACAATCGAACAATAAATAGGTAGTATGATTGATAAAACAATAGAACAATACACAGATAGAACGACAGATAGACATAGATATAGACATTTAGATGAATAAAAGAACAATCAAAAGACTGATTGATAGATGACACACAAGACAATAGATAGATAGATAGATAGATAGATAGATAGATAGATAGATAGATAGATAGATAGATAGACATTACCCTGAAAGTACACCCAACACCAGATTAAGCATAAAGAAGGATCCTATGATGATGAGGGGAACATAGTACATCCAGTTCCATGAACTCCCTAAGGCATCATTGCTCTGTAATACACAAATATTTATCAAATATTGTCATCTAGATCCAATTTTAAAAAATGGAATCAGTGTTAAATCATTGGCTTTTGCTCTTACGTAATAAAGCATGTCCGTCCAACCCTCCATGGTGATGCACTGGAAAACAGTGAGCACGGCAAAAAGGACATTGTCGAACTGTGTGATGCCATAGTTTGGCCCGATCCAGTATCCCATACACACCGAATGGTCCGGACAGCTTCGAGCACCACAGGGCTGTTCGTCTACAACCTCAACTGAATAATGTAAATGCACAGGTTTTGGTAAAAGGCATACAAATCAAAGGTCAACTGATTTTCTTTTGTCTTTTAGGAAAAGCTCACATGTGACATTGTCGTAGCATGTTTGGTGGAATTTGCCCATGTAGAACTCCAGGCCAATAATGGCAAACATAAGGATGGCCACAAATAAGAGCACGCCAATTTGCAAAAGTGGAATCATGGCCTTCATGATGGACTTCAGCACCACCTGCAGGCCTGGAGAGTAATGACATTATTGCATGTTGCACAAAGAGCTCTGTCAGACATTGATCAATGCAGACAGAAAGAACACTCACTTGGAATTCCTGACACCAATTTTAGTGGCCTCAACACTCTGACTGCTCGCAATGTCCGCAGGTCTAATTCTGACCCCACGGAGGACAGGATACTGGAAGACAGAAGAAAAAAAAAGAGAGAGAGGAGGCAGAAAAATAAACAGTTAATGCCTGCTCATTAAACCTAACAGCTTTAATCTACTTTCTGCTCTTTCATTCGGATTCAGTCATCGGTTTATCAGGATGTTTTTTTTGTTGTTTTTTTTTAATTACGACTTCTTCACATCTCTTTCAAAGGAAGTTTTGTCATATTATCTCATTTATGGGGAGAAATTTGGACCCAAACAATAGTATGGTCACATGCATACACACTAACCTGAGAAGAGGTCAATAGCAGGTAAATAATTGATCACACACTACTCTGTTCTCACATCACACACTGGTCTGATCATCTGATCTTTAAAGGCCCACTGAAGTGCCTTGAAATGCGCAGCATTATTCAATGTGTTGATGTCATTTCTACTGAAACAGGGCGACAGGGCTGGACATACTGAACAGCTCCTCCCCTTTTTTAAAATAGCCAATAGCGTTTAGTTTATATCAGAGCGGTTCAGCTCGGTAAAGCCGCAGTTTCCTCCTAATCTCTATCCGTTTCTCCTCCTAATCTCCTCCATACCTCTTTAAAATATAGCATTCTGTGCAGAATTCAGATGGGTCTGATACATTTTCTGGTATGCGCTGACTCGCGCATATGATCCGCTCTTTGCTATAGTGTCTCTGGACTGGAGCAGACTGTGTGCGCACTGCGGTGATTCGATTAACCCTAATGTGAAACTATACTTAATTTGCCCCAATGGAAAGCATACTTAGACTGTCTGAATAGTTCCCTTTCCATATTGTGCACTATGTGCCATTCACCATTTAGAAAATAGTAAATGTGTGAACAATTGACTGATTTTCGTAGCAGCTTCAGCATCTATTTAAAACGTAGGGGGCGGGACGCTTTAGATTCTAGAGAACATTTGATTGGACAGAAAATCTGATGAGAAGCTGAAGTGCAGAGTGATGTCATGAAAATCATAACTGTAAGGCTAACATATTCATACTAAAAGCCAAAAAACTAAAATGTTGATTTCTTGGTGACTTTAAGTGTGTGTGTGTGCGCGCGCACACAGTGGGGTGCAGTGATTCTTCATTTGTGGGACACTATTGGCCTGTTGGATGGGAAATGTTTCGGAATCCATTTTAATATTGTTTTTATTTAAGAATTGTCAATATATTTGAAAATTTAGATGAAAAAGTGTTCTCAGTATTGAGAAATGCATACAAATGGGTTGAAAATTATAGAAAAATGATATCTGTAGTCAAAAGAAAAAGTTATAGTTGAGCAATGACACTGAATTCAGGATTTTCTTGCTCTTTTTCCAACACATTTTCACTCCCTTCTGCTGTCGCCTGTATATGCAGCGATGCCAATGTTGCTAAGAGCTCATTCATAAGTGGTTATGATCTAGAGCGCCAGCCACTGGGCTCAGTCAATAGGCCTTTAACTGCTCTACAATCACATGCAGCAAACACCTACGTAAGCTTAAAGAAAAGAGAGAGAATGGTTGGATGGATGGACTTAAGCGAGACTGGACAGAATGCAGCAAACTTGTCTCCTGACTCATTCTCTAATGTCTTCTGCTTTTTCAGCTCTTTCTGTTAAGCCTTTTCATCGGCAAGAACATTGTGACTAATTCAATCAATGATCTGAATCATATTAGTTATTTTGTGATGTCACATGGTGCAATAATGTTTTGAGAATGAGGATGAGATGGCGCCAACCCTATATAATAAGCGTATAGGATCTGTCTAGAATATTCACAACCAAACCTAAATTGAAAACATGATCACAGATCAGCAGGCTGTGCCCTCTTTGAGCAAACCCAACTGAGATATTTGGATGAAACAGTCAGTAATTCATTTACATATATCTGCTGTCTCACGTAACAAATAACACCTATTTATGACCCATCTCGTGTGATTAAATAAGCCTGAGACAGACGCAAATCTACATTCAACACTTAAAGAACGGATCTGAGATCAGGACTAAAGTGCTTTGGCTGCTGATATAAGATCAGTTTACACTTTATTTTTGTGGAACAGTGAATACTTAGATGCGGGAAGGAATAAACTGCCTCCCGGTCAGGCGGTGAAGAACACTTTATGTACAGTAAGTGCAGTCGGAATAACAGAGCACCGCTGACAGCGCTCATATCCTACTACACACTAAAAGGCCTGTGGTATTTTTGATGGAAGAGTGGACTGACGTGTATGTGTGTGTTAGTGTGTGCAAGTCTGAGACAGATGGAGAGAGGAAAAAGTGTGTATATGTGCAAAAGTTTGAAAAGAAAGGCTGTAGCCCCTGCTCTCGGGTTAGAGTAGAAGAGCGGGCCTGTCCAAATCTATTTGGCTGATAAGAACTCTCTGTTGTGAGCTGTCAAAGAAAGTGCCTTTCATAGGATGTTATTTTGAACACAACACTAACTGGCCAATACTGAAATAGGGACAATTTAGGATTGAAAAATATATATGAACATATGCGAGTATATAGTGGTTGGCCATGGAAAAACATGATTCTAGGGTATTGTGGGTGTGATTGCTAATATGTTCTGAGTGGTTTTTAGCACATTGCTATTTGATTGCTAGGTGGATGCTTATTGGCCCAGTCAAAAAAGCCAATGACAACCCAGTGATATACGAGCCAGCTAGCTGTAAATGTCAGTTTATCTAACTTAAAGTAACTTACTCAGCAAGATTACCTTTAAACTGTAGCTCTGAATAACTAGTTAAAGCATCCGTAGTGGCAGCACTAAGAATGCAACAAACTAGCATTCAAGTTCACTTCAGTGTTATTTTAGTATCATTAGGATACTATTATAGTTTTTGGAAAAATTCTTTGGATAAAATCTCATTTTAATTTCAGTCAATGTTTTATTGTGACATTTTTATTCGTTTTTTAAAATATATACAGTATGTTTATATAGTTTTTATTCATTTTTTTTAATTCGTTTTTTTAGTACAACTATAATAACCCTGGTTCACGTATTTGAGAATCGCAAATAAACTAAACTTTATTTGAATATTCATTCAGAAAGTTACATTTGGTAAAGTTAAACACATAAACTTTAGTTATTTGCTTTCATTCGATTACACTTGTGCTCACCTTACAGAACATGTGACCGTGTCCTTCTTACCCAGAATTATTCTACAATATTTATATATATATTTAACATGTTAAACTGAAAAAAAGTATTGTTAACGTTGATAAGCACTAGTATATATATATATATATATATATATATATATATATATATATATATATATATACGTATATATAGTTTTTTTTAAATAAAGTAAAATTCCACTTCTTTACAATCAGTTATGTGCATTTCCCAATATTTAATATTGAAAATGTGTCTGAAAAAGTATTGTACAATATTAAGAAATGCACATAAAATTGTTTAAATTATATCTGTAGTCAATAAACAATGAAACAAAACTTGTTTCTTACCCAGAATTATTCTTATATGTTCATTAAATTAGTAAAGTAAATTAGTTACGATACTTTGCAGCCTTTAGCCGCTGCCTACAGTGCTCTGGATCCTTCAACCTGGAAGCAACTCACTCCCGTTAAACGTTTACTCTTTGAGTTCTTGAACCCAGGAACCATACAAGTCAACACCATTATGACAAAAAGTTTGCTAAGAAGTATTTGCTACTAAAGCAATGTGGTATTTGACTCTGCTCAAGCCTCAAGCATATCCATATCAGACTGGTGGGGGTGGCCGTAAAGTGCAAAATGCCCAGTGCATTATGGGTGTTGAGGTTTCCCTACCGATTTGGCAAAAGGGAAGACAATAGCCTGTTATCTCTGTTTTCTCTAGTTTGGTAGCACCGATTTCAACATTTTCTTCACATTTCTACTGTATAGGCAGCCAAGTTTTATTGAAAGAACACTTCTCACAGTGTTATATGAGGTAGTCACTGCCCTCTCTCTCTCTCAAGACCAGTGGGAGGGTCCTGTGAAGGGAATAAAGTGTGATTTGGGACACACTGGTGAGAAAAGATTGAAAGACACACAGTTAGCCCTGAGAATGACAGAGCAACAGAGAGAGAGGTAAAGAGAAAGAGAAAGCCTCCCCCAGGGAGAGGACGATGACAAGGTGAGATGGAGGAAGGGAGTGAGGGATTCACAGGAGCGTCAAGGCCTTCGTCTGCTGGGGAAAACCTGACAATCAATCAGAGCACACACACTGAAGAAAGGACTTTCTCTTTTTTACTTTTTCTCCCAACACCAGTTTATCACTCCTTCTCTCCTCTATTGCACTGTAGGTGTTGTGTTTGTAACGTAACTTAAAAAAATTAAAGCACCCTTGAAAGACATATCACAACCCACATGAAAAATTATTGACAGGAAGGATTTTCTGATTTGGAGAAAGGGCGTGGCTATGTCTGGTAGAAGTTAGTGAAATGGCAAATATTGTTTACAGTCTATTTGTGTATGATAATACATATTACGTTCATATGTGTATGCTTTAAGAATGTTTCTAAGAATAGATTCTGTGTTGTCTTGCTCATTTACTTTAAAAAAAAAATGAAGATGTGGATGACGATCGTGGAAGTCTCTCTCCAACATCACGCCACCAGGTCTCTCCCCATTCACGGCATCACCATAGCAACCGGCGATTCCTCTTTTACGGAGTCTCCACGGTTACCAGCCTTCTCTCATTCATAACCGTTGCCACGGCAACGGGCCCTCTGTCATTGATGGAATCTCGGTATTGCCGCGGCAACCAGGCCAGGAGTGAGAGATAAAGTGTCCCCTTTCGATTGATCTCCCTTCCCTCCCCCTTTTATATGGTGAGAATTCACTGACTGACCACAGTGTCATACTTATCTGCAGTTTAACCGTTGACTACATAAAGTCCACCTCATTAGCACGTCCTCTACATGTTGCCGGCACCAGAAAACAGCTGGTTCCTGCAACAAAACGGCGCAGGAATCCTCCAGCTTTTCGTTCGTGCTGAATGTAGGTCATCCTGATATGCAGCCGAACTCTACATTATTCAATGCTGTACACTCAGGCCGGGGCATCTGGGAATACAGTGCATTTGTGCGGTATGTGAGGGTGTTTGTTTGGGGAGTGCGACAAGGATCTGGTATCACAATCTATTTTCTTGCACCAAAGTTTGTAAAATAGGCCTCTTGTTAGTGGTGGAATAGGTTTCTTCTTTAACTTCTCATATCGGGCATCTGTGTGAGAGTGTGATCTGATCAGCATGGCGACAGACTGCTGGAAGAGTCCATTTTCACCACTGGGAAGATGATATAACTTAATTCCTTAAAAATTATCAACCGTTCCTAAATGGTATTCTCCTCCTCCTTGACTTAGCTTTCTTTCTTATAGTCTCTTAGTCAGTGATAATACTGATATCCCTGTTATTATTGCTCACACTTAAGGCTATGGATTTAGATTAGCCCTTCACTCTTAGCATTACACCTGGGTGCGTAACTTGACCTGCACTATTTGTGCTACAGACATGAATGATAGCCACGATCATGTTGCTTAACCATTTTGTTACCAGTGTCAGACATTAACCAAGCTTTTGAGCAAAGTTACAAAAATGCCCCAGAAATTTAAAATGTGGGGGCAAAATTGTTGCCCCTTATGTGCATTAGTCTACTTTTTTTTATTTAGGAAACTTTTTTTTTTTAGGAAATTAAAAAATGTATTGCGCAAGGATGCATTCAACTTATCAAAAGTGATAGTACATATGTATGGATTGAAATGTAATCTATTATAATTATTTCTATTTAAAATAAATTCTGCTCCTTTAAACTTTCTATTTAAAGAATCCTGAAAGATGGTTTCCACTATGGGTGTCAAGATTCCTCGATTAAATTCAAGTACTGTTGCAACTGTTATCATTTATATATACAGTATATATATATGGAGTGTGTGATATATATATATATATATATATATATATATATATATATATATATATATATATAGGCTATATATATATATATATATATATGCATATCAAACTCCATCTCTGCATATGCTGTGAGTTTGGTTTGCTTATAACTTTCATCTGAGAATGCAATGTGCACTATTTCGTCAGATTTGCAAGGTAAATCATTTATAAACCTACGCCAGCACAGGAGAATATCGTGTTTCTAAAAATGCTAACTGTTCATCGCGATTTCAAAATAAAAGTTCAAACCCTCGCTCTGAGTTTGCATGTTTTGCTGTCTACATGTTCTTGTTCAAGAAATTACAGTGGCTGTAGCATTTCTATCATAAATAAATGGCCAAATATTAAAGATTAAGTGAACATTTGAATTAAATGTATATATATATATAAAAAGTCATTTTATAGGCTTAGGTCTTTGCTTAGGTCTGTTTTTATTACCACAAAAAAAGTTATCTGATTAATCGGCAGAATAATCGACGATTACTTGATTACCAAAATAAACGTTAGTGACAGCGCTAGTTTCCACAAAAATTTAAGCAGCAGCAACACAATTGTTTTCAACATTGATAATAATAATAATAAAAAATGTTACTTGAGCAACCAATCAGCATAGTAGGATGATTTCTGAAGGATCATGTGACACTGAAGACTGGAGTAATGATGCTGATTCCATCCATTTATTCCATCACAGGAAAAAATAGCATTTTAAAATATATTAAAGGGGCTATATGCTTCTTTCTGAAATTTAAACTCGCGACTGACACCTGTGGCCAAAAAACGGAACTGCTCTTCCTTTCTGCTCGCTCTCGTACGTGCACACTTCACAAGTCATCCGCTGCAAAGAAGTCAACATTATGTTTACAGAGGTAAGAACAGTCAAATACATATATTGTTTGAGAAACTAAGTTTGTTTGCTGACTAGCGGTGGTGGCAGAGTGATCTGAAACGTTTAACATGAACGCGCTTGACGTCACATCCGCAGACAGCGCGCAAAAAATCCGACCCGAAAGAAAATAGGAAAAATAGGATACAGGCTTATAGGTGCACCCACTGTGAGCTGACAAGGTGTCAGTATGCTCATCAGGAGATGTTTGAGTCATACATGGTCAAATAAAAAGGCTATTGTTACGTTTATTTTGGGGAAACAGTTGCATATAGCCCCTTTAAGAAAACAGATAATTTAAATTGTAATAATAGTTCCATATTACTGTTTTTACTGTATTTTTGATTAAATAATGCAGCCTTGGTGACAATAAGAGACTTCATTCATAAACATAAATAAAATAATACAGACCCCAAACTTTGTGTATTTTATATTACTTGCACAAATATTATAATATTTTAAGCATAATATTCTATATTTAGAAACTATATATAAAAATGATTTTGATGGACTTATTCAATTGAAGTACTTGAGATTAATGGGAAAACGTTATGCGTTAATACATAGTTAGAGAGTAAATATCTGAATCTTAGGGGCAAATTAATAATTCAATTTTTGTTAAATTCTGGCACTGGTTGTTACTTTAGGCATTCATACAGTACATTGTAAAACCTTATTTTCCAAAGTTTCCAAGATTACTGGAGAAAATACTTTCAATTACAATACAATTTCAGTGTTACTTGCCATTTCTTTGTAATTATTTATGAACTTCACTAGCAATTTCTGAGAGAAAATCCTACATCAAAATTTTTAAGTGTACCCTCAGATTTTCTCCTGGCAGACAATATATCCTTAAATATCCATTAGACCTATACTGAAGGGGCGACCAAGTAAAATCTAAGGACTAGAATATATATACATATATTTTTGCTCCTGATGATCTCAACACAGCTGATGGTCACTCCCTCCCCCTCCTCTCATCCTCTCCGCTCATTGTTACCAAGCACCCGCGTTTTCTCTGCATTCTCACATTCCCCCTACCTCTCCCTTACCGCCCTCCTTTTTCCACGAATGCTTTTTCCCTATTAGTCCCCCTCTTGCACTGTTACATTTGTGATGAAAGAAAAATGAGGGAGAGAGAAACATGGAAAACCTCTTTCACCCTTTACAACTACATAACACACTGATGCAGTCTCTCTCTATTACACACACACACACACACACATGCTCTCTCCGTCTATTACTGAGAGCCTTACTTTCTCTCTCTGGCTTTCTGTTGTTGTCCTTCCCACCTGTCCTTATGTGGCAACCAGCATGTGTGTGGCCGTCTCAAGGACAAGAGAAAGAGCAACTTCACCAGCACACACAAGCAGAAGGTGTATGTTAATGTGTGCAACATGACGTGTGTGTGGTGAGAGAGAGAGAGAAAGAGAGATAGAGGGAGGTTTTCTACCTGTGTGGATATTGTACCACTGCCATCATTTCCATTATCATTATTGCTCTGCAGTCATTTAGAGAAAGACATCCTTCCCTTCACCTCCATATAGGGCTTAACCACACACTCACCCTGGAACACACTTATTCTAACATCAACACACACTCACGCACAAACACACTCCACTCAAAGTGCATCTATTCCTGAAACATGCTTTTAACCTGGTGTCCGGTCGGCGCAACGGTACCGTTACCACAGACATAACTTCCTGGACATGTTCTTAAAAAAGACTATGTAGACACAAGCGCACAAGTTCACACTGTCTTTTGGGGAAAAAAATTGTTTATGATATTAGCGAGAAGACAGGAAATGATGCAGAGAAGTGGAAGAATCAGGGTTAGGGTAAGAGGCAAGCCAGATTCAAAATCATGTAAATAAAACAGATTATTGTTTGTTGCATGTATTACGAGAAAATACTACTTTCTATATATATATATATATATATATATGTTTGAACATATTTTACTTCCACAAACTGACATCCCCCTTCAATATTATGGAGGCAAACGTTTTATCTTTGAAATAACATGCACAATTAAGCATAATGCTTAATGTAACGCACTTTGATGGGTTTTTGAGTGAGTACACTCACAAAATGGTGACAGTGTGGACTGGATCAAATAGAAACTGGACTAATTGCACACAAACTACAAATAAATGTAGTCTTTTTTTTACAAATGTTGTCTTTTTTTATCAAATGTGCCAGAATGCCGCTCCATGTTGTTCAATCCAATTTAACTGCTCATCTTGGTCCATATTAATGTTTAAATGTTCCTCTCCTCCATAATTTTAAAATAAGAGACTGTATGTGAGTGTAGACACAGGGAGACGGCAAACCAAAGAGTGTGAGAGAGAACGATAAAGTGAGAAAAGCAGAGAGAGTGGTGTCTTCTCTGGCCTTCCACGGTTCTCTCTTATTACATAACATTGCTATGGAAACAGCTGCACATGGCAGTGCTAAGGTGTGTCCAGAAACTGAGAAATCTTCTACAGGCTAAACCATGGTGTTATTCTCTTGGTCTCGCTCACTCTCTTGCTCTTTTCCTTTCTGTCTCTCTTCGCTGTGTGTGCCAGTAGTGAAGTCACAGATTGGCACAGAGCAGGCAGCCAATAGCCAGCGCAGTCACGACTCAGGAATCTGCCAAGTAAGAGCTGTACATTGGCAACACGAGCACAAGCAATGGCAGTGGTAATGCAGAATGTGATAGGGAACTAATAACGGTACTGGTTCAAAATGGAAGTACTACTTCGTACTAAGGCTGGGCAATATGGCCACAAAATCATATCTCTGCATTTTTTGGTTGAATGGCGACATATCTCGGTATTTTATACGTTTTCTACATGGATAAAAATGATTGTATTTATTTAAAAATATGTATATTTCACATCCTGCCCAATGTTGTCCAACAAACAATGTTCATATTGAAGGCTGTGAAAACAAATATAGTGAATGTAACCATGCAGGCTATGCCATTTAGACTATTATGTGCAAAAAATGAAAATAAATAAAAACAAAAGCATATATATATTATATTAGCCTTGATTAACCCATTGCAATAGTCACTTTACAGTTACTGCTATCATAAAACCTCACTTACTTGTAGGTTTAAAATTTCAAATATAGCACATTTATTGTCCAACTACAAATATTTTAGCAATATGTATATTTTAGTCAGAATTATCATACTGTTTGCCGAAGTCTGTTCATTTAGCGGAGATTCACTTGCATAAGGCTTGTCCTCTCCTGACAACAAAATGGAAATATTTGCATGACTTTCTAACATTTAGTGAGAGTGAGAATATACCTGTGAAACTTAAGTTATACACTGAGGAAAACACCAAAACTCAAACGTATGTATCTGTATACATGTATCTGTCAGAGCATCTAAAGGGGCAAGCCGCTTTAAACTATCCGTGTTAACTATATCTTATGAGTTATTATGAAGCCCTTGATATAAAGCATGGCTCATGTTTAGGACAAAGTGAATTATGCACCTTCCCCGCAGCAGCACACTCTGCATCCTCCGCTATTTTTCAGATGCGCTTGTATCAAACTACAGTACAGTATATCGATATAAACGGCATTCCATATTGTTTGTAAGAAATACATCATACAAACTCGATATACCCCCAGCCCAACTAAATGGAGGAGAATTAATTAAGAACTACAATAAAAAACAATTATAGTTCACTATTCATTTTTTTACATTATATATGCATATAATATTTATATTGTAAATTACATATGCATCAATTTTATATTCAAGTTTTTTCATTATGTACAAACACGCATTTACTGACTTTTAAAAAGATCCTGATGTTGAAAAAAGCAAGTTCATGTCGTTATTTGTCAACTACTCAAATGCAGATTCAACATGAGCTCTTTCAGACTGTCCGCTGTGACCAGTGACCGCTCTGAGACCGGCAGTGAACTCTGCTCAGAGGTCATGAGAGTCTGTCACTCCGCTGTCAAGCTTCATTGACGTCTTGATGTAAAATCCACGAGGTGAAGCTAAAATGTAGAACTAGAGTTTTCGAGCTGATGGAGAGGCACTCGAGGGAGTACTGCAACCACAGCCGTTGTCAGAAGTAACATCCTTTTTCAACTGACACTAAAGAGCATTTCAGACACTAAAAACGGACAACCAAGGCTAAACGTTTAAACATGTGAGAGGAAACAATGAAGTTGTCCAATATTCTGTTGATAATTTCAGACTAATTCTAACTGAAGTTCTATATTTTTATTCAAAGACAAAGCAATTCTGATTTCTGTGCCAGTCGAAAGGCTGAAACAACCTAAAACTAATGTAGGTCTCATTACATCATAGTCATAGTTCAATCATGACAACTCACGGAATAGTTTTAACGTTATTGAATATGGAGATGTTAATGTATTTGCTCTTCGTAGGACTAGATTTGCTAAGCTACTGCTACTGTAGAGTAGAGATGTGACGGTGATAATATTCTCCCACCGGTTAATCGGCATGTGACAACACGGGTAATATCGGTTGGGCGATGTAAATTTTTTTTTTACATCGTTTATAAAAAGCTGGTGCGGCAGTGTGCACTTCACTTTCACTTTTAAATTAGCGTCAATTCATCCTTCGCAGGGAATTTGATTGACATGCGATCTGAGTCTGACCAATCAAAATCCACCATTTTTGTCCGACAAAGCAGTCAGGAGAGTTAGTAGATTAACGTTGGTGGATTTGAACTTGGCTTTAACTGAGGCAATCTGTCATGACACATTAAAGAGACACAAAACAGTAGGCCTATTTATTGTTTAATTTTCTTTGACTGACCAAATTTGAAAGTTGAGACTTTGTTTCATATTAAATATTACCTGCTCGGTCCTGCCTGTCAGCGCGTTATCAGTGTCCTCTATTCTGCTTGAGAACATGGGTTAAATCCGAAATCGCCCCCTAAACCCTCATTCACTAAGTTAGGCCTATTCCCTACGTTAGTCCACTTATACTGTTCACTTGTGAATGAAAACGAGTGAGCGAATTCGGACAGCTGTTGAGCGTACATAAGCTGTACACTCGTGTTATGGTTTGTTCAAGCCCGAAAGAGAACTCGATACTGACGCGCGTCTTTTCTGTGGGTCATGTGTGTGTGTAATAGGCAGGACTTACAGCGCGGTCTCTTTAGTCTTGTCACGCTTGAATGGTTTAAAAGCATTCACATTAATAAGAGCGTGATCATACAATGCTAGGTGACAGAAAAAAACGGATACTGCGTAATTGCGTTAAATATTTTTAACGCTTTAAACTCTTTTTTTGCCGTGCCGTGGTGGGCAAGTGATGAAACACCGGTAACACCGACTATCGTAGCAAGCCTACTGTAGAGAAAGTATGGAATAGAATCAGAATCAGAATCAGAATCAGAAAGAGCTTTATTGCCAAGTATGCTTGCGCATACGAGGAATTTGTCTTGGTGACAGCTTCCAGTACACATACAATATAAAGTGACAAGACAAGTGACAAGTAACATAGGTATAAATAAAAAATAGAAAAAATAAAAATAAAATAAAAATAAAAGATTATAAATTATAAATATATATAAAGTTATAAGGTGCTATAATGAAATGTCTGAGGGAAGTATTGCACATGTTTGTTCCACAGTAGGGGAACATTAAGTGTTCATGAGGTAGATGGCCTGGGGAAAGAAACTTTTCCTGTGTCTGGTTGTTTTTGTGCTCGGTGCTCTGTAGCGTCGACCAGACGGTAACAGTTCAAACAGAAAGTGTGCTGGGTGTGACGGGTCCAGAGTGATTTTGCGAGCCCTTTTACTCACTCTGGATGAGTGCAGTACTTTGAGTGTGGGAAGGGTAGTGCCAGTGATTCGCTCAGCAGTCCGAACTATCCGCTGTAGTCTACGGAGGTCGGTTTTGGTAGCAGAGCCGAACCAGACGGTGATGGAAGTGCAGAGGATGGACTGGATGACAGCTGAGTAGAACTGTACGAGCAGCTCCTGTGGCAGGTTGAATTTCCTCAGCTGACGCAGGAAGTACAGTCTCTGTTGGGCTTTCTTCACAATAGAGTCTATGTGAGTGTCCCACTTCAGATCCTGAGAGATGGTGGTGCCCAGGAACCTGAATGACTCTACTGCAGTCACAGTTCTGTCCATGATGGTGAGTGAAGGGAGTGCAGGGGGGTTTCTCCTGAAGTCCACGATCATCTCCACTGTTTTGAGCGTGTTCAGCTCCAGGTTGTTATAACTGCACCAAAGAGCCAGCTGCTCCACCTCCTGTCTGTACGCAGACTCGTCACCGTTCCGGATGAGTCCGATAACAGTAGTGTCGTCCGCAAACTTCAGGAGCTTGACAGAGGTGTCTTTAGAGGTGCAGTCATTTGTGTACAGGGAGAAGAGCAGTGGTGAGAGAACACATCCCTGTGGAGCACCGGTGCTGATGGTGCGGCTGTCGGACGTGATTTTGCCCATTCTGACTAGCTGTTGTCTGTCTGTCAGAAAGCTGGTGATCCATTGACAGATGGAGCTAGGGACAGAGAGCTGGGTCAGTTTGGTCTGGAGCAGTGATGGGACGATGGTGTTGAAGGCAGAACTAAAGTCCACGAACAGAATCCTTGCATAGGTCCCTGGTTTGTCCAGATGTTGTAGGGTGTAATGCAGTCCCATATTGACCACATCATCCACAGACCGGTTTGCTCTGTAGGCAAACTGCAGGGGGTCCAGCAAGGGTCCAGTGATGTCCTTCAGATATGCTAACACCAGTCTTTCGAATGACTTCATGGCCACAGATGTTAAGGCAACAGGTCTGTAGTCATTGAGTCCTGTGATCTTTGGTTTCTTCGGGATTGGGATGATGGTGGAGCGTTTAAAGCAGAAAGGGACTTTGCACTGCTCCAGTGATCTGTTGAAGATCAGTGAGAAGATAGAGGCCAGCTGGTCAGCGCAGGTTTTCAGACAGGCTGGTGAAACACCGTCTGGGCCTGGTGCTTTCCTTCTCTTCTGTTTCCTGAAGATCTGACGCACATTATCCTCACTGATCTGAAGTGCAGGGGGGGAGGGGAGGGGGATGGCTGGAGGTGTTGATGGCTGTGTAGAGAGATGGTCAGGGCGGGTATGGGGTGTCTGATCGGGGGTCTCAAATCTACAGTAAAAGACATTCAGCTCGTTCGCAAGATGCTTGTTGCTGTCGATGCTGGGGGATGGTGTCTTGTAGTTGGTAATGTCTTTCAGGCCTTTCCACACTGATGCAGGGTCGTTGGAGTAAAACTGGTTTTCCAGCTTTTTGGCATAGCTCTTCTTAGCCACTTCAATCTCCTTTGTCAATGTGTTCCTGGCCTGATTATACAAGATCCTATCCCCACTCCTGTAGGCATCTTCTTTGACCTGACGAAGCTGTCTGAGTTTTGGTGTGAACCATGGTTTATCATTGTTGAATGATAAGTAAGTCCTGGTAGGGATGCATAAATCCTCACAGAAACTGATGTATGATGTTACAGTCTCTGTGAGCTCGTCCAGATCGCTGGCAGCAGCTTCAAAAACACTCCAGTCAGTGCATTCAAAACAGGCTTGTAAGACCTGCTCTGTGTCGTTGGTCCATCTCTTTACAGTCCTTATTACTGGCTTAGCAGTTTTAAGTTTTTGCCTGTAAGTTGGTAGAAGATGAACCAGGCAGTGATCGGAAAGTCCTAGAGCTGCTCTGGCGACGGAGCGATATGCATCCTTTGTTGTGGTGTAGCAATGGTCCAAAATATTATTGTCTCTGGTGGGGCATGTAATGTGCTGTTTGAATTTAGGCAGTTCACGTGTGAGTTTTGCCTGATTAAAGTCTCCGAGAATGATAAGAACAGAGTCCGGGTGTTGTTGTTCTGTTTCTGTGATCAGATCAGCCAGCTGTTGCAGCGCCGTACTCACGTGTGCTTGCGGTGGAATGTAAACACTGATGAGAACGAGCGAGGAAAACTCCCGCGGCGAGTAGAACGGCTTACAGTTAATGAAAAGCACTTCCACATCAGGACAGCACATCTTCCTTAACACAGTTACATCAGTACACCACCTTCTGTTGATGTAAAAGCATGTCCCACCACCGCGCGTTTTCCCCGTTGACTCCATATCGCGATCCGCTCTGAACAGCTGAAAGTCCGGTAGATGTAACGCGCTGTCCGGAATGGCTTCGTTCAGCCAGGTTTCCGTGAAACACAGAGCAGCAGAGTTGGTAAAGTCCTTGTTTTTGCGTGAGAGCAGAAGTAGTTCGTCCATTTTGTTAGGGAGAGAGCGGACATTCGCCAGATGGATGCTAGGCAGCGCCGTTCTGAATCCGCGCTGCCTGAGCTTCACGAGTGTGCCGGCTCGCTTCCCACGCCTGCGCGTCTTATACTGTTTCCACAGTGCAGCGGCGCAACCGACGACAATGTTCCGCAAAACGCCAGAAGAATCAAAAACTGGTTGGTGATCAGTTGGTGTGCACTGCCGAATGTTCAGCAGTTCGTCCCTGGTATAACTGATAGCGAATGACAAACATAAAACAGGACAAACTAACAAAAACAGTGTAACAACTGGAGAGCTCAACACCGAGGCAGCCATCCGCGGCGCCATCTTGGATCGTATGTTTTGAATAGATACATAGACACGCTGTTGTGATCATGTAAGATATGCTGCTGCTGCATAAATAGACAAAATAGACATAAATCCCGTAGCAGATCTAGGCAGGTGGAGCTGGGGGAGGTGGAGGGTTTCAGAGGAAGGACTAGCTTAGATCAAACAATGAACCAGACTATTAAAATGTTGAGCGAGCAATCTTATTGACTGAATCTTGTGAATCTTGAAGCTTCTGACCAATCAGCTTTCATGAATTAACTATTCATTATTTTGTCCTTTTCAGAGCATTATGACTGACATGTCCTCAAATTTTTAGAAATAGCTAATCATATTTAAAGAGTTGTGTTTTGCATGGCTGCAGAATGAGGAAAAAAATGGGTCTGTGAAACAACTTTAAGACCAAGAAAAAGCTTCTGCCAGCTGGTAATGTTGGCAGTGGACTGAACAACTGTGCAAGCAGTGAGCAGTAATCCTGCTATGGCTAGCGCCCATTACCTGACTGTCATCAAATCAGGACTACTGAGTAAATATCCCATCACAAAATTTATATTAAAATCAAAGTGGAAATGTTTTTCAGACCGTTCCTATGCTGCTGGGTCATGGTCTAAATGTAAATGGTCTAAATCTAAAGGTCTGTGCTGGTAAAACATAATGTTAGTAAAAAAATAAAAATAAATAAATAAATAAATAAATAAATAAATAAATAAATAAATAAATAAATAAATAAATAAATATTATATAAAATATTTAAAAGATTGTATTTTAATAAAATAAAAAGTAAAAAATATAATTAATAAAATCATAAAATAAAATAAATAGAAAATACAAATAAAAAATAAAATAAAATAAAATAAAATAAAATTTCTTGGACAGAAAGAGAAAAAACACTATCACTTTCTTCCAAAAGTGACACAACATGACAGTCCAACATGAAAGTATGCATGCGTGTTTGTTACAGTAAATTAAGGTATGTATGAGTCTGTCTGTAAATAGAAATCATAGCTACAGGAAGCAGCATGGAGGAGAATGCATTGTATCATCAAAGTGTAGCTCTTTCTCTCTCACACACACACACACACACACACACACACTGCTGTGAATGTCAGCTGATGCTTACAAATGTATCCAATATGCACACACAGCAGTCGACGGTGAGTAAAAATGTGTGTATTGAGGATGTAGTTAATGATTAGCCATGTTCAGTTTCACAGCTGCTTGTGTGTGTGAAGATCTGGCTGTGTCTAAAAGCGGGGCTAGTTGATTGATCATCTGCAGTAGTGAAAAGCAGGTTACTGCAGCAGCTAACAAAAACACACACACCCGCTCGCCCTGCTCCATTACGTTTCCATCGTTCTCATTCTCTTCCCTTCCCCCTCCACCTCTATCCTCCATGTTCTAGTTTTTTTTTCTCCTTCTTCCCATCATTTCTACTTTCACTAGTTTCTGTTGAAAAGACAAGCACTGCTCGTCAACATGTTTTGGATGCTGGTATGTTGGTGATCTTACCAATATTTTTAAAGGGACAGTTCACTCAAAAGTAATTCCATTATCATATACTCACCTTCATGTCATTCTCAACCTGCATGACGTCTTGCTCTTAAAATATATTTACACTACCCTTCAAAAGTTTGAGGTCGGTAAGATTTTTAAAATGTTTTTTGAAGGAAGTCTCTTATGTTCAAAAAGATTGCATGTATTTGATCAAAAACAGTAAAAACAGTAATATTGTAAAATATTATTATAATAAAAAAAAAAAGTTTTATATTTTAATATATACTTATAATCTAAATATAATTTAGTCCTGAGATGCAAAGTTGAATTTTCTGCATCATAACTCCAGTGTCACAAAATCATTCTAATATGCTGATTTGCTGCTCAAGAAAGATTTACTATTATGATCAATGTTGAAAACAGTTGTTCTGCATAATATTTTTATGGAAACCGTGATACATTTTTTAGAATTCTTTGATGAATAAAAAGTTAAATAGACCAGCATTTATATGAAACGGATTTTTTTGACATTATAAATGCATTTACTGTTATGATGTGTCCTTGCTGAGTAATGTGTCCTTGCTGACCCCTTTTGTATAAAAATATATTTATATATTTACTGGAATGTCCATGTAGCTGTTTTATACAAAGTCAGTGGTAATGGGGACAAATTTGTTACCATTCACTTATAGAAAAGAGCAGTTTGGACAAAAGAGACTTTTGTGTTCCATGTATGAAATTAGGCAATACAGGTATAAGGAACGACAAGTAAATTATGACAGAGATTCCATTTTTGGGAGAACTAGTCCTTTCGCTTAACCACCAAGCCTCCCTTTGTCAATCATAATGATGATGCTAATTGACCAGCATTTTGCCAACCAAACCAGCACT
This sequence comes from Abramis brama, assembly GCF_963993115.1. Taxonomy (NCBI): domain Eukaryota; kingdom Metazoa; phylum Chordata; class Actinopteri; order Cypriniformes; family Leuciscidae; genus Abramis; species Abramis brama. The sequence continues at coordinate 8,779,664 of NC_139985.1, forward strand.
AACCAGCATAAATTAGCTTTTCAGGATTTTCACTCCATCATGGATTCTTCAGCCTCTCATCTCCTCCTCCTCCAGTCCATATATCTTTCCACATCAACCAACACCGAGCTCTCTCTCTCTCTCTCTCTCTCCTCTAATTTTCCAATATTTCAAAGCCCAGGGGAATGGAGTAATGGAGTCACATGACCCTGCCCTTCTTTAGAACTACAATACTACAACACACCCGTCTGTCTCTCTCTCTCTGCTTCCCTGTGAGGTGACATTTCAGACGTGCCCTGATGGTTGCTCCCTAAGGTGCTGCTGTGATCTGCCCTGTGTTTGAGAATCCGTGTGTGTGTGTGTGTGTGTGTGTGTGTGTGCTCATTAAGGCATGAGGGAGCCAGCATTCAACCAGACCTCTGCTGTGTGTGTAGTGTTGTTTCACACAGAGAGTTCCAGAGGGGGCGTGTTTTTCTCTAGGCTAATTTAGGCCATGCAAAAAGTATATCTTTTAGCATACATTTTATGAATAATGTGCAGTCAACCAGTCATAAGGCAATCTAAAGACAAATCATCTATTTTATTTCCAAGTTAAGAGCTTAAAAAGGCCATGAAATGCTTAATAAAACAGACAAAAGTCTGCTTTGTCATTTCTAACTGCATGTAAAAGTAAAAATAATGAATAGTGTAGTCTGTATCATGAACAAATGACTCTTTTAATTAATCTGTCAAAAAGAGCCACTCCAATTTTAATGTTCAGTCTTTCACTAAACATACAAATTATTACACAAAAATATTTGACATCAGAACTCCACCATCGACCAACAGAATCAAGTATTCCAGAGAGTCATCTGACAATTGTTTATATTGACTCATAAATCGAGCAGCTCAAATTATATTTAATTTGGTCTCTGCAGTTTGTATACAAGAGCAATGACATCAGACACCATGCAGTGAGTGTGTTTGTTTAACTCACCCCGTGAGCACCACTACAAAGTCCATCACGTTCCAGCCATTTCTCAGGTAGGAGCCCTTGTGGAAGGCAAATCCCAGCGCAAGAATCTTAATGCCCGATTCAAAACAGAAAATAGCAATGAAATAGGGCTCTGTGTCATCCTGTGAGAGAAAGAAAACACACAGTACCTGTATTTATTAACAAGTGACTCTCAAATTGTCCTGTGCATGCTTGAACAGAAAGGAGCAGATGAAATAATGTTTATATGGCAGTGTTAAACTATTCTTTTACTATGTATATGTGTGTGTGTGTGTGTGTGTGTGTGTGTGTGTGTACACCTGATATTCACTACATTATGGGGACCAAATGGATGGTTTACCCCACAAGGATAGTAATACCACTAAATTTTGATCTTATTGGGACTTTTTTGGAAAACAGGTTATATATCATACTAAATTAAGTGTTTTTGTGAAGTGTATACTTTGAAGTGCATTTGTAAAAATAGTATAAAAATAAAGTAAATAAAGTTGTAAATATTGTAAAAATGCAATAGAAGTCTATGCAATGTCCCCATTTAGATAGCTAAGCATTTAAGTAAATGTGTGTGTAAGTGTGTGTGTGTGTTGCACTTTACCAGTCTTTCTGACAGTGGAGTTTTGTCTCCATCTGGTAAGTGTTGTTCAAGAGCCAGTACGATGCAGTTGGCAATGATGGTGGTTAAAATCATCCACTCAAACGGAGTAAGAGGCAAAGTTAAGGCTCATATCAAACATATTTATATTTCAAAAGTATTTTTTTACCATAATATTAAAATCACCTTGCCATCATAAAAATGTATGAACTTTGCAATGTTACAAAAATAACCAAATATAATGTCAAAATATTAATTTTATTATACTATAATATTACTAGAAATTGTATTAAGGAATTAATATTACAACAACAACAAATCATGCACATAATGTTGTCCGCTTGCAGAGTTTGGATAAACCATGCGCGTTCAAGTGTAAGTGATACGGAGCTGTAGGCCTGGGCTCACACACATACATACAAAAATAAACACACACACACACACACACACACACGGCTGCAGGGCTGTATAAAATAGATGAGTGTGGAAAGATTCAGCCTGGCTGTAATAGAGCACTCATTATCCAGTTACTGTGTGTCTCTTTACCAGCTGCCACTGGCACTGATGCCACACACTAGTGATGTCCGGTTCGTGAACGAATCGTTCTTTTGAATCGGTTCTTTTTAGTGAACCGGTCGAACCAGTACACTAAATCGGACTGAATCGTTCAAAACAGTTTGCGTCTTGCGTCAGCGCTGATCCACAAGTTACCAATGTAACTCTTTCGGACATGCCTGACAGACAGTCCCTCCGACTCGAAATAAACCAATATCCCGGAGTATATTTTACTCCAGTAAATCCAACAGTTGACTGAACTGAGACATGCTGTGCTAAGAGAACTGATGAGCACGAGCAGCTGATACTGCGCATGTGCGTACTACCGAACGTACAGGTACAGCGGTTCTCAATCACCAGTACAGAACCGAGAACTGTTTCTTTCGGACACATTCGACATACTTTAGCCTACCGAGAGCTGATGAGTTGAGCATCCGTGCAATTTTTTCAGAGGGACGAAATGCATGTTTCCTAAATATTTTGTTGAACATCAATAAGTGTAACAATATTTAATAAGTGTAAGTGTAAGTGTAAATAAGTGTACAATCACATAATTACTGTCTTATCACTGGATTATTTTAAAGATTGGAAACACAATGAATGGATTGTAAAACTGTCAAACTAAAGATTTATTATTATACTAAAACATTATTTTCAGGAACAGCTCATTTCATTTCTAAGTAAGTTGATATAAATCTTTGACGTAAACTCCTGCCAAGGTTTTAAGGGTGCAAAGTAAATGTTTAATGTGTTAATCGAAACATAACGTATTAAACATGCATCGACTTTTTAGTTTTGTCGATTGTATATTCAGATTGCAGCAGATCTCAGATCAGCACACACAGCCCTATGCTACAGTTCTCGAGTCAAGAACTGGTTGTTGCAGCATTTCTCGAATCACCAGTACAGAACCGAGAACTGTTTCTTTCGGACACGTTCGATACGGAGAACTGATGAGCTGGAGATACTGAGCATGTGTAATAACACCGTCTCTGAAAATGAACTTTCTTTCGGCCAAATGATCAGAGGCGGACAGAGTACACAGCTTCATTACTTGAGTAAAAGTACAGATACCCCTTGCTAAATTTTACTCAAGTACAAGTAAAAGTACTACAGTCAGATGTCTACTTAAGTAAAAGTACTAAAGTACTTGTTTTTAAAAGTACTTGAGTATCAAGAGTACAAGAGTACATTTTCTGTAACATTTTAAGATGATTAATTACATGGATAAACATGTTTGCATTACACTATATGATGACAAGCATAAATCTACATTCAAACTATTATAAAGTTCATGAAACTTTGATACTATATGTACTGCGTATATTTAATATATTTCAATACATTGCAAAAACGTATTCTTAATCAGTATTTTGTCTTGTTTTCACTAGAAAATATAAAATTTCCAAATATATATTTAAAACAAGATACACTAACTCAAGAAGTTTTAGAAGATAAAAAAAAAGTATAATTATAAATAAATACTAATAAACATTTTTCTTAACCTACTGATTATTCTTAAACATAAAACTCAATTTTGTAAGATTTAGGCTAAATATAATATAATATAATATAATATAATATAATATAATATAATATAATATAATATAATATAATATAATATAATATAATATAATATAAGTGTTTGTTTGCCACAAGTGTTAGTTTTCCTACATCTTGAAACTTTTAGTCTTACAAATGGGGACAATATTTGTAGGATGAACAAACAATGTTTTTGGTCATCACATTAAAAATTACATGAAATATAATAAATGAATATTTGAGTTTTGAACTGCTGGAAAAAGTTGTGTGAAGCACTTGAAAGTTCTTAAAATGCGCTTGATTTTCACTCTCAAAAGGCTGTATGAACCCTGAAATGAATAATGTAAAAACATTCTACTACTTCTGCCACAATACCATGGTTACAGTTAGCACTACTACATTAAATCCATGGTGAACGTTGGTGAATTGTGGACTGGAAACCCTTCTAGCTGAGAATTCTGCACCAAATTTGAATGTTTCTCACTAGATTTTGTAGCGATGTTATTAATTCTGTGGCGAATTCAAACTCTTTCTCACTGGATCTCTCAGTGCTGTGTAGTAACAGTGTTGTGTGTTTCTCATATGCAACAGAAATTGCAGTTCTATCAGTTGGGCTGATGACCTTGAACAAAATTTAGTCACATCAGCAGGAAAAAGTTTGCAAAATGCATCATTTGGTCGCAGTCTGGAGGCGTGCATATGAGCATGCCACGAGAATTCATACCAATCTGTCTGTATACTGCATGTAAACTGTTCAAAGTACATCAGTTATTTTGTGGTGCAAAAAGAGCAAACACAGACCTCTAAGGGACACAAGCTCACATCATGACTAAGTCCTTACACACAAACACACACTTCATGCTTATTCAGAGCTTATTGAAATCACCAACAGACAGTTAGCTCAGGGCTAACATGGCTAGCAGTACAATGCATGCTGGGAGACTTAAAGTGGTATCCATGGCAACCACTCGAGCGCTGAAGTGAGCATGTGCAGAGCGGTTGTTCTGAGAAATGAAATGCGAGCATTTGTGCAAACCCTTCACGGCAGAAACCACAGACAGAGATGCTGCAGAGTGCTGCACACTAAACTACTAAACAACTGAAATCTTCCTTTCTCATTTCAACAGTCTTCTCTCTTGTTCTGTTTCTGTACAAGGGTAATTGAGAGAGAGAAGGAGAGAAAAATAAGACAGAGAAGGACAACAGAGAGAATGTAGATGTATTTAAATGAGGAGGAAAAGAAAAGGAAAGGCAGGGAGAGCTGGCAACAGAGAAAGAGAGAGAGAAGAGCTGTTAAATGGAAAGTTGGCCAGCATTTGAGAGTCTCTACTGCATCTCTCCATCAGCAGTTTAAATGTGTATTAGACTAATAAGAGGTAGTGATGGTGCCAGGTCCCTCTTTCAATCTCTTCTGCTTTAATTAAAAAGTCTGCACACAGCCAAATATATACAATGTTTTCCTTCTATATACGGTATACATATTTATCTCTTCTTCTCAAAAACATACACGCTTAGTTAGCTACACAGTAATAATAATAATCTTTTAATAAAAATAATAAAAATCTTTTTTTTTAAATATTAATCAGATTTTTTATTTATTTTTTAGTATCTAAATAGCCTTAAACGATGATAAATTTAATTATTTGCAGAAAATTCATCTTAAACTGCGTTTTGCAAATTATTCTTGTTTTAAGCAGGCTTTGTTAGATTCAGCTAACTTCTAAAAGGCAACTTAACTTTTTTTTAAAGTGTCCCTGAAACCTTCCCATGACCACTTCTTGTCCCTACTTTCCCCATCACCTCACACACACTAACCTACTGTACACTCCCTCCCATGCACACACTGCATTATTAAGCATCAGCATATTAATGCTTGACTGCTCACAACTAAAAACTCCATATTACATTATCAGAAAGCAATCCAGAGGAGAGGAGAGTCGTCTAATACGGTCAGTTAGACCTCCAGGCTTTAGAAACTTTTCATGGGCATCGTTTAAACTTTAAAGGACAACGAGTCACAAGACTTGCATTGTCTGCACCTCCCATTACGTCATTGTGCATTCCTTTATTGAACTCAACTTTGTCATATTTGTAACAACCCTTGTTGCCAACTGAAACTGAAAAGGACTGACCTTTAGTTACGCACCTTTAGTTTGTGTGTGCAAATGTTTAATCTGAAAAACCAAGCTCAAATGAACACTTCTGCCACTTCCTGCGAGAAATAACAGTGAGAACTTCATTGTAAATTTGACCTTTGAGTTGACAGCACTTTGTTAGTTAATGACAAGAATTACACATCTTGTAGATGCATGGGTTTGATGGACATATACGTGTTGGCCAGGGTTTTTCTATCTTTTTTTTATTTTTGAGGGGTTTCTGCGCTCTAGATTTGAGCTGACTGTGTGCTTTAGGGGGAAACAGAGCTGATGAGATGCACACAACTCAACTGAAATAAAACAAACAACCTTACAAATTGAATGAAAGAATCCACAAGACTCAGCAAGGGCTCTCGCCAACTCGCTTTCCCATTGTCTTTGGCACACCGTGGTCCTCCTGTCTCCATCTTTGCATTTTCCTTTCCTCTTCGTTTGCTCAGTTTTTCCTGCAGAGGGACCTGAAGCGAGCGTGTGTGTGATCCATCATGCTAAAAAGCCTTCAGTTATGAATTCCCCCTCCTGTTCCATATACGCTACACTAAAAATAGATACATGACAGATTAAAGAGTCTGCTCCTCTCCTCCTTGAAACCCATTTCTTTCACTCTGTCGCTCTCTTTTTCTGTATTTTATTATTTGTGACGTTAAATTCTACTGCATCCTGCTGCGTTCGGGTCTTTAGAGGTCTAAGTGACTCTTGATTCACAGAGATTTGTTCGTTGCTCCACTGTCATAGTGCCCTCTTCTCTCATTTCCCCTCTCTCTCACTCTAACACACTCTCTATAGCTTTCTTCCTCCATCATGGATTCCTTTAATGGTTTTCATTGCGGTAAGTCTGTGTTAGACACTGAGCTGACTGCTGGATGCTAACTGCATGCTCATGAGGGCTGGTTTACTGATGCAATATGCAGAAAGATCCTGATTCGGCAGCTGGAGTAACATTACCTTCAAAACCAACACACTCATGTAAACAGTCTGCTCTAATACATCTAAAATAGTTTGAAAATTATGTCATCAGTTATTCACACTCATGTCATCCCAAACCTGTGTGACATTCTTCTATGGAGCACAAAATATATATATATTTTTAAATGTCCAATAGCCAATGTTGGTTTGGACCCCATTGACTTTCATTTTATGAACAAAAACAGTGAATATCCCTTTACGTACTGCTCTAGATTCCACTCTAGATTGAACAGAGAGATGGTATCAATATCTCATTGACATTAGCCTGTAAAATGTCTTAGTTTCCATTCACTGTAAATCTGTCCAAATATGAAATGAAATCATATTGGAAAACAATCTAATTCAAAATCTAAACTAATTTCCCCAAAGTTCCCAAATTTTTGCATGGTATATATATATATATATATATATATATATATATATATATATATGAAAGATTGTGTATTTTTAAATTAATTGCAATCCTGCAACTAAAACAAGCTCAGTTTAATTTGATTATTTTATGAAAACTGACTCAACGCTGTTTGTTGGTCAGATTCCACTGAGCAATCAAAACAAACGTGTCTCTGCTTTACATAGAAACAGCAGCACACACCATCCACCTGTGAGATTGGAAACATATATGTGTTTGCTGCCAGTGATCATATTGATCTATTCTGGCTGAGAGTTTGTGTTGTGTTGTGATATCGATATAGACTGTATGGAAAAACATTCTTAGGTTTCAACCACAATTTCAAGCTGTTCTTCTTTACAGCTATGATCTGTGTGCCTGAAATATTAATATAATGACCTGCTTACTTTCCAGAACCTGCTGGAAATTGACCAAAAAAATGTTGTAATTATGAAATAAATTCTGTACATTCTGTAATAGTGTAAATGAGAACTTCCCTTACTGCTCTCCATCTCTCTCCTGCCTTGTTCTTCGACTTTTTCTATACAAACATTTGTGGTATTATATTCTTAATCTGTCCTTTATCGCACAAACACCATCTCACCCACTGATTCGTTCTGCATCTCTTGCAATAGTGCTAAAGGTTAGTTAACAGGATGATTGCAGCTCTAATGTGCAGGGATGTAAAATATGATTCATACTCGATATGAATATAGCAGAGACCGTTTCTTGTTGTCATAATTTCATCTCCAGGAAATATTTTTTCAGGGAAGGTTTATTTTTAAGCCCAATTTCTGTAAGAGCACATACCTTACATTTTGACTACAAAAAAAGTCAAAGATCATCAAAGATCATTGACCAGGAACGGAGATACAGTTTCTGGGGAACTATATGGTGTAAGTTGTCACATTTGGTTTCAGCAAAATTTTGATGACAAAACAATGATCAAGAACAAAACAAAATTGAATCAGCTAAAATGTTAAAGGTCATACAAAAATATTAAACTACTGTTTTAGCCAACAGAAATGTCTCTTATGCTCACTAAGGCTAAGGGCCCTATCTTGCACCCAGCGCAATTGACTTTGTACACCGACGCATGTATCATTCCTATTTTGCACCCGCGCACAGCGGACTTTTCCCTCCACAGATGCATGTCGGTAAATTAGGAAATGAACTTGCACTCCCGGGGGCGGTTCAGCACAAAGAGGAGGCGTGTTCCGGCGCAAACGTTCCCTGGTGCTATTTTGCAGGTTTAGAAAACAATTCTGCCACTGACCAGGAAAAACCTAGTCTAAAGTCAGTGGTGCGTTGCGCATGTTATTCATATGCTATTTTAAGGGTGCATGCTTGGCCATAATCAATGTAACGTGTGCACAACGCGCATACTCTTTGCTTCTCTACTCTACACAGACGCAGCAGTTCCCATTTTTAGAAAACCATACATTATTACAAGGAAAAATATTAACACACGAGGGACATCATTGTTGTGTCCATGAAGATGTGAAAAAATAGGCATAAATCTAGTTTACACATTTACCCAAATTATTATATGCCTGTTTAACCGAAGCTTATTTGGGTGGGTTTCTCCCATTCCCATACAATGTCACCTCTCTGTCTTTTACGGCCCTGACGAGAACGTCGGTCTCCTCGGCTGTGAACCGCTACTGGCGCCTGGCAAATCCGCCGTTATAATAGCAACCCGCCATGGAACAAGCGCACCTGTTCTTAAAGGGAATGTGAGATGTCGCTCTGATTGGTTTATTTAACGTTACGCCCAAACCACACCTATGAATAATGAAGCTACTTCAGACCAACCCATTTTAGATTTGCGTCGGGCGCAAGAGTCATTTATCCCGCCGGTATAATAGCAACAGCGCCCCGCCCACAAAGTTACTTGCGTTTCAAGCTTGATACTTGCGTTTCAGATCGTTAAAATAAGGCTTTTACGGTAAACAGTAATATTGTGAAATATGATTACAATTTAAGACAACCATTTTTTATTTTAATGTATTTTAAAATAGAATTTCTTTTTTGTGATGGTAAAGCTGAATATTCAGCATCATTACTCCAGTCTTCAGTGTCACATGATCCTTCAGAAATCATTCTAATATGCTGATTTGGTGCACAAGACAAATTTCTTACCATCAACGTTGAAAACCATTGTGCTGCTTAATATTTTTGTGGAAACTGTGAGAATGTTTTTCAGGATTCTTTCACTCACTATATATATATATATATATAAATAATCCCAACAGTTGGGTTTGTCCATTTTTGACCCAAACATGGGTTGAAACAACCCAGCATTTTTTAGTGTTGATGATTAGAATAGAAATCTTTTGTAACATTATATTCTTACTGCTGAATAAAAGTATTAATTTTCTAAAAACCTTACTGACCCTATATTTTCGAAATTTTAAGAAAGTATATAAAACGCATGACAATTTGACAAAAAAAAAAAATTGACAAGAAATGTTAAAGTTTAGTGTGGAGGACAGAATTTCTAGCCCCACTTTCCCCAATTCACTTCTAAACCTGTGTGTGGACAGGAGAATCATGGGTGTACTGTATGTATACAGTACGTTTCAGACATTCACTCAACATTTATGTCAAATGTTTTTTCTCTATTTTCATATTTACAGTCTGTCCGTCATTTTGATATGCCTCCTTTTCACTCCCTCTCTCCACTTTAATTTCTCTCTCATTCCTCCATTCATCCTTCAGTCTTTCTGCATAATCTCAGTAAACACCAAACACTCCAATTTCTTCCACTTCCTCTTTCTCTCCAGTCTTTAAACGTCAAATCCGGCACCTTTCACACCCTGACATCTGCATGTTTCTCTCTGTCGGTCTGCCCAGTATTGAAAAGCTTTTTGTTGCTTACTCCACCCTGTTTTCTCTTCACTCCTCCTCGTCTTATCTTTTATCCTTCCCTTTCAGCCTTCCTTTCCCTCCTGCATTTCATTCTCTCCTTCTCTCGCTCTCGTTTGAGAGTGCTGCACATCAATCATACAATCTTAATTCAGTCAGAGCGCTACTGCCGCCTCAGCATTTCTGCAGAGAGAGAGAGAGAGAAGATAGAGGGAAGAAAGAACATAAACAGTGGCAGAACAGACGGAGAGAGCCCCTAGTGAGAGAAACTGAAATGGAGAGTGTGAGAAAGAAAGATGGGTGTATAAACAGAGAAGAGGGAGAATGAGAAAACGGGAAATGTGGGTGGAGGGGAAAGAAGAGATGCAGAATTTGTTTTCTGCTTGTCCTGCGAGTGGGCTTCAGGAAGTAGATTATCATCAGATGGCTTAAAAACACTCAACCACAAGTCGATCGTGTGTTCGCATATCATACAACAGACATGCACACACGGACATGCATAATAAATACTCATTTTCAGACCACATATTTGTAAAACACACAAAAAAATTAGGGTGGCCCACTGGCCAGACTGAGTGAGTTTTGGGTCTATCTATTTTTCTATCAAAAATTTAAAAAATAAAATAAAATAAAAAACAGGTAATTGTTTTGGGATCCAAACTCACAACTTGCAAGCGTAAGATGTTTCAATAGCACCTCGGATTTAAACTTTCAAAAAGGCAATAAACAAAGTTTGATTAGCTTCTGTGAATTTAATTTTAGTCAATTCAAAACTCGGATTCAAAGTGTTATTGCTGTCATCACTCAAATATTTACGGAGCCCTGCACATGACATGCAAAGAAAAAAAAAGTAACTCGTGCGCACAATTTACTATTTTGTTCCCTCGATTTACTAAACGTGCAGACGATTTACTAATTTGTTCTCTCAATTTATAAACCGTGCACACGATATAGCAAATTAAGAGACCGAAATAGTAAATTGTCCGCACGATTTAGCCTACTATTTTTTTCCTGCATATAACGTGCGGGGCTCTGTAAAAATGCATATGGAAGTCTTAAATATATATATATAATATAATATTAAATATAGAATATTAAACATGGTATATATAAAAAAAAACATACTAAACTTATTTTTGGAAATTCAAAAAAAAAATGTCTGTGATGGGTAGGTTTAGGGATAGAGGTTTAGGGACAGAATATACAGTTTGTACATCCCTAAATAAATTAGGGACAATACATGAAACTGAAAAACGAAATATGTATATTAGTTATTATCAAAAGACTGAAACGTATAGTGTACTTTTGATTTTATCACCATTTGGCCTTTAGAGCAGCCACACTGTACAAGCTCTCCATATATTTCCTGCATGAATACTGTCCACATTGGACTACATGCATTACATTACTGTGGCCAGGCACTGAGAGTTCTTTCAGTTTTATAGAGCTTCTGTATTGATCGGAGCTACAGCAAACGCACAATATGCCACCGAGCACAACCCGCCACAGTGAGGCTACATCAGCATTACTTGATTTAAACATATCAACACTTTTTTTCTTTTAAAGAAGCATTTGTGCAGTAATTGCATGTTTATTGTACTTCGAGCTACAGAACTGAATGTCACCATTTGTAATACATATTTCTCCATGTCAATACCCCTGCATTGTGCGATCGTCAGAGAACACCGTAACATTTTGGCTCCCGGGCTGAACTGAACTCTCTGAGCTTCAGCCAAGTGAAGCAAGTGCTGATGGGATTTGATGGAATGTCAATGGTCCAATGCAATCTGGGAGATCTACTGCTAACCGGTGGGGCGCACCTGCGTATGCGTCTGTATGTGTGTAAGACGCGCATGTCAGCAAGGCCAGGCCCTGATAAGAGAGGCTAAAAGCTTGCAGTCTCAGCACTGCAACTTCTAAATTGTCCCATGGGAGATTTAGGACCCCGGGGGGAAAGTCAGAGCTTGCACAACCCACCCTCCGAATGAAAAAAAAAAACCTCTCCCCAATCCCCTTCTCATTTAGAGGAGTGAGAAAAATGCTTGGGTCAGAGGGAAAAGGATTCACGGATCAATGAGGGGTATTGATAAGTTAAGACTACAGCGCGTTTGTTGATAAGGTGTATGCATGTTCTGAACAATCCACTGTGACCCGCAATAACCCCAGTTATGAAGCAAAAACAACATCCGTGTCAATTGTTACAGAAAAAAAAAATATTGCAATAATTTTATTAAAAATTTTAAAAAAAAGAATTCAAAAAAATTATCCTGAAAAAATAACTACTCTATTACTAATAATAAAATCAAAATGATTTTTTAAAATAATATTTCATAATTTATTACAAAATTATTTTTTATTATATTTTAGATTTTATAGAACCATTTTCTATCAAAGGGGTCATGATGACATGGATTTTTTAAATTATTTTATTATGTTCCTTGAGTTTCACTTATAATGCTAGTAATGTTTTGGCACAAAAAAAAAAAAAAAACATATGGGAAAAAACGATTTCTTCTCTTGACTCTCTGTCTAAAATGATCCGTTTTTAAAGTCCCCGTGAATGGGGAGTTGCAAATGACTTTTCTCCAGTGTTGTGACGTATTTCCAAGTGAAACGGAATATTAAACAGAGGGCAGGGTTTTACTTTAGCTCTCATCCTCTCCATAGCAGACTAACGGTGTGAGCACTGTAAAAAATGATTTTTTGGTGAAGTAAATACTACTGAAAAAAAACAATGTAATGTACATGAAAAAGTTAGTTCAGGCAAGAATTAAAAAAACGAAGTAAATTCCATATCAGTACTTAATTCAAGCGAGTAGAAATGAAAGCGTAAATATCAACTCAATAAAATTAAGTAAAAATTACTCAGCTTTTCTGATACTGGGGTTCCCATCATGCACTGGACCTTGAATAATTAATGAGGTTAATTTTTCACTGGTTTCCAGCTGTATTTACACTGTTTTATCATTGCTTTTGTTGTCAGGATTAGTAACTTGCCATTTTGTGACATTTCGAGTAAATTTTCTGCTCAAAATGACACATTCAAACACAAAAACGATCAAATGTTACCGTCATTGTGTATTGTCTACCAAGTATTGAGGTCTTTGCATTCACATGATGCTTAACATCTGACATGCTGTGGTATAAATTACTTAGATAATCTAAGTAAAGCACATACTATAAATGACTGGTATAATTCAATATTATTGTTTGAGTGAAATGTAACGCAAAGGAAATTTCAACTATATCGATATTAATCAACCTTTTACTAGCCAAGTTAAAATTACTTATTTTCTGTGTTACTTTCACTTAACTAGGTTAAGTAAAGTTAACTTAATTCCATATTGCAAGTAAATTGAACTTAAAGATTTCTAATTAAAACTACTGATGAATATGTTTAGGTTTTTACTTGGCAAATCTTTGTAAATTTACTAGCATTTTCTGAGTGAAAAAAGTTGGCTAGCTTTTTTCAAGTAAATCCTACTCCAAATTTTTTTCAGTGAGGAGAGTGGTTAAGCGTTTTCAACCCAAGCCATCAAACTGACGTCATCAGAAACTGACGTTGTTGGAGTCGTAAGTAACTTTTCAGATTTTGCTTAAAGATTACCACGGCAAAAAAAAAATTCTGTGTATTAACTTGCACGGATTAATTGTTCACCACAAGACTAGTGTAATATGCGCTAACAAAGTAAATAGGGACAATTTTGATTTCATGTCAACTTTAAGGGGCGGCTCCTTTAAGGTTTGTCAGTAAATGCTACTGTTATGATTGGCTGACATCATTGCATTGGAAACGGTATCAACACCTACTAGCTACTGCACGCGTTTTGAAAATTCTATCCGTATAAAACTGTCATTTAGTATTATGAAATCATTTACTTATGTTTTGTAACGCAACTGCTGTAAGATCAGTTGGCTGCTTTGCTTTCAACAAAAGTTTCTTTGCGAACTCTCCACTACAGTGTTCCTTGTTTACAATAGTCTTGTTGCGGTAGTCAGTGTTACCGGTGTTTCACAGTGCTCGGCCGTACACCGATTACATATGGCCACCTCGGCACCACCCCCACTGTCGTTTTGCTTTTTTATAGAAATAAAACTATTTAGTTCAGTTTGACAACAGAACCAACAATTATAAACTGAAAGTGTCTGCTCTGCTCCATAAAGCTGCAGAGTCGTAGCACAGAGCAGCAGGAGTCAGATTTCACTTATTATATGACCAGAGCGAGACAATGGCGGAGGATTTTGGTGTGCAACAGATCCTGAGCGTCACTGACAGTTATCTCATCTTGTAAAATATGCAGTCAGTAGCGCTGCTCCCTTTATACACAGAGTACGCATGACCGCGAATTCGGAAGCGAAAGTAAACAAAGCATGCACGCATTCAAATGTGACCCCACCCCCACCTCCAGTGTTATCGGTATAACCAGTGCTGTCGCAAGTTTATAAACCTGTGTGAAAATTTCCTCACGCGTGGAGTATGTCAGAAACTGAACGCGCATCTGTATACTGTATCCAGTGTAGACAGCATCAGTAATTATAACGTCAAATGTCAGCCGTTAAGCAACTGAATGCCAGTGGGCGGGGCCTACGGTGCAATAATGTATAACTATTCGTCGATGTCTTGCTCTGAAGGAAGTCATATGCAAATGCATTTGCCCGTGTGATGTCACAGATCCCACAATATCCAAACGAGCTGTTTTTGGAGCTCAAGGCAAACGTGATTTCTAACGTCATGACCCACAAAAATGCGTGAAATCAACACTTATATAAGGAATCAAAGATACAATTGAGTACAATTGATGCTAATATGAATTTAAAAACACCAGGTGTTCAGATGTAGAAACAAAGTATATCTGAAATCCACTCTATATCTATGTGAGATATCTATAAATATATCTGAAAATAAATATTTGAAATCTTTCCTATATAGTTTTGACGATATGAGGTTATTCAGGTGAAACATTCATTCAGATAAGACGATGTCATCTGACTGACACGCACACAGATTTTGAACTTGAACATACGTTCCAAAATATTTTTTTTCTTTGATGTTCTGCTTTTAGAGCTCCACACAGAACACAGTGTTGAAATGTCCTTGCATTAATATAATCAAATAAAAACAGCTTACAGTGCAACATCAGGCAAAGTCTAGATCTCCTAAAAATAATCAACAGTGCTTAAACAAACCACACACACACACACACACACACACACACACACACACACACACACACACACACACACACACACACACACACACACACACACACACACACACACACACAGGTGTGGACCAGGCAGTGAGTCACCCTTGAATCATGATGGACACAGAATTAGCCACATTAGTTATTTACACTCTATGTACTATATATGGAACCAGATCATCATCTCGGGGACTTGGTCCTTCCCCTATGAAACCTTGTTTTTCTCACAGTGGCCTATTTGCATCTCTGGAAAAAGGAAAGAAGTTTAACTTCTGTACTTCTCTGTCATCTTTCAGGAAAGACTGTGATACTTGCATGTGATTGCTAAATGTCACTGAATCAAAGGAGCTTTGCATTAATTAACAACTTTTGCACTGTAAAAAAATGATTTATTAAAGTTGCAAAATACTGTTTCTGTTTTTTTACTTCAAAATTTCACATTTAATTCAATGTGCATTTTTATGGAAACTTATTGTGAAATTTACTAGCAACTTCTAAATAAAAATTGTTTCTACGTCAAGTAGTTTTTTACAGGAGTTCAGGAGTTGGCAGCACATTTGTAGATAGTTTAATGCTGGGAGTAAGATGCTAAGATGTTGATAAGACCTCTGTCAAAATCTAATGCTGAATTTAATTCAAGTGACCAGAATGTGAAAAATCATGGAATCATTAGTTTGGAAATACTACAGGATATGAGTGTAATTAAAGGAATAAGAGATTTCCCAACTGTCAAACGGTTAATTAAATCAGGGCTTGTGTCTTCATGCAGGAGTATAGCAGTAATTAAGAGGACTCCATTTTACAATTTTTTTTTTTTTTTTTTATTACCATAATTCGCTGGATGCCTGAAGCACGGTGACCACAAGCTTGTCCCAGTTACTAGAAATAGAGCCTGACTGAAAAATTAATTAATAAAAAAAAAAAACACTGACGACTGACAGAGAGAAGAGTGTCTGCAAAGGAGTTGAAACCCAATTAAACTACATTTTATACTGCAAAATGTCACGTAACTGATAATCACAGCTGAGATTTCTAGAATACGCAACTTGTTTAGTATGAATGCAATTTCAGCCTAGTAAATCTCGACACATTCATGGAGGGATTAGTGGATTGAAGGTTTGACCTCTGGGATCTCTAAAGACACTTGACACATATTGATGACTGTGACTGTTCCCATCAGAGCATTAGCTGCTGTCCACAAACATGTGCAACCAATATGTTTGGAAAGAATGCCACAGAGATGATCAACATCATCTTTAAGCTGTTCTACTGCATTTGAATATTTTATTCACATCATCAAGTATTGTGTCTGTTTAAACAAAGCAGTTTTGACGAGAAGATTTGCACAGGGCTCCACAGAGCGAGCATTTTAATTGCATTAGCGACTTAAAATAGATCTGTGTGAAACGTAAAATGTATTTAACAGTGAATAAAAAGTCATTTAACAGCACGTGTGTGAATAAAAAGCCATTTTTGTCAAATTTAAGGTCATAACTTATGGGTAACTTATGATAAATTCTCAATTATCATTTTAAGAGGTCTTAAATTTGAGGCCAGAAAACAGGAATCGTGATACGGCCTAATGTGATTTTTGACAATGATTTACTTCAATAGGTATGAGTGCTGCACGTTCAAAGTACAAAATACGGTTGCTTATTCTACAGGCTCGTGGTTTCAGAGTAGTTTGCAATCAATTAATACCGCGCATATGGTTAATGAATTATGAAATGAATTTTGAATGAATTTTGAAAATGTTTACTTTACTTAACTTTTGTATTGTAATATGTTTTAGATGTTTGTAAGCATGCATATTTGATCTCCCTTGTATATTTGAATGAGCCGCTGGAAGAAGTAAAGACATTTTTTTAAAAAATAGTCCCAGTGTATTTTGGGCCTTGTTTATAAATAAAAGTACTGCATTATGCAGAACATTTTTTTTTTCTGTTTATTATTGGTATTTTGTTACAAAATAAACTTGATCTGGCAGTTAATTTAATGTTTAGAATATACATAATTTTTATAATTACTAAATAAATACAGTTTGAAGCAGAAATATTTTTTTAAAAGTGTCGTTTTTGTATTCAAACAAATTAAACCATTTTGCCTGTAAATGTCTCCTCGTAACCCTTAAAAAATATTTAATAAATTTTCATTGCACACCTAAAGTTCTTTATGCACTCCTATTTCAAATTAGGAGCACGTGCTCCTGGGGAAAAAGTATGCGTCAAGCCCTGCTTCAATGTTCAAAACAATCATGAAAATTTTTTTATCATGGTTTCCACAAAAATATTAAGCATCACAACTGTTTCCAACATTGATAATAATCAGATAAAAACCAATTCAGCATATTACAATGATTTCTGAAGATTCATGTGACTGGAGTAATGGCTGCTTTTCAAACACAGGAATACATTTTATTTTAATTGTATATATATTATATATCCTGTATATACACGTATATATTCAAATATAAACCAATTATGTAAAAATGCATCCTCGGTGAACATAAGAGACTTCTTTACAAAAATATGTTTGATTTTCCACCAGATGAAAAAGTCTGATCACTTAGAAAAACTATTTGAAGAATAGATTATGTCAATAGCACAAACAGTGTGGGATGAGTTATGCTGAAAAATATAATACTATAAATATTTCACTAATAAACCAGTTTATGGCTTTGATATTGGTTACAGATATAGTTCAACAGCCTGATCCCAGCTTGCTGTGACCCATGACTTACCGAAATCACTGTCCTCATTACCACTGTGCCCTCCAGCATAAGACTTAATCCCAGGTTACTGCAGGAAGACCGTTGCAGTAATTAATGTACTGTAAAAACACATGTAAATGACTAAACATTGGAGTGAATTCATTTTCAAAGGTCAATATTTGGCCATTTTGAGTCACTTCTTTAAGCATTAATCTAACAATATTTAATACGATTTAGGCTTCTCAAGTTGCTCAAACTTCACATTTTCCTTTTCAAGTATATTTATCTCACGTTAAGGATGCTTAGATATTTTAAATGGAAAACCAGACATATACTGATTAGGAAAATTAGTTTCTGCCATGCATTTAGCTGATGACTTTTATCCAAACCATCTCCACTTGTAGTTCACTAATTGCAGGGTCACTTCTCCTCCATTAAGCTAGGGTCAAACACCCTACACAAAGGCAGAGGAGTGACAGGTGGTTTAACTGTGCAGTTCATGGGCCGCTCCTACTGAGGACTAAACCTGCAATCTTTCTGTTACCATCTTATACACTGGCTATCACCACCCATCCCCTTTATTGTTAAGATGACAGTTGATTGCGACCTCTCACCTCTCAGTCAAACACCACATGTACAAGCAATCAACTTGCATGTATCATACACATTGCTCCCTGAAGGATACATGGAAAGCTGATGTCTCTCTGTCTCTAACACACTTCCCCTTCTTCACCCCCATCTTTAAAAGGTATTGTATACTGCCTTGAGTGTGCTTGCATCCCCTAGATAGTTCCTTCCATCTTCGTCTGTGAGTGTATGTGTTGGCTTCGTGTGCTACTGCAGGGGTAGACCCACGAGTTACCATGGTAACCAAAAACAGCTATATAAAGTCAGAATCAATAGCAATCATCAGACCATGGTGATCTTTACATCAGACTTGCGGTGTGTGTGTGTGTGTGTATCTGACTACAAACTACTAGCATGCATCCTAATTCATGTCTAATAAGGAGACTGTTAACCCTTACAGTAATACAAATATAATCATATATAATATACTAACACTGATCTGTACCAATATTTGATATAGTTATATTGTAAAATATTACTGCATATCTGTACAGTTCCTCTGTTTCTCATTCATTGTCATTCAATGCTTAGATTGCATAATGTGTGTGTATTTTTATGAGGGCAAGAGGACTTCTCACTAGCACACACTTAGCTGTGACTTCTCACTAGTGCACACTTTTATTTCAGAGCTGTTTGATCTATGAGAGGAGGCTGTCGCACCGAATCACATGTTAGCTCTGTCAGAACACACCAACCTGGTCAAACCTGAAAATAAATGGATAAATGGATGACTACAGAGCATCTGCAGGAAAGGAAAATCACAACTGAGATCTCTTTAATATCTCAAAATCGCTCTCCTAGAGAACACCAAGATAAAATGGAAAGCAAAGTCTTCTGCTGTCCTTTAGTTTGACAAGAAATTATCTGATAGTATCTCAAACCATGCTCAGATCTGCTATGATGTCTACAGGTCTACAATCAAAAACTCAAACATTTCATAACAAATCCTCCTAAGATCAAATTTTCTGAGCTAAGTAATTAATTTTATAACTTACACTTTTACTTTATGTAGACATAGGTCTCATGTGTTTCCAATTTTATTTCTCTCACGGAATTATAAGAAAATGATCTCAAACAAAGCTGATACTTTTCTGTTATAACCCATACCTGAGCTACCATACAGAAACCACTTGGGGGACTTTATTAATTGGCTCTGTTTGAGCTGCAAATTTAATTTAAGTCCTGATGATGTTTTAACTGCAAAATACATTCCTTTTCCTTAAAACGTACAGTACTGTTCAGAAGATTAGGGTCAGTATAGGTGTGGTCACATTAGCTGACCACATTAGCTGAAAAAGTCTCCATTTTCCCTTGTCCATTGCGTAGAGATGTATGAAGCACTTTCAAACCAAGCAGCTTTCTGTTGGTCAGTGTGGTGAATTTGCAAGACTAACTTGAACATGAGCACAGTCTACATGGCAAACTTTTTCACCCTCACACAAAATTCCTAATTGTGAGGATTCTGGCATTAATTTTTGCCGGAGTTTGACACACACACGACATTTGTACTTTTGAGGAACAGAGAATACTCTGAGAATGAGAGGAGAAGGATGTGAGCAAGGATGACAGATAAACATATTAGATACAGACAGACAGACGGCCAGACATACAGACAAAATGAAAGAACGATCAATAGAACAAATGATAGATAAAATGATAGCTAGAATGACAGATAGATTGATATAACAAAGAATTGGAACAGTAGAACGAGAGATAGAATGATAAAATAATAGAATGATGAATAGCATCAAATGTTGAATGGAATGATACAGTGATAAAATGATACATAGAATGAATGATGACAGATGGAATGATTGATAGTACAGAATGGATAGAATAAATGGATGATCGGCTCTATATTAATGCAAACTGATTTGAATACACACACTGTCTCTTCCTCCACCTATACTCATTTTTCTTTCCCTCCTCACCCTTGCCTCTCCCTTTTTCCCTGCTCTCTCAGTTTCTCCTAAGCAGCCCCTGTAATGCCAAATCACACTGTCATCAGAATAATTATTATCATTACCCTCCCTTGCATAAGCACTCCTATTAGTATCCTCTCATTAATGCAGTGTTTTAATCACAAAATAACAATTAGGTTGGATATCTATTTGATCGATTCAGGGCACAGATGAAAACATGGCTCCTGACCAAGACCAGGGGCAAAATATCACAGTACCTCCAGTCTCATTCAGCCACCGGAGGTGGCGGAGGGTTTGTTTTCTGCCACGTACTGAGATGTTCTTACAGTCGCATGGTTTTATAATGAGAAGATTATTAAGAAGAGAAGAGGAGCCAAAAGCGTACATGACAAAGAATCAGGAAATGCTTCACAGCACACACTGTGATATTTAACAGGACTGCTCATGCCCAGTGGGCAGAGAAACGCCACCGATATATAAAACCAGGGCCAGAAACAGTCCAAAGAGAATGTGGGATACCTGAGGCAAAGGCACTTTTAAGTCACATGGAAAAGGGGCATGGGTACAAAACACACATAAGCCTGTAACATGAGCAAACTTGCTGCAAACATGGTGCCTGGTTGAAAGGCCAATAAATATCATGTTGATAGAACAGAAAAGCACAGAAGAGGCTGTTAAATAAACAAAAGAACAAAACCAGCAGCATCTGCTCCGTTTTCCTTTCTATATCTCTCTCTTTCACTTTGCTGATCTTATCAAGCAACTGGGCTCACAACATCCCTGTCTACCTAAAATACATGAACTAGCTATCTGTCATCGCTATTTGGCATCAGGCTGTGAAGACTTATCATATGTTACACTCTTTGCATCCCAATTCGCATAACATCTGCCCCAAACTGTATTCAAGATTCTTGAATACTATATTTTGGGTGGATAGTATGCAAATTGGGATGCAGGGGCTGAGATCACATTGGGTCTGAGTCCTGATGATGTTTCAACTGCAAAATACATTCCTTTTCCTTAAAACGTACTGTACTGTTCAGAAGATTAGGGTCAGTAAAGGTGTGGTCACATTAGCTGACCACATCAGCTGAAAAAGTCTCCATTTTCCCTTGTCCATTGCGTAGAGATGTATGAAGCACTTTCAAACCAAGCAGCTTTCTGTTGGTCAGTGTGGTGAATTTGCAAGGCTAACTTGAACATGAGCACAATCTACATGGCAAACTTTTTCACCCTCACATAAAATTCCACCAACCAATATTCCAAGTCTTATGAAGCCATATGATCCATGAATACATGTTGTTATTTGCTTAAAGTCGGCATGAAACGAAACCTAAGGCCGCTCGTCCACCAGGCGCTCTGCTGAAAAGGCCTAGCTGTGGGCACTTGATAGCGTTTTGGCAGCGCAGCGTTTTTTTCAGTTGAGACGCTAAGACACAGATAAGTTTCTGTGTTGTTTCTATATAAAATGTTGATACAGCGTAAAGTATTTGCTCTGGCTCTTGTTTTAAATTATTCTGTTCCTTTATTATGCTTGTTGTTGTCATCTGTTGACGTTGTAAAAGCAGAATGTGATGGTTGGTCGATGTGGTATTTGTCCCGCCCCTCCTCTACTGTGATTGGACGGCTGACAGTGATGAGCGTTTTACCCAAAGTAAACAAAATGTAACTCTCGACGACCAGTTAAAAAAACGGCGATCGCTCAGCGATTCAGAGTGAAATAGGCAGTGTTACGGTCCTGCCGTTTTAAAAACGCGGTGCTCCCATTGAAAACAATTGGAAAAATACGCCAGCCGCGTGAAAAACCGCTTTGGTGGACACATAGCATAATGTGACGTATATGCCAGTAAAACAGCTTCTCAAACAAGAAGAAATGTAGGGCGGGACTTGATTCTGTCCGTTAGGAATTGATTGGTTCGTTGTGGTTTGCTTTTGCTGTGATCACATGTGAGTGACAGGCTGCTTGCCCACTTGCCGGTAAACACATCATCAGAGAAGATAAGTCATTACGTTATTTTGGTTAAAGATTATGAGAGCAAGTGAATTAAAAAAAAATAATGATGTGAACGAATAAATAATTTATAATAAATACTGCAATATTCCACGAAAAAACTAGAATTGTCCATTATGATTTCACGGTGACTTAAACTCTCAAGTCACATTCATGTTCATATCAATTCAAATATTGCACATCATGCTGTTACAGCTAGTGATACAGTATAGATGACTTGTATGGAATCGTTTTTTGCCCTTTTGGAGCATAATATCTTCGGTTCCTGTTATGAAAAAAGCATATTTTTGTGTTCCACAAAAGAAAGAATGTCAACAGGTTTCTAACAACATGAGGGTGAGTAAATGATGACAGCACTTTCAGTTTTTTTGTGAACTATCACTTTAAAGCAGTCGAGTAAATCCGAACTGTGTCTTTAACCATAAGACACAGTAAACTAAAGAGGGAACATGGGAGCTCATAAGGTGAGACTTTCCTTACAGTGACAGCAGTGACACTAAGGCCATACAGCTACTTTGGCCAACAGCCAATGGCTCACGTCCAACACATCATGCCAGACAATGGAAAGAACTCTTGAATCTCTGTCTCCCTCTGAACGATGAGGGTGATCTGTGCCCACTGAAACACACACACATACAAGAAAGGAATGTTCCATGTTCAAAGCAACTTAAGCTTTATCAACTATGACTATGTTATGGGTTGTGGCACAGTGATCAACTCGTAAACTTAAAAATGGCACTTTATTACAAAAAGCTTGCCATAAATACCCAATATTAAATTTTAAATTAAAAATCATCGTATAAAAACGTATAATGTAAAGTATAAAAATTAATATGATTTTGAAATTCGCTAAAGATTACATTTAACAGTATTGCTAAATTACAGATATGGTACTTGCATATCAAGCGTCTCTAGAGAACAATTAGACTCTTATATCAAATCACAGTCTTTAAATCTACAGAGATCCAATCAACTGCAACCTGGGTCCAGCCAAGCATCTAAATGTGGTTTAGCAAAGCATTATGGGAGCTGCAAAAAGGTTATGATCTCAAAGCTTTCTTGGACTTACTTCCTCCAAATAGAAGGGCAAATGCATCAGCAGGACAACAAAATTAATAATATTAATAAAAAAAACATTATTTGGTATTCTTAAAAAAGACCTTTTACCAGCAGAGGGTACCTAAAGGTTATGGCAATAAGGAAGGAAATGTCCAACTGGGAAGCAAAAAAGAGCATTTCAATATGAATACGTGTGGGAGAGTGTGTCTGTGTGTCTAAGAGGGTTACACAATAAACATGGTTATTGTGAAGTGCATTGTGACGTTTTCCTTACTCTTTGAGTAACACTCAGATGCACATACACACACACAGACCATTAGATGCTTCTTCTGCTCAAACTATGTTGTATCCCTTCTAGTCTGCACTGCAGCGGAGAGCCAGATTGTGTTTTCTAGCCAGAGAAAAGCAATGGATTTAGTGTCTGGTATCTGGTATGTGTGTGTGGGTGTGCGAGTGTGAGCATGTATCCATTTCTTGTGTGTCTCTACGATTGCACACTGAAGCGTGAATGTCCCACATGGTGTGTGTGTGTGATGCCATAGGCTGGTGCTGAGTCCTGGCCCGGTTCCTTTTTCCTTTGGTCTCCTGAGGAGATTGATCCTACAGAACAGGTGTCACTGTTTTAGCTGCCTTAGTTCATGTGCGTTGCTTTTGTGTTTGATGCCACAGGCTGTGCCGCCCTACCAAATCTCCACTCACCCAGCAATGATCCCTCCACTGTGCGTTACTGCTGATGCACAATCTCCATTCAG
Source organism: Abramis brama (assembly GCF_963993115.1). Taxonomy (NCBI): domain Eukaryota; kingdom Metazoa; phylum Chordata; class Actinopteri; order Cypriniformes; family Leuciscidae; genus Abramis; species Abramis brama. The sequence goes on from NC_139985.1 coordinate 8,803,992, forward strand.
CTTGGACACGAGGCCAAAGTGTGAAACCAGCCGAAACATTTACAAACCCCTGTTCTTCTGTTATTACACATCACTGCATCCATTAATGCACGGGCTTACTATTATATGTGACCATGCCATTGACCATGCCATACTAACATAAGGTAATTGAAGCAAGAAGAAAAAAAAACATGTCCAGGTCATATTCAGGGTTATTTTTTTTTATTTAAGGGGACCTATTATGCCCTTTTACAAAGTCTTTATTTTGTTTTTAATGCTTGAGTGTTCAAAAAACACATTATTTTTCACATATTTACATTGTTGCAGCACCTCTCTTACCAGTCTGTCAGTAACGCTCTGGGGTGCGTTTCTCAAAAGCACCGTTGGCCAACTATGGTTGCAAGTTCAGTTGAATTGTGTTGATAACAAAGGAACTTGTGACTATAGTTGGTTTCGGGAAACCCCTGTTTAATTCCTGTCTCCGCTCCACCTTCCGAAAAGCGCAATGTGCTCTGATTGGTCAGCTGGAATGGTGTGTTGTGATTGGTCACGCCCCTTACTATAACCGTGAGTTTTAGTACACTACTAATGCAACTCAACCAGGCCTCGTCCCTTTTTATGTGTATAACTTGGGCGGGAATTATTTAAATGAGGGATATTGTGACATTTATGTTCCCGGAATAAAACTCAAGACTACAATCAAGGCGTTTCAGGGAGTTCAGAAACAGTGCTTACTGATATAGAGAATAACTCCCATTCGAGTGAACTTTGTGATTTGTAAATTTGAAGAATTGTTTTTTGTAAAAAATAAATAAATAATAAAATAATAAAAATGACAACAGCACAAAAACTGTATAAAAATGTAACACAAAACTCACATGAAAAAATATATTTAAAAAAATCTAATTCAAAATATTAATAACATATTTTTTTATTAAAATAAAATATATTTTGCATAAAGAAAATGTGAAAAATAACAATTTGCATGAATTGGCATAAAGAAAATGTTATTATTTTTGTACTAAGATTTTTTTTTCCACCACCTTTTCCTCCAAAATGGTTCTTAACATGGGACGTTTTGCTTAAGGTTTACTGAGCTAACTTTACTATAAAGAAACTTAATGGGTGTATGTTACCCGGCCCGGGACACTTTCCCATTCTCAATATTCTTAATAGTGATATTCTTACTTTATCAATTTAGTAATTTTTTATTGTATTACATTTAAAAATGTAGTAAAATTATATTTTTCATTAATCTTATTTTAAAGACACTACCATAAGTAAATTAAGTGTATCTACTGTACGTAATTCTATAAATTAAATCAATATTTTTTCAGCATTACAGTAGAGTAAGAATAAAGAATACTTTTTCTTTGTATTTAGGAAAAGGATAACTTGATAGGAAATGTGCTTAACTGTCATTCAAATGTCAATATGCAAAAACAATAACTTTAAAAATCCTAACATAATAGCTTAATTTTCTTTACCTTCTTATATTTATCTTTTAATTCTGGGGTGAGTTATGACTGATCAAACTGATTTTTAACTGTCATTTAAAAAAACTTCCGCCCTGCTCTAAAAAAATTGACACCATGTGCTTGATCTCTATGATGCTATCTTTGGTCAAATAGCTACAAATCTGTTTCACTTGCATCACACATGCACACACACACGCACGTCCAAAAGGACAGAAATGAGTGTACCTCCCCAGATCACTCTTTTTCCATTCTTTTACCGTTTCCTCTCACATGCTCATGCCCAGTGAGTCCAACAGAACCCCAGGAAGCACCACCACCATACAGACAACAGAGAGAATGAGCAGATGGTCTGAGAGAATCAGAGAGAGAGAGAGAGAGAGAGAGAGATGGCAAAAGGAAAGGGGAGGCGTAGGAGCATGAGAGAGGGAATTTTTTTACTGGCACTCATACAAGCAAAGACCTTATAAACTCATCATTCCGACAGAGTATTTTTAAAACAGTCTAACACCTCTACCATCGCACTGTTTTACCAAACTATTAGCACTCGGATGGAAAAAGAAGTTATAAGCAACCAGCCAATATACTGAGCTAAGGAAACTGACCAATAGAAAGTTTTGCTGCTGACTAAAACCAAAAGGTGGCAGAAAAGGACTTTTATCACAATAGCTGCCCTGTCCAGTTCTTGAATAACCTCTACTCTACAGAGATTTTTAAACTCAACAGCAAGTTACATGTGACGACTCTCCAAGAGATGGAGTATACATTAGCATTAGTACCTCTTCTCTGTAACAGTAAAGCTAATATTAGAGAAATTATCGTACACCTCAACTCATGGCAGTCTGCCAATCATGATAGAAGAATTGATCAATTAAAGTCTCTTAAAAGTTGCTACTGCATTGCCTTGATCCATGACTTTCCGCATAAGTGTATGCACAGGGAAGAAGAATAGCGTTGGCCTTGTCGATGTCCCAAAAGTTTAAAGTTCAATGTGAAAGGGAACTTTAACGATTCAGGGATCATACTCTTTAACTATTGCATCCTTTAGCGAGCCTTCAGTATATAAGGAGACTTTTCTTGTAAAAAAAGTGTTCTGCAAGTACCTTTTAATGTAATAAATTTGGTAAATGACAAGCAGCAGTAAAGAATACAAGATACATGAAATCTTTAATGGACAGTTCACAATTTTTAAAAAAAATCATGTTGCTCTTCAATGAAACAAAAAAGGATATTTTGAAGTCTCAAGGTCTTTTGTCCATACAATGAAAGTCAGTGGGGTCCAATCTTTTGTGTTCCACAGAAGAAAAAAGGTCATACAGGCTACTTAATAAATTGTCATTTTTATGTAAACTATCACTTTTTGTCTTCAAAATCAATGGCCTGGTTTCACAGACAGACTTAGATTACACCAGGATTAGGCCTTAGTTTAATTAAGACATCTAAGTAGCTTTTATAAACGTTAAAACATTACTGGTGTGCATCTTGAGAGAAAGCAATTGCACTGACATATTTTAAGATATGTCAGTGCAAGTTGCTTTCAGTTAAAACAGCTCAAACTTGCATTTTTGTCCAGGACTAGTTCAAACTAGTTTTTGTTTTTTATGCGCATTATAATTTTTCACAATTCGCTACTCTCTGCTTTCATGTAATCAGGACTACCAGCTCAATTCTGACTGAGCCACCACTTGATGTGGTTTACTCAACTGTGCACACACTGTATTAAAAGGCAACTTCATCTCTCTCCTTGTTTTTTCGCTCCACACTGCAAGGCTCCATTAAAGCTCATATGCTGACATCAGCAGCCCCCCTCCACACTCACACAGGCACTCAAACAGTCACTTGCACACTCCACCAATCCCAGCCAGCGGGAAACCACGCACACCCACGCAGCCGCAGGCCTCTGAACACAGACCTGCACACCTAACACATGCTTACACATGGATATAAAAACACATGCACATCAGGCCTGGCTCCACAGGGGGGACAATGCCAGCCTAGCCCACCCTGGCAACCACCTCCCTCTTTATTGGGTAGAGTACTGGGGTGTTCTCTAAGATGTTCTATAGAAAATGTAAAAGAGTGCGGTACAATCTCCTTAATATTACAGGAAGAATATTTATAGACTACTTTAAGTGGGAAAAAACATGTTCAAAATGTCTACATTAGCTTTGCTGAACAGTGGCGGCTCATCCAAAAACAACATGGTGCTTTGATGTACCACAATACTGAATTTATCTTATTTGCATGCTACTTTAAGGTATTTTAAACAATACCATGGCATTAGAAATGGTATTCGTCCTAAAATCCAAACCAAAGGGTAATACTATGGTAGGCAACTTAAAAGAATAATAAAAAAATAAAAAAACTAGAGAAATCTGGTGCTGGGACTGTTGCTCAGCATCTCAAAATGTTCTACAACCAACGATAAATAACTAAATGTATAAAAAGTAGCGTTTGAATATTAATCATTACATCCTTTGTGCTTAATTATAATGATTTGGATGAATAATTAACTTACATTACAGAGATGTCTAGAAGAAATGTAGGCAGCATCAAGCAGGGGCCAGTGAAGGAGCCATCACTAACCTATAACATATTACAAATCTGTACCTGTTCCCAGGAGCCCTCGTATCTGGGTTTTGTAAAGGATATGGCCATTCGGTGACCTTTTTGGCGTATTTTCGAATTATGTTGTCTTCACTGAAGAGAAACAGAGAGCGGTTGACCGTCAGGCAGTTCTGTCGGACCGGGATCGGGTTGTAGAGGGCCATGGTCCGGGCTCTCTGGGCCATCGATTGCTTGTACATCCTCTGGGCCCCTGGCGGGCCGCCCTGCCTGCTGCCGCCGCGGCCGGGTCCCCCCTGACCGGAGCCCCCGCCGCCGTACCTGGCCGGCACTTCGTCTCCGAACCGAGCCATTCTGTAGACACCAAACGCCAATCGTTACGAAGCAGCCGAGAAGGGGGTGAAGTCTCAGGGTGACAACACCACATTACACCCCATCCGCCTCAGCACAGAGCACACAGACATTCAGATCTGATCTTCATGGTTAAGAAATGTCCATCATAAAGCACCAAACAAGATCAGTGGTTGGGGAAATGTGTATGAGAGCGTGTCAGCGCCAAAAAGGGACTCAGATAACGAGATTGATGGATGGATAGATGGAGTATGTCCTTTCAATGGTGCAGTCAGCTCAACAAATAGTCAAACAAATAGTCAAACATAAAGAGATAAAATGTCGACGAATTATCTTCCTAGGGAGGGTGGGATCCACATTTTAAGAAGTATTTCCCGTCTCAACAGCTCGGTGTGGGTCGTCTTGCCATTTGCAAGGTGTGCATACAGATCCTTTTAGCATAATTGCGTTAATAAATTACATGTAAATTAGCATCAACTATATTAGGTCTAATACGTCTTTCTGAGGAGTTGCATTCTTGTTTTTTTTTTCACATCCACAAGACGAAAATAGAATAGAAAAATGGTGAAAACCTTTTAATTATTAATTTATTTCTGTGGTATCCGCAATGTTTGGTATACTATGGCAATATTCAGACTCCCCTCCGCCAAACTCTCGAATTACACTCGCAAATGCAGACAACGGGGCTTCCCCAAAAAAATCCACACCTCGGTCACATTTGTTGATTTTAGTAATTTAAGTTTGTCTGCTTTTTTAGAGCCATATCGGTCCTATATGGTGGGCGTGAGCGCGCGCTGGGAAAACAAAAAACACCATGTCAAGATATAATGATGATCTCTTGCGGTTTCTCCCTCAATTCTTCACTAAAAACAATTATCATCTATACTCCAGGACTCGTAGACAAATCCAAGACGCGAAAAATCCGACGGTGGTCGTTGAAATGAGCATAATCAGTTTTGGAGAGGCGCCGGAGCGCGTGGATTGAAGCTCGAGCTCGCATCTTCTGTGGTAACCGAGAGGAACCAAGAGGCACCCATCGCCTGAAGCCCCCCTAAAATGCTCCGCCTCGGGGTTTTTCTGTCGCCTCAGTGGACGACGACCGATTATTTCGGATTTAAAAGTTTTATTTTTGGCGGAGAAAATGAAACGGAGACGCGGGGTCTCGAGCGCAATCCTCTTCAGATCAGCTGGCGGGTTTAGAGCATCTGATCAATTTAACGCTCGTGCTCAAGTCTTGCAGCACATGACGCGCGTCCCCGTAGCGATTCGCTTATCCTCCAGCTCACTCCTCCTTATGGCCAAGACAAGACTCAACCGAACAGTGCGTGCCATTTTGCTTCTTCTCGCAAACCGTGTGAGACGAGACATTATCCAAAGGCGATGGATGGATTCATATCTCTCAATACGTATTGTGTCTGAGTCATACACTTTTCCGGAAGAGGGAGTGTGTACTTGTTGACCAAGTATGGATTTGTGGGGACTTTACAGTGTCCTTATTCCACATTAAATGTTACTATAATTAATCACTACACTGGAAAATGTACGGTTAAAAAATGACCCGAAACTATTATTCAACTAACTATTATTACCTAAAACTATAACTATTACCTGAAGCATTTTAGTAACTATATTTTTTGTAGGTCATTCAAGTGTATAATATTAATATACAAATCTTTTTGACCAATTAAAATATGTAAATGTACACATAATAGAAGTGGTGGTACAATGGAATCCACATTTTGTTACAGTAGCATAAAACATCATCAGGAAACACACTACACAAAAATAATGCTATAAACATTAACTTAACATTATGAATGCAACATAAAACACTCCAATGGACACTATTTTCAAAAAGTTTGGGGTCGGTGAGTTTTTTTTTTGGTGCATTTTTTTTACAAAAGATATTTCAAATAATTGATGTTATTTTCTATTCATCAAATTCTATAAAACAAAACAAAAACAAAAACAATGAATGAATCAGTTTCCACAAAAATATTAAGCAGCACAACAGTTTTCAACATTGATAATAAATGTCTCTTGAGCACTAAATCAGCATATTAGAATGATTTCTGAAGGATCATGTGACACTGAAGACTGGAGTAATGATGCTGAAAATTCAGCTTTGGCATCACATGAATAAATTACTTTTTTAAAATATATTCAACGAAGAAAAGAAACAGTTATTTTAAATTGTAATAATATTTCACAATATCACTGTTTTTCCTGAATTTTTTTATTAAATAAATGCAGGCCTGGTGAGCATAAGATACGTCTTTCAAAAAAATATTACCGACCCCAAACGTTTGAACGGCCATGCACCGTATATAACTAATAATATAAATAAGAAGAGTTTAATAAAAAAAAAATGATGGTTTGATGGTTTAAACCGAATTCTGGGAATGTCCCTTTGCCCATAAACTATAAAGCGATTTACTTTTTAGTTATTTTAAATATATAAGTTTAACATTTTCTTTTACTGCAAAAATATACAGTGTCTTATAAACATTTAAATATAATTTAAATATTTTCCCTAATTTTATGAGGTAAGTTCCACTGTTTTTTACATCGTAAAATTAGTCAAATTAAATGCAATGTCCTAATAATGTTTTAATTTTATCATATTAAAAAATATAATTTTTTAATATGATAAAATGATCTTTTTAGCGTAGGCTATATGGTAGATAACTTACAGTGCAGTTAACCAATAACACGTTTTTATATAACATTGCAATGTGATGCTCTCTCTCTGAACAGACAGTTTGTCAGCCTGAAAAGACACTCAGGAGAGAGTGTGTGTCCTAAAAACACTCTGCTCATATCATGCCCATCTGTCCACCTGGCACCAGCCTCTGAAATGCCTTTGGTTGCTAATTCCCTGGGTTTACTCTCCAGCTAAACTTGCTGAGAAAACGTGTCCGATTTCCATCTGAAGACAGCTGGTGGCATACTAAAGGGCTGTGAACTGAATTTGGAAATGTTCTGTTTGAAGGAATGCGTAATATTTGCAGTGTAAAACCAACGGGTGCTCTAGATTGACGCTATCCGTGGTGCTGAAACTGCACTATCCCCCTGCACTGAAACTGCGCTATCCATGGTCCTGAAATCAAAGAACGAACTCTATATCAGAAATATAGCGGTGCAGGTACAGCATGATTAGTCAGCGCACTTGTTCCGGGAGCTTTCGAGTCAAGCTGCCCATAATAATGCAATAAAAGGGGAGGATTCCCGCTGAGGAGGTGGAGTGGTTGTCCTGGTAGTGGGCGAGCGTGAGTGTCGGTAAGGGGCGTGGATGCGCAGTCTGTAGCGTATCTGCCGGAGCGCCTGGTGTAATGCAACAAAGATGATGAGCCTCCGCGTTGAGAGACATGGTTAATTAAGGCATAATGCATTCGCTTGGGGAGACAATTTGACAAAAGGTTTTATAACACACAGCACAGAGGGGAGAGAGAGAGACAGAGAAAGAAATCACCATTGCAGCACACACTGCACATAGGTGACTATTCACTGCTAGCCTTCAGCAACACATTTTATAATTAATTTCTGAGCTCTTTGTTGTTGTACAGTCCAATTTTTGACATCTGCATCAGAACCAGATCAAATGCAATAAATAAGGCAGACAATTAAATCAATGTTTATATATCTTGTGTGCATTCTGTGCAGCATGCCTGTGTGTAGATGTAACAGCATGCTATGCGTTCCTGTGTTTCTGGCTGAGCCGTGAGACTGAGTCGTGCTGGGGCCCTGATGTGCACCATTGTCATTCAGACCGCGTTCACACGGAAACCCTGCAGGAAGCACCCAGTGCTCCCCCGCATTCTCTCTCTCTCTCTCTCCCTCTGGCTTGCTTTTTGCTCTCTCTCTCTCCCCGGCCCGCTCCTCTCCTTATTCGTTCCATCCTTCCACTTCCTTTCTCACTGCGCCCATCTAGCCTCAAGTACAGCAAGAAGCAGAGAGAATGTATCAGAACACATGGGAAAAGGAAGTCGGGAATGCAAATATGAGTGCGTTTGTTTATAATGGTAAGACATATAACTCTCTAACCACCTGCTCTCTAAGCTCTGGCCCTTCAGGAATATACAGGGTTACCAGATGGTGTTTTGACTGAGCATAGCGTGAAGCATGATAACCCTTACATCCATCCACACACAAGCAAGCAGTGGGCATCAGATCTAATAGGAAAGGAGACAATTAATTGTTATAAAACAATTAGGTTGAGAGAATTTTGCATTCGCCCTATCTTCCTACCAAAAAAAGTAATGGATAAATGAATCAATAGAGTTGGAATTATATGCTGTGCCACTAGTAATGTTGATGTTGTTTTATATCACTTTTCAGGTGCATTTTCATTTTAAAATGACTGAAATAAGTCAAACAGCATGTAGAGCACATGAGGATGCACAGAAAATCACCACATGCCAAGAACCCATGAGTCTCTGAGCAATAAAGAGCACGTATGCGGAGACGGAGGGGGGGCTACTATATTTAAACCGGGCTAGCGAGTGCAATAGATTCATCCTCAGCTTTTCTCGGTGTATGGCAGCAGGAGGTGTGTGTAGCCTCTTTACAGGCTGTCTCAAGAGGTTAGAATATGCTCGAGAACTCGCTTACTCTACTGCTCTGTGACTGCAACACATTAGAAAGCACCTCGCTCACCCACAGCAAGAACAAATGCCCCAGCTTGGAGGTGTCAATCAAAGCAATCAGATGTGACAAGACTACACTTGTGGCAATAGATGCTGTCATTATAATCCCAAAAACAAGTTGCTCTTATGAAGTCTTGGAGGAAGAGTCGGAGAAATAGTCTTACTCAAACTTCACTCTGATGCTCAGCCAGGAGAGATCTGGGTTTAAGGGACAATGCAACAATACAGTGGCCCAAAAATATATTTAGATACTTAAAACTGCATGAACTGCATTCCAGTAGAACATAAATATCAAACCAATCAGCATCTGCAAGAAACATCTTTTTTTTTTTTTATTCTTTTTTTTATATATGGACGATTACTTTTACTTGTATTACTTTTCTCCATTTTTAGTGGCAATCAAGTCATGAAACATTCAACAAACAGTGTCCAAATTCTATTTATCTTCATTGAACATTACATCTATTGTTGTCATTACAACTCTTCTTTCTTTTGTGAAATGTTTGTGCTATCTGTCTTTAAAATAAATAAATAAATAAAAAGCTATATTACATTTGTGTGTCTACAATTGCATACACCTGTGTCCAGTAATCAGCACTTGAGTTTTAAGGCTGAGCCAGTCTTGAGTTCTGTCCAGAAAACGATTCTATACTCAATGATTCATAAACCTAAATAATTCATAGCAGCCATGCATACTAGCCCAGCTCTCATTATTAAACTTTGATCTGTTTAACTCTCTGCAGCATCTCCAAGTGTAAGTATGAGTGTGTGGATGTTTTCCTAATACAGCTTTGGGACTGGAAGACCATCTCTTTTGTCGTTTTTCTCTTTTATTAGTCTTCACTCTCCAACTCACTTTTCTGTCACTTCTTTTTTCTTTGTTTAATTCAAACTGCAAAATGTACACACACATACACATCATCACCAACCTGACAATGCATTACCCAGAATTATATCTATGCACTGATGCATGCTGGCCTGTCTTCAATTGGTTAATATTTTATTAGGCAATACATTAAGTTCCAAGGTGCTTCAGTACAAAGAAAGGTTCCGCTCTATATACTTCCAAATGATCAGAACTGATCTTTCTGACCTAGAAAATTTCAATATTTACTAAAACATTATTATAATCAAAAAGTTATATATGTTAATATTATTTAATGGACTTGAGCTAATAGACAATAGATAGTTGTATTTATATTAACTAACATTAATAAAGGTTACTAAATGTCTAACAAATGTATTTCTCATTGTTAGTTAATGCATTCATTTTAACTGATGAGTTCTTACTGTAAAGTGTTATGCACATACAGACATTTACACATATGTATTTTTAAAGAGTTATCTATGTTTATGTAAGTTTTTTGTACATTTTTGGCTGACCTTTCCCTTAATATTACATTTGATTCATTTAAATATTAGTATTAAATATGAATCGTATACTTAATTGTGGTTTGTCTTCTTGAATCTGTCACGTTGTGTGATGATTCTCTCGTATCAGAACAATCTCTTGTATCGAAACATAAGCTTAACTAAAACCTTGACCGTATTGTTTTTGCTGCCTTTCAGATGCTGATATTCCAAAAATAAATGGATATCTGACATTTATTTTCTTATATAAAATATCTTGTCTTTATCTGCATCTTTTTCATCCAGTTCTTAGGCCAATGAGGTTAAATGGATAGATTCTTCAGAGAGCGAGAGAAGGATAGCAGAAGAGGGAGAGTTTATGAGTGGGGGGGAATTAAGTGACAGAGAGAGGAATGGGAGAGGATGGGAGAAGAGCCACAGTAATTAGGAGATTGGTCTTTTTTGGCTGTTCTGTGTGTTTGCAGAGGGACTGAGTGTGTATTAATTAATGAACTGATTGATGAGGGGGATGGAGGGAGAGAGCGAGAGGTGGAGAGCGCGAATGGAGGGGTGAGACTGCACTGCTGGCCTCAGCTAATGGCCTAAGACTGTTGTGGAGTAAGCAGTCTACTGAGGAGGATCAGCACTTACACACACACACACACACACACTGAGTGTTTGCACACACTGTATGTGCACAGAAGCATCTACAATATAAAGACACATGCATTTAAGCTTAATTTGCATAGTCGAGAACCAGAGGGCGTCGGAGCGGCCCGCTCCCCGCTGAGATAATGGCCCTTCTGACCCTCCGACAACATCCAGGATGTTTGAAATGATCGTTGAGTCGCTGGGACAGGCTGAGCAGTGACCAATGGCCTTATTCTCTCACTGATGTACAGACGAGCTCATTGTCCTGATAGGATATGATCCAAAATCTCCTCTCCAAATGCAAAGCCACATATCAACATAACTGCATTTTTCTTATATTGAGGCAGGATAGTCTTGGTTAATTAAATGTAAATCGTATTCAGTAGCGACAGATCTTTTATTCTGTAATGTACACCCAAGTGTAATGGATTCAGGGCCATAACCACAATAGACATTGAGGGGGATAATTCAACCCCCCACCCCCACCCCCACCCCCAAATCTCAATATTTGATATTGTTAATGCTGCTCTGCTGCACACTATTATGCACCGCTCTGTTTGTTGTTAGGATGACAAAAAGTTTTAAAAGCTACATTTTTAGGCTTGTCTGCTTCAGCGGTCTAACAGTGCTCGAAAAGATGGCTAATCAAATCAGAGACAGGCCTCACAGTTCACAGAAGACGAGTGCGAATTCCAACGCAACGCTTCAGTTGTAACAGTGAAAGAGTGTGTGGTAAAATGTAAGTAGCTAAACATTTAATATTTGACAAGTGTTTTACGTTAAACAACTGACAGTAATATCCAGTGACTCAAACTCAACTTTCGCTGTTTTGAATTGAAATGCATATGCATTTGAATTGAGTTGAATATGCTATCATTTACATGATTCATGTAATCCATAACTCATTGTGCTGAGAAAAGAAAAATTTTGCTCTTTCAACATTAAACATATGACTAAGAGTGACTGTGTGCATATTTTAAAATAAAATATTATTTGCAAATAGTTTAAACGGATTAGAACTTATTTTACCATTTTTCTTTCTTTTTCTTTATTCCCTTAAATTCATTTGATTCCATTTAAGGGTTAGTTCACCCAAAAATGAAATTCTGTCATTAATTACTCACCCTCATATCGTTCCAAACCCGACTTTCGTTCATCTTCGGAA